>NC_141687.1:29982110-31409110 GCF_964263255.1 Lissotriton vulgaris | reverse complement strand
ACAACATGGCATGAGCACAATTTACATTACAGAAGAACACATTCATTTGTGGTAGGCACGGGGAGACAAAGCGATTTGCCTGGAATCACAGGATGTTGAGCTGATGCCGAGATTCAAACGTAGCTCCCCAGCTCTAAAGTTCGCAATCCTAGAACTTGTGGCAGGAGATGTGTCTAAAAGTGTATGTCAGTGCTGGCCATCAATGAGAGAGACCTGTGCACTTTTCAAATGGTATGTTGCTGGAGATGTGGGCCGCCGTGCCACCAATGTACTTACCGGGGGAGGGTAAACACCCATTATTCCGCAACTTTCTTTCCACATACCATCACTCCGCATACTTTCATTACGAAAGTACCATGACTCCGTAATGCCATTATAACGCATGGCATTACATTTTATATGCTTTTACCACTCATACATTTACAACGAATTTCGTTGTAAATGCATGAATGGTAAAAGCATGTTTTTAGGTTTCGGCTACCGCCGCACTGCGTAAGCAGTGGGCGGAGCCGAAATCTTATGTGTGTAGTAGGGGGGCCTGAACACGCCCCTCTTCTCCATTGGCTGGCCTCGTAAATGCTGGCCAGCCATTGGAGGAGAGGAGCGTCACTCAGTTCAGGGCCCGCCTTGACGTGATTCGGGGGCGTTTCTGGGTCTTTTTTTAAGTCTCACCCTCTCCTCTTTCCATTGGCTGGAATTTTACCTTCCAGCCAATGGGAAGGGGAGAGCACGAAAAACACGCCCCCGAATCCCTACAGGGCGCGCTGTGCTTTCAGTCGATGCGCGCAGCTTTCCTGTCTCCCTCTTGCCCTCCCATGGTATCACTTCTCACCAAGGTATTCCATTGTTGATATAACCCTCGCTCTGGCCTTCCTTTTAAACAACAAAATATTCTCCCCCCCCCCCCACTCTCATTACTTCCTTCACAGTACACCCTCCCTCTGTTTGGGGTCGTGCCCCTTCTGCTCTCACTTTGTTTATTGCCCCTTTGTTTTTTGCTCGGCTCTGTCCCGACCCCCACGCACTCCCATCCCACCCCCGTCCATTCATTCCCCTGTCCTCGCCCTCCCTCTCTCCCTTGGCCTTGCCCTCTCTCCACAGGCCTTGGCTGCCTCCCTCTTCACAGGCCTCTGCTGTCACCTCCCCCAGGCCCTCTGTCGCCTCCTCCCCCTCCGCCCTGTCACTTCCTGTTTCCTTGGGACCGGCCGGCTCTTGCGTACAGCGTCTCCGCAGAGTGTCCTGTTTACCTCTGCCGGCTGCCCCTGCTTCCTGGCCGTCCGCGGCGGCTACGCAAGCCCGCGGCTT
This sequence comes from Lissotriton vulgaris, assembly GCF_964263255.1. Taxonomy (NCBI): domain Eukaryota; kingdom Metazoa; phylum Chordata; class Amphibia; order Caudata; family Salamandridae; genus Lissotriton; species Lissotriton vulgaris. The sequence continues at coordinate 31,407,805 of NC_141687.1, read as the reverse complement.
CACCGTTCCGAGCAGGCCTCACTGATGGATTTCACATAGTGCCAGCACGGCCGCCCCGCCATGGCTTCAACGACCCCCGCCCCGGTGGGTCTGTGTTACTGCCGCCGCCGGAGCCTGGTGCCCCCTGCCCCCGCCGCCCCCGGCCCTCCGCTGCCAGCGGACGTGGCCTCGGCCTCCAGCTTCCACCTCTTCCGGCTGAGGCACTTCCACCTGAGGCTGGAGCTGCGGCCCGAGAGGTGGGAGCTGGCCGGGGTGCTGGTGTTGGAGCTGAGCGCCCTGCAGGCCTCTCCGGGCGCCCGGGTGCTGGACACCCACCCGGCCCTGAGTGTGCAGGGCGTCCGCTGCAGGACGGGGCCAGCCCGGGAGCAGCCCTGCCCTGCTTTCCCCGCTCCCCCCTGCGGGCTCAGGGGGGGGATCTGCCCCAACCATGGGAGGCACCCGTCTGCCCGACCCTTCAGCACTTTCCGGTGGTCGCTGCCGCTCACCTGCCTCCACCAACAGTAATTGCCCCTTACCTGTATCATCCATGAGAAATTGCACCTCAGCTGCTCCCCCCAGCAGCAATTGCTTCTCTTCTAGCGCCTCTTGCCCCTCATCTACCCCTTCCAGCAGCAGTGGGCTCTCCTCTGAAAACGACAGCTCATCTCGTATCAAGTATTGCCCCACATCTGCTTCCCCCAGTTCCACTTGCCACTCACCTGGCTTCTCCAGCAACTCCTGCCCCTCATCTTCCAATTTTTGCCCTTCACCTGGTCCTTCTTGCCCATCGCATGCCCCATTCAGTGCCAACTCTTTCTCATCTGCCCCTCTGCCAGTTTGTTCCCCTTCTGGCACTTCCAATCCTTCTGATTCATCCTTTCCTTCCTCACTTCTCTCCCCTGATTCCACCCCACTTTCATTCCACTCAACCGCTTCTACCCCACTCTCTGCCCCATTCATAGACTGCGGCCCCCTGTCTGCCGCTGCTTCTGACCCTACTTTGGACAATTTCAGTGCCATGTCATCTGCCAATCCCTACTACCCTGCAGCCAACAGCACCCCTCCTTCTGCCTCGTGCTGGCTGGGTGAGCCCACGGATGCCTCCTTGCACTCCACCTCTTCGTGTCCTCTACCCTTCAGGGTGGATGCCTTCACTGATTATGGCTCAGCGCTCATCATCTCGGTACCAGCCGTCTTGCAGCCACATGAACCTTTCCAGGTCATCATCCAGTACACCGCCTGTGATGGTCCTGCGGTGAGTATTGGGTCTAATTCTTTAGTAACATTGCCCTAGTACCTCTAGCTTAGTCCGTTAACATAAGCTGATGCCCGGTGGAGCCAGGCCAGAGGTAGCTTGAGATTAGTAAGTAGGCCGCATCTATTCTTAAAATAAACAATATCACAGCGATCTCATTTCATATGCTTGGGTAGAAGGATCACAGAAAGAAATCTTATAGACAGATCATTGAAGACAGGCCTTATTTTGCACCACAAGTTTGCGTTAGTGCCTGCAGTGATATTGAAACATAAGTTCCAGCTACAATGACTTAAAAAATAAAGAAAGAAGACATTTCATGCTAGGTTGAGGGAGTGTGCCGAAACCAAACACCGTTTTCCCATTGTTCTAAATAGTTCGTGCCACATATTATGCGACATTAAACAAATACAAATTACAGTGTAATAAGTATCTGCAAATAAATGACGTGCCTGGGTTTCTGCAACAAATTGCTTGGAAAATGTTTTTTGCCGAGGCTGTTTGAGTCACAAATGTAGTAGTTTTCATAATGTTATTGTAGTTATTGAAGGTTGAACTTCCCTCCTCAGGCAATTGCTGTAGCCTGGCTAGCAAGGTATACCTGCAGTGAGATGCAGATCTGTCTTCATGGTCAGGTTTTGTACAGACAGCATCTCTATTCTTTGAATATCTGGTTGGAAATGTATTAAAGGAAATTAACATAAGCTCGGCCTAGACGTGACCGCAGTGCTAGAATTGAAGTCCTGACTGCAGCTGTGACTGGTTGAGCTACTACCCATTTCTACGGCAGAGTGTACAGTTTGTGATTGTTTCTTTTTCCTTCTTTCGAAATATTTGTAGTTTTTGTGAAATACTTTTCATAGCTATCTCGGGTAACTTTTCTCCACATAGATCTGGTTGTGTGAAATATCAACAGGACCCAGTTTGAGAAGAAAATGTCTCTTGGTGTGACATTTTCTCCTCAAATCTGTCACCCGTGGGTCAGAATCACTTTTTGCATTATATGAAATGCTGAAAATTTTGCACATTTCGCTTAACATTTCATTTGGCAATTGCACAAGATTGTACTGACATAACCACAATTTTACACAGGTCTACCAATTCTTTATGGATCAGACCAGTAGGCATGCCAAGGAACGTGATCTCAGGACCTGGGCAGACATTACAGTGCGTTGAGTGCCATGGCCTAGTGCACTTTGTAAGAGTAAATAAATACACAGAACTTATTTGTGGCTACTCCTAGGGTTGTCATATTTCAAGGATTGTTCTGAAGATCGCACCCACTTGTATTAGGATGTTACCTAATCATTGAGTGAGACTTTGAATCCGTTTCTGGACAACAAAACACCCTCTATGCTGATGGAGAACACATCTCAGATGTTGAGGGATGTTGCCCGGTATAAGTGTATTATACTCATCCTCTGATCTACAAACAAAGGTTACTTACCTATGCCGTCTTGCACTGGTACGATTAAGAATACACATCTATGCATTGTGCCTTATGTTTGTGGCATTTACATCACTTTACTCCTTATCAGCCTACTGTATACAGCAATAATTTTATATCCAGTGGTTGGGCTTATTCAAGTACAGCGACAAACATTTGAGCCTCTCTTGCTCTGGCTGAACTTTGTGTTTTGCAGGTATGCAACCAGTGTAGGACACAAATTTCCAGGAGACTAATGTTAAGGTCGCCCAGGCATGCCATTGGAGGTATTTTCAGGTTGCTTGGAACTAAGCGGGTAAGGCGCTTGCTGTGTATCGAACAGGTCGAGATTAAGCTATTGGCAATGTAAATGACAATGCCATTTATTTATCCGTTTTCAAAACCAACACATAAATACAGATTTTGTCATTTACAATGCCAATAGCTCTAGCATTTCCAAAGGCGAAACCGTTGCATTGTAAATGCTTGTTTTATGTTTGGATAAGGTAAGTATGGGTATAGGTGTATATTTTTTGGTGGGGGTACTGAGGTATATGTTTTGGGGTGTTTGGGTATTTGGGTATTTTAAGGGTTCAAATATAGTTTTGGGTTATGGGGTACAGGGGTAATTTTAGGGTTTAGGGATAGGTATGGGTTTTGGGGTACAGGGGTATTTTTAGGGTTCAGGGCTAGGTTAGGGTTTTGGGATATAGGGGTATTTTTAAGGTTCAGGGATAGGTTTGGGTTTTGGGGTACAGGGGTATTTTAAGGGTTCAGGGCTAAGTTTTTGGTTTTGGGGTACATGGGTATTTTTAGCGTTCAGGGCTAGGTTTCGGTTTTGGGGTACATGGGTATTTTAGGGTTCAGGGGTAGGTTTGGGTTTTGGGGTACAGGGTTATTTTTAGGATTCAGGGCTAGGTTTGGGTTTTGGGGTACAGGGTTATTTTTAGGATTCAGGGCTAGGTTTGGGTTTTGGGGTACAGGGTTATTTTTAGGATTCAGGGCTAGGTTTGGGTTTTGGGGTACAGGGGTATTTATAGGGTGCAGGGCTAGGTTTGGGTTTTGGGGTATAGGGGTATTTTTAGGGTTTAGGGATAGGTTTGGGTTTTGGGGTACAAGGTTTATTTATAGGGTTAAGATGGGTTAGTGTTTAAGGGTGTTGGGGTATTTTAAGGAGTAAGGGTGGGTTATGATTATGGGGTGCAGGGGTATTTAGAGGGAGCAGGGTGGGATTAGCACACGATATGAGACATGGCATGAAGGGCGGAACGTACCATACTCCCCCAACGTTTGTCACGCCCCCAGCACAACGCAGACACGCCCACAAGGGACTACTGTGCTGGCACAGTTCTTTCACCTTTTAAATGTATATGGTGGGTGTTTTGATTGGTGCTGTGGTTCCTGAGATTACCCGCCTCGAAGGTTTGGGCTCTCTGGAAACACGCGATTGTCAAAGCCCTCCAAAAAAAGCCAGGCCAGGATCCCTCAGACTTTTCTAACCTACGCCCAATCTCTCTCTTACCAGGCATGAGTAAGATCGCAGAGAAACTGGTCAACCAGCAACTATCTAACTTTCTTGAAAGTAACAATCTTCTACGTCCATCACAAACAGGTTTTCGTCCCGGACAGGGGACAGAGACCGCCTTAGTAAAGGTAGTCGAGGAAGCCAGATGCATCTTGGATTCAGGGGGATCAGTCTTACTGATCCTCCTGGATCTAAGCGCTGCATTTGACACGGTGGACCACAAGATCCTGATCCAGCGACTACTCAACTTAGGAGTGAGGGACAAGGCACTCAGCTGGCTCTCATCCTTCCTGAAGGACAGAACCTTTCAGGTCTGTGAAGGGAATATACGATCAGACCCATTCCACCTCCAGTGTGGGGTTCCACAGGGCTCTTCACTGAGCCCCACACTATTTAACACCTACATGGCCCCCCTGGAGGATGTGGTAACTCCCTTTGGGATAAAAGCTGTAACATATGCTGACGACACCCAAATGGTTGTGTCCTTTTCCCTTGAAGGTGAAAAGATAAAAAACCTTCATGACTGCCTTGAGGGAATCTACGAGTGGATGTCCAAATCAAGGTTGAAACTCAATGGCTCCAAGACCGAGCTCATGCTGCTGGGTCACCAACTGTCGCCTCTCCCGTCCGCCATGTGGCCCTCATGCCTAGGTCCCCTTCCTCAGCCCAAGACGGAACTCAAGAGTTTAGGCTTCTGGCTGGAACAGGATTTATCTATGAAAACACAGGCCAAAAAAATTGCCTGCACCTGTGTCGGTCTACTCCGCTCAGCCAGGAAGATTCTCCCTCTACTCCCTGCACAATCTCAAAAACTGCTTATACAGGGCCTAATACTATCGAGGTTAGATTATAGTAACGCCCTCTTCCTGGCAGCTCCAGAAGCTACCCTTAATGTTCTTCAAAGAACACAGAATGCCTCTGCTCGGATACTGACAGGAACACCCCGGAGATCTTCTGCTAAACCAGCACTAAAGGCACTCCATTGGCTGCCGATTCGAGAAAGAGTCATATTCAAGGCCCTATGCACCACTCATAGGGCCCTGCAAAACCTAGGACCACCAATGTTGAGGGCCATAATTTACCCATACAAACCCAACAGGCCCCTCCGTTCCTCTCATAGGAACCTGGCTACTGTCCACAGAGCAAAGAAAGCCCGCACTGGAGGTCGCCGTTTCTCGGTCACAGCTGCTACTCTATGGAATGCCCTACCAATTCAGCTTCGGGCCGAACCCAACTACATGAAGTTCCGAAAACTACTCAAAACGCACCTCTTCCCACAATAAAGCTTTCCTTTCCTTCTTTATCCTTTGACCCCCCCCCCCATTCCTCCCCTCAGCTGTTTATGCAATCGCAGCGCTGGGACGCTTCCGGGCAGCCATGCGCTATATAAATACTGCTTTCATTTCATTTCATTTCATTTCTCTCTTTATTATATTAGTATAGATATAGATAAGGTGTCATAGATATTCACATTTATCATAATAGCAAGAATCATGGCATTCCCCTCTCCACTGTATCTGGATAAATATTAGACAACAAACAGTCTCTTGGCTTCATAAGCGTTTGGTTGCTCCAGCCAGTATTGTGTGTGACGTCCCATCTTCATCCTCAGTGGCAGAGACACTAAGCACTACAGCTCCAACTGGAAATTCTAAACCCGGGAGCATTGTTACTGCTGCACGGTGTGTTGTGCGCTGTTGGATGTGTTCGGGCTCAGTAGGTCGAGTCTGCTGATGTTTTTACATCTGCCCAATGGTAGACTGCGACAATAATGCACATCTGGAGGGATATTTGCCATCACCAACAGTTGTGGGTTGCTTTGTGATGAGGGAATCCCAATATCTGGGAATTAGCAAGTTTAAAACTGCAGTGGGAGTGAATTCACAGAGTGCAATTGTGGGAGGTCAAACAGCACAGATGCTCTCCAAGGGCGCAAATTACACCCACGACATTTGCGCCCTAAAGGTAGCTTTCTTGTGGGCGTGGTCAGTTTTATGAGCATATCCGTACGGCACATTGTGATGCTTTGTCAGGGTTAGCAAATCAATAGACACTATACATTGCTTTCTGGTAGGTGTAGTATTAGTTAGACCAGCCAAATAATCTGATGAAAATGATTTGCAAACGGAAACCAAAAAATGTTTGCACAGTGTGTAGTGCACATGGAGAGATCTGGTAATGCAAATGCTACTTACCAGTATGCATCTGTTCTTGGCATGTAGGGCTGCTGACATTCATATCTGTGCATAGATCTCCGCCTAGTGTTGGGTCCGGATGATTGCACATTGTTGTCCTGGAAGAGTCTTCGAAGTATCACGAGATAGGTGGCTCCTTCCCTGGACTACAGTGCGCATGGGCATCGCCTCCATCCCCAGATTGTTTTTAGCCATTGGCAGAGATGGAGTGAAGTATGTGAGTGATGACCATGCTATGAGCATATATATATATATGAATACTGCAGCTGCTACAGGCGCCGGGGAGGAGGGTGGGCGATATGAATGTCAGCAGCCCTACATGCCAAGAACAGATGCATACTGGTAAGTAGCATTTGCAGTTCGAGGCATGTGGGCTGCTGAATTCATATCTGTGCATAGAATACATAGCAGTCCCTCCATTAGCGGCGGCCGCCCGTGCCAGCTGCAGCAGTCTGAAAAAGTGTTTTGAGAACAGCCTGACCAACAGCTGCCTGCTGTTTGGAGTGCACGTCTACACAGTAATGTTTAGTAAAAGTATGTGTGGTAGACCATGTGGCTGCTCTACAAATATCTTCCAAGGGAATGTTACCTAGGAAAGCCATAGAGGCCCCCAACTTCCTGGTGGAGTGGGCTCTTGGTGGGATAGTGAGAGTGCGTTTAGCCTTAGCGTAAAGATCTGAATGCATTTCACGATCCACCTAGCGATCCCAGCTTTGGAAATAGCGTTTCCCTTGTGGTGTGAGGCAAAAGCAACGAAAAGCTGCTTGGTTTTGCAAAAATCTTTTGTCCTGTCAACGTAGTACATCAAGGCTCTTTTAACGTCAAGGGTGTAGAGCATCCGCTCCGCCAGCGACTCTGGGTTTTGGAAAAACACTGGCAACTCAATTGTCTGGTTCATATGGAATTGAGATACAACCTTGGGTAAGAATTTAGGGTTAGTGCGGAGTACAACCCTGTTAGCATGTACTTGGAAGAAAGGTTCTTGGATGGTGAGCGCCTGCAACTCGCTAACCCTCCGCAGCGATGTAATTGCTACTAAGAAAGCAACCTTCCAAGTCAAAAACTGAAGCTCACAAGAGTGCAGTGGCTCAAAGGGAGGACCCATCAGTCTTGTAAGAACCACATTGAGGTTCCATTCTGGATCTGGTGGGGTCCTTGGTGGAATGACTCTCTTGAGTCCTTCCAGAAAAGCCTTGATAGCAGGGACCTTAAAAAGTGACAGGTGTCGCCTATTCTGGAGGTATGCTGCCATAGCAGACAGGTGAATGCGGATGGAAGAGTACGCCAAATTGCATTGATACAGGTGGAACAGGTAACAAATGATGTTTTTAATGGAAGCATCTAGCGGGTCAATACCGTGGTTTACACAGTAAATGACAAACCTCTTCCATTTAGCCGCATAACAAGCTCTAGTAGTGGGCTTCCTTGCCTCCCGAATGATGTCCATGCAATCGGGAGGAAGATTGAGGTAGCCAAACTCTAGGACTTCAGGAGCCAGATCGCCAGGTTGAGCTGTTGCGGATCTGGGTGCTGAATGTCGCCATGGCTCTGCGTCAGAAGGCTGGGAGTGAGATGAAGCCTCTGATGCGGCACCACGGAGAGTTCCAGAAACGTGGTGTACCATGGTTGGCGAGCCCACGTTGGAGCAACCAGGATGAGAGTCATCGAGTGCTGCCTGAGTTTGCGTGCCACCAGCGGTATCAGAGGTGCTGGGGGAAAAGCGTACGCAAATCTGCCTGACCAGTTCATCCACATCGCATTGCCCTGCGATTGCGGGTGTGGGAACCTGGCGGCGAAGCTTCGGCATTTTGCGTTCTCCTTTGTGGCGAACAGGTCTATCTCTGGATGACCCCACCTTTGGAAGTACGGTTGGAGTACTGATGGATGTATCTCCCACTCGTGCATTTGGTGGCTGTGCCTGCTGAGCAGGTCCGCCATCTGATTGTCCTTGCCCGGGAGATGCTCCGCCATGAGGAAGATGTTCCTCTGAATGGCCCACTTCCACATGCTCTGAGCCAGATGAGACAGCTGCGGAGAGTGGGTGCCCCCCTGCTTCTGAATGTAGTACATGGCCGTCATGTTGTCCGTCCGGATCAACACGACCTTGTTGCACAGATGTACTTTGAATGCCTTCAAGGCCATGAAGATTGCCATCAGTTCCAAAACGTTGATGTGCATCTTCCTTTGCTGTAGTGTCCATAGACCCTGCACTGTGTAGTGGAGTACATGCGCTCCCCATCCCTGGAGAGAAGCGTCCGTTGTCAGGATAATCTGTGGCACAGGCTCCTGGAACGGTCGGCCCTTGCAAAGGTTTTGTGGATTCCACCAATGCAGAGAGTTGTACGCCCGACCGCTCACCAACACTAGGTCTGTCAGTTGCCCATGAGCCTGAGTCCACTGACGTGCCAGGCACTCCTGAAGCGGACGCATATGTAGTCTCGCGTGCGGGACGATGGAGATGCAGGAGGCCATCATGCCTATCAACTGCATGAACACCTTCGCTGGAAGCGAGTGCTGAGGTCTGAATCGTTGGATCAGCGTTTGGATACTGGCGATTCTCACTGAATTTGGCTGCGCAGTGGCTGCCAGAGTGTCTATTGTCGCGCCCAGGTACTGCCGTATATGGGCGGGTTGGAGATGGGATTTCGGATAGTTCAGCGAGAATCCCAGATCGTGCAGGAGGTGAATTGTGCGGGACACATGGTCCGCACACTGCTGTTCTGTCTTTGCCTGAATGAGCCAGTCGTCGAGATAGGGATAGACGTGGACGTTCTGGCGTCGCAGATGCGCCGCCACAGTCGCCAGGCACTTTGTAAAGACTCTTAGCGCTGTGGTGACCCCGAAAGGCAGGACCCTGAACTGGTAGTGCTCGCCTTGATTTGTGAATCTGAGGTACTTCCTGTGGGAGGGATGCAGGGGTATATGAAAGTATGCATCCTTCAGATCTAGCGTAGCCAGGAAGTCCCCCTGTCGAAGCAGGGGAAGGACCTGCTGCAAGGAGAGCATATGGAAGTGCTCCAATAGAATGTACCAGTTGAGGGTCCTGAGGTCCAGGATGGGCCGTAGGGATCCGTCCTTTTTGGGGATTAGAAAGTACAGAGAGTAAACCCCTGTCCCCCTTTCTTGCAGTGGGACGAGCTCTATTGCCCCTTTTTGCAGCATGACTTGAACCTCCTGCTGCAACAAGCGCAAGTGCTCGCCGGACATAGGACGGCTTCTTGGAGGTATGTTTGGTGGAGTGGAAGTAAGTTCCAGACAGTAACCGTACTGGATAAGAGACTTGACCCACCTGTCCGTGGTGATGGATTTCCACGTGGGCAGGAACTGCTGGAGTCTCCCCCCGACCGGTTTTGTGTGGTCGGGGGGCAGTGACAAGGCGTCACTGTTTGTTGGCGGTGGAGGACCTGGAGCTGTTGTTTCCACGTCCCCTGCCCTTGACGTTGTTGCCCCTGTAGCCCCCTCTACCCTTGTTGGTGTATGAGGTCTGGGTGTTGCTTTTGTAATACTGTGTGGATTGCGACGCCTGACCCCTTGAGGTGCCTCTGTTATTGGAGCGTCGAAAGGAACCACCCCGAAACTGCTGAGACTGGAGGGCCCCCATAGACTTGGCAGTGTCCGTGTCTTTTTTCATCTTTTCAAGTGTCGCATCCACCTCGGGGCCAAACAGGTGGTCAGGATTAACCGTTTGGTTCAGGATCGTTGTCTGTATATCTGGTTTGAATCCTGATATCCTAAGCCATGCATGTCTTCTCAGCAACACGCTAGTGTTGATTGCCCTGGAGGCGGTATCAGCCACGTCCAGCGCACATTTGATGGAAGCGTTGGTAATCAACTTCCCCTCCTGAATCAACATTTCACCTGCCTCCTTGTACTGATCAGGCAAGTGCTGCAGAAGTGTTTCTAGGGTGTCATAATGCGCCCTATCGTAGCCTGCAAGTAGGGCCTGTGTGTTCGAAATGCGCCAAATATTAGCTTCCTGCGCAGCAATTCTTTTCCCTGAGGCTTCAAATATTTTTGACTCTTTGTCTGGGGGAGGAGCGTCACCCGTTGTCTGCGAGTTCGCCCGCTTACGTGCGTTGGATACCACCAAAGAATCCAGTGGCAAATGTCCCCTGATGTACGTTGGATCCGAGGGCGCTGCCTTGTATTTTTTATCAATTCGAGGATTGATGACTCGCGCCCGAGTGGGCTCCTTGAATACCTCTGGCGCATGCTTCAGCACTCCCTTTAGCATAGGCATTGTCTTGACCGACTTTTCAGCCACTGAGAAAGTGTCAAACAAAAAATCGACATCCACAGGATCTGAATGTAGGTCTACATCATGATTAGCTGCAGCTCTCTCAATCAGAGCGTTGAAGGCTGCAGAGTCCTCTGTGGGAGAAGTCTTTGCAGCAAAGAGCTGCGGTTCATGACCCGACTGAGGGTCCTCAGGGTCGCCTTCGGCGGACCAAGGTTCATGTACCTCCTCTGGATCCGAGTATGCTGGATAATTGTACTCGTCCTCTTCATCTCCGTCACCTTCTCCAGCGTTGGAATGCGTTGGTGAAAGTTCTAAATTATGTGGAGATGCAGGCTCTATAGGGGCAGAAGTACCCGCAGAGTCCTTCTTGTTTTTGAGTGGAATACGATAATGCTCCAACACCGGCTCCGTGGTGTAGGAAGGTGGATATCTGACTATGGTTACCCCCAAACTTTTTGCCTGGTGTTTAGCTGGTTTTTGACTTAGTTGGCCTGGGATCCTGCTATTCAGGGCCCCAGGCTGATTGCTCTCTCCTTAAAATGGACTCCATGTACCTTAGGTGCATAACACAATTGGAATTGGTTCACCTTATAGGCCCCTGTAACAGTGTACCATAGGTACCCAGGGCATAGGTGTATCCAAGGCCTACCAGGGGCTGCAGCATGTATTATGCCACCCCTGGCCTGGCCTCCATATTTGACACAACTGGCTGATCACTCAGCTGGGGTAAGTTGGTGTAATCACCTCTTACTTAGGTACAGTATGTCTGTGCCTAACCCTAAACTGGACACATATGTTCCTATCAGCCACTCCTATGGAAGGCCTCATCAATCCTGGAGGCAGAGTGCTTGGAAATATGTGAGAGGGTGCTCTAGCGTGAGCTGAGCCTGTCTGCAGCTGTCGGGAACCACTCCCTAAGCTGTTCTGGGATATTGCCATACCATATACTCTTAAGTGCATTATAATCCTCGCGGTTATATGCTATCTTTGGTTTGGCTTTATCAAAACATGTCGAGTAAGGTGTCATACGAATTGGAATACTATCCCCTAGACAGTTCTGTCGACGGGGATAGCATTCCACCCTTCTAGAGGGACAAGACATGTGTGTAGCCTTAACCCCGGTTAAAGTTAACCAGAGAGTCAGCATCACAAAATGGATGCTGCCACCACAGACACATGTCTGACCTCCTGCTGCTGGGAGTCCTTCCAGCGAGGAGGGCCTGGACAAAGGGTTTCCTGCCTGGGGAGGTGCGAGCACCACCCCAGACAGGGTTTTGTGTATTGGGTAGGACAGGGCTGAATAGATTGAGACATGCCTGGGGCACACAAGGTGTCCCTGTGCATAAGCCAGCCCAAACCGGTTCTGGGGCTTTCCAGCCCCAGTCCTGGCGAGGAGCTGGACAAAGGAAAGGGGGTGTAACTACCCCCCCTTCCTGGTCCCACCCATAGGGGAGGGACCTAGCAGGAGATCCACCCCTCAGATTGGAATAAGAGTGGGAGCAGTGTCAATGCAACTCAGATCATCCTGAATCAACTTTAAACAAAGAAGAAGACTGGACTTCGACATTTTGCTGCTCAGAAGACTGAAGAGAATCTCCCTTGTGGCCTAGGAGGGGCCACCCTGTGAACACAGGCATCACCCAGCACCTCGACGTCTGCTTTGCCGCCGCCTCCCGCCGGAGCCCGAGTGCAGAGCCTGACAAGACCCAGCTTCCCAGACTTCTCCCAGCCCGATCCACAGTCCCTGCAAAGAAGGGACCCGTGGAGGCACCGAGAGACGTGGGAGCGGACATCTTGAAAGACCCCCGAGACGCTGACTGCGCAGCACCCGAGGCACCCTCGACTCTGTGCTTTGGGGTTTAAGAAGCCCTACAACCGAGCAGCATTTGCACCAAATATCAGCCCTCCAGCATCTCCACGATCTGCGTGGGGCCCTTTTGCTTTGTGCCACTTGACTCGCCATCCCGGCCGCTTGTCACGTGATCAGCGGCCATCTTGGCAACGAAACCTACGATTTACACTGTGGGTCTGGTTGCTCCAGACCTGCCCTCACTCCTGTAGAAAGGAGTACCCGCTCTGACCTTGCTGGTCCGAGTAATAAGCCTTTTTCACTTTCCCCGTGGCTTGCATTAGCCAAGGCTTGTTTGCTTCAATCGAGTTGCCGACACCGCCATCAGCTAGAGCCTTCGAGGGACAGCGCGTGATCGACTCCTGGACGTCCTTGACCTCTTCGTGTCTACGTGGCTGCAGAGAGAAGCAACACCTCATCACCTGTTTGCACCCGACTTTGCTTGGTTCCAATCTGGTTCCACGGTGGTCACTGGTCAGTGACTTTGAACATTGTCCCCTCTGCTTTCAGGTCTTCACCACTTCAGATCCACCCTTGGATCCACCGGACACTTCTCCTTCACATCGCCTGCAGCATCTTCAGCTTCAAGCGCCAAGAACCTGCGTGTCAAAACCCGACGCCACTTCGACCCTGTGCACCCACTTCCTGTGGGTGAGGTAACATTGCAACGCCGGTGTCCCTACACTGGTACACACCTCTAGGGTCTGTGTCTTAAGTTTTGTTCCTCTAGGTTCAGCGGAAGTGCCCTCAAACTAACTTTGTGTAACTTTTATGCACCATAGACTTTACATTGGAAAGTGCGTGCACTTTGAACACTGCACCCGAGTCCCGTGGGCCTTTCCCGACTTAATCATTGCTAGTCTCGAATAGCTCCAGCGATTCCCAAGGCCCTAGGCCTGTTCCCTTTCCTATTGGTATCTCTAATACCACTTTCTTAGTATATGGTTTAGGTGGCCCCTAGGGCTCATCCATATTGTGCAACTTTTGTGTATTTTAAACTGTCTTGTGATTTAACGCTTGTGCTTCTGTGCTCATAAAGAGTCCAGGGGATTTTATAGTTAATAAATCAATATATATTTTCAATATATATCTGTGTGGTGTCCCTTTCATTTGGTATTCAAGGGGGTTGTGTATGGTATAACAGCTGGCTTCACATGCCTTTCAGAGTTTAGCCTAAGACTGCTTTGTCCACGTTACCACTAGGATAACTGGTCTACAAGGTTGAATTACAACCATCATCATAAGGGTTGCTTGGCATGGTACAAAGTGATCACTAAGAATTGGTGAGCATTATATACCAGGCCAACTTCTCACACGTGGTGATCTTCCGTTTGAGGAGGGAGAGCTTCCCGGTGTTGGCGTCGATGATAACCTCCCGACGCTCCTCATCTGCGAGCGGCTGGAGTCGATGCTTCGGCATCACCAAGGACGCCTTGGGCGTTGAAACCACCTTCAAAGGCACCCCGGCCCCATGCTTCGGAGCGAAAGCCTTCGGCGTCGTCTTCGGCGGCAGCGTGTAGCGGATAGGCGTCTGCGCCTTTGCCGGCTTTGGTGTAGGCTTCGGCGCCACATCCTTAGGTTCGGGAGCCTCAGCGTCCGTCCGAATCCTCTGCAGGGACTCGACGACCTTTCTGGCTAAGGCCGGAGAGGGCTGGACCGGCTCGAGCGATTTTCCCGAGTCCGGAGTCGGGTCGGTGAAAGGCACGGTCTTCGGAGCCGACACATCACCATCTTTGGCCTTGACGGCCGGAGTCGGCGCAGCCAGATCTTCGGCGTCGTCCCGACGCTTCTTCTGAGCCTTTTTCGGGTCATCGACCTCGACCCCCTTCGGCGCCGACACGGCCGCGTCGGTCGTTTTCGCCTTCGGCTTCGACACCGGGGTCTTCGGGTCGGCCATCTTGGCGTGGCTCTTGCTGTCGGCCATTTTGAATTTCTTTGACTTCGAGGCCTCTGGAGCCTTCTGTCCCACCAGAGCGACTTTCACTTTCGGTTTCGAAACCGTTGGTGTAGACCCCGATGGCTTCACTTTCGTTTTCTTCAACGGGAGTGGCACATCAGAAATGTTCGTGGCCGGGCCCGGAGGCGAGGCCGTGGGACGGTAAACAGGGTCTTGGGTAAGGCCCGAAGGCGATCCCTCGACCTGGGCCGTGTAATGGGGGTTGACCCCTGAGTCAGTCTGAGGATGCTCCTCCTCCGAGCTATCCTCCACGGTAGCAATGGCCCCATCGTCGTCCCCTACCTCACCGACGACTTCATCAAACTCCTCGTCTCCCGCGTCGTAGTTTTCTTCCTCCGACGCCGGGCTAGAGTCCGAAACTTGAAAGACATTGTCGTCTCCAACGTCTTCTCCGAAGATGTTGTCTGGCGGGGGCGCTGATAACTGGGCCTGGAGTCTAGCGGCCCGACGAAGCTTGAAAGTCTTCTTACACCGGAACTTTGAACAGGCCATACACCTGTCCTCGTCATGGTCCGGCGACAGACATTTGTTGCACACTGGGTGCACGTCGAGGTGTGAATACTTGGAGGTGCACACCGGGCACCTTTTGAACGGAGTTCGTTCCATGTCTGGAGCGTCGTGTAGGCCCGTCCGCGCCGACAGCACGCGGAAGGGCAGTAAGAGTTCGGAGCTGAAGAATAGTCAAACCCGAACGAAAAACGATACCGACGCCAAGCCTAAAGACCTTTTGGTCTCAAGTTAGGAAAGTTAAACTATTATCGATTCCGACAGACGGAACCGAAAGCACATCCGAACCCAATGGCGGAAAAAAACTATCTGGGGATGGAGGCGATGCCCATGCGCACTGTAGTCCAGGGGAGGAGCCACCTATCTCGTGATACTTCGAAGACTCTTCCAGGACAACAATGTGCAATCATCCGGACCCAACACTAGGCGGCGATCTATGCACAGATATGAATTCAGCAGCCCACATGCCTCGAACGCTTAGCTGCGCACCCACCAGCTGGAAGCACTCATCAGGTGCAAGTGATGCTACACACAGGTGGAAGCTGACTGCAGGAGTCCTTCGCAATCCTGGGGGGCCGCCAGTCCATGGTGGATGAGCCCTCATGGTCAACAGGAGGGATGCGCACTAGAAAACATCTATACATCTAAACGCATGTAGAGGTCGGTCAAATGACCAGCACCTTCAAACTGGTAAAGAAGTGGACTGAGCAGCACGGTCCCCACAGGGACCGCCCCTTCCTCCCACATGCACTAGTCAGCTTTGTACATTGGTGAATCCCAGAGTCTACAAGACTCATAAAAATGCAAACATTTCATAATCTGCCCAAATGAGCTGAAGCAACTCAACTACAACAAGGCAGCATCTCTCGTCTACTTACCCTCTGAAGACAGCACCTGCAAAGTGCCCGCCACCAGCCATGAGGACCACCCAACACGGCTTCGCTTGTAGGACCTTCAGGGCCTGCGCCAACTCACTGGCATCCATCGTGCGATCCTGCAAACCCATAAGAGCACAGCATTAGGATGTACATCAGAAGAGTCCCAAAGGGCTGTGCGCTCATGGACACGTGTACGTGACAGTGTAATGTCCAACTAAAGTCTTGTAATGTCAGACAACCGTCAAACAGGACTTCCAATGGCACAAATGTGTTGCATAATAAAGTGTGTTGTGCTTTCTAAATAAAACGGCACCAACAATGGCATTGTTGTGCTAAGTTCGTCCTTTTGTGAGCATTTCTAAAGACATTAAATGAGAAAAAAAATTGCCCAATTATTTAATCATTTTAGTCCCTGTTTGACAGCTTTTTCTGTGTACCAGACCACATGCAAACAACAGAAGGAAAGGGTGCTTTAGGTTGGCCTCTCCCCACCCACCCCACTTTAGCCGCTACTCTGAGGCGGGGTCAGTCACGCTGGATCAGCCAACCAGTGTTTCTGTCTCATAGACAGTCGTCCTTTTGACTTTACTGCTCCGCCTCCTGAGGAGCGCCTCCATTTCAATGCATGAGATAAATTGTTTTTTTTTTGTTTTTTTTTTGGTAAGACCTTTATTGTGATCACAGGAGAATTACACAGCTTGTGTGCCTACAACCTGATGCAAAACAGGCCGGCAGCGCTATCAGTGAGTATCATATCCAAGCAGCAACACCCTAACGGAGGGGATCCTAGGTGACACAGCATGCCGCCTACAACCCATCAGGGCCGGCCGCGTAGTGGTGAATCATAAGCTGGTAGGGAATGCGGTATATGCTATTCCATGAACATAGAGAGAGTAAACAGTGAACCTGTGAGGTCTCATTTTACGGTAAACTTTAAACTTTAAAAAACAAATTAGGGATCAGAGTAGACTTCCCAACCTTCAGTAGTCCCACCATACGAAGTATATGGAAAAGAGGAAAAGTCAGCGCAGAGTGCCCCTGTGTTGCATGCCTTGCGTGTATTCAATATAATGTAGGTGTGGGCCCACTGTCGCTGGATGAAGATATGAAGATGATGGAGGGGGAAGAGTATAGTGTGGTCTGCGATCTGGTCAGTGAAGATGGCAAATGTGAAGTGTCACATATCGGCCAACTGGCTAGCGGGTAGAGGTAGACGAGCGGGGGGGTGATATAAGGGAATCAATGGATTTCGCCGAGTAGGGTCAGTGCTGGTGTAACAAAGTGTAACTATCCTATGTTGTATAAGGTAGCCATGCAAAGGATCAACCGCCGGTGCAAGAGTGCAGCTAATGCGTTGGGTGCGGAAGAGAGGGAGTGAGTGCTCAGAGATGAGGGCTGGGCGAGCATGGGGTCACGACTCGGAGTCAGGTTGTGCTTGTGGTGTGGCAGCAGCTGTTCCGTGGTCAGAAGACGCGCGTGGGGTCGAGTCCGGATCATCTATGGGCTGGTGTCTGAGTAAGTATGCAGCGAACGGGCCCCAGAGATCTTTAGGACGCGACTTGTGTGGTAAAAGATCTGCATAATTATGCAATTGGTCCTGCCAGGTGGACATAGAGGTTAACCAAGCCTTAAACTTGGGAGCGCGACCCCGCCCCCACTTACAGGCAACCTGTCGTTTTGCTAAGAGGAATCCCAATGCAAACAGTTTCCGATTGGTCCTGAGCCCAGGGGGGGAGAGTCCCAGCAAGGCAATTCTCGGGCATGGTGAGATTGCAATCTCCATTATGTCCGACATGGCTTTAAACACTTCCACCCAGTAGGAAGCGACTGAGCAGCAAGTCCACGCTAGATGCATGAAGTGGGCACCTGGGCGGTTGCAGCGAAGGCAACTATCATTATCCCGCAGGCCAAAACGGTGTAGTTTGGCAGGAGTGTGGTAAAGGCGATGCAGAAACTTAAAATGCAGTAGCCTGAGGCGGGCATTACCAGTCACTGAGTTAGTATGGGAGCAGCTCAATTCCCACTGGTCATCAGTGAGTGGGGCATCCAGGTCCCCATCCCAGTCCGAGCGCACTCGAAGGGGAGGAGGTGTTGCGGCCGAGTACGCATACTTATATAGCATGGAGACAACGTGTTTCGGGGCTTTAGCCTGGAGTAGCGCATGTAAGGGCGCCATGATTTCCGGCTCGTTCGGGAAATCGGGAGTGACTGCCTTAACGCTGTGCCGCAATCGTGTGTAGAGAAATGTGTCCATGGTTGAGGGGACTTGATCTCCAAAGAGTTGGGCAGATGAGCGAAATTTCCCGTTCACGTACAGGTCCCCCCACGTATGAAGTGACAGTCTAGTAAGCATTTTGCGGCCGAGTTCCTCGCAGGAGATACTCAGTCTGGGGTCGTGCGCGAGGATCATGAGTGGGGAGTAGAGAAGGGCAACGTCCACCCGAGTCGCGATCCTGTGCCAGGCTTGTACCGTACAGTCAACAGTGGAGGGATCTCGATCAGTCACTCGGGATTCCGTGTAAAGGTATCCCGATGGCCTAGCAGGCCTCATATAACCGTCTTCCACGGCGAGGTGTGCCATGAAGGGCGGAGGTTGGAGCCAGTAAGTCGCGAAGTGGGCCTGTGCACAGTCAAAGTAGAGGCGGAAGTTAGGGACATCGAACCCGCCTTGGTGGTAGGGCAGCATCAGCGTCGTTAGCCCCAATCTGGCCTGTTTGCCACCCCAAATCAGCCGGGACAGCTGGGAATCCAGGGAGCGGAAAAAATGTGATCCAGGGCTGTAAGGGATGTTCGTGAACAGATACAATAGTTTAGGGAGCACGACCATTTTGATCAAGGAGATACGACCCGCCATGGAGAGTGGGAGATGAATCCACTTAGTGATAGTATCCGTTAGTTTGTCCAGGACCGTGCCATAGT
The DNA here is from genome assembly GCF_964263255.1 of Lissotriton vulgaris. Taxonomy (NCBI): domain Eukaryota; kingdom Metazoa; phylum Chordata; class Amphibia; order Caudata; family Salamandridae; genus Lissotriton; species Lissotriton vulgaris. The sequence goes on along the minus strand of NC_141687.1, from coordinate 31,389,075 downwards.
TTGCCCTGATAAGGGTCTCCCGGTTTCTGGTGATGGTAATGCCCAGGTATTTAACCTCATCCCCCTCCCACAACAGTGGGTATTCGAGAGGGAACTGCTTAGTTTTATCCGTAAGGGGAAATAAGGCTGATTTTGACCAGTTGATTTGCACCCCTGCAATAGCACCGAATTTAGTGACCTCTCGCAGGAGAGGGTTCAGATTTTCCTCCGGCTTATGGACATATAAGGTCATGTCGTCCGCATATAGCGAGACGAGTATTTGCCTTTCAGGGTAGTTCAAAGAGTGCTGGTTGTGGTGTTGTCGGAGTTTGGCGGCGAGGGGTTCAATCGCAATTGCAAAGAGGACCGGGGATAGAGGGCAGCCTTGCCGGGTACCCCTTTGTATCTCAAAGTTGTCGGACCTAGACCCATTCAGCAGGACCGCAGCATGTGGCTTATTATAAAGAAGTTTAATCCAGTTTATAAAACTGTAGGGTGTTCCCATGCGTTCCAGCAATGAAAACAGGTAATCCCATTCCAGGGAGTGAAAAGCTTTGGTAGCATCAAGGAAAACTACCGCGGCCTCACACCTGGGAGTGATGTCCTGCAAGATTGCCTGCAGAGTGCGTAAATTATGAGAGGTAGCCCGATTCGGGACGAAGCCGGCCTGGTCCGGGAGGACCAGTCGTTCCATAAGGAGATTGAGGCGAGAAGCCAAAACCTTAGCTAATATTTTAACATCCGTATTTAGAAGAGAGAGGGGTCTATACGAATCGCAACGCTCAGGGGGCTTGCCAGGTTTCAGTAGGGAGGTGATGAGGGCTTCTCTCATGCTAAATGGCAATGTGCCTTCCTCGAGGGCAGTGTAATAGACTCGTTGCAGAATAGGAGCTAAAACGTGAATGTAGGTCTTATAAAAGTCTATAGGTAGGCCGTCCGAGCCAGGGGCTTTGCCCGATTTCATACCCATAATGGCGTCCTTAATCTCGTCCAATTCTAGCACATGGTGGAGAAATTTTTGTTGGGTCGGGCCCAGCCAGGCTATAGCTGTGTCCGCGAGGTAGGAACCCAGGTCAAGTTCCTCTCGTCGGTGGGAGGAGTACAGTGTTTTGTAGTGGTTGGTGAGGACACCGAGTTGGCTGGGGAGATCCCTATGCGGAACGTCATCATCGTCCATCAAGGTGGTAACATAGTTATGGCGCCGGGACACCCCTTCGGGGGTAGCTGCGCGCTCTACAAACTACATAAAATAAAAAATAAAATAAAATGGTGCCTACGTGGCCGCACAGCCGAAGCGAGCGCTCTGCCCGGCCGGTCACCCTCACCGTATATGCGCGCAGTGTATGGCTTCCCCAGAAATTTGCATTCCCTCTCAGCTTCGACGGTGTATTCATCAATTTTGTCTCTAAGTCTCGCCCTAGCTGAATAACCCTGTCTACCCTGAGCCACCTCCTGCTCCAAGGTCCTGATCTCAGTTTCAAGCCGTCGTAATGAGCCTCTAAGGGCTTTGAGGACACCACCACCCTTTGATATGCACCACCCCCGGACCGTGACTTTAAATGCTTCCCAGACCGTGGCCATGCTAGAGACGGAGTCAATATTGCGAGCAAAGAAATCCGTAATGTCCTGCTCTAAGTCCGCCTTGAAAGCAGTGTCAGTGAGGTGTGCAGGGTTCAATCGCCAGGATAAGTACGGGGAGATTTCAAGGGGGATGCGCAGCGAAAGGAGGACCGGAGAATGGTCAGATAGAGTGCGCGCCAGGTGTAGGGACTGAACAATCCAGGGAGCCATGCCGGTAGTCAGGAAAATGTAGTCCAACCTGGCCCAAGTGGAGTGTACTGCTGAGAAGTGTGTGCCATGTTTCAGGGAGGGGTGTAGGTGCCGCCATGCATCTAATAACTGATGGTCGTCCACTATACCCTGTAGGGTGCGCTGGGTATGGGTGTAATGCAATGGTTGTGGGTGCGACCTATCCAACCCCGGTTGTAGAGCGGTGTTAAAGTCCCCCCCCAACACTACGTGAGCAATGCCTAACGCCTGGATCTTACCCCACATAGTGAGAAGTGTGTTTGGGTCATCGACATTGGGGCCATAGTAGCAGGCGAAGAGTATGCGGTGAGTGTATAGTGTACCCCAGACCATGCAGTACCTCCCGCCAGAATCTACATCCGTGCCTTCTGGAGTAAATCCCAGTCCTTTCTTCACAAGTATAGATACGCCTCTGGAATAGTTGGAATAGGAAGCAAACACCCTGCAGGAAGCCCATCTTGAAGCGAAGAGGGGGAGCCCCCTAGGAAGGAGGTGTGTTTCCTGTAACATGGCAACAGAGATTCCGTGTCTGTCCAGGTAGCCTAGTATCTGCCTTTTCTTTCTCGGATCGTTCAACCCTCTAACATTCCACGATACCAGCTGACAGTTAAGTACAGGGAGTCTAGCATTCACGTCCTCCATCCAACCCACAATAAGAAAACATGGCCGGTATATGCAACAATCATGATCAAACAGTCAGAATTACGATCACAGACCAGAGCGGTTCGTAAACTCGTCCTATCTACCCTCCCCAGCCTAAGGGACAGTGCAACATCTCTAGCATCAGTGCATCGGTAAGTCATAACCAATCCCAAACAAAGAAACCCCTCACGCCGAGAGTCAGTGCGGCCTGTCATGTACAAAAGTTCTGGTACACAGCAGGTGGCAGGATCTACAAATATCCCGGCGTGGCGCCCCCACCCTCCCCCCCCACTACGGCATCCCCAACCAGCCGAGAAAGAGCATCCCACCCCACCCCACCCCCCCACAACATACCAATAACATCAAAACTAAGAGCATAAACGTACCACCTCCCACCCTAAGAAGGGGAGAGGCTCGCAGGGGATCACCCATTGGGGGTTCAACCTAGGGGTACCAGACCTGCCTCCCACCTCCCTACTTTCACCCGCCCAAAGGTGCGGGATGGAGGTGGGTGATCGAGCACATGTGTATATATCAGACCAACATGTATAAGCAATAGAGCCGGTACCTCACCGGGGAAAGTAGCAGGTGGGTCTCCCACAGCAAACCCCTAGTTGCAAGAGGGGCATGGTAGTCCAAGATGCAATGTAGGAAGTAGTTCAGGAGCCCGAAGGCAGCAATCGACCCATTGTGGCCTCCGGCTAAGAAGGTCAAGGAGTAAGCGAAGGCAGTAACTGTGGTGTACACATCCGTGGATCGAGTCAGTCTTGTTGGGATAATGGAGATTGCGATCTGGAGCGTAGTCTTTCCGCATCTTCTTGGGATTGTTCCTTCCTCTGCTGCTTCAAAAAATCCTCCACTTGCTGAGGGTTTTGAAAAAGGTGTTGTTTGCCGTGAAGAGACACTTTTAGTTTGGCGGGGTAAAGCATGGCATAAGGGATCCCCAGAGTTTGAAGTTTCTTTTTGACTCCGGCAAATTTACGTCTGGCGTCTTGGACCGACGGTGTAAAGTCAGGGAAGAAAGACAGGGTAGTATTGCCATATTTTACTGGGCCCTGTTCTCTGGCACATCGCAGCACAGCGTCACGATCTCTGTAATTGAGGAAACGAGCAATAATCGGTCTCGGCTGGGCTCCCGGGGGTGGCCGCGCGGCGAGAGACCTGTGCGCGCGCTCGACGATGAGATGGGGGGAGAAGGCCTCCTTACCAAACAGTTCGACAACCAGGTTTTCCACGAAGACCTCCATCTTCCCCGTGTTTGTGGATTCTGCAAGGCCCACGACGCGGACGTTGTTGCGGCGGGACCTCGCCTCCAAATCCTCATTTTTATCGGCGATTATTTTGAGGAGTCTGTCCATCTGAGTTGCCTGCCTGGAGCTGGAGGTGGCACCGTCTTCCAGTGAAGAGATTCTATCCTCAGCCTCCTGGATACGCGTGTCGTGACGCTCTAGCTTGGCGACTACGCTATCAATGCGAGAGTTGATGGCGTCCATTTTGGAGTCGAGGGACGTGAGGCTTTGCTTCATGCCTAATAGGAGGGTTTTCCAGTTCCGGTGATGGGGGACTCCGCTCCGCACCAGCCGTTGATTTGGGCGTTTTCTTGGTCTCGAAGGGGATCTTTGACTGCCTGGCGTCGCTGCGGCCCATAACTCCTTTCGGCTGCAGGGGCGCTGGAGGGAACGCAGTAGCCAGAGCGTGGGGCAGCACGGGCCAGGGGCTGGAGGGTCGTTGGGGGTTGTCCGGTTTTAAGTCCAAAGGGCGCAGTAGCTTAGGAGATATCCGTACCTGGTATCGTCAGCGCCCGGTCACCACCGGAACCAGCACAATCTGACCCAGGCCCAGTCCACTGTGTGGAGAGTAAAGGTTGGTGGGTAGGTAGTCCGCCCCGCAGGGAGTCAGTGCAGCCGGGGGGGACGAAGGAGGGGAGTAGGCAGACCAGGCCTCAGCGGATAAAATGGCGGACAGGCATCTCCAGCAGGCGGTGAGCCGTTTTCCAATGTAGCTTGGGCTGATGGGTGATCTGTGAGCCCCCCCCCCCCAGCAGAGACGTAGCAGAGAATAGGGGCGGATAGGCAAGCAGCCGTCCCAGTCAGGCAGTATGGGGACAGTGCCTATCGGGGCCTGAGTAACAGTTATTCAGCCTGCCCAACAAAACAGTGTTCTTGTGCGTGTCTGTTTATTTTCCCCTCAAATCCGAAGCACACCGCTGCCAGACTGCTAGGGGAAACTTGCAGCAAAGTCTGAGTTGCCGGTAATTGCGGACCTTCGGCTCTCCACTCCCGAGGCGGGAGGAGCAGTTCAGTGCAGGCCTCACTGCAGCGACCTGTCCCGGTGGGCTGTCACGGCCAGGCAGCAGACCTCGATCCAGCGCGGCAGTCCGAAGGATCCCACAAGCACGCTGCGCGCCGCTGGGTTGATCGGGGCAGAGGCCGTGGAGCCGCGGGAGACAGAGGGTCCTGAAGGCTCAGCGCGGGGGAGGGGAGGCATCAGCAGCAGGCGGGGGGGCGTTGCGCGACCATGCGCTGGCCGACGAGCCTACCCACCCGCAGAGTCGCAGCAGGGAGCGGGCGGAGACTGGAAAGGCAATAATCCCAATCCGGATGGTCCGCTCGCCAGTAAGTGTCTTTGTACGTATTTGGCCCCCCACCCGCGAAGCTCACCGTACAGTGCTGCGGGGGTTGAAGTTGCCGGCGGCTGTGGACCCTCTGCACTCCAATCTCCCGGCGGCAGGTGCGGCTCCGCAGAGGCCTCGAGGCAGCGGCCTTTCCTGGTGTGTTGGCTCGGCCGTGCAGCAGACCACGAGTCAGCACGGCAGACCGCCCTCAGATTCGCCGGCGGATATCTCAGCTGCAGGCTGGGCGATCGCGACAATCGTGGAACCGCTGTGTGCGGGGGAAGATCGCGGACATTATGGTGTGCCCCCCGGGCCGTTTTCGCAGGTCAGGATGGTCTGTAGGATGATTAGGGTGCTCAATCGGGCGAGAGCCTCACGGCAGTGCGGCCATCTCGGTTTGGCGCCACCTAGCGCCCCCGAGATAAATTGTTTTCAGCAGCAGCAGCCGGCAGAGACTATTTATTTATTTTATTTAGACATTTATAGAGCGCACTGTTACCTAGAGTTGTCCTGGCGCTAATGAAATACTCCAGAGGGAAATGCACCGAGGGGAATTACTGTGTAAACAACGAGGTCTTGATACCCTTCCTGAATGTCATAAGATCAGTTGTGTTTCTCAAAGCAAAGGGCAAGGCATTCCAAGCCTTAGAAGCTCCAAGCACAAAACTCCTGCCGCCCCACCACGCTTTCCTTATGCGGGGCACAGTGACCAGTCGCAAACTCGATGATCTTAACTGCCGGGGGGGATTATACCATTGAAAATGATCTTTCAGACAGGCCGAAACGGCGCCTTGGAGAGCCTTAAAGACCAAACACAAGGCCTTAAAAGCAATCCGCTTCCGCACCGGCAGCCAATGTAAATTCTTGAGTTCGCAAGACACAGAAGCATACTTCGGAATGCCCGTCAGGAGTCTGGCTGCTGCATTTTGCAGCACCTGCAACTTATTAAGAAGCCCCTGTTGGGCATTTAGCAGAAGGTTTTACAGTAATCCAGCCGGGGTAAGACCAGGGCCGTAACAACTGTCTTTTTACTGCTTTCAGGGAGGAAAGGGAGGATCTCCTGCAGCATTTTCAGAAGAAAATAAATGGAGGATGTTAGGGCACTGACCTGGGGCCTGAATGTGAGTTGGTCATCTATTAGAACCCCTAAGTTCTTCACCATTGCCACAGGAAGGGGGGATGCTCCCATCTCTCCTGGCCACCATTGCGGGCTCCAAAAGTCATTACTTATCCCAAATACAATGACCTCGGTTTTAGCTGTGTTCAGTTTCAGACAGTTTACGCCCATCCACCTCCCCAATGCCAACATGCATTCCTGGAATTGTAAGGCCACTCCCTTTTCCCTTCCTGGCAGCACTGATACCACGATTTGAGTATTGTCTGCGTAGGTCAACTTAAAGCCGAAGGACTTAATAATCAGGGCCAGGGAGGTGACATATATATTGAACAGGGTGGGGCTTAGGGAGGACCCCTGAGGGACTCCACATGGTAGAGTGGAAGGTTTAGATACATACTCTCCCATTGCCACACTCTGTTCCCTATTAGTCAGAAACGCCTTCAAGAGATCCCCTGCTTTCTCCTGCACACCACAGTCCTTCAACCGGTGCATCAAAATTCCATGGTGCACCGTATCGAAGGCTGCGGAAAGGTCCAAAAGGACCAGTGCAGCTCTACCCCCCAGGTCCATTACTCCTTTAATTTCCTCAGTTGCCTTTAGTAGGGCAGACTCCGTGCTGTGACCCACTCGGACCCGTGTTGGGAGGGGTCCAGGGCCCGGGTTGTCCCCAGAAACGCACTGATTTGATGGTTCATCATTTTTTCAATAAGTTTAGCTGGGAGTGGGAGCCTGGAGATGGGACGATAGTTATTGGGATCCATTGTATCTAGATTAGGTTTTTTCAGCAATGGAAGGATTGATGCCCTTTTCCAACATGCCGGGAACTGTCCTGTTGTGAACATGTTGTTGAAGATTGTTGTTAATGCTGCGGCAATAGGTAAAGGTGCTAACTTGGCTACGGTTACCGGACAAGGGTCATATGGTGACCCTGATTTTAATCCGCAAAGCATCTTTTTGATCTCTTCCATGCTTACAGATGAAAACTTTTCTAACGTGTCTTCCCGATAATCGTCCCCTTCAGGATTCTGATTGCGTGCTAGAGGACACCTCCTCGTTAAACCCAGAAATGCATTAAAAACAGTCTCTACTTTAAGCCTAAAGAATGTGGCCAAGGCCTTGCATAGATCTTGGCTGGGCAGTGGCCCTTCCACTTTAGGAGCAGCAAGACTGGAGAGAGTTCTGAATAGTTCTTTTGAACAGTTACTGGCCTGATTAATACGATTAGTAAGGTGCTCTCGTTTTGCTTGCATAATCAACTTCTTACATTCAAGAAGACTGTTTTTTAGGATCATCTTGTCCACTTCCTTGTAGCCTTTCCGCCAATCCCGCTCTAGCTCACCCTATTTTTGCCAGTCTCCGAGAATCAGGGAGCTGATGGGGTCTCCCCTTGCGAACGGCCTCTATTAACCCCTTCCATGCTGATGACGAACCCCAGCCGTCATGCACTACGGTGCTCGTGTGCTGATGACGGCTGGGGTTTGTCACGGCCCGCCCCTGTTCGTGTTGTTTACAGCACACCAGGGAAATCGTGGCCGCATGGAAGGGGTTAACTGGCGCTAGAGTCCCACAAGCTTGTTCCAGCCAATTCATATATGCTAGCGCCGCTTCCTCCACCTCTAGTGGGAATTTCTCTTTAGATGCCACTAGGAGTTCCTCCAGATCTCTCCCTTCCAACTTATTCCAGGCTCTATTGATCTTAGTTTTTTTGGGGCCGAACTATGTGTTGGGGATCTTCCTAACCCTTATGCAGAATTCTACTATCGCGTGGTCAGACCATGCAACTGGCCACGTTCCCTTGAACACCACTGATGGATGGTTAGAAAATAAACCATCCGACCTGTGGCCAGCGCCATGGGTGGGTCCCGCCACTAGTTGTTTAAGCTCAGCTCGTTCCATCAGGTCTAATAAGGCCATTGTCTCCGGGTCATTGCCATCTTCCAGATGATAATTAAAGTCCCCTAATATCGTGGAGGTCTCCTCGCACATGCCCACTTCCAGTAAGCTCCCCATAGTGGTCAAACAAGTGTGTTTCGCCCCTGGCGGCCTGTATAGTAGTGTTCCTTTTAAAGCATGATGGTTAAGAAGCGTAAGATTAAAAGATCGAGCTTCACAGGCATCCGTCGATATAGGCTTAAACACAGCCTTTATTCTTCAGCAGAGAAGACACTCCCCACTGCTACTAACAGCAAAACATTCTGAGTGATATACAAGCGTTCCTCACACAGATAGGACTTCAAAATGTTCATGGAGTTCCATGATGCACTTGTTTCTTCATGATGCACTGACATGGGCTAAGCCAATAGGTCTGTGTTCAGTCTGCTAATGTATGCAAACAAGACATGTTTTGCAAATGTTATCACATGAAAACTAGGCATACTGCCATTCCTAATGTTTGTTATACGGAATGGTCACTAGTTTTGTTCAGTTAGTGAGTGAAATGAAAAAATGGCTACACATTTCTGAAAACGAAATAAAAATCTGAACTAGGGAAGGTGTCGTTTGCGTAAACTGTGCACGGTTTCCCGACACCAAATTTTCATTGAATTCAGAAACTATGGTACATAATCCAAAACAATGCACCACCGTCGTTTATTTTAATAGTACATTTTTTAAACGCAAACCAACAAAAATCTCACTTTCAATAAAAACCAATGGAAAGGTATGCTCAGCTGCAATTTTTCTCTTTATAATTTCATTAAGGGCGCAGCTCCTTATAGACCTCATAGAAGCCCTTTTAGAACTTCACAGGGACACCAAAGAGCAGCCTGTGGTACTGCAATTGTTTCTTGGATTTTATTTTATTACTTATACTACTGCTGTTATATACGGGATATTTCTTGACAAAAAAAAAAAAGAAACGCTTATAGCTCAAACATTCAGTAATGCAAGACCTATTACATTGCAAATGCTTGTTTACATTGGTGTTTGGATTATTTATCTCAGAAAATGTTTATTGTATCCACCAAGAGGTTGTTGGTGGCAGCCATTAAGGGTTGTGATTCTGGCTGTCTTTTTTTTGGATTGAGGTTTGGGTTATCCCTCGTTGGTCATGGTTTAACTTAGTGATGTTAGAGCAGATTCAGTCGATCCAGGGAGGGTTTGGACGTCATCACAGGCTGTTGTTTTACAGGGTTAGCTATCTCAAGGTAGGATTTCCTTAAGGATCAGGACACCAGTATCGCTGTCAAAGTTTGGATTATTCAAGCATACTATGTTTTGATTCTCCATTTTGATGACCTCTCTAGGTGGGGTAGGTTGGTCACCACGCCTGGTGGTTTGGCATATCTCTCTGGATGCAGATAAAACACCTGCAGAGATCCACAGAATTTCTGGAATGGGCAAGTTTAGATTTCTAATCACTTGACCAATACAAGTCTGCCCACGATCGCTGTGTCCTTTGTTTTTCCCTTTATTTACTACAAAGATACACATGCCAGTAATCTCAAAGGATTGCTTTTAATTGCGTCTGTAAACTTATGATTTCATGCAAACCACACAGAGGTTTGAAAAAGACTGCTCTTTGACAAGCAATCACAGGTGTGTTTTACATCTCAGGCTTTGGTTAGGAATGAAGTCACAGTAAAGTGTTTCTGGATAAACAGTTTGGAAGGTTTAACATGTAGGTTAGTGTCCTTCCTAGTGTAGGTAGAAAGGAAACTGACTTGTAGTAAATGATTGTATAGTACCAAGCCTGCATTGTTCACAAGAATAAATATTCACACACAGACTTGCCTTTGCAGGGCCCAACACACATTGATACACAGCTAGAAGCTGTCCCTCAGCGTTTCGGAACAGCAACTTGTTGGATGGGCCTTGACGGTGCGGTTTCTGCTTCGTCTGGTCCATCTGTGTTGAAATGACTTCTACTTCATTCTTGCCTGACATTTCAGTCTCCTCATCCTCAGACGAATTATCAGAGTCAGAGCCAGAGATGCTGGATAAGTCGCCTGCATAGAGAGAAGACCAGGGAAACAGAAGTGTTGGAGATGAGGACAGAGCAAACGCATAACGAAAAATGAAACATTCACCTGTGCATGCCATACAAAGCATGCTGAAGTCGAACCCGCATCCCTGAGGATACATGGTTGTACATACGGATCGTCACGCATGGCCGCCTGGACCACTGAACACATGCATGGTGCCACCTGTACGTGTACATCTACCTACACATCCCTGCCAATGCCACAGTCCCTCTAACTGTGCATGTTCACATGGTTTCCATGGTTTGCTTTTGCTTATCCCCAACACAGGTCTCATCCTTCCTGCCTTCACGCATTGCAGAACATCCCACACGTCCCCCCTCTTCTCAGGCACACCCTAACCTCTCAAGGCAACAGATCATACAGGCTTTCCCACCACTCAACACGTGTTCACCAACCAACCCACCCACCCACGCAAGAATCTAAGGTACCACTTTAAAATAAATGTATTCAAAATACATAAAGGAACAGGTTAAAATGTTTTGGTTAAAAGTGCACTCTTCAGACTTGGAAAGTAGAAGCAACGTACTGAAATGTGCTGCATTTCCATCCTGTACTTTACATATCTTCAAATTTCTCATGCAGCTGTTTTTGCAGTTCCAACTCCCTTGGAAGTGTCCAATGATTCCTTTCACTTCAGTTGTTGAACAGGGAAACCTCCGCCCTGCAAGTAGCTGACCTTTCTTTCACACCCCACCCGCCCTTTGGCCTCCACTTCTACCCATAACAACTGCCCTGGAACTGGTTGGGTTCTGAATTAGCACCTTGGGGGTCACTGAAGCTTTTCTTGAAGTACTCTAAGAAGAATATCTTTAAGCACCAAACCTTGTACGAACTGTTGCGGAGCCGTAATACACGGATACAATAAAAGCGAACACCAAAGGATGCATGGGCACAATGATAACGTGTATCATTTGAAAACAACATTTAAAAAAAACATTCCTGACCCCCTCTGCCCCCTTGAACTCAGATAATGCCCTACATAGGTGTAACCAGATAGCAGAAATTTTCTCTGCCAAGGTACAAACTATCTATACGTCCTTTCCTCAGGAAACGAACCTACAATTGGTACTACCAACAGACTCAGTGAAGGAACAGGACATGTTGGAGGAATTCTCCCCCCCCTCCTTAGACCAAGCCGCCTTGCAAAAGATTTTAAATCAGGTAAAATCTGGCTCTCCTATAGATCCAGCCTCCCCCACCATCCTAAATAAATAAATTTAGATCATCTCTCCGGTCGTACTGGATCTGATCAATGCCTCTCTTGTGATGGGAACTGTGCCCCCGCTTTGGAAACAGGCGATGGTCAAAGCCCTGTTAAAAAACCCAGCTTGCACCTGGAAGACTGGGCTAACTATCAACCGATATCTCTGTTGCCAGGCATGAGTAATATTGCTGAGCAGCATGTGAACTCAGCCCTCTCTGTATTCCTGGAAAAGAACAACCAATACCATCCCTCACAGACAGGATTCAGATCACGGCATGGAGACTGCCCTTCTGCCAATAGTAGAGGAAACTAGAAAAATCATTGATGGCGGAGGCTGCGCAGCACTGATTCTGTTGGACCTGAGCGCAGCCTTCGACACAGTGAACCACTGTGAACCACTCTGCTGATTAGGTAGAGTCAAGGATGCAGGAGTGACTGGAATGGCACTGAAATGGCTGCAGTCCTTCTTGGAAAACAGACTCTTCTTAGTCTTCGAGGATGAAACCTCCTCAAATCAACTGCCAATCACATGTGGAGTTCCCCAGGGAGCTGCACTGAGCCCCACTTTATTTAATATTTACATGAGCTCCCTGGCAGAAATTGTTACCCCGTTTGGGATTCAGATTGCCACCTATGCGGACGAAATTCAATTGGCCGTCTCCCTTAATAGAAATGACAATTCTAAACCGGGCCTAATCACCTGTGAAGGCAAAGTCTCCAGATGGATGGGTAGCTCATATCATAAGCTCAATGGGGCAAAGACTGAGCTGATGCTCCTTGGCAATTCCGCCCCTTCCAATATAGATTCACTCTGGCCTAACTGTTTGGGCCCTCCACATGCCCCAAAAAAGCACATTAAGAACCTAGGGGTTTGGCTTGATTGTAACCTTGACTTCAAGGAACAAGCCCGGAAAGTAGCAGCCAGCTGAAATGATCTCTTGAGGATGATTAGGAAGATCATCCCTCTATTACCTTTCACGGCCAGGAGACTGCTAGTTCAAGCTCTGATTTTGTCACGGCTTGACTATGCCAATGCTCTCTACTTAGGAGCTCCTCGCTCCACGTAGAAAATACTGCAGACAGTACGAAACTGAGCCCGTCACGAGCCTCAGATGGGCTGTGCTGGTGACGCAACGATTCCGTCACGGCCCGCTCGCCGCGCCTGCGCGGCGCGAATTCCGCGCCTGCACTGACGTTCTACATAGCGGACGGGGCCGTGACGGAGCGGTTCTGTCACAAGCACGGGAGCGCCGCGCGGCCCCACCTCCCCCTTAGCGCTGCGGCGGAATAGCCGCCGCAGCGAAGGGGTTAAGTTGCCTTACCATGAATCAATCCGATCTTTTTCTATAAAACCTTTTTGAACAAACAAGTTTTGAGCATTCCCATTAGATGTTTTTCAACTACTATACCTGCTCAATCCACTCACTTTGCGACACACATTCTCTCCGTCCCACATCCATGCATCCGCTATAAAATCACAAGTAGAGGTCCTGCACCTGCATTTGTTCGGTCTTCAAATTCCTCCGGAGTGATGGTGCTTCCGCCCACAATTCTTCTTTTCAGGTTAAACCGATGCCAATCTAGTTTGTAGTGTTCCGTCTTAAAGAGAAAATTGAAAGAGTGAAGAGAGTGCGTGAGAGAAGATGGACTTGTACTAGAGTACCCACAAGGGTCAGTAACCCAAAGGGGTCCTTTCGTTCCAGACGGTGGAAGCTTGCCTCTGTGCATTGAATCATCTCTCTTTCTTCGCCTACTGTCTCTCAATTTACAGGTCAAATTAATGTGCACCTCTCTAAGTTCGTTCCATGAAAGCGTGTGAAGGTAGCATCCGAAAGGAGACTGTAGTGTCTCAATATGTCATACAAGCATACAAATCATGTCCTTGTGGGCCTGCCCAGGCAACAATCATTACATCAGCACGATGGCCTGAAGCATGATTGTCAGGGATGAAACACAATGGTTCAGCACCCCCCGCAATAAACAGTAACAATAATAATCAAAATTCTTATGAAATAACATAATTTTGGAAGACACTCGACAGAATCTCCGTATCTTTCGCCCTGAAGAAGTCCTCTGGACGAAACGCGTTGGCTACGCTCTGTATGAAGATTTTCAATAAAAGAAAAAAAGAAAACTTTAAGTCCTACTGAATCGATTTCTTAAATCATAAATTCTGAATATTATTGTTACTGTTTATTGCGGGGGAGTGCTGAACCATTGTGTTTCATTGCAAAGCTTTTTGGGCATTGCCCTTGGGAGTCTAGGGGTATGTGACTTCAGGTTCTTGACACCCAGAATTCTCTGAAAATAAATAGACCATAAAACGTTGGATAAAGTGCAGTCATCTTTTGCCCATTACCCCTGTTGCTTTAGTGTTGTTAATGATTGTCAGGGATAGAGGAAGTCTGATAACAGGATGCGCACATTCCTATGTGAGGGTCTCTCATAGTGCAGAAGGATTGGCCTGTGGTAGTGTATGGTCAAACTGTCCTTAGATACAGGTTCAGGGAAGAGTTCTCTCACTTATGCAGCAACTCTGACTTTGATACTTTCAACTATGTCATCCTCGTAAACACCCTGTTGCAGCGGGTAGACATTAACGGAAGTGTCCCTCAGTGATTAGAGTCCTTCCTGATTTAATGCTCACATTTAATCAAGCTAAACAACTTGAGCTCAAAAGCAACGCCAATCTCACAAGGAGTCCCTCAAGGGTCAATTCCGTCTCCTGCCTTTTTCAACCTCTATAGAACCCCTTGTAATAATTCTGAAACAAGCTGCAATTTCCTACCACCCCTATACAGATGATACCCAACTTTACATGCAAATGCCGTCAGTCACAGACATCCAGCACTTAAATAGCACTCTCTCCACAGTCCAGTCTTGGCTGTCCAGCAACCGTCTTAAGTTCAACTCAAACAAAACCGAACTCTTTTGTATCCAACCCAAAGGAAAATCCTTCCCCATAGACATCTGGCACAACAAACTCACTGCTTTAAACTGTAAACTATCCATCTCCAACTGTCTTAAATATCTGGGGATTACACTCGACAGTCTCCTGAACACGAAAGAGCATATTAATGCCTCTGCTAAAAGTGCTTTCTTCACGCTGAAACACCTTAAAAAGTCAAACCCTTCATCATCATTGAAGACTTGAAGACTGTGGTGCAATCCTTAGTCCTCTTAAGTTAGACTATGGTAATGCAATGATTATGGGTGCCACAAAAAACACACCTAGCCCCTCTGAAAGCCACACTTCGCACAGTGGCTAGATTACTTTAGAGAGAGAGTTGATTCGACAACATTACTCACACTCTCAGGAAACTCAACTGGTTACCAAGCGAGGCCAGGGCTATACTCAAAACCATTGGAATAACTCACATAGCGCTCAACACGGAACAACCAGTCTACCTAGCAAATAAATTATCAAAAGCCGGTCAAAAGAGGTCGCTCTGAAGTTCGCACAGTCATCTCTTGATACCACCAAAATTCAAGAAAGAGAAATCTTGCGCCAGCTCCTTCTCTGGTAATGCAGCCAGAATCTGGAACTCACTGCTTCGGGATTTACATGACAATCGTTCATTCCCTCACTTCAAGAAACTGAAACTTCTTCTTGTCAACAAATATCTAAACCCTCCACCCTAAACCATCCGACTGGCCTGTTTGCTCCCACTCCACACCCTATGAATAACTTTGAACATCAATACCGTGGGGAAAACTGTCCCTCTACTCTCTGTACCAGCACAACGTCCTATTTTAGCTTTCTCCGAACGTATATCATTCATTGATTTCACGGTCTGTCGCAAACCTCCTTTTATACTGTTTCTATGTTTTTTTATTTACTTCACATGTAGATTGTGCACCTACTGTTGTGCTAACTTTGTAAATGGCTATATATTTTTAGACTGCATAGACTCCAAATGCATGCTTATTTATGTAAACCATTTCTACCTCAACTATAGACTATATATATATACTACTGTTTCATCACAAATTCTCTTTATATAATGTCATCATGTATTATTGTATGTACACCTTATGTAATCTGTGTACCTGGTGCGGTGATAACTTGGTTACAGCACTTTATGCGTATATACGGTACATACCTCAAACCTGTATCGTCAACATATCTGGATGGCTGACACGTACTTTGTTTAAACCCTTTATATTTATTATAAACGTAACTCGTGT
Source organism: Lissotriton vulgaris (assembly GCF_964263255.1). Taxonomy (NCBI): domain Eukaryota; kingdom Metazoa; phylum Chordata; class Amphibia; order Caudata; family Salamandridae; genus Lissotriton; species Lissotriton vulgaris. Next base: position 31,373,539 of record NC_141687.1, on the reverse strand, counting down.
ATTTGCTGCTATGCCAACTTTGTAAAGTGCTCTGATACCTTCGGGTCAAGGTCACGCTATACAAAACACACAAAAAAAACAGAGAAACTCTTAGCAAAGGCCTACTAGCAATACTCTGTGAAAGTAAAAAAGGCTATCCAGCTCTGAAGCAGAGTTAGAGAGACATCTGTGACTGCTGCAGCGGAGCGACACCAAGGGTGGTGCAGTAACCACTCGAAGGGGATTGGGGAAATACTATGCCCAAAGGTACCTGTACCCGAGTCAAATACAGTAGAAGGACACAATCTTTTCAGAAGGGTCAACATTGTTCATATCCAGTCCTAAAAGGCTTACCCATCCTTTACCAGGTCATCTTTACATGGAGGAATGGGGGGCATGGTATATTCATCTGGCATCTCCTACCCCACTGCTTGCCCCTAAAAAATCTTGGGAGTGGGGAATTAGAAGGCAATTTGCCTCAACGTCTTGCCAGACATCTAGCTAATTTCCTTCCCAAAAGACCAAACACGTTTGGAAGGTCATATGAAACTTAAGAAAGCATGGACATATTTATTTATTTATAAGTCTTGTAGAGCGCACAGCTACCCCCAACGAGGGTGTCCCGGCGCTGTGGAAAGCAACAGCAAAACCAGGAGTTAGTTGCTGGAGAACAGCCATGTCTTGAGTGACATAATAGCTGGCTTTTTTTTAACTGAAAGGGCCTCTTCTTACATTTGAGAGTTTGTAGGCCATCCACAGCTTTACTTCCAGTTCACTATTAATGCATGTGAACTGATGTCCTAATATTCTAAGAAATGGCGCTATTGAGCCAAGTACAGTACTACTCGGAGACGGGTACCATCATGCAGTGGATGCCACATTATGTCAAGAATTACCATCTTCTGCTGGAGGCAACATTATGCCAGACGTGGATGCCATCATGCTATCAATCCAATGGACTACCAAGAACGTGCCCCCTTATGCAAGGGCAGGTTTTGTATTAGTGAGGGTCACCGTCCCGTCATCCAGTAGCATCAATGTACCAGGAATTACAACCATTATCTACCTAATAACCATTTGAATGCATGGTCTTCATCACTCCAGATGTTAGTATCATCATGGCATGGCATCAACAGGATCCGAGGAACGTCCTTCGTTATACCAGGGCCAGCATATTCATAGCAACTGGCACCATCGGGCCAAGGGTGCCCACGCCGTTTTGAGATTGAACACCATTATGCTAGATGTTGGCTCCATCACGTTAGAGACCCATGCAGCATTTTGGACAGAAGAGGGAGTTGTGGCACAGTAATGGGGTCACCAGATGGCACGGGCATTGGATTAGGTATCGGGGTTAGATGGCTAGTTAAAGAGACAAAGACACCAGCCATCATTATCACCCAAAGAAAGAAAACAATCTAAAACAAATGTAACCTTCCTCCTACCAGAGAGCAGTAGCACTTTCGATGATCAACTCACTTGCAGGAATGGCAGTAAAGAGTACCAGGCGGTGAACAGTTGGTCTCCAGGACACATCACATTGTTCTGCTATCACACCGTTCTTACTTTCTTGACCCTGGTAAGAGGCGTGTGCCATCACATTACAGGCCGCCTCAATAGTGATACCGACTGAGTCAACCTAGATTCAAGCATTCTGGGATGTGCCCTATGCCACCTGCTCTCATCAGAGATGTATTTTGGTCCCATTCATCGCCTACATACAGGCGCATCGAGGAGCAGAGGCCACCACATTCAGCGAATGTCTACGGGGCATAGACAAACTATGTAGCTCTGTGGGTTGCAGCATGAACTACTGAGAGCACAACTCAGAAAACAAGCCATGTTATCTGCAGATAAAACATCACCTGAAAATGTTACCAAGATGGCGTATGCACTAAACACAGTGTGATTGCTTCGGAAGTGGACAGCCGGGTCTCTTTTGCACTGCAAATTATATGATATGATCTCAGTAGTGGAGGGGCAGAATGCAACACTCAAAGCTCCCTCTCCAGCTCACACTTGAAATACCAGTTCTTCTTTGCCCGCACATGTCCTGCTGAGGAAACACAAATAACAGAAGCAGCACATAGTGATCACACTACGCCATGCTGCTGAGCCACTGGCAGCCCCCTCAGACGTGAGGTCTCCACCATCACAACAGTTCACACTGAATGAAGCCACTTCCAGCACCATAGGCCTCTATACCCTAGAACTATCTGAGGTAACCCTCAGGTGAAGTACGCATGACTCTGGAAGACTGCTAGGATTCGGTCCCAGTGCTTCCCACACACTGGGAGCGACAGTGAGTCGCGAACCGACTTTTGGTGCATCGCAAAGGTCCAAGCAATAACTAGAGATGCCTTAAAATTCTGCATTTATCTTATCACATGCTGTGCTTGAACGACAGAGGTCAAATGTCAGGCTAGGTCTACTGACAAATTGCTGCTTATTTTGTTTTAACATGTGGATTGGTGTTCACAAACTCCTCCTTGCAGTCAGAGAAAGAGAAGTCAAGGGGATTATGTGACAATCTTGCAGGGTTACATGAAGTGTCAAAGGAAAAGCTGTAGAATTTGTTTATTTTAAACAAAATGTTATTGTTTTCATACAACAGCGAAACACTACTAGGACCCAGTACACCAGTAACAGACATTGATCTATGCACTGTGGTAGTACAGAGTAAGCAGGTTAAAGGTGTCATTCTGACCTGCAGTCCGAGCGCATAACATACTAAAACATGCCATGTGACCTCTTCAGCTAGCAACTAACAAACATCAACACCCAGCTCTTCAGTTACCCCTTGCCAAGCTGTCATATGTAGAGTTCCAGAATGACCAGTCACATTTTGAGTTCACCACTGAAACTACAAATCCCCCCCCCCAAGGCGTCCTGTGCAAGGCCAGCTGACTCCACCCTCTGAATCCTCCAGTGGAAGAAGGGAGCTGCTAGGTGTATCCGAGTCGTAGTCCGAGGCCAATAGATGTTCCCATGCTCTAGCCCGATCAATTGTTCCCCGTCCTCTCTTCAATTCCCGAAACAATACAGCACTCTCAAATCCTATCCATTTAACCAGTTCCTCTCTCCATTTAGTCAGTCGTGCTTCCCCAGCAGATTTACAATGCATTGCCAATTCTCAATTTGTTTTATCAGTGCCAGATCAATAAATCTAGTAGTGTTTTTTCGCTTTTTAGGGCATGTGTAACTCCCAAGGAAGCAGGCCAGGGGTGTCCATCACCACCCCCTTTTCTGAATCAGGGGTGTACAAGGCATTGCCCTTAGGGTAACATCATTAACACAGTCCACTACCACCTCCCAGAGCCCCACTAAGGTGGGGCAGGACCATACCATATGGAAGTGGAGAAGTGTGGCTCAATGGTTAGAGCGGCAGACCCTGATGCAGAGGTCTAGCCCGGAACCAGGGTTCAATTCCCCGTGTCGGGAGGGGTCTTGGGCTCAAAATTCCACGGCCTGATAATTCTCGCCTCGGTGCCTATTCCAATCATGGAGTCCCACTCTGCAACTCTGGGCAATAGCTTGCTTAATCTCCACAACGGCCCCCACAACGCTAAGGATGCCTGGCCTCCACCTTGGGACCCAGGAGTGGACGCCTCACAGGGAAAGCCAGGATGGGTTCCACAGCGGTATTCGTACAAGCGCCTTGAGACCCTTGCGGGTGAGTAGTGCGCTATACAAGTATCAATTTACAATTTTTTCATTTACAACAAATCTGCCCCAAGCTCCTCCCATCTTGGCCATGTCCCAGCAGTTGTCGCATAGAACCTATTGATCGTACCAGATGTAAGGCAAACTCTGTGCAGAAAATACAAATGAATCCATTTGAGCCTGGCATTACGTGAGACGGCGGGATGTTAGCTAGGATCGTCTGGCATTACGTGAGACGGCGGGATGTTAGCTAGGATCGTCTGGCATTACGTGAGACGGCGGGATGTTAGCTAGGATCGTCTGGCGTTACGTGAGACGGCGGGATGTTAGCTAGGATCGTCTGGCATTACGTGAGACGGCGGGATGTTAGCTAGGATCGTCTGGCATTACGTGAGACGGCGGGATGTTAGCTAGGATCGTCTGGCGTTACGGGAGACGGCGGGATGTTAGCTAGGATCGTCTGGCATTACGTGAGACGGCAGGATGTTAGCTAGGATCGTCTGGCATTACGTGAGACGGCGGGATGTTAGCTAGGATCGTCTGGCATTACGTGAGACGGCAGGATGTTAGCTAGGATCGTCTGGCATTACGTGAGACGGCGGGATGTTAGCTAGGATCGTCTGGCATTACGTGAGACGGCGGGATGTTAGCTAGGATCGTCTGGCATTACGTGAGACGGCGGGTAGGTTAGCTAGGATCGTCTCCCAGTTGGTGTCAGTTACCGGACGCAGGGTGTCATCTTTTTTGTAACACAGAACAAAATGTAAATACCTGTAAATGAACTGTTCACATTCAGCAGTTAGGAAAGCAAAAATTAAGTACTTTTTTAGTAATTATGAAGTGTGAAGGAAACAAAGATTTTAATAGGGTGTCAAAAGAAATTAAAAACCTTTACTTGGTGATGTGCAAATGATAAATAGTCACTAAAACACGATTTACACACTTTCTAATTCGTGTGCTGTGTAATCTTATCAGTAAAACTGCATATCTGGTCACATTTAGTGTCTATTTCAGTGGAATGTGTGCTATTTGTAAATGACAGTGCACTACTACACGATACTTTAGATACATAAACAATAATTGTAAAGGAATCACCCACCTTATATCTATCAAAGCTGGGTGGGTCACAAACGTTTATCCTTCAAAAAAATTGGTTGTGATTCAAAAACGTTTGGAAAGCACTGATCTATCCTGTTTAAGCAATGCCCAGGATCTTACCAGATAAAGCAAAAAAGGAAGGGGTGTTGCCTCCTTATATAACTGCTGAAACATTGAAATAGCAATGGAAACAAAAAACTCCTTATGTAATGAATATAAGGTATGACAACCAATGGCTGAAATGTGTGATGATCAAATGTGAATGACACAACCATCCATGGCTGAAATGAGCTGAACCTTTGTCCCATCTAGCTCCAGATGATGCAATCTCCTGTAAGGAAGCAAACGCTGTCTCAAGCCAGACCTAAAGGGGACACACGACTCTAGGCACTCAGTCGAAGAGAGTAACCTATGCAGGTTCAAAGGACTTGAGAACAGCAAGGCGAAGCAATCCTTGCAACCACTTCCATCTCCATCATCTATCGGCATTTTACAACCCATGCACTCAAGAAGTGGCAAGATCCCTCACTCATTCACTAAAGAAGTGGAAAGGAGGAAGAGGAAAGGAGAAGGAGCTGGGCCTATGTACCTCTGCATCCCTCACACATTCATTAAAGTAGTGGAAAGGAGGAAGAGGAAAGGAGGAGGAGCTGGGCCTATGTACCTCTGCATCCCTCACTCATTCACTAAAGTAGTGGAAAGGAGGAAGAGGAAAGGAGGAGGAGCTGGGCCTATGTACCTCTGCATCCCTCACTCATTCACTAAAGAAGTGGAAAGGAGGAGGAGTAAAGGAGGAGGAGCTGGGCCTATGTACCTCTGCATCCGTCACTCATTCACTAAAGTAGTGGAAAGGAGGAAGAGGAAAGGAGGAGGAGCTGGGCCTATGTACCTCTGCATCCCTCACTCATTCACTAAAGTAGTGCAAAGGAGGAAGAGGAAAGGAGGAGGAGCTGGGCCTATGTACCTCTGCATCCCTCACACATTCACTAAAGTAGTGGAAAGGAGGAAGAGGAAAGGAGAAGGAGCTGGGCCTATGTACCTCTGCATCCCTCACACATTCATTAGTGAAGTGAAGTGAAGTGAAGTGAAGTGAAGTCGTGTGGCTCACTGGTTAGAGGCGGCAGACCCGAGAGCAGAGGATGGCCCGGGACCAGGGTTCGATTCCCGGCGCGGCAGGTTTCTGGACCAGGGTCAGCGGACTCGATAATTCTCTCGCCTCGGTGCCCACTCTGATCAGCGATCACACTCGGCAACTCTGGGCATTAGCTTGCCTCATCTTCACTAACGGCCCCACCAGACCGCCGGGGATGCCTGGTCTCACCCTGGAGATACCCATTAAGGGGCCATCTCTCAGGGAAGCCAGGAAGGGTTTCGCAGTGGTCGAAGCGCCTTGGGACCCTACGGGTAAGTAGTGCGCTATATAAATGCCAATACATTTACACATTTACATTAAAGTAGTGGAAAGGAGGAAGAGGAAAGGAGGAGGAGCTGGGCCTATGTACCTCTGCATCCCTCACTCATTCACTAAAGTAGTGGAAAGGAGGAAGAGGAAAGGAGGAGGAGCTGGGCCTAAGTACCTCTGCACCCCTCACTCACTCACTAAAGTAGTGGAAAGGAGGAAGAGGAAAGGAGGAGGAGCTGGGCCTAAGTACCTCTGCATCCCTCACTCATTCACTAAAGTAGTGGAAAGGAGGAAGAGGAAAGGAGAAGGAGCTGGGCCTATGTACCTCTGCATCCCTCACACATTCACTAAAGTAGTGGAAAGGAGGAAGAGTAAAGGAGGAGGAGCTGGGCCTATGTACCGCTGCATCCCTCACTCATTCACTAAAGTAGTGAAAGGAGGAAGAGGAGAGGAGGAGGAGCTGGGCCTACGTACCTCTGCACCCCTCACTCATTCACTAAAGTAGTGAAAGGAGGAAGAGGAAAGGAGAAGGAGCTGGGCCTATGTACCTCTGCATCCCTCACACATTCACTAAAGTAGTGGAAAGGAGGAAGAGGAAAGGAGGAGGAGCTGGGCCTATGTACCTCTGCATCCCTCACACATTCAGTAAAGTAGTGGAAAGGAGGAAGAGGAAAGGAGGAGGAGCTGGGCCTATGTACCTCTGCATCCCTCACTCATTCACTAAAGAAGTGGAAAGGAGGAAGAGTAAAGGAGGAGGAGCTGGGCCTACGTACCTCTGCACCACTCACTCATTCACTAAAGTAGTGGAAAGGAAGAAGAGGAAAGGAGGAGGAGCTGGGCCTATGTACCTCTGCATCCCTCACACATTCACTAAAGTAGTGGAAAGGAGGAAGAGGAAAGGAGGAGGAGCTGGGCCTATGTACCTCTGCATCCCTCACTCATTCACTAAAGTAGTGGAAAGGAGGAAGAGGAAAGGAGGAGGAGCTGGGCCTATGTACCTCTGCATCCCTCACACATTCACTAAAGTAGTGGAAAGGAGGAAGAGGAAAGGAGGAGGAGCTGGGCCTATGTACCTCTGCATCCCTCACTCATTCACTAAAGAAGTGGAAAGGAGGAAGAGTAAAGGAGGAGGAGCTGGGCCTACGTACCTCTGCACCACTCACTCATTCACTAAAGTAGTGGAAAGGAGGAAGAGGAAAGGAGGAGGAGCTGGGCCTATGTACCTCTACATCCCTCACTCATTCACTAAAGAAGTGGAAAGGAGGAAGAGGAAAGGAGGAGGAGCTGGGCCTATGTACCTCTGCATCCCTCACTCATTCACAAGAGAAGTGGAAAGGAGGAAGAGGAAAGGAGGAGGAGCTGGGCCTATGTACCTCTGCACCCCTCACTCATTCACTAAAGTAGTGGAAAGGAGGAAGAGGAAAGGAGGAGGAGCTGGGCCTATGTACCTCTGCACCCCTCACACATTCACTAAAGAAGTAGAAAGGAGGAAGAGTAAAGGAGGAGGAGCTGGGCCTATGTACCTCTGCATCCGTCACTCATTCACTAAAGTAGTGGAAAGGAGGAAGAGGAAAGGAGGAGGAGCTGGGCCTATGTACCTCTGCATCCCTCACTCATTTACTAAAGTAGTGCAAAGGAGGAAGAGTAAAGGAGGAGGAGCCGGGCCTATGTACCTCTGCATCCGTCACTCATTCACTAAAGTAGTGGAAAGGAGGAAGAGGAAAGGAGGAGGAGCTGGGCCTATGTACCTCTGCATCCCTCACTCATTCACTAAAGTAGTGCAAAGGAGGAAGAGGAAAGGAGGAGGAGCTGGGCCTATGTACCTCTGCATCCCTCACACATTCACTAAAGTAGTGGAAAGGAGGAAGAGGAAAGGAGAAGGAGCTGGGCCTATGTACCTCTGCATCCCTCACACATTCATTAGTGAAGTGAAGTGAAGTGAAGTGAAGTCGTGTGGCTCACTGGTTAGAGGCGGCAGACCCGAGAGCAGAGGATGGCCCGGGACCAGGGTTCGATTCCCGGCGCGGCAGGTTTCTGGACCAGGGTCAGCGGACTCGATAATTCTCTCGCCTCGGTGCCCACTCTGATCAGCGATCACACTCGGCAACTCTGGGCATTAGCTTGCCTCATCTTCACTAACGGCCCCACCAGACCGCCGGGGATGCCTGGTCTCACCCTGGAGATACCCATTAAGGGGCCATCTCTCAGGGAAGCCAGGAAGGGTTTCGCAGTGGTCGAAGCGCCTTGGGACCCTACGGGTAAGTAGTGCGCTATATAAATGCCAATACATTTACACATTTACATTAAAGTAGTGGAAAGGAGGAAGAGGAAAGGAGGAGGAGCTGGGCCTATGTACCTCTGCATCCCTCACTCATTCACTAAAGTAGTGGAAAGGAGGAAGAGTAAAGGAGGAGGAGCTGGGCCTAAGTACCTCTGCACCCCTCACTCACTCACTAAAGTAGTGGAAAGGAGGAAGAGGAAAGGAGGAGGAGCTGGGCCTAAGTACCTCTGCATCCCTCACTCATTCACTAAAGTAGTGGAAAGGAGGAAGAGGAAAGGAGAAGGAGCTGGGCCTATGTACCTCTGCATCCCTCACACATTCACTAAAGTAGTGGAAAGGAGGAAGAGTAAAGGAGGAGGAGCTGGGCCTATGTACCGCTGCATCCCTCACTCATTCACTAAAGTAGTGAAAGGAGGAAGAGGAAAGGAGGAGGAGCTGGGCCTACGTACCTCTGCACCCCTCACTCATTCACTAAAGTAGTGAAAGGAGGAAGAGGAAAGGAGAAGGAGCTGGGCCTATGTACCTCTGCATCCCTCACACATTCACTAAAGTAGTGGAAAGGAGGAAGAGGAAAGGAGGAGGAGCTGGGCCTATGTACCTCTGCATCCCTCACACATTCAGTAAAGTAGTGGAAAGGAGGAAGAGGAAAGGAGGAGGAGCTGGGCCTATGTACCTCTGCATCCCTCACTCATTCACTAAAGAAGTGGAAAGGAGGAAGAGTAAAGGAGGAGGAGCTGGGCCTACGTACCTCTGCACCACTCACTCATTCACTAAAGTAGTGGAAAGGAAGAAGAGGAAAGGAGGAGGAGCTGGGCCTATGTACCTCTGCATCCCTCACACATTCACTAAAGTAGTGGAAAGGAGGAAGAGGAAAGGAGGAGGAGCTGGGCCTATGTACCTCTGCACCCCTCACTCATTCACTAAAGTAGTGGAAAGGAGGAAGAGGAAAGGAGGAGGAGCTGGGCCTATGTACCTCTGCATCCCTCACACATTCACTAAAGTAGTGGAAAGGAGGAAGAGGAAAGGAGGAGGAGCTGGGCCTATGTACCTCTGCATCCCTCACTCATTCACTAAAGAAGTGGAAAGGAGGAAGAGTAAAGGAGGAGGAGCTGGGCCTACGTACCTCTGCACCACTCACTCATTCACTAAAGTAGTGGAAAGGAGGAAGAGGAAAGGAGGAGGAGCTGGGCCTATGTACCTCTACATCCCTCACTCATTCACTAAAGAAGTGGAAAGGAGGAAGAGGAAAGGAGGAGGAGCTGGGCCTATGTACCTCTGCATCCCTCACTCATTCACAAGAGAAGTGGAAAGGAGGAAGAGGAAAGGAGGAGGAGCTGGGCCTATGTACCTCTGCACCCCTCACTCATTCACTAAAGTAGTGGAAAGGAGGAAGAGGAAAGGAGGAGGAGCTGGGCCTATGTACCTCTGCACCCCTCACACATTCACTAAAGAAGTAGAAAGGAGGAAGAGGAAAGGAGGAGGAGCTGGGCCTATGTACCTCTGCACCCCTCACTCATTCACTAAAGTAGTGGAAAGGAGGAAGAGGAAAGGAGGAGGAGCTGGGCCTATGTACTTCTGCATCCCTCACTCATTCACTAAAGAAGTGGAAAGGAGGAAGAGTAAAGGAGGAGGAGCTGGGCCTATGTACCTCTGCATCCCTCACACATTCACTAAAGTAGTGGAAAGGAGGAAGAGGAAAGAAAAAGGAGCTGGGCCTATGAACCTCTGCATCCCTCACACATTCACTAAAGAAGTGGAAAGGAGGAAGAGGAAAGGAGGAGGAGCTGGGCCTACGTACCTCTGCATACCTCACTCATTCACTAAAGAAGTGGAAAGGAGGAAGAGGAAAGGAGGAGGAGCTGGGCCTATGCACCACTGCACCCCTCACACATTCACTAAAGTAGTGGAAAGGAGGAAGAGGAAAGGAGAAGGAGGAGCTGGGCCTGTGTACCTCTGCATCCCTCACACATTCACTAAAGTAGTGGAAAGGAGGAAGAGTAAAGGAGGAGGAGCTGGGCCTATGTACCTCTGCACCCCTCACTCACTCACTAAAGTAGTGGAAAGGAGGAAGAGGAAAGGAGGAGGAGCTGGGCCTATGTACTTCTGCATCCCTCACTCATTCACTAAAGAAGTGGAAAGGAGGAAGAGTAAAGGAGGAGGAGCTGGGCCTATGTACCTCTGCATCCCTCACACATTCACTAAAGTAGTGGAAAGGAGGAAGAGGAAAGAAAAAGGAGCTGGGCCTATGAACCTCTGCATCCCTCACACATTCACTAAAGAAGTGGAAAGGAGGAAGAGGAAAGGAGGAGGAGCTGGGCCTACGTACCTCTGCATACCTCACTCATTCACTAAAGAAGTGGAAAGGAGGAAGAGGAAAGGAGGAGGAGCTGGGCCTATGCACCACTGCACCCCTCACACATTCACTAAAGTAGTGGAAAGGAGGAAGAGGAAAGGAGAAGGAGGAGCTGGGCCTATGTACCTCTGCATCCCTCACACACTCACTAAAGTAGTGGAAAGGAGGAAGAGTAAAGGAGGAGGAGCTGGGCCTATGTACCTCTGCATCCCTCACTCATTCACAAGAGAAGTGGAAAGGAGGAAGAGGAAAGGAGGAGGAGCTGGGCCTGTGTACCTCTGCATCCCTCACACATTCACTAAAGTAGTGGAAAGGAGGAAGAGTAAAGGAGGAGGAGCTGGGCCTATGTACTTCGGCACCCCTCACTCATTCACTAAAGAAGTGGAAAGGAGGAAGAGTAAAGGAGGAGGAGCTGGGCCTATGTACCTCTGCATCCCTCACTCATTCACTAAAGAAGTGGAAAGGAGGAGGAGTAAAGGAGGAGGAGCTGGGCCTATGTACCTCTGCATCCCTCACACATTCACTACAGTAGTGGAAAGGAGGAAGAGTAAAGGAGGAGGAGCTGGGCCTATGTACCTCTGCACCCCTCACTCATTCACTAAAGTAGTGGAAAGGAGGAAGAGGAAAGGAGGAGGAGCTGGGCCTATGCACCTCTGCATCCCTCACACATTCACTAAAGTAGTGGAAAGGAGGAAGAGGAAAGGAGAAGGAGGAGCTGGGCCTATGCACCTGTGCATCCCTCACACATTCACTAAAGTAGTGGAAAGGAGGAAGAGGAAAGGAGGAGGAGCTGGGCCTATGTACCTCTGCATCCCTCACTCATTCACTAAAGAAGTGGAAAGGAGGAAGAGTAAAGGAGGAGGAGCTGGGCCTACGTACCTCTGCACCACTCACTCATTCACTAAAGTAGTGGAAAGGAGGAAGAGGAAAGGAGGAGGAGCTGGGCCTATGTACCTCTGCACCCCTCACTCATTCACTAAAGTAGTGGAAAGGAGGAAGAGGAAAGGAGGAGGAGCTGGGCCTATGTACCTCTGCACCCCTCACACATTCACTAAAGAAGTAGAAAGGAGGAAGAGGAAAGGAGGAGGAGCTGGGCCTATGAACCTCTGCATCCCTCACACATTCACTAAAGTAGTGGAAAGGAGGAAGAGGAAAGGAGGAGGAGCTGGGCCTATGTACCTCTACATCCCTCACTCATTCACTCAAGAAGTGGAAAGGAGGAAGAGGAAAGGAGGAGGAGCTGGGCCTATGTACCTCTGCATCCCTCACTCATTCACAAGAGAAGTGGAAAGGAGGAAGAGGAAAGGAGGAGGAGCTGGGCCTATGTACCTCTGCACCCCTCACTCATTCACTAAAGTAGTGGAAAGGAGGAAGAGGAAAGGAGGAGGAGCTGGGCCTATGAACCTCTGCATCCCTCACACATTCACTAAAGAAGTGGAAAGGAGGAAGAGGAAAGGAGGAGGAGCTGGGCCTATGTACCTCTGCATCCCTCACACATTCACTAAAGTAGTGGAAAGGAGGAAGAGGAAAGGAGAAGGAGCTGGGCCTATGAACCTCTGCATCCCTCACACATTCACTAAAGAAGTGGAAAGGAGGAAGAGGAAAGGAGGAGGAGCTGGGCCTACGTACCTCTGCATACCTCACTCATTCACTAAAGAAGTGGAAAGGAGGAAGAGGAAAGGAGGAGGAGCTGGGCCTATGCACCTCTGCATCCCTCACACATTCACTAAAGTAGTGGAAAGGAGGAAGAGGAAAGGAGAAGGAGGAGCTGGGCCTATGCACCTGTGCATCCCTCACACATTCACTAAAGTAGTGGAAAGGAGGAAGAGGAAAGGAGGAGGAGCTGGGCCTATGTACCTCTGCACCCCTCACTCACTCACTAAAGTAGTGGAAAGGAGGAAGAGGAAATGAGGAGGAGCTGGGCCTATGTACCTCTGCATCCCTCACACATTCACTAAAGTAGTGGAAAGGAGGAAAAGTAAAGGAGGAGGAGCTGGGCCTATGTACCTCTGCATCCCTCACTCATTCACAAGAGAAGTGGAAAGGAGGAAGAGGAAAGGAGGAGGAGCTGGGCCTATGTACCTCTGCATCCCTCACTCATTCACTAAAGAAGTGGAAAGGAGGAAGAGTAAAGGAGGAGGAGCTGGGCCTATGTACCTCTGCACCACTCACTCATTCACTAAAGTAGTGGAAAGGAGGAAGAGGAAAGGAGGAGGAGCTGGGCCTATGCACCTCTGCATCCCTCACACATTCACTAAAGTAGTGGAAAGGAGGAAGAGGAAAGGAGAAGGAGGAGCTGGGCCTATGTACCTCTGCATCCCTCACTCATTCACTAAAGAAGTGGAAAGGAGGAAGAGTAAAGGAGGAGGAGCTGGGCCTACGTACCTCTGCACCACTCACTCATTCACTAAAGAAGTGGAAAGGAGGAAGAGTAAAGGAGGAGGAGCTGGGCCTACGTACCTCTGCATACCTCACTCATTCACTAAAGAAGTGGAAAGGAGGAAGAGGAAAGGAGGAGGAGCTGGGCCTATGCACCTCTGCATCCCTCACACATTCACAAGAGAAGTGGAAAGGAGGAGGAGCTGGGCCTATGTACCTCTGCATCCCTCACTCATTCACAAGAGAAGTGGAAAGGAGGAGGAGCTGGGCCTATGTATCTCTGCATCCCTCACTCATTCACTAAAGTAGTGGAAAGGAGGAAGAGGAAAGGAGGAGGAGCTGGGCCTACGTACCTCTGCATACCTCACTCATTCACTAAAGAAGTGGAAAGGAGGAAGAGGAAAGGAGGAGGAGCTGGGCCTACGCACCTCTGCATCCCTCACACATTCACAAGAGAAGTGGAAAGGAGGAGGAGCTGGGCCTATGTACCTCTGCATCCCTCACTCATTCACAAGAGAAGTGGAAAGGAGGAGGAGCTGGGCCTATGTATCTCTGCATCCCTCACTCATTCACTAAAGTAGTGGAAAGGAGGAAGAGGAAAGGAGGAGGAGCTGGGCCTATGTACCTCTGCATCCCTCACACTCTACTTCACTTGAAAATCTGGTTTTTATAGAAAGACAACAGCAAAGCAGACATACAGAGAGGGAACCAGAGGAATCCTGCAAATACAGCTACAATCATCCCCACTGCTGGGAGACTCCATGGGCGCACAATAGGATGAAATACCGGGAGCAGAGGTACATTACTGCTGGAAGCCTAACAAAATATGCCACTCCAAATAAAACATTCTCAACGACATTTGTTATTTTCCAACCACACAAGCGAACTGGCGTGCAACCCTTCAATCATTAAGCTCAAGGAAGTACAACTTTTAAAGTACCAGTGAAAATAATAATAAACAACAAGCACGGTGCACAGACCAGGAATATGAGGGCTTTGTCAACAGAAGTTTAACTTCTCTTTGTTTGACTGTAACAGGTCATTCAGCCAAGAATGGACAGAGATTTACAGAAAGTTTAAAAAAAGATACCAGTCAGAGAATAACTGAGGGAGCAGTAGGAGGCAAAACAAAATATTATTTCATGAAGGCCTTGTGAGATAGCAGCACTTCTCCTTTCCTCTCCTTATTCGGAATCACAAGTGCTGTATGTCTTCTCTCCTTATACGGAATCACAAGTGCTGTACGTCTTCTCTCCTTGTACAGAATCACAAGTGCTGTACGTCTTCTCTCCTTATACGGAATCACAAGTGCTGTACGTCTTCTCTCCTTATACAGAATCACAAGTGCTGTACGTCTTCTCTCCTTATACAGAGTCACAAGAGCTGCATGTCTTCTCTCCTTATACGGAATCACAAGTGCTGTACGTCTTCTCTCGTTATGCAGAGTCACAAGTGCTGTATATCTTCTCTCCTTGTACTGAATCACAAGGGCTGTACGTCGTCTCTCCTTATACAGAGTCACAAGAGCTGTATGTCTTCTCTCCTTATACGGAATCAAAAGTGCTGTCTGTCTTCCCTCGTTATACAGAGTCACAAGATCTGTATGTCTTTTCTCCTTATACGGAATCACAAGTCCTGTACGTCTTCTCTCGTTATACAGAGTCACAAGAGCTGTACGTCTTCTTTCCTTATACAGAATCACAAGTGCTGTATGTCTTCTCTCCTTATACAGAATCACAAGTGCTGTATGTCTTCTCTCGTTATACAGAGTCACAGAGCTGTATGTCTTCTCTCCTTATACGGAATCACAAGTGCTGTACGTCTTCTCTCCTTATACAGGATCACAAGTGCTGTATGTCTTCTCTCGTTATACAGAGTCACAAGATCTGTATGTCTTCTCTCCTTATACGGAATCACAAGTGCTGTACGTCTTCTCTCCTTATACAGGATCACAAGTGCTGTATGTCTTCTCTCCTTATACGGAATCAAAAGTGCTGTCTGTCTTCCCTCGTTATACAGAGTCACAAGATCTGTATGTCTTTTCTCCTTATACGGAATTACAAGTCCTGTACGTCTTCTCTCGTTATACATAGTCAGAAGAGCTGTACGTCTTCTTTCCTTGTACAGAATCACAAGTGCTGTATGTCTTCTCTCGTTATACAGAATCACAAGAGCTGTACGTCTTCTCTCCTTATACAGAATCACAAGTGCTGTACGTCTTCTCTCCTTATACAGAATCACAAGTGCTGTACGTCTTCTCTCCTTATACAGAATCACAAGTGCTGTATGTCTTCTCTCGTTATACAGAATCACAAGAGCTGTACGTCTTCTCTCCTTATACAGAATCACAAGTGCTGTACGTCTTCTCTCCTTATACAGAATAACAAGTGCTGTATGTCTGCTCTCCTTATACAGAATCACAAGTGCTGTACGTCTTCTCAAGAGCTGTATGTCTTCTCTCCTTGTACTGAATCACAAGGGCTGTACGTCGTCTCTCCTTATACAGAGTCACAAGAGCTGTATGTCTTCTCTCCTTATACGGAATCAAAAGTGCTGTCTGTCTTCCCTCGTTATACAGAGTCACAAGATCTGTATGTCTTTTCTCCTTATACGGAATCACAATTGCTGTACGTCTCTCTCGTTATACAGAGTCACAAGAGCTGTATGTCTTCTCTCCTTATACGGAATCACAAGTGCTGTACGTCTTCTCTCCTTATACGGAATCACAAGTGCTGTACGTCTTCTCTCGTTATACAGAGTCACAAGAGCTGTATGTCTTCTCTCCTAATACAGAATCACAAGTGCTGTATGTCTTCTCTCCTTATACAGTGATAACGTGATGTCCCATGTTGTAATTTTTGAGCTAATGATGATCTAGTACATCCAGCTTTGGAGTCTGAATACACAGCCAATGGATGTTGGGAATCAGCTACACCAGAGGATGAATGCATCAACACACAACCAACCAAATAGCTATTATGAGCAAAGCATCCCAGTTAATCACATTATCCAATACAGTGACAATACCATCACAGGGCAGCCGAATAATGAATAGTAGAAACATTGAACCACTGCACAACTACGTAGATAAGTCAAAGAGCCCATGAACAGAACACATTTCAGATACGCATGGGCGGATCACACAAAGCACAACAAAACCTGCTAGCTTAAAATACAATCCACACAAATGTAATACAATTAAATATGTAATAAGAGCACAGAATATCACAATCACTAATCCAGGAAAAATGGAAAAACGGGTGCAATACACAACTGGTTGTAAATAAATACAGAGAACACACTAGCATTACAATCCTTAAAAACACCATACGTGTCAAAGATACGGGCTTCAATAGTGTAAAAATTATCAGTTTAGGATGTTGTAGATGCTTAAAAGTTATGAAGGAACCACAGCAGAAAAATCCTTAATAGGAATCTACCCTTACGAAGGGAAACCCTAGCGCTTTAGTGCAGGATCACTCACTACTCCTAGTTCGAGTTGGGCATTACACTGTTGCTGCTACAAATCCCTATTCAAGATTGAGGGGAAGAACTGCACACTTGTAAAGGGGGGTAGATTATGTGAAGAGTACCAGACTGGTTCACATTCATAGTCTGACATCAATTCCTTCTGTCCATGATTTCCGACTCCTACATCCTGTTGCATAGACCTGCATTCCTGTGTGTTGTACAGTCGAATTGAAAAAGGATTCATTGTGCAGAGCGAGAAGCAATTCCATGCAATGTTATCATGTGTTCTTCAGCAGTGGTATAACATCTTTAAGATACCATTCCCTGATAGATTTGTTGTTGTGAGGGTAGTAAGAGAGTTTTGGTATGCTTCCGAGAGTCATAATGCAAGGCACAGTGCAATATACAGCACATAGTAAAGCAAACCAAACTCAACAGCTGATGCATGTAGTATAAACCTACAGCTACTGATGCATCAGAACAAATCACACATCACCCCACAGCCAGTGACCTTCCCCTTCCCCTCTGTACTTTGATATTATTGACGTACCTGTTTGACTATGCACCTTGTACCTACACTACCTCAACTATTACCTTCTTTTTGTATTTGACCTACCTATGTAACTATGCACCTTGCACCTATCCACCTCAACTATTGCCCACTTTTATGCTATCACCCCTCGTCCTTGTAAAGCGCTCTGATATCTGCAAAGATCTTGTTCGTGCTATATAAAACTTTCAAAATAAAATAAAATAAATAAATAAAATAAATACAGAATCACAAGTGCTGTACGTCTTCTCTCCTTATACAGTCACAAGAGCTGTACGTCTTCTCTCTTTATACAGAATCACGTGTGCTGTATGTCTTCTCTCCTTATACAGAATCACAAGTGCTGTACGTCTTCTCTCTCAACACAGTCACAGGAGCTGTACGTCTCCTCTCGTCATACAGAGTCACAGGAGCTGTACGCCTCCTTTCCTTACACAGAGCCATAGGTGCTGTATGTCTCCTTTCCTTATACAGAGGTATGTGAGCTGTATGTCTCTGTGGTAATAATAAGGACACTCCGCTCCAAGGTAAGAAAGCTCATCAAGTTTTCTTTATAACAACCTGCCAATCTCGTTCATGCTTAAACGCCCCCCAACGTCTGACATGGAACCCTATGATGCCATCGCTCCAGGCAGCGTGACATCAATGGAGGTCATGCGATCGACAGGAACGGGATACAACAGTCTCCTCTCCTTATACAGAGTCACAGGAGCTGTACGCCTCATCTTATACAGAGTCAGAGGATATGTACGTCTCCTCTGCTTATACAGAGACATGGGTCCTGTACGCCACCTCGCCTTATACAGAGACATGGGGGCTGTTCTCTCACCCAGACAAAGGCTGCTTGTCTTTTTCTTTAAAAAGATACATGAATTGCATGCCTGCTCCCTAGAAAAACAGGCACTTCGGTTTACCACAAGAGGCATGGGGAGCGGGATATCTTCTCCACCTATGCAGACATATGGGGAAGCATGTCTGCTTTTGCAGACTTATATTTATACAAGGTCTCACCCCAAGGCAGGCAGATCTGGGGAAGGGAGCTGCACAACTTCTGCTGAATAGAGGCGGACAAGGATGCAGGTCTGTCTCCTCGTGTGATTCTGTGCACATTTGAACCCCTCACCCAAGAGAGGTGGCAGCTTCCATGCTTAGTTCACCCAGAACTGGAAGTGTAGGTTGCACATACATACATGATGAAAACTGAGTGTTTTAAAGCCTCTTTTGCCCAGTGCTACACAGAAGTGGTAAATGCTGAAACAGTACAACAGAAAACTGACCTGCTCATCCCTGCTTTCGAAGGCACACTGACAGGTGAAGCAGAACATCCGGTCCGACACCTCTGGAATCAACGGCACGTCCTTCTGTTCATTCAAGGTTGGTTCTGTGAGAGACACAAAACACGTGTGAAGCAGCCATGTTGCATGAGATACAAGTGCCACATCCTGACATGGGTCAGCGATGGGCAGGTTGTGGGAGATAAAAATGCCCTGCACACTGGCATAGGTTAGCAGGCTGACGACACAGTACAAAATGTCCTGGACACTGGCACAGGCCAGCAACAACTGATATATGAAACCCAAACCACAACATATTGGGAAGGCTCAGCGATGCACATGGATCGAAGTGCAATTAAAACTGGCATAGGTCAGAGATAACCAATATTCAGATCTTAACACCCTTCATACTGGCAAGTGTCACCCACAGCCAGGCTGCACGAGCAGCCATGATCCCTTTTCACATACACACATGGTTCAGAAACAGCCAGGCTGCATAAGCTGCTGGGATCTCTTTGTGTACACACACGGGTTAGGAACAGTGAGGCAGCACGAACAGCCAGGATCCGTTTGTGCACACACACAAATGGGTCAGGGGTAGCCAGGCTACACAAGCTGCCAGGATCTCTGTACATACATAAATACATACACACATACACGTGCGCGCGCACACCCACACACGTCAGGAACAGTCAGACTAGTATGGGTTCTTTATATAAGCATACGGTGTGAATCCAAAATGATGTACAAAATGTTACTGGTCTACTGCCACTCCAATCCAGTTTCTCTCCAGTATCGTTCCTAACCCGCACTGACGTATATAAAAGATTGCTCTCTTCCCTGTGCCTACACTTCAACCCCCACCCCTACACCCTCATCTTGTAAAAATCCCTAAAAGTATCTATCGTGAGCAGGCTACACACTACCAGCACCCTGATAATTCGCATTGTGGAAGCCGCAAAACAAAGCACCAAACAAGATCTACATTCTGCCTGTGGGCCATGAAATCCACGCTCCATGGCCCATCTCAGAGGTCATCAGCAGTGCGCAAACTGTGCAATGTCCCCACATCCTTATTATTGTTATATCCTCATGTCCTGAACACAGATATATCCTGATTGCACATGTTCAAAGACCAAAAGGCATACAGGGAGACACGCACACAGACCAGCTCATAGAGGCTCGAATCTGCAGATAACACTAGGTTAAGATATACATACAATCAATCCGAACATTTGTAAAGTGCACTACTTACCCGTGAGGGTCTCAAGGCGCTGGGGGGCGCGGGGGTGCTGCTACTGCTCGAATAGCCAGGTCTAGAGGAGTCTTCTGAAGGTTAGCAGGTCCTGGGTCTGCCGTAGGGGGATGGGGAGGGTATTCCAGGTTTTGGCGGTGAGGTGGGAGATCGATCTGCCGCCGGAGGTTGCTCTTCGGATGCGGAGGACGGTGGCGAGGGCGAGGTCGGTGGAGCGGAGCTGGCGGTTGGGGGTGTAGAAGCTGAGTCCTCTGTTGAGGTATGTTGGTCCGGTGTTGTGGAGTGCATTGTGTGCGTGGGTGAGGAGCTTGAAGGTGATCCTCTTGTTGACGGGGAGCCAGTGCAGATCTCTCAGTTGGGATGTGATGTGGCTGCGGCGAGGGATGTCGAGCATCAGGCGTGTAGAGGCTTTTTGAATGCATTGAATTAGTTTCTGGAGTGTGGCCGAGGCTCCTGCGTAGAAGGCGTTTCCGTAGTCCAGCCTGCTGCTGACGAGGGCATGGGTGACCGTTCTCCTTGTTTCAGTGGGGATCCACCTGTAGGTCTTGCGGAGCATGTGGAGGGTGTTGAAGCAGGAGGACAAGACGGCGTTGACCTGCTTTGTCATGGAGAGAGTGGAATCGAGGATGAGCCCTAGGTTGCGTGCATGGTCGGTGGGTGTTGGAGCTGTTCCCAGTGCGGTCGACCACCAGGAGTCGTCCCATGCCGTGGGGGTGGAGCCGAGGATGTGGACTTCCGCCTTGTCCAAGTTTAGCTTCAGTTGGCTGTTCTTCATCCACTCGGCGACGGGCGGCTTTCATTCCTTCGTGGAGGTTGGTTTTGGCACCGAGGGGGTCCTTGGTTAGGGAGAGGATCAGCTGGGTGTCGTCAGCATAGGAGATGATGTTGAGGTAATGCAGTCGGGCGACGTAGGCGAGCGGTGCCATGTAGATGTTGAACAATGTTGGGCTGAGGGATGAGCCTGGAGTATGCCCCAGATGACCTCGGTGGCTTTGGAGCGGAAAGGGGGGAGGGCGGACGCTCTGGGTTCTGCCAGATAAGAAGGAGGTGGTCCAGTTCAGAGCCTTGTCTCGGATCCGAGCATCGTGGAGGCGTGTGCGTAGGGTGCGGTGGCATACAGTGTCGAAGGCGGCTGATAGGTCCAGGAGAATGAGGGCCGAGGTTTCCCCGATGTCCAGCAGGGCCCTGATGTCATTGGTGGCGGCGATGAGGGCAGTTTTGGTACTGGGGTTGCTGCGGAACCCGGACTGGGATGGGTCCAGGATGCTGTTCTCCTCGAGGTAGCGGGTCAGTTGTCTGTTGACAGTCTTCTCGGTGACCTTTGCCGGGAACGGGAGCAAGGAGATGGGCCGGAAGTTCTTTAGGTCCTTTGGGGTCAGCCTTGTTTTTTTTAGTAAGCCTTTGATCTCGGCGTGCTTCCAGCTCTCCGTGAAGGTTGCGGGCTCGAAGGAGATGTTGATGGCTTTCCAGAGATGGGGTGCGATGGTGGTGCTGACTTTGTTGAAGATGTGGTGTAGGCATGGGTCTGACGGAGATCCGGAGTGGATGGTGTTCATGATTTTGATGGTGTCGTCGTCGTTTATGTTGGTCCAGGAGAGCAGGGGGTCGGTGCGGATGATGGCCGTGGGGACAGAGGTCTCAGTGGTTGTCGGACGGTCGTGCCATTAAAGCTGTTGTGGATGTCTACGATCTTGCGATGGAAGAAGGTGGCAAGGGAGTCGCACAGGTCTTGCGAAGGTGGGATGTCGTTGGTGTTGGAGCTGGGGTTGGAGAGTTCCTTCACGATGTTGAAGAGCTCTTTGCTGTTGTGTGCGTTGTCTAAGCGGTCTTTGAAGGAGGCTCTTCTGGTGGATCTGATGAGGTGATGGTGTCTGCAGGTGGCGTTCTTGTGGGCTGCGTAGCTGTCCGGTTGTCTGTTCACTGTGCCATTTCTTCTCTAGCTTACGGCATGTTCACTTGGAGGCCTGGAGGTCTTTGGTGAATCAGGTTGCTTTCTTGCTGGTGTGTCTGTTGGAGGGTTTCTTGATCGGGACGAGGGTGTTGGCGCAGTCGTCGATCCATTGTCTGAGGTTGCGGGTGGCGGTGTCTGGGTCGGTGGGGTCGGCGGGTGGGCTCCGGGCGAGGGTGGTGGTTAGCTGGTCTTTGGTGGCTTTGCTCCAGCAGCAGCGGGGGATCTGTTGGGTGCGATGGTGCATGGTGGGTTTCCGGAAGGTGAAGTGGATGCAGCGATGGTCAGTCCAGTGGAGTTCGGTGGTGTGGTTGAAGGAGACATGGGAGCTTGCGGAGAAGATGGGGTTAAGCGTGTGGCTGGCGGAGTAGGTGGGTGTGGTGACGAGTTGCCGGAGTCCGAGGTTGGCGAGGTTGTCGATCAGAGTGGTGGAATTGCGGTTGTTGTTGTTCTCGAAGTCGGCGATGGAGTCGCTGAACTGTGGTTGGGACCCGGGGGTCTGTAGACGAGGGTTCCTCTGCAATTACAATACATGTAGGTAGAATCAAATGCTGCTTTGTTTCTAACATTTTAAACATGTACAGTAACGTTGTACTGCAGGTGTTAATTATAAAAAAAGCCTGTAGGGTACAGGGTACTTACTTCTGGGTTGCAAGCCTCGCTTTGGCATTGCCCCTGTAAGGGCCTTTATGCTGTGGTGTAGCGCTCTACATATGCTCGCGTTGGAAGTTAGCCGCCCAGTTAAATGGAGGTATAAAGTGAGGCCATTCATTCGATACTGGCATGCTATTACCCACCTCGCGGCCACCGTCGTAGGCGCACAGTACAGTTGTGCTGGTGAGCTAATGGCCGGGGTCGATGTAACCACAGTATCAGTGTGGATCTGGAAGTGCAGGTGTTTGGCGGGGCTGAGGGTGTCGTCGATATTGGTCGAGACTCTGAGAGTTCCTCAGACAACACACACACAGCCCCCCCTATCTTTAGCCCGTTCTCAGAGAAAATGCAATTCAAATCGAGAAAGGTGCTGAGAGCGAACAAAATCACTTCCCAGGTGTGACTTCAGTTTTTGTGAATATCAGACCCTTGCCAGCTTTGGAATGAAGTAACAGGACACATATTACAGGTTCCAGATTCTTGACCTGCACGGACCACAACACATCCCGCCACTGCCCATTGCTTTAAAATTTGTCAGGCTTGATGGCTCAACTGAAGGAAACCGAGACCACGCCTCTCCTCTCGGACAGTTGTGTGAAATGACTGCTCGGGGTGACCTGCAATTAGTGCGCAATCTAGAGAATTTAGCTGACCTACAGAGTACATACATTAGGAGTACCTTGCTACAAAACATATTATTTTGCTTTTATGATGCTGAGAATTCTGCTCATTTCGTTGCTATTGAAAAGGAATCTTGCTACAAGAAGTTTTTTAATTTTAGGTGTCACCTGAGACAACGCATGTGCTGTCCGTTGTCAGATCTCTCCTCAGATGGCGCATCTGATGTCCGTTGTCAGATCTCTCCTCAGACAGCGCATGCGCGGTCCGTTGTCAGATCTCTCCTCACATGGCACATGTGCTGTCCTTGTCAGATCTCTCCTCCGACTGCGCATGCACTATCCATTGACAGATGTCTCCTCAGACAGCGCATGCGCGTTCCGTTGTCAGATCTCTCCTCAGACAGCGCATGAGCCGTCACTAACATGTGTATTGTTTATAAAATCTAAAAAGAGCTTATAACCCACCCACTACTTCCCATTGCTTTGCTTCACCGTCACTCTCGCTGTTTTCATTCGTCAGCAGCAGCTGGTTTCATTTTCACAGTTGCTGCAGACGGCTTTGGAAGGATGTTGATTTTACTTCATTAGATTCGACAGACATGAAAAAAAAACACATAGGCGTGATGAAGTGGCCATTTTTGAAGGCATGTATGCGTTGATATCATTAGAAAAGTCAATAGGTCCTTAAGCCGAGTTCTATTGATTTTGATCCTCCCTGAGCCCCGCCCTCTTCAACATCTACATGGCCCCGCTTGCAGCTATTGTCAGAAGCCATGGACTCAACATTATCTCCTATGCCGACGACACTAACTAATTTTCTTCCTCACAAACGAACCCACAGCCGCCAAAAGGAACTTCCACAATAGGATGAAGGCAGTCGCCACCTGGATGAAGGACTACTGCCTCAAGCTTAACTCAGACAAGACTAAAGTCCTCATTCGGTGCTCTACCCCCTCCACCTGGTACAACTCCTGGTGGCCCACAGTACTCGGATCCCCCACACACCCACGGACCACGCACGAAAACTGGACATCATCATGGACTCCTCTCTTTAATTAACCGCCAAATCAACACTGTCTTGTCCTCCTGCTTCCACACACTCCGCCAGCTTCGTAAGATCTTCAAGTGGATCCCCACTGAATCCAGGAAACCGGTCATCCTGCGCTCGTTAGCAGCAGACTTGACTACAGAAATGCACTCTATAGAAACCCTCCACCTTGCCGGCCACCAGCGTGCCATTACAGGCACAAGCGCGGGTGACGTGCACAGCTGCCATCTGGCTTTCAGCCTGCGCGTGAATCCCCTTCCCTACCCCCTCCCTTCTCCCACTCCCTCCTCGTCAGCTTTCACTTTCACGGCCGCGCGGCTATCAGCTTCATTTAAAAAAAATAAAAATTTCACTTTCAGCACGAGGCACGCACTAGTTCTTTTTTGCTCCCCCATGTTGCTCTCACATCCACCCCCTCACTCTTCCCTGTGTTGCTTCGGCGCTCACTGCCCCCCTGCCACCTCCCGCTGCTTCCATGTTACTCCGTGTGGCTCAGCTCTAGGTGCTAGATGTGACTCGTCTCCAGTGATGATCCTTTTGTATTGCTGGGACCCGATACAAACTGTATTCTTACTAGATGCGAGTAAGAATACTTCCTGCTTTCTTTAGTGCAGCGCCTCACGTCTCTAGAAACTGATTAAGCACTAGTATTCCTTCGCCTAACGAAGGATGGCCCAGTGAGTTGAACGCTGAATTGATTATTTGAATCCTGTTGAGGCCTCCTCCGTTACACAGTTAGCACAATGAATATAATTAAATTGGCTAACAGGCAGTTATTATTTACAGAGCTTAAAAATGGTAGAAGTGCTATTTAAAAAGCGTTATAATCTTTTAATTCAGTACTTGTTATTCATTAACGAATACGTGTCTAATACATTAACTAAATATTAAGTTAAGGTTTTTCCTTTGCAATCTTGTTTATTCCATAATAATATATCCAGGACTACAAGTCCCAAAGTGCAAAGCAAAAAAAACCTTGTTTGGTGCAGTTATTTACGCACGGATTTTTAAAGTGTGAGCTAAGCAGGTGACGTTAGTATGCAACTGAGGCATTGTGGGCAAGCTAATGAATCAGGAACACATTATGTGACTTCAAAATGGACATTACTTCCTGTCTCTCATACCTGAAGGATTAGTTGTGAATGGCGGCCACAGAGCCCATTCAGGCTGGGCAGATAGGCAGCAAGCAGCAGGAGCCTTGGGGCCAAGGCTAGAGCTATCGACTTTGAAGCTGGGGAACCTGGGGAACCTGGGTGAGCGTCGGCTCAACATCCTGGGCTTCTGGGCAAATCACTTATTCTCACCATACCTATTGCCTACCAAAATGAACATGTCTGCCAAGGTTTCACATTGTTGATGTTTGACATTTTCATGCTTTCAGTGTAATTCTGAGTGCCATTCAACGACTATGAGTGACGCTTTTTCATCATTATTGCTACATACACGAGTAGAAATATTTTAAATGGAGATCGATAACTTCTCATCGGCAAAAGCAAGTATTTGAAATCCTTCACAAGAACGAAAGCAGCGCATACTTCCATCGAACAGCAACCACATGAAAGAGTGAGAAGTAAGGGGATCACTACTAATGAAGTAAAATGCTACCAGTGAGAGAAGACTCCAAATATTATTTTAGCAAAGCTACTTACTTGGCACCTTTACAGGATGACATACAAATGCAGAGTCACTCAGAGAAATGGATATATAAATCACTGCATAAGTGGCACACTCGCGAATTCCAAGCAGCACTATCCAGAGAAGAGACCGGAACAAATATTCTTTTTGGCCAATTGCAAATCTGCCAAAGGGCTATGAATAAATATGTTTTGGGGACTTGTGAAATACGCTGAAACACATACTGCAGACTTTCAAACAAGCATTTGCAATGCAATAGGGCTCGCATTAGGAAAGGTTGAGCTATTGGTCTTGTAAATGACACATTTTTGATTTATGTTTTGGTTTTGAAAATTGCGAAATTAATAGCTTTGTCATTTACAATGCCAATAGTTTCAACTTTTGCAAACGTGACACCTATAGCATTTGTAATGCAATATGTGTTGTATTTACATGACTTAGATGTATTAATATTACAAATAACAATGGCTTTTATTTTTTTTAATAATTAATACTTAAATAAAAGTTATTGTAGTTTATAATGGCAATAGCTTCAACTTTTGTAAATAACTTTTGGGAAGATTATGTTCAGTGCATTTTATTGTGATGAAAATCCAAGAACAGAAGTGAAATATTAACATCTTTTTGTGACATTTGTAACAAGAGGGCGAGAGAGAGAAGGAAGGGGGGAGAGAGAGAGGGAGGAGAGGGAGGGAAGGGGGAGAGAGAGAAGGAAGGGCCGAGAGGGTGGAGAGAGGGGAGGTAAGAAGGAGGGGTAGAAAGAGAGAGAGAGGGGTTGGAGGGAGGGAAGAGGAGAGAGGGGAGAAAGAGAGAGAGGGAAGAAAGAGAGCAAGAGAGTGAGGGAAGGAGGGGCGTTAAGAGGGAATGGGAGTGGGAGAGGGAGCAAGAGAGAGAAGGGGAGAGGGAGAGAAAGAAGAGAGGGGGGGGGTCTAAAAAAATGACTCTCTCTCCATCAGAAAATACTTAGAAGGTCCCAAAAGCGAGACCTATTGTCCAAGCCAATGCTCGTTTTATTTTTAGTGGGAAGAGGCTCAGAGGAAGCAGCGATGGAGGAGCTGGGTGTTGGGGATGTTGGGGATGTAAACAAATGGGGGGGAAGCATTTGGTTGGAAGAGTAACATAGAGAGGGGGGGCAGGGATGTGAATGGGCAAGCAGCAGATGGCGAAGAAAGAGCAAAGCCAGAATTGCAGAGGAGCATACGAACTGTCCCTGAGGTGAAGCCGGGCATAGACACACCAGTCAGTGTGGGGGGGGTGGCGTACGTGTATGGAATTAAAGCGCTTCAAAGCCATGCCAGAGGTAGCGAGCGCTATATGAATGCAATTACAATTTACAATACATTTAGGTAGAATCAAATGCTGCTTTGTTTCTAACATTTTAAACATGTACAGTAACGTCGTACTGCAGGTGTTAATTATAAAAAAAAGCCTGTAGGGTACAGGGTACTTACTTCCGGGTTGCAAGCCTTGCTTTGGCATTGCCCCTGTAAGGGCCTTTATGCTGTGGTGTAGCGCTCTACATATGCTCACGTTGGAAGTTAGCCGCCCAGTTAAATGGAGGTATAAAGTGAGGCCATTCTTTCGATACTGGCGTGCAATTACCCACCTCGCGGCCACCGTCGTAGGCGCACAGTACAGTTGTGCTGGTGAGCTAATGGCCGGGGTCGATGTAATCACAGTATACGCTGACCTCTGGTGAGTGCAACGGGAGCCCCTCTAGGACTGTGGGTTGCTGACCCCGGTAATTACAGGAGGTCAGATCTCTACAATTGAAAACGAACTGAAGTAGAATTGTGGTAGCCGTGAGGAAAGAAGTTGAAGGCTGTGCTTAAGGTGAGCTAGCAGCTTGATCGGACGGACAAAAAATTTAAAGAAAAACAAAGGGACACAAGTGTATGCCTGCCTCCGCACCAGTGAGATTGAGAAGGAGTGTGAAAGTGCACTTCACGGGAATAGTGCGTAAAACAAGATGAATGGATGGCAATTGAATACGCGTTTAATATAGTGAAGAGTGCAGCGGTGGAAGAATGAAGCAGTGAATAGCACTTTGCACCGCGAAGAAAAGGATTAAGTACGTCACAAGAAAATTCTCACCTAAAAAACGAAGGCACAAGTGTGTAAGTGCTGTGAGGAGTGTCAGGAGCTCCGTGAGAGAAAACAAAACTGTGTGGGGCATCCAGTTGCAGTGAATAGATATTTGTGGTAGATGTGGACCTTGTAATTGCAAGTCTGAGGCATGAAAGGAGCCGAGGCATCGAGCGACCATATGGAGATGGAGGGGGTGGTGATTAGCGAGCGAGAAAATCCAGAAACACCAGGGGCGGAGAAGCAGATTGCCTTCAAGGCAGGAGGCAGGCAGAAGGCTCGGGCGAGCAAGTGGAAGAAAGCCGTGAAGCAGGGGGCGGGGAGCCGAACCCTTTGATGTATCTCACGGCCTGGCGGCTGTGAAAACAAGCAATTAGGGGGCGGAGAAGGGAGGCCAGTGCGCACTGTGCACGCTGGGGAAGCCTGTGGGAGGGAGGCTGATGGCTTTGAGGTGGAGAAATGGGCGTGCTTGTGGTGTTTGTAGTCTCGTGATTTCACGTGAACTGTTGGAAATCCGCACTCGCAATCCGCCTGGTTTAATTTTCTGGTTTCACCGCAATAGGTCTCTCTGCAAGACCTAAAAAGGCCCTGTTTTTTAGGTCTCACTGAGTCAGCGGGCATAAGCTGCTCGGAGACACATTTATTAGCGGCTTTGGGATGTGCTCCCAAAGGTGCGACCAGCTTGCTAGAACGCGCAAAGCGCGCGCATCCCTTGCTTGTTTTGGCGCGTCATCGCGATCACTTTCGCTTTCACATCGATCGTGATCCACGATGACTTCCGTGGCCAATGCGTGTTTCCTCCAGTTTCCTCCTTTATAGTTTTATTTATTCCAGTTCGCGTGTCGCCTCTTTCTTCCTTTGCCCATCCAACCTCTGTGTTTGTTCTTCCTTTTTCGTTATATCTCCTGCCCCCTTTCCACCTAGTGTGCTTCCTTCCCCTCCTTTGTTTCTCCCGTCCTTCATGCGTGCACCATGCAGTCCTTCCGCGTCTCACCTCTTTCCCCACATTTCTACCTGCGACGCCTATAATCCTATAACCATTCTCCCCACTTTGCTGTCTCTTTCTACACATGGTCTGTCTCATTTCCCTCGTTCTCTGGCTGCCTTTGTCCCAGTACCTCCTGATGCACAACAGCACACGTCGCTCTCTTAACCTCTCTCTCCTGCTCCTTCTCTCTTACGTCACTCCCCCTCATTATACCATGCCATTGCACCTACTCCTCTACCCTCCATCTCAGCCTACGTCTCACTTCTTCCACATCATTACTTCCCCAGGCCTCCCTTTGCTCCCTCTCACCATCTTTACGCATCTTCAGGTGCACACTCTTAAGCAGGGTTGGATTGGGATAAAAAAATCGGCCCGGGCACGCATGAAAAATAAATCGGCCCACATTTGCATAATGCCTTCCCTCAAATCACTGCTTCAGCGTAATTTTACATAAAAGGGGGCGGGGGGGGGGGGGGGGTTAAAAAATAACATGCACGCATCAGTTTACACCAGTGAAACACACCTGAAAACAAGTGAGGCCACTTCTGCTCAAGACCCCTGCCCAGCTCAGTATGCCTACATTAATGGGCGGGCCAGAGAGAGAAAAGGGGTGACACCTCTACCTGTTGCTGCTATACGGGAGGTAATGAGCGCCCATCTCCCTCCAGAAAGGCCACTCAGACACCCACTGTGCCGCTGGCGGGATCGAACAACAGAGACACCGCCCAAATCGGCCCCCAGACTGCTCAAAAGCAGCCCTCAGGTGGAACTCTGAACCGGCCCCTCGGGCATTGCCCGAATGCCCCCGTTACCAATCCGACACTGCTCTTAAGTGTGCACACACCCTTTTCATGCCATGTACTCCCTTTCCTCGCGTACCCTCTAGAGCAGCACTCTCTTTTAATGTTCTCTCATCCACTTTCTTCCTTCCCATCAGTTCAGGTTGCTCACAATTGTCACTTTTACTTCATGTAACTTATCATCTGATTTTGTAATTTATTCACTTGTAATTTTCTGTTCCTATTGTGAAGCGCTCTGACGCCTTCGGAAAAGTCCGCGCTATATAAAAACGCACAAATAAATAAATAAATAAATAAATAAAAATCAGTCCTCATCTCCTTCTATTCTCTCTAACCCCACTTCTCATCTTCCGATGTTCTTTTCTCGCCTTGCATCGTCCTTCGACCACCCTACCTGCGTAAAACCCTTCTCTTCTCCACACCTCTTTTATTCTCTCCCTGCTCGCTTCTAGCACGTTTTTCATCCCCACTGCCACATATTCATCTACTCTCTCCCCTCAACTCTTTCTGGCCCCACCCCGACCTCGCACCTTTTTTCCTTCACAACAGTCTAGATGCTTCACTGGCCTCGCTACCCCCCCCCCCCCCCTCCCCCCCCCTCCCCAACCTCCTCATCTCTTTCTTGCCCCCTCTTCAGCCTCCCTCTCCTCTGGCCTCACTTTTCTCCCTCCCATTCACATCTCTTTCTTGCCACCCTCCTCCCCTCTGGCCTCTCCCCCTCACCATCTCTTTCTTGCCCCTCTCTTCTCCAGCCTCCCTCTCCTCTAGTCTCATTCCACTCTCATCTCTTTTTAGATTCTTTCTTCCACCTACATCCTCACCCTTATCTCAGCCACTCCCCCCTCTTCTCTCCACCTTCCATCCTTTTCTCCTGGTCCTTCTCTCCCACTCTTTATTCTCTCACCTCCCCATCTCTATCCCTCTCTATCATACAGCACCACCACCTTAGTTGTGCTGTGTTATTTTGGGCTGGTGCTGAGTGGTGTTGAGTGATAATATGGTGGTGGTTAGTGATGCTGTTGTGGTGCAAAGTGATGCTGTGGTGTTGCTGCTGAGTGGTGCCTGTGGTGGTGCAGAGTGCTACTGTGTTGGTGCTGAGTGATGCTGTGGTGGTGCTGAGTGATGCTGTTGTGTTGGTGCAGAGAGGTGCTTGTGTAACTGTAACAGGATATGTTTGAAATGTAGTCTATGTTTGCTATTTAGTGATGCTGTTGTGGTGGTGACTAGTGCTGTAGTGGTGATGCGTACTGCTGTGGTTGTGCTGTGTTGTTGTTGAGTGATAATGTTGTGGTGATGAGTGATAATATTGTTGTGCTGAATGGTGATTTGGTGGTGCAGAGTGGATCTGTGGTGGTGATGAGTGATAATGTGGTGGTTCTGTATGATAATGTTGGTATGCTGAGTAATGCTGTAGTAGCGCTGAGAGATGATGTTGTGATGGTGAGTGGTGTTGGTGAGTGATGCTGGTGTGTTGCTGAGTGATGCTAGGTTGGCGCTGAGTAATGCTGTGGTGGTGATGAGTGCTGCTGTGTTGGTGTTCACTGATCACCACCACAACATAACTCAGCACCACAACAGCACCATTTATCACGCCAACTGCATCACTGAGCACCACCAAAGCCCCACTCAGCACCACTACACTATCACTCAGCACCCCCACAGTAGCACTCACCATCACCACAGCATCACTCAACACCACCACAGCAGCAATTTGCACAACAACAGCATCATTCTGCAACACCAGTTGTTGTTGAATGGTTGCACAGATTGATGGTGTGGTGGCGCTGAGTGATATTGTGGTGGCGATGAGTGATGCTGTGGCGTTCGGTGATGCAGTGGTAGCGCATAGTGATGCTGTGGTGATGCGATAGATAGATAGATAGAGTGAGGTTGATAGATAGCTAGAGGGAGGGCGATCGATAGATAGAGTGAGTGCGATAGATAGAGTGAGTGGAATAGATAGATAGAGGGAGGGCGATAGATATATGAGGGAGGGCGATAGATAGATTGAGGGAGGGCGATAGATAGATGAGTGATAATGAAAAGGCAAGGCCGGGTGAGGTCAGATTAGGAATAGTGTTGTAAAGAAAGCCCTCCTGGGATTTGACTGATGTACGTGCAATGAAAGGCCCTGGTGAGATGTTATGTTATGTTATATGGATATTTATTGCGCGCACAATTACTCAAGAGTATCCTGGCGCGATGTGGTGATGATTGTGAACTGGACAGTTGTAGAGATGTGATGGTGAAAAGGAAAGTGGTGGTGAAACCTCGGAATTTGCAGCCTTTTAAGTCAGCGATGAAATCAAAAAAGTAACGCTGCGCTGAGGGAGTCAAAGGGTTCCGCCAAGCGTGAAAAGCAGAGGACACGGAAGGGTGGCGGAGGCATAGAGGGAGAGCAAGCTGGGAGAGAGATGACAGTGTCTATGGGGGAAGGACAAGAGTTATTAAGGGTTAAGGTGAGATCTGGAGACGGGAGAGGACTGGGGAGAGAGAAGAAAGGAGAGAGCATGCTAAAAGGGGGGAGAGGTGGGGCAGATACAATGGCACCAGTGAGGAAAAGGATGCGTCTGCAGGGGAAGCAGATCATCAGAGAGGCATGCAGGTTATTTAAGGAGCTAGAAAATAAAGAAGATGACAAAGCATCAGCTGGTAGAAAAAAACGACTGAGTCAGATGGAAAAGGCAAATTGGCAAAAGGGTGCGAAAGGCAGGAAAGGTTTTTTTTACGAAACCGGGCGCCGTGGTAGGCAGCGTGTCGCCCGAGCAAATGAATTAAAAAAAACTATGAAACCGGGCACAGTGCTAGGCAGTAGGGTCTCTGAGCACATTAAATTAAAAAATAAACAGGAAACCGGGCGCCGTGCTAGGAGGTGCAGCGCCCAAGCACATTAATTTTGAAAAAAGACATAAAACCGGGCACCATGCTAGGCAGCGTGTCGCCCGAGCAAATGAATTAAAAAAACTATGAAACCAGGCAGAGTGCTAGGCAGTGCGGTGTCTGAGCACATTATATTAAAAAATAAACAGGAAACCGGGCGCCGTGCTAGGAGGTGCAGCGCCCGAGCACATTAATTTTGAAAAAAGACATAAAACCGGGCACCATGCTAGGGAGCGTGGCACCTGAGAACATTAATTGAAACAAGCAGTGAGGGAAGAGGCGGCAGCCGAGAAAAGGAGCAAGTGGCAGCTGACCTAGGGCCTTCATGTACTTCCTTCTGACCCTAAAGACGTGCAAGCAGGCAGACTTTGGCACTAGGATGGGACACACGCATACATATGTGCGTGTTCATAGAGGAATAATTAAATAATAGAACAAGAGTAAAGCATGTGAAATGTAAGCAGAAACAACATGGTTACCTTAACACACTCTAACTGGGCCAGCGGTGCAAAAATCAGACCCTGATACATCTAAAGATAAAACATGTTGTGGTGATGTGCAGAACCAAACAAAAGCGGGCCGCTGCCATATTCATACAAGGACGGGGTAGCGGGTGGGGTGTTAATGAGCCCAGCATTGCAGCATGTCCGGAGCTCTCCGGAGCTGCGAGGACTGCTGTTAAATAGAAGATTAGGCATATGAAATGTAAGCAGGAACAGCATCCAAAGCTGATACATGTAAAGACAAGCGTGACAGTCACTAATTTTCTCTTAAGAATGTACGCTGCTTCTGGCCTTTCCAGTCATGGTTCATTGGAAGCTGAAACAAGCCACACGAAGGGCATGGATGGGGAAGGGAAGTGGAACAATAGCACATGGAGGAAGCGTCCAGAGATTTCTGTAATCAACACGGCACCAGCTTCACGAACAATGAAGCACAGTGGGTGGAAAAGGGCAGAGCATATTTAAAAGTTATACCGCAACATCCATAAAGCGGGCGCAACGCTGAGTTATAAAAACACTGCGGGAGGATTAAGACAAGCTGTGAAAAGCAATTCATAAACAGCTGCAAAGAAAAATAATATTTGCTCTGGGAAAAATTGCTGATTACTGTTTGAGGAGAACACATTTTATGTTTTGCTGCACCGGTGGGAATGCTGCGACAACTAACTGGAGGGCACACAGCGTTCAAAAAAGGTTTTCTTCTCTCAAACTGAGAATGGTGCATATTTGCAAATAATCATTTTTGAGGATTAAACAAGGGATTATGGCATCCTGCAGAGACCTCGCCGCTTCCAGATCTGATGCAGATAGGAATATGATGTGCAGGAGCAGACAGGGAAGGGCGCCGAGGACACGTATTAAACAGTACTTTTAAAACAAGGCTGAGGAAATGAAAGAAGGAGACCTGTTTAGGTAGGAGGTGCACCGGTGAATCAGGATGAAAGTAAGGGTGAAGTGGGGAAAAAGTTAACACTTAGTGTGATAGGCAAGTTAGAAGAAGGTTGATTCGAATCAGAGGGAAAATTGGTATAGAGTCATGCAGAGAACAAGCTCTTGGCATTGCTGTGGGGAGTGGGGGTGGGGGGGGGGGGAGAAATGCAAGACATGGCCTGGCGGCCATGAAAGTCAAAGTACGGCCGGCCGGCCGTGGGAGGAAAAATGCCTGAGGCCGAGTGCACTCTGTGGGCAGAGCCTTTGAAGTGAAACCCTTTGAAGTGAAGCAGCGCACGCTGTGGGAGGAGACTTTGAAGTGAAGCCATTTGAAGTAAAGCTCTAGGAGGCAGGCGGCTCGGGGAGAAGCGCGTTCACGAGCACATGCACTGTTTGAAATCCGCCGTTGGTTTGAGAACGATTTTGTCCACTAAAATTCTCCCCTATCCATTCCTTGTGGAATGGGATAGGCGAGACCTAAAAAACAAATCAATAATATGGAGAACCCGCTGGTACTAATCAGGACACAGTGAAGTGCAGATGGAATGGAGTTAGACGATGAGGATTGGCGGGAGGTGGTCTCCTCTCCACGGGTAGTGGCAATACAGATGAGGCTCAGATTAGCGCAGTTAAAGATTCTTCACAGGTCGTATGTCACAGGGCCTCGTCTGGCCTACTGGGGAATGTCGCAGGGTGTGTGGAGAACTTGGAACTTTCATGCATATTTTGTGGCACTGTAGGGAGATACAGGTCTATTGGGTAGAGATCCATGATAAACTACGGGATGTCCTGGGGGTAGAGATGCAGCCAGAGGCTCGTAGTTGTATTTTAAATGTTTGGGAACCCACGGATCTGTGTGCGTATAAGCGGCAGCGGGTAACGTTAGGATGCATGGTTGCCAAGCGCAACATCGCTCTGCTGTTGGGAAATGGGCATTAGACATGGATTGGTGCATGTTCAGGGAGAGGTCGGTCTACGTGTCTAGAGGTTGTCCTAAAAAGTGGGGCACGGTCTGGGCAGACTGGAATTGCTACTGTGGTGACATTTGTATGCCCCCGCCTGTCTGGAAGCAGAGGAGGCGCAGGAGTCCCCATGATCCTCTGCTCATCATCCTGTATGTATTGTTTGAAGTATGGATCTGCATATTGGACAATTGTGTAACTGGTCAATGTCATCTGATGCCTTTCGTTTGTCAACTGTTAATAAAAAAGATTTATTAAAAAAAAAAGGGAACAAACCACCAAAGTGTGGGATGGAATTCTGGAGAACACAATCCAACAAAACCAAATTCGGAGTCTGTAGCTACCAGAGAGCAATCAAAAGGGACAATCCTGCCATGTTCATACCCAACGTGATGGTGCAAGTAGTAGAATTAGACAGACACATGAACCCATCTACGTGGATAAATGCTAGAGGAGGAAGAAAAACAAGTGATGATGGTGTCCTTATTCTAAAGCAGGCATCCCTGCTTTGGCTTCTCTCATCTTCCTTTACAATTTTTATTTGAAAAGTTTTATAAAGTGTGAACAAGACCCATACGGGTATCAGAGCGCTGTAGAGAAATGGCAAAATTAGGGTAATAAACTCAAAGGGAAGGAAGTGAAGTTACAACAGAGTGGGAAAGCAGAGCCAGTTAAGAGTTGGAGGTATCAAAGGTGTCATAGAGCATGAAAACAGTTGAACCTACCAGCATACAATAAAGCACACTTGTGTATTAAAATACGAATCAAAATATTAACAAACAAGAGCATTAGAGTCAGTTGATGCTGTTAAAGTCGTTCAAGAGTAGCCATTTGACAAGTTTCTTGAAAGATATTGTGGAGGGATTGGATCTGATCTCAGGAGGCAGGAAGTTCCAGATTCTTGGAGCCAGACCGGAGAAAGTATGATTGCAAGATTTTTTTCTTTTTGAATCTTGGTGGTTTCAAGAGTAGGGTGGACGTACTTCTAAGGTTCCAGCCAACGCCCGAGAGTTCAAGCTTCTTTGCCAAGTAGATCACAGTGTTAGAATGTATGGCTTTATGGGTCAGGTAAGTTATCTTGAATCGGATTCTGCCTTCAGTAGATAGCCAATTTAGTTGCAAAAGGTCAGGGGAGATGTGGTTAGGCTTTCTGGAGCCCGTGATGAGTTTAGCCGGTGCGTTCAGGGTAGGTCTGAGTGGGGCCAAGCTAGCTTTGGAAAGTCCAGCAAGGGTCACCAGACCATATTCCAACCTAGAGATAACCAAGGATTAAACTGCCAGCTTGATGTTTTTTTTTGGGGGGGGGGGGGGGGGGGGAGTTTTGATTTTTTTAAGGGTGTTAAGTTGGAAGTTGGCTCCCCTTTTAGCTGCACTGATGTGCACTTTCATGTTTAAGTGTTTTTCCAAGGTGAAACCTAGAGATTTGGCAGAGTCTACGACATGAGGGGTGCAGTTCACAGCAGTGAGTTCTTTAAGCCAATGCAGGGTAGGAGCCGAGTGATTGGCGGGGGAAATAAAAAGGAATTCCGTTTTGAGAGTACTTAACAGCAGATGGTTCTGAGCTAACCATTGTTGGGTTTGTGCAAGTGCAGTATTTCGCGTTTTATGTCCTCTTGAGAGGAGATCTTCAGGTACAGTTGCGTGTCATCCGCAAACATGTGGTACTGAATGTTTGCAAGGTTCAGAATGACGGAAAGTGGTTCCATAAAAAGGTTTAAGAGAGTGGGCGAGAGAGCGGATCCTTGAGGCACTTTCATGACCGGGGTACTGGAAGAAAGGGACTGGTTGATTTTGATCCTTTGCGTGCGGTTATGCAGGAAAGATGCGAATTTAGGACTGGGCCCCAGAGACCCATCCTAAGTTGAAGAAGATCAATCACGTTTCCATGTTTGACGGTATCAAAGGCTGAAGACAGGTCCAGAAGGATCAGGAGACAAGGGACATTTTGGTCAAGGGCTCTCAAGGCGTCATCAACAATGTGGGTTAGTGCCATTTCAGTACTGTGGCCTGATCTGAAACCTGATTGAGAAATATCAATTCCTTGATCCCCTATC
Organism: Lissotriton vulgaris; assembly: GCF_964263255.1. Classification (NCBI taxonomy): domain Eukaryota; kingdom Metazoa; phylum Chordata; class Amphibia; order Caudata; family Salamandridae; genus Lissotriton; species Lissotriton vulgaris. Next base: position 31,336,727 of record NC_141687.1, on the reverse strand, counting down.
AGTGTGTTTGCACAACTGTGAGTGGACGCATTTTTCGAAAAGCTTAGCTAGTTTATTATATTGCATAATGCTTACTATGACAGCTTTGCTCTCTGCTGTTTTGCTGCTTATAGGCACGGCAAATAACTGGTGCTACTATTATTCAATGTAAAGTTACTCAGTCCATTGTCCTCTGAAAGATAAAAGACTAGTAGGCCCTACAAGTATTCAAACATGTGATCTGCAGAATACACAGTCTCTAACAGTAATTGCACTTACATATATCTTACTAGCCTGGATGAAGCGATTTACGCTGGGCTCCTTTGGAACCCAAGGTTAGTATTCAGTAGGAAAAATTATTGGTTAATGTGATTAGCGTTGTGCACCCAAGCAAAGCAGAGGAGAGGGTGCAGCCTTATGGCTAAAGAGTCCGATGTAGAAGCTGAGGAACCGGGTTCAAGTCTCGACGACTGACGCTAACATCCTGTGATTCTGGGAAAATCACTTAATGTCTCCATGCCTAACAAAAGTGAATGTGTCCTTGTGTAACGAAACTGGTGCTATGTAAATAGCGGGTCTAGTTTGCGCTATTAAAAACTCTAATAAATAAATTCTCTGCATCCAATCCAGGTTCTTGGTGGTAGATTAAAGTAATAGAAACCCGGTGTGATGACTAGTGGGGAGAGGGAGCTATGGGAGTTCATGCAGATGTTTGTGGGGTTAATGGTTGAGCTAGAGGAGATTAGGCAGGGTATCACTTTCAAGAAAAGGAGAAGCTGTGAGCTTTCAATGAGTTGTGGACAATTTGCAGAAACGCATTATTAGAAATGAATACAAACACGCATGTGACTTGGAGAAGGTTGAGCTCAGACAGAAGAGGCATGCAGGGATGGGAGGAAGAGAGTAGTCATATCAAAGAGAAACGGACGGAGGACCATCAGCAAAGTTGAATTATAGAGGACATTATCTGAGACAGCATGCAATCTAAGGCTGCAAGACTGCAGAAAGAAACAACATTATTTACATGTAAAGATATGTTTAATGGGCACAAGGATCAGGTGAACTGTCTGTCCACTGCTAGGCTAACTCTAGAAAACTGTTTCTGCCAGGAGAGCTGACCAGCAGCATAAAGTGACGGCTGGACGCAAACAAAGAAAAGAGATTCTGCTCATGCGGAGCAGATGTCTATTGATGCTCATCCTCAGGTCTGGGTCACAGTATTAATTAGAAAGCAGAGTGGGGTTGTTGGACTTGGCCCTTCCTGCTGGGTCATCCCTAAACTTTTTGCCTTTTTCCTCCTATATTTCCTCTGACCTGTTTTTGTTGGTTTAGGACTCTGGGCACTTTACCACTGCTGACCAGTGCTAAAGTGCATATGCTCTCCCTATGTAAAGTGTAACTGTGATTGGTATACCTGATTGGTTCATTGGATTTACTGTCAGTCCCCAGTAAAGTGCACCAGGAGTGCCAGGGCTTGTGAAGGCCAATACTGCTAGTGGGCCTGCAGCGCTAGTTGCGCCACCCACAAAAGCAGCCTTAAAATGTGTCTAGGGTCTGCCATTGCAGAACCTGCGTGCAGTCTGGTACTGTCATGCTGGCTGGGCAAGTGCACCCACTTGCCAGCCCCTAAACCTTCCCTTAACTTCATATTAGTCATCCCTACGTTAGGCCCTAGGGCAGGGTGCATTGTAAGTGTAAGGTAGGACAAGCTCTGAGGTGTGTGGCATGTCCTAATAGTGAATTACTGCCAAATTCGTTTTTCACTACTGTAAGGCTACCTGCTCCCTTTAGGCCAGAATGGGCTGCTGGAATTATTACACTCTATAATCCCAGCAGGCTCAGGGAACATGGTAGAGAGTCATGTTTAGTATGCCTGAACTCAGAATAATAAAATACATCTTTTAGTAAAGGTTATTTTAATATCCTGTGTTTGCCAATGCTACTTTTAGAAAGTTAGCATTTGCTTGCCTAACCATTTCAGCCCGCCTCTGCTAGTATGTGTATCTGACTGTCTGGGATGTGTGAGTGACAGGGCTGGGGGATGACAGGTGGTGAATTGAAAGATTACACCTTAGTGGGAGGTAGGAGTGGCCCTGGACTTCTAATCAGGCTGTGCTCTGCCACCACAATGCTGGCTCCGCCCCCCTGGGGAGCGACTGATGACTCAGCTGGCACCTGGCCCAGGAAGGACGAAGCACCATCAACAAGGTACTCCTGGCTGCCCCTGTCCACACAATGCTGGCTCCACCTACTGTGGAGCGTCTGATGTGCCTGCCCCTCACACTGAAAGAAGACACCAGAGTACACCCAACAAAATACTCAGAGACTGAAAGGAGTTATGCAGTGGCCCCCCTGGCCTGGGAGAACAAAGAAAACTCTGTATAAAAGTAGGAGCCCTGCTCCTTGTAAATTAGATCCTGTTTGTGCTACAGAAGAAACTCTGCCCGAAGAGAAGGACCTGGAAGGACAAGGAGGAGTGCTGTCTCTGGCCTGTGTCTGGTGCCTTGCTGCAGAAGGAGAGGAGAAGAAAAGACTGAAAGAGACTTTTGCTTTATTGAACTTTGTGCCAAACTCTGCTAAGAGATCTCCAAGGGCTTGCTGTGGAACTTGCCCCCTGAACTGCGCCCCAGGAACATTGGGCGCTACCCCCCCTGGAAGAGGAACTGCTGCTGAGGATTGTCGACCCTGCATCGCTGCCCTAAAGACCCCTGCTAACCCCTGTCCTGCCGAGCACCGTGAATTCCTGCCGCTGAGCCGCAGCTCGCCCCGCAAAGGTCATCGCTGTCTGACCCCAGCATCGTGACTGGCTCACCGAGCGGAAGAAACAACGCAAAGCAGAGGACCTGTCCGGTCCGATCACCGCCTTCTGCTGCCCCTGTGCTGTGGAAAGTAAAGAAAAGACGGACTAGCAGTACGGGTTCGCATCCTGAAGAAAAGCCCTGCAGAAAACCTCGAAGTCCGCTGCACCCCTCTCCAGGACCCCAGGACTCTGCCCTTGTGAGCCTGTGTCCCCCGGAGCACCGCCAGCCTGAAGAGAAGCGACCCCGTGGCCTCCGCGTCACCCCGCCCTCCAGGACAGCACCGCCCCGCTGGACGACAGCCTAGAGCCGTCCGACCCAAACTGCCATCAAGATAAGGTACTGTGCGCCTCGCTTCAGGACGTGTACATCATTGAGTGCGCTTCGCATTTCCCCCTTGAAAGGAGAGAGCCTGGTGCGCTGCGCTTCGAGGCCCGGACTGTGCGCGGCGTACACCGGCTGCTGAAGTGAACTGTTCCCTTCCTGAGAACTTCCCGCACCGCCAGAAGCGTGAGGCGTAGTGGGGCTCTCCCCGTGTATCAAGACGAAGTGTGCACCGTAGCCTGTGCGCTGGTGGTACGACTCGAACCCCCCATCAGGAAGTCCAGGTACCTTGGTTCGCTGCCCCATAGACTGTGCGCTGAGAACAGTGCGCTTGTGGCCCAGTACGCTGAATCTCCCCGCAGTACGAACCGAGCCGCACAAGCTTGGTACGCCTCGTACCACTGTTAGCATTGCAGGAAGAGTACGCGTCTCACGCGAGATGCGTGAGAGTTGGTAGGGCCGGGGCTAATAATCGTACGGAGTGCACCGGAGCGTTCTAAAAGGCCCCGACTTGGGAAATCACTATACCGGGCTCCTGAAAACAGAACCTGACGTCAGAGAAGGGGTTGTGAAGATATTTAACCCTTTGCAGAACCAGATTATTGCATTTAAAGAACTGTGGCATCCCCAAAGTAACTGGAACCATTTTTGAACTACGCAAAGACTGTATTTATAAAGCCTGCTCTAAAGATATATATAAAGGAGTTATATTTTTACAAGAATACAGTCTGGTGTCATTGTGTGGTGGGTTGGTGGTTGTTGTGTGCGATACTGCAAATGTTTAACCCTATGTACTCCAGAGTTTAGCCTAGACTGCTTGCGCCACACTACCTAGAGGGTGAGCAGGGGTTATTTCTGGGAGTAATCCTTTGCCCTGACGTAGAAGAGAGGGTCCCTGCTTGTTGCAAGTACATACCTGCGCCAACCAGAGACCCCCAATTCTAACAGGGGTGCATTCAGGGAGCCTCTGGATCGATGCGATCCAGGGTTGAGTGCAAGGACAGCTTCCCAGACCGGGTAAGGGTATTGTCTGCATTCCTGTGGATGGAGGGTGGCGATTCAGATGCTGAGACCGGTTATCTTCGTCAAACAAGCAGAAGATAAATCCAAAGATGTCATCAGCATGGCAATGTGGCACCGGGAAAAACTGACGAGGAGATGAGAAGGTGAAGAGTCTTTTGGAACATCACAGAAAAGAGCCATGTGAATGAGAAAAGCAGAGTTCCATCAGAGAGAAAGGCACAGATTCATGAGAAGGCCTGGAGTCCCGAAGTTGACATTCTTCAGGCTAAATGTGCCTTTTAACCAAGTGCACAAACAACATTTGCAGGGTAAGAATCTGAATGCAAATTACAACACATAAGCAATAAACAATCATTCATGTGTGCACAAACCAACATTTTACAGCAAACACTCTGCACTGTGAGAGACAATGAACTGACCAAAAACCCCAGCTAGCTTAAAACACGATTAGGGGAATCCAGTCATTTTCGCAACACACATAAAACACAAATTCAGTGTAAGAATTCAAAGCAAACTGGCAGACATGCACAATCAGGATCATGGGAATAACTAGCTGTGGTCACTGCTGGTAAACGCACACATCAAACTGCGGAGCTGGCCTTGCCAGGTCATCGTGACAAGATTTACAATGGGATATCTGAATGGCATAACGTTCCGGTAACAAGGGTAGGAGCTGTACCTTTGGTTTGTCCTTCAATGTCATCGGGACGGTCATTCCTTGCTGACACATTGACCAGAGACAATCCGTCCAGGAGAGGAGTGCCCAGGGGGAGCGCAAACAATGAGCGGGACTCCATCTGAGGAAACAGAAAGAGAAGCATGAAGCACAGACATAACACGGGCCGTGTAGAGACTGACAGTGTGTAAGAATGAGCATAGACATAACACGGGCCGCGTAGAGACTGACCGTGTGTAAGTATGAAACATAAACATAACATGGGCCGCGTAGAGACCGACAGTGTGTAAGCATGAAACATAGACATAACATGGGCCGCGTAGAGACTGACCATGTGTAAGCATAAAACATAGACACAACTCAGGCCGTGTAGAGACTGACAGCGTGTAAGCATGAAACATAGACATAACACGGGCCGTGTAGAGACTGACAGTGTGTAAGCATGAAACATAGACATAACATGGGCCGCGTAGAGACTGACAGTGTGTAAGCATGAAGCACAGACATAACACAGGCCCTGTAGAGACTGACAGTGTGTAAGCATGAAACATAGACATAACACGAGCCGTGTAGAGACTGACAGTGTGTAAGCATGAAACATAGACATAACATGGGCCGTGTAGAGACTGACAGTGTGTAAGCATGAAGCACAGACATACCACGGGCCCTATAGAGACTGACAGTGTGTAAGCATGAAACATAGACATAACACAGGCCGTGTAGAGACTGACAGTGTGTAAGCATGAAACATAGACATAACATGGGCCGCGTAGAGACTGACAGCGTGTAAGCATGAAACATAGACATAACACGGGCCGCGTAGAGACCGACAGTGTGTAAGCATGAAACATAGACATAACACGGGCCGCGTAGAGACTGACCATGTGTAAGCATAAAACATAGACACAACTCAGGCCGTGTAGAGACTGACAGTGTGTAAGCATAAAACATAGACATAATACAGGCCGTGTTAAGACTGACAGTGTGTAAGCATGAAACATAGACAAAACATGGGCCGCGTAGAGACTGACAGTGTGTAAGCATGAAGCACAGACATAACACAGGCCCTGTAGGGACTGAGAGTGTGTAAGCATAAAACATAGACATAATACAGGCCGTGTTAAGACTGGCAGTGTGTAAGCATGAAGCACAGACATAACACGGGCCCTGTAGAGACTGACAGTGTGTAAGCATAAAACATAGACATAATACAGGCCGTGTTAAGACTGGCAGTGTGTAAGCAGAGCACAGACATAACACGGGCCGTGTAGAGACTGATAGTGTGCCCTCTTCCCCAACTCCTTTGATCTGCGAATACATCGGAGGCAAAAAAGGAAGAGCTGATCATGAGAAACCTATCTGTGGTGCTATGAACTCAGTCCTGGCTGTCTTCACAGTCTGTGGCCTGTCTTGTTAGACTCCAGACTTCCAGTTCTAGGTCATCCATCAGCCTCTGCCTGCAGCCACTCGAGAACGCTCGCCTTTGCTCCCTAATCACAGTTCTGGTACCACCGTTAGCCGACCAGTCGCACCTTCAGCCATTCTCGTACTACCATCACCCCCTAATTTCAGACCTAGTTCCCATCACTATCAAACCCTGACTCAAGTCCACGATCAGAAAGCAGCTCATCCCCCATATTCAGTCTATGTCTAATGTGCTTGACCTCAGATGTCTACAGCCGCCCCTGGCATCAGAACCCAACTCCCTTCCCTGCCTTTATCCCTTGACTCTTGGTCAATGCATGGGAGCCAACGACGAAGGATCTTCTTTTATCCCTGGACTCTGAAACGACCCTACAACTACCAGTCACCATGGTACCTTCCACTCCTGTACCTCCTCCGCCCTGGGAGTAGTCAACCCTCCGCCTGAAGGCAATGATGTCAAGAGTAGGGTGAAGCCCGCTGAAAGCTGTTACGGATAAAGCCCACTCTAGCCGTCCATCACCCGAGGCGGAAGGGGTCTAAACTGCAGGAAATCTCTCCGGATAGAAAGACAGACACAAGATTAGAAGACCTCAGTCTTGAACCAGTCTTAAGGGATCGCCACTACACAACTCTCCACTGGCCCTTCTGAGAAGACACCCGACCTGCAGAAAACAAATCTTTTCCAGATACACCTTGGCTACCCTTAGGCCGCTGGCTATCACTGTGATCCCCTCGCCTGTAATGACAGGGTTCATGTGTCCTTATAACTTACTACCTCATCAAGCATTGCCCCTTCCCCCACCCTCCATGGATCGGGGACGCTGCTTCTAAAAGCTTGATCTCTGTTGTGTTTCTTGTTACAAGAAACACAACAGAGAGATGGCGCAGCTGTGCTGGCGAAACGTGAGATAACACCACAAATAATCATTCATCACTCGCATTAATGCAGTGCATGCTGGGATCTCCTTCAGTTTCATCTTAGGTGTGTGTTGTGGCTCTCTCTCTCTGGGGAGTGGTAATGGAAATGGAAAAGATAAAGGCAGAATGTCTTGAAACCTGTAAAACCTCAACCACTTCAGTCCAATCAGAACGTGCGGTACAAAAAACACAATTCTGAGTGCTGTGAGTCCTGAACCCAGAACATAATGAGGTGGAAACTGGAGAAATAACAGAGAGAGCCCAACCAAGGTAGCACCGAGAGACCGGCGGAGCACAGGTGGGAGCTGGAAATGCATTCGAAGAGGTGGATTTCCAACCGCTTGCTGAAGTAGAAGCTGATACTATTTGATGTGGATATATTGGCATGGGCGTGCCAGCCTCGCCCACGGTTTCTTTCCACTTCTTGTGGGTCACCATTGATTCCTCGATGTGAATGTGTGACCTCCTCTGGAGGCCTCTCACAAGCGGTTGCATAAGTCTTATGCGCCTCTTTGCGAGTCACCAGAAGACCCCGGGTCTTAGCAACAAGGCCGACTTCAGTCTCCCCATGTGTGGAAAGACCAGGCCCGGTTCCAGGAATTTTTATTTCGGTGGGCCAATGGTGCATTCAGGTGGGCCACTACGGGCTCGATTTGTCACACATATGTCTAGGCAGGCCTGCTTCAGGGCCCTTCGTTATCTCTTCTTAGTCTTACAAGGCCCAGTAAAATGCACTCTTTCCCAAATCTCTTTTTAAATGTAATCACTCTCAAAAAGTGTTTTTTCCATGTAATGTCCCTTTGATGGGAAGAGGAGGTTTCTAAGGTGGGAGTATCAGGCACTTCTCGGGCTCCCTCGGTGTGCGAGCCTTCCGAGAGAATCCCTCTTCATTACTACCTCCACCTGACCACGGACTCTGCAACGTACTCCCATACAGGCTTGATTATCCACTACTCCTCTCCAGTGCACCTCATCTCACAGATGACCTTGGGCCCCAGCCCCATATCAGGCACCATCAGGCTCTACTTTCATTTTTCCCGGTAAAAACATTAGTAAAATCACCTTCAAACTTAAAACATTGAATATAGTAGTAAATATAATTAGCATGCACTTTAAAGTATGTTCCACAGTAGCCCTTATAACCCAACAGCTAATTAGATAAACAAAAACAGAAAGGACGGCTTCAGCACTGATGCGAAAGTCTTTTTTGGCGCCGCACCAATAACCTCTTCTCCGTAAATACCTTTACTCCCACCTTCCAACAGTGCCCCCCAATTCTCATTGCCCCCTCTATTGACCTCCGCCTCGGATTCCCTCACAACCACACGCCACAAGTGCCCCTCATCTCCCCATAGCCCCTCCCCCTATTGACCTCCTCCTCGGATTCCCTCACTGCCACCCTCCAACAGTGCCCCTCATCTCTCCCTAACTACCCCCTCCACCCCATGACATCATCCTCGGATTCCCTCACTACCACCCTCCACCAGTGCCCCTCATCTCTCCGGAGCCCCTCCCACTACCTCCTCCTCAGATTCCCTCACTGCCACCGTCCATCACTGCCTCTTATCTTTACGTAGCCCCTCTCTCATATGCATTTCATTTGTCGCATAGCGCTACTCATATCAGTGTAGTGTGTGTCAGTACTTTACACAACGCACACATTATACAGAGACAATGAATCGTACAAGTATGTAAATCAGTCTACAGGGAATGTCATATAAGCCAATGAGGATTACAAGGTGTATGAATCACATGTCATCCATACTGGTGGGTGGGATATTTTAAGAGGGTTTGGTCTGGGGAAACACAACCTTAGGATTTAAAGAGTATTCCATGGGGTCAGCTTTACTGATAAAAATGTATATTTGCCCAAATATACTCATTTTAACAACATTAGATTAACAAAAGGCTGGGGAAGTTCTAACTATATCACAAAACAAAACAAGCAAAGTTCTAACTATACCATTCATGTTTGTATGCAGCTCTTAGATGACAGTTCATTGGTTACTGTCCTATGTAAGGATTATAACTTCTGAACTTTCAAGTAACACAAGGATCTCTGTAACAAAGGCAGTAACCCACTGAGCTATCCAGGGCTTTAAGTGGGCCGGGTCTCACTGGGTCTGAGCACAGGCAGTTTTTTTAAAGGGGCCTCGAAACGGGTCTCTTTCTGGCTCTGTTTTGTGTGCTGGTCACAGGTAGTGCGTTATTTTCCGAACTGCAGTGACAGCAGTCTGCTGTCACCGCAGTCCGGAAAAAAGTGCCAGGGCAAAAACAGAGCCCGATAGAGACCCGTTTCGAGACAGCAGGCACAACGGTGTATGCTGCTCACACTACTCACAAGTGGAAAGTTACGGCATAACGTCATGCCAAGTGAGCGTTGTAGGGAGAAGGGAAAGGGAAATCCTTTAAAGAGAGTCATTTTCTCTCTGGATTTCCCTTCTCTTTTTGAAACTCGGGAGCAGCAACATTGTCATGGTGTCACCAGGGCTTTAAGTGGAAGCTTTTGCAATATTATATACAAGCCATAGTTGCTGTTATTTATTTTATGCAACTAACAAACATTGACAAAGCCAATAGTCCTGGCTTGTAGGTATGATTTTACTTGTTGTATCATATACCTGGATACAATGACAGAAACAGTAAAATACAAGTCGGGCCGCACAGTGCTAAACACAGATTTTTAATGTACTGTTTTTAAGCCACGTCCTCATTTACATTGGCCACGCCCCTTTGAGAGACCCCGCAGTTTTTTCATCCCACTTAAAGCCCTGAATTTATCCACATAAAATACAGTTCATCAGCATTTAAAAACTACTAACAGAAAAATGATCGCTCTCCAGCAGGATCATTAATCACCAGCTGTTATCTGGGCATTTTGTATTATTATGTATGTATAGGCATTTATGTATGTATAGGCATTTATATAGCGCACTACTTACCCGGAGGGTCCCAAGGCGCTTCGACCGCTGCGAAACCCTTCCTGGCTTCCCTGAGAGATGGTCCCTTAATGGGTATCTCTAGGGTGAGACCAGGCATCCCCGGCGGTCTGGTGGGGCCGTTAGTGAAGATGAGGCAAGCTAATGCCCAGAGTTGCCGAGTGTGATCGCTGATCAGAGTGGGCACCGAGGCGAGAGAATTATCGAGTCCGCTGACCCTGGTCCAGAAACCTGCCGCGCCGGGAATCGAACCCTGGTCCCGGGCCGTCCTCTGCTCTCGGGTCTGCCGCCTCTAACCAGTGAGCCACACTACTTCACTATTGTTGTCCTGCATCAGCCATGATAATGATAAAAACTGTTTAAATGAAGCACACACGAAGTATGTGTCCTGCTGGGCCTGTGCAGATTTTAAAAAGAAAAAAATGTAGTAACGCATTCTCTTACCTACTCCATTAGTCAAACTTTGTGTCACAGCCTGATGTGACAAGCCACGGCAGGGGTCAGGAAAGGTGAATAGAAATAAACCAATTTTACAGAGACCTTTCAATACTGGGCTGATAATCCGTAGCTAACATCTGCTTCAAAACATGGGCCCTAAAGACTGCGGTTGTGCCACCGGTGGCTCTTGGTCATGTGCTGGGTCGTGCAAGTGTGAGAACTGCAAATGTACATCCTCGAAAAAAAGCTGCTGTGCCTGTTGCCCTCCCGGATGCGATAAATGTGGCCAGGGGTGTGCGTGCAAAGGAGGGTCGACGGAGAGATGCCGCTGTTGCACATAATTTGCAGATTGGCTTATTCGGTGCCCATGGAGTTGCTTAACACACAATGAATCGCACTTTTTGATTTATTTTTCTTTCTTGTGCAAATGAGCAATCTTAAAGTTACATATTATATATTTGTATATAAATGTTCTGCTAATAAAGTAACCTAAAGTACGGAAATAAATAAACAAACTTCTTTTCTCCTGCGCTACATAGAAAAAGAAATCTCAATGCAGCATGCCAGTAGGCAAGGTGACCAAAGGTGACCGTTGTGAAAGAAAGGATCGCCATGCTGAGATAAAGGGGTGAAAACATAAGCAAAGCCTCGTTGACATGTAAATGGTCTTGTAAAGACCTGTGAAGTACTCGGTAAAACTGTCAGTGTGTGCGCCCGGAGAAGCTGTCACGGCCCGGGCTGTCACACACGAAGGGGGAGGGTTGAAGCACTTTGATCCCAAAGGCGCTGCCCGCCTGCCTTCAAGCCCTCACTGTGAGGGCCAAAGATCCTGTTTGGGTGGGCCTGGCCCACCCGGCCCACCCGCATGAACCGGGCCTGGGAAAGACCTGCACACAATTTGCACTTTACAAAGACAATCCTATTGAAAGTGAACCTGCTGTGTGTGCCAGCTCTGAGAGGCACATTCTGACAACTGGGCCTTTGCAACATGTTCTGGAGGAGTCTGCCCCCATGACCGAGTGAAATGTGGGTCACTGCCTGGTCTGTACCCATGTAATCATAACCATCGCTTCTCACTCGCAGGAGATGTCAGCAGCGAGGAATTAACTCATTAGGCTACCTGCAGAATAAACAATGTGTAATATTCGGGCTTTTTTATGCGATTCAACTTTATGACTCTGCAAAAACAACCTCCTGGGGGTTTCAAAGCGAGCCTGTGAATGTGCGACTGCTGTTAATCCCCCCTTAACCTTCCTAACTAGTCAGTTATCTTTCCATCTAGCACCCCCCCCCCCCCCCCCCCCCCTTCTAGGTGCCCTTGGTGCACGCCCACGTCCCCACTGTTGTTCCCTCGAACTTCCTGTCTCTTGATGGGGTCTGCACCCCTCCCCCTCCCCTTCCTTTCACAGTACCTGGCTTCCTGCCCCCCCTCTCCCAGCCGCCACCGCTTAGCTCCAGCCTTCATGGCGCTATATACCCTTCACCTGAGTTCAGCCGCACGCCTCGGCGCTGGTGCCCGGTGCCCGCTGAGAGCGGGGCTGTGGCCCTCCCTCTGGGACTCGGGGCAGTCACGGGGAATTTGCACTGTGCAGTCTTCCTGTAACCTGGACCTTCCCTTCTGCCTGGGAGCCTGCTCTTACTGCCTTATCGGGATATCTTTTATCAGCACGAACTTGACAACTAGTTTTTTTAACTAGTTCCATTCTTGTCGAGCACCCCATGGATGGCACGGGTGTCAGACTCCTGCCCCTGCCCAGTGTGCCCACCCCATGGAGGGCACGGGTGTCAGACTACTGCCCCTGCCCAGTGTGCCCACCCCATGGAGGGCACAGGTGTCAGACTCCTGCCCCTGCCCAGTGTGCCCACCCCATGGAGGGCACGGGTGTCAGACTCCTGCTGGTTTACAAGGCTTCGGCTGGTTAATCTAACCCTGCCCAGTGTGCCCACCCCATGGAGGGCACGGGTGTCAGACTCCTGCTGGTTTATCTAACCCTGCCCAGTGTGCCCACCCCATGGAGGGCACGGGTGTCAGACTCCTGCTGGTTTACAAGGCTTCGGCTGGTTAATCTAACCCTGCCCAGTGTGCCCACCCCATGGAGGGCACGGGTGTCAGACTCCTGCTGGTTTACAAGGCTTCGGCTGGTTAGTCTAACCCTGCCCAGTGTGCCCACCCCATGGAGGGCACAGGTGTCAGACTCCTGCTGGTTTACAAGGCTTCGGCTGGTTAGTCTAACCCTGCCCAGTGTGCCCACCCTCGTGGAGGACACGGGTGTCAGACTCCTGCTGGTTTACAAGGCTTCGGCTAGTTAATCTAACCCTGCCCAGTGTGCCCACCCCCATGGAGGGCACAGGTGTCAGACTCCTGCTGGTTTACAAGGCTTCAGCTAGTTAATCTAACCCTGCCCAGTGTGCCCACCCCATGGAGGGCACAGGTGTCAGACTCCTGCTGGTTTACAAGGCTTCGGCTGGTTAATCTAACCCTGCCCAGTGTGCCCACCCCATGGAGGGCACGGGTGTCAGACTCCTGCTGGTTTACAAGGCTTCGGCTGGTTAATCTAACCCTGCCCAGTGTGCCCACCCCATGGAGGGCACGGGTGTCAGACTCCTGCTGGTTTACAAGGCTTCGGCTAGTTAATCTAACCCTGCCCAGTGTGCCCACCCCCATGGAGGGCACGGGTGTCAGACTCCTGCTGGTTTACAAGGCTTCGGCTAGTTAATCTAACCCTGCCCAGTGTGCCCACCCCCATGGAGGGCACGGGTGTCAGACTCCTGCTGGTTTACAAGGCTTTGGCTAGTTAATCTAACCCTGCCCAGTGTACCCACCCCCATGTGCCTAACTCCTCCTCTAGCAGGGCTCCACCCTCTTTGCATCATCATCATCATCATCATCATCACACGATAAGCAAGCAGCCGTCCTGCACAGCTGCCATGTGGCCCCATCATGATATGTCCAGTCACTAATGGATATTTTCAGCCTCCAGCAATGATGCCATGTGGGATTTATACTGTCCCTGTTTAAAACTGCAAGCCTGGGCTTCAGGTGAAGGCTCTGTCGGAAGAGGAGGGTGGGAGCACACTGCCTTATCCCAGCACTCAATTTGTCCCATTGCATCATGATAAATGCAGCGCATGACAACATTTGCTTCAGCAGTAAGTAACCCTTGCTGGTGCAGCCTGTGCGGTGTGACTCTAGATATGTGTTTCTGGGTTCATTCCTTCATCAGCAGAGAGCAACAAGTCATTTTGGGGAGTGCTGGAAATGCTGCCCAAAGTCTTCTCCAGTCTCTGTCCCACTCACCGGGTGCAGGTGCATCAACACAAACTCATCAGCTCAGTAGCTTAAAGGAGCCTTTTCAAACAGGAGGAGGGTGGGGGCACACTGCCTCACACCCCAGCACTCAATTTGCCCAAATACATCATACTAAATGTAGTGTACAATGCCACTTACTTTAAATGAGGCAGTGAATATGTGTACATTTGCACTTTATAAATCACACAAATATGTTACTTAAAAAGACAGTACTAGGCGAAGATGTCTACATCATAGGTGCCTAGCTACGCTAACCAAAGGTCTCAGAAACTTTTAGGCCGTGTTGTGCAGGGCCGTGAGAGATTAACTGCAAAAACATTTTGCACTGTATTTCAGAAGCCGCGAAAGGCTTTTAAATTCAGAAGTCAAATAAGGGTTTCCCACCAGGACGTGACCAAAACTGGCATTTATGCTTGTAAAGCAGTCGGTCTGTCCATAATCGATTCCAGGGAGAAAGTAAAACTGTACAGTGTTCAGCATGAAAAGTGAAGCGTTGCAGCAAGGGGGCAACAGTCTGATGACAAAGCAAGGGTCTCAGAGAGCATATGCCTCCAGCCCGAATCCGGGCCTAGAAGTACCACACTTACAATCTTGACATACTCATGAGCAACCTGACAACGACGCAGGACCCGACTGCTGCGGTCTCACACTGATGCAGTGCTGCTCAGAGTTCCTGACCGCAAGGCTTGACTTCCACGCATCCACCCGACCACGGAAATCGAAACCAACGCATTGTCCTCACTGCGTGGAGATTGACGAATATCGCTACTTGTGACCAGTAAAGGTAATTTGTTTACTGGGGCCTGCATGGGTCCTGTAGCCAGCCGGAGCTCCATTGCGGTCAGCTCGAACTTTGCCCCAGCCCAGCGAAATCTTAATTTATTTTATTTATTTATTTATTTATTTATTGAAGTTTTGTATAGCGCTAGCTGGACCCGAGGGTATCAGAGCGCTTCACAGCAAATAGAGAGATGCAACCAGGGCAATAAGCATGGAAAACAAGAATCAGAAACGATAGGAGGGAAATATAGCCTGTACACCAACAGAACAACAACAATAATAACGCAGTAAGAGACGGAGTTCGGGGGCGAATCAGTTAGTTCTGAATTCCGCAAAGGCTATCAGATTTCTGCTGTTGGGAGATGGGCTTCTCGCTAAGCACCGGAGCGTTCAAGGAAGAGGGCTTTGAGTAGCGTTTTGAATTGTGGGAAGGAGGCGGTCGTTCTGATATGTGGGGGGATGGAGTTCCAAATCCTGGGAGCGTTCCCCGCAAAAGATTTGTTTGAGGTCTTGCGTTTCTGTGATTTCAGCGGGATGAGCAGGAGTGTGTTGGAGCTTCTGAGGTTCCTGGATTGACCAGCCCTTTTGAGTTTAGAGGCCAGGTATTCTGGTTTGCCTGTATGCAAGGCTTTATGTGTGAGGCAAGCTGTGCGGAAGTTGGCTCGTTGGTCAATCGGGAGCCATTTCAGTTCTTTGAGTGCCGGTGAGATGTGGTCAAATTTCTTTGTTCCTGTGATCATTCTTGCGGCAGCGTTGAGGGTGGAGTTGAGGGGTCCCAGGTGTGACTTGGCTGTTCCAGTCAGTACAGCAATGCCATAGTCAATTCTTGAGAGCACAAGTGCCTGGGTGGCATGTTTCAGATCTTTGGGTGGGAGGAAGGGTTTAATTTTGTAGAGAAGTTTCAAGTTCAAGAACGCGCTTTTGGCGGTATTGGAGATGTGCTTCTTCATGTCCAGTTTGGGATCGAGAGTGATTCCTAGTGATTTTGCTGAGTCTGTTGGAGTAAGAGAGACATTGAGGGCATTTAAGGCTTTGAGCCATTCCACTATTTGTGGGTTTTCATCTTTGTTCGAAATTAGGAGGACTTCCGTTTTCTCTTCGTTCAGTTTGAGGTGGTTGGCTGAGAGCCAGTGTTGAACCTCCATGAGTGTAGCATTAAGTCTGTGAATGTCAGCGATCGAAGTGGTTTCCAAGTAGAGTTGAGTGTCATCCGCGTACAGGTGGAAGGGGATGTTAGAGTTCCTTAGGAGAGAGGTGAGGGGTTCCATGTAGATGTTGAAAAGTTGTGGGGAGAGTACTGATCCTTGGGGAACACCTCTGTTGATGGGGAGGGGGTCTGACTCGAAACTATTGATCTTTATTCTTTGAGAGCGGTTGTTAAGAAAGGAGGCGAACCATTTTAGGACTGTGTTTTCGATGCCCGCTCTTTCTCGGAGGACATTAAGTAGGAGGGAGTGATCAACTGTGTCAAACGCAGCCGAGAGGTCAAGGAGAATGAGGAGGCTACATTGGTTGGAGTCAAGTGACATGTGCAAGTCATCAAGGACATTAAGGATAGCGGTTTCCGTACTGCAGCCCTTTCTGAACCCGGATTGGAGAGGATCCAGTAGGTTAGAATTGTCTAAGTGTTGGTTTAACTGTGAAAGCACACATCTTTCCAGAATTTTGGCTAGGAACGGAAGATTCGAGACCGGTCTGAAGTTGTTCATGTCTGTGAGATCAAGGCCGGGTTTTTTGAGCAGAGGAGTGACTTGTCCTAGTTTAAGGCAGTCAGGGATGATGCCCTCGCTTAAGGAGCTATTGATGATCTTGCCCCAGATTGGGGCTAGGGTGAGCTTCAAGTCCTTGGTCAGTCTTGAGGGAAGTAGATCGAGAGAGTGAGAGGAGGGTTTCGCTGCGTCGATAAGATTGCTTATCATTTCAACCTCGACCGGCTGGAAAGAAGACCAGCGGGAAGGTGAGGTTACTGGGGGGTTGTGGATGATTGCAGTGCTCTGGATGAAGGAGCGATCGATTTTGGCGATTTTTTCATTGAAGAAGCTTGCGAAGTTGTCGCAAGCTTTTTTTAGTGCTTCTTGCTTTTTTCATTGAAGAAGCTTGCGAAGTTGTCGCAAGCTTTTTTTAGTGCTTCTTGCTTCTAAGCGAATTATTGCATGAATTGCTTCAAAATTCAATATTTCAACTTCTACATATTGGACTTTTGTCATTTTGGTCTTGTTTTGTTCAGAATATAATTATCTATTTTTCTAATCTGATGAAGAGTCTTTTTGTGGATTTTTTACTGTGTTGTGGTGTGAATTATTGCACAAATACTTTACACATTGCCTCCCAAGTTAAGACTGCCTGCTCGGTCTTTGCCACTGGATTCAAGCAAGCCTGGCTGAAGACGGCTGTAATGCCAGAAACCGGTCCTAGGAAGCTTGAATCCGGTCCAGGGAAGGCATGGCTTGGCAGTTAGGGCTGCACTGTTCCCATGAAGCACATGGTCAGACTGATTTGCATATGGCCACGCCTGAACTGGGGTGGCAGAGTGGGCTAAAGAACTGTGATGGATTAAACCCAGATCTGTTGACTGGGTGTGAGTGTTTGATTAGTTCAGATGCTCCGTCCATCACCACCCCCTTTTGTACCGCTACGATATTAATAAACATATTTATTTTACTGAAAGACATACATTCACTGGATGGTGTCATGAGTGATGTCATGAGTGATGTCACTGACCATGTCATGAGTGATGTAATATGTGACGTCATCAGCAGTGTATTGCAGGCGCGCAAGTTTCAGTGAGTCCAACTAACTATAACGTGGGAATTTCAATAGTTTTATGTCAGTAAAATTTCCAGTTAACTATAACTGGTGTCAAACCTATGGTTTTTTCAGTGAATTTCATAGGTTTTTGAAATGCTAATTCCTAACTATAACTGGTGTGAAACCTATAGTTTTTTCAGTGAATTTCATAGGTTTTTTAAATGCTAATTCCTAACTATATATAGGGCCTCAATCCTGTTTTTTTCAGTGAATTTCAAAGGTTTTTTAATAGCAAATTTCTATAGCTATGAAATGAAATATTTTTTATATTGAACCCTATATTGTATATTTATGTAATACTATTTTTTTATGTATATTGTTCATGTTTTTTTAATTTTTTTAAACATTTTTTTGCCCTGGAGCGCTCCTGGTGCGCGTCCCGGTGAGCGCACCAGTAAGCGCAGTCTTGCGGCGCGCCCCTGCGTATGGGTGAGCGTCCCGTTAGCGCTATTGCTGCGAACGAAAACATCATTGTGACGTATCGCGTAGCCGCGTCCGCGTGATATGCACGGCATAAGCGCACCCGGAAGCACTTGAGCGCATACGATTGCGCTACGTAACCATCCGACGCGCTTACGCGGCGCGCCCCGGGGCACGTAGCGTAAGCGCGTCGGGTCATGTGACCTAAAAATAACACTTTTTATTGGTTCAGGACAGTTTTTTTTCCTAATGATGAAAGCCCCCACCTTTTTTCCTCATTCTCACTTTGTACTTTGAGTGAGGAAGACCTGTCAGAGCTATTACTAATTTGTACTCAGAAATGGCTTCAGTAGCAGCAGCAGCAGGAGCATCTCAGCCACCACCACCACCACCAAGAGGACCACCCCAACACCACAGTGGTGGAGATGAAGAAGAGGAGGAGGAGGAGGAGGAGAAGGAGAGGAGGAGGTTCCTGCAAGAAGATAATACCCCATATAGGCCAAAGCAGCACATTATCTGGGAGTTTTTTTCAATCCCAAAGGACCTCAAAAAAGTAAATGCGCCAAGGGTTACTTGCCTAATCTGTGGCACTGAACTTTCAAGGGGGAACCCTAACAAAAAGTACTCTTTTGGCAATAATACCATGATTCGCCACATGCAACGCCGGCACCCTAACAACTATGCTGCGGCAGAGGTCAGAGAACTGGCCAGAAACCCTCCCCAATCTTCACCCAGCACCTCCAAAAGTAAGCAACCCACTCCATCGGGTCCAGAGACAAGGGAGATGGTCCCAAACATACAACCCCAGTTTGGACAATACAAAATCAGTTGTATATTTTGTGGTAAAACAATTACCTATGGTGAGAAAAGCATAAAACTCATCAACCGTGCTGGTGACAACCACGTGTGCCCCAAAAAACATACATTTTTTCCTGGGTTTTTTGCTCCAGTTGAGCCGTTTACAATTCCCTGTTTTTTGTTTGTCCCCATAAAAATAACAAAAAATAAATAAAATTGTTCATAAAAGCCAAAAAAAGTACAAAATGTTCCAAAAATAAAAATAAAAAAAATATAAAACAACAAAAAGAATAAAAAAACAGTTCTTTTTAGAACTACCTCCAATTTATATAAAAATGCTACATTTATTAAAAACTCTGTCATTCTTTTTTCCCCATGGTACGCTCCCCGGTGCGCGTATCACCGCGTAAATCAAAAAAATGTTTTTTATTTTTTTGCCCCGCGGGGCCCTTTAATGGCCCCCACATCAAACCTGGGGGGTCTACTCTGCCCCCTTTTGGTCATTTCCCCCTTTGTTTTTGCCATCTCTTGTGTCTCGATCCTACCGAGACACAAGATGGCGGCCGCTCGGACTGTTTGGAATGTTGACAGACACCCAAGAGCCAATCAGCTTTCCGCGCGCGAACTCGCGTAGCGCGCTGGTACGCGCCCCGGTGTGCGTACCGGTGCGCGCTTATAGATATATATATTTTTTTGGACATAAATTACTCGAAATCCACTGGAGCACATATCTTGAGACATAGCAAAGGCACATCGGGCTACCAGTCCCTACAATTTTGCCAAGCTTGGTGGAAATCCATTCAGCCGTTCGGGCTAAAAGTGAGTCCAACCGCCCTATGGAAATTAACATGGGGAAAACACGTTTTAGGACCCCCCTTTTATCTCGGCCCCCGCTTGACGAATGCCCCCCAAACTTTCAGGGAAGGAGCGGAGCGCCGCAAGGCAAATTTGAGGAAAATTTCAGGCAGATTCCTCAACCGGTGCCAAAGTTATTCCCAATAGAATGTTGCGAAATCCCTATACAAAATAATCCTAACTAGAACTACCTACTGGCGACCGCCAGTAGGTAATATATATATATATATATATATATATATATATATATATATATTTATATTACCTACTGGCAGTCGCCAGTAGGTAGTTCTAGTTAGGATTATTTTGTATAGGGATTTCGCAACATTCTATATATTACCTACTGGCAGTCGCCAGTAGGTAGTATAGGGATTTCGCAACATTCTATTGGGAATAACTTTGGCGCCGGTTGAGGAATCTGCCTGCCTCAAATTTGCCTTGCGGCACTCCACTCCTTCCCTGAAAGTTTGGGGGGGATTCGTCAAGCGGGGCCGAGATAAAAGGAGGGTCCCAAAACGTGTTTTCCCCATGTTAATTTCCATAGGGCGGTTGGACTCACTTTTAGCCCGAACAGCAGAATGGATTTCCACCAAACTTGGCAACATTGTAGGGACTGGTAGCCCGATGTGCCTTTGCTATGTCTCAAGATATGTGGTCAGTGGTTTTTGAGTAATTTAGGTTCAAAAAAATATGTATATATCTAAAAGCGCGCCCCGGTACGCGCACCGGGGCGCGCTCCAGCGCGCTACGCGAGCAGAAGGCTGATTGGCTCTCGGGTGTCTGTCAACATTCCAAACAGTCCGGAGCGGCCACCATCTTGTGTCTCGGTAGGATCGAGACACAAGAGGTGGCAAAAACAAAGTGGGAAATGACCAAACGGGGACAGGGTAGACCCCCCCTGACCCCCTAGGTTTGATGTGGGGGCTATAAAAGGACCCGCAGGGCAAAAAAATTTATTTGTGCGGGGGGAGCGCCCGGTACGCGCACCGGGGAGCGTACCATGGGGAAAAAAGAATGACAGATTTTTTTGAAAAAAAGTAGCATTTTTTTTATAAATTTGAGGTAGTTCTAAAAAGAAGTTTTTTTTATCCTTTTTGTTGTTTTATATTTTTTTATTGTTTTTTGGAACATTTTGTACTTTTTTTGGCTTTATGAACAATTTTATATTTTTTTTGTTATTTTAATGGGGACAAACAAAAAACAGGGAATTGTAAACGGCTCAACTGGAGCAAAAAAAAACAGGAAAAAATTAATGTTTTTTGGGGCACATGTGGTTGTCACCAACACGGTTGATGAGCTTAATGCTTTGCTCACCATACGTAATTGTTTGCCCACAAAGTATACATACGATTTTGTAATTTCCAAACTTGGGTTGTATGTTTGGGACCATCTCCCTTGCCTCTGGACCTGATGGAGTGGGTTGCTTACTTTGGGAGGTGCTGGGAGAAGATTGGGGAGGGTTCCTGGCCATTTCTCGGACCTCTGCCCTAGCATAGTTGTTAGGGTGCCGACGTTGCATGTGGCGAATCATGGTGTTGTTGCCAAAAGAGTATTTTTTGTTAGGATTCCCCCTTAAAAGTATAGTGCCACAGATTAGGCAGGTAACCTTTAGCGCATGTACTTTTTTGAGGTCCTTTGGGATTGAAAAAAACTCCCAGACTATGTGCTCCTTTGGCTTGTAGGTGGGAGTATCTTCATGCAGGAATGTCCTCCTCTCCTCCTCCTCATCTCCACCACTGTGGTGTTGTGGTGGTCCTTGTGGTGGTGGTGGTGGTGGTGGCTGAGATGCTCCTGCTGCTACTGTAGCCATTTTTTAGACAAATAGGTACAGATAGGTCTTTCAATAGGTCTTCTTCACTCAAAGTACAAAGTGAGAATGAGGAAAATAGGTGGGGGCTTTCATCATTTGGAAAACAAAACTGTCCTGAACCAATGAAAAGTGTTATTTTCAGGTCACATGACTCGGGCTTTCATCATTTAGAAACCAAAACTGTTCTGAACCAATGAAAAGTGTTATTTTCAGGTCACATGACCCGACGCGCTTACGCTACGCGACCCGGGCGCTTAAGTAGCGCGTTCGTATGCGCGTGGGTGCTTCCGGGTGCGCTTACGCCGTGCGTATCACGCGGACATGCGATACGTCACAATGATGTTTTCGTACGCGCCAATAGCGCTAACGGGACGCTCCCCGGTACGCGCCAGAAGACGGCGCTATCCGGTGCGCTCACCGGTACGCGCACCGGGAGCGCTCCAAAGCAACAAAAAAAAAAACCATGAACAATATACATAAATAACATAGTATTACATAAATATACAATATAGGATTAATTATAAAAAAAATATTACATTTCATAGCTATAGAAATTTGCTATTAAAAACCTTTGAAATTCACTGAAAAAACATAGGTTTGAGGCCCTATATATAGTTAGGAATTAGCATTTAAAAAACCTATGAAATTCACTAAAAAAACCATAGGTTTCACACCAGTTATAGTTAGGAATTAGCATTTAAAAAACCTTTGAAATTCACTGAAAAAACCATAGGTTTCACACCAGTTATAGTTAGGAATTAGCATTTAAAAAACCTATTAAATTCACTGAAAAAACCATAGGTTTCACACCAGTTATAGTTAGCTGTAAATTTTACTGACATAAAACCAATGAAATTCCCACGTTATAGTTAGTTGGACTCACTATAACTTGCGCGCCTGCAATGCACTGCTGATGACGTCACATATTACATCACTCATGACATGGTCAGTGACATCACTCATGACATCACTAATGACACCATGCTTGTGACAGAGTGACAGACCTCCTTTCAGTGTAATGTAACCCTTGAAACACATATTCAAAAATAAAAACTAACATTTTCAAAAAAATTGAGATACCCATACCAGTTACAACAACCAATTCAGTAATTCCACCATGTATATACACTTCCACTCATTCACGAACAGTTCTATATAGATACTCATACATATACTCACTCATCATATGTAGTAATACCCCTATACATCCTGTTACACACCGACAGTCATCCAAAAGTTTCTCACACACATACTCACACATGCAAATAAAGTATTGAACATCAATTTATTTTCATATACAGCTATACACACACTACCACCTTACTTGTAAGGAAACTTAGACATACTTACTCCCTTAAACAATCACTTATAGAAACACATACTTATTTAAACAAGAACTCTTTCAATCTCTCACTCTCACATATAATCACTTATATACATCAATACTCACATATACTAGATTAAAACATATGTCGTTACTGATAAAGACAATAGTGAGACAGTTATTCACTCACTAACACACACATATACACACTCATCCACCCATACAGTCCTGTACATATGCTGTCTTCAAAACACATACAAACAGTGAGTCAGTCACCAACCCATGCAGCCAGTTATACACAAAGTGAAACACTAATACATATATTTCAATATTTAAAAGTTACTCGCTAATATATGTATTCACTAAAATACACCTAATAAGTCAGTTAACCAATATTTTTTTTTTAAACATCCATTTACACACGTATTTAACCACTTATTCTTCCATCAACCTTTACAAATACATATATAAAACATATTTATTTTTCAGAAAGACACACATTCACTGGATGGTGTCATCAGTGATGTCACTGACCATGTCATGAGTGATGTATCAGTTATAGTGAGTCCAACTAACTATAACATGGGAATTTCATTGGTTTAATGTCAGTAAAATTTCCAGCTAACTAGAACTGGTGTGAAACCTATGGTTTTCTTCAGCGAAAAAAAAAAAAAAATATATATATATATATATATATATATATATATATATATATATATATATATATATATATATATATATATATATATATATATATACACACACACACACACACACACACACACAACCATGAATGGTCAAAAGATTCATAGTCAGCCTAGCATTCGGGTAACAGCAGCATGGCATCCCCCGTCTTCCTCTGCTACTGTTTCAAGTCAGTTTCAACATGTACATCTGGGGAATGATACTGCCCCCCTCCCCCGAGTCCACAATCTGGGGTGATATTTCCTCCGTCTCAAAGGTTCCTAGGCCCAGGCTGCATGCCACCGTTTCTTTGTCCTTCGCCATCCACATTACCTCTGCCCCTTGCTGCCCACCTGCACCAGCTGCTGCCACTCCCTCCTGGCACACTCTGCTCCAGGCAGGCCTCTTTGCCGTTCACTCCGAGAAGTTTAACGGAGGAGTCAGAAATGGAACTTCATTTTCGGCCTGTCACTTTCGGTGACCTCGCCTGGATATGCGCGCCATCAACGGGTCAGCGTTCCCACTTCCCTGCTACCGGAGGCGCTCTGCCGTGGTCCACGCGGTATTGGACTAGGGCTCTTAGAGCATGTTTCAAGATGGCCGCCACGATTGTCCCCGCCTACCAGTGCGCACGCGTTACCGACTCTTTCAACGTTTGATTAGTGGTTACGATGTGTTGCGGCCTCCTTACAACCAGGCACAGCCTTCAAGCAAAAGAACTGCCTAGCTTTAAGATGTCCGCAAATGAGAACGTCCGTGCCCCAAACCTGTGCTGCCGTTCCCTTCCGGAGTGACGTCACTTCCGCATGCCGCTGTCAAACAAGGCTCTACATGTCCAGACCACAACAAACCGAAGCCCCGCCCCCAGGAAGACTCCACCTTCTCAGCGAGGCTCCTGGAAGGTAGCGAGCGGCCGCGCCCCTGCGCCGGCTGGTCAGAGCGGTTGTCAGTCAGCGGGACTGACAGACTAGCAGCGGACGGCAGGGCGGTGGCAGACCCAGGAGCCGGGCTGCTGGGTAAGGGGCTGGGCGGGGCGGGTGGCAGGCATGGCACCCGTTTGAAAGTGCCACCTCTTCTTACCCAATAGCATTGGCAGTAGTCAGGCAGCCTGTGCCGAGGCAGGCAGTGCCCGGCCAGGGCAGCAGCCAGTGACAGGCGGCACCTGTGAAAGTGCCCTTCAGGCCACTGCTGAGGCGGCTTCTGCCAGGCAGAGCCCTGGCAGGCACTGATGCAGCTGGTTCACAGCTGTCCTGGATGTCTAACTCTCGGTACTGGGATCGTGAGGCCCATGCATCTAAAAGTGAAACTACAAGTCCCAGAATGCAGTCTTCAGTGTACAGCTACCCCGTGTGCTTTGAGCCACTGGGATATTATGGGCAGGCAGGGATCACTTGTAAGAAGGAGAATGTGTAGCACAGGGCCGGGGACAGTGTGTGAACCTTCAGTCCTCTGGCCCCAGGGCTCTTATTTGCCACCTGTTCGGCGTCAATACTTTACTGAGTGAGTTACAAGTCTGAACATATACATGGAAAACATGTCTAGGTGAACTTTCCATTCATGAGGAGGACACATTGGGATCTATACTGTTGCATGGGTCTGCCGTATCCAATGGCATTTTATTTACATGTGGCGTTTGAAGGGTTAGGAATAACTAGACACGTTATTGTTGAATCACCAGGCTGTATGGATGAAGGCCACAGTGAGACTGGGGCTCCTGCTGAAGGTAAGTGGCATCACAGAGGCACACCAAAACAGAAGGTCCAATATAAACATTGAATATACAGGTATACATGATTACTTGTGTACATTTATTCTTCCTGAACGTTGTCAGTTTAACTAGAAATTCTTAATTCGATGATGCAGTGCTGGATAATGCTGATCTTCGTGACTTTTTTGGGAGTCCTGTGACTCAGATTCCTAAGTGGTTTATTAAGACTATCAAGCTAGTTTCAGAGCATTTCCGGTTGTGACAAGGGACTTGATAAGGGTAAATACACCTTGTCCCCTTTACTTTTGAAAATTATGTTGAAACCACTCATTAAGCTTTCAGAACTACAAAAACAGTTCCTAGGCATCAAGTTTGTCGCCAACTCCTATAAACTTGCTGTTTCACAATATTATTTGCTTGATGTGAGAGATTGCTTCATGTGAGGCTACACTTAGCGGTATTAATGACAGCTCCCTTGTCATGGGTTACAAATTCAACCAGAATTAAATACAGTGTATGCCAGAAGAGGTATATTGTACTGTAAACTATGATTGCCGCCACAGAGGGTGGAGAGGTCTATTGCACTATTTGGGTGTATACTTCATGAGCAGTACAGCTTATAATGCAGACATTAATCTAGCTAGAACACCGGAGATCATCTCTAAAATTAATCAAAAAAGGTCTTCTAAATAGCTTTTTTGGTGGAGCCATATAAAATCAACCAAAATTAAATCCTTTCATTAATTACTTAATCACTAAGTCGTTACAGTGGTTACATATACATTTTTCTAAATCTGTTGATAAGTTCATTTATTAATTCTTCTGGGCAAAGAAAATGCTCTAATCACGTTTCCAAAACTCAGATTGAATATGGACCGAGGTACATTGAGAATCACTAGATTTTCTTCTGAGCAAACTGCCATTTTGAAACCCAAAGGGATCGGTTGGTTTATAAACACACATTATCCCCCTTTATTGATCTTGTATCGAGATGAACATACTAAAGCCATCTACACACTCATCAGTCTTGTATATGGACCCTGCAATAACAAACATCTCTTGAGAATATTTTTGTATACACATCACAAGCTATTTTTATGGTGAGCAATAATGTTAAAATTGTTTGTGAATGCTTTGTCAGTTCTGAGACGGAATAATCACGAAACAAACTTTTTGAATGTCATTCCCCTAAGTGGGTGGAAACCAGTCTGTCTAGATTTCAGAGTTTATATTTTAGAATGCTTTTCCGTTATCCCTATGTACAATTACAGGACTGTTTAGGTCTCTTAATATTGAGAGGGGCCGCAGGCTGGTGTTCTGCGGTGGGTGGGTATGGAGATGGGTGGGAGGGCTGTGTTCTGCGGTGGCTGGGTCTGGAGATGGGTGGGAGAGCTGTGTTCTGCGGTGGGTGGGTCTGGAGATGGGTGGCAGGGCTGTGTTCTGCGGTGGGTGGGTATGGAGATGGGTGGGAGAGCTGTGTTCTGCGGTGGGTGGGTCTGGAGATGGGTAGGAGAGCTGTGTTCTGCCGTGGGTGGATCTGGACTTGGGTGGGAGGGCTGTGTCCTGCGGTGGGTGGGTATGGAGATGGGTGGCAGGGCTGTGTTCTGCGTTGCGTGGGTCTGGAGATGGGTGGGAGAGCTGTGTTCTGCGGTGGGTGGGTCTGGATATGGGTAGGAGATCTGTGTTCTGCGGTGGGTGGGTATGGAGATGGGTGGGAGGGCTGTGTCCTGCGGTGGGTGGGTATGGAGATGGGTGGCAGGGCTGTGTTCTGCGGTGGCTTGGTCTGGAGATGGGTGGGAGAGCTGTGTTCTGCGGTGGCTGGGTCTGGAGATGGGTGGGAGAGCTGTGTTCTGCGGTGGGTGGGTATGGAGATGGGTGGGAGGGCTGTGTCCTGCGGTGGGTGGGTATGGAGATGGGTGGGAGGGCTGTGTCCTGCGGTGGGTGGGTCTGGAGATGGGTGGGAGAGCTGTGTTCTGCGGTGGCTGGGTCTGGAGATGGGTGGGAGAGCTGTGTTCTGCGGTGGCTGGGTCTGGAGATGGGTGGGAGAGCTGTGTTCTGCGGTGGGTGGGTCTGGATATGGGTAGGAGATCTGTGTTCTGCGGTGGGTGGGTATGGAGATGGGTGGGAGGGCTGTGTCCTGCGGTGGGTGGGTATGGAGATGGGTGGCAGGGCTGTGTTCTGCGGTGGGTGGGTATGGAGATGGGTGGGAGAGCTGTGTTCTGCGGTGGGTGGGTCTGGAGATGGGTAGGAGAGCTGTGTTCTGCCGTGGGTGGATCTGGACTTGGGTGGGAGGGCTGTGTCCTGCGGTGGGTGGGTATGGAGATGGGTGGCAGGGCTGTGTTCTGCGTTGCGTGGGTCTGGAGATGGGTGGGAGAGCTGTGTTCTGCGGTGGGTGGGTATGGAGATGGGTGGCAGGGCTGTGTTCTGCGGTGGCTGGGTCTGGAGATGGGTGGGAGAGCTGTGTTCTGCGGTGGCTGGGTCTGGAGATGGGTGGGAAAGCTGTGTTCTGCGGTGGGTGGGTATGGAGATGGGTGGCAGGGCTGTGTTCTGCGGTGGCTGGGTCTGGAGATGGGTGGGAGAGCTGTGTTCTGCGGTGGCTGGGTCTGGAGATGGGTGGCAGGGCTGTGTTCTGCGGTGGGTGGGTATGGAGATGGGTGGCAGGGCTGTGTTCTGCGTTGCGTGGGTCTGGAGATGGGTGGGAGAGCTGTGTTCTGCGGTGGGTGGGTCTGGAGATGGGTGGGAGAGCTGTGTTCTGCGGTGGGTGGGTCTGGAGATGGGTGGGAGAGCTGTGTTCTGCGGTGGGTGGGTATGGAGATGGGTGGCAGGGCTGTGTTCTGCGGTGGGTGGGTCTGGAGATGGGTGGCAGGGCTGTGTTCTGCGGTGGCTTGGTCTGGAGATGGGTGGGAGAGCTGTGTTCTGCGGTGGGTGGGTCTGGATATGGGTAGGAGATCTGTGTTCTGCGGTGGGTGGGTATGGAGATGGGTGGCAGGGCTGTGTTCTGCGGTGGGTGGGTCTGGAGATGGGTGGGAGAGCTGTGTCCTGTGGTGGGTGGGTCTGGAGATGGGTGAGAGAGATGTGTTCAGCCGTGGATAGATCTGGACTTGGGTGGGAGAGCTGTGTCCTGCAGTGGGTGGGTCTGGAGATGGGTGGGAGAGCTGTGTCCTGCGGTGGGTGGGTCTGGAGATGGGTGGCGCACTGTGTCCTGCAGTGGGTGGGTCTGGAGATGGGTGGGAGAGCTGTGTCCTGCGGTGGGTGGGTCTGGAGATGGGTGGGAAAGCTGTGTTCTGCGGTGGGTGGGTATGGAGATGGGTGGCAGGGCTGTGTTCTGCGTTGCGTGGGTCTGGAGATGGGTGGGAGAGCTGTGTTCTGCGGTGGGTGGGTCTGGAGATGGGTGGCGCACTGTGTCCTGCAGTGGGTGGGTCTGGAGATGGGTGGGAGAGCTGTGTCCTGCGGTGGGTGGGTCTGGAGATGGGTGGCGCACTGTGTCCTGCAGTGGGTGGGTCTGGAGATGGGTGGGAGAGCTGTGTCCTGCGGTGGGTGTGTCTGGAGATGGGTGGCACACTGTGTCCTGCAGTGGGTGGGTCTGGAGATGGGTGGGAGAGCTGTGTTCTGCGGTGGCTGGGTCTGGAGATGGGTGGGAAAGCTGTGTTCTGCGGTGGGTGGGTATGGAGATGGGTGGCAGGGCTGTGTTCTGCGTTGCGTGGGTCTGGAGATGGGTGGGAGAGCTGTGTTCTGCGGTGGGTGGGTATGGAGATGGGTGGCAGGGCTGTGTTCTGCGGTGGGTGGGTATGGAGATGGGTGGCAGGGCTGTGTTCTGCGGTGGCTGGGTCTGGAGATGGGTGGGAGAGCTGTGTTCTGCGGTGGGTGGGTCTGGATATGGGTAGGAGATCTGTGTTCTGCGGTGGGTGGGTATGGAGATGGGTGGCAGGGCTGTGTTCTGCGGTGGGTGGGTATGGAGATGGGTGGCAGGGCTGTGTTCTGCGGTGGGTGGGTCTGGAGATGGGTGGGAGAGCTGTGTTCTGCGGTGGGTGGGTCTGGAGATGGGTGGGAGAGCTGTGTTCTGCGGTGGGTGGGTATGGAGATGGGTGGCAGGGCTGTGTTCTGCGGTGGCTGGGTCTGGAGATGGGTGGGAGAGCTGTGTTCTGCGGTGGGTGGGTCTGGATATGGGTAGGAGATCTGTGTTCTGCGGTGGGTGGGTATGGAGATGGGTGGCAGGGCTGTGTTCTGCGGTGGGTGGGTCTGGAGATGGGTGGGAGAGCTGTGTTCTGCGGTGGGTGGGTCTGGATATGGGTAGGAGATCTGTGTTCTGCGGTGGGTGGGTATGGAGATGGGTGGCAGGGCTGTGTTCTGCGGTGGGTGGGTCTGGAGATGGGTGGGAGAGCTGTGTTCTGCGGTGGGTGGGTCTGGATATGGGTAGGAGATCTGTGTTCTGCGGTAGGTGGGTATGGAGATGGGTGGGAGGGCTGTGTCCTGCGGTGGGTGGGTATGGAGATGGGTGGCAGGGCTGTGTTCTGCGGTGGGTGGGTATGGAGATGGGTGGCAGGGCTGTGTTCTGCGGTGGGTGGGTCTGGAGATGGGTGGGAGAGCTGTGTCCTGCAGTGGGTGGGTCTGGATATGGGTAGGAGATCTGTGTTCTGCCGTGGGTGGATCTGGAGATGGGTGGGAGAGCTGAGTTCTGCGGTGGGTGGGCTCGGAGATGGGTGTGAGAGCTGTGCTCTGCGGTGGGTGGGTCTGGAGATGGGTGGGAGAGCTGTGTCCTGCGGTGGGTTGGTCTGGAGATGGGTGGGAGAGCTGTGTTCTGCGGTGGGTGGGTCTTGAGATGGGTGGGAGAGCTGTGTTCTGCGGTGGGTGGGTCTGGAGATGGGTGGGAGAGCTGAGTTCTGCGGTGGGTGGGTCTGGAGATGCGTGGGAGGGCTGTGTTCTGCCGTGGGTGGATCTGGACTTGGGTGAGAGGGCTGTGTTCTGCGGTGGGTGGGCTCGGAGATGGGTGGGAGAGCTGTGTTTGCAGTGGGTGGGTCTGGAGATGGGTGGGAGAGCTGTGTTCTGCGGTGTGTGGGCTCGGAGATGGGTGGGAGAGCTGTGTTCTGCGGTGGGTGGGTCTGGAGATGGGTGGGAGAGCTGTGTCCTGCAGTGGGTGGGTCTGGAGATGGGTGGGAGAGCTGTATTCTGCCGTGGGTAGATCTGGACTTGGGTGATAGGGCTGTGTTCTGTGGTGGGTGGGTCTGGAGATGGGTGGGAGAGCTGTGTTCTGCAGTGGGTGGGCTCGGAGATGGGTGGGAGAGCTGTGTTCTGCGGTGGGTGGGTCTGGAGATGGGCGGGGGAGCTGTGTCCTGCGGTGGGTTGGTCTGGAGATGGGTGAGAGAGCTGTGTTCTGCGGTGGGTGGGTCTGGAGATGGGTGGGAGAACTGTGTTATGCCGTGGGTGGATCTGGACTTGGCTGTGAGGGCCGTGTTCTGCGGTAGGTGGGCTCGGAGATGGGTGGGAGAGCTGTGTTCTGCAGTGGGTGGGTCTGGAGATGGGTGGGAGAGCTGTGTCCTGCGGTGGGTGGATCTGGAGATGGGTGGGAGGGCTGTGTCCTGCGGTGGGTGGGTCTGGAGATGGATGGGAGAGCTGTGTTCTGCGGTGGGTGGGTCTGGAGATGGGTGGGAGAGCTGTGTCCTGCGTTGCGTGGGTCTGGAGATGGGTGGGAGGGCTGTATTCTGTGGTGGGTGGGTCTGGAGATGGGTGGGAAAGCTGTGTTCTGCGGTGGGTGGGCTCGGAGATGGGTGGGAGAGCTGTGTTCTGAGGTGGGTGGGTCTGGAGATGGGTGGGAGAGCTGTGTCCTGTGGTGGGTGGGTCTGGAGATGGGTGAGAGAGATGTGTTCAGCCGTGGATAGATCTGGACTTGGGTGGGAGAGCTGTGTCCTGCAGTGGGTGGGTCTGGAGATGGGTGGGAGAGCTGTGTCCTGCGGTGGGTGGGTCTCGAGATGGGTGGCGCACTGTGTCCTGCAGTGGGTGGGTCTGGAGATGGGTGGGAGAGCTGTGTCCTGCGGTGGGTGTGTCTGGAGATGGGTGGCGCACTGTGTCCTGCAGTGGGTGGGTCTGGAGATGGGTGGGAGAGCTGTGTCCTGCGGTGGGTGTGTCTGGAGATAGGTGGGGACTGTGTCCTGCAGTGGGTGGGTCTGGAGATGGGTGGGAGAGCTGTGTTCTGCGGTGGCTGGGTCTGGAGATGGGTGGGAAAGCTGTGTTCTGCGGAGGGTGGGTATGGAGATGGGTGGCAGGGCTGTGTTCTGCGTTGCGTGGGTCTGGAGATGGGTGGGAGAGCTGTGTTCTGCGGTGGGTGTGTCTGGAGATGGGTGGCGCACTGTGTCCTGCAGTGGGTGGGTCTGGAGATGGGTGGGAGAGCTGTGTTCTGCCGTGGGTGGGTCTGGAGATGGGTGGGAGAGCTGTGTTCTGCGGTGGGTGGGTATGGAGATGGGTGGCAGGGCTGTGTTCTGCGGTGGGTGGGTATGGAGATGGGTGGCAGGGCTGTGTTCTGCGGTGGCTGGGTCTGGAGATGGGTGGGAGAGCTGTGTTCTGCGGTGGGTGGGTCTGGATATGGGTAGGAGATCTGTGTTCTGCGGTGGGTGGGTATGGAGATGGGTGGCAGGGCTGTGTTCTGCGGTGGGTGGGTATGGAGATGGGTGGCAGGGCTGTGTTCTGCGGTGGGTGGGTCTGGAGATGGGTGGGAGAGCTGTGTTCTGCGGTGGGTGGGTCTGGAGATGGGTGGGAGAGCTGTGTTCTGCGGTGGGTGGGTATGGAGATGGGTGGCAGGGCTGTGTTCTGCGGTGGGTGGGTCTGGATATGGGTAGGAGATCTGTGTTCTGCGGTGGGTGGGTATGGAGATGGGTGGCAGGGCTGTGTTCTGCGGTGGGTGGGTCTGGAGATGGGTGGGAGAGCTGTGTTCTGCGGTGGGTGGGTCTGGATATGGGTAGGAGATCTGTGTTCTGCGGTGGGTGGGTATGGAGATGGGTGGCAGGGCTGTGTTCTGCGGTGGGTGGGTCTGGAGATGGGTGGGAGAGCTGTGTTCTGCGGTGGGTGGGTCTGGATATGGGTAGGAGATCTGTGTTCTGCGGTGGGTGGGTATGGAGATGGGTGGGAGGGCTGTGTCCTGCGGTGGGTGGGTATGGAGATGGGTGGCAGGGCTGTGTTCTGCGGTGGGTGGGTATGGAGATGGGTGGCAGGGCTGTGTTCTGCGGTGGGTGGGTCTGGAGATGGGTGGGAGAGCTGTGTCCTGCAGTGGGTGGGTCTGGATATGGGTAGGAGATCTGTGTTCTGCCGTGGGTGGATCTGGAGATGGGTGGGAGAGCTGAGTTCTGCGGTGGGTGGGCTCGGAGATGGGTGTGAGAGCTGTGCTCTGCGGTGGGTGGGTCTGGAGATGGGTGGGGGAGCTGTGTCCTGCGGTGGGTTGGTCTGGAGATTGGTGGGAGAGCTGTGTTCTGCGGTGGGTGGGTCTTGAGATGGGTGGGAGAGCTGTGTTCTGCGGTGGGTGGGTCTGGAGAAAGGTGGGAGAGCTGAGTTCTGCGGTGGGTGGGTCTGGAGATGCGTGGGAGGGCTGTGTTCTGCCTTGGGTGGATCTGGACTTGGGTGAGAGGGCTGTGTTCTGCGGTGGGTGGGCTCGGAGATGGGTGGGAGAGCTGTGTTTGCAGTGGGTGGGTCTGGAGATGGGTGGGAGAGCTGTGTTCTGCGGTGTGTGGGCTCGGAGATGGGTGGGAGAGCTGTGTTCTGCGGTGGGTGGGTCTGGAGATGGGTGGGAGAGCTGTGTCCTGCAGTGGGTGGGTCTGGAGATGGGTGGGAGAGCTGTATTCTGCCGTGGGTAGATCTGGACTTGGGTGATAGGGCTGTGTTCTGTGGTGGGTTGGTCTGGAGATGGGTGGGAGAGCTGTGTTCTGCAGTGGGTGGGCTCGGAGATGGGTGGGAGAGCTGTGTTCTGCGGTGGGTGGGTCTGGAGATGGGCGGGGGAGCTGTGTCCTGCGGTGGGTTGGTCTGGAGATGGGTGAGAGAGCTGTGTTCTGCGGTGGGTGGGTCTGGAGATGGGTGGGAGAACTGTGTTATGCCGTGGGTGGATCTGGACTTGGCTGTGAGGGCCGTGTTCTGCGGTAGGTGGGCTCGGAGATGGGTGGGAGAGCTGTGTTCTGCAGTGGGTGGGTCTGGAGATGGGTGGGAGAGCTGTGTCCTGCGGTGGGTGGGTCTGGAGATGGGTGGGAGGGCTGTGTCCTGCGGTGGGTGGGTCTGGAGATGGATGGGAGAGCTGTGTTCTGCGGTGGGTGGGTCTGGAGATGGGTGGGAGAGCTGTGTCCTGCGTTGCGTGGGTCTGGAGATGGGTGGGAGGGCTGTATTCTGTGGTGGGTGGGTCTGGAGATGGGTGGGAAAGCTGTGTTCTGCGGTGGGTGGGCTCGGAGATGGGTGGGAGAGCTGTGTTCTGAGGTGGGTGGGTCTGGAGATGGGTGGGAGAGCTGTGTCCTGTGGTGGGTGGGTCTGGAGATGGGTGAGAGAGATGTGTTCAGCCGTGGATAGATCTGGACTTGGGTGGGAGAGCTGTGTCCTGCAGTGGGTGGGTCTGGAGATGGGTGGGAGAGCTGTGTCCTGCGGTGGGTGGGTCTGGAGATGGGTGGCGCACTGTGTCCTGCAGTGGGTGGGTCTGGAGATGGGTGGGAGAGCTGTGTCCTGCGGTGGGTGTGTCTGGAGATGGGTGGCGCACTGTGTCCTGCAGTGGGTGGGTCTGGAGATGGGTGGGAGAGCTGTGTCCTGCGGTGGGTGTGTCTGGAGATAGGTGGGGACTGTGTCCTGCGGTGGGTGGATCTGGACTTGGGTGGGAGAGCTGTGTTCTGCGTTGCGTGGGTCTGGAGATGGGTGGGAGGACTGTGTCCTGCGGTGGGTGGATCTGGACTTGGGTGGGAGAGCTGTGTTCTGCGTTGCGTGGGTCTGGAGATGGGTGGGAGGGCTGTGTTCTGTGGTGGGTGGGTCTGGAGATGGGTGGGAGAGCTGTGTCCTGCAGTGGGTGGGCTCGGAGATGTGTGGGAGAGCTGTGTTCTGCAGTGGGTGGGTCTGGAGATGGGTGGGAGAGCTGTGTCCTGCGGTGGGTGGGTCTGGAGATGGGTAGGAGAGCTGTGTCCTGCGGTGGGTGGGTCTGGAGATGGATGGGAGAGATGTGTTCTGCGGTGGGTGGGTCTGGAGATGGGTGGGAGAGCTGTGTCCTGCGGTGGGTGGGTCTGGAGATAGGTGGGGACTGTGTCCTGCGGTGGGTGGATCTGGACTTGGGTGGGAGAGCTATGTTCTGCGTTGCGTGGGTCTGGAGATGGGTGGGAGGGCTGTGTTCTGTGGTGGGTGGGTCTGGAGATGGGTGGGGGGCTGTGTACTGCAGTGGTGGGTCTGGAGATGGGTGGGGGCTGTGTCCTGCGGTGGGTGGGTCTATAGATGGGTGGCAGGGTTGTGTCCTGTGGTGAGTGGGTCTGGAGATGGGTGGGAGAGCTGTATCCTGCAGTGGGTGGGGTCTGGAGATGGGTGGGAGAGCTGTGTCCTGCAGTGGGTGGGTCTGGAGATGGGTGGGGGGCTGTGTACTGCAGTGGTGGGTCTAGAGATGGGTGGGAGAGCTGTGTCCTGCAGTGGGTGGGTCTGGAGATGGGTGGGAGAGCTGTGTCCTGCAGTGGGTGGGTCTGGAGATGGGTGGGGGGCTGTGTACTGCAGTGGTGGGTCTGGAGATGGGTGGGGGCTGTGTCCTGCGGTGGGTGGGTCTGTAGATGGGTGGCAGGGTTGTGTCCTGTGGTGAGTGGGTCTGGAGATGGGTGGGGGGCTGTGTCCTGCAGTGGTGGGTCTGGAGATGGGTGGGAGGGCTGTGTCCTGCGGTGGGTGGGCCTGGAGATGGGTGGGGGGCGGGGGGGAGCTGTGTCCTGTGGTGGGTGGGTCTGGAGATTGGCGGGGGCTGTGTCCTGCGGTGGGTGGGTCTGTGTCTAGACCTGGGTGGGAGTCAGTGGCGAGGTACACTGACCCCACTCCCTTTCCCCCCGGACCTTATCAGGAGCTTTCAGGTCAGGGTGCTGTGTTGAGGGGCCCCTGGAGTTTGGGGGCTCCAGAGAGGCTATGTTACCCCTCTGGGGAGGGTTGTGTTCTGTGGTGTGTGGGATGGGGGAGGGTTGGCACGTTCTAAGTTCAACCATGGCCCTCCCCTCTCCTGCTCCACACCCATCTCTTCCGCTGATGCCTTTGGTTTCGTTTTCATTTTGAAGCGTTCTTGACTTCCCCTCCCTTCCTGTCGGACTTTGTCCCCAAGGAGAAGCGGGAGTTCACGAGACTTACAGGGTCTTTATAGGGTGAGTCTTAAGGCGAGGTTATCAGCAGGGGCCCTGGACTGTGGCCTCAATGTTCATGCCGCAGACAGGTTGTGCTTGTAGTGTGTCTAAGTACTTACTTACTATCTCTCTGTGCCTGTAGTATGTATGGATCCAAGCTCTGTCTCAGTATTACTGTCTCTCTGTGCCTGTAGTATGTATGGATCCCTGCTCTGTCTCAGTATTACTGTCTCTCTGTGCCTGTAGTGTTTACGGATCCCAGCTCTGTCTCAGTGTTACTGTCTCTCTGTGTCTGTAGTGTGTACGGATCCCAGCTCTGTCTCAGTATTACTGTCTCTCTGTGCCTGTAGTGTGTACAGATCCCAGCTCTGTCTCAGTATTACTGTCTCTCTGTGCCTGTAGTGTGTACAGATCCCAGCTCTGTCTCAGTATTACTGTCTCTCTGTGTGCCTGTAGTGTGTACAGATCCCAGCTCTGTCTCAGTGTTACTGTCTCTCTGTGCCTGTAGTGTGTACAGATCCCAGCTCTGTCTCAGTATTACTGTCTCTCTGTGCCTGTAGTGTGTACAGATCCCAGCTCTTTCCCAGTATTACTGTCTCTCTGTGCCTGTAGTGTGTCCAGATCCCAGCTCTTTCCCAGTATTACTGTCTCTCTGTGCCTGTAGTGTGTACAGATCCCAGCTCTGTCTCAGTGTTACTGTCTCTCTGTGTCTGTAGTGTGTACGGATCCCGGCTCTTTCCCAGTATTACTGTCTCTCTGTGCCTGTAGTGTGTACAGATTCCAGCTCTGTCTCAGTATTACTGTCTCTCTGTGTGCCTGTAGTGTGTGCAGATCCCAGCTCTGTCGCAGTAATACTGTCTCTCTGTGCCTGTAGTATGTATGGATCCCTGCTCTGTCTCAGTATTACTGTCTCTATGTTTGCCTGTAGTGTGTACAGATCCCGGCTCTGTCTCAGTATTACTGTCTCTCTGTGCCTGTATTGTGTGGAGATCCCAGCTCTGTCTCAGTATTACTGTCTCTCTGTGCCTGTAGTGTGTACAGATCCCAGCTCTGTCTCAGTATTACTGTCTCTCTGTGTGCCTGTAGTGTGTACAGATCCAAGCTCTGTCTCAGTATTACTGTCTCTCTGTGCCTGTAGTGCGTATGGATCCCGGCTCTTTCCCAGTATTACTGTCTCTCTGTGCCTGTAGTGTGTACAGATCCCAGCTCTGTCTCAGTGTTACTGTCTCTCTGTGCCTGTAGTGTGTACAGATCTCGGCTCTGTCTCAGTATTACTGTCCCTGTGCCTGTAGTGTGTACAGATCCCAGCTCTGTCTCAGTATTACTGTCTCTCTGTGCCTGTAGTGTGTACAGATCCCGGCTCTGTCTCAGTATTACTGTCTCTCTGTGCCTGTAGTGTGTACAGATCCAAGCTCTGTCTCAGTATTACTGTCTCTCTGTGCCTGTAGTGTGTACGGATCCCAGCTCTGTCTCAGTATTACTGTCTTTCTGTGCCTGTAGTATGTATGGATCCCTGCTCTGTCTCAGTATTACTGTCTCTCTGTGTGCCTGTAGTGTTTACGGATCCCAGCTCTCAGTATTACAGTATCTCTCTGTGCCTGTAGTGTGTACGATCCCAGCTCTATCTCAGTATTACTGTCTCTCTGTGCCTGTGGTGTGTACGGATCCCAGCTTTGTCTCAGTGTTACTGTCTCTCTGTGCCTGTAGTGTGTACGGATCCCGGCTCTGTCTCACTATTACTGTCTCTCTGTGTGCCTGTAGCGTGTACAGATCCCAGCTCTGTCTCAGTATTACTGTCTCTGTGCCTGCAGAGTGTACGGATCCCGGCTCTGCCTCAGTATTACTGTCTCTATGTGTGCCTGTAGTGTGTACAGAGCCCAGCTCTGTCTCAGTATTACTGTCTCTCTTTGCCTGTAGTGTGTATGGATCCGAACTCTGCCTCAGTATTACTGTCTCTATGTTTGCCTGTAGTGTGTGCAGATCCCAGCTCTGTCTCAGTATTACTTTCTCTCTGTGCCTGTAGTGTGTAAGGATCCCGGCTCTGCCTCAGTATTACTGTCTCTCTGTGTGCCTGTAGTGTGTGCAGATCCCAGCTCTGTCTCAGTGTTACTGTCTCTGTGCCTGTAGTGTGTACAGATCCCAGCTCTGTCTCAGTATTACTGTCTCTCTGTGCCTGTAGTGTGTGGAGATCCCAGCTCTGTCTCAGTACTACTGTCTCTCTGTGTGCCTGTAGTGTGTACAGATCCCAGCTCTGTCTCAGTATTACTGTCTCTCTGTGCCTGTAGTGTGTACAGATTGCAGCTCTGTCTCAGTATTACTGTCTCTGTGCCTGTAGTGTGTACAGATCCCAGCTCTGTCTCATTATTACTGTCTCTATGTGTGCCTGTAGTGTGTGGAGATCCCAGCTCTGTCTCAGTATTACTGTCTCTCTGTGTGCCTGTAGTGTGTACAGATCCCAGCTCTGACTCAGTATTACTGTCTCCCTGTGCCTGTAGTGTGTACAGATCCCAGCTCTGTCTCAGTATTACTGTCTCTCTGTGCCTGTAGTGTGTACAGATCTCGGCTCTGTCTCAGTATTACTGTCTCTGTGCCTGTAGTGTGTGGAGATCCCAGCTCTGTCTCAGTATTACTGTCTCTCTGTGCCTGTAGTGTGTACAGATCCCAGCTCTGTCTCAGTATTACTGTCTCTCTGTGCCTGTAGTGTGTGAAGATCCCAGCTCTGTCTCAGTATTACTGTCTCTCTGTGCCTGTAGTGTGTGCAGATCCCAGCTCTGTCTCAGTGTTACTGTCTCTCTGTGTCTGTAGTGTGTACGGATCCCGGCTCTTTCCCAGTATTACTGTCTCTCTGTGCCTGTAGTGTGTACAGATCCTGGCTCTGTCTCAGTATTACTGTCTCTCTGTGTCTGTAGTGTGTACAGATCTCGGCTCTGTCTCAGTATTACTGTCCCTGTGCCTGTAGTGTGTACAGATCCCAGCTCTGTCTCAGTATTACTGTCTCTCTGTGCCTGTAGTGTGTACAGATCCCGGCTCTGTCTCAGTATTACTGTCTCTCTGTGCCTGTAGTGTGTACAGATCCAAGCTCTGTCTCAGTATTACTGTCTCTCTGTGCCTGTAGTGTGTACAGACCCCAGCTCTGTCTCAGTATTACTGTCTCTCTGTGCCTGTAGTGTGTACAGATCCCGTCTCTGTCTCAGTATTACTGTCTCTCTGTGCCTGTAGTGTGTACAGAGCCCAGCTCTGTATCAGTATTACGGTCTCTCTGTGCCTGTAGTGTGTGGAGATCCCAGCTCTGTCTCAGTATTACTGTCTCTCCGTGTGCCTGTAGTGTGTACAGATCCCAGCTCTGTCTCAGTGTTACTGTCTCTCTGTGCCTGTAGTGTGTACGGATCCCGGCTCTGTCTCAGTATTACTGTCTCTCTGTGCCTGTAGTGTGTACAGATCCCAGCTCTGTCTCAGTATTACTGTCTCTCTGTGCCTGTAGTGTGTACAGATCCAAGCTCTGTCTCAGTATTACTGTCTCTCTGTGCCTGTAGTGTGTTCAGATCCCAGCTCTGTCTCAGTGATACTGTCTCTCTGTGCCTGTAGTGTGTTCAGATCCCAGCTCTGTCTCAGTGATACTGTCTCTCTCTGTGCCTGTAGTGTGTTCAGATCCCAGCTCTGTCTCAGTGATACTGTCTCTCTCTGTGCCTGTAGTGTGTTCAGATCCCAGCTCTGTCTCAGTGATACTGTCTCTCTGTGCCTGTAGTGTGTTCAGATCCCGGCTCTGTCTCAGTGTTACGGTCTCTCTGTGCCTGTAGTGTGTACAGAGCCCAGCTCTGTCTCAGTGTTACTGTCTCTCTGTGTGCTTGTAGTGTGTACAGAGCCCAGCTCTGTCTCAGTGTTCCTGTCTCTCTGTGCCTGTAGTGTGTACGGATCCCAGCTCTGTCTCAGTGTTCCTGTCTCTCTGTGTGCCTGTAGTGTGTACGGATCCCAGCTCTGTCTCAGTGATACTGTCTCTGTGCTTGTAGTGTGTACAGAGCCCAGCTCTGTCTCAGTGTTCCTGTCTCTCTGTGCCTGTAGTGTGTTCAGATCCCAGCTCTGTCTCAGTGTTACTGTCTCTCTGTGTGCTTGTAGTGTGTACAGAGCCCAGCTCTGTCTCAGTGTTACTGTCTCTCTGTGTGCCTGTAGTGTGTACGGATCCCAGCTCTGTCTCAGTGTTACTGTCTCTCTGTGTGCTTGTAGTGTGTACAGAGCCCAGCTCTGTCTCAGTGTTACTGTCTCTCTGTGTGCCTGTAGTGTGTACGGATCCCAGCTCTGTCTCAGTGTTACTGTCTCTCTGTGTGCTTGTAGTGTGTACAGAGCCCAGCTCTGTCTCAGTGTTCCTGTCTCTCTGTGCCTGTAGTGTGTTCGGATCCCGGCTTGTTGGAGGATTGTGCAGAGTTGTCAGACGTGGTTGTTCCAGCAGTCGTGAGCAGTCTCTCCGCTTCAGCGCCTGGACACCCTCCCAGGTACTAAGTAGCCCTGCTGCCGCACTAGTGTGTTTACTCTGGAAGGGATCAATCTCCTCTCGCTTCGGTTGGCAGTGACTGACTTTTGTTGAGTTTGTTGTGTTTACCCAGGGGTGGAGGAGGGAATGAGAGAGTCGGTCTTACGTGTACAGTGCTGTACTCTGACCTGCAGAATGGTATTGTCTTGTTGTGTGCAGGGTGGCGAGAGACACACGTTATGACCTATCCTGTGCGTACTTTAGGGCCCCCTAGTATATATACTTTGTTTGTCCTATTGCTCTTTAGGCCTCTCTACTATTGAGCCTGAGTAAAGTGAACATCTGCAGCCTGAGCTCAGCTCAGCTTCCCTTTCAGAGGTCACTTCTACATGTCCATCCCTTGAGCCTCCTGTGCCTCCTCCAGAGAAACACCTCCTGCTCAGGACAGAGAAGAGGACACCTGGAGTGAGGGCCAGGCTGCTGGGAGCCAAGGTTCATGTGGACCTTAGAATTTAAACCTCAGCGACCGCTCACACCCTCAGGGCAGCGTGGACAATTACGAGGGGGTCATGGCCAAGACACCACTCGCCCTCAGGCCGGGTTGGACAATTATGAATAGGTCATGGACAAGACTCCTGGACGCCAGGTTCCACCTCCCTGAATCTGGATCCTCTTTGGACCCTTGTGCCCCCCTATATATCGGGAGCTTCTCAGCCATAATAACACCGTCTATCACAACTCTCTTTAATCTAGCGCTAGACTCGGCAAAGCTGCCACAAGATTGGAAATCCGCGCAGGTTACTTCAATGCTGAAGAAAATCAAGGTGGACCTCAGCAATTTGGCCAATTGCTGGCCTATCTCGCCCCCCTCCCCCTCTCTTCTAGGCAACATTTTGGAGGGTCTTGTAAATAAACTGCTCTCTTCTTATTTAGAGGATCACAGCTTATTGGACCCCTCTCAATCCAGCTTCAGAGCTTTCCACAGTAGATAAACCACATTGGTGGCTGTAGTTGATTGTTTTAGACTTTCACTGGATACTGGCACGCCGACTATGCACCCCGACTATCAGCCACTTTTGATACCACTCGATTCTGATCTGCAGGCTCTATGAGTCAGGCATCTATGGAAAGGCCTTGTATTGATTTATACATTTTTTGGATAACAGGACCCAGACGATTTCACTTTACTCCTTTAAATCTTGAACCATGTCATGAACAAGGCGGCCCCCCAGGGCTCTTTTTTAACATCATGTGCCCCCTTGCTTAGACTGTCGATTCTTGTGGCTTTGATATTATACCCTATGCAGATGACATCCAATTAATCATCTCATTTTGGTAAGATCCGGATAATGTGAAAATCAGGTTATGGGCTGCATGAGGAAGATAGCCGCCTGGATGACACGTAATTGTTTACAGCTCACTGGACACAAGACTGAGATTCTGTTGTTTGGAAAGGCACAGGCCTTCTGGTTAGCTGATTAGCGTTCAGCCTAGCTGGGACAGGGGTGTGGAATTTATTAAAATATCTACTTGTCCATGGGGCAAGTTGCTTCATAAATATACTTGTCCTTTAACAAAATCCACTTGTCCCTTTGGTGCCATGTGGTTCGGCGACAAATTATGGAAGCAATCTCATTATTTAAGAGCTTATATAGCCTCTCAGATTATGCAGGTGCTCATACCATAGTAGTTCTTGCATGCTGGCAATCCCTTTATGTTGCCACTTTTCTGCAGATCTACATACTGGGACTGAAGGTAGTGGTAAGCAATGGTTCCAGGGTTTAATGCCCTTTAAGTCTGTGCAAATCTACTAACTTGCATGTTTTAAGGGTTTCAACAACTTTTCTCTAATCTTTTCCAATACTGAGAAATGTTAGAAATTTACTCCTGACAATGGCAGACGTAAACCTTCTTCCAGAGTTGGGAAAAAAGTGGTTGATGGGAAAATGACCTTGCAAACACTCGGGTTTTCGCATGAGCAAACCTACACATGCATATTTGTTCATGATAAACTGCAGTTCACAAATATTTTCCAGGAGTACATTTCTTGCCCTACTGCTATAAATTCTTGTTAATTCACGAAAGCCATATAGCTGCACTTAATGGAAGGACATATACCAAAGGTGCACTTTGAGACTTTCTTTAATAATAGGGCCCCTAATTTGGTCAGGCGTTAACCACAACCTTTTGTGTTTATTAAAATTCTCTCACCCTCTCTCTGTATCGGCTGGCTTCACTGTGAGTGACGGCACTAAGCTGTTTCACACGGAGTATATTGGCACACAAAATAGTTTTGTTCAGTAGCAGTAACTAATGTGGCAGTGTGTGCTTTTTTAGACCAATTTTTTTGTGCTTTTGCCAATGTTTGTTATAATGGTGAGGGCCCGGCAGCTCTCGCATCAAGAAGGCTTTTCAAAAACCATGCCAAAACAAGTCACGTATTGCCAAAATTAAAAAGCTGACACAAATTTCAGACCTACTGGCTTTGCCAATGCTTGTTTATTTTTATGTTTCTCATAATAAGAGTTACACTGATTTTCCAATACGAATATTTTTGCGAAATACTAGCATGCATCAACACATTTTACTAAATGATGCTGCAAAGAAACGGTACCTGAAATTTCACAGTAGTTTAGCAAAATATTTTTTTTTCCTACTTTCATTTTTTTAGGAACATTTTATATTGAAAGCAAAGAGTCATTAATCTTGCTCTCAAGCTTCTGCAAATATTTGCATCCAACCAGAGAGCATTCTGGGAGCATTATGCATAGCCTCATATTGCTAAACTTTGAATAATAATAATAATAATAATAATAATAATAATAATAAAAGAGCTTATAAAGCGCACAGTAACGCCATCCCGGCGTGTCCCCGCGCTGAGAAGCTACTAACAACCACCATTATAGAGCCCCTAGCCCTACAAAGTGTAGAGTAAAGTTTTGAGCCTAGCCCTAAACACTGTTTCACTTGAAACCATGTGTACACATTTTTATACTGTAACCACTGTCAGTAGTGCAGTCGAACTTACATTTACTTAGAACGCTCACCCTAATAATAAAGGCTCTCAATTAATGAACCATAAATACAAGTTTGAACAGCATTAACAAAGGCACACAAATAATAACTTGACTTCAGGCTGTGCCCTTCCCTGGCCCTTAATGTTCTACTGCAAACTGGCAGCCAAAGGGTTTGTGCTGCAGGGTGTTGGGCCTACTTGTCCCAAGGACAAAATGCACATTAAAACTTGTTGCCCTTGACCCCACACAGCATCGGGCTATAGGAATTCCACATCCATGTGGGATCTGCTCCCTGTTTCAGGAGGGCTGTTAAAAAAGCTCTGCTTTATGTCCATGAGAGCCTCTCCATGGAAGAACGTGTGTGGTTTGTTTGTGGTACCTGTTTTGCTACCATACATTTGTTTAAAAATGTGTTCCAGTGGCTTCCATTGAGCTCCAGGAGAACTTGAATCCAAGCCCTGATTGTGAGCCGCCTAGACTATGGGAACGCCCTATTGGTAGCTGCCAACGAAGCAACCCTTTCCAAAATGCAGGTTCTACAAAATACAGCGGAGTGTGTGAACTGCAATTTTCCTCCTGGTACTCTTTTGGTTCCCATTGAGAAAGCTCTTCATTGGCTGCTGGTCAGGAAACAGTCCCTGCTCAAGCTTCTCTGCCTGATTCATACGTCTCTGGCAGGAAAGGGCCTGGTTTAGCGTCATAAGAAGCACGCTCTATACTGCCCCAGCAGAAATCTCAGATCTAAAGGCAAAGCTTTGAGTCCCTGCCGTATCTGTACATCGAGATGTGGCGGTTGGTCTCGTATCTGTCCCCTTTTCATTTGAATACATTTCTTTACTGTGATCGGTCTTGTACTGACTTTGGCAGATTTAAAAAACCTTTTAAGATCTGGCTATTTCAATTAGTTGTTGGACTTAAGTCTTTTCGGCAGGTTCACCCCTAAACTTTTTGCCTTTAGCCTCTGGCATAGTAGTAGTGATTTTAGGCCTCTGCGCACTTTAGCACTGTGGCCCAGTGTAAAGTGGGGGCGCTCTCTGAGCGCGTGTGGTGAGAGTGGCCTGCCCGCCCATAGGAATGCATGGGGAATATGTGTGTCCATGGTAATTCCTGATATGAGGGGAGTGCATGGTAAAGTTTAGTATGTGCGAACTCGTGAGAATAAATACTTTGCAATGATGTGCTCAGATTTATTGTGTCTAGTGGAGAAGTGCCACTTTTAGAAGTTGGCATTTCTGTGTGCTGTGAGATGGGAATTGCCTGTCTGGCTTGTGAGTGACAGGGGCTGGCTGGTGTGGTTGGCTCCAGGAGCCAGGATGAGGCTGCCCGGTGGTGAATAGGGAGGTCTGCATGTCTTGTGAAAGGGAGAGGGTAGCTGGGCAAAACAAAGTGCTCCTGAACCAGTTCTAACTGGTTCGACTCTTGCCTGCTCCTTTGAGACAAAGGATTTGGGTGTATAAGAAGGGACGGTGACCCCATGTAAAATGTTCTTATTTTTGGACTTGAATCTACCAGGGGTGTGCTGCTGCTGGGGCCCGGGGGAAAGCTTGCCTCCCTGGGCTCTGCCCTGCCCCTGGATGCCTGGAGGACTTATTGGGACCCTTTTGCTCCAGTTGCTCTTTTAAACTGGGTGTTTTTTTACCCTTAGCGCCTGGGAGCGCTTTATCATAATTTGCCCCTTATATTGAGGGAG
Source organism: Lissotriton vulgaris (assembly GCF_964263255.1). Taxonomy (NCBI): domain Eukaryota; kingdom Metazoa; phylum Chordata; class Amphibia; order Caudata; family Salamandridae; genus Lissotriton; species Lissotriton vulgaris. The sequence continues at coordinate 31,292,231 of NC_141687.1, read as the reverse complement.
CCTACCCCTCATTGCCGCATTTATTATTGCAGCGCGGGTGCCCACCCCGCTTATTTGATGATCTCTAGTGCGCAGGTGCCCACCTATGCGTCTTCATTTTATTTTATAGACTAATGCGGGTGCCCACCCCGCTAATGGGAGCCCTAGCGGGAGCCCACCTCGCATGGTAGCTTTATCTCTCATCTAGAGGGAGCCTACCCCTCGTTATTACCCCAAAGGAGAAATCACCGCCGTGGCCTGCGGCAAAACCGGATATTTTATTTATTTATTTATTTATTTATTTATAGGTTTGTAACGCGCTAGAATCGACTCTATACAGAGTATCTCTGTGCACAGAAGAAAAAAAAGAGAGAGAGAGAAAGAAAAAAAGGCCAGCAGCAACAGTTTAGCATATAGTACAGTTCAGTATGGACATAGGGTACATAGACTAAGTCTGAAATAGGAATGTTTTAAGTTTTTTTCTAAAATTTAGATGTTCTGGACATTGCCTAAGCTCAAGAGGAAGTTTATTCCACCAGGTAGGTCCGACAACCGATAAAGCTTTGCCACCTTGTCTGACCTTCTTTGTGGTTGGTGCTCTCAATAAAAGTTGGCTGCTTGACCTAAGAGATCGAGTAGGATTATATGGGATGAATTTATCCTTCCAATAGGAAGGCCCACATCCATGTAGGCTCTTGTGGATCAGGCAGCAAGTCTTAAAATTGATCCTCTTACGGACTGAGAGCCAATGTAATTTATCCAGGAGGGGTTTCGATGGCGTTCTTGGAGGGGCATTCAATACTAGCCTCGCTGCAGTATTTTGTATCACCTGGAGTTTTGCTAGGACACCTTCATTGGCTGACAGCAGGAGTCCATTGCAGTAATCCAGGCGACTCAATACTAATGCCTGTACCAGAGTTTTCCTGGTTGAGTCGGGTAATATTGGAAAAACGTTTCGTAAGAGTCCTATAACATGGAAACATTGGCTAACCACCCAGTTACCATGTTGTTTAAAAGAGAGCTCTCAGTCGAGGCGTACCCCTAGGTTTTTTACAACCTGTTTAGGTTCTGGCACTTGGCCGAGCTCACACGGCCACCAGTCCGGCGTCCACAAAGCTCTAGCCTCCCCGAAAAGCACAACTTCGGTCTTATTTACATTGCATTGGAGATAATTCGATGTCATCCACTTTGCCACAGCTTTCATGCCTTCGGAAAAGGCCGTCCTCACTTCGTCGGTGAGACTTTTGAAGGGAAACAAGAGCTGGGTATCATCCGCATAAGAGACGGGGATGAACCCAAACTCTATCAGGCGGCCAGATGCCTGGAGCGGGGCGGGACTTCCGCTTAAAGGAAGGAAGTCCCGTTCGCCACCCGAGATCCACCAGGCTCCGTCTACAAAGTCCTGGTACTGAGGAGAGGGGACCGGGTGAAGCCTGGTGCCTTCTTTTGCAGGACTCCCATGTCTGAGGGAGAGCCCCGTAGGCGCCAGCAAATGCAGAGGGAAGGCGGAGGGGGCTCGAGCCACATTACCGGTGCCTGCCCCCACCGAGTAGGAAGAAGAGACCTCCCCCGGCAGTCGAGAGATCAGCCCGGTGGGTGAAGCAGGGCTGGGGGGAGTGCAGAGTAGTCAGCTGATGGTGCCTGATCGAGGCACAGGGCTATTTTCACTACTGAGTGGCCCCGTCTTGCAGCGGGCTGCTCCAACAGTGGGCATGCTTTGTATCTGAGCGCCAGTCCGCTCCGACGCTTTGGCCATTATTTTCAGAGCCTAAATATCTCCACCATGGGCCCATTTGTCTAAAGCGCCAGCGCTCTCACAGTTATCCACAGTTATTTCTGGAGTCAGAGTGCTCCAAGACACATGCTTTATTTTTAGAGCCCCCTGGCTCCAACATTGGGCCCATTTGTTCTGAGGGCCACTGAGAGCCCTTGCCACATTTTTCCTACCTCACAGCTGCCCAACAAGTAGTGGGTAGCTGCACCGTTTAGGTCTTTTCTTTCCTCTAGGGGACATGTGTTAAGTCCAGGAGTGAGACGCACTCCTTTGCCCCCATCTTTGTCTGCACATCTGCGCAGCACTTAGTGCCAACTGCTACGTTTAGGCCCTGCATTTGAGACTCCCCGCTGCCCAGCAAGTAGTGGGCAGCTGCAACGTTTAGGTTTGCGCCAAGTGCGCACCCTTGACTGTCGCTGCATTGGCAGCGCGCCCTGACTCTGGACAGAGGGCATTTGAGCCCCTTAGAGATGGCCAGTTGGCCCTGGGGACTATTAGATTTATAGGGCGTCAGGCCCTAGTGTGATTTTTATGGGTGCTAGGAAATGGAATGTTTATAGTATGTTTTATGCACCTTGAATTATGCTTATAGATGTGCTTTTATGCTTATTAGGTTTTACCTACTGTCTTAGGTTTTATTGTGATTCTCTGCTGTGGTCTGGTTTTGATTTATTTCCTACTGCAGGTTATGTTATTAAGTTTATTTCCAAATGCAGGTTATGTTTAGGAGATTGTAGTCTACTATATCTAGACTTATGATGTTGGTGCAGATTAGAGTTCTCGCCTTATGTGATTTTGTGTGTGTTATGATTTGTTACAGGTTGACGCTGAGTATAGTGTCTGCCAGTGATTACTGGCTGTGTTCTATGTTCATGATATATTCTTACTTTTACTATTTTAACCAAGTGCTGATTCTGACAGTGGCCCACGTGGCCCTGTCATGTGTAAATAATTCCCTGTAAATATTGGACGTGCCAGTTGGCACAATGTATATTGTGTGATTACCATCTAATGTGTTTTATGATAATACAAAGGCTATTTTTATATATAACCTTGTGTGAAGTTCCTTTTGTGGTGTGCCTAGTATGTTGTTACTGTGTGTGCTGTGCAAATGCTTTAAACATCGCCTCTGGGATAAGCCTGACTGCTCGTGACAAGCTACCAAGGGGGTGAGCAGGGGTTATCTTTGGCGTGTAACTCCCTTGCCCTGACTAGAGTGGTGGTCTCTGCCTGGCTTTGGCGCAAGCCTCAGCCAACCAGAGATCATCATTTCTAACAATTGTCTTGTCTTGATTCAGGGAAAGTGCTGAAATACTCCTTCAGAACTTGGCTGCCAGGCAGAATGCACTTGCACCTGACCCTTCCTGTTCTTGTTTCTTGGACTCATCTATGCCTTTAGTTGTGGCGGCACCTCTTGTCAGCGCCCCTATGATACAACATTCTTTCTCTTTTTCTTGAAGGCCCTTTGACCTCAAATGAGGAAGAACGTGGAAGCATGGCTCATTTTGAAACCGAGTACCAGCGCCTGGAGTCCTCGTACAATGACTCTCCGCCCGGAGAAGAGGACATGCTGGTCCATGTCCCCGAAGGCAGCAAATGTGAGTCAGCGCTTCATATAGATTTTGTTCTTCTAGGTTGCTCTAATTCCATAACCTTCAGTGTCCTGCATCCCGAGGTGTCCCCTGCATCCCGAAGTGTCCCCTGCATCCCGAAGTGTCCCCTGCGTCCCGGGTGTCCCCTGCAATCCGAGGTGTCCCCTGCATCCCGAGACGTCCCCTGCATCCTGAGGTGTCCCCTGCATCCTGAGGTGTCCCATGCATCCTGAGGTGTCCCCTGCATCCCGAGGTGTCCCATGCATCCCGAGGTGTCCCATGCATCCTGAGGTGTCCCATGCATCCTGAGGTGTCCCATGCATCCTGAGGTGTCCCATGCATCCTGAGGTGTCCCATGCATCCTGAGGTGTCCCATGCATCCCGAGGTGTTTCCTGCATCCCGAGGTGTTTCCTGCATCCCGAGGTGTTCCCTGCAATCCGAGGTGTCCCTGCATCCCGAGACGTCCCCTGCATCCCGGTGTGTCCCCTGCATCCTGAGGTGTCCCCTGCATCCTGAGGTGTCCCATGCATCCTGAGGTGTGCCATGCATCCTGAGGTGTCCCCTGCATCCCGAGACGTCCCCTGCATCCCGAGACGTCCCCTGCATCCCGAGACGTCCCCTGCATCCCGAGATGTCCCCTGCATCCCGAGACGTCCCCTGCATCCCGAGACGTCCCCTGCATCCTGAGACATCCCCTGCATCCCGAGGTGTCCCCTGCATCCCGAGGTGTTCCCTGCATCCCGAGGTGTCCCCTGCAATCCGAGGTGTCCCCTGCAATCCGAGGTGTATCCTGCATCCCGAGACGTCCCCTGCATCCCGAGACGTCCCCTGCATCCCGAGACGTCCCCTGCATCCTGAGGTGTCCCCTGCATCCTGAGGTGTCCCATGCATCCTGAGGTGTCCCATGCATCCTGAGGTGTCCCATCCATCCTGAGGTGTTCCCTGCATCACGAGGTGTCCCCTGCATCTCGAGGTGTGCCCTGCATCCCGAGGTGTCCCCTGCATCCTGAGGTGTCCCCTGCAATCCGAGACGTCCCCTGCATCCCGGTGTGTCCCCTGCATCCCGGTGTGTCCCCTGCATCCCGAAGTGTCCCCTGCATCCCGAGACGTCCCCTGCATCCCGAGGTGTTCCCTGCATCCCGAGGTGTCCCCTGCATCCCGAGACGTCCCCTGCATCCCGAGATGTCCCCTGCATCCTGAGACGTCCCCTGCATCCCGAGACGTCCCCTGCATCCCGAGACGTCCCCTGCATCCCGAGACGTCCCCTGCATCCCGAGACGTCCCCTGCATCCCGAGGTGTCCCATGCATCCTGAGGTGTCCCATGCACCCTGAGGTGTCCCATGCATCCTGAGGTGTCCCATGCATCCTGAGGTGTGCCCTGCATCCCGAGGTGTTCCCTGCATCCCGAGGTGTCCCCTGCAATCCGAGGTGTCCCTGCATCCCGAGACGTCCCCTGCAACCAGGTGTGTCCCCTGCAACCCGGTGTGTCCCCTGCAACCCGGTGTGTCCCCTGCATCCCGAAGTGTCCCCTGCATCCCGAAGTGTCCCCTGCATCCCAAGACGTCCCCTGCATCCCGATGTGTCCCATGCATCCCGAGGTGTCCCATGCATCCTGAGGTGTCCCATCCATCCTGAGGTGTCCCCTGCATCTCGAGGTGTCCCCTGCATCTCGAGGTGTCCCCTGCATCTCGAGGTGTCCCCTGCATCTCAAGGTGTGCCCTGCATCCCGAGGTGTCCCCTGCATCCCGAGGTGTCCCCTGCATCCCGAGGTGTCTCCTGCATCCCGAGGTGTCCCCTGCATCCTGAGGTGTCTCCTGCATCCCGAGGTGTCTCCTGCATCCCGAGGTGTCTCCTGCATCCCGAGGTGTCTCCTGCATCCCGAGGTGTCTCCTGCATCCCGAGGTGTCTCCTGCATCCCGAGGTGTCCCATGTATCCTGAGGTGTCCCATCCATCCTGAGGTGTCCCATCCATCCTGAGGTGTCCCCTGCATCACGAGGTGTCCCCTGCATCCCGAGGTGTCCCCTGCATCCCGAGGTGTCTCCTGCATCCCGGTGTGTCTCCTGCATCCCGGTGTGTCCCCTGCATCCCAAAGTGTCCCCTGCATCCCGAGACGTCCCCTGCATCCCGAGGTGTCCCCTGCATCCCGAGGTGTCCCCTGCATCCCGAGGTGTCCCATGCATCCTGAGGTGTCCCATCCATCCTGAGGTGTTCCCTGCATCACGAGGTGTCCCCTGCATCTCGAGGTGTGCCCTGCATCCCGAGGTGTCCCCTGCATCCCGAGGTGTCCCCTGCAATCCGAGACGTCCCCTGCATCCCGAGACGTCCCCTGCATCCCGAGACGTCCCCTGCATCCCGGTGTGTCCCCTGCATCCCGAAGTGTCCCCTGCATCCCGAGACGTCCCCTGCATCCCGAGGTGTCCCATGCATCCCGAGGTGTCCCATGCATCCCGAGGTGTCCCATCCATCCTGAGGTGTCCCCTGCATCCCGAGACGTCCCCTGCATCCTGAGGTGTCCCATGCATCCCGAGGTGTCCCATGCATCCCGAGGTGTCCCATCCATCCTGAGGTGTCCCCTGCATCTTGAGGTGGCCCCTGCATCCCGAGGTGTCCCCTGCTTCCCGAGGTGTCCTCTGCATCCCGAGGTGTCTCCTGCATCCTGAGGTGTGCCCTGCTTCACGGGCAGGAGGACGAGAATAGCTGGTTGGCTTCAGAATTTGGGATACCATTGTGCTTTTACCCTTGAAGGTTGCTGGAAAGGCATGAATCGACTTGGAAGTTGTAATGAATCTAAGCAATAAGTTGACGTTCAAAGACACATATTTATTAGCAACATACTGATAAATGTCTGAACACAAAGCCTCAGACACCTGTATATCTGGAACTGGCAAAGCCAGTAGGTCTGGCTTGCATTGTGAGGCCAGACTTAACTATTAAGGAGCCTGGTTTGAAAAATCAAACAAAATCTATAGATTCTGTGTGCATTGTGTCCATTAGATAAAGAATGTAATGTGTGAGGATTAAGAGTTCTTTTAGTTCATGCGCTCCAGTGCAAGCTCTACACACAACATGTAATGATACATGAAGCAGCCAGCAGCATGAGGTGCAAGAGAAAGACTCCTGTGGGTGAATATAGAGTCCCCTCTAAAGAATTGATGACAATAAGAATTAGACAGCTGCTCTATCATGCTGGACTTTGTGGTTTCGTAGTGCACAGTAGTGGGTTCAGCTTCAAGGGCAGGCTGAGCTGCCCGGGAACAAAGTCGCTTCAGAGTTAAATAACTTGAGAACTTTAAAATACTTATGCGGCTGAGATCACTTCGGCTGCACCAGTTTCACCGTTTGTTCAAAGGGGGTGATTGGCATCATGTGGACCAGGGGTCGTTTTTAGAGGAGTAGGTTTGAAGTGAAGACAGAGCTCCACGCGTCCGAAAGGGCTACTCAAGACCAACACGGGATGCCAGACTGACAAACCTGCAGGGGTGTCTTGCCTGGTAAGTTCTCTCCCAGCTGAATACTGCAGCATAAGCCTCTCTGAAACGAGTGGGAATAGGTAGAATCTGAAATACATTACAGAGAAGCCCTACAAACTGTGAAAGGAGACTTTGGCCATCATAGGTCATGTGCAGGTATATTTACACATTCAGAAAAGCTCATCACTCTCCCACAACAGAAATATTCCAGTAAGTAGGAAGTTCTGTTGAGTTGACTTGGAGAACCGGAGATGCAAACCCTCCTTCAGCTCCAGGGTTCTTGGGGTGGTTTACTGCATGTGATGCCTCAGGATTCACACAGACATCCCATGAGGAAACCCAGCTGTAACAGGAGTTGAAAGCGCAAGTACTGGGTTACATTAGAGCTTTGTGATCAATTTAATAAGCAGTTGAATATTTGAGTCCATCAAATGATATCTAGAAGAATTCAAAACAATAATTCCGAATCACACAAATAATTTAAGTCCAGATAGTCTGTCAGTCCAAGAATGGATTTCAAGGTGTTGAAGTAAATAGAACCTGTTTTATTTTCAAGTTTCTTCCAGTCTTCATCAATCCTTTCTCTTTCTTTTTGGAAAACTCTTTTTATTGAGGGTAAGCCCATTGTCAGGGCCATGCATAAAATCAAGTCCATATGATACAAATACGATATAATCAATCACGTTTACAAAAAAACAAAATCAAAATGAACAGAAGACTCGGCGTTACAGTTGTTTAGTGTACACATCATCACTGTTTGCAAGCCCTGAAGCATCCAAGATTTTCATTAATCCTTAAAGTGCAAATAAAAAGATAAGGCAGCCAACACGTGTTTCGTCACTTTGACTTTTTCAAGGCTGCAAAAAATATATACATAAATAACTGAAGAAAAGGGGGTGGTATCCTGGCAGAAAAATGGGCGCTCCCCACAGAGTACCAGATAAAGTAAATGAATATTAAACTAATGCACTGTGCTGCCGTGCATGGAGTTGGTTAACAAAGCAAGCCAAATGTAACCCAAACCGAGGGGGTTGGAATGCATACAAGGAATTGTCCTGAGCATTCAAAGTCAAAGAAATTCAAACATCCAGCAAGGAGTCGTGATGTTTCCGTTGTCCTTTATTTGATCAGCACATGTTCTCTTGATTCCTTATTCCCTTCACCACAATTCATGTACAGAAGTTGTACAGCTTACACAGCCAACACGTGTTTAGTCGGTATGGCTCTTTTGCATCTGGCTTTATCAGGGCTAAGTTATTAAACAATCATACAGCAAAATAAATACAGGTACACAACACTAAGGTACCTTCTCCCACTGGTAGGAACAACATTCCAAAAATAAATAACATGTGATGTAGTGTGGCCAAACGGAAAGATTATACAAAGTACAATGGAAATTATTAATCATATTCCAAGTGATTGACAGTTGTATCATTGAGTACGTTTCAAGATCCGAACCCACTTAAAAGCGGATCAATCAATCAAGTTTCTTTAAAGTGTGACTACTCACCCTTGAGGCTCTCTATGCATTGGGGGTAGGGTTGAGCGGGGAACTCCGGTTCAGTCGAAGAGCCAGGTCTTGAGGAAGGCAAATCTGGTAGACTTCTGGCATGGCTGTTGAAGCGGGAACGCCCCTCCCCCACTCATACTAGGGGGAGGGGATGTGGCACAGCGGCCAGAGGTACCAACTCAGGATCCGGTTTTGCGTCTTCGCGTCGGCTCAACACCCAGTGATTCTGGGCAAATTTCTTAGACTCCCTCAGGCCGATAGACAGCACCTGGATACTCTCAAATGAGATAAGCTATTTTATATAAATTTCTTGAATTAAATTCTGACTCTCAGACTCCCCGATGGAGTAGAAGCCACCACCAAGGCGGTATTAACTTGCTTCTGCAAGATCATTTGGGGGCCGTTTATAACGGGGGCCTGCGGGTTGACCCGACTGAAATTGGGAGTTTTTTAGATGACTTGCTACTTCAGCGCCATACTGAGGCGCAGAGTGAAGGTCTCGGGGAGGCTCTCAGACGAGAGGACCTTTAGGTATCTGTGGAGAGTATGGCACAGCGCAAAGCCCTGGGCCCGGATGGGCTTCCTGTGGAATACCACTAGCCGTTCGCTGGCCCCCTGTTGCCACACTTGCTGGAGACCCTCCAGGAATCCAGGCTCCCTGCTGTCATCCGTGTGGGAGGCCCAGATTGTCATGCTTCCCAAGCTAGGCAATGATCCACTTGACCCTGGTTCGTACCGTCTCCTATCCATGCTGGGTGTGGACACAAAACTACTTGCAAAAACCCTGGCGAAATGTCTGGGGGATGTATTGACCCATCTGGGCCATTCCATGAGGACCTATGTGGTTTTATGACGGGCAGAGGCACACATGTGAATTTGTGGCAGCTTTCCCATCTAAGTCAATCAGTGGTAGGTTTCGATATCTGGGTATATGGGTCGCCCATACGGCTGAAGCTAACTATGCATTAAACAGGAGAGCAGTCATTATGGGTCTAGATGCCTCCATTTGATTCTGAAGCTGCCTTCCCCTCTCCATTATGGGAAGATTGTCATGCTCCCGCTTTGCCTCTATGTCCTGCAAAATCTCTTCTGCTGCCTTCAGCGCACCACTTTTACGAGCTTGAACAGCCTACTGATCTCGCTGGTGTGGGCTGGTAGGCTGAGTAGGGTGAAGCTAGAGGTATTAAAGCTGGATATGAAGTCTAGAGGCCTGGGTCTTCCAAATTTTACCCTCTATTATTTTTCAGGACTACTTTAGTATGCGCCACAGTGGAGTTCTGGAAGTCCCTGCTAGTGGAGTGAGGTGAGGGGGCTGGGGTGTCTAATGATGGGCTCATAGGTGCCTGCTGACTTCCTGTTCATACGTCAGGTTGCAGGGGTTCCGCAGACCCCGTATGAGAGGCTGCTCCCCCTTCGATGGCTGCACAGTCTCCTTCAGATACAGAACGTACTGGACCTTACGCAGCGGATGCTGGGGGAAGCTCAACTGCTCTGGACCTGTATTTTTATGGTATCTCCCTTACACTTGAAGACGCAAGGGAGTATCATCAATTTCCACCTGGTCAGTTTTTGCAATACACAAAATTCTCACACGCGAGTTATGTGTGCATTTTGCAGATGAGCTGGAAGAATCGCAGGCATTGCTAATACTGCTTGACCTGGGCTGCTCTGGGAAGCTGATTTCACCCATAAAAAAAGCCCTGAAACTGGATTGTAGGGTCAACGTGACGAAGATCTGGGACAGATGGTTGGCAGACCTTCCGTTGCCCCTCACAGAAGGGCAATGTTTGTGCAGGTCCTGGAGGTTGCCAACAACGCCTTCAGCTTACGCATTTTCATTATTTGCATCGCACCTACCTGACATCTCAGTGCATATATTGTTTCAATGTGGTGCACTCTCTGGCTTTCCCCTGGTGTGGTCTGGAGCCGGCGACGTCCCTCCATATGACTTGGGATTGTGCGAGGCTGCAGGTTTATCGGGCAGATATGTTATGAGTGTTGCAGGACGTCGCGGGTATCCAGATCGAGCCCTCGGTTAAGCATTTCCTATTGGGTGTTCTTCCGACCCCAAAAACAGGGAAAGAAATGCGGCATAGGTTCGCCCTACTGGGACTTCTGTTGGTCAAACTCTGCATTGCAATACATTAGACCTCCCTGCCCCCAGACAGAATGGACAACTGGAGGGCTGATTTGAGTGAATGGGGAGTGGACCAGGAGCAGCAGCTAAACTTGGTTTGCTCTGATGAGAATGTGGAACTAGACCTAGAGATCTGGGGAAAGCGCTGGAAGAGGGCTTCAATCCTCCCTCTTCTAAAGAAACCAAGACAAGATCCAGAGGATCTGGCCAACTACCGCCCTGTCTTCAGGCCACCACTTCCAGCAGAAATCATTGAGAAAATGATGAACACCCAATGAGGACTACAACGGAAGGGAACTCGCACAGCTGGTTATGCAAAAGGTGATGGATTGTAAAGAGGTATAGTGTGCTGCAAGAGGAAAACACTGTCTGGCCTAGCAGTGCAAAATCCGAAGGAACTAATGCAATGCTCCCTCTATTGAGAGAGAGCGCCTCTGAGCACAACGATGGGGACCAACTGGTCTTGTTCCATAACACAATAGGTAAGCCAAAGGTTAATGGCAGAAAGCACCAAACTGTTATTTCAGTATTCAGAATTTATTGAGCTGATGTTAAAGTTGCTGCTTCATGATTCAATGAAAGAAAAATATTCAATAGCATATCTCCATCATTGGAAACGTTTTTTAAACAAATGATCACACATCCCGATGCATTTCGGGCCACGCCCTTCTTCAGGGGATTACTCTACAAAAAATCCAATTGAAACAATTCAGGTCTATCTGTTAATGAGCAAACAAAATATGCGTAGTGTTCCTGAGAAACCGAGAGAAAGTGACTAAGAACAATGAGCAGTCAACATAGACCCTAACCCGAATTTCAAGTCCCAACCAAATGCGTGATAGATGTAGATGAATCAACATAAAAATAAATAAAAGTCATGCGGTATATAAAGCACCAAGAGGCAATCACTGTGTGTAGAGTAAAGTACTCTGAAAGGAGACAAATGAATAAGCGCAAGGTACGTGCAAAAAATAAACACGCGTGCAACTGAGGGTAATAAGAAAGTGCAGGATCAAGTAAACTATCGAACAACAACGGAGCCGTCGGCTCCACGAGCAGTTAAACCTCTAAGGTTCTAACGGAGTCCCAAGTGTGTTCACTCTATACCTCCATTCCCCATGATGGAGGAATGGAAGCTATTGAACAAGTGTTAGCTTCATCTGATCTAGACCCGGATCTCAAAGTTTTTCTCATGCAACTCACCATGTTTACCTTATATCACAGTTACTTCACAGTACTGGACAAGTGGACACTACAACTGAATGGCACTGCCATGGGAAATTCGGCAGCTCCTTGCTACGCCAACATCTACATGAAAATGTTTGAGGAGTCACACATATTATGTCAAAACAGCTGGCTGCAACATGGAAAATTGTACCTCCGATACATAGACAACGTGTTTTTGTTATGGGGTGGATCGATCGACACCCTAGTTAACTTTCTCGGATCATGGAACAACTTTAACGAGAGAATTCAATTTACCTGGGAATATAGTGATAAATGTGTCAATTATCTGGACGTGGAAATACACAGAGAGCCTGAAGACTGGTTCACCACAATCTTCCGGAAACCCACTGATAGGAACTCCACATTACACTATAAAAGCTTTCACCGAGCTGGTCTTAAGAACAATCTACCTTATGCTCAACTCCTTCGAGTGAAACGTATTGTGTCTAGTGAACAAGAAAGCAAGAAAGAGATAAAAATCACTTTGGAGAGACTCAAGGCACGTGGGTACCCCACTCCTATTCTGGACCTGGCAGTTGAGAGGACTAAAAAGAAGGTTAGGTCTGAACTTCTTAAACCTAAACCAAAAAAACACTCAGACCGCATGGTCGTTGTTTCCAAATATTCTAAGATGTCTAATCACTTTCAACACATCATTCGAAAACACTGGCCCATTCATCTATGGAACCTGACTTCCATGGCCTATTCAGCCAGCCTCCCATGTTCGCTTTCACTAGAGGCAGAAACGTGAACGAAATTCTAAGTCAAACCAACAAACCAGAAACTCCTATCACCTATACGGGCCTCGAGCCCTGCTACAATTGAAGTAACTGTAGTAACTGTATTCCAGGCAACACGACTAACCATCCGATGAAAGGACATGTGATTAAACTCCGAGTCAATGCCACCTGTAATAGCAGTAATGTTATATACATGTTGAAATGCCCCTGTGGTAAATGTTATATCGGACACACTGAGAGAAAGATCCGTGTCAGAATTTTGGAGCACAAAAGCAACATCCGGACTCAAAACCTGAAATCCAGTGTGGCAACCCATTTTCATGAAAACAGACACAGTGTGGCCCAATTGAAATTCCAAATATTGGAGCAAGTCAAGGTCACTTTGAACAATAAGAACACTCTCCTTAAAAGAGAGAACTTTTGGATCCGTCTCATGTCCACTATGGTGCCCCATGGGCTTAATGACCGCATGGAATTTCTATGCTATCTGTAATACATTGCCATTATGTTTCAGTCCTCTTGTTTTCATTGTCTTATCTGATATTACATGTTTTTCATTTTCTAACTTTTTTGTTTTCTGTGTTTCTCTTGTTCGTTTATATCCTGTTCCAATATGGCGACACTATGCACATTTCATTCACCATTTGTTTACTATCAGGCTTGCGGTCCTCTTTCTATGTCTGTTGCACCCACTCGCCACCACTTAGTCGACCAGCGGCTTTTCCGACTGATCATTCTTTCCGCGGAACTCCGCGAAGTTTGAGCAACATCACACGGACGTAAGTACCCGACTTGGGACTCCGTTAGAACCTTAGAGGTTTAACTGCTCGTGGAGCCGACGGCTCCGTTGTTGTTCGATAGTTTACTTGATCCTGCACTTTCTTATTACCCTCAGTTGCACGCGTGTTTATTTTTTGCACGTACCTTGCGCTTATTCATTCGTCTCCTTTCAGAGTACTTTACTCTACACACGGTGATTGCCTCTTGGTGCTTTATATACCGCATGACTTTTATTTATTTTTATGTTGATTCATCTACATCTATCACACATTTGGTTGGGACTTGAAATTCGGGTTAGGGTCTATGTTGACTGCTCATTGTTCTTAGTCACTTTCTCTCAGTTTCTCAGGAACACTACGCATATTTTGTTTGCTCATTAACAGATAGACATGTGACTGAATTGTTTCAATTGGATTTTTTGTAGAGTAATCCCCTGAAGAAGGGCGTGGCCCGAAATGCATCGGGATGTGTGATCATTTGTTTAAAAAACGTTTCCAATGATGGAGATATGCTATTGAATACTTTTCTTTCATTGAATCATGAAGCAGCAACTTTAATATCAGCTCAATAAATTCTGAATACTGAAATAACAGTTTGGTGCTTTCTGCCATTAACCTTTGGCTTACCTATTGTGTTATGGAACAAGACCAGTTGGTCCACATCGTTGTGCTCAGAGGCGCTCTCTCTCAATAGAGGGAGCATTGCATGAACACCCAATGAGCTCAGTTTATTCAGGAAAACCACCTGCTAGATCCAGCTCAATTCGGGTTTAGTCCTGCACACAGTACCAAGACCGATCTGATTGAAGCCCCGTTGAGCTAAAAACCTTAGATAAGGAAGGAGCTGAATCCCTTGTCCTTCTGGGCTTATCAGCGGCTTGCTATACGGTGGCCCACACCATCTCGGTCCAGCATCTCAAGACACTGGGGATAAAAAGCACAGCTCTGGAACTTTTTCAAGTTTTTCTATGGGTAAGGAAACACACAGTGAAGCTGGACAGCTTCATCTCGAACACCTTCCCCCTTCCTTGTGGGTCCCACAAGGGTCCTCACTCAGTCCAACACTTTTAATCTCTGTCACACAGAGCTGGCCTCTATAATTCGATCATTTGGTTTCTCTCTCACCTCCTACGCTAGTGACACACACATTGTGTTGTCAGCCTTTAACAATGACAACCACGCAAGCTCTCAGCTATTTATTTATTTATTTATTTATTTATTTGTATACTTGTAGAGCGCAGCCTGTCACCCAGAGGGCATCCTGGCGCTTTGAACTTCAGGGCGGAAACACTACTCGCTGCTCAGGCAATTTTCGGAAACAGATGCGTTTTCAGCGCTTTCCTAAATGGTAGGTAATCCTTGTGGCTTCTCAGAGAGAGAGGCAGGGAGTTCCAAAGTCTGGCCGCCGCAACACTAAATGAGCGGCCACCCATCCTAACTCTCTGGAACCTCGGGACCACCAACAAGTTGGCCGAAGATGAACGAAGGGGCCGCGAGGCAGAGTACCAAGCAAACATGTCACGAAGTGGTACAGGGCCCTGTTGGTGTACTGCCTTAAACACCAGACACGCGGCCTTATACACCACTCGCAGATGCACCGGGAGCCAATGCAGGTCTCTTAAAGCAAGAGTGGAAGAGCTAGACCTGGAGCGCGAGAGAGACAACTTGGCGGCCATGTTCTGCACCCGTTGTAGCTTCCCCACCAGATTTTTTGGGGCCTCCAGAAGTAGCGCATTGCAGTAATCTAAACGACTTAGAATAGTGCTGCGAACTACCTCTGGCCTGGCCTGGGCGGGGAGAAGGGGCAGAACTTTACGCAACATGCGTAACAGCATCATGCACGTAGAGATGGTTTTGTTTACGTGCAAGTCAAGCTGTAGATTAGGGCTGAAGATTACCCCCAAGTTGCGAGCTGATTCCGCCGCCGCTACTGGTTCAGGAAAGGTGGTGGGCCAGAAGTTCTCTGGAAGAACCCGCGGAATTCGATCACTGGAGCAGTGGAGCACCTCCGTCTTAGAGCTGTTAAATTGGAGGGAGTTGGCCCGTAGCCAATCCGCTATGGCTGCCATACAGCGATGAAATGTCTCCAGCGAGACCGCGTTGTTTCCTTCCAGAGAAAAGACCAGCTGGGTGTCGTCGGCATAATTAAAAGCCGAGACACCAAAAGATTTTATGAGCTGGACCAGGGGGCGAAGATACAGATTAAAAAGTATAGGGCTGATGGCCGAGCCCTGTGGAACCCCCTGTCCCACTTTCCTTGGCTCAGAGCGGAATGGAGGAAGCGAAACCAGCTGTTGCCGGCTACCCAGATAAGAAGCCAGCCAATCTCTTGCACTCTCTGTGACCCCGCACTCCTCCAGTCTTCTGATGAGGGTTTGATGGCAGACTGTATCGAACGCGGCCGACATGTCGAGCAGCACTAAAAAGGCTGCCCGACCACTGTCGACACGTGTCCGAAGGTTGTCCAGTACGGTAACCAGTGCTGACTCCGTCCCGTGCCCGGGGCGGAAGCCAAACTGTGCCTCATCAAACCAGCCGATGTTCTCTAGAAAGCCTGAGAGCGAGCGGGTCACCCATTTTTCCATGCTCTTAATAGGAAATGGGAGCAGGGAGATTGGCCTGTAGTTGGAGAGACAGGCAGGGTCTAACGTTGGCTTCTTAAGCAGTGGTGACACTACTGCTAACTTCCAGCAATCAGGAACCCAGGCCAACTCCAGGGACTGGAGGCAGATGGCATGCAGAGGCGGAAAGAGTTCTGCGTGGAAGACCTTCCAAAATTTGGGAGGTAATGGGTCGAGCGGAGAGCCCGAGGCGACCGTGTGTGCCAAGCTGCAAAATTCCTCATAAGAGGGACAGGGAAACCGTCTTAGTTGGGGTCGACTGGATAAGATCTCCGGAGCTCCCAAGCAAAGACCTGGGTCACTCGGCTGGGGTCGACTGGGTGTTCCGTTCGGAGCTCCCAGAATGGGGCCAGGTGTGCCCATCTGGGGTCGACTGGACGGACCACCCGGAGCTCCCACTCCAAGAGTACCCTGTATAAGAGCTGCACCAATCGACTGGGGTCGACTGGGTGACCCGTTCGGAGCTCCCGCGCCAGGACAAAGCCCGACTGACCGGGGTCGACTGAGCGGTCTAACCGGAGCTCCCAGACCGAGGGCCGCGGGCAGAGGGTTTTTTAAGCCCTCTAAGATCTTTGCAGTCTTCTCCTCAAAAGCACCCGCCAGTGCATCGCACAGGGCCTGCGACGCCACGACCGTGTTGGCCACACACACTGGGTGAGACAAGTCCCTGACAATTTTGAACAGGGCTTGAGATTTATTAGGCGCCTTATTCAAGGTGGATTCCAGAAAGGCCGCCTTTGCCAACTTGATCTGCGCCTTATAGCCCTGCAGTGCGAGCCTAAACGAGGCCTTTGCCGATGGCAAATACTGCTTCCTCCACGCACGCTCAGCACGTTTGCAGCTCAGCTTAAGCAGTCGTAGCTCTTCTGTGTACCAGGGGAAGGCACGGTTCACTCTCCCTCGAGACCTACGAAGAGGCACCAGCTTATCCAACGAGTCAGTGATAGACTGACATAAGGAAAGATAGCTTTCCTCCACCGAGTTGCTCAGACAAAAGTTAGCTGGTAACCATGCAGGTGGTGAAGATGACTTAAAGAGTCGAGACCAAGGTCTACCCAGTTTCGAAACTCCTACCCCGGCAGCTTCCACGGGGTAAACCCCTATACAAAGGGAAAAGGTCACCAGTGCGTGATCAGTCCAGCATTGGCGTAAAATATCGTTGACCACTACTGAATGAGTGTCAGCGAAAATCAGGTCCAAGACGTGACCTCCTCTGTGAGTCGCAGAGCCTACCAGTTGCTGCAGCTGAATGTCACCAAAAGCTTGACAGAGTGTCGAGAACGCCCCATCCAGAGGTCCACCCTGCCAAAGATTGAAGTCCCCCAGGACCAGCAGCTTAGCGTGAGAATTCGAGAGGTCATATATCAGATCAAGAAAGTCTGATAGGGAGGGAGCAGAGCCCGGAGGGCGATAGCATAGCACCCCTGCAAGCTGTGTTCTTTCCAGGTCTTTGATGGAAAATCCCATCAATTCGAAGCCCGAAACCTCGCTAATTTTGAGCTGGAAGAGACCCAACGACTCTCTATAGATGATACCGATTCCACCACCTCTGTTCTTCGGACGAGGGGTGTGAATAATTTTAAAGCCAGGGGGGCAGGCCAATCCTAATTCGACCAGACAGTCCTCCCGGGTCCACGTTTCTGTTAAAAACAGGACGTCCAACCCTGAGGATTCAATCAGGAAGGCAATCTCAGTATGGTGCTTGCAAAGCGACCTAATGTTAAGGAGTCCGCAAGACAGAGATTGTGAAGGGCCTAGAGCAATAGCCCTCCGAGTCGGGGGCGCCAGAGTAGATCTTAATTCCAATAAGGCAGCCCGAGAATACACCAGACGATGGGAATGCAGTGGACCAGAAGATGCGGCCCTGTGCGCGCCCGTAGCGCGAACGGGCGCAAACGGGCTTACCTCTGGCGCACCTCCGGCGCGCCTACGACGCGCCCGCTGCGCGTAACCGCTGCGCGTTTGATTCTCCATCCTTATCTAGTATTCAGCCGAGCGGAAGTCCGCCTCCTGCGTCCCTTGCCCTCACCAAGATGGCGCCTGAAGTGCTCCCAGCCTTGGCCCCCACCCAAGATGGCGGTCGGACCCGCTACACTATCTATATCCCGCCAAATGCGGGTGGAAGCCAAAATTAAGTTGCAGGTAAGCCTAATCTAATTCCCCGGCCTAAGGAACCGACAATTACAGGCAGCGCGAAATAAAAAGAGCCTTAAACGCTCTACAGCGCGATTACCAACAGCGCGAGTAATATGCGCGAGTAAAATGCAGATTAAGCACAGATAAAAATGCCCCAGCAGTCAGGAGCGCGCCGACCATAGATCTAACCTGGCTGCAGCCTGGAAGCTTTAATAAGCTTACCAGGTGCGGAAGTCCGCCTCCTGCGTCCCTTGCCCTCACCAAGATGGCGCCTGAAGTGCTCCCAGCCTTGGCCCCCACCCAAGATGGCGGTCGGACCCGCTACACTATCTATATCCCGCCAAATGCGGGTGGAAGCCAAAATTAAGTTGCAGGTAAGCCTAATCTAATTCCCCGGCCTAAGGAACCGACAATTACAGGCAGCGCAAAATAAAAAGAGCCTTAAACGCTCTACAGCGCGATTACCAACAGCGCGAGTAATATGCGCGAGTAAAATGCAGATTAAGCACAGATCAAAATGCCCCAGCAGTCAGGAGCGCGCCGACCAAAGATCTAACCTGGCTGCAGCCTGGAAGCTTTAATAAGCTTACCAGGTGCGGAAGTCCGCCTCCTGCGTCCCTTGCCCTCACCAAGATGGCGCCTGAAGTGCTCCCAGCCTTGGCCCCCACCCAAGATGGCGGTCGGACCCGCTACACTATCTATATCCCGCATGAGAGAAATCGGTGCTTGGATGGGAAATCATTGCCTGAAACTTAACTCGGACAAAACCAATGTCATCCTCTTTGGGAACAGCTCTCAATTTCGGACCCCATCTTGTTGGCTCTCAGAAATGTGCCCCCTTTCCCACCGCCAACTACGAAAGCTAAAAGTCTAGGGGTCTACTCGATGACAAATTGAACTTCAGTAAACAAGTCTACGTTGTTATCTCCTCCTCCTTTAATGCCGTGAGAATAATTAAAAAGATTCTCCCTTATATTCCCACAGACAGGAGGAAAACAGTAATCTCATCCAGAACAATATCTGAAAAAGTTGCAGCACTTGCAGAACGCTGGCTGCTGCCAGATCCCTCCTGGTCCTCCGCAGACATCCCTCTGTCACTCACGCAACCAGGGACCTCCTCTGGCTGATGATTAGGAACTGTATCAAATTCAAAGCTCTGTGCACAGCATCTGAGTCCTGGCCCTGCATTTCTAAAACAGGCCTTCTCCTGGTATGACCCCAGCAGACTCCTTCGATCAAGAGGAACGAAAAAAGTTATTGGCTGCAGATTTAAACAAGCATTTACAATGCAATGGTCTCGGCCTTGTTAAAGTTAGAGCTATTGGCATTGCTCATGACATTATTTTTATTTATATTTTTGTTTTTAAAACATAAATAAATGGCATTGTCATTTACAATGCCAATAGCTTAATCGCTCGCAAATGCGAGACCTATTGCATTTGCACCCACACAGAGTCATTCACATAGTGCCACCCACGCATGCCCACGCACCCACACACACACAGAGAGCCACACACACAGAGAGCCACACACACAGAGAGCCACACACACAGAGAGCCACACACACACCGAGCCACACACACACCGAGCCACACACACACCGAGCCACACACACACCGAGCCACACACACACCGAGCCACACACACACCTCTTTGCTCAGTACCGCCCTAGGGAACAGAGGCACGAAAAACAGGATCACAAGCAGGGCACAGAGGCACAAGCAGGAAACAGAGGCACGAACAGGAAACAGAGGCACGAACAGGAAACAGAGGCACGAACAGGAAACAGAAGCACAAGCAGGGAACAGAGGCACGAAAACCAGATCACAAGCAGGGAACAGAGGCACAAGCAGGGTACAGAGGCACAAAAACCGGATCACAAGCAGGGAACAGAGGCACAAGCAGGGAACAGAGGCACAAGCAGGGAGCAGAGGCACAAAAACCGGATCACAAGCAGGGAACAGAGGCACAAGCAGGGAACAGAGGCACAAAAACCGGATCACAAGCAGGGAACAGAGGCACAAGCAGGGAACAGAGGTACAAAAACCAGATCACAAGCAGGGAACAGAGGCACAAGCAGGGAACAGAGGCACAGAGGCATGAAAACCGGACCACAAAATCTCCCTGACCCAACGGGACCACTGAGGGATAAATGGGCACACGACCTTGCTGAAATCGATGACTCAGAATGGCAGAAAGCATTAGCATCCCCGAGGGAAGTGGGTATACCTTCACGACTTCGACTGGTGCAATTACGTATTCTACACCGCTCCTACTACACCAGACACACACTGCATGCAATAGGAAAGGTTGTGCATCCCTACTGCCTGAGAGAATGCGGGGAAGTGGGACCTTTTACCACACCATATGGGACTGCCCCAGGATAGCGGAATATTGGGCACAAGTGCTGAGAACACTTTCGCAGGTGGTAGGGGTATCTCTGCTGCCTGAGCCCAGGCGCTGCCTGTTAAACATGTGGGAGCCTAACGACCTCTCGCACCTGGGGCAAACTTGGGTTACGTTGGGCATGATGGTGGCAAAAAGACATATAGCGCAAAAATGGGGTGACGGAGAGATACCTACCCTGGCACAATGGATTAAAGATATGGAAGCAACCATGATAGCTGAGAGGGCGGTGTACAGTAATAGAGGATGCCCTAAGAAGTGGGGAAAAATATGGGGCACATGGAACACATACCGAGGGGAAATTTGTGATCCTCCGTCAAATCATGAAGAAAGTGACTCTGACCCAGAGGAGGACTGATGCCTCTGGGTGGAAGAACAGGTGTTGGGTCTCTTGTGCTGTGCAACAAATAATATTGTACGTTTTTGTCTTTATGATACTTACTGTTGTTTTTAAACATGAGATACTGAGATGTGAGGCATGTTTATGCTCCAGATTGTTTTTCTGTGTGTAATGCGAGAACTAATAATAAAAAAAATGTTAAAAAAAAAAAAACGGACCACAAGCAGGGCACAGAGGCACGAAAACCGGATCACAAGCAGGGCACAGAGGCACAAAAACCGGATCACAAGCAGGGCACAAAAGCGCAAAAACCGGATCACAAGCAGGGAACAGAGGCACAAGCAGGGAACAGAGGCACAGAGGCACGAAAACCGGACCACGAACAGGGCACAGAGGCCCGAAAACCGGACCAGGAACAGGGCACAGAGGCCCGAAAACCGGATTAAAAGTAGGGCACAGAGGCCCGAAAACCGGACCACACGCGGGGCACAGAGGCCCGAAAACCGGACCACAAGCAGGGCACAGAGACCCGAAAACCGGATCACAAGCAGGGTACAGAGGCACAAAAACCGGATCACAAGCAGGGCACAGAGGCCGGAAAAAAGGCTTCACAAGCAAGGCACAGAGGCTCAAAAACCAGATCACGCGGGGAACAGAGGCACAAGCAGGGAACAGAGGCACGAAAACCGGACCACGAACAGGGCACAGAGGCACGAAAAGCGGACCACAAACAGGGCACAGAGGCACGAAAACCGGACCACGAACAATTGACAGAGGCACGAAAACTGGACCACGAACAGGGCATAGAGGCACGAAAACCGGATCACAAGCAGGGCAGAGAGGCACAAAAACCGGATCACAAGCATGGAACAGAGTCACAAGCGGGAAACAGAGGCACAAGCAGGGAACAGAGGCACAGAGGCACGAAAACCGGACCACGATCAGGGCACAGAGGCCCTAAAACCGGATCACAAGCAGGGCACAGAGGCACAAAAACCGGATCACAAGCAGGGCACAGAGGCACGAAAACCGGATCACAAGCAGGGCACAGAGGCACGAAAAACCGGATCACAAGCAGGGCACAGAGGCACAAAAACCGGATCACAAGCAGGGCACAGAGGCACGAACAGGAAACGGAGGCACAAGCAGGAAACAGAGGCACGAACAGGAAACAGAGGCTCGAACAGGGATCACAAGCAGGGAACAGGGATCACAAGCAGGGAACAGGGCTCACAAGCAGGAAACAGAGGCACAAGTAGGAAACAGAGGCACAAGTAGGAAACAGAGGCACGAACAGGAAACAGAGGCACGAACAGGAAACAGAGGCACAAGCAGGGAACAGAGGCAGTAAAACCGGATCACAGGCAGGGCACAGAGGCACGAAAAACCGGATCACAAGCAGGGCACAGAGGCACGTAAAACCGGATCAAGCACAACGAACGAGGGGGCAGGGGCAGGAGAGCAAGCACAACGAACGAGGGGGCAGGGGAGCAAGCACAGCGTGGGGGCAGACGCACAACGAAGGGCAAGAACACGGGCACAATCAGGGAAGAGAGGACGCACAACGAGGGGCAAGAACATGGGCACAATCAGGCAAGAGAGGCAAGAAAAGCGAGCAATCACCGGAGTACTCGGCAGCGTCTCGACTTCTTGCGGCGGCGGTCGGGCAGAAATGGCTTCAGGAAAGCAAAGCCATTTTCGCATTTGGGGGGCGTGGTTTTCTTTCTCTCCTCTTCCCATTGGCTGGAATGTAAAATTCCAGTCAATGGGAAGAGGAGAGAAAGAAAAGAGAAAGAACGTCAAAAACACCCCCCTGGATCCAGTCTTGAACTGAGTGATGTCCCTCTCCTCCAGTGGCTGGCCTCCGTTTAGGAAGCCAGCCAGTGGAGAAGAGGGGCGGGTTCAAGCCCACATACTGGTAAACATAAAATCTCGGCTGCGCGACACTGCTGCGTAGGGTACGCTAGTCCGAGAACTAAAAAGGAAAATGAGGAGGAAGCAGTTTTACCCCAAGAGCTCCTAAGTGCTGAAATCTTTTACTGATAAACCTTGGGTCTGCGCCTTCCCTGTTGTCTTTCAGAAAACCCCACAAAACCTGGCTCTTTAATAATTAGCATACTAGTAGTCTCTCTCATGTTTCTGCGGAGTTAGCGCCTAGACACCCCAGAGTAAACAAGTGCTTTAGAAATGTATTAACATTACATGTTGGAACGGCTGAGGACCAGCCGGGGCCACTACAGCTGGACTGTCTGAGGCTGCAGGGTCTGCTGTGCCCCACGATGACACCGCGGATCAACCTCTGTGGTTTCTGTGACTACCTGATTCTTGATGAGTTGTAGCCACCTATTTCCCCATCGCCTCCTTATGAGGGAGGTGACTAGTCCCTCTTGAGGGCCCGGGACCCCGGATCCTACTCCCCCCTCTCCTCTTTTCTCTCGCCCGACTGCCGTCGGCCTGCAAACCCTCACCAATCTGCAGCTACCACAGTTGTTTGTTAATATGTTTTCTTTTTAGCGGTTTATTCTTGGATATAATGCACTGTCTGCTTATGTGTTTGTGGAACTGTATATTCCTCGGCAATGCTCCTGAGCTGTGACCACCGGCCCCTTGTGCAGGTTCAGTATAATGTTTATTTGTGGTGTACTGCTGGCTGTATGACACTACATGCTCCTTATTGTTGCATTGTTCCAATATGCACCATCCAGTAATGTACCATACTGTGCAAGCTACAAATAAAAACAAGTTAAAAAAAAAAGGTCACAATACAAGGAAAGAAATCCAGAAACCTCTTCGGCAGAAGGGAGTGGGATGGAGATATCTTGTAAGTTATCCGCAGTGATTTCCCGCAAGGTACCAGGGGGGTGTTTCTTGGATATATTCTTTCGTTTGTTGTTTAACAGTTAGAGTGGGGTGTGAATAGATATGGTTGACCATGTACCGGGTTCATGTATTTTCAGTGAGCTGTGCTTGAATTCCTTATTGGATCCAGTGTCATGGCAGAGACCAGTTTACCATTGCCTCATGCTACTTTCTTATAATTGCAGCTAACTGGCACCATATTGAGAACCTGGACCTGTTCTTCTCCAGAGTATCCTTTCCTGTTTATGTTTATGTTTATGTTTGTTGATCTAGAGCGCATGGCTGCCCGTGAGCGTCCCAGCGCTAGTGATAGAGCCTGTGAGGCAGAGAGAGGGGGATTAGGGGAAAAGCCAGGTCTTCAGAAGTTTACGAAAAGAAAGATTAGGCTGAGCACGGGTGTCCAGTGGAAGAGAATTCCACAGTTTAGAGGCATATACGAAAAAAGGCGGCCTCCTGATCGAGCCCTCTTCATCCTGGATGTCAAAGTCAGATGAAGAGGGGTAGACCGCAGGTTTCCTCAGCTGGCAGTAGTCTTTTTACAATTTGCTTTTCAGTTAGTGCATCCAGCTAACCAATTATATGTTAAGATGATTATTTCCCCTTTCCCCCTGAAGTGAGAGGGCCTAAATATAAGATAACTGATGCTCCTGTCTCTTATTTCTGCCATCCTGCTCTCCATGGCCTGTCTATAGTTTGTTTTCGCTGTCTGTATCCTCACCTGTTTGTGTTGACTTCCTTATTCTTTCAGTTTGTATCTTGGCCTGTGCTTCTGGTCATGTGTTCAGCCTAACGCCTGAGCTGTGATTAGTTAACCCTAGTCACTGTCCTGACCTTTGCTTGATGACCTCCTGTCCATATTTTCATCCAGTTCACTACCCTCTGCTTGACTGCCCTGCCTCCTCTCCATGTCCTCAGTCTGTTTCCTGGCTGGTGCTCGATTGACCTTGTTCCAGGCTGTCCCTTGGTGAATTATCCATATTCTCATTCTTTGCCTCGCCTGTGCTTGTTGCCTGTTTATGCTCTCAGCCTGTCCTCAGCTCGGCTTCCCTCCTTCTTGTTCCCAGTCTGTGCCTCGCCTGTGCTTGTTGCCTGTTTATGCTCTCAGCCTGTCCTCAGCTCGGCTTCCCTCCTTCTTGTTCCCAGTCTGTGCCTCGCCTGTGCTTGTTGCCTGTTTATGCTCTCAGCCTGTCCTCAGCTCGGCTTCCCTCCTTCTTGTTCCCAGTCTGTGCCTCGCCTGTGCTTGTTGCCTGTTTATGCTCTCAGCCTGTCCTCAGCTCGGCTTCCCTCCTTCTTGTTCCCAGTCTGTGCCTCGCCTGTGCTTGTTGCCTGTTTATGCTCTCAGCCTGTCCGCAGCTCGGCTTCCATCCTTCTTGTTCCCAGTCTGTGCCTCGCCTGTGCTTGTTGCCTGTTTATGCTCTCAGCCTGTCCTCAGCTCGGCTTCCTTCCTTCTTGTTCCCAGTCTGTGCCTCGCCTGTGCTTGTTGCCTGTTTATGCTCTCAGCCTGTCCTCAGCTCGGCTTCCATCCTTCTTGTTCCCAGTCTGTGCCTCGCCTGTGCTTGTTGCCTGTTTATGCTCTCAGCCTGTCCTCAGCTAGGCTTCCCTCCTTCTTGTTCCCAGTCTATGCCTTTCCTGTGCTTGTTGCCTGTTTATGCTCTCAGCCTGTCCTCAGCTAGGCTTCCCTCCTTCTTGTTCCCAGTCTATGCCTTTCCTGTGCTTGTTGCCTGTTTATGCTCTCAGCCTGTCCTCAGCTAGGCTTCCCTCCTTCTTGTTCCCAGTCTATGCCTTTCCTGTGCTTGTTGCCTGTTTATGCTCTCAGCCTGTCCTCAGCTCGTCTTCCCTCCTTCTTGCTTCCTGTTTGTGCCTCACCTGTGCTTGTTGCCTGTTTATGCTCTCAGCCTGTCCTCAGCTTGGCTTCCCTACTTCTTGCTCCTAGTCTGTGCCTCGCTGTGCTTGTTTCCTGTTTATGCTCTCAGCCTGTCCTCAGCTCGGCTTCCCTCCTTCTTGTTCCCAGTCTGTGCCTCTCCCCTCATCATGATGTGCGTTTCCTTGACTGAAGTCTCCAGGTCTACAATCTTCATCAGAAGAACGGCTTCACCTGCATGCTGCTCAGGGAGATCTTTGAGCTGATGTGAGTAGAAGAGACCGACAGCCATGTTTTGTGAGACCACAGCAGTCAAAAATCAGAAACTCTGGCAGGATTAATGACTGTCTCACATAGGATGATAAAGAATTGAATGAGTGAGGGGTTTCGATAGCTCTGTTTGAATACTGAATCACTTAGAATGTTTTTGACTGGAGAACTTCCTGAAGGTGTTATCAAGAAAGAGTGAGTTCTGTGGGTCCTATCTGAAGTGATGGTTTGACCGTGAATGTCTACCGGATAGAAACCTGCGGCTGCTGGTAGCTCACATGCACCACATGCGGCAGGTTTACGAAGCACTGTTGCCCCACTGTTCAATGCAGTGTAAGTAATTTACTGCTTTCATTCTGCCCCATGTCTGCTGGAAGCCTGTTCCATTCTTCACTGCTTCTCCATGAACAGGTGTTTTCAAATTCTGCTCCTGAACCTCCTTCCAGGTTCACCCTCTCGTGGTGGTCACTGGGTCTAGGAGAGCCTTGGTACTGATCGAGACATCTCCTGTCCTCTGCTGTCTCTCATCTGAGGGGATGGTCTGCTGTCTCTCATCTGAAGTGATGGTCTGCTGTCTCTCATCTGAGGTGATGGTCTGCTGTCTCTCATCTGAGGTGATGGTCTGCTGTCTCTCATCTGATGTGATGGTCTGCTGTCTCATCTGAGGTGATGGTCCGCTGTCTCTCATCTGAGGTGATGGTCTGCTATCTATTATCTGAGGGGTTGGTGTGCTGTCTCTCTCCTGATGTGATGGTCTGCTGTCTCTCATCTGAAGTGATGGTCTGCTGTCTCTCATCTGAGGGGATGGTCTGCTGTCTCTCATCTGATGTGATGGTCTGCTGTCTCTCATCTAAGGTGATGGTCTGCTGTCTCTTATCTGAGGGGACTGTCTGCTGTTTCTGATGTGATGGTCTGCTGTCTCTCATCTGAGGTGATGGTCTGCTGTCTCTTATCTGAGGGAATGGTCTGCTGTCTCTCATCTGATGTGATGGTCTGCTGTCTCATCTGAGGTGATGGTCCGCTGTCTCTCATCTGAGGTGATGGTCTGCTATCTATTATCTGAGGGGTTGGTGTGCTGTCTCTCTCCTGATGTGATGGTCTGCTGTCTCTCATCTGAAGTGATGGTCTGCTGTCTCTCATCTGAGGGGATGGTCTGCTGTCTCTCATCTGATGTGATGGTCTGCTGTCTCTCATCTA
This sequence comes from Lissotriton vulgaris, assembly GCF_964263255.1. Lineage (NCBI taxonomy): Eukaryota > Metazoa > Chordata > Amphibia > Caudata > Salamandridae > Lissotriton > Lissotriton vulgaris. The sequence continues at coordinate 31,265,330 of NC_141687.1, read as the reverse complement.
AGGTGATGGTCTGCTGTCTCTTATCTGAGGGGACTGTCTGCTGTTTCTGATGTGATGGTCTGCTGTCTCTCATCTGAGGTGATGGTCTGCTGTCTCTTATCTGAGGGAATGGTCTGCTGTCTCTCATCTGATGTGATGGTCTGCTGTCTCTCATCTGATGTGATGGTCTCTGTCTCTCATCTGATGTGATGGTCTCTGTCTCTCATCTGAGGTGATGGTCTCTGTCACACCCAAACCCTTCTCGGCTCCTGCCCAGAGAGTCATCTCTTGTTCAGTCTTGACTCATAGGGCTTGTTGTTCATGCCAGCCTGGTCTTTGCTGGCATGTCTGTGCACTATCTCTCACCTCTTGTTTTCCAGGGTGACTCTATTTTATGCACGTCAATTCTTCAACCGACCTCTTGTAGCAGTGTCTGTCGTGCTATGCAGAGAGTTGAATACAGGTCCAGCAAGCATTGGCAAAGTGACTAGAGCTCCCCTTTGTGCTTTGCCAATGATTTTACTGGTGCTGTTAGTCTTTGGGAAAAAGGAAACAAATGGGTATTGCTGATTCAATAATCACTGCAAAAAAAGCCCCAATGTGATGATGTATACACACACGTGTGCAAGTCGGCGTCATGGCGCTGTGGTGGCGCTAGCATAATGACATAGTCACGTGCATGTATCACTTCAGGGCGTGCAGATGACTTTTTTGTTTTTTATAGACCAATGCCTAGTTTGAAGCAGTAAGTTAAGAAAAATAAACAAAAGATGGGCCAACGTGCGTTTAATGAAAGGAGTATCCTGCTAGCAAATTGCAGCCACTGAGCCCTCTTCAAGTGATAAAAAGAAAGAGAACGCCTGGGGGGGTAGGAGGCAGATACGGTACAGGAGAAGGTTTCAAAGAGCAAATAAAGGTCACAGACGAGCTGGGGAGTTTATAAAACAAAAAGGGTGGGGCGAAACAACAGATGACCCGGGGGGGTGGGAGAGAAACAGAGAGCGCTGTGAGCAAGGATGTAAAGAGAGAACCAGAACACACAGGAGAGGAAGAGGAAACAAGAAAACACATGCACTCCCACAGGAGTGCTAAAAGCAAAAGAAAAAAGCAGTTCCCTGAATGTACGCAGTTGATGGATACAAGTTACCCAATCAAAAGGAGTAACTGTTGCAGGGGAGGGAGCAACCCAGGAAGAGGAAGGAAAACCATTAAATAAGACCTAGGGCCCAATTACGATGTTGGTGGGCTCACCACCAGTTCACGGTTGTTGGGAAAACAGCAATAAGCACGCGGCATCCCGACCGCAATATTATGATATCACCAAAGGGCTGGCGGTGTGCCTGCGAGGCAGTCAAGGCAGCCGAATGCTGCGGCTCTAGGTAAGAGCGGCAGCCAGTGCCGGACATGCTGAGAAGGCTCGGGCGGTTTACCTGCATCCCGATCTGCAGAAGAAACATACACAAGACATGGGGGCACACACAGAGCAGCACCAGGAACAACTCAGCCTGGAGCCTTGTTTGCACCCCAAAACCTGCCTTTCCGTCAACCTTTTCATGGCAGTGTCTCCGCCATTAGAAGGTCACCGGAGAGGTTGTATTCATGACGGCAGTGTCCATGCCGGCACCGCTACCCTTGACTGCAGCTTTCCCCATCCATGAGGGAGCTCAGATCGTGGCATTCTGGAGTCGGTCAGTTGGCTGTCACGCCGCCGCATCGTAATAAGGCGGTCGGACTGCCAAATGATGACAGTGGTCCCTGGATCATCAAAGTCATAATTAGGCCCTTAGACAAATGAGACAGTGGTGATTAGTGGGCCGACCTAAAGCCCACTGCAAGCACTGGTATTGTCCACAAAAGAAAGCTGAATCGGTCTGTAGATGAGGCTTGCAAAGACAAACGTTTTCTAAAGAACAGGTTGAAAAGTGCAATTCAGTGCAGAATATCCAAAATGCCCAGCGTAGTAATACAGTTTTCTTATCATGAACATTTCCTTTCGTTGAGTGGCAAAGTGCAGTGAGACAATTGGACAGAAAGTGTAAGAATTCGGATTGCTGATTGGAAGAAACAAAGCATAGTACCCATATTTCCTCGCAGTGCATAACATGTAATGGTATAAATATGAGTGTTGCCTCTCTTCCGGGGACAGTGCTTGTCCATCTTAAGGTTACTTTGGGGGCCCTTTCACAGAAACCCTCAATTAGACTTGCAGGGGCTCTTTACAAAACGTCGTTCTGTAGCATGTTTAGTAGTATTACACTAGGACCCCTGGAGTGCAGCAAGCTCATGCTACCCCCAAACCTACGAGGGTAAATATCCAGCTCGCCTGTCTTTCCTATGGGGAGAGGCTCACACATGTAAGTTTGATAACTAGTAGCAACTGTCAGGGTCAGCAGAAAAAGTGATTGAAAAATAGGGCATACTTACTACAAAATAGGTGGTGTTTAGGAAGGAGTAATAAGGTTTAAGGAGGGATTTAGTAAGGGACGTACATCACTCTTAAAAGAGCAAGTCGATTGCTATTCACAAACTGCACTTCTGAAGTTACTGCAGCCAAAAAAGGGATTTAAAACAATAGGAAATGATTCTTGTTCAGAGCTGAAGAGAGTCCAGCACCACGGTTGGCCAGCATGTTATGTTATGTTAAATGACACTTATTGAGCGCACTAACACCCGAGGGTTTCTTGGCGCTTACTGGGAGGACAACTGAGGTGAGGGCAAGGAGAGTTTATCCTGACAGAGTGAAAAGAAAAGTTTTGAGGGATTTCCTGAACTGAAGAAGAGAATTGCTGGATTTAATGGCCAGAGGAAAGGAGTTCCAAAGTTTGGGGGCCGACGAGGCAAATCGACGACCTCCAAACTTATTAAGTTTGAATTTAGGAGTGACGACCAAATGAAGGGAAGCTGAACGGAGGGAGCGTGCAGGTTGATACAAGGTGACCAGAGATTTTATAAACGCGGGGCAGGGACAGTGAAGGGATTTGAATACCATGCAGCCCATCTTGAAGGCAGCTCTCTCCTTCACTGGCAACCAATGAAGCTCGCGGAGCAAACGCTTCGCGGATTGCCACCTAGGGATCTTAAATATCAGGCGGGCTGCCTGGTTCTGTACAACCTGAAGACGATGTAGGAGAGCTCGTGGAAGTGCATGGTAAAGGGAGTTAGAAAAGTCAAGGCGCGACAAGACAAGGGACATGACGACCTGACACAGAGCCGCATGTGGGAGTAGGTGTCTGATCTTCTGGATCTTTCGAAGTTGGAACATGCACGAAGAGATCATGGTCCCTACTTGAGCTTTAAGCGACAATTCGGCGTCGATCGTCACCCCCAGACTCTTGACGGCCTTGAGTGGTGTAGGAGGGGGACCCAAAACGGGGGGCCAGAACTGCGGACCCCAGTGTACAGCACTGGAACCGGGGAGAAGTAGCTCGGTCTTTCCAGGATTTAATTTTAGCTGATTCAAATTCATCCATTGTTGGATATGAGTCATAACGGCATGGAAGTTGTTGATTGCCTGGGGAGAATCAAGGGGGAAGATGAGCTGCAAATCGTCAGCATAATTGAAGACGGTAACGTCCCAATTATGAAGAGAATGAATCAGGGGACGGAGATAAAGATTAAACAATAGCGGGGAGAGAGAGGAACCTTGAGGGACACCACAGGTGATTGGGGATTTTGATGCGGTGAAGGGGCCAAGGCGTACAGCTTGTGATCTTCCTGTCAGGAATGACTCCACCCACCTAAGGGCTGCGCCCTGAATGCCAGCCTGTCCGACACGGTGGAGAAGGATGTCATGATCCACCGTGTCGAACGCGGCAGATAGATCCAAAAGGACCAGCGCCTGTGGTCTCTTGGCATCTGCATTCCCTCTTAAAGTGTCCATAACTGCCAGGATAACAGCTTACGTGGAGTGGGCTGGCCTAAAGCCAGCCTGATTAGGCTCAAGGAAGCGAGAGCTCTCGATGAAATTGGAGAGACACCCGGTGACATGGGCTTCGAGCAGTTTGGAAAAATAAGGCAGCAGGGATATTGGGCGATAATTAGAAGGTTCAGCCGCATCAGCCCCTGGCTTCTTCAGAAGCGGCACAAGAATGGCTTCCTTGAAGGAGCCAGGGACTGTGCCAGAGGTGAGCGAAGTATTCAGGAGAGGCAGTATGCATTCCGGCAGCTCAAGACAGACATCCCGGAGCACCATTGGAGGACAATGGTCGTCCGGGGAGCCAGATTTCACGCGATTGGCTAATTTCGCTAAGGTAGGGGGGGTCTAAAATAGGTAGCAAGGTGAGAGATGAGCAATTGTTCGGAGAAGTATCAAGAGGAGGTGACGGTAGTGGAACCGAGGTGATAGAATCTTTGATCTTGATAATCTTCTCGGTGAAGAAAAGATTGAGGGTCTCGCAGGTCTCTTTGGTCGGGAGTTGGGCTGGGAGGGTCCTATTATCCGTGGTCAGTTCGTTCATGATCCTGAACACCTCACAGGATTTGTTGGTGGCTGAGAAAATTCTGTCGGAGATATGCTCAGATTTGGCTGAGAGGATAGCTAATTTATATTCTCTCCGAGCTGTTACATATTTCTGTCTGGATGACAGGGAATAGTCTCGCCTCCAGATGCGTTCTGATTGACGCACCTCCAGTTTTATTTTCTTGAGGTTTTCCGAGAACCACCGGTTAGCGTTCAGATGTCTAGTGCGGGGAAACTTAATTACTGGGGCAAATTGATCACTGGCCCTTTTTAACCAGCCTCGGATGTTAGTGTCAATCCTGTTGACATCGTCAACAGGGGAGGTGGTTGGACGAGTAGAGGCCAGGGTGGCTAAGAATCCCTTGGAGTCATAATTGTTCCATTTGCGTGCGGAGCCGCCGGCCATCAAGGGGGCCCTTGCACGCCCACTGAGAGTGATAGTCGTCTCGACTATATAGTGGTCTGACCATACACATGGAGACGTGGAAGGTGGTGAAAGGGATAAATTCAAAGTCCAGATCTGATCTAATATATGGCCTTTTACATGTGTGGGTGAGATAACATGCTGACTCATGTTCAGGCTGGTTAGAGTCTCGGATAGCGCTGTGGCTTGTGGCCCAGCTTTATCGTCATTGAACCAATGATTAAAGTCCCCAAATAGGGCGAACGTAGAGACTGAAGGCAAAAGAGCAGTCAGATGTTCGCATAGTTTCTCGGCAAAATCCGGCATGGAGCGGGGGGGGCGATATAAAAGGGCAAAAGAAAAAGCCCCAGCTTCCGTACCCAGGTTAATGACCAAATTCTCTACATGTGGGAGCTCAAATGATGACGAGGAAATGAGATGGAATCGTTTAGAGACAATGGCCGCTACCCCCCCGCCGGGATGATCGGCGGTCCGGTCAGCATGAAGGATGAAATACTCTGGAGGGAGGGCTGCTAGGATGTCAGGGAGGGAATCCTCTGTGAGCCAAGACTCGGTCAACAGAAGTAGGTCAGGCTTTTCTTGGATTAGCAGGGTGAAGATATCTACTTGGTGTCTGACCATAGAGCGGGTATTTAGAAATAGTACCCGAATTGTGTAATGGCTCGGTGCAGGAGTAATCTGGGGAGTAAGGGGATCGTGTTGGGGGGGGTTGCATAGAATGTCAAGTGCAGTGAGTTTTCCCCTGGTGGCTGAGGGGAGAGCCAGTCCGGGTGAGTTGAGGTCCATCAAGTGTCTGGCCGTGTATGAGATAAAATGGCCAGCATCCCCTGCCCCTTGCCCCGGCCAGTCGCGGACGGGCGCAGACGGGCTTAACTCTGGCGCAACTCCGGCGCGCCTACAACGCGCCCGCTGCGCTCGTCCGCTGCGCTTCCGAAAAATGCACATGTTTATAGGGCGGGGGCAGGTTGCGGTGGATGTGGCCTCAGGTGGGCGTGTCCCGTGGCTGGGCGTGTGTGATGGCGGCAGAGGATAGTCTGCACTTCTCCCCTACAGCGCTAAAATCCGCTGTTGTGAGGGTGCCAGCACAGGTAAGAGCGGGTGCCTACAACTCAAGAAAGTGCAATTTAAAAGAGATGCTGTCAAATATAAAAAAGAGCGGGTCTCTCGAGCGAAGCAAACTACTCCCGGCTGAGCCTCAGGAGGTTCCAGTAATTAATGGATGCTGCAACACTCCCCATAGTGAATAATGGATGTAGGGGCTTAAAAAAAAAAACCCATAGGAAATGATGTTAAGTAAAATGATTTAAAGTAGTAAAAGAAGTATAATTTAATGAACTGACCGGCCATGCGCCCATGGGGTTGTATGATGTTGCTTACCTACTGCTCTCTAGCGTGAATGTGTCTCTGTCCGCTACCAGACAATACAGACACCCCAGATGTACTCTCCTTCACAAGCTCCCTGTTGCCAATGCTCACTCCTCTCTTCTTAAGGACCTGCCCTTACACATCTTCTCGCTTGCCATTTACAGACAGTTCATCTTCGTGGTCGCCTTTACAACCTTCCTCGTCAGCTGCGTGGACTACGACATCCTTTTTGCCAACAAACAGTTGAATCACAGCCAACATGCGGGCGAGCACAGCAAGGTCACCCTTCCAGATGCCTTTCTCCCCCCTGTCGTGTGCAGCACCAGGTAACTCTCAGTGTTTCTCCTGATTCTGCAGAGGGAGGACATCTGTGGAAGGGGCAGTATTTGTGCATGTGTGAGCAGGTGAGACTGAGGGACCGGCACACATTGAGGATTTGCGTGTGCCCACAAACCAAGGAGGGGGCTTGTATGAATGATGGCTTCGTGTATGTACGAAAGCTTGTGCAGATCACTGGGCTTGGGCACATTTACGGTGTGTTTGTGTCCACAGGTCTGGAAAGACCTGGTGTCCATGCGCTGGTGTGTTTGTGTCCACAGGTCTGGAAAGACCAGGTGTCAATCAATCAATCAATCAATCAATCAATGCATTTATATAGCGCACTACTCACCCAGAGGGTCTCAAGGCGCTAGGGGAGGGGGGTCCGCTACTGCTCGCACAGCCAGGTCTTGAGTTGCTTCCTGAAGGCGAGGTGGTCCTGGGTCAGGCGGAGGTGGGTCGGGAGGGAGTTCCATGTCTTGGCGGCGAGGTAGGAGAAGGACCGTCCCCCTGTGGTGGCTCTTCGGATGCGGGGGACGGCGGCGAGGGCGTGGCCGGTCGATCGAAGCTGGCGTTTGGGAGCGTAGAAGTTGAGGCAGCTGTTGAGGTATCCTGGGCCTTGGTTGTGTAGGGCTTTGTGTGCGTGGGTGAGGAGTCGGAAGGTGATTCTCTTGTTGACCGGGAGCCAGTGCAGGTCTCTCGGGTGTCCGGAGATGTGGCTGTGACGGGGAATGTCCAGGATGAGTCGTGCTGAGGCGTTCTGGATCCGCTGGAGTCTCTTCTGGAGTTTGGCGGTGGTTCCGGCGTAGAGGGAGTTGCCGTAGGCCAGACGGCTGGTGACATGGGCCTGGGTGACCGTCTTCCTGGTCTCGGTGGGGATCCACCAGAAGATCTTACGTAGCATGCGCAGGATGTTGAAGCATGACGAGGAGACGGCGTTGACTTGTCTGGTCATGGAGAGCGAGGAGTCCAGGATGAAGCCCAGGTTGCGTGCGTGGTCTGTTGGTTTGGGTGCGCTGCCTAGGGCAGGGGGCCACCAGGAGTCGTCCCAGGCGGAGGGTGAGGATCCCAGGATGAGGACTTCCGTTTTGTCCGAGTTCAGTTTCAGGCGGCTGTTCTTCATCCATTCGGCTACCTCTTTCATCCCTTCGTGAAGGTTGGCTCTGGCGGTGGCAGGGTCGTTGGTGAGGTAGAGAATCAGCTGGGTGTCGTCGGCGTAGGAGATGATGTTGAGGTTGTTCTGGCGTGCGATGTCTGCGAGGGGGCACATGTAGACGTTGAAGAGGGTTGGACTGAGCGAGGAGGCTTGAGGAACGCCGCAGATGACTTTGGTGGCTTCAGACCTGAACGGGGGGAGGCGGACTCTCTGTGTCCTTCCGGTGAGGAAGGAGGTGATCCACTCCAGTGCCTTCTCCTGGATTCTGACGTTGCTGAGTCGCTGCACTAGTGTACGGTGGCAGACAGTGTCGAAGGCCGCGGAGAGGTCTAGGAGGATGAGGGCTGCTGTTTCTCCGCTGCCGAGCAGTGCTCGGATGTCATCGGTGGCTGTGATCAGGGCGGTCTCGGTGCTGTGGTTGGCCCGGAAGCCAGACTGCGAGGGGTCGAGGGATCCGTTCGTCTCGAGGAAGGCGGCCAGCTGCTTGTTGACGGTCTTCTCGATGACTTTTGCAGGAAACGGGAGCAGCGAGATGGGGCGGTAGTTCTTGAGGTCGGTGGGGTCGGCTGATGGCTTTTTTAGTAGAGCGCTGGGTTCGGCGTGCTTCCAGCTCTCCAGGAAGGTAGCGGTGTCGAAGGAGGTGTTGATGATGTCCCGCAGGTGGGGTGCGATGACAGTGTCGGCCTTGTTGAAGACGTGGTGAGGGCAGGGGTCGGTAGGAGATCCGGAGTGGATGGAGTTCATTGTGCGGATGGTGTCTTCGGTGCTGATCGGGGTCCAGGCGCGAGGGTGGCGGTGGGGGGCAGTGGTTCGGTCGTGGCGTGCGTCGGTTGAGTGCTGAAGCTGTTGTGAATGTCCGCGATCTTGTTGTGGAAGTAGGAGGCGAGGGAGTTGCAGAGGTCTTGCGACGGGGTGATGTTGTTGTTTCCGGCGTTGGGGTTGGAGAGCTCTTTAACGATGTTGATGAGTTCCTTGCTGTTGTGTGCGTTGTTGTCCAGTCGTTCCTTGAATGCGGTTTTCTTGGTGGCGTGGATGAGTTGGTGGTGTTTTCGGGTGGCGAGCTTGAGGGCAGTCATGTTGTCCGGTGTTGGGTCTCTGCGCCAGGTTTTCTCGAGGGCTCGGCAGTTCTTCTTGGAGCTCTTGAGTTTGTCGGTGAACCAAGGGGCTTTCTTGCTGCCGGGTCTGCTCGGCGGGGTCTTCTGAGGTGCGAGGTCGTCTGCGCAGTTGCTGATCCACTTTGCGAGGTTGGTGGATGCCTGGCTTGGGTTCGTTGCGCTGGTGGGGCGGTTCATGCTCAGGGAGGGCGCGAGCTGGTCTGCTGTGATCTTGTTCCAGCTTCTGCGTGCAACCTGTTGCTGGTGGTGGTGGATCGTGGTCCTTCTGACGCTGAAGTGGACACAGCTGTGGTCCGTCCAGTGGAGTCCGGTGGCATGGTTGAAGGCGATGTCCTTGCTGGATGAGAAGACGGGGTCGAGTGTGTGTCCGGCGTAGTGGGTGGGGGTGGTCACCAGCTGCTTGAGTCCCAGGTTTGCGAGGTTGTCCAGCAGGGTGGTGGTGTTGCGGTCGTTGTTGTCCTCCAGGTGGAAGTTGAGGTCCCCGAGAAGGATGTAGTCAACGGAGAGGAGGGCGTGCGGGCTGATGAAGTCGGCGATGTCTTCTCTGAATTGTGTGCGTGGTCCCGGGGGTCTGTAGATGAGGGTGCCTCTGAGGGTGGTCTTGGGGTTGATGTGGACCTGGAAGTGCAGGTGCTCGGCGGTTGTGAGGGTGTCGTCGGTTTTGGTCGTGATGCGGATGTTGTTCCTGTGGATGATGGCGATGCCTCCTCCGGTCTGGTTGATGCGGTCCCTTCGGATGATCTTGTAGCCGTCTGGGATGGCGATGGCGGGCGCTGAAGAGGCGTTTATCCAGGTGTCCATGCGCTGGTGTGTTTGTGTCCACACGTCTGGAAAGACCTGGTATCCATGCGCTGGTGTGTTTGTGTCCACAAGTGTGGAATGACCTGGTGTCCATGCACTGGTGTGTTTGTGTCCAGAAGTCTGCTAAGACCTTGTGTCCATGCGCTGATGTGTTTGTGTCCACAGGTCTGGAAAGACCTGGTGTCCATGCACTGGTGTGTTTGTGTCCACAGGCGTGGAAAGACCTGGTGTCCATGCACTGGTGTGTTTGTGTCCACAAGTCTGGAATGACCTGGTGTCCATGTGCTGGTGTGTTTGTGTCCACAGGTCTGGAAAGACCTGGTGTCCATGCGCTGATGTGTTTGTGTCCACAAGTCTGGAATGACCTTGTGTCCATGCACTGGTGTGTTTGTGTCCACAAGTCTGGAATGACCTTGTGTCCATGCGCTGGTGTGTTTGTATCCACAGGTCTGGAAAGACCTGGTGTCTATGCGCCGGTGTGTCTGTGTCCACAAGTCTGGAATGACCTTGTGTCCATGCGCTGGTGTGTTTGTGTCCACAGGTCTGGAAAGACCTGGTGTCCATGCACTGGTGTGTTTGTGTCCACAAGTCTGGAATGACCTTGTGTCCATGCGCTGGTGTGTTTGTGTCCACAGGTCTGGAAAGACCTGGTGTCCAAGCGCTGGTGTGTTTGTGTTCACAAGTCTGGAAAGACCTGGTGTCCATGCGCTGGTGTGTTTGTGTTCACAAGTCTGGAAAGACCTGGTGTCCATGCGCTGGTGTGTTTGTGTCCACAAGTCTGGAAAGACCTGGTGTCCATGCACTGGTGGGTTTGTGTCCACAAGTCTGGAATGACCTGGTGTCCATGCACTGGTGTGTTTGTGTCCACAGGTCTGGAAAGACCTGGTGTCCATGCACTGGTGTGTTTGTGTCCACAAGTCTGGAATGACCTGGTGTCCATGCACTGGTGTGTTTGTGTCCACAAGTCTGGAATGACCTGGTGTCCATGCACTGGTGTGTTTGTGTCCACAGGTCTGGAAAGACCTGGTGTCCATGCACTGGTGTGTTTGTGTCCACAAGTCTGGAAAGATCTGGTGTCCATGCACTGGTGTGTTTGTGTCCACAGGTCTGGAAAGACCTGGTGTCCATGCGCCGGTGTGTTTGTGCCCACAAGTCTGGAATGACCTGGTGTCCATGCACTGGTGTGTTTGTGTCCACAAGTCTGGAAAGATCTGGTGTCCATGCGCTGGTGTGTTTGTGTCCACAAGTCTGGAAAGACCTGGCGTCCATGCACTGGTGTGTTTGTGTCCACAGGTCTGGAATGACCTTGTGTCCATGCGCCGGTGTGTTTGTGTCCACAAGTCTGGAATGACCTGGTGTCCATGTGCTGGTGTGTTTGTGTCCACAAGTCTGGAAAGATCTTGTGTCCATGCGCTGATGTGTTTGTGTCCACAGGTCTGGAAAGACCTGGTGTCCATGCGCTGGTGTGTTTGTGTCCACAAGTCTGGATGACCTTGTGTCCATGCGCTGGTGTGTTTGTGTCCACAAGTCTGGAATGACCTTGTGTCCATGCGCTGGTGTGTTTGTGTCCACAGGTCTGGAAAGACCTGGTGTCCATGCACTGGTGTGTTTGTGTCCACAAGTCTGGAATGACCTTGTGTCCATGCGCTGGTGTGTTTGTGTCCACAGGTGTGGAAAGACCTGGTGTCCATGCGCTGGTGTGTTTGTGTCCACAGGTCTGGAATGACCTGGTGTCCATGCGCTGGTGTGTTTGTGTCCACAAGTCTGGAATGACCTTGTGTCCATGCGCTGGTGTGTTTGTGTCCACAGGTCTGGAAAGACCTGGTGTCTATGCGCTGGTGTGTTTGTGTCCACAGGTCTGGAAAGATCTGGTGTCCATGCGCTGGTGTGTTTGTGTCCACAAGTCTGGAATGACCTGGTGTCCATGCGCTGGTGTGTTTGTGTCCACAGGTCTGGAAATATCTGGTGTCCATATGCTGGTGTGTTTGTGTCCACAGGTCTGGAAAGATCTGGTGTCCATGCGCTGGTGTGTTTGTGTCTACAAGTCTGGAAAGACCATGTGTCCATGCGCTGGTGTGTTTGGGTCCACAGGTCTGGAAAGACCTGGTGTCCATGCGCTGGTGTGTTTGTGTCCACAGGTCTGGAAAGATCTGGTGTCCATGCACTGGTGTGTTTGTGTCCACAAGTCTGGAATGACCTGGTGTCCATGCGCTGGTGTGTTTGTGTCCACAGGTCTGGAAATATCTGGTGTCCATATGCTGGTGTGTTTGTGTCCACAAGTCTGGAATGACCTGGTGTCCATGTGCTGGTGTGTTTGTGTCCACAGGTCTGGAAAGATCTGGTGTCCATGCGCTGGTGTGTTTGTGTTCACAAGTCTGGAAAGACCTGGTGTCCATGCGCTGGTGTGTTTGTGTCCACAAGTCTGGAAAGACCTGGTGTTCATGCGCTGGTGTGTTTGTGTCCACAAGTCTGGAATGACCTTGTGTCCATGCGCTGGTGTGTTTGTGTCCACAGGTCTGGAAAGATCTGGTGTCCATGCACTGGTGTGTTTGTGTCCACAAGTCTGGAATGACCTGGTGTCCATGTGCTGGTGTGTTTGTGTCCACAGGTCTGGAAAGATCTGGTGTCCATATGCTGGTGTGTTTGTGTCTGTCTGAATAATCTTATTCACCTCCTTTTTCCAAGAAGAACGATTTTGAAAACTCTGAATGCATTTTTATAAACCACAATGGGCCATTTCAGTGCAAATAAGCCAGTCATTAGTGGGTCTGGTACTATCGAAATATTCTCAGGTAATGATGAATTCTGTGAGATTCCTCATTTTACTTTAATTATTTAAGAAGTTATGTGTTGTGTAACAGAAAAAAGTCACAATTCAACCACCAAGAGTGGGGTATATTAGCATGGGCAAAGGCATTGCATTAAGAAAAGCCCTCTCTGTCCCAGCATGACCATGCAGACAGAAGCCCTCCACGTCCAATACCCATCTCAATATTGTTCATCTTATGTTGTGTATTCTGTGCCCAGTTTGGCTCAGCTCCTACTTCTGGAGCAACCAAATGGAAACTTTTGATATTGAACACATCGGGGATAGTATTTGAGTCAGGCTTAAAGTACTTGGTGGGTGAAGGCTGCCTCCTGACGTCTTTTCTTTCGGTTTGGTGCAGTGAGAGGAAATGTTCTGGCAGAATATTGGGAGAGATGTTTGTTGTGTGTGTCTTATAGCCATGGTCTGTGGACGTCAGGCGGCCTATGTTTCGGGTGCAATGGCTCGCAACTAATTCCCCTGTTTAGCTGCCACATTCAGATCATCGAAATATATTCCTTTCTGCCATATATGTCGACCGCTGTTTGAGTACCCAACTTTCTGAGGAATTATTCATTTTGCGTATTTTTCCCCAAAATTGTGTTATTTTCTACAGACGACTTGGGCGCAAATCTCCTATCCTAGGGAAGGACTAGAGTTTCTACTGCGTGCCCTCCTGGCCACAACATCCTCCTGCGAGTCTCCCCAGTGCATAGTTAGGGTGGAGAATCTCTACACCGCCTTCCACTAGAGCCGCCCCACAATGAGGAGTAGGTTGCTTTGTTCACCGGCTCAAATATTTGATTGCCGTCATTAATGGAAGTTATTAGCATTTCCCCTTCCCATTTGTCTCTAATTCACTACTAGATGTCTTGCACCAGGTGGGAAATCAGGGAATGGGGAACGTTTTTCAACGCCCCTGTATGAAATTGGGTCAGAATTTATCAGTGACTTGAAACAGAGGAGCACATATTGTACCTTTGCAGAAGGGAATACATCAGTGGTATCCAGTGTCTCATTCTCTTTGCGATCTGTGTACCTGTGTCTGACACCCATAGTAAATATAGCAATTCTTAAAGGAGTTTTAAATTACATCATCTCCTTTAGATATTAATGACTTTATTTCAAGCAACACAAAAAAATGATGGACGGAATGTTGAACATTGTCAAACAATCACTCCCAGTCACAGATGTGGGTTCAATCCATCATTATTTTGCTGGCCATGCCATTCCAGGTAGGACCCATCCATATAAAAATCAACCTTAACCTGTTCCCGTTGGAAACAGTGCAGCCCAAACTGCAAGGCGAGATCCTCCATAAACTAGAAAACCAGCATCCTGGGACCGGGGTCCGGGAATCACCCCTCATCAGCCAGGATAGCATGTAACCGGTGGCGTAGTGAGCACAGGAGCAACATTTGGGCATACCCTTCCCACTTAGGGTGAAAAGGCAACACAAAAAGATGATGGGCGGAATGTTGAACTTTGTCAAACATTCACCCCCAGTCACATATCGGGGTTTAATCCATCATTATTTTTGGGGGTGAGTGTCTGAAAACTTTGAGCGCTCCGTCCATCATCCCCTTTGGTTTTGCTTTGTTTGCTCTAAGTTGGCCGGGTATGCCCAGACATGGGTCCCTTGCTGACTTTGCCACTGGATTCAAGCTAGCCTGGCTAAAGAGGTGGGTTACCCCGAAATCGGTCCCAGGATGCTTGTTTCCGGTCCAGGGAAGATCTGGCTTGGCAGTTCGGGCTGGACTGTTCCCATAAGGCACAGGTCAAGATTGATTTGCATATAGCTGGGTCTGAACTGAGGTAGCGAAGTGAGCTAAAGAACGATGGTGGATTCAACCCAGATCTGTGACTTGGGGTGAGTGTCTGAAAAGCTTCAGTGCTCCGTCCATCTTCTCTTTGTTTGCTTTATTTCAAGCAAAGCAAAAGGACACGTACATTTATATATTTGGATATTTTAAAAACCTTTTGCTAGAAAGAAAGTCACTGCAATAATGGAGCTCATGTTTATGTAGTGCTGAAACATCAGGCCCCAATACATTTGCAATCTGGTGTTTTGCTTGTGCTTGCGCATTGTTTCTTTTCCCAGACAAGTGACTGTGTACTGCTCACACCCCAGAAGCTGGAGGTAGGAAACCTAGACACTGAGGTGAGGTGAGTGGAGGCAAGACTCCTTTAGATACTCGGTGTGGCCTTTTGTCTAGCAAGGAGCTGCTGATTAGTCTTCCTGAACACTGATAGGGGTGGTAGCAGTGAGGACTGCTAGAGGTGCTGGGTGGTACGGTTGAGGTGTGGTAGGGGGTCTTTTTGTCTCACTTGTGGGTGTGCCAAATTGGAGACTACCCTGCTGGGAAAGGATTTATCTGAACAGCAGCCTAGAACCGACACTTGAAAGAACCATTTCAAAGCGGCTCTGCAGTTGCAGACAATGGATACACATCTCCTATCTGATATGGGTGTATACAATGGATACACATCTCCTATCTGATATGGGTGTATACAATGGATACACATCTCCTATCTGATATGGGTGTATACAATGGATACACATCTCCTAGTTTGCCGACTTTATGATGATGGAGAGGTGTGGTGCAGCGGCCAGGGCAGCTGACTTCGGAGCACAGGGTTCGCGGTTCGATCCCCGGCTTTGGCGGCAGCTCATCTCAGCACCATGTGACCCTGGGAAATAGCTCACTTAATTTCCACAACGGCCCCCAGCGCCTTGAGACACGTAAGGGTGAGTAGTTTGTGCTTTACAAATACACATTTACATGACGGTGATTGGACTTGTCGACATGTGGCGTACCTTTAACCCCCACAGCATGCCAGTACACATACCAGTCCGGAGCGCATGGGAGCCTTTCGCGCATCAATAATATACTTACCCTGGCT
This sequence comes from Lissotriton vulgaris, assembly GCF_964263255.1. Taxonomy (NCBI): domain Eukaryota; kingdom Metazoa; phylum Chordata; class Amphibia; order Caudata; family Salamandridae; genus Lissotriton; species Lissotriton vulgaris. Next base: position 31,250,003 of record NC_141687.1, on the reverse strand, counting down.
CACTAACTTCCCCACACTGGTTAGGTTCACCACCTCGCCAGAGGCGTCTGCAATCTTTCCCCAATCTGCTCAACCTATGGGCTGGCGATCGTAGTAATAGACAAAGAGAGATGCTTAATTCCTGGTACCTAAAGATACCTTGTATTTGGGCGGGCCCTCAACAGACCAAGGAGCAATATTTTGATAAAAACATGGCTCAGTAGACTCCGCACATACGTTGTGGGAAACTTATAAAACTGTCAGGGACTAGCATTGATAGTGGGACATTAGAAGGAAAAGAGGGCCCAGTTGCAAAAACGTGAGATAACAATCTAGGTGTTGGAAATCCCAAGTCACCACAAATGATTAGTAGAACCTACAGCATAATCTATCTGTTGGAATCTTCCTATATGTTTATTATTCTGTATCTATTTTAAACTCCCCAATGTCTCTAAACATGGTTCCACCCGGTTCTCCCCTCCTTGATAATAGAATCTTTCTTAGGAGTTTACCTTAGAATGTTGGAGGTTGTCTGTTGGTGTCTTGGCGAGTGGATGACTGCAATAAAGAAGTTCTTCTCTTACCTCGTTGTTACACGTTCATATCTTTTGAACTTGCAATAATGGCGACAATCATTGTGCAGGAGGCAGTTGTCATCTCCCTTTTCAGTACTCTCTCCATCGTGGATCAAGTAGCAGAGCTGTTTCAGGTGTTTTCTGCTGCTATTGCAGTACAGCCTGCTTACTGAGCATTCTCGACAGGCAGTCTCTTAAGCAGGTGACTACAGGATTGATCTTTGGCTGATTAACCAGAGCGTCCTGCTGCCTTCCTGTGGAGTTCCTCCTTTCTTGAGCTAGAGTGATATTTCAAAGCTTTGAGGCTGCTTTAAGCATTGCATCGATCTGCTGTTAGCTTTTGTGCGCGGCTGCCTTCTCAGCGGGATTTTCTGTCATCCCATGAAGTAGGCTGTGCTCAGAGGAAGTGTTTGCCCCCTCTGGTCTGCGTGCAGTTCCTTGAGGTGAGAGGGCGGTTTTCCCTCAGGAAACACTCGCCTTCTTCACTGACAACCTATCCTCGCCAGTGCACTCATGGCTGACTGTCTGCACAGTTTCTCTTCACCTGTGAGAAGGGCGCTGATTTTAGAGGGGGTGTGATTAACACCTGCCTATCAGAAGTGTTCTCCTGGTTACAACTGAACCAACTCAAGTGTAACTCCGAGAAATCGGAGATCATTTTCTTTGGCCTCCCCCTTGCAACGTATGGCTCAACTGGTGGCCCTCGGACATGTCCCCTCCTACAACTTCAGTAAAGACGGTTGAGACCCTGGGGGTGAAGCTGGAGGGCAACCTATCTATGAAGGCCCAGATTCAGGCAGTAGCTGGGTCTTGCTTCGGCCTGCTCAAAATGCTAACACAGTTTCTCCCCCTACTTCAAGTCGCACACAGGAAAACGATGGTCCAGGCTTTGATAGTGTCAAGGCTGGACTATGTGTACGTTCTATACCTGGGTCTTCTGGAATATTTATTGACACATCTCCAGATGGTCCAGAACGCCGCGGCTAGGGCGATACTTATGCTAGGCCCTATAACACGGGTGTCCCCCCACCTGAAATTCCTTCATTGGCTACCAATCCTTAAGAGGATCCGCTTTAAAGTGTTGGTTCTGGCCTTTAAAGCTCTGCACGGGACAGGTGCCTATTACATCAGGAAAAGAGTCCAGTACTACATTCCCCCATGTTTTCCCTCGCCCGTATTGGTGGCCGCTCCTTTCAGGTGCAAGCCGCGCAGCTTTGGAACAGCCTGCCATTAGCACTGAGACAGGTTCACGATCTGCTCATCTTTAGGAGACAACTGAAAACATAGTTATTCCAGCAATACCATTTGAGATAAGCCTATGGTCAAGTTATACGGTTAGTGCATGTCTTGGACTCATACAGCACCAGGACACTCTATTCGAGTAGCTGTGTACTCTATAAGTACCAAGTTTAATTTCATTTCATTCATTCTGCCGGTCCTCACACAAGAAGAACATACCTCCTGGCCGAGGACATATCTTCGTCAGCGCGTCTCCGGCTGGGTGTTGCTTCTTAACCATGGGAGTGTGGTTCTACCTCAGGAAGTCTACATCTCTCTACGGAGTTGCCCTGTGTGTGTGTTTCTTTGAAGTGGTCCATATATTTAATCAGCCTAGGGCCCTTTCTCTTTGCGGGCTGTTGGACATTTCGTATGCCACTTGAAGCGATCGTCTTTAATCCCTAGTGTTGTCCAGTTACGTCCTTTACAATAGTATTCCATTTTCATGCTATGTGCAATTCTCGTCATTTCACTGTGACACACTCACTTATAATGTGTGTTGTGTGTGCGTCACGGCACACACACCTCCTTTGTATATATCCAAATTTCAAGGTGATATACACACCAAAGGCTTAAAGTAGACTTACTAACTCCAGTGTTTTACTTACATATTTTCCTGAACTGGGTCAGTTTCTAGTGTGTGTTTTGGTTTAAAAGGGCAAATATCAATAGTTATTTTTTAGGTCCTTTCTCAGTTGCCTCTTGGTACAATATGGCAGTATCAGCCATGAACTAGCCTCCATCTTTTCTAAACAAGATAGGAGAAACAGAAATTCATTGGAAAGATTGGATCAAGTTATTCGAGTCATGTAATTGCGATTGGGGGTGAAAGATTTTCTGCTATGCTTAAGCAACACATTTTGTTACGTAATCTAGGTGTTCAGGGTAGGAAAATATACAAGACCTTGCCTAAACCAGAATTTGAGGAATGATGAAGATCAGGATGTATTTAGCATCACTTTATTGAATTTGGGAACTCACTTTGGGGACAAAGTAAATGTTGTTCTTGAAAGACATAAATGTCTCAGCTGCGTTCAAGGTAAACAAGAGTCTGTGACTAACTATGTAGCGGCTTTGAGGGGTCTAACCAAGCTTTGTGATTTAGTGACCTTAATGACTCGCTTGTGGGAGATCAATTAGTTAGGTGCACTAACAATAGTAGAATCCAGGAGAAGTGATTAGTGAAGCACCTCACATTGATGGAGGCGATTAGTTTAGCACAGTCTATAGAACACACAGCCAAATGTATTAAGGAAATGAAAACATCCAATGAAATAGTTGCCAATGTTCTGGATGGTGAAGCTCAAAAAGAGGTTTTCAAAGTCAAAGTCAGAGAGGTAAATGTTAACAAAACCACGAAAGAAAATACAGTTTTGTAATGTTTTAGGTGTGGCAGCAGTAACCACCTAGCTAATAATTTACAATGTTCGGCTCGGAATGTTACATGTAAAAATTGCAACAGGAGGGGACATTTTGCCAGGGTGTGCAGAGATGGTGAGAACAACCAAGTAAAGGCTAATACTAGTGAAGGAGAACATTCCCAATTTTTTTTCGTCCAAGTAAAAGATGAAGGTAGTAACTCCATCCCGAGTTATCCTAAATGCGCTGTATTCCTCAACAATAAACTGGTTGTTATGTTTTCATATTCGTGTTCCCCATTCACCTTATTAAACAAAGCAGATTTCGAGGAAGTGTTTGGAATTGCAGATCCCTCCATGTGTAAACCTGACATTTCTGCAGAGGGTTATACCAAATGACCTATACCCCTGGTGGGGCATGGTAAAAATGCATGTACATTTTAAAGGGAGATCTACTGTGGGCAAAGGGTACGTAGTAGTAAAGGGTACAAATTTGCTAGGTTGGCAACATCAAAAGGAACTAGGCATCATATTAGACCCAGATAACAAAGATCAAGTTATTCCTGATGATTGCTCTAATGTCACTCCTAACATATGTGATGAATATCCAAAATTATTTTCTGAGAATCTTGGCCTGTTGAAAGACTTTTAGCATAGAATAAAAGTCAAACACGGAGCAAAACCTATAGTGCATAAACCACGTCCTGGTCCACTTTTGATGAGGGAACCATTAAAGAAAGAGTTAAACAAGTTATGTGAGCTGGGTTTTATCCAACCCATAGAATCATCCGAATGGTTGGCTCCCATTGTCATAGTAGCCAAGGCTAGCGTAGATGGTATTCGTTTGTGTGTGGACTTACGCAGCCTTAATGAGAACATATGGGAGGAGAGATTTTCACTTCCACATATAAATGAGATGCTGAGCACTTTAGGTGATGCTAAGTTTTTCTCTGTGATTGATTTGTCCATGGCATACCATCAGATGAAACTCCACCCAGAATCCAGACCACTTACTACTTTTGCTACTCCCTTTGGGGCATATATGTTTGTGAGGATGCCTTTTGGACTTGCTTCAGCTGCAGCAGTTTTCCAGTAAAGAATGGATCAACCCCCTTTTTTTCGAGGATGATATATTGATTTATGAATCATCAGTTGAAGAAAATGATCGTATTTTAAGATTGGTATGTGAGAAGCTAATTGAAGCAGGCTTAATAGTAAAGCTTAATAAGTACAAGATTAGAGTAGATTCAGTAGATTTCCTTGGCCATTTGATTTTTCAGGAAGGGTTTAGACCCAAGTACAGATTGGTTCAAGCAGTTAGTGGTTCCCCGTACCGTAAAAACAAGGAGGAGTTGAAATCCTTTCTGGGTCTAATTGAATACATGGCCAAGCATAGAGGAGTTGTTGACCAGTTGAAAGACCAGATAATTCATTGACCTGCGATTTTTTTGACCCCAAGAAAAAAACCATCTTGACTACTGATGCATCTAATAAAGGTCTGGGTGCTACCTTTTCCCAGATGTGAGAGGATGGTGAAACAATCATAGCTTTTGCGTCACGATGTTTAGCTCAGCTGAGCGTAACTACTCTGTAATCGAAAGGGAGGCTCTAGCCTGTTTCTGGGCTGTCAATCAAATCATTTATAGTTTTATGTATGGGCTAATAAATTTACCATTCGTACTGACCCCTAACATTCATGTTCTCGGCCAAAAAGACACACGCTGGTTCACCTCGCATATCTTAATGGGTCCTAGGCTTGGAAAAGTTTGTTTCAAAGTAGAATATTTGCCGGGAAGAGAAAATAAAGTTGCTTATTACCTTTCGAGGGCACCTCTGGAGCAGTTATTCACCATCTTTGCTGTTCAGTTGCCTGCTATAACAAGTGTAGAATGGGAGGAGTGTATGAACAAAGATAGCAACATGAACATGCTCAAAGATTTGATTGTGAATATTTGGGCAGAGAAGTGTAAAGATATTGACTATGATTTTAAGTGCACTGGGAGGTGAGATTTGAAATAACTATAATTAATGATAACAGTTATCACCATGAGACGGTAATACCACCTTTTGGTCTCAGGGACAAAACTATTAATTTGGCTCATGAGGGACACCTGGGTAGCAGTATCGCAAAGAACAAAGTAAGAAATAGTTTTTGATTCCCTAACATGGATTCTATGATGGAACGTAAAGTCAAGTGCCCTCATCTCCTATAGAAGTACAGAGTGTACCATAGAGCAAGTTGACCAGGACATTGTTGGTCAGATGGAGTAACTGGTGGCTCATAGGAGATTCATGGAAGCGCGCCGAAATCAACGCCCTACTGAAGAAACCCAAGGCGGACCCCAACGACCTCAATAACTTCCGGCCCATCTCCCTGCTCCCTTTCTCAGCAAAAGTGACGGAGAAGATCGTCAACAGACAGCTGACCCGCTACCTCGAAGATAACAACATCCTGGACCCATCCCAGTCTGGCTTCCGCAGCAACAACAGCACTGAGACCGCCCTCATTGCCGCCACCGATAATATCAGGATCCTTATGGACAAAGGAGAAACAGCCGCCCTCATCCTTCTGGACCTATCAGCAGCCTTCCACACGGTCTGCCACCTCACCCTAACAGCACGCCTCCATGACGCCGGAATCCGAGAGAAGGCCCTGGCCTGGACCACCTCCTTCCTCTCCGGCAGAACCCAGAACGTCCGCCTCCCAGCCTTCCGCTCCAAGACCACGGAGATCATCTGCAGCGTTCCACAGGGATCATCCCTCAGCCCGATGCTGTTCAATATCTACATGGCACTACTCGCCCACGTCGCACGACAACATAGTCTTAACATCATCTTCTACGCCGACGACACCCAGCTGATCATATCCCTCACCGAAGACCCCTACACTGCCAAATCCAACCTCCACAGAGGAATGAAGGCCGTCACCGAATGGATGAAGGACAGCAGGCTGAAGCTGAATTGAGACAAGACGGAGGTCCTCATCCTCAGCCCCATCCCCTCAGCCTGGGTCGACTCCTGGTGGCCAACATTGCTAGGAACAGCCCCAGAACCCACCGACCACGCACGCAACCTGGGGGTCATCCTCGACTCCACCCTCTCCATGACCAAGCAGGTCAACGCCGTCTCCGCTTCCTGCTCACACCCTCCGAGTGCTCCGCAGGATCTTCAAATGGATCCCCTCCGACACGAGAAAAACCGTCACCCAGGCCCTCGTCACCAGCAGACTGGACTACGAGAACGCCCTCTACGCAGGAACAATAACCAAGCTCCTGAGATGGCTGCAACGCGTCCAGAACGCCTCGGCACGACTGATCCTCGACGTCCCCCGACGCAGCCACATCACACCCCACCTGAGTGGCCTGCATTGGCTCCCCGTCAACAACAGGATCACCTTCAAACTCCTCATCCACGCCCACAAAGCCCTACACAACGCCGGACCAGCATACCTCAACGACCGACTCCGCTTCTACACCCCCACCCGCAGCCTCCGTTCTGCCAACCTCGCCCTCGCCACAGTTCCACGCATCTGGAAAACCACCGCCGGCGGCAGATCCTTCTCCTACCTCGCTGCCAAGACCTGGAACACTCTCCCTACCAGCCTACGACAGACCAAGGACCTGCTGGCCTTCAGAAGACTTCTCAAGACCTGGCTTTTCGATCAGTAGTTTTTGAAGGAGGTTTTTAGCAATAAAGGTGTTCCCGCCACTTTGGTCACGGACAGTGGTGTCCAATTTACATCTTGAAAAAGGAAAGAATTCCTACAAGAACTGGACATCGAACTGGAGAAAACTGCATTGTATTGTCCAAAAGCCAATGGGTTAGTGGAGAGAAAATGGGATGATCAAAGAACACATTCAATTGGCTATCATAAATGGACAGGTTGTAGACAAATCTTTACGAAATTGTATTTGGTTGTGCCACACATCACCTAATCTCATCACTCGTGTTTCTCCATTTGTTTCTATAAAGGGAAGAGAACCAGGCACTAAAATGAACTCGTTATGGTTGGGTGGAGGGAAGTGTGTGTTAACCAATGGTCCTGAAATATGTAAAAATAGATTCAACAACAGCAGTTAAAATATGAGGATTAGTATGATAAAAAACAGAGGAGACCCACGAAAGAGCATGTAAATCATAGTACGTTTCAACCTCCGCAGCGGTTGGTGAAGGTGAATAAAATGTAGTCCAATTAGAAAATGGACAGACATGGAGCGGTGACAGACATGTAAGTATGAGGTAATCCTGGATATTTGCACTCATGTTATGAAGGAAGATGTATTGTAATCTTCCTATAATGTTTATTATTCTGTATCTTTTGGTCACTCCCCAATGTCTCCAAATATGGTTCCCTCCTCCCCTCATTTATAATAGAATCTTCGACAGGTAGTTTACCTTGGAATGTTCGAGGTTACCCGTTGGTGTCCTGGACAGTGGATGACTGGAATAAAGAAGTTCTTCTCTTACCTCGTTGTTGAGCATTCATATCCTTTAAACTTGCAATACTTTCCTTGAAGCAAAAGGAATACAAAGATGTCCCGACAGAGGCTGGAAGGACTCGTCATCACGCAACTCAACACCACCTCTTTGAGATGAGCGATAGAGCTGGCAGGCTTTTGGCTTGGCTGGATAAAAAGGAGGCGGCGTCTTGGAAGGTCCTCGAGATCTTAAATGATAGGGGCAAACGTTTTAAAGACCGGCAAGGTGTGGCTGATGCCTTTGCGGAATGTTACACCCAACTGTATTGCCCGAATCTCACGAGCAAAGAATCTCGCAAGTTGTTATTTGATATCCAGGTGCTAGAACTCTCACAGACAGATAAAGAATTTGTAGAACAGGAGGTGGCGGAAAGCGAAGTGATGCAAGTGATCCGTGATTTGACATCAGGAAAAGCTATGGGCCTTAACGGACTGCCTATAGAACTCTACAAACTTACAGTGCCAAATATTACCCCTTATCTTCTGCAGATGTTATTGGAGTGCCGCGATGACTGTGTGCTGCCCAAAGAGTAACTAACATAGTTGTTATCCACAAGGAGGGTAAACATGCTCGAAATTGTTGCTTCCTACAGGCCTATACCATGGTTGCTAAATGCGGAAGTGAAAATTATGGTGAAGCTCTTAGCTACACGACTGGTTAGGGTGATTCGGCTTTTGATCCACCTGGATCAATCGGCTCATGCTGGGGAGGAGTACTGCCTTTAACCCACGATGGCTACATGGGGTCTTGGGCCATACTGGGACAATTCAAGAAGAAGCTCTTGTGTTGTCTCCAGGCCTGGGCGTAATACGCGGAGTTTCGCTACGTGGAATTCTGCAAAGTGACAAAAAGTGGCTGAGTGCAGTGCGAACTGCCGTTCGCGCTGATCTTTCTGCCGCTCGCGTACCAGAGTGGCAGCTTGCGCTCGCCAACGTAACTTTCGTGAGTGGGGGAAAAACTCTTCTGCACTACCCGGAGCGGAGTTTTCTGCACTCCGCGAGCTCCTCAGAACGCGGAGTGCAGAAAACTATGCAAACTCTGTGAACAGAGCAGAGGTCACCGTCCAGGCCTACTTTTCTCTCGATGTACAGATGGCTTTCAACCCAGTGGATGGGCCCTTTATCTCCTGGATACAGTTTCTATATTCTGACCCCCTTGCTCAAGTGACAGTGAATGGGAACACGCAGAGGTACAAGACAGGGCTGTCCACTTTCTCCCCTAACTTTGCCTTAATCCTGGAGCCGATTCAGAGCGATCCTTTGATCAGAGGGCTGCATTGGACTGCAGACTGCAAAGATAGATTTTCTCTTTATGCTGGCGATATCATGCTGTATATAGCTGACCCCTCCTTCACTCTCGGCAGGGTGAATCAAATATTTGCTTTTTCATCACTACTCGGGCTACACCATTAATTGGGCCAAGTCCTTGATCTATGTTCTACATGCACCTGCACTGTGCCTACCTGTGTGCGGCTTGCGTGACCACAAGAGGTTTCCAATATTTGAGGATCTTCCTCACCAGGGACCCTGATGCATTTCACTTGCACAATCTTGAACCACCACTTACACATTTGCGAGGGGATGTCCTACATTGGAAGACTCTGCCTCTCTCCCTGCTGGGGAAGGCTGCCCTATTTAAAATAATGGCCCTCCCCGTTTTCTGTATCTCCTTCCGAACACACCTTACCTGGTACCCCAGCCCTAATTAATGCTTCGTCACGGTTTATATTTTCCTCAGGGTTGTTGCCTTCTTTTTGCCAAGCGCCCTGAGACCTCTTTTGGTGATTTGTTGCGCTATATAAAAGCCTTTGACATTTGACATTACTTCCAGGCAGTAAACCGCGCTACCTGTACACTTTTCTATGATGGGTCCGATCCTCGAATAGTGCTCCAGAATCTGACAAGGGGCGGGTACGACGGGGGATTGCTCTCCCCAATCTCCAAAATTACTACTGGGCGTCACAATTTTGTCAATCATTGGGTTCACCTCCCGAAGGATGAACCAGCTTATAGGATGGATAGGAGTAACATGCAGACTAGGGGTTACCCATGAGCCATCAATGGGGGAAGGTGTACTAAACACCTCCCCGACCCTATGGTGGACACGCTTGCTTGCACACAGCACTGAGTGCGGTGGGCTAGCGGGTATGATCACACGAGCCACTTCCTTATGGGATACCGCACAGTTGGGCACTCTGGCCTTACACAGTGGCTTTAAGTGGGTTGGATCTCATTGCCCTGGCTAGGTTGGGATACTTGTGGAAGCAGGGTGAGGTACTCACATTTGCAGAACTAGAAAGAGATTACCAACTGGAGCTTTGGGACCTACCGATATCTGCAGATCTGCCACGTCCTACAAAAAGTACTCTCTAGGAGAAGGGAGATCCCTGAATCCTCCCCATTTGAAGATAGGTTGTTGGATGACTACATTTTTAAATTGTTGGATGACTGCATTTTTAGAAAAGTGATCTCACTTACTGTAGAAAGCTGGCTCTGTATATATTATACCAAACAGAGTCCTAGGAGTCCCCAAACGTATAGCAGAGGATAAAGTAAATAATACCTTACTCTTGATTTAGTGGTAGCTGGGCTGAGCAGTTAGGCTGATCAGGGGGTGGTGAGAATACATTGGTTGTACATACTCATTCAAGGAAGGAACTCACACTCAATGACTACTCCTGGCCACTCGTTGTAAAAATATTACTTTAGTTTCTTTTATCTTGAGCACCAAGTTGGACTCACTTACAGGTAAGTAGACTATTCAGAATTGTAATACTTTCAATATACAGTAGGCAAATGTTTGTATAGCATTCAAAATACTTTACAGATGCATGTAATATTTGTCAAGATCAAAAGAGATACTTTGTATTATTATCAGAATCAACACTTGCAATAGAGAGAAAACCAATGCAATCCTATGAGAGGAAAGACAGGTAAGTAATTTCAGGTAACTTCTCAACTTACAAGTTTAGTCTTCGGAGGGTTTGACCCACACTGGGCAAGGGTCGGACCAAGGTAGGTACTTTACCACTAGCATCACTGGGGCGGCCGGATGCAGAGGTCACTGGGCCCAATGGTAGCCTAGGGGAGCTGGGGGTCTTTTGAAAAGGCACTGTTTGCAGGTAAGTACCCGCGGTTCAGTGACACAGGCCTTGGGGGGTGAGGTCAGCACTGCGGGGGCCAACAAGTACTACCAAAGCTGCACCACCAATGACTCTGGGGTGGCGGGTGTATGGTGTAAAGGAGGAGTCAGGTTCCCCGTAGAAGTCAGTGGAGATCCTCGGTTAAAGAAAACTACTGCAGGCCTCGGACGAAAAGACTGGCTGAAGGAATCCAATGACTGGAGAGGTGAGTTGAATTGTGAGGGGATGCCGGGACACTATCGGTTGGGCACACCAAGGCCTGGGGGATGCGGGTGCAGAGGTTTCTTTAGGCGTCAGGTTTCTCTCACCAGATCCAGTCACGGTCGGGGGGGACCCTTTAAGTTGGGGCTGCAGGCTTCTTGGGGAAGTTCAGGAGAGGTTGCAGCGGATCCACCTGGATCCAGAGTCCTTGGGTTAGTTTCTTTTACGGACAAATCTGGTGTCCATGGCAGAAAAGAGTCTTGTTGAAAGCAGCTCAGGTCTCCAGGGTTCTTGGCTGCGGGCTGCGGGCTGCGGGCTGCGGGCTGCGGGCCTCGCCTGTTCTTTTGGTGTGGGGTCGTTGGAGGAGGAGACAGACCGGTAAGGCTGAGAGCCAAGTCAGTTGTCATCTGCTGCACAGCTCTTCGGCCCTTCTTCACAGGTCGTCAGATCTGAGGAACAAGGTTCGGGGAGTCTTTAAATACAACATTTAAGGGCGTTACTGAGGTTGGGGGCAGTAGCCAGTGGCTACTGTCCCCTAGGGTAACTACACCCTTTGGGTGCCCCCTCCCTTTGGTGAGAGGAGCGCATCCCTATTCCTTTTGGGCCTAATTCCCCAAACCAAGATGGAGAATTTTCAAGAGAGGGGTTCACCTCAGCTCCTGGTGACCCTAGGGGTGTGCCAGGCCAAGGTGGACATTCCTACTCTCACTAGTTGGAGCTGCCCAAAAAAGCAGTAACACAAGGTGAGAGCCTTTGAAGCGCGCTGCCGTTCCTGCTAGGGGGAGGAGGGAAGCACCTCCACCCAGAGCGTGATTTGTTTCTGACCAACAAGAGTATAAAGTCTCTCACCCCATGAGGTCAGAAACCTTTCTGGTGGCGGCTGGCTGGCAGGCACCGGTTAGCCAATACACTAGATGTTGGTCGTTTTCTCTAAGCTGCCCTCTGAGTGCAGTTTAAATAAATCAATCACTGATATCAGTGTAAGTTTATTATGCTGAGGAGTTTGATACCAAACTTCTCAGTCTTCAGTGAAGCCATCATGGAGCTGTGGGGTTCGTGTTGACAAACTCCCAATCCATGCACTCAAAATGGCTTCACTGCACTTACAGTGTCCAAGAATGAACTCAGACACTGTAGGGGCATACTGCTCATGCAGCTTTGCCCTCACCTGCTGTATAGTGCACCCTGCCTTAGGGCTGTGAGGACTGCCAGGGGGGTGACTTACCTATGCCACAGGCAGTGGGTTGTAGGCATCCAGGAAGGTGTGCCATGTCGACTCTTTTAGTTAAGCTACACCACGACACATAGCCTGCAATGGCAAGGTGTATGGGTGTGGGTGGGGTCCTTTACGGTTACACAATACATGCTACAGCCCTAAAGAACTCTCTCTGGTCACGAGGTCCTTGGCACTGCTGTTACCTTTTACAAGGGACTTATATGTGGGCGAAATGGGCGGCAGTTGTGGGAGCAATGGTACCGTTTTGGGAAAGAGCACAGGCACTGGAAACCTGATTGGCAGGGGCCCCAGGCACATTCAAAGTGCATTAAAAAACTGGCAAAAAGTGAGTGAGGGTTACTACAACAGAAACCCACTTTTCTGCACTTAGCTACCATAAATTGTTGAATAATTCCCCTGGCACATTGCCCCGATTGTGAGGGAGTTGGGAGCGTGCTCTGGGAGGACGATGAGTGGCCTGAAGTTTTGGCGTCCCCCAGGGGGGTGGCAATGAGGCCGGGAGTTCAGCTGGTACAGCTCAAAATCCTTCATAGGAGTTATTACGCAGATAGAACATTGGTTAAAATGGGCAAGACACACACAGCACTCTGCCCCAAGAAATGTGGTCAGGAGGGGAGTTTTTTTCATATGATATGGAGCCGCCCTGCACATCAAAGATACTGAATAGCTGTGACTGGCTGTCTCAGCAGTGTTTGTGAGAGTGACACGACTCCAGCAGCGAAATGGTGCCTCCTAAATATTTGGGATGAAAGTGATGTCACTGTATGGACTGCCTCTGGCTCACCCTGGGGTTGATGCTGGCGAAACATAACATAGCATGCTCGTGCCTTTGCTTTTGCTAGGTGCACTGTGAAGTGTAGGCCCAGTGGAGGGAGCAGGAAACCCAGGAGAGCTGTCCACACACCCTAACAAAGACCAAGCCACCTCTGTCTTGCCCTCTTCTCAAATCGTCAGCGACTGCTCTGATTCTTTGAAGTCTCGTTTTTGGCAGTGCTGTACTGGCAGCCATCTCACAATCTGCTCTCATACCCTGTATGCATGCTGTGGCCGAACGTGAGTGACAGTCAAGAAATCCAACCCCATCCCCTCATCCTCTCTAAACTGGTTTGGGGCTCCATTGAGGCCAGAATTAAACTCAAGCTTGGGGGCTGGGCTGCACAGTGTCCACTCCAACTCACTTGCTTCCACTCCAGCGGCTCCAGAGCGAAATGTAGTAGTCTTTCACTAAAGATTCTTTTTATTCCAAAAATAGAATGAACCTGACACTGTTGACTTTCCACAAACATTAAAGCACTTATCTCAACCTTGCATGTTTGCCAGGCTGAGCTCTTGCCTATTGGTTCTTCACTGCATGAGGTGCTGTTCTTGCTAACCATCCCCTCATTCCTTGTATCCTTTCATCTCTTCTGTTTCTGCCTGACCATCTTCTGTCTCATCCCTCCTTTCCAGAGTACCTCTCTGCCCTTGTTTTAACCCTTCCACATCTGTCTTCTCACCAATGCTCTTCCTCCCTCCAGATCTCTCCCTCCCCCTCTGCTCCTCCCCTGCTTTGTTTTATGCCCTCATTGGTCCTTTCACATGACATGTAGGCCCCTCTCTACATTTCCTTCCTTTTCAGATCTCTCCCTGCACCTCCTCCTCTCCCCCTCCTTGCGCCTACATTCTGAGTCCCTCTTGCTCATTCGCTCTCTCTCTCTCTCTCCTCTGTACTCTACCTTTCCCTTTTTAGGTCTCGGACCGTAGGCTGCGCTTGCGCAGTCTCGCTCTGAGATTTAATGTTTTCTACAGTGGGGCTTGAACCCGCCCCTCTTCTCCATTGGCTGGCTTCCTAAACGGAGGCCAGCCATTGGAGGAGAGGGGCTTCACTCCGTTCAAGCCCCGTCTTTTTCGGATTCGGGCGTCTTTTTTCCGCTTCTTTCTTGTTTTCTTTCTCTCCTCTTCCCATAAGCTGGAATTTCACATTCCAGCCAATGGGAAGAGGACGGAAAGAAAACCATGCCCCCAAATGCAAAAATTACCGTGCTTTCTCCGAGGCATTCCTGCTAATGCCTCGGAGAAACATGGTGGTGTGATGGCGGAGCTCGCTTGTTACAGTAAGAGTGGTGAACTGTCAGGGGATCCAGGCTCCATTCGGGACGGGACGAGCTGTACCATCAAAAGTAGTAACAAGCATTTACAATGCAATGGTTTTGCCTTTGTTAAAGTTAGAGCTATTGGCATTGCTCTTGACATTATTTTTATTTATGGTTTTTTTAAACATAAATAAATGGCATTGTCATTTACAATGCCAATAGCTTATTCTCTCGCAAATGACACACAAACACCCACAGAGAGCCCCCCCACACACACAGAGCCCACCCTACACACACACCCACACAGAGCCCCCCACACACAAACCCACACAGAGCACCCCACACACAAACCCACACAGAGCCCCCCACACACACAGCCACACAGAGCCCCCCACACACACCCACCCAGAGCCACACACACACACCCAGAGCCCTACACACCCAGAGCCACACACACACACCCAGATCCACACACACACACAACCAGATCCACACACACCCACACACCCAGAGCCACACACACACCCAGAGCCACACCCACCCACACACCCAGAGCCACACACCCAGAGCCACACACCTAGAGCCACACACACCCAGAGCCACACACACCCACACACCCAGAACAACCAAGGTCAGCCTCTTGTGCTAAAGAAATGGCCAGGAAGGACACAATTTCAGATTCTCGATTGGCTAACTACCAAAAGAATGTAAAATTGCCAGTTCTTAATTTAGCAAGGCCATTCCTAGGAAACAGATTATTCATTGATTTAATAACGAGATGGGTTCTCCAAATATCTATGCATAGAAAGAATAAAGGAACAGAGTCTAAAAACAAGCGTTAAAATAATTTGCCAGACACAAATACATGGAAACGGGTATGACATGGCTGTGTGGGATGTAAATGATGGTTGCAGACAGTCAAGGTGCCACAGTTGATCATATGGTCACGGGTACAAAGCAGAAATCAGCCCTTTTACGTGCTCTGAGAAAAAAATTGGGTGTAGGTCATTAAGAACTAAGAACCTAGTCTTCATGAATCCTAGAAAGGCAAGAGAGTTGGGTCCAATGAGAAGACCATGTAGAGGTGCACAAGGCTTTGCGCCTATAAAAGGGTTTGTTTTAGGTGTGTGTCTGAAGAACAATAGTGAAATCTTACTGGAGACTGGGTGGTTATTTCAGATCTGCTGCTGCACCTTAGGTCGTGAGATCTGTATTGTTAAATTAAATATGATAAACTTACTTTCTCTATGTAGAATATTTAGACTCCGATAGGTTTTCGCCATAGAGCTCTACAAATTAGAAAGCCCATTTCACCTACAAATATGGGTAGAATACAATCCTTATATGCAAAACTAAGACAAAAAAGCAAAAGTAGTTCCAATTTTACTTCTACCCACTAAGTTATTACTTTAATAATATGTGGATGAAAAAAATATTTATTTGGGGATATACAGCTTTAAGATGCGCAAGAAGTTCACTGATAGGTCCTCTTTTTGTGTAAGGGTTAACTGTCAGAAATAATGATTGAAGGAGCATTTGGAGACTGTCAGGGACCTAACGGGGAAAAAAAGCCATCTGTTTTTTGCTCACCATGCTATTCCAGTTTGTACCCACCCATATGCAAATCAGTCTTGACCTTGCACCCAATGGGAACAGTCCAGCCCGAATTGTGTGTCATTTGCTTTCTCGCCATGACCTCTTCCCTTGACCTCAGTCCCCTATCTGGCCTCTGCCCATGCCGGGCACACTGCCTGTAGTCTCTCACTCCTGCCTCTACTTCTTATGCATTAAAAGCCTCTCATTCACAGCCTGTCATCACTTTGTAACATTCAGTCACACTTGGCAACCCCGCAGTGAATCTCTGCGCCGCTTCTTGGGACCTCGACTCCAGCCCGGTTCGTCCTCGCCCTTCCTCTTCTTCTTACAGCAGACTGAAGAAACGAAACCGAACCAGGGAGGGCAGCAGAGGGCGGGGCAGCGGAGACTGTAGGTGCAATGGAAACAACGCAGAACCTTGGTCTGTCTTATTATCCCCAGTAAAATGCCATTTTCAAATGTTTGTAATTTAAATGAAGTTATTTTGTGTCAGTCCCATGTGCCTTGTGGTGGCAGATCGCCCTATTTATGAAGGGAAAACATCCGTTTGGTTTATCTATGAATCTGTGTGTAGGGGCCATTTTAGTTATTGATAAAATCAAGAACACAGGGCTGTAATAACCCCGCAGCCACCGCGATGGGGGAAGGGGGGCAGGGGGGCTGACGAAACGAAGCTGCGGCCAATCGCAGCGCGGCTCCAGCGATGACGCGGCGGCTCGAGAACCAATCCTAGCGCGGCAGCACTGAGGGGGCTCGACCGCCTCAGCCAATGGGAGGGCAGCTCCTTCGTTCTTGCTCTCCGCGGCCCCGGCGAGGTCCTCAAGTTATTCTCGGCCCTGGGCAGCGGCGGCAATCAGGGAGGCAGCGTTTTCACCGTAGTAGGAGGCGGCAGAGCGCTCGGGGTGCCACTAGTGCCTTACCAGATTCGGGGGCGTTCCCGAGAATCGGCTTTCGGCTGACGTAGCGTGACGTAGCTAAAAGGGAAAAATTCTCGGGAACGCCCCCGAATCTGGTCCGAGATTGACGGACAGAGCCCTCTCCCAATGGCTAGCCTCCATTTATGGAGCTAGCCAATGGGAGGAGGGGGCAGATACCCGACCCCACAGAGCAAAACATAAGATTTTTCCTAGCGCATGCGTACTTCCTACGCATTGCTAGGCAAAACCTAAAAAGGAAAGGAGACGGGACCCATCCTTGCATAAAACCGTACGCTGCAATCCCAACTGGAGGTTATTTCTTCTACAGATACAGTGCATATACGAAGGAACAGAGGGGAGACCTAGGAGCTCTATACCAAATAGGCGCGTTATTTTAAATGCTGCTTTCAAATCACCACCCCCAGGTAATTCAGCCAATTCTGTCTTCTGCCTCCAGCACGCGCCCGCATAGCCTCTGCTGAAGTGCGTGATCCAGGTCGTCGGGCACGAGCGTGGTGAACATCATCCCCGTGAGCGCGCTCGGAGCCGCCGGTTTGTTGTGTTGAGCTTGAGCCCGGCAACCCGGCGGTGGCGAGGAAGATGAAATGAGGCGCGCGACCCCAGCCCCGTATACCCCCAGTTTGCAGTAGATGGATCTGTGCAGCCCGAGCACCGACTGACTGACTGAATGCCCCAAACTCTTGCAATAGCTACAGTGCCTGGTGCCTACGCCAGCATCAGACCGCACCGCAAGCGAGTTTCACCTATCATCCACTGACTTCACAGTACCAGATCCACGGCATGCTGCCAGAGAGGCAGTGCATATGTTGCACACTACAGAGGCCACTGCGCAGTGCTAGAGAGGCCTTTGCATTGCACAGTTGCAGACTGATCAAGGATGAATACAATGTATAGAAAAAAAAATGTGTGGGAGCCGGGGCCCTGTCCGTTTCCCATGTGGCGTAAATCAGAAATGCGTGGTTGTGCCTCTCACGCCTGTTATATTGTTTTGTTATTAAGAATTTTATAACGCGCTCTGTTACTAGCAAGTATCTTGACGCCTCGTCCCCACTTGGGTGTTATTTACAATGCACGCATTCTGTTGATTGTGTCAGTGGCAGCTCTCTGTGGAGGGTAATCACCTCTTTCTTTTCAATTACACGCCTGCTGTAATTGCTCCGGTCCTCCCGCCGTGAAGGTGCATTCCTCCTCTCTCGCTGCCCGACCTGCACCTGCTGGGTGTTGTCCTGCATTGCATGTCAAATGGAATCGATTTCAAAAGGTGCCAAATCTCTCAGATCCGGCACAGTGCACTCAACCCCCACCTGCAGCCTCCTCCTGCCAGATGCAGGGGCGTAAACAAAGCACCTTGTGCGGGATTTTATGTGCCTTCCCATCTGTCCACTTAACCTAAAACATTTTCACAATGTTTACACAGTTTAATATTTGTTTACAAGTGTTTTTCAGTGTGTAGCCTCTTATCAATGAAGCGACCCCTGCCTGTGGGAGGGTGGGGAGAGACGTGGAAAGGGCCGTGCATTTATGTGCAGCTTAATGGCTATGTTAGGGGTGGACTCTTTCATGTTGTCTCCAGGACGAATACCCTCACAAGGGTTGTTAGCTTTCTGGGCTAGATTTGCGCCTGTGCCGCAGCCAGTGTGCCATGGGCTTTAGGGCAAGAAAGGAAATTGGCCCCTGGCCGCCCTTTAACTGAGAAATACAGTAATAATGTTGCTAATGTTAATTGGGATTTGTAAAGCGCCTAATCACACCGGCAGGTCTCTAAGCGCTGAATAATGATGTTTCAGTGAGCCCTTAAGGCTTCTGGACCTTGGTGCCACTGCACTTGTTGCACCAGTGGAAGCTATTCTGCTGATTTGGTCCTTTTTTTCCTGATTGATCTTGTACCCGTAATGATCACCAGGTTGTTTGAGATGTGTGCAGCATGGTTGTATGAAAGGTGAAACATTCATCGTGATGTGGTAAACTTGTCCTCTGGGTTAAGGAGTCCTTCAAAGGTTCCCCCTTTATCCCATGCATTACAGCTGTTTGCCTTTGTTGGAGCGGTGTGTGAGATTGTCTCCCACACGAGTAGCCCTTAGGGAGCTTCGTTCTGTAATAATTTGGGTCCAGTTAGAATTGTTGAATTGGATGTTTGAGGTAAGAAATAAATGGTTTGAGCTACATGGTTAAAAAAAGTACGTTCACCAGACAGAGGGGACCAATATGGCGTGGTACAAGAGTCTATAATGAAGTGAGGAACTGTCATGATGTAAGTAATGTCTGTGGTTGGTGTGAGGCCTTGCTTTAAGAACGTCTTGTTGTCATGTTTGTGAAAGATATGTTAATAAATTCTACAGGATGTCAATCTCTAAAACCACAATTGTTGTGTGGATTGTCTTATTTTCGGCCCTGGTACTAAGTACTGTTTTCGAGTTTTGCTTCTACTAAGTCCATTCTAAGTATTGGTCGTTGTTGCTAAAAGTTTACCGAAAAAGAACTACTGGTGAATGGAGCTTATAGTAATTAGTAGCTAGATGTAAAGCTAACGCGCTATATAGAGCTGGTGCACATAACTGCAAGGTATCGTGAAAACAACTGGTGTATTCTACCACTGTTCCACTGGAGTGAAAGTGTCAAGCTTTCCATACAGAAAACAATTTGTAATTTCTGCTGTCTTTTATCTCGTAATCTTTAAAAACGAAGCTTATGGGGTCATAACTGCGTTTTACCGGGTACAATACTTAATTTTGATGTTAACAATTACTTAGTGAGTCTACATGATCCTAGTTAATATTAGTGAGTGGGGTAAGTAAATGTAGACTGTACCCTAAAGGCCAAATTGCAAAATATGCTGGATAGGTCACTGCCTTGTGCACACGTTTCGGATATTTGTTTTGATTTGAATGACATTTTTACTAACCCTTAGTGGCGTGTAAGACTTTTTTTCAACTGGGATCCTACAGCAAGAATACCTTCCACAGCAAATAGGCTTTGCTAGAACACAGGGCTTTAAGTGGGATAAAAAAACTGGGGGGGTCTCTCAAAGGGGCGTGGCCAGTGTAATTAGGGGCATGGCTTTAAAACACTTACGCTAAAAACCTGTGTTTACCATAGTGTGCTGCCCGACTTGTATTTTGCTGTTTCCGTCATTGCATCCAGATATCTGATACAACAAGTAACATCATACCTACACCAATTAAGTACTATTGGCTTTGTCAATGGCTATTAGTTGCATAAGATAAATAAGCTG
Source organism: Lissotriton vulgaris (assembly GCF_964263255.1). NCBI lineage: Eukaryota > Metazoa > Chordata > Amphibia > Caudata > Salamandridae > Lissotriton > Lissotriton vulgaris. The sequence continues at coordinate 31,229,916 of NC_141687.1, read as the reverse complement.
CAACTATGGCTTGTTACATATAACATTGAAAAAGCTTCCAATTAAAGCCCTGGTGCCCCTACCACAATGTTGCTGCTCTTGCGTTTCAGAAAGAGAAGGGAAATCCGGAGAGAAAATGACTCTCTTTAAAGGATATCCCTTCCCCTACAACACTCACCTGGCATGACGTCATGCCGTAACTTCTCCACTAGTGAGAAGCGAGCAGTGTGAGTAGCTCCCATCGATGTGCCTGCTGTCTCGAAACGGGTCTCCATCGGGCTGTTTTGCGCCCTGGCACTTTTTTCCGGACTGCAGTGACGGCAAACTGCTGTCACTGCAGTTCGGAAAAGAAACAGACCGTCTGTGCCAGGGCTCAAAACCGAGCCTGATAGAAACCCGTTTCGAGGCCCACTTTAAAAAACTGCCAGTGCTTAGACCCCTTGAGACCCGGCTCACTTAAAGCCCTGCTAGAACACAAGGTTCCTGAGTATACACCCCAAAATATTTGGCCTCTGAGCAGTAGAAGTGTGTGCACACGTCTCATCCATGGTTTGTCTTTGTCACCTTAGCTATTCAGTGCTTATTTCCTCCGGTTGCCAGATATCATAGAACAATTCATGATTTTGTACCAGAATTATGCTAATGATACTCAAATCCTGGTCTGACTTCAAGAGAACAACCTCTAGAACGGATATCAACTCATGCTTCATTTCCATTCTGGCGTGAATGAGATTAATGTGAGAAGAGGGACTTTTTACAGCCCCTTGAGCCAAATGCACAGCTTTGTGCCGCTATTTAGCGTGCACTTAAGATACATTCTTCTTTATCAATCCTTAAATTTTATAAACCATTTTTATCCATCTTTAAGTTCCTTTTTTAACCATTTAGTTCATTGTTAATCCTCATTCCACCAATCGGGTTCAGGTACCAATATTCAGTTTTCTGACATTCAAACTGAGCCAATCCAGGCTTCTTTGAAAGAATGCGATAGATGCAAGAAGTCCTTCGCAAGTAGTCGTTTATTGTGCAGTTAAAAACCCAATGCATTTCGGGCCTCCATGTGCCCTTCTTCGGGGGTCACTACAAATTAATCACAATACAAAACACATTATTAGCACTTTTTATCTGAAAAACGCCACCTCACAACATCATTTCATCGTTAAGTTTTAAATTACAGTAGTCCTAACGTGCCTCTCTGATGCTATGCGTTCGTGTGTCAACCACTATAGTACTTTGGTCATCCAGCACCTAATCTGCTATATGCAGGGTGTAAATCCAAGCGTCCCACATCATCCGTTCTCATATAAATAATGCCAGTTGTTTACCCTCCCATCCAACGTGAACATAATCCGTCCCTGTTCTCCCTCTTTTTTTGAGAGTGTTTTCTTCAGTAATCAAACGTTACGCGCTGCTTTAGGTTACAGATTGAGCTGTTATAACTGCGCCGTGCTCGCTGTCAATATCATTCTAAGAAACAAAAGACATTCCTTCCTTCTTAAGTTTTTTACACATCGCTATACAAACGTGTCCTCCTTCTATGCTTTCGCTTACCTAATGCAACGATCTACTAGCGTCTAACGTCCTCATCCTGATTCTTCAGGCTTGTGTAACGGAACAATTACCACCCACGTGTTATTTAAGAAACCTCCTCCCTGGTAATCTCCCTCCCGATTCGCCCGTAGTCTAACCACTTTCTGATGTGTCATAACTTTAGTCTCTAAGTCGACCACATCTCCCAACATGCATCATTTGAGAAGTCAACATCGTTCGTGTACATTCAATATTTAAAAATCACTATTACATGTCTATTCTGATCTAAAACCATGCTAAATAGATAAGTGTCATTTGTAATCTTGCGGGGGACTTCGATGTTTGCTCCGATTGTGTGAATCATAGAACAGTCTGCTTTCTCTCCATTTTTTCATTCTTGTATGCGGGTGCAATCCCTGAGTAGGGCTAAAGTGGAGGGATGCACACCAGTTTTAACCAACATGTGGGTGGTAATTGTTCCGTTATCTTAGAATGATATTGACAGCGAGCACGGCGCAGTTATAACAGCTCAATCTGTAACCTAAAGCAGCGCGTAACGTTTGATTACTGAAGAAAACACTCTCAAAAAAAGAGGGAGAACAGGGACGGATTATGTTCACGTTGGATGGGAGGGTAAACAACTGGCATTATTTATATGAGAACGGATGATGTGGGACGCTTGGATTTACACCCTGCATATAGCAGATTAGGTGCTGGATGACCAAAGTACTATAGTGGTTGACACACGAACGCATAGCATCAGAGAGGCACGTTAGGACTACTGTAATTTAAAACTTAACGATGAAATGATGTTGTGAGGTGGCGTTTTTCAGATAAAAAGTGCTAATAATGTGTTTTGTATTGTGATTAATTTGTAGTGACCCCCGAAGAAGGGCACATGGAGGCCCGAAATGCATTGGGTTTTTAACTGCACAATAAACGACTACTTGCGAAGGACTTCTTGCATCTATCGCATTCTTTCAAAGAAGCCTGGATTGGCTCAGTTTGAATGTCAGAAAACTGAAAATTGGTACCTGAACCCGATTGGTGGAATGAGGATTAACAATGAACTAAATGGTTAAAAAAGGAACTTAAAGATGGATAAAAATGGTTTATAAAATTTAAGGATTGATAAAGAAGAATGTATCTTAAGTGCACGCTAAATAGCGGCACAAAGCTGTGCATTTGGCTCAAGGGGCTGTAAAAAGTCCCTCTTCTCACATGTTTCTTAACGGGTGGCAGCAGGGCATGCCTCATAATCTGATCTGCACGCAATTCAAACCGAAGGGAGATTAAATTGACGATAACAGACATGTTGGTTAAAACTGGTGTGAATGAGATTAAGCCATTTATCCCGGAGGAGGAGGGGTCTTCAGAGAGCAAGAGAATGAGCTGGGTGTCGTCTGCGTAGAATATGATGTTGGGGCATTGGTTTTGATGATGTGGCCAGAGGCGTCATGTACGTGTTGAGCAGGATGGAGCTGAGGGCTGAACCTTGAGGGACACCCCAGATGGTGCTCTTGGGTAGCGAAGTGAGGGGTGGTAGTCTGAGTCTCTGGGTTCGTCCTGTGAGAAGGATGCAATCCATTTGAGGGCCTCTCCCTGGATTCCTATGTGGTGTCCACCTTGACTTGATTCATCTCCTGGCCAAATGGCCCAACTCACTGGGAGAACCGCCATCTTGAGTATGTATGCGAAGCAAACAACCTAAGTGTCGTTTTGGATCATAACATGTTTTTTACTCCCAGAATGAATGCAGACAAGCAGTGCATGCTTCCACCTTAATGTACTCAGCAAAGTGAAACAATAATTAAGCTTCTGACACAACATAGGTCTCACAGGGTCCTGGTATTGTCTTGGCTTGATGATTGTAATAGTATTTATATTGGCCTTCACATACAGGTCCAACTAGTCCAGAACTCATCTGCAAGACTTGCAACAGTTCTTTAGATTAGAGCACATCGCCTCAACACAACTCAACATCTATTAGCTTCTCATCAAACAAAGGATAACCTTCAAGTTGACCTGGTCGACCCATACAGAATACAGGACCTACAGCTTAAACTACTTGTCCAAACTGTCCCCAAACTGCAAGCATTTACACCTTGTTCGACATTCACTGGACTACAGGATTACCATGGCACAGTTTAGCAAAAAAGACCTAGTAGGAAGATGCTGAGAATTTGTCAGTTTTCATCATGTAACAATCATTCCCGGAACTCTGGCATTGGCAGGACAACTTCAAAGACTGGAAGGAACTGAGAACCATATTTTACTGCAAAGCATTACCTGAGAGTGTACTCTAAGAATTGCCCAGATCTTAGTTAAGTATACAAGGTCATTTTTGCTCTGCTTTCCCCTCCCTCACTCCTTCTTGACCCTCCCGTGAGGCACTTGCCCGGGCTGACGACAACCCAGAGTGTAGGTACCGGGCGGGGAGTCGCGTGTGCTCAAAACTGCTCCCGCGCGAAGGTTTCCCGCGTCGTCAGAACCCAAGGAGAAAATATTTCCCTCTCGCTATGTTTTTCTGCTCCTGTGAAATTAAAGTGAGCTGCCACGGGCAACAACCGTGAATTACATCCTATTTTTCACATCTAGTGCCTCACGGGAGGGTGCGCCTTAGCGTGCGCACACCACCGGAGGACCATCTTTCTTATTATATTTAGGTCCTGACGAATGCTGAGCGAAATTGCATATCTAGCAGCAGAAACATGTTGACCATCTATTTTCATTAAGGACACAGGTTTCCTAATATAGAACCTAGTTTGTCCGCTTACACCGTTTTTTTAGTTTTTTTTTTAAACCTTTATTTCAACAAAGTAATACAAATACAGACCTACAACCACAGGGGCAAGCCAGTAGCAGTGGAGATCGAGATCAAAAATAATACACAGCTCATCAGCCGACAACCCGGGGGTTCGGCAGCGATACAGTATGCCCATGCAGCGTTCTTGTGATGATGGGAGGATAAATGAAAGGTTTCACATTTTATATTTTTTTAAAGAAAAACTAAACATAACAACATAGTTCTGAGGTGACATTTATAATGTATGTGGCTGTCTCAGATAGCAGGGGGAGTGACCCAGTTAAAGGCAGGAGTAAAAAGGATATGGAAACACAGGGAGGGAATGGAGGGGTCAGAAGCGAGCAAGCAAGTAAAGTACAATAGGATATAGGCGTATGGGATGTCCGGTCATGGGGACAGAGGAATATCATTGGTTTCCCCATATCCTCCTCCACTTCTTAGGTCTTCCACGGGCAATGTATACCGTTTTTTCTCTGAACATGCACCAATCCATGTTTTCCTCCCAGGTTGAAACCAGAGGTGCCCTTTGAGACCCCCACAGCTGGGCTATGTCTCTTTTCGCAATCTTATTTCCGAGGGTGGCCCATTGAGTCTGCGCTACACTATAATCGTTCGGCTCCCACACGTTCAACAGGCACCTTCTGGCCTCAGGCAATAATGAAACACCCGTAACCTCTTCCACAACCTCATGCACTCATCTCCAATACACCACCACGTCCGGACATTCCCACAAAAGATCTAGAGTAGAGTGCCCTATTGTAGTCCCTTCCCGGCAGCTGCCATTTATCCATATTGAATGCCGGATTCAGGACCGGACCATACATTGCGTGGTTGATAGCACTCAGTTACGACGCCCAATAGTACTGTTTTATATCGGGCACCGCTACACTGCCGTCGTACCAGGGCAAAGTCAATTTCGCCAGCGCAATGCGAGGTCGCCCGCCCCATACCAGTTTCTCTGGAGGCCCTCGATCTCCGGGAAATAACTAGCAGGCACCAAGTCAAGCGCGTTTTGGAGGGCGTACAGAAATCGAGGGAGGGACATCATCTTAAACAGGGCCGCTCTCCCAACCAGGGACAGAGGCAAACCGCACCACGCTGTGACGTCGGACCGAAGCCGGCGGAGTGGCGGAAGCAGATTCCTCTCATACCGTACGGCTGAGTCCAAGGAAATATAAATCCCTAAGTATTTAAAGCCATCGCGCGATACCGGTATCAGACAGACACGGGGCAACAATGGCATTTCTGCAGTGAGCAGGTAAATGCAGGACTTAGACCAATTGATGGCCAAACCCAAGTTCCTCCCAAAGGAGCGTAACACGTCAAACAACACTCCCAGTGACTTGCGAGGGGAAGTAAGGTATAACAGATTATCATCGGCGTACAACGATATACGGTCCTCGAAGTCAGAGGACCAACTAATGCCCTTAAGCGACGGATCCCACCTAAGCCACTCAGCAAGGGGCTCCAGAGCAAGCGCGAAGAGGAGCGGTGATAACGGACAGCCTTGTCGCGTACCTCTTCCTAGGACGAAAGGCTCCGAGGCCCTACCATTGACAACCACTTGGGCCATTGGTTGTTCATAAAGAAGTCTGACCCAGCCAATAAAATTAGGACCAAAACCGAATTTTGCGAGGGCCGCCCACAAATACGGCCATTCTATCGTGTCGAAGGCTATCGAAGCATCTAACGAGACCAAAATGGCCGACTCATGAAGTGACCCCGCCCTTGCCAGTACACCATGAAGGCGGCGAAGATTGAGAGCCGTATTACGATGAGGAATGAACCCGGACTGATCAGGGAGAATCAAATCACCGATGACCGCGATCAAACGGTTCGCCAAGAGTTTCGCCAAAATTTTGGGCTTGACGTTCAGAAGCGAGATCGGCCTATATGAAGAACATTGATCACGAGGCTTCCCATCTTTGTGAATGGTGACAATGGACGCCAATCTCTGATCCCGGGGAAGAACCCCGAGATCTCGCGATTCCAAAAACATTTGGCGGAGGTGTGGCGCCATCTTGTCTGGACACAATTTGTACAGCTCTATTGGAATACCATTCGGGCCGGAGGCCTTCCCTGAGCGAAGGGAGCGGATAGCAAGCGCTATTTCATCAGTCGAAAAATCCACCTCCATAAGCTCCCTAACTGACTCCGAAAGGCTAGGCAGCGCGATATCCCTGAGTAGCAGATGTGAATCCTCCTCCGGCCTGTCCGAGACCGGCGCGTAGACCTTCTGAAAGTGCTGTGCGAACACCGCGACTATCTCACCTGGGTCCACAACAAGGTCACCGTCCTCACTTACCACAACATCACCACACAATTCGACCTTTCTCTCTTATCCAGCCACGCAATCAACTTCCCGGCCTTATCACCAACATCATACAAACGCCCCTGCTGCTCACGACTCATCATCCTCGCCGCATCCGTCACCAGCGCTTTGTAATCGGCCTGCTTAAGGGCCAAAACATGCAAACCCTCGGGTGTGACCCCAGATTCCAGCTCTTCTTCCAGAGACGTGATTTCAGTCTCCAATCTCACCACTTCCTCATTCTTGCTTTTCCTCGCGCTAGCGATCAGGGAAAGGATTGACCCCGGACAACTGTCTTAAAGGCCTCCCACAGGGAAACCGAAGAGGACACAGACCCAACATTCTCCACAAAGTAGTGGCCCACACATTTAACCACCTCAGCCCTGGTTTTCGGATTGCGTAGGTGCCAGGGAATAATTGGGGCAACCCGGCCCGCGACTTCCAGTTGGACATCAATTGTGAGCCAGAGAGGAGAGTGATCCGAGATCCCCCGAGCAAGGTGTCGAATTTCCCTCACAGAGACCATCTGCACCGCTGGCAACAGGATATAATCGAGCCTCGAAAGACTACCATGTGCTCCCGAATGGAAGGTATATTGTGCCTGCCCAGGGTGCAAGTGCCTCCAGCAATCCACTAAACCCAGCGCATCCAGGAAGTTGCTCATCCATAACTGTGACCTCAAGAGAGTCCGGGGGGGGGGGGGGTGACGATCCTCACTACCACAAACAACTGAGTTAAAATCTCCACCAACCACCAACCACCAGAGGGAAGTTCAGTACCACTCTACCCAAATCAGAAAATGTGACAGACTGTAAACCCAGTGGGACATACACAGAAAGCACAGAGATCGTCTTCCCCTCCCAGCAACCCGTAATGGCCGCGTACCGGCCTCTATCATCTAACACAGTACCATCTATCTCCAAGGGGAGGGAACTCCCGACCAGGACACCCGCCCCCCTCGACCCAGTAGTGAATCCTGAATGTGCCACCAAACGGTATCCCCTTCTATTCAGTGCTTAGCAAGCATTTCCTATCAGATGTGTCTCCTGCAGTAACTCTATACCAGGTGAAAGACGTTTCAGATACTGTAAAACAATCCCCCGCTTGATCCTATTGCCCAGACCATTGACATTCCAACTCAGCACCCTCAGCCCCCTACACCCCATTCCAAGAACATGAGCTGTGCTCCCCCCATAGAGAAACAGGCACAGTGGTTGAAGTGTGTAACGAAATAGAACCTCAGAATAAATAAAGAAACGAAAAGCCCCCCCTCCCCCAGGAAAACCTGTAAAACACACCCCCCCACCCTGCACCCCTGCGTTAGACCCGAGAGCCACCCCAACGTTCAGTGTGCCTGTCGCCCCATTAAACTAATCTACGAAAAGAGAAAAAAAGACCCCTTAGAGGAGGAAGAATCCCGAGCCCTCCCACCCCCGGGTAATCAACAGATCATGCACGTAATAACAGTCAAACCCCGCTGCAAGTGCGTATAGGTGGCACGCCGGTGGGGACTCACTCCGCCCGTTCCTCCGGGCCACCTTCAGCTCCCATCGAACGTTCCTGTCGATCACGGTGTGCCGGTCAAGTATCGATCCAGTCACTGGCAACCCCCGGGCGATCAAAGAAGAGCACACGCTCTTCGTATTCGATCCTCAAGCGAGCCGGGAACAGCATGGCGTACTTTAGTCCCATGTCTCTCAGACGCCTTTTCCCACCGGTGAAGCTCATGCGTTGTTTTTGCACCGCTTGCGTAAAGTCTGGGTAAAAGCTGACCGACGCATTGTCAAATTTAGTGGGTCCATTGGTGCGTGATGCTTGCAGGATAGCGTCTCTGTCCCGAAAATTAAAAATCCTGGCAATTATAGGTCTTGGTGCGGCGCCCAGTTTAGGCCTACCACCTGGGACTCTGTGGGCACGCTCCACGGTAAAAAAGTTGCTGATTCCCTTAGGCGCGAGATGATGCAGCACAAGATCCTCCACCAAAAGATCCGTGGAGAGCTCCGAGGAACTTTCCGGAACACCGATGATGCGGACGTTGTTGCGCCTAGCCGGGCTTTCAAAGTCGTCCAGCCGACGGGCGAACAACTCATTTGATGATCGAAGATTACGAACCTCCGCCTGTAGATCAGAGACATCCGTCGTGAGACTTGCGGTCATAATGTCCAGCGACTTGACCCGCTCGTTGGTCTTTGTGAGGTCCGTTCTGATAAGGTTGACTTCAATCGCAACCGTGTCTATCTTTGAAGCCAGGGTCTCATACTGCTGGCCCATCAAGGTCTTAACACCGGCAATGGCGCCCATGACATCCCGCAATGTCAAGTCTTCCGTCATAGGAGAGCCAACTCCAGTCTCATCCGAAACTTTACCCGCTCCACCAGGGGATCCCTTCGGGCGGGCGAAGCGATCAATAGTGTTGGATTGGGCGACACCCCCTCGGAATGCACCCCTTGTGGCTCTCTTCTCACTATCCGACCTGCCCGCCATGTTGGGCAGCGAGCCCAGTCGGGCCGCTCGAGATCTGGTGAGAATGGCTCCCCGCAGAACCGACCAGTAAAGGCAGGGATGAGGGCGAAAGAAGAAGAGGTGCAGGGCCAGCAGCAGGACAAGGCCAGCAGTCTCAACAGACAGCGAGTCACAGCAGATGATGACCATAAACGAAACTGAAAGTACCCCAGGGGTGACAGAATGGTCCCAGTGACCGTTGTTGTTCAATTGCCACCTGGGTACTTCGGAGACTCGAGGTCGCGGAGATTCGTCGGTGTAGGCCACAAAGTCCCAAGATGCAGAGAGTCCGGTTCCCAGCGGCCAAATCAATTTCTGAAAAGAGATATCGTGCCAGCAGGGCGTCAGCTGATAGAACCCGTCGTCAAAATCAGGATATGTGGCAGGATAGATGCTGGAGGTGGAAAGGGTCTCGGGAGCCCTGTGCTTACGCGTCCATCTTGGATCCGCGCGTAGCTCCTCCTCGCTTACACCGTTTTTAATCCAATACGGGTTGACCTTTATTAAAAGTTTTTGTATAGGTTCCAACCTAGTATTTTTTACTTTGCACTCACAGTTATCTTCACAATTCAGTTAAAGCACTGTTGCACCAACACCATCCTGCTCCGCTGTGATTCATGCACACTGGGGAGGCATTCGGCCACCCCAGCGGGGACCCAATGATGAAGCATGTCACCAACTAGTGGTGAGTGAGGGTCCTTTTACAACGAGAAAGACTTGTCTTTCTCTTTTTTATAAGCACATAGGGGCATAGGTTGCTTCTAGTGGTTGTTTCTTTCATTGGATTCACCTTTTGTTTTTGGGGGGTATTACTAACCAAATAAACTAAAACAATGTTGTTACCTTATCCTCTTTCACGGAGTCACTCCTTAGTTGTTTATGAAATGCATATATGGCATACATGATCAGAAGCCAACAAACGCGCCGATACGTGTTGGCACGAAGCCTGAGGCGCTGCTGACTGCCATATCCATAACAATATGAACATTCAGTTGGTGTGTCTAAAATTGTTGTTTTTGATACATGGATTACACTATCCCGGAAAGACCCTGTGAGTTACTTGTGACTCTTTTATGACTGCAGCAACAAATGACGAAACTTACGAAACCACAAGACCTCTCGTACCAGCCACTGGGCCAACACTTATTAGCGCCCACATTGATATGCGTTTAATTTATAAATATATTTCTTTCACGTGAACCTCGCCATAAGGACGACTGACTGCTTTAAACACAACTGTGCATTAGATACTAGTAGTTTGGGAAAAGGAAACAAACCAAGTTAGGAAGAAGTGCAGAAGAGTGGTCGAAGTGTGAAAAAACATTCATCTTGAGTGGATGTCACTTCAGTAGGTGGGAGTTTATTGTGCTGCAGAAGAATATGAGAGCAGGAACGTTTTACACGAAGCCTTTTTATGGAGTGACTTTTCCTCAAAAGAGCTGCTGAGATTCCAGGTTATCCAGAACTTTATGAAAGCCGCTCAAATAACTAGAAGAGCATAGACTCCAGTCTTCATGAGGCATTGGCAGTGTCCACTGGTGGACAGCAACAGAAGTATTCAGGTTGTTAAATGATTTCTATTTGCCATACTGTGTGGGCTTCCGTAGCGTGGTGAAGACAGTCCAGGCAGATGGCAGCTCCTTCTGTCAGACTGCCAGGCTGTTCAGTTGATTGCCACTTGATGTTCACCCTTTGTGATCTTAGGTAGCAAGGACATTGGGTTCCAATTCTGCACTTTCTTTAGCCTTGCCAGGCGTGGCAAACTTTTATGTGCAACAGGAATGAAAAAGTCACTGCCAGCATATGTTCTGTCCCCGATGTGTTTGCTGTCTAGAGTTTCCTTAGCGATAAAGGTTTTCAGGACCCTTGCTTTTCAACCTTCTCGCTCCACGAGCCACACGTAGTGAGCAGCATAGATGCTGCCAGCGTGAGAAAAGTCTCCTCAGTTTTCGGCAGTCGCGGGAACAGCTGTACCCAAACCCCACTCCTCAGACTGTAATTTCTATCACATGCAGATTTTTGACAGAATGCATTGAATTTTACACCTCCTATGTTAAGGCATTTGTGTTTTCAGATTTAGAGCTGGAAAACCTTCTATCTCTACAGTGAATTTGAAAGCTTGTGCAGCAAGCAAGAACAGAAGTTAACTAACAACATTCCTAGGTTTTGGTAACAACAGTTGTGCTTCAGTCTAGGAAGGTTTTTTCTGTGGTCTGCGTTCCAGTCAGTTGGGTGGGATAATTTGTTCAGTTTTGAATGTTAATTTGTCCACAAGTTGACCATTTTGAGGGGGTAATGATGGGGAGGATCCCTCTCCTCCACATATAAAGATTGCTAATTTTGGGGGGGAAACTCGCACAGAGCGGAGGGTTAAATAGTGTTAAAATGTGACCGCTCTAAACAATCTGAACTCCTCTGACGTTTTTTTCAGGATACAAGAAAATGGAATCCTCATCGCAATGCTGATAATCGCTGGTGTTTTCTGGTCGCACCGAATGATCAAATTCATCTACAACATTTGCTGCTACTGGGAGATCCATTCCTTTTATGTCAATGCCCTCCGGATCTCCATGGTAAGCCAGCTGTAGGTAAACGTAATCTTCCTGTCCGTCGCGTCTGTATCTGCCTACCATGATAGGTTATGTCTTCCGAGAATGGTGTTCGCCAGCAGTCAAAGCTTCTGATGTAGCTCAGTCATGACTTTTTGACTCGATGGTTCTTACGTTTATGTGCGTCTTTCCTCAGAGCGGTGGTCCAGTTGCATATGGCTGGATTCAAGCTGAGGTGGCTTGGTGTGCAAAACCATGTTGATTGGGACGCGGCGTGAGTAATTACCAGGGGCTGAAATTAATTGAAGCATTCCATCCATCACTTTTTCAGTACTTTAGTACCTCACTGATTTGGCTCCAGACCTTATTTGAGGCCAAGCTGCTCCGCTCAAAACATTAATCTGGCTTCAGAAGTGCAGCTCTGGAGGTCAGGTTGAGCGCACCATGACTCCACTGTGCCAGTTCCAGTGAACAGCAGCCCTTATTTGGGTAACAGTCCAAAGAGAGAATATGATAAGTAATCAATAGATGAGGCCTCTCCCAAACAAAGCACTAGTGGTGTTCGGTGGCCAAAGACTTGTCCCAGCCACTAATGTCTGCAGGAGCAGCAGTTTGTTGTCCCGTCCTACGAATTGGAAACACTGCTTCCCTAATATTGAGTCCTGAATATACTGGAGACTGCGGCTACCATGGTGGTCAACTCATACCCAAACAGGCCGCATATTGAAAGATATGTTCATATGTTGGAGGTGGGTATCTGATACAGGTTGTTTTAATGATGCAAGAAGACATTATACAAACTGATGCTCATCAAAGGGTGCAGGTGGCTTCCTCACTCTTGCACTCTGCTGCACATACCCATTCATCCAAAACTCTCGCTATCTTCCATTCACACTATAACCACTCCCTCCACTACTTCCACTTCGCGAAACATCCACTTCCACAACAATATCTTTCCCTAACATATAACCACTCCCACCACTCATGTCATTATTAGAGACGCCACAAGTCTTAGCACCACTTTCCTTGGTTCCACACAAACTCACTTGACGCAAGTTGCAGACCTTCCCATCCACCTAGAACCTCATCACCGGCAAAGGTTAGGACCAACTCGCGGCGCCTCTTTCAATGAACCTTGGTTTCTTTATACGTACATATGGCCCTACCTCCACTATCGGCAATTTGGTGTTAACATTTCTTTCAATTTTGGTATGTTCCTGTAGCATCTCCTCCTTTCTTCTCGTATCTTGGTCTGGTTCCAGCCCAACTCATTTTTCATTCTTCCTCTTTAACCACATGGCTGCTGCAGTGATTTTTGCGCTGTGCTGCAAATTGCCATTTTGCTGATGTCATGACGAGCTCAGCTCGTCATCAGCACACGACACCCGTGGGTGATGACGAGCTGAGCTCGTCATCAGCATCGAAAGGGTTAAACACGATGGCTTCAATTTAGTGGACGGTTCCTCCCCCTTAATGATTCAAATGGCCTCTATCCTGTCCCAGAATCAGGAGTAACTTTGTAACACAGCAATCTTTCCTGCTGCTATTTTTTTCCAAGGCAATCCAGATCTGAGAGCTAGCTGGATGGCCTCCTTTACCACCCTGTTACATCGTTGTACCTGAGCATTTCTTTCTGGGTGATAGTTATGTTCTGACGTGTTTATCCCAGAGTCCATCAAAAACATTTGCATTTCGCCAGACGTAAGTTGCCCCCATTATCCAAACCAGCGCTTCAGGAATGCCTTCCCGTGAAGCCCCATCTTCAAGAGACTCTATCACCGCATCCGTAGTTGCAGTACTCGCCGTCCTCACTTCTGGCCATTTTGAATAATAGGCAATAAGTACTAGGACCTAACTTTTTTGGAGTGACAGGGACCATGACGTTTTTTTCTTCCTTAATTTAGTTTATTGGTGGCACAGTCGGCAAATTACGGCAAATATCAGGAGAGCTGTCTGCATAGTATAGTTATGAACGATGTGGGTTCAAAGTAAGTATAAACCTGTCCAAGCCATTCTTAGAGACACAAAAGGGAGTGCAGGATTCACTGCGCAGCCTTCGATCATTTGAAAAAACTGGGCATGGGAATGAGATCTGGGGAGTAAAGGAGAGGGTGAGAAATGACAAAAGAAAAGGAGAAAGTCCAACATCTTGAGTGCTCTGGTTCAAGGATGAGAGATTACAATATGCAGAGCCAGCGCCCTCATGTCTTGGGCTCGTAACAGAGGCTCGCGTATCGTGCTAGCGAGCGTGTGTCATGCCGCGCCAGGATGTTGTGCCAGACACACCGCGGAGGGGCGACCAAGAGGCCAGTGTGGTATTCTAGTCAGGATGTGTCATGGCACCACACACTCAGGGTGGCAGGTCCTCGGACTTGGCTTCAACCGCTAGTAAATAGGTTTCCCAGCATTCACCCCAGTGCAAGGGTCGCCCCTCATTCTCAGTAGTCGGAGAGTAAGTATCTTGTATATCTTTTGTTGTTGTTGTCTTTTCTCTTCTTCCTCTCTTGTTGACTCATTCGCTCCCCTCCTATGTCGCTATGGATCCGTTACTAGCCCATTCTTTGCTGACCTCAGGATGTCTCACCGGCCTGTTATGTGAGCCCTCTTTGATTCATTGTTTGTTTTATATTCCCATTTGACTCATGTACTGAACTCTTACCTTCCTTTCCCTCAAACTGTAAAGCTCTCTGATATCCCTCTGGATCAAGTTTGCGCTCTATAAAACTCTATAAATAAATAAATGTGTCTCGACTCTGGTCCATGTCAGCAGCACCCGGAGCCATCCTCAGACCTCCGGGCTCCATCAGGAGCTCACTGGCCAGAGTGACGTGCTGAAGGGGGCCTCCTGGAGCTCGGCGGCTGCGAGGGCCTGTGTTATGCCCCTGTGTCTGAGGGTGTGTGTCTCGACTCTGGTCCATGTCAGCAGCACCCGGAGCCATCCTCAGACCTCCGGGCTCCATCAGGAGCTCACCGGCCAGAGTGACGTGCTGAAGGGGGCCTCCTGGAGCTCGGCGGCTGCGGGGGCCTGTGTTATGCCCCTGTGTCTGAGGGTGTGTGTCTCGACTCTGGTCCATGTCAGCAGCACCCGGAGCCATCCTCAGACCTCCGGGCTCCATCAGGAGCTCACCGGCCAGAGTGACGTGCTGAAGGGGGCCTCCTGGAGCTCGGCGGCTGCGGGGGCCTGTGTTATGCCCCTGTGTCTGAGGGTGTGTGTCTCGACTCTGGTCCATGTCAGCAGCACCCGGAGCCATCCTCAGACCTCCGGGCTCCATCAGGAGCTCACCGGCCAGAGTGACGTGCTGAAGGGGGCCTCCTGGAGCTCGGCGGCTGCGGGGGCCTGTGTTATGCCCCTGTGTCTGAGAGTGTGTGTCTCGACTCTGGTCCATGTCAGCAGCACCCGGAGCCATCCTCAGACCTCCGGGCTCCATCAGGAGCTCACCGGCCAGAGTGACGTGCTGAAGGGGGCCTCCTGGAGCTCAGCGGCTGCGGGGGCCTGTGTTATGCCCCTGTGTCTGAGGGTGTGTGTCTCGACTCTTGTCCATGTCAGCAGCACCCGGAGCCATCCTCAGACCTCCGGGCTCCATCAGGAGCTCACCGGCCAGAGTGACGTGCTGAAGGGGGCCTCCTGGAGCTCGGCGGCTGCGGGGGCCTGTGTTATGCCCCTGTGTCTGAGGGTGTGTGTCTCGACTCTGGTCCATGTCAGCAGCACCCGGAGCCATCCTCAGACCTCCGGGCTCCATCAGGAGCTCACCGGCCAGAGTGACGTGCTGAAGGGGGCCTCCTGGAGCTCGGCGGCTGCGGGGGCCTGTGTTATGCCCCTGTGTCTGAGGGTGTGTGTCTCGACTCTGGTCCATGTCAGCAGCACCCGGAGCCATCCTCAGACCTCCGGGCTCCATCAGGAGCTTACCGGCCAGAGTGACGTGCTGAAGGGGGCCTCCTGGAGCTCGGCGGCTGCGGGGGCCTGTGTTATGCCCCTGTGTCTGAGGGTGTGTGTCTCGACTCTGGTCCATGTCAGCAGCACCCGGAGCCATCCTCAGACCTCCGGGCTCCATCAGGAGCTCACCGGCCAGAGTGACGTGCTGAAGGGGGCCTCCTGGAGCTCGGCGGCTGCGGGGGCCTGTGTTATGCCCCTGTGTCTGAGGGTGTGTGTCTCGACTCTGGTCCATGTCAGCAGCACCCGGAGCCATCCTCAGACCTCCGGGCTCCATCAGGAGCTCACCGGCCAGAGTGACGTGCTGAAGAGGGCCTCCTGGAGCTCGGCGGCTGCGGGGGCCTGTGTTATGCCCCTGTGTCTGAGAGTGTGTGTCTCGACTCTGGTCCATGTCAGCAGCACCCGGAGCCATCCTCAGACCTCTGGGCTCCATCAGGAGCTCACCGGCCAGAGTGACGTGCTGAAGGGGGCCTCCTGGAGCTCGGCGGCTGCGGGGGCCTGTGTTATGCCCCTGTGTCTGAGGGTGTGTGTCTCGACTCTGGTCCATGTCAGCAGCACCCGGAGCCATCCTCAGACCTCCGGGCTCCATCAGGAGCTCACCGGCCAGAGTGACGTGCTGAAGGGGGCCTCCTGGAGCTCGGCGGCTGCGGGGGCCTGTGTTATGCCCCTTGTGTCTGAGGGTGTGTGTCTCGACTCTGGTCCATGTCAGCAGCACCCGCAGCCATCCTCAGACCTCCGGGCTCCATCAGGAGCTCACCGGCCACAGTGACGTGCTGAAGGGGGCCTCCTGGAGCTCGGCGGCTGCGGGGGCCTGTGTTATGCCCCTTGTGTCTGAGGGTGTGTGTCTCGACTCTGGTCCATGTCAGCAGCACCCGGAGCCATCCTCAGACCTCCGGGCTCCATCAGGAGCTCACCGGCCACAGTGACGTGCTGAAGGGGGCCTCCTGGAGCTCGGCGGCTGCGGGGGCCTGTGTTATGCCCCTTGTGTCTGAGGGTGTGTGTCTCGACTCTGGTCCATGTCAGCAGCACCCGGAGCCATCCTCAGACCTCCGGGCTCCATCAGGAGCTCACCGGCCAGAGTGACGTGCTGAAGGGGGCCTCCTGGAGCTCGGCGGCTGCGGGGGCCTGTGTTATGCCCCTGTGTCTGAGAGTGTGTGTCTCGACTCTGGTCCATGTCAGCAGCACCCGGAGCCATCCTCAGACCTCCGGGCTCCATCAGGAGCTCACCGGCCAGAGTGACGTGCTGAAGGAGCCTCCTGGAGCTCGGCGGCTGCGGGGGCCTGTGTTATGCCCCTGTGTCTGAGGGTGTGTGTCTCGACTCTGGTCCATGTCAGCAGCACCCAGAGCCATCCTCAGACCTCCGGGCTCCATCAGGAGCTCACCGGCCAGAGTGACGTGCTGAAGGGGGCCTCCTGGAGCTCGGCGGCTGCGGGGGCCTGTGTTATGCCCCTGTGTCTGAGAGTGTGTGTCTCGACTCTGGTCCATGTCAGCAGCACCCGGAGCCATCCTCAGACCTCCGGGCTCCATCAGGAGCTCACCGGCCAGAGTGACGTGCTGAAGGGGGCCTCCTGGAGCTCGGCGGCTGCGGGGGCCTGTGTTATGCCCCTGTGTCTGAGGGTGTGTGTCTCGACTCTGGTCCATGTCAGCAGCACCCGGAGCCATCCTCAGACCTCCGGGCTCCATCAGGAGCTCACCGGCCAGAGTGACGTGCTGAAGAGGGCCTCCTGGAGCTCGGTGGCTGCGGGGGCCTGTGTTATGCCCCTGTGTCTGAGGGTGTGTGTCTCGACTCTGGTCCATGTCAGCAGCACCCGGAGCCATCCTCAGACCTCCGGGCTCCATCAGGAGCTCACCGGCCAGAGTGACGTGCTGAAGGAGCCTCCTGGAGCTCGGCGGCTGCGGGGGCCTGTGTTATGCCCCTGTGTCTGAGGGTGTGTGTCTCGACTCTGGTCCATGTCAGCAGCACCCGGAGCCATCCTCAGACCTCCGGGCTCCATCAGGAGCTCACCGGCCAGAGTGACGTGCTGAAGGGGGCCTCCTGGAGCTCGGCGGCTGCGGGGGCCTGTGTTATGCCCCTGTGTCTGAGAGTGTGTGTCTCGACTCTGGTCCATGTCAGCAGCACCCGGAGCCATCCTCAGACCTCCGGGCTCCATCAGGAGCTCACCGGCCAGAGTGACGTGCTGAAGAGGGCCTCCTGGAGCTCGGTGGCTGCGGGGGCCTGTGTTATGCCCCTGTGTCTGAGGGTGTGTGTCTCGACTCTGGTCCATGTCAGCAGCACCCGGAGCCATCCTCAGACCTCCGGGCTCCATCAGGAGCTCACCGGCCAGAGTGACGTGCTGAAGGAGCCTCCTGGAGCTCGGCGGCTGCGGGGGCCTGTGTTATGCCCCTGTGTCTGAGGGTGTGTGTCTCGACTCTGGTCCATGTCAGCAGCACCCGGAGCCATCCTCAGACCTCCGGGCTCCATCAGGAGCTCACCGGCCAGAGTGACGTGCTGAAGGGGGCCTCCTGGAGCTCGGCGGCTGCGGGGGCCTGTGTTATGCCCCTGTGTCTGAGAGTGTGTGTCTCGACTCTGGTCCATGTCAGCAGCACCCGGAGCCATCCTCAGACCTCCGGGCTCCATCAGGAGCTCACCGGCCAGAGTGACGTGCTGAAGGGGGCCTCCTGGAGCTCGGCGGCTGCGGGGGCCTGTGTTATGCCCCTGTGTCTGAGGGTGTGTGTCTCGACTCTGGTCCATGTCAGCAGCACCCGGAGCCATCCTCAGACCTCCGGGCTCCATCAGGAGCTCACCGGCCAGAGTGACGTGCTGAAGGGGGCCTCCTGGAGCTCGGCGGCTGCGGGGGCCTGTGTTATGCCCCTGTGTCTGAGGGTGTGTGTCTCGACTCTGGTCCATGTCAGCAGCACCCGGAGCCATCCTCAGACCTCCGGGCTCCATCAGGAGCTCACCGGCCAGAGTGACGTGCTGAAGGGGGCCTCCTGGAGCTCGGCGGCTGCGGGGGCCTGTGTTATGCCCCTGTGTCTGAGAGTGTGTGTCTCGACTCTGGTCCATGTCAGCAGCACCCGGAGCCATCCTCAGACCTCCGGGCTCCATCAGGAGCTCACCGGCCAGAGTGACGTGCTGAAGGGGGCCTCCTGGAGCTCGGCGGCTGCGGGGGCCTGTGTTATGCCCCTGTGTCTGA
Source organism: Lissotriton vulgaris (assembly GCF_964263255.1). Taxonomy (NCBI): domain Eukaryota; kingdom Metazoa; phylum Chordata; class Amphibia; order Caudata; family Salamandridae; genus Lissotriton; species Lissotriton vulgaris. The sequence goes on along the minus strand of NC_141687.1, from coordinate 31,211,135 downwards.
GGGTGTGTGTCTCGACTCTGGTCCATGTCAGCAGCACCCGGAGCCATCCTCAGACCTCCGGGCTCCATCAGGAGCTCACCGGCCAGAGTGACGTGCTGAAGGGGGCCTCCTGGAGCTCGGCGGCTGCGGGGGCCTGTGTTATGCCCCTGTGTCTGAGAGTGTGTGTCTCGACTCCGGTCCATGTCAGCAGCACCCGGAGCCATCCTCAGTCCTCCGGGCTCCATCAGGAGCTCACCGGCCAGAGTGACGTGCTGAAGGGGGCCTCCTGGAGCTCGGTGGCTGCGGGGGCCTGTGTTATGCCCCTGTGTTTGAGAGTGTGTGTCTCAACTCTGGTCCATGTCAGCAGCACACAGAGCCATCCCCAGACCTACGGGTAGGCTGGGGATTTCCGACCCATGACTATGCGGTGCTTAAAGAGGACAAAGGCCTGGTCACTAAAGCGGTGTAGGTGCTTGTTGCCTTTCGCCATGGTTCGCAATCCCAGTAGGCAGGATCCGCGGGTGGTGTGGATAGTTTTCTACCATGGCAGTGACTTCTGACCACCGCTGTGCCAATGACTCCCACATTCTCACTATGACAGCTGTCGATGTGTCCGAGTCAGATTCCGAACAAAATGGATTGAGAGGGTTCCGACTGCTGTCCTCCGATCTCTCGAACTGTCCCTCAAGTGGATCCAGCGACCCGTATCCATTGCCTGCACTTCGGGTGGCACCCCACTGCTGTCCAGATAAGCTGGCAGGGGTCATGGGATCGCTGACAGTTACCGGAGTCCCCCATCATGGTGGCAAAACCCGCACTACAGGAAAGCAGCGCAGTGTAGCCTGATGTCCTTTGCGTGCATCGTATCGACATGTGGTCTGATGCAGACTGCGGAGCTCACCATTCCACCCCATCTTACCTGATGCTGCATCTTTGTGGTCCCGGGAGCGCTACCTGTGCTTCGCCATGTCCAGTTGACTGGTAGTCTGGAGACTTCCTCACCTGGGATGGACTCATTTGTCGCAGGGTCAAGTCTAATTTGCATATAGCTGGGTCCAAACTGGAATGGCATGGTGAGCAAAACAACGATGGATTTAGGCCCAGATCTCTGTACTGGGGTGAATGTATGACATTGTTCTGCATTCTGTCCATCAACTGTTCTTTTTGCACCTGAAATGGAGGCATCAGCATTGTCCTCAAGGTGAGCCCGCTGCCCCCCTTGATTTAAGTGCCCCTGCAGATCGCCTCACTCGGCTGGCCCCTGTAATGATGTGTGCATTCTAGTAGTTGGGCGTGGGCGGAGCTAGGGGGTTAGTGGAAGAGGAGGAGCGAGGACAGGAAGGGGTTAGTTAGCGTAGGGACTAGGATGAAATAACAGGTAGCTAATAAAGCTCCATGGTCAACATACCTAGTGTCTGTCATTATTGCAATCAGGACACTACAGGTGGCGACGAGGGTGGGATAGTGCAGTCTGCCATCCCTAGAACCCTACGAAGAAGCGTCCCGTCCCTTGCAGTGCAGAAAGAGAAAAACGCTGCTGAAGACACGTGTGTCTGCATTGAGACCGCCGCCCAGACCAAGAGGCCAGCGGTATTTGCCCTTGCTCCGCGATCAGCCGGTCGCGTAGAGCCCCGAGGGAGAAGCGTCATTGAGCGCTGAGAGCGTTTGAAGTGAAACGCCGGTGCGCGCCAAAAAGGTGCTCACCCCCGATGCGTGTAAAACGGCACGCACTCGATAAGGAGAAATCGGGAGCCTCCCCCGATCCTGGCTGCTGCTCCGGTGACCGAGAGGTGTCTGAGGCACTGTCAAAGCCTCGTGAACGTGCCCTGAAGAAAGAGCGCCGGTGCGCGCCAAAAGTGAAAAGCTCACCCCCGATGCGTGAGGAATAGCAGGTGCATAACGAAGCGCAATCGGGAGCCCACCCCGATCTTACATGAACGTTCCTGGATCAAAGAGCGTGTGAGGGATTGAGGAAACATTGCTGCCTGCAAACAACTGGCTTCTGGTGAGTGCTGAGTGACTCCCTGTGAGCCTGCAGTCGAATGAGTTTGAAATCTCGAGGAGTGAGATTTCCAGGCGAGTGGCCATCTTTGAGTCAGGCAGCTTTGAGGGACATCCCCTATGTGATCCATAAGCGGCCATTGTGGAGTCAGGCAGAGAGAGAGAGAGCGAGAGAGAGAGAGAGAAATCCAACAAGCATTGGTTGAGCCAAGAGAGCAGGACAAACAAGCACAAGTAAATGCGAAGGTGAAGCAACAAACATAAGTGAACACAAGAGTGAATTAACAAGCAAGCACAAGCAAACACAAGAATGAATTAACAAACAAGCCCAAGCAAACTCAAGAGTGAAATAATAAACAAGCACGAGCAAATGCAAGAGTCGACAACCAACAAGCACGAGTGAATGCAGAGGGTGAACAAGAAAACAAGCAGTGATAAATGTAAGTGAACAGCAAGGACAAATCTAAAGGAACAATCAGTGGCAAGTGTACGGAACCAAGCACTAGCAAAGGCAAATGAGCGAACATTGACAAACGTGAAGGAAACAAGACTTGACAAATGCAAGAAGTGAATCAAACAAGTAAGCAGATGCGAGAAACGTAATCAAACAAACATAAGCAGATGCAAGAGATAAATAAAGACAACGTTGAGCACAAACAGAAGAGGGCAGTCCTGCAGAAGACCCCGAAGAGGGCAGAATTGCTGAAGACCCCGAAGAGGGCAGAAGTGCAGAAGACCCAGAAGAGGGCAGTCCTGCAGAAGACCCCAAAGAGGGCAGAATTGCTGAAGACCCCGAAGAGGGCAGAAGTGCATAAGACCCCGAAGAGGGCAGAATTGCTGAAGACCCCGAAGAGGGCAGAAGTGCAGAAGACCCAGAAGAGGGCAGTCCTGCAGAAGATCCTGAAGAGGGCAGAATTGCTGAAGATCCCGAAGAGGGCAGAAGTGCAGAAGACCCAGAAGAGGGCAGTCCTGCAGAAAACCCCGAAGAGGGCAGAACTGCAGAAGACAGTACCAGAAGCCAAGAAAATAAATGATCCAGAAGCATGAGGAGATGAATGTCGAGGAAGCCTTCTCTCATCAACAAAGTGATTGGAGGACCCGTACTAGTCCAGAAGAGACGCATGAACGAACAGGATGTCAAATGTGTCAGGCATCACCGTGAAAGAGGCATCAACCACCTGCAGCTAGCATGCGACTCTAAAGAAAGGGAGTCACGAGTCACGCACAGTGTAGCTGAGTGGTGGCCAGTCTGAACTCAAGAAATCCAAGTTTCACTCACTGGCGCATGTTGAGATAGTTGAGAAGCGTACCAACCTCAAAGCAAACGACCAGACCGAGGATCTCGGCTGAAGAGAGTCAGCAAAGAATACGGAAAGCAAAGTGAGCAGTCCTGTGACTGTAACAGATCAGAATCTTCCTCTCATGGCGGTCGGAAAAGTAACACAACGGTCCAATCCCGGCATTGAAGTACCGCCCCCAGCGACACGGACTGACACTCGGAGTTTGGGTTCCAAATGGAACTGGTGGCTGGAATCCCTGGATGATTTCCTGGAAGCAACCGGTGAGCAAAGAGATAGAAAATGTCTGATACTACTCCTCCAGCTGGTGGGTCATGAGGGCCAACACCTAATCAGAACATTTTCCGAAGAGGACACAGAGACCTATGAAAGACTCCAAGAGAAGCTACGTGCCCATTTCAACGCACAAGCAGATGTGGATCATGATTGCATCGTTTTCAACACAGCACCAGGCGAACCATTGCCAAACTTCATCACCCGGTTGCAAAGTCTGGTACAATGCCATTTCAACACATTTACAAATGAGGAAGCAGGTCGGCTCCGGATAATCGAAGGCTGTTCAAATTCGAAATCGAAGCGCAAGATCCTTCGAGGGCATTGGTCGCTAAAGGAAATTATCAGGAAGGCCGAAGTTGGGATGCGGGTCAAAGCAAGAGACAGTTCACAGGAATCGCACCCGAATACAAAACACCAAGACACCCGGAAAGAGACATCACTCATGTCCAGGAATAAAGCTCAGGAAATAAACAAAACTAGAAAGACCAGAGATAAGACCAGACCAGAGATAAGACAGCGGGAGAGACAAAGTGACAGCAATACAAAAGACGACCTCAAGGAGTTATTGGCACAAACTATTCTGAAGAGGATGAAGTGTTAAGTGGGTCAGATCGCATCAATAGACCCGATGACAGCCTGCCCAACAACGGTGCAAGAAAAGTAAACTATAGAAGAATGGACCAGTCACGTCAACACTGGAATTCTGGACACAACCACACCCGGGCACCTCACTGCTTGTCACATGCTGGGGACGAGTCCGAGGAAGTATCAAGCAGGAGAACATATCACACCCGTAGCACAGATGTCAGTACACCAAACAAGCGGGAAGAAGAAACAGATCACATAAGACGGACTGATTCACTCAGACACCGAAAAAGGGAAGACAAACGCATCCATTACATCCGAGATAATGAGAAAATTGAGAGGAGGTTGTTACCATCATGCGAGAAAGGCAAAGATGAAATACCCTGGGATCAAACACGAGAAACAAGCACGTGGTTATCAAACAACCTCTCCAATGAAATGACACTGAAGACACCTCCAGAAAGGTACCCGGAGAAACGTCCCAAAGATAACTCCAACTTGAAGAGCAATTCGTCACGGCCTACCCATTTCAGAACTCTACCATTCAAGACACTCTCAAAGGAACGTTCTCGATGGAAAACGACAAAAGACTCCTCCGATTCAGAAAGCATGTCCATCCGATCCTGGAAGTTGACAAAAGACTACTCTGATTCCAAAAGCATGTCTGTCCAATCCTTTGAGTCGATGCGTCGTGGCCATGGCATCAACCACCCGAACACACCATAGAACCAAAGGACATTCGTCCCATCAAGAGCAACCTATCTCACACCAATGTCTCCGAAGACTCAATCACCCCACAAGACAACTTGTCATGCCAGTCGCAGGTATATCACAACATAAGGAATATACCGTCACCCCGGATGGGGTCAGCGAGGCTGACTCAAAGGACATACCGAATGAAAACGGATATAAAGGACATTACACACCAGATGAGAAAGGACTATACAGTCTCTCTGCAGGGAAGGCAAGACTTATTGACAGAGACGGATCATCATCGGATGAGAGAAGAACATGCACCTGCCCAGATAGTCACAGGGTTCATCAGTCTTAAACGCGAGTGGGAGTGGGTGAGACAGCCAGAGGCGCAAATCAACCAGAGGCCGCAAATGAGTCCCCGAACTAAACGAGGATGACTCGTTCAGACATTGACGTGCCGTCTGGCATGCATGACTTTGAACAGGAGGACAGTGTTACCCTCGACTGGACAAGACAAAGAGACGCAACATCACACGTGGGTGCTCGGAAGAGAACCAGAACAATATCCACTCATGAAGGAGATCGAGCGTCAATCGAACAAGAGCCACAAAGGAAGACAGACTGCCGCCATCACGCTGAGCCATTCACAGTCACCTCACAAGGGGCAATCATGATCGCCTCTGAGACTGAAGATGAGTGGATAACCCAGAAGCCCATTGGAAACCGCCATGAATCTGGGAACAAGAAGATCACACGAGACATTTCGCGAGTTCAAAGAGGCACTCCTGTAGTCAAAGAGACTCTTGTCAAGGCAGGAGAAAGCCACACCACGGAACTGGATAGGTGTCTCCATAGCTTAAACGGGCGGTCTGCAGACCCGTGTGGTTGATTGAAGAACTCTGATCAAGTCGGTCGTTTCATTTGTTAACAAAGGGGGAGATGTAATGATGTGTGCATTCTATTAGTTGGGCGTGGGCGGAGCTAGGGGGTTAGAGGAAGAGGAGGAGGGAGGACAAGAAGAGGTTAGTTAGAGTAGGGACTAGGACGAGATAACAGGTAGCTAATAAAGCTCCATGTTCAACATACCTAGTGTCTGTCATTATTGCAATCAGGACACTACAGCCCCTCCTGCCTCGATCCCTAGACCGAGTGCTGGGGCGAGTTCTGATCGAGAGAACTCCTGCATCCCATATTACCACCCTGCATGCGGCTGCTGCCAGGGAGGTGCCCACTAGCGCTGGGAAGCCCTTGGGCAGCTATGCGCTTTATAAAACCATTTAACATAACACTTTGTGGAAGAGTCCATGTCGTCGTCCCCACGCACAGCTTTCTCAAGTCAGCGACTCCTTTCGCGACTCCCACCACTCTAAGGGTCTTCGTGTGGTGTTTGGCAGAAATAGCGCTGTAAATGGGCTTTCCATGATCAAGCAATATAGTAGGAGGCACCTTATGCCTGTCCAGGTACAGATCTTCAGCATGCGGCTCCTGCAGGGGCATGCTTGCATTAGACAAATAGGATCCCGAAATGGTGACTTCATTGAAGTATAGAGAGCCTGACGTCAGCAGTGATTGCTGTCTCCAGGTGGCCGAATAAAATTTAAATAATGCTTATATCTGTAGTGAGTGTAACGAGGCCTACGTTTGTGACTTTGATTGCATCTTAATGTGAAGAAACTGCTGTGGGCTAGCTTGGACAAGTAATATGGAAATGTGTGTGACTTTTTCCTCCTATTGCAATTCTCTTAGATGTATATTTTGAGACTACGAAGAAAAAAAAAGAGTTTCAGCTCCCCTACATAATGAAACATGTTACATGCTGCCTTGTTTGCTTTCTGACCATCTTTCCACAACAGACCCATCTCCTCCCATTGGAGCCATCCTCCTTCTATGCTCCTGGTGTCATCTTTCAAATAAAGTAGGAAAAAAATCCCCAAAAAAAGAAAGGACCTCAACCCCAGTGCAGCTCTAACCCCATTGCCTGGAAAACAAAAAACCTCAGCCCTGAAGCTCCACCTAGTGGCCAATCCATTAATGATGACTTTCACACTCCTTCAAAGAAAGTGAAAATAATCCCCAAAATAGAGAAAGCTCTTCGACCCTGCTGCTGCCCTATCCTCATTACCCAGCACAGCAAAGAGGACTATGCCCTTACCCCAGCCCTGGAACCTCACCTAGTGGCCAAACCATGAAAGGCAACTTTCACAGTTAAACCCTCTGAAACCTTCATACTACTTCTGATCAGTCCTATGGAACTGAGCCCTTTCCATGCCCCTCGCTCCCAACTATGGCTTCACATGGCAATGTCATGGAAAGATATGGTCCCAATTCCTACCGCATGAATTACCACCAAACCTCTCCAAACATGCTGTGAAGAATGACAAGCACAAACTAATCAAAGAACATCCAGAAACTCTTTCAACAGATATCTACTACAGGTCAATGCTTGGGGGCCTTATAACAGACTACAAGCTCTGCACCAAGACACCAGCCAAATGGAGAATAATGTTCCAACAGCATCTGCATGTTACCAACACAATCAATGTCCTAATCCCAACATTTTAGCGCAGAACTGTCCATATTCATATACAGAAGCGGACGCACCCTAATCCAAGCCTTTGAACAGAACCTCTCCGTCTTTAACTGCCACTTCCCTGCTCTCTGCAGCTCTTTGTCATCTGCTCTCAATCTTACTCTACCTCCTAACCCCACAGAACACATCCCCACACTCTCGCCTCACCCAGTAGAACCTGCCACTCACCAATCCCCACGCACCAACATTATTGACACCACCATGTGCACCCTCCCCTTTCCTTAACCTCCACAAAGACAAGGCTCTACCACTTGAGTTATCTCCCCTTCCTTCAAGATCCACTTCTCCTGAACACTCAGACCCAAACTACCACACCTGATTCCCTACAGTCCCGGAACCACCTCAGACCAGAGCCAACTCTAACCCCCATTGTAGCCTACAATGACAATCAGTTAACCCTTCCCTCTGCCATAGAGCCAACGGCGTCTCAGAAGACCCCCTTAATCACCCGTCTGGAACTTAAAATCAACACTATGCTAAAAGGACTCGCCTCACTACGAAAGGGCATCATGATCTGCCCCAGTTGGCCTCCCAATCACACAACCAAGCAAACGCCGACCCTGCCGCAATCATACCCTTGACTCCTCCCACCTTACCACATGGCCAACTATCCCCTATACTAAGTACCACGGTAAACCCAGACGCACCACAACTGTAATGTCACAGCTGGAAGTGGAAATTGGGAGCCACACATACGCCACTGCTCCCAGCCTACCCTTCTACCCCAACATTCAGGATTTCCTCGGCACTAACAGGATTCCCCCCACTAATCACCTTCTCGGGCCAACTTACCACCATCCAGCTTACTCAATCTGAAACGAAAACATCACCCAAACTAAAATGCATGTTATTAAACTGTAGGTCAGCAGTCAAGCATGCTACAGAAATAGCGGAAACCATCCTACTTCATAAAATCGACATATGTTTTCTGACTGAAGCCTGGCTAAACGTCCACTCATCCTCCGTTATCAATCTCCTCTTCCCACCGGGCTTCTCAATCATTCGTCTAGACCATATAGATCATATTGGTGATGGATTAGATATCATACACAACAGTGATCTGTACCAAAACCCTTCCACACAGTTGAATACAATACCTTTGAATACCCAGGGGTCAATCTCTCCTCCAAAGTCTTGAACCCACGCCATCTATCACCCACCAGCTGAGAAATTCAACTCTTTGAGAATTTAACAGACCTAATAAAGCTCAACTCCATGAAAGACTCTACTGACATTATACAAGGAGACCTACACTTGCACAATGCTGATGATTTAATAGTACAAGCCTTATCCTCACTCCTGGAATCAAAAGGTGTCACCCAACATTGCAAACATCAAACCCACAATAAAGGGTCTACTGTCGACAAAATCATTACCTACCTCAATATCATTTCCCTCCATCCCATCCTACCCATCGACTGGACTGACCACCACTTAATTCTATTCATTGTTAACCAACCTAAGCTCCCTACCCAAACCCATCGTCCTAATCACTGGGCAAGGAATATGCATACAATCCCTCAATCAGATCTAGAATCCCTAATCAGTTCCCAAACTCTACTGCCACCCAACCTCTCTAACACAGACAACCTCACCTCCCAGTATAACTAAAAAAGAACAGAACTTCTCGACACCGTCGCCCCCTAAAACTCAAGAATTCTAGAATTGTCCCTTCCAGATCCTGGTTCTACAAAGACCTTAACAAGGAGAGACAACAACTGAGACTGACTGAACGAGCTTGGAGAACACAACCCCTGCTGATCTATTTCTCTCTCCCCCGTGCTGAATGCCTAAAATACAAAAAACATATCTACAGGGAAAAATCTTCCTTCTTTCGAGCCCAACTTGATCATTCCAGCAACAGACCTAAGGACCCTTTCAACAAACTCAAACACTAAACCTTCTCTCTCCCACAACATTCAATTGTAAACTCTACCTTGCGCTGTGAAGTGTTAACCAAATTCTTCTCAGATTAAATGGCAAACATCAAACTCTCTCTAGACCCCACCACCTCTTCGCCCGCTTCCAAAGATGACCCTTCTACCAAAGATGGACCTCCCCAACCAACGGTCCACCCATACCCACCCCCTCGGTGAACAATTACACCAACAACAACTACTTACTATTGAAAATCACTGCAACCTACACCAAGTATGAAAACATCTCTGACAGGAAAGTCCTTGAAATGCTTTAATTTTTTTTTTTCAAATTCTTTTTATTGGCAGAGTAGATGTGAACGTTACATCGTATCGTGGCATATTCATATTTCAAGCATTCCTGTACGTACACATATCCTTGTCAAGTATCACAATAACATTTAACATTTTCAATTTTTTTGTCATATAACCCAATCATATACAGACTAAACTCCCCCCACCCTCGCCCTCCCTCTCCCAGCACTCAATTAGTTACTTTGAAAATACATGTTACATGGCTACAACTAGCACAATGGCATCACATGTTTTAATTCACCACGTATCACATGGGGACGATATATCGTATGATAAGTCTATTAGGTTCTACCTGTGCACCTAGATCTGCTGGGCCTGCCGAGGTATGTATCAATACTGGCCGACTAGGGGGTCATGGTAGCTCTCCTCTTGTCTCTCTGCATCTATTCAACTGATAGTTCAGAGTCCGATTCAGGTTACCCATCAGCCTCGAAAGCCCCCAGTGTAGTATTCCATTCCAGGGAGGATAAGTTCTTCCTGAGGCCCCTACGCTCCTCACGCTGCAGTGCCTCACCCTCTGCTCTCCCCCAGCGTATCACCTCTGCCCTCCACACTTCCGGGTTTGGCGGTCTGGCCGACTTCCATCGCATTGTTATTGTGCGTTTTACTAGCAGTAAGGCCAGGTCTGTGAATTGGATGGAGACACTTTTTTTACGCTCTGTAGGCCCAAGCCCTAATACAGAATAAGCCAGAGTGGCATATGGCTTGGAAGGTGCCTGTTTAATTAGGGTGTCATGCACCGTGTTCCAGTAATACCCCAGTTTCGGGCAATCCCATAACATGTGTATGAGACGCGCGTTCGCCGCACTGCAGCGAGGGCAACTATCAGGTGTGTTGGGGAACATTGCGTGTAAACGGTGCGGCGATAGGTATGCCCTGTGCAAAACCATTAGTTGTATGAATTTAAATTTAGGGTTCCTTGAAACTTTTTGGGGGAATTTGAGGCTACGTTCCCATTCTTTATCTCTGAACGGCCTACCCAAATCTTCCTCCCATTTAGTTCTAAGGGGTTGTAGTGAGACCGCCCTCCCGATTCTTATTCCATTCGTGATCCATTTCGTCAAATGACTTCCCGTTCCCATGAGGTACTGCATTATCAATAGTGGGTTCGTGGGGGGTTCCTCACCTGTGGGCGCCCATGTCCTGGCTATGTACCCGCGCACCCGGGCATGCAAGAGGAATGTGCCCCCTGGTGTATGATGAGTCTCCCGAAAGTCCTCAAACGACATAACTTGGCCATCTGCAAACAGGTCTCCCATCTGCATAACCCCTGCTTCCTGCCACGCACTGAGTGTTTGTTTCGAAAGCAATTCCGTGCCTAGCGGGACTCCCAGAAGAGGTATCGTGGGGGCATACAAGGACGTAGGGGATGTGTATTTCACCGCCCTCCTCCAATATTTGATCGCTAGTCGTAGTAGGGGAGACGTGTGCCTGGGGATCTCTGACCCCGGTAGCAACAGGGTGTGGATGGATCCTTTTGACCAGTCCGTCTCTGACATACTAATTTCGTGTAGGTTGCGGCTTTCCAGCCAGTAGGCCAGCCACTGCAACTGGCAGGCATAGTTGTATGTTCGAAAATCCGGTACACCCATTCCGCATGTCGCAGTGGTAAGTTGCATCTTGGTCAGACTAATGCGCCTCCGTCCCGACCCCTATATCAGTTCCGTTAGTATTGTGTTCAATTTCTGGAATACAACGGCTGGGATCACAAACGGTAGTCCCGTGAAATAGTAAATTAGTCGTGGTAGGACTACCATCTTAGATATGGCTATTCTGCCTGCCACTGACAATGGTAGAACAGTCCAGAATTTCACCTGTGATTTTAGTGTTGCAGTGGCCCGGCCTAGGTTGCCTTCAATCATGTCCTCAGCCCCCCTATACACTTGTATCCCTAGGTATCGGAAGGTTGACTCCGCTATCTGGAAGGTGTGTGGTGTAAATGACAGTGGGGTATTTGCTCCTGTGTCGCTGAAGAGGAATCCGTAGGATTTAGGTTCACTAATAGTAAGGCCAGACTGTGCGGAATTCCTCAAAAATACTAGGGATAGGGTCCAAGTCACCCCTAAAATCCCATAGGTATAGAATAATATCGTCCGCATAGGCTGAAACCACATGCACCGTTCCGGCTCTCAGTATGCCCCGGTATTGCGCCAAAGTGCGAAGTTTACAGAGCAATGGCTCGAGGGCCAGGATAAATAGGAGCGGGGAAAGTGGGCATCCCTGCCTGGTTCCTTTCTCTATGGCTAGTGGTTCCGAGATGCACTAGTTTGTACGCACCCGAGCCGTTGGGTGGGTGTATAACAATTTGACCTAAGCCACATATTCAGGTGGTATTCCGAAATTGTCGAGAGTTGCAAACATGAAGTCCCACCTGAGGGAGTCAAATGCCTGTTTTAAATCTAAGGAGATACACACCTCCGTCCTCACTAGTGGTTGGTTGCACAGCATTAGTTGGCTTAGTTGCCGCAGATTCATAGCCGTGCTTCTGCCCGGTACAAAACCGCATTGGTTGGAGTGTATAAGTTGTGGGATGTACTGAGCTAGCCTCGTCGCCAAAATCTTACTTAATATTTTAAAGTCCGTAGTTAGTAAGGATAGGGGTCTATAATTGGCTAGTTGCATTCCATCCCTGCCTGGTTTCAGTAGCGAGACTATTAAAGCCTGTAGGGATGTCAGCGGTAGAGTATGGGTACGCAACGCTTCTTGGTATACTATGTGAAGGCACGGGGCAAGCAGGTCTATATAGGTCCCGTAGAACTTAGCCGGGAGACCGTCCGTTCCTGGGGTTTTATTCCGCGGGAGTGAGCGGATAGCTTGTCGTACTTCAGCAAGCGTGAGAGGTTGTGCTAGTTCCTCCCCTTGTCTGTCCTCTAGGCTTGGTAGATCAAGTCCTGTCATAACCTCGTCAAACGCTGTGTTCGAGAGGTGTTGGTGTGGGCCATATAGTGTCTCATAATAGTCCCTGAAGGCGGTATTAATGGTTGTTTGTGTTGTGGCTTGAGACCCCCTGTGATCGGTGACCTCCAGTATGGGCATGTGCGTTGGGACATCTTTCACTATACGCGCCAGCAGGGGGCCTGATCTGTCTGCTTGTGTGTGTTGTTTACATGTGTATTCTCTGTAATCCAACAAACGCAGTTCCTCTAAAAGTTCAGCATGCTGTATATTCGCCTCCTGTAGTGGTGTGAATGGTAAGTTCGTGGCGGCAGCTTCATTTTCTAACATAGCCAGGCAGCCCTCCACCTCCCTGAGTCTCTCCACTGCATTCCGTCTCATACCCACGCATGTTCCCATTGCCTCCCCTCTGATCGCCACCTTAAAGGCATCCCATTCGATCTGACGAGAGCTAGCAGTATTCGTATTCACTGTGAAGTAATGTGTAATTGCCTCTGCAATGGATGTTTTGAATACAGTGTCTTCAAGTAGTTCCGTGTCGAGGCGCCGTGTTGGTATAGGCATCGGGACCCTACCCCATTGTATTGTGACTTCTACTGGGCTGTGGTCAGATAGAGTTTTCCCCATATGTTCTGCTATTAGAACTGCATCCAGCAATGGTTTAGCACAGAAAACCCGGTCTATCCTAGTGTGCAGTTTATGGGGGGGGGGGTAAAAAGTGTATTCCCTGTCCAATAAATGTTTACAGCGCCATGTGTCGGCTAATTCCCAGCCCTCCGCCCATTGCGCTAGTGCGTCTGCCTGTCTTCTGCTTTCAGTGGCCTGTAGGGGTGGATGCGATCTATCTAATGTTAAATCCAAAACCGCATTAAAATCCCCGCCTACAATCCAAGGATATTCTACCCAATCCGCCAGTACACTATTAATGCTCGTCAAGAAATCGGATTGACCTGAGTTCGGTGCATACACACTATCGGGAGGCCATCTAGTACTCCACGGACAAATACATATCTACCCTCTGAGTCTGCTCTTTTTTCTACCAACTTAAAGGGCACCAAGTTTCTGAGCCATACAGCCGCACCCCTAGAAAACACAGAGTAGGAGGTGGCAAACAGTTGTCCTTTCCATTTCTTTTGTAGTTTTACGCTCTCAGCACTGTTCAAATGTGTTTCTTGGAGGAAGGCCACCATCACCCTTCTTCTGTTGAGTTGTGCCAAAAGTCTATGCCTCTTGTGTATGGACCCCATACCCCTTACATTCCAGGTGCACAGTTTATAGTTATTAAGGGTCCCCATCATTGTCCGTGGAGGTCATGTCCAACAAGCCTTGTGCCAGTAAGGCCATGTGTAGGAGAAGTATAAAGCTGAGTGCCCTCTTAACTTGCAGCCCCTGAACTTCAAAATCCCCGAGTAACAACCTCCGAGGTCCAAACATTTCTGCCCAACGTGGGCGAAAGTTAAACCGAAACATGTCTATTCGTTGGGGGGTGGGGGTCCCACTTTCACTCGCCAAGGCCTGTCGATGGAACTACAGCGTGCCCCAAGCTAGTGTTTCCCCTAATCCCCTCCAACCCACTTCTGTCCGTGCATGAGTCTCATACATTACCGACCGGTTCTTCGATGGATGCACTCAGAATTCCTCAGCCGCTTGCGCCGTGATTTTGGGGAACAGCTGCAGGCTGTCCGCAGAATCAGATACCTCCGTCTGTGTGCCTGAATTGCTGCCCATGTCGGAGTTGTCCCTTGCATTGTGGGCAGCTATTGCAGCCGTCGTCAGTTGGAACACCCCCGTCGATTTTCCAGAGCGGTCCAATTTCGTCTTCCCACTCGTCGCCGGTGCGTTCGAGCGGTCTCCTCCTGAGTCGTTCCGCCTCCGCTCCTCAGGGCGTGGTGATCCTTCGCCTATGTCCTCTTCAAATGGTTCCTGCGTGTTCGTGGGTGTCAGAGTCACCTCCATCCATTCTGCCGCCTCCTCAGGGGTGGCAAAGAAGTATGATTTGTTTTCGTATAATATTTTAAGACGGGCAGGGAATAGGAAGGCATACTTTAAGTTCCTGTCTCGTAACTTGCGTTTCACTCCCATAAACGTCGATCTGGCTCTCTGCACCGCTGGGGTGAAGTCAGGATACACTGAAATGGTTTTATCTTCCTACCTTATCGGTGCCTTCTCCCTTGCCACTCTTAGAACTGAATCTCTGTCCTTATAATTTAGAAGGCGTGCTATCAGTGGTCTCGGCGGTGCCCCTGGTTTGGGTGGTCTTGCCGGCATTCTGTGTGCCCTTTCAACACTGTATAGTGGGGTCAGTTCCTGTGGACCCACAATTTTCTTCAGCCAGTCCTCAACAAATTGCGTTGGATTTTTCCCCTCACTTCATTCCGGAATTCCTAAAATTCGCACATTATTGCGGCGAGCCCCCCCTTCTGCGTCATCCATTTTGTCCCATAGCAATTTAATCTGCTTCTCCATATTCTCTAACTTGGTAGAGTGGTCTGTCTGTTGAGGTATGAGATCATCAAGTGCGAGTTTGTGTTCTGACACCTTTTCGGCTAGCTTGTTATGATCCGCCCTGAGGAGCGACAAACCTGTCGCCATGTTGTCCATGCGGAGTTCCAGCGCTTCCCGGGAGGCCTTTATTTCAGCTAAGATGAGGTCTAGCTTCGCGTCTTGCGTGCACCTGCCTGTCGGTGGTATAATTTCTACGTTGGAGGAGGCCAACGGGTCCTCCGATCCAGTGGATTGAGTGTCAGCGTTCGCGCCTTGATCTTGCACTTTGGCCCTGTGTTTCCCCATAGCTCTCGTCTGCAGGGTGGCGGTGGTAGGGTCCCGTTTGTTCTGATTAGTCCGGTGTTTTCCCGTTGCAGATACTCCTCTCCTCCTGCCTCACCAGCCAGCACTTTGGTCAGTGCAAGGGGGATGTCTTGCGGGGTCAGAGGTGCATCCAGTTTGGGTCCCTTAAGTGTCTCAGCCCAGCACCAAGGCTTGTATGTCTTCGACAGCGCCTGAAGTAGTGGCGCTGACTGAGAGTAGGGCAGCGCCGCTTCCAGCACTCCAGGGGGTCGTAAATGCCGGTATGTCCCTCCTTGCCACGAATGCTTCCCAGGGGGGCACTTCTGTTGATTATGCGGTGGCGCGTGTGCAGTCTTACCACCATGCGCAGTTAGTACGCTGCTATATCCGCGTGTCTCGATGTTGTGTGGTGCTCAGTTAACCAACACTGCCGCAGTCCCGTCTCGATCTCAGATGCCTAAGAGTCTTTACAATAGCAGTGGCGTCAGCTCCGGTCCGGTAGTGATCGGCAAAATGGCGTCAGCTCCGGGTCGGTAGTGATCGGCAAAATGGCGCCGAACGTCGTGGTCCGGTTGTTGCAGCAGGTGCTTCCCGGGTGCAGTTCCAGGGCCCAACTCCGTAGTGTGCGCTGTCCTTCGCTTGTGTGTGAGAGCCCACCTCAATGCGCTTCCCCTCCGTGGATTGTCCAGTAGTTTTGCACCATCACAGTCCTTCTGATGTCGCTGGTTCAGACACCGCGCATATCCGCCCCCAGCCGGGACCCAGGTGTCTGTACGTGTACGGGTGCGGAGCCGCCCTCGGCACTCACGCTATTGTGGCCCAGCCTGTAAATCCGCTTTGGGGCAGTGCGCCGATCCGCCGGCTCCCACACTGCGCAGCGTCCGCCGTCCCTCACCAGCTCGGACCAGCTGATAATTTAGGCCGCGGCTGCACCTCGAGTACCTAGGCCTCACCAGCGCCGTTCTTCCTCTTCGCTCACGGTTGGATTGCAGGACTCACGGCTAGTCGTCGCAGGTCGGCCCCTTCCACGGCGGTGTCAGCGGACTCTAGTGGGTCGGCAAGGGCCCCGGGGTTACAGGATAATCAGCAGTTATTGCGGGCATTGGACGGAGCTAAAGCGCTACACCTCCGCCATGCTCAGCTCGTCCTTGAAATACTTTCATGCATGCTGACTTCTCTTGTCAAACATTTCAGACACTTCCTCTCTCCAACTTGGACTAAAATCAATAATTCCACCTTATCCAGTGCCTCTGTCCTCGCCTCTCTAGAACTTAACGAAGCCAATCCCCTTCATCAAAAAGCCAGAGGCCGACCCGTACGAGCTTAATAACTATTCACCTATAACCAACCTCCATCTTCTTGTCAAAATTAAAGAAAAATGTGTGATCTCACAACAACAACATTGAAAATTTCAACCTATAAAACATCTTCACCGGGTTCAGGAAGGGCTGCAGTATGGAGACTGCAATCAAGAACATCAATGACGATTTACTCAGATCTGTTGAAGACGGTGAGGCCTGCCTCCTAATCCTCTTGGACCTCTCAGCAGCCTTTCATGCCATTAACCACAACAGTCTCCTAAACACCCTCTGACAGCGAGCTGCCACCAACGGAACTGTCCTGCAGTGGTTCGCCTCATACCTGAACCAAAGATTTCAAGTAGTCAAAGTAAGCAACTCCACCTCGCCAGCAGTATTATTCCCACAAGGAGTTACCCAAGGTTCAATCTTGTCCCCTGCCCTGTTCAACCTCTGCATGAATCGAACCACTTGCAATTGATCCTGAAACAGCCAGAATTGCTTACCATCTCTCTGCTGATGACACCCAAATCTACATACAAATCTCATCATCCAAAGACATCAAACACCTAAACAACACTCTCTCCTTGGTACACACCTGGTTGACTAACAACCACCTGAAGCTTAACCCTAACAAAACTGAACTCCTCTTCATCCAGCCTAAAGGAACATCATATTCTATCTATAACTGGCGTGACAATCTAAATGCACTAAACTAACTGTTTTTGACTCTGTTAATTCACTAGGGTCAGAGTCAGAAAAATCTTTATTCGAGAATTGAAAATCATCATAAAAGTGCATATATACAATAAAAACTTCATTAAATAACAAATCTAGACTCTTATTAAAAACTAAGGCCTAGATGTATCAAGATTCCATTTTGCGAATCTTAAATAGCGATTTTTTGCGAATCGCTATTTAGAATTCGCAAAATGGAATGTATGTAAAAAATTGCATTTTTTTTGCGATTCCTTATGTTCGAGGCATGTGGGCTGCTGAATTCATATCTGTGCATAGATCGCCGCCTAGTGTTGGGTCCGGATGATTGCACATTTTTGTCCTGGAAGAGTCTTCTAAGTATCACGAGATAGGTGGCTCCTCCCCTGGACTACAGTGCGCATGGGCATCGCCTCCATCCCCAGATTGTTTTTTTCCGCCATTGGGTTCGGATGTGTTTCGGTTCCCTCTGTCGGAATCGATTGTTGTAAAACTTTTCTAACTCGAGACCAAAAGGTCTTTAGGCTGGGCGTCGGTATCGTTTCGTTCGGGTTTTTGTCTGTTCTCAGCTCCGAACTCTTGCTACCCATCCGCGTGCTCTCGGCGCGGACGGGCCTACTCGACGCTCCAGACATGGAACGAACTCCGTTCAAAAGGTGCCCGGTGTGCACCTCCAAGTATTCACACCTCGATGTGCACCCTGTGTGCAACAAATGTTTGTCACCGGACCATGATGAGGCCAGGTGTATGGCCTGCTCGAAGTTCCGGTGTAAGAAGACTCTCAAGATTCGTCGGGCCGCTAGACTCCAGGCCCAGTTATCGGCAACCTCGGCGCCCCCGCCGGATGACATCTTCGAAGAATCTGTTGAAGACGACGATGTCATGCGGGTTTCGGACTCTAGCCCCGCGTCTGAAGGGGATGCCTACGACGCGGGAGACGAGGACTTTGACGAAGCCGGCGACGAGGTAGGGGACGACGATGGGGCCATTGCCACCGTGGGGGACAGCTCGGAGGAAGAGCGTCCCCAGACTGACTTAGGGGTCAATCCCCTTCATGCGGCCCAGGTTGAGGGATCGCCTTCGGGCCTTACCCAAGACCTCGTTACTAGTCCAGCAGCCCCGCCTCCGGGCCCGGTCACGGACATTTCTGATGCGCAACTCCCGTTACCAAAAACGAAAGTGAAGCCATTGGGATCCACTCCTCCGGTTTCGAAACCGAAAGTGAAAGCTGCACTGGTGCAGAAGGCTCTGGAGGCATCGACTTCCCAAAAATTCAAAATGGCCGACCTGAAGAGCCGTGCCAAGATGGCCGACCCGAGGGCCTCGGGGTCGACGCCGAAGGCGAAGTCGACCGACGCGGCCGCGTCGGCGCCGAAGATGGTCGAGGTCGATGACCCGAAGAAAGCTTCGAAGAAGCGTCAAGGCGATTCCACGGCTCCGCCCGTCGGGGTCAAGGAACGTGAAGTGTCGGCTCCGAAGACGGTGCCTCTCGCCGACCCGACTCCCGACTCGGGGAGATCGCTCGAGCCGGTCAAGCCCTCCCCGGCCTTGACGAAGAAGGTCGCGGAGTCCCTGCAACGGATTCGGAAAGACGCTGTGGTTCCCGAACCAGGGGATGTGGTGCCGAAGCACACAACAAAGCCCACAAAGGCGCAAACGCCTATCCGCTTTACCCTGCCGCCGAAGTCGACGCCGAAGGCTTTCGCTCCGAAGCATGGGGCAGGTGTGCCCTCGAAGCAGGTGTCGACGCCCAAACCGGCACTGGTGGTGTCGAAGCCTCGGCTCCAGCCGCTTGCAGAGGAAGAGCGTCGAGAGGTCATCATCGACGCCAATACCGGAAAACTGTCTCTCCTCAAAAGGAAAATCACCACGGAGCCGGTGTTGGAACATTTTCGTATTCCTCTCAAAAACAAGAAGGGTTCTGCGGGTACTTCGGCCCCGATAGAGCCTGCCTCTCCACAAGCTTTAGAACATTCGCCAACGCGTTCCAACGCAGGGGATGGTGACGATGAGGAGGTCGAGTACAACTATCCGGCGTACTCGGATCCGGAGGAGGAACATGAGCCTTGGTCTGCCGGAGGCGACCCGGACGACCCGCAATCGGGTCAGGAACCGCAGCTCTTTGCGGCAAAGACCTCACCGACGGAGGACTCGGCAGCCTTCAACGCTTTGATTGAGCGAGCTGCAGCTAACCATGATGTCGAGCTGCATTCGGATCCTGTGGATGTGGACTTTTTGTTTGACACTTTCTCAGTGGCTGAAAAGTCAGTCAAGACATTGCCAATGCTCAAGGGAGTGCTAAAGCACGCGACTGAGGTCTTCAAAGAGCCCACTCGGGCGCGTGTCATCAATCCTCGCATTGACAAAAAATATAAGGCAGCGCCCTCGGATCCAACATACATCAAGGGACACTTGCCACTGGACTCGTTGGTGGTATCCAACGCACGCAAAAGGGCGAACTCGCAGACCACTGGTGACGCTCCTCCCCCAGACAAAGAGTCTAAAATCTTTGAGGCCTCAGGGAAACGGATTGCTGCACAGGCAGCTAATATTTGGCGAATCTCAAACACGCATGCCCTACTTGCACGCTACGATAGGGCTCATTATGACACCCTAGAAACACTGCTGCAACACTTGCCTGACCAGTACAAGGAGGCAGGGGAAATGTTAATTCAGGAAGGAAAGCTCATCACAAACGCTTCCATCAAATGTGCGCTGGACGTGGCTGATACAGCCTCCAGGGCAATCAACACTAGTGTGTTGCTGAGAAGACATGCATGGCTTAGGACATCAGGTTTCAAACCAGATATACAAACAACCATCCTGAACCAAACAGTTAATCCTGACCACCTGTTCGGCCCTGAGGTGGATGCGACACTGGAAAAAATGAAGAAAGACACAGACACTGCTAAGTCTATGGGGGCCCTCCAGTCTCAGCAGTTTCGGGGTGGTTCCTTTCGCCGCTCCAATACCAGAGGCACCTCAAGGGGTCAGGCATCGCAGTCCACACAGTATTATAAAAGTAATACCCAAACCTCATACACCAACAAGGGTAGAGGTGGCTACAGAGGCAACAACATCAAAGGCAGGGGACGTGGAAACAACAGCTCCAGGTCCACCACCGCCAACAAGCAGTGACGTCTTGTCACTGCCCCCCGACCACACAACACCGGTCGGGGGGAGACTCCAGCAGTTCCTGCCCGCGTGGAAATCCATCACCACGGACAGGTGGGTCAAGTCTCTTATCCAGTTCGGTTACTGTCTGGAACTTACTTCCACTCCACCAAACATACCTCCAAGAAGCCGTCCTATGTCCGGCGAGCACTTGCACTTGTTGCAGCAGGAAGTTCAGGTCATGCTGCAAAAAGGGGCAATAGAGCTCGTGCCACTACAAGAAAGGGGAACAGGGGTTTACTCTCTGTATTTTCTAATCCCCAAAAAGGACGGATCCCTCAGGCCCATCCTGGACCTCAGGCCCCTCAACTGGTACATTCTCTCGGAGCACTTCCATATGCTCACGTTACAGCAGGTACTCCCTCTGCTTCAACAGGGGGACTTCCTGGCTACGTTGGATCTAAAAGATGCATACTTTCATATACCCCTGCATCCTTCCCACAGGAAGTATCTCAGATTCACGATTCAAGACCAGCACTACCAGTTCAGGGTTCTGCCGTTCGGGGTCACCACAGCGCCAAGGGTCTTTACGAAGTGCCTGGCGACTGTGGCGGCGCATCTACGACGCCAGAACGTCCACGTCTACCCTTACCTGGACGACTGGCTCATTCAGGCAAAAACAGAACAGCAGTGCGCCGACCACGTGTCCCGCACCATTCATCTCCTGCACGATCTGGGATTCTCTCTGAACTACCCAAAATCCGATCTCCAGCCCGCCCATGTACGACAGTATCTGGGCGCGACGATAAACACTCTGGCAGCCACTGCGCAGCCAAATTCAGTGAGAATCGCCAGTATCCAAACGCTGATCCAACGATTCATGCCTCAACACTCGCTTCCGGCGAAAGTGTTCATGCAGTTGATAGGCATGATGGCCTCCTGCATCTCCATTGTCCCGCACGCGAGACTACATATGCGTCCGCTTCAGGAGTGCCTAGCACGTCAGTGGACTCAGGCTCATGGGCAACTGACAGACCTAGTGTTGGTGAGCGGTCGGGCATACAACTCTCTGCATTGGTGGAATCCACAAAACCTTTGCAAGGGCCGACCATTCCAAGAGCCTGTGCCACAGATTATCCTGACGACGGACGCTTCTCTCCAGGGATGGGGAGCGCGTGTACTCCACTACACAGTGCAGGGACTATGGACACTACAGCAAAGGAAGATGCACATCAATGTGTTGGAACTGATGGCAATCTTCATGGCCTTGAAGGCGTTCAAAGTACATCTGTGCAACAAGGTCGTGTTGATCCGGACGGACAACATGACAGCCATGTACTACATTCAGAAGCAGGGAGGCACACACTCTCCGCAGCTGTCTCATCTGGCTCAGAGCATGTGGAAGTGGGCCATTCAGAGGAACATCTTCCTCATGGCAGAGCATCTCCCGGGCAAGGACAACCAGATGGCGGACCTGCTCAGCAGGCACAGCCATCAAATGCACGAGTGGGAGATACATCCATCAGTACTCCAACCGTACTTCCAAAGGTGGGGTCATCCAGAGATAGACCTGTTCGCCACAAAGGAGAACGCAAAATGCCAAAGCTTCGCCGCCAGGTTCCCACACCCGCAATCACAGGGCAATGCGATGTGGATGAACTGGTCAGGCAGATTTGCGTACGCTTTTCCCCCAGCACCTCTGATACCGCTGGTGGCACGCAAGCTCAGGCAGCACTCGATGACTCTCATCCTGGTTGCTCCAACGTGGGCTCGCCAACCATGGTACACCACGTTTCTGGAACTCTCCGTGGTACCGCATCAAAGGCTTCATCTCACTCCCAGCCTTCTGACGCAGAGCCATGGCGACATTCAGCACCCAGATCCGCAACAGCTCAACCTGGCGATCTGGCTCCTGAAGTCCTAGAGTTCGGCTACCTCAATCTTCCCCCCGATTGCATGGACATCATTCGGGAGGCAAGGAAGCCCACTACTAGAGCTTGTTATGCGGCTAAATGGAAGCGTTTTGTCGTTTACTGTGTAAACCACGATATTGACCCGCTCGATGCTTCCATTCAGAACATCATTTGTTACCTGTTCCACCTGTACCGGTGTAACTTGGCGTATTCTTCCATACGCATTCACTTGTCTGCAATGGCAGCATACCTCCAGAATAGGCAACACCTATCACTTTTTAAGGTCCCTGCTATTAAGGCTTTTCTGGAAGGACTCAAAAGGGTCATTCCACCACGGACTCCACCAGCTCCGGAATGGAACCTCAACGTGGTTCTTACTAGGCTGATGGGTCCTCCCTTTGAGCCACTGCACTCTTGTTAGCTTCAGTTTCTGACTTGGAAGGTGGCTTTCTTAGTAGCAATCACATCGCTATGGAGGGTTAGCGAGTTGCAGGCGCTCACCATCCAAGAACCTTTCTTCCAAGTACACGCTAACAGGGTGGTGCTCCGCACTAACCCCAAATTCTTACCCAAGGTTGTATCTCAATTCCATATGAATCAAACAATTGAGTTGCCAGTGTTCTTTCAGAACCCAGAGTCGCTGGCGGAGCGGATGCTCCACACCCTTGACGTTAAAAGAGCCTTAATGTACTACGTTGACAGGACCAAAGATTTTCGTAAGACCAAGCAACTTTTTGTTGCTTTTGCCTCACACCACAAGGGAAACGCTATCTCCAAAGCTGGGATCGCTAGGTGGATTGTAAAATGCATTCAGATCTGTTACGCTAAGGCCAAGCGCACTCTCACAATTCCACCAAGAGCCCACTCCACCAGGAAGCTGGGGGCCTCTATGGCTTTCTTAGGTAACATTCCCTTAGAAGATATCTGTAGGGCAGCCACATGGTCTACCACACATACTTTCACTAAACATTACTGTGTAGACGTGCATTCCAAACAGCAAGCAGCTGTTGGTCAGGCTGTTCTCAAGACACTTTTTCAGACTGCTGCAGCTGGCACGGGCGGCCGCCAATAATGGGAGGACTGCTATGTATTCTATGCACAGATATGAATTCAGCAGCCCACATGCCTCGAACTGCAAATGCTACTTACCAGTATGCATCTGTTCTTGGCATGTAGGGCTGCTGACATTCATATCGCCCACCCTCATCCCCGGCGCCTGTAGCAGCTGCAGTATTCACATGTATACTCATAGCATGGTCATCTTTCACTGAGTTTCACTCCATCTCTGCCAATGGCTAAAAACAATCTGGGGATGGAGGCGATGGCCATGCGCACTGTAGTCCAGGGGAGGAGTCACCTATCTCGTAATACTTCGAAGACTCTTCCAGGACAACAATGTGCAATCATCCGGACCCAACACTAGGCGGCGATCTATGCACAGATATGAATGTTAGCAGCCCTACATGCCAAGAACAGATGCATACTGGTAAGTAGCATTTGCATTATCTTTATTTGCGAATTCGCATTTTGCGAATTCGCAAATAAGGAATAATTCCCCATGCATTCCTATGGGCCAGGATGCCCATAGGAATGATTGTGCAGTACCGTATTTTCCGGCGTATAAGACGACCTTTTAACCCCTTAAAATTTTCTGGGAAGTCGGGGGTCGTCTTATACGCCGGATACAAAAATTGGCGGTTTATTTCACATAGCGCGGACTTCACCCGAAGGTGTCAGACCGCTCCTCAGTTGAAAATGGTGGCGCTTAGGGAACTCCAGCACAACAACAAAGAACGTAGGCGATGGTTGCACTGTGCAACAACACAATATCAGCCCGTCGGCGGTCTTGAAAATAAATTACCGTACTTGTACAGTTACAGCCCGTCGCCAGCCAGAGGCAACTCAAACGCTGCGCAAGGTTTAAAGTAAAACAAATGGCGCCGTGAGCCCTACCTAGACTGCAGCTGCACATCCCCCCAAGGTTTAAACTAAAACAAATGGCGCCGTGAGCCCTACCTAGACTGCAGCTGCACATCCCCCAGGCAGACGAGGCGCTCCTCCACGTGTGCTGATCTCTCTCTCCTTCCGTAATTCTTACGCTCATCGGAAGGAGAGGAGCGTCAGTACCACATGATCTCAGTCCATGGAGATAGAAAGGGGACTGTAGGACGTTAGGAAGTGGGGGTCGTCTTATACGGCGAATATAGCATGAAACCTACAGTCTGTCAATGAAAGTAGAGGGTCGTCTTATACGCCGGGTCGTCTTATACGCCGGAAAATACGGTAATTCTCAAATTGCGAATTCGCAATTTGCTAATCGCAATTTGAGAATTATTTCAAGGGTGCAGGGGTGTCTCATGGACACCCTGCTGCACCCCTGAAACTTACATGTGTGTGCATATGGCACACATACATGCCCTATGGGCATGTATGTGTGTCACATGCCACCTTCAAAATAGTCATATTTTGTTTTTTAAAAGGATTTCGCAAATTAACACGAACCTAAAATTGGTGTTAATTTGCGATTCCTTAACCCGAATTCGCAATTTTAAAAAGTTTCATACATGCCATTTAAGGAATCGCAAAATTGCGATTCCTTAAATGCATAAGCAAAATAAGGAATCGCAATTTTTTGCGATTCCTTATTTTGCTAATTTCTGATACATCCTAAAAGATGCTAAATGTCCGTTTGCGATTCCTTAAGGCCGAAATTCTGTGAATTTCGGCCTTAAGGAATCGCAAAAGGCTTGATACATCTAGGCCCAGGGTACAATATTATGCGGCACTAGATATTTCTCTTAACAATAACTTGAACATGAATGACCACATTAACACCTCGGCTAAAAGTGCCTTTTACATGCTGAAACTCCTAAAGAAAATCTAGCATTCATCCCCCTTGAAGATATAAAAACTGTAGTGCAATCCCTAGTACTCTCCAAGCTGGACTATGACAACGTAATGACCACAGGTACACTAAAAATCCACCTTCTACCTATGAAATCCACACTCAACGCATTGGCCAGACTTCTCTCTCGGGAGAGGCGATGTGACCACATCACTCCCACACTCAAGAAACTCAACTGGCTACAATTGAAGCCAGAAGTATATTTAAAACTGCTCGCAGAAAGCTATGTTCACTTGAAATCCAACTTACCTTGCAAACAGACTTTCAAAAGCGGGCCAAAAGAGGCCACTGCGAAGTTCAAACATGCTCCTGATTCTCCCCAAATTTAAGACCCAAAAAATCGCTCACCTGCTCCTTCTCTGGAAATGCACCCAGAATTTGGAACGCTCTACCTCAAAAACTACGGGGCAATCAATCAATCATACCTATACTTAAGGAGAAACTGCAAATGATTTCTTCTCAAAATATTCCTGAACCCACCCTCCCCAAAAAATCGACTGAAGATCAACTCCCCCTCCATAGAAGAGCCCACTTTTCTCTACCTCTGAAACTACTGTTTACTCATTCCATCAACCCCTGTGACTTTTTGCCATCACAACCCTTGAACATTATTCACCACTTTTTCACTCTCTATTGTGTACTATTTCCCCACAATATGTTGTTGTATGTAGGCATTCCCTCTTTCTTGTGTAATCCTTGTAAATACTGCCTGTACATCTTCCTTCAGCGCCGGGACACCTCCTCGCGAGGTAGCTGTTCGCGCTATACAAGAATCAGTATTATTATTATTATTCCCTGTAAATGCTATCTATACAAACTTTGTAAAGTGCTCTCATGCCCTCGGGTCAAGTTCGCACTTTATAAAATTCAAAAAATAAAACAGGAGTCTTTTAGCGCCACCAGCACATCAGTCAGAGAAAGGCTTTTTGTGCCTTATGTGTGCCCTTCAAGTTTATATTTAGAAGACTTTATTCATTTCTCTCTCTGGAAAGGTATGTTCGAGGCATATGAGCTGCAGATCGTATACTTGTGCGTAGATCGCCATCTGGTGTTGGGCTCGGATGTTTGCGCTTTGTTTTTGTCTTGGAAGAAGTCTTTATAGTCATGAGGTGGGTGACTCCTCTTTAGGACGATAGTGCACATGGGCATCGACTCCATCTCCAGATTGTTTTTTTCCGCCATACGGTTTGGATGTGATTTGCTGCGCTCCGATTAGGTGTCGTTTTCGAACCCCCTTCGACACACAATCCCTCTCTAAACAACAGTATTGTCACAATCACGTTTCCTTTTTGACGCGTATCTTCAACACATAAAAAATTCTCAACCTCGATCTTCAACGGTGGCGGTTGGGCCTATCCGCACCGACCGCGCCAGCAGTCAATGCAAAGAACTCCTTTAAAAAAATGCTGCGGGTGTGGTGCTTAGTTCCCACACACAGACTTACACGAGGTTTGTAACCTCTGCATCTCCCCGGAGTACCAAGACAAGAACTGCGAGAACTGTTCATCTTTCAGGTTGAAGAAAACCATCCGTGACCGTCGGGCTCAATGTCACTGAATGTCTTGCAGAAGCAGCTCGATTCCGGACATCTTCGGAGCAGATCCCAATCTCCAGCCGGAACAACAAGATGATGAAGGTGAGATCTCCGTCTCCGAAGCGACGACTCTGACGTCGAAGACCAGGCAGTCACCCCGGATCAGCGGTCCGTGAATACCGAAAACCCTCTCCCAACCAAACCCAAGCCTAAGGCTCCAGTAACACCTCTGCCCTCAGGCTCAGGTAGATACCGGCAACACACTTAAGACGCCCCACTAGCTGGCCTGGCAATTAAAACAAAAACAAAAGCCTTCCAGCTCGGGATTGAGCCAACCCATTTCCAGTGCCGAAAATTCATCTCTGGCACCAAAATCTAAAACTAAGGAGGTGCCATGCCCTTCTTCATTGGCACCGAAAACAACCTCAATTCCAAAACCAACAAAAGTTAAGCATCCAGAACCAAAAAAATCTTTGGAGCCGAAAAAGTCATTGGAGCCGAATAAACCTTTGGAGCCGAAAAAACTCTTGGGTCACAAACTCCTATATGAAAAGCTAAGGAGTCCAAGACCCCACAGAAAGCTTCAGAGACACGGGCTAAACAACATTCTGACCCTAAGTCTTCGGCACCAACAAAAGACATTGTATCCGAGCAACAGCATCCAACACAGTTTTCGGATCCAAAACAAAAGACTTTATACATTTACCCAGAGACTGGCAAAGTTGTCACCAAGCCTCCTAAAAAAAGAAAATTGGACACTTCAGAAGACCCCAAAAAACTCTTGAAACGAAAGGAGGTGGGCACTAACACTACTCCACCTCTCTCTCCTCCTCCAGTTGATCCAAATCTGTAAATTTCTCCAGCTCACTCCCCACAACATACATTTTCACCTCAACCACAAGACGATGAAGATGATTATAGTTATCAGGGTGGGGATGGAGATCCAGATCAAGATGATGATGCACATACAATCCCACACAATCCAGACCCTTGGGATGATTACAACACAGATCCCGACCCACGCAATGACCGGGATCTCTATCCATCACCACCAGATGACAATATTGGGTTTGCGCAACTCATTAACAGGGCGGCTTAGTACCACAGGGTGCATTTACACTCTGACCCGTTAGAAGATTTTTTACTGAAAACATTTACACCCCAACAAAAATCCACACATACCCTGCCAATATTAAACGGTGTGAGAAGTTAGCCTGGCATATGCCCTGCCAATATTAAACGGTGTGAGAAGTTAGCCTGGCATATGATGTCCACTATTCTAGTGGGCACATTGCACCAGTCTAATCGCCCCTTACTGATGGTGGTTGTAAAGTCAACCTTATAGACAAGCTATCCTAGTGGTAGCATGGACCAGCAGTCAATAGGCTAAGACTTCAGAGAGCATCTAAAGCCAGCTGTTTTACCAATTATAATCCCTTGAGTACCAAATGAAAGGACACCACACAAGGTATATATCAAATATGTATGTATTTATTTCTAACACAACCCCTCTGCACCCTTTATGAGGTCAGAGCTCGAGATACGTTACAAGTTACTCTATTAGCATACTATACAGACCCCCAGGATATAGCGGCATGGATTAGCAAATTTAGCGGCACAAAAATGGAAATTTAGCGGCACAAATATGGAAATTTAGCGGCAATTTTGCGGCATTTTATGTGGCCATTTTTCCTACAACAAACACAGATATCTTAGTTTTTTTAGTTATTTAACAACATGAAGCTATGTATATTTGGTTTCTTTACAATGTAGACACTTTGGGGCAGATTTACAAGCCCCTTGCGCTTCTTTACGCCGCCGTTGCGTCACTTTTGTGACGCAGCGGCGGCGCAAAAGATGCACCATGGTGCGGGGTATTTACTACGTGACGCATCTCACAGATGCGTCACGTTGCAAAGCCCTGCGCCAGAAGAGGCGTACCATTGCAGGTCAGTTTGTGTCTTGCAATAGCCTTAGAGCTTGGTGCCACTGTACCTGCTGCACTAATGATGGCTATACCTATCGCCCCTTTTATTAGTAAGCACGTTAAATAGTACAGTGTATTTTGAACACGACCTGATATCCCACCAAATGCCCGTTCGACAGACCTAACCACTAGAGAAAGAGCAGTCAAAACCGCCAAGTGGTCACTTGTTAAACAGTAGCGAACTGCATGTTGGTACTTGTAGTTTCGTTGCAAAATGTCAGCCTGCAAATTGTCTCCGATTTAAAAGCGGGGACTGGTTGAAGTTGACACCCATGACATGGGGCCACTTGACGCCCGTGTTAAATTTCTCGGATTTTTCCCATGGCTCACTCCCAGGGGGAAATGGTCTGCAATAGGTGAGCTCAACCCTCTGACTTCATCCCTTGTCCAGCGCGCGTCTGCAGATACCCCGTCCCGTGTGCGCCTCAGCTCTCTCGGCTGAGTGGTTCTGTCTGTTTATCTTGAGGGACAGACATCTCTGCACGGCGCTCCGTCTCCAAGCCAGCGAATAGGGTGACCAACTGGCATTGGTGCAAATTCAGGAGGTGAGTGTAAAAATTCAGGACAAAGGGTCAAAATTCAGGACACAAATTCAGGACAGGAGCTCAAAATTCAGGACAAAACTTCAGGACAATAGGTACTTTTTACAGACACATCAGAGTTCGCGCAATAGTATATAAGTAAGCCCAGCCATTTCCAAACATATTCAACCGTTTGCAAACCTATCCATCATGTATCCTTTCATCTATCATTTCACTCATCCATCCCTTCATCCATCCCCTCATCCATCCTTTCACTCATCTCCATTATCCATCCACCCTTTCACCCTATCCATCTGTACACTTATCCATCCACTCTTCATCCCATCCATCCATTCACTCATCCATTCAGCCATTTACCCTTTCACCAATCCAGCCATCCTTTCACTTACTAATCCTTCCACCCATCCACTCTTTTAGTCATCCATCCATCCTCCCTTTCTCTCTCTCCATCGACCCTTTCACTTAGCCATCCTTCCTTCCATCCATCCTTTCACCCACCCATCATCCATCCATCCATCCATCCATCTGTCCTTCCCCTCATCCATCCATCCTTCCCCTCATCCATCCTTCCTTTCATCCATCATCCATCCTTCCCCTCACCCATCCATCTATCCTTCTCCTCATCCATCCATCCATCCTTCCCCTCCATCCATCCATCCATCCTTCTCCTCCATCCATCATCCTTCCCCTCATCCATCTTTCCCTTCATCCATCATCCAGCTACCCTTCCACCCATACATCCAGCTATTTACATTTTCTCTTAATCCTTCCCCTCTCATCAATCCATCCATCCTCTCTCATTATCCATTTATTCAATCTTTCATTCATCCATTCACCCTTTCACTAATTCATCCAGCCATTCACCCATCCCTTCACTTACTTACTCGCCGACCTTTCCATATTAATTTTGAGCTGAGCCCTTTTGAGAAGAGGCCCATCAAGAACTTCACCCTCGCTGCAGGGGCCGTTCCAGGACTGGGACAGAAGCCACCCAGGGCGGAGACAGGATCCACCACAGGGGGGGCAAGAGCCATCGCAGGTGTAGGTGGACTGGAGCCACAACATGGGGGGACAGGAGCCATCACAGGCGGGGGTGGACTGGAGCCACCACATGGGGGGACAGGAGCCATCACTGAGGGAAGGGCAGGAGCCATCACAGGAGAGGGAACAGGATCCACCAGGGTGGGCACAGGGGTGGGCATGCAGTATTCTAGTATCATCTTAGGCTCCTCGCCCCCTCCTGAACAAGACAACGAGAAGACAGGCTCTCTGTCCAAAATGCCATCCCCCACTGTGATGTACAGTACTTACAGGAGATACTCTAAGAGAACTGATTGTACTGATTGTCCTCCACACTCTGTTAATCAGTGTGGGTGCGATTGTGCCATTTCTGTATTTTCTTAAATTATAGACTGCATGTTTGAAGAACCGATGTTTGCTTACAATTTAGTGACAGTAATTACGCTCTGTGAAGAGAACCACGTGCTGCCTCGGTGTAATCAGGGATGTAATCTGGCCGAGTCTCGGATGTTTGGGGCCCTGGGTAGAAAGGAAATGTGTGAGCCCCCCTCTAAATAGCAGAGACATGACACATTCAGGGCTGTTTGCATGTGAATAGATGTCGCAGCTCCTGAACCTGCAGCCCCTCCCTCTCAGTCACCTTCGAAGCACCTCTTAACAGATCATCAAGGGCTGAAGGTGTGAGGTTTGCCATCCCGCTGTGACGCTTCAATGCTGCTGAGTATCTGCCACATAAAGCAGACCCCCCAGGATATAGCGAAAAATGCAGCGATTTCTACAAAAATGCCGATTTCGCAGGCATTTTTGTAAAAATCGCGGCATTTTTTAAAAAGTGCCGATTTTGCGGCAAATCGCGAAATCGCGATATCCTGGAGGGTCTGACTATAAGTTGCACAAATACAGTTATGCCCTAGGGGCCTCACACACCATATACTAAATAAGTGGTATAAGGACCACTTCAGAAATAGTGAATAGGCCTAGGGCCTAGGGAATTGCTGGGGCTACACTAAACAACCAAAGGTTAGGAAGTAGGAGACCCACGGGAGACGCGTGTAGTGTCTAAACACAGTCGCGAGTTACCATTGACTTATAATGGAGAACGTAAGAGTTACAAAGTTACAGTTTTAGGGCACTTTCGGATGGACTACGACAAAACCCCTTTAAACTAGGACACTTTGAGAGTCAAGACCCACCGGAGCACCGGTGTACTCTTGTTACCTCACCCAGGGAACCCGGGTGCATAGGTGACTTTTGGTGTTGGGTTTCGTCGATGTTTTCTATGGAAATCTGCAAAGAAGTGCTGCAGGCGCCCAGAGGAAAAGTGTCCGGGTGGATCCAAGGGTGAATCGAAGATGTGAGGAACCTGAAAGCAGAGGGTACAGAGTCTGGGTCACTAGCCAGTGACCAGGAAGGAACCAGGCGATGTCGAGTTGATTTCCGGTGAAGAGGTGACGCTTGTCTCTGCTGCCACGAGGACCAGGAGGTGTCGCCGACGACCAGGAGCTGGATTCGAGCTGTCCCACGAAGGATCTAGTTGACTGCGGTGTCGGTATCTGGGCTGGACCCAACAAGCCTTGGTAAACGAAATCCAGGCAGGACGTATAGATTGGCTTCGGAGCAGACCAGCAAGGTCTGGTGAGCTTCTCCTTTGCAGGGAAGCTGGAGCAAGCCTGGAGCAACCAGGAAAGCAGTTTGGTTTCAAAGGAAAGTCTTCGGAGGGCTAACTAGCCAGCAGGCTACCAACCGAGAAGACGCGTTGAGCTGAAATGCAAGAGTGGGCCCCACGCAGCACTCGTGGAGTGTGGAGGACTGAGCTTCAGTGCAAATGGCGCTCGGGTCTGGGGCTTCTCATACCCCAATGCACAACTGCGAGGGTGCCTCGGTATTTGCACTGTTAGTAAAATACAGGATGTCCAGGGGTCCGGTCCCACGTCTCTCGTGTCCGCCATGGGTCTCAGCTTTGCTGTGGATGTGGGTCGGAGTCAGAGAAGTCTGAGAGTCCAGTTCTGTGTCGCTGAGTCTTCGGGTTCTGGCGGGTGCGTCGACAAAGCAGACCGGCAAGTTACTGGTGGTGCCTGTTTGCACAGGGTGGTCACTCCTTAACCACAAGGGAGATGTCTTCAATCTTCTAGTCGGTATAGAACATCGAAGGTCCAAGAGTTTTGTATCAGAGTTTTATTCCAGGATAATCTAAAGTCCTGGGGACACAGCTCCTATCTTTATACTAAGAAAATGGGCAGGATTAACTACTAGGCCCCTCCTATGGGTGGACCTGAGAAGGGGGTGGTTACACCCCTTTCCCTTTGTCCAGTTTCATGCCAGAGCGGGGCTGGATTGCCCCAGCAACTGCTTTAAACCGGGCAATGCATGGAGCACCTTGTGTGCCACAGGCAGTGTCTGGAAAAACTTCTTTCCATTCAACCAACCCTGCCCCAATACACTACAGGCTGTCTGGGGAGGTGCTAGCACCTCCTTCGACAGGAAACCTATTATCCAGGCCGCCCTTGCTGGAGTTTCCCCCAGCAGCAGGAGGTCAGACTCGTGTCTGTGGCAGCAGCATCCATTTTGTGATGCTGAGGCTCTGTTTAACTTTAACCGGGTAAAGCAGTAACTACATGTCTTTTCCCTCTAGAAGGGTGGAATGCTACCCCCGCCGCCAAAACTGGCGGTGGGGGGTAGTATTCCAAAGTGTTTGACACCTTACACGACATGTTTTGATAAAGCCAAACCAAAGTTAGCATTAACCGCGAGGATTATAATGCACTTAAGAGTATATGGTATGGCTATAACCTAGAACAGCTATAAGGAGATGGTTCGGAAAGCTGCAGAGGGGCTCAGCTCATGCTAGGGCATCCTCTCACATAAAACAAAGTACTCTGCCTTCAGGATTGTCAAGGCCTGCCATAGGAGTGACTTATAGGTGCATATGTGTCTGTATATATGGGTAGATATAGGTATACTATATCTAAGTAAGGGGTGATTACACCACCTTACCCAAACTGAGTGATCAGCCTGTGGTGTCAGTTTGGATGGCCAGCCAGGGGTGGCATAATACATGCTGCAGCCCCTGGTAGGCCTTGGATGCACCTATGCCCTGGGTACCTATGGTACACTATACAGGGGCTCACAAAGGTGACCCAATACCCAAGCAGGTATGTACGTAAAGTACATGGAGTCTATTTTATAGGAAGAGCAGATAGCCTGAGGCCCTGAATAGCAGGACCCCAGGCCAACTAAGTCAAAAACCAGCAAATCACTAGGCAAAAAGTTGGAGTAACCACATAGTCAGATATCCACCTTCCTACAAACGGCATGTTAAAACATGCACCAGAAGTGTTTAAGGACCCAGTCAGAGCTGGGATTCTTAACATCAGGGAAGACAAACTATATATAGCAGCTCCCAACGACTCCGTATACATTAAAGGTCAGGTCTCTCTGGATTCTCTTGTAGTGTCTAATGCACGCAAGAGAGCAAATGCACAAAGCACAGTCGAAACCCCTCCTCCTGATAAGGAATCAAAACTCATAGACGCATCTGGAAAACGTATTGCGTCACAGGCTGCAAATTATTGGTCGATTGCCAATGCCCAAGCTTTGTTGGCCAGATATGACAGAGCTCACTTCGATGAGCTGGAAAAGCTAACGCAACATCTTCCTGATCAATTTAAAGACGAAGCCAATGACCTTATACAGGAGGGAAAATTAATAAGAAATACCTCAATAAAATGTGCGTTTGATGCAGCAGTTACTGCCTCGTGTGCTTTTAATACCAGCGTTTTGCTGCGCTGGCACGCTTGTCTCTGAATCTCTGGATGCAAACAGGAAGTGCAGTCTGCTTTTCTTCACCAGCCCCTTCACCAAGAGCATCTTTTTGGGCCAACAGTTGTAACATCTTTAGAAAAGATGAAAAAGGATAATGACTGCCAAGTCCATGGGTGCCTTGCAATCAATCAATCAATCAATCAGTGGTTTATAGAGCGTGCGACTCACCCGTGAGGGTCTCAAGGCGTTGGGGGGTGGAGGGGAGCAGCTCCGGTTCAGTCAAAGAGCCAGGTCTTGAGGTCCTTCCTGAACATGTGGAGGGTTGGGGGAGCATCTGATGTTCACGGGGAGCTCGTTCCAGGAT
Organism: Lissotriton vulgaris; assembly: GCF_964263255.1. NCBI lineage: Eukaryota > Metazoa > Chordata > Amphibia > Caudata > Salamandridae > Lissotriton > Lissotriton vulgaris. The sequence goes on along the minus strand of NC_141687.1, from coordinate 31,176,641 downwards.
TTGGCTGCGATTGAGGAGAAGGCTCTCCCGCCGGTTCTGTTTCTGCGGATGCGAGGCTCCTCTTGGGTACGTGGAAACATACTCGGTCGTTGAGGTATTTGGGTCCGATGTTGAGGGATTTGTAGGCTTGGGTGAGGAGTTTGATAGTGATGCTCTTCTCGACGGGGAGCCAGTCGAGGCTTCACAGGTGTTGGGTCATTTGTTCGTGGCGTTGTGTCCCTAGGATAAGCCTGGCTCCGGCCTTCTGGATGGTTTGGAGTTTGTGTAGAAAAGTTTCCAGCATAGATGGCATTGCCGTAGTCTAGTCTGCTGGTTATGAATGCATGGGTGACGGTCTTTTTGAAGTCAGGTGGGATCCATTTGAAGATCTTGCGGAGCATGCAGAGGCAGTTGAAGCCAGGTGTTGTCCCAGGCGGAGGTGCAGGGTCCGAGGATGAGGACCTCTGTCTTCTTGGAGTTGAGATTTAGGCAGCTGTCCTTCATTCAGGCGGATACATTTCTTATTCCTTCCTGGAAGCTGAGTTCGGTGATTTCTGGGTTCTCGGTGAGGGAGAGGATGATTTGTGTGTCGTCGGCGTAGGATACGATGCTGAGCCTGTGCTGTCTGACGATGGCGGCGATGGGGGCCATGTAGATGTTATCTTATGTTAATTTATTTTATAATGCGCACAGCTACCCAATAAGGGTTTCCCATCACAAGCCAACAGAAGCTCAGCAAAGTTCTAACATTAGCAGTGTTGATTAAAAAAACAAGTTTTTAATTGTTTACGAAAGTTGGGAAGCAGCTTCTCCCTCCGCATTGCAGCGGGTAAGGAATTCCACATAGTGGGCCCCAGCAGAGAAAAGGAACGACCTCCCATTCTTGACAACTTAATCCAAGGAATCACAAAAAGCTCATCCGAAGAAGAGCAAAGTAGTGATGAAGGATAGTAAGGGCGAACCAGATATTGTAAATATTTAGGAGCAGAGCCAATCTTAATTCTGAACATATAGCACAGGGCTTTAAATTTTATACAATGTTCTACTTTAAGCCAATGCACTTCTCTCAAAGCGTTAACCGTGCTAGACCCTCTAGGAAGTCCGCATAACATTCGGGCTGCAGAATTTTGCACCACCTGAAGCTTATGCAACATATCTCTGTTGGACCCCAAAAAAAGGACATTACTGTAGTCCAGGCGAGATGTTACAAGCGCCTGGACTACCGTCCTTTTGATGTCCACAGGGAGCATCCAGATTATTTTTTTTAGCCATTTTAAGATCGTAAAACAGGTGGCTGCAATTTGTACTGCCTGTTGTTTCATTGTCAATAACAAAGCCTAGATTGCGGACTAGAGACGTGGGAGTGGGTAAAGGTCCCATTTCATCTGGCCAATATTGAGGGCCCCAGTGTTCAGAATTTTTTCCAAAGATAAGCACTTCCGTCTTATCCCCGTTTAACTTAAGCAAATTGATCTGCATCCATGCTGCAATATTGCGCAAGCCCAATTGCAGAGTAGACGGGCCCTGTTTCCTATCAGCTGATAAAGAAAAGATGATCTGAGTATCATCGGCATATGAAAACAGTGCAAGCCCTGCCGCTTCAGCAATCACTGCTAGGGGATGCACATAAATGTTGAAAAGGAGTGGGCTCAAAATAGAGCCCTGAGGTATTCCATACTGGGATGTAAAAGAATTAGAGGTGGCCCTAGAGGAGAACACCTGGAAGGTTCTCTCCAATAGAAAGGAGGATAGCCAGCCAAGCGCCGAACCAGCGATGCCCAATGCCTGTAAAGATTTTATTAATACGGTGTGGGAAACCATATCAAAGGCAGCACTTAGATCTAATAATATAAGGGCCACTGTATCACCATCATCCAAGCGCTGACGTAACAACTCAGTGACACCCAGCAATGTGGTCTAAAACCTGATTGTGATGTATGCAAAAATTGTAAGGATTCCACAAACATAGCTAATTGGCCATTCACATGCTTCTCCAAAACTTTCGAAAAACTTAGGAGCAAGGAAATAGGCCTAAAGTTGGACGGCATGGCCGGATCTGCATTTGTTATTTTTAACAGTGGCAGGACCATAGCATGTTTCCAAATCATTGGCATTACTGCCTCCATGAGAGAAGCATTTAGTAGCTCCATAACTACTTTTAAAGCAGGTTCTTCCATCCGAAGAAGCACTGAGGAGGGGATCAAGTCGCATGGCGAGCCCGATATAATGCTCGCTAAAATATTTTTAAAGGTACCAATGTCCAATAGAAACCGCTGCTCTAATTTTAACCGAGAGCCTTCAAACATGGTATGTACCCGTTCCCTATCAAGCTGAGCCGGGTTTAACACACGAATTCCACCTAATGTCTGATGGATTTGTACCATTTATTTATAAAGAAGTTAGCTAGAGAGTCACACTGTGGTTCATCAAGAACAGGCGAACTAGGTTGGGTCTCTGAACCAGCTAACTTCTTAACCATTGAAAATAAAGTACGAGGACGTTTTTTGGCCACCAGAATAGTAGAGGAGACATAATCAGCTCGTGCCTTCTTGCATGTAGCATGATATTTTTTCAATGCGGTTTATAGATGTTTTTGGATTCCAGAGTGTAATTCCTTCTCCAGCTTCTTTCCAAAGCTTTACACTTGGTCTTTTCAACTCTTAGCGGCTCTGTAAACCAGGGAGCAGGAGGCCGGTGGTTATTACATTTTTTTTGCCGTGGTTGGCAGGCAAACATTAGCGGCGGAGGTAATCCAACTATAAATACTATTCAGTGATATGGAGTTATAAGGCGGAGCATTATTTGACAGTAGCTGATTGAATGTTGCAATATCCAATTTTTCCCAATTTCTGGTTCGACCTGATGCAACAGAGGGCAATGGGGACAGGTTGAGTGAACTACTATATTGAAACTTAACCGCAAAATGGTCGATCCAACACAGAGGCAGTGCCGGTAGTCAATTAATGTCAGGCAGGTTAGAGAAGATAGGGTCCAGAGAGTGACCAGCTGTATGAGTGGGGCCAGCATTACAAAGGGGGAAATTCAGTGCAGCTAAATCAGCAATAAGCGCCTTACTTGCAGGACAGTCCGAGTTTTCCAAATGAAGATTTAAGTCTCCTAAGACTGTAAAATTGGCTAATTTAAGTAGCCAAGGAGCTAACAGGTCAGACAACAGGGGCACCCATGAACCAGCTGGCCCAGGAGGACGATAGATCAAGGCCCCAGATAGAGTGAGTTGAGGAGAGAGAGTAAGTTTAAAAAGAGCAGCTTCACACTCCTGCAATGGGAGATCGTCCCATTTACATGAGTAGCTTTTTTTATAAATAATCTCAATCCCTCCACCCTTCCTGAGGATTCTGTCTTTCCTTATTATAGTATAGTTATCGGGGAGTGCGCATACCACATCCGGACCACAACTATCGTTTAACCAACTTTCCGTTAAAAAAATAGCATCGGGCCTTCACTATTTAACAAATTAAAAATGTCATCCTTATGTTTTGGAAGGCACCGACAATTAATGCTCCAGAAACTATATGTTTTATTTTGTCTGGAGTCCCTTTTGTTTGTACTAGGGTTATTAAAACCATAGCTACAGCCACTACACAACTGGTTGGCCTCTACTGGACATAAAAAATTACAATTTACGCCCCTCCTACCTTGCAAGCTAAGTAATTGACCTGACGAATAATGTATAATTGGTTTGGGGGGGGAATCCTGGGCATGAATTATGGCCCCTGGTCCCGTTCAGTCTTGGACGGTCGCAGACAGTCTTGCCTTTGTTGCGCCTTCGTCGCGACATTGGCGCGACCGCTGCACGTACCCACTGCGCGTCAAGACCATGGCTCTTAAGTAACAGCAGGGCCGGTCTGCGTGCAACGAGTGAAACGCTGACCTCCGTCAGCGCGCGGGAATTAAAGATGGCCGCCAGGGACCGAGAGTGTACCGAGAAAAGACCCAATTTCATTTGCTTAAGCCCCCCAAATCTAATGCAGCTCTAAAGTAGCAGACGTTAGCAATTAAAATAATATAAAAACGATTATTTTCTGTCAGTGCTAAACATCGTTTTAAAAATAATGCAGTCTCAATAATTCATATCAGCATCCCACAATTCCCCCCAAGAAGATTCCATTCCCCGTTTTTAATCCAAATGCCAAAATGAAGCTTCTGCAAACCTTCTGAAGAGCGTCGGGCTTACTGAAGATCCCTGAGGTACTCCGCAGATGATGTCAGTGGGGTCGGAGAGGAGGGGGGGAGTCTGATCCTCTGGGTTCTGCCGGAGAGGAAGGATTAGATCCAGTCAAGGGCAGATTCCTGTATTCCTGCGTTGTGGAGTCTGGCGGCTAGCGTGCGGTGTGAGACGTGTCGAAGGCTGAGGAGAGGTCTAGGAGGATGAGGGCTGCAGTGTGTCCCTGGCCTAGCAGCATGCGGATGTCGTCAGTGGCGGCGAGGAGGGCGGTCTCGTTGCTGTGGTTGCTGTGGAAGCCAGACTGGGATGCGTCTAGGATGGAGGATGAAGGCGGTCAGCTGGGCGTTCACGAGTCTTTCGGTTACCTTGTCTGCGAAGGTGAGGAGAGAGATGGGCTGGTAGTTCTTCAGGTCAGTTGGGTCAGCCGTTGGTTTCTTAAGAATGGGTTTCACCTCTGCACGCTTTCATTCATTTGGGCAGATGCCAGATAAGAGGGAGGAGTTGAGTGTTCATCCGAATTGGGGTGCGATGACTTCGGCGGCCCTATGGAAGATGTGAGGGGGGCAGGGGTTCATTTTGTCTCTACTTTTACATGGCTGGCTCCAAAACCATTAGCTTGGAGCATCCCTCTCATTCCTATAAGAGCCCCATTCAAAACAATTCCTCCAGAGGATACTTTCGTGGTAAGGGAAGAGGTCGCGGTAACAATGCCCGCACCTCTCCTACCACAAAGCAGTGACCATCCCACTCCTGTCTGGAATTCCATCACCAATGACAAGTGGGTAAGACAAATTTTCCAGTATGGTTATTGCTTGTAACTAACTTCTACTCCCTCAAATATCCCTCCCAGACAACGTCCAATGTCCCCGGAACACCTCACTCTCCTCAAACAAGAGGTTATTTCTCTATTACAAAAACATGCAATAGAACCCTTTCCCTTACATCACCAAGGCACAGGAGTTTACTCCCTCTACTTTCTAATTCCAAAAAAGGATGGCTCTCTCAAGCCAATACTGGACTTCAGACCGTTAAACCTCTACATTCAGTAGGAGCACTTCCACATGGTCACCCTCCAACTGGTGCTCCCACTGCTTCAACAAGGCGACTTTCTCTCCACTCTGGATTTAAAGGACGCCTACTTTCATATTCCCATTCACCCCACTCACAGGAAATATCTAGAGTTCGTGGTAGATGGTCAACACTACCAATTCAAAGTCCTCCCAGTTGGGGGGACTACATCACCCAGAGTCTTCACCAAGTGCCTCGCAGTAGTGGCAGCTCACTTACGAAGACAACACATTCACGTGTTCCCTTATCTGAACGACTGGCTCATAAAAGTCAAATCCCACAGCAGCTTTGTGCAATACACACACAAGACAATCCAGCTGCTTCACAACTTGGGCTTCACTTTGAATCACACCAAATCCCACCTACAACCAGCCAACAAACAACAATATCTAGGGGCTACAATAAACACTTCAAAAGCTTTAGCATACCCTAACCCTCTCATGATAAACAGAATGCAAGCTCTAATATCCAAATTTCAACCTCAATACTCATTATCAGCGCGAGTGTTCATGTAGTTAATCGGGATGATGGCCTCTTGCATTCTCATCGTCCCTTATGCAAGACTCCAGATGCGCCCCCTACAGGAGTGTTTGGCACGTTAGTGGAACCAGGCTCAAGTCAGCTAACAGATCTGGTGTTGGTGTACAGCCGCACATACCACGCTCTGCATTGGTGGAACACACAAAACCTTTCCAAAGGGCGGCCATTCCTCGACCCGGTTCTACAGGTAGTGCTAACAACAGACACATTGCTGACCGGCTGGGGAACTCATCTTCAAAACCATTTCAGGCCATGTGGACCCCTCAGCAAAAACCACTCCTCATTAATAACCTGGAATTGTTGGCATTCTTTCTAGCATTAAAATCCTTTCAACTCGTAGGCAAAGCTGTCCTCGTCCATACAGATAACATGATAGCAATGTACTAGCAACCAAAAACAAAGGGGGGGACATGCTCTCTACAGCTTTCACACCTAGCTCAAAGCATATGGAGACGGGCCATTCCACAAAACACCTCTCAGGAGTACACAATCAGATTGCAGATCTGCTCAGTCGTCAAACACCGCAGATCCACAAATGGGAACTTCATCCTCAAGTTCTTCTTCCATTTTTTCACATGTGGGGCCAGCCACAAATAGATCTGTTTGCCACACATTAAAACACAGAATGCCCAAGCTCTGCATCCAGGTATCCACATCCATTGTCCAAAGGCAATATGCTATGGATGAACTGGTCAGGCAAAGTGGCTTACATTTTTCCGCCTCTCCCACTAATTCCGTTAGTGGTTCGGAAGCTCAAGAAGCGTTCCCTCACAATGATCCAGGTTGCTCCAACAGGGGCCCAACAGTCATGGTTCACAACCCTCTTGGAACTATCAGTAGTTCCTCATCAAAAGCAATGACTCTCACCCAAGCTTCTCACTCAGAGCCATGGCGAGATGAGGCATCCAGATCCCAGTCAACTCAACCTTGCAATCTGGCACCTGAAGTCGTAAAGTTTGGTTACCTCAATCTCCCATATGAAACAAAAAGCCCTATTAAGCCTGCATGATATAATTCTCAAACTCTGTAACTAATGGGGCCACACATCATATTGGCTCACCCCGGAAGTTTTAATATATATTACTGTGTTACAGGTCCGGACATGCCTTAAAATATATAAACATGAATGTGAACAGACTCACCCACATAGAAAAAATATGTGAGAACGCCAGGAAAGTACCTCACGGACGCAACACCCGAGGGGGTTCCCGGTTTGTTAATTACCGGTATACCCACTTCTCATCATCGGCTACTTTCCTGGCAAGGAGGATGAAATAAGTGCAGAAGAGATGTGCAACAGAGAGAATAGAGAAGGAGAAAGATAAGGAGTGTACAGTTACACTTCCTAGTGGGACAGACAAAGTTATTGAAACCAAAAGTGCCCACACCCAACAAACAAAAAATATTAAGAATGTGTAGTTTGGCTGGCTCAGTCGATTTTATTCTGGTGCTGCCAAACTGCACGTTTAAAAATGGTTCAACTGATACCATAAGTTTTTACGACTGGACCGACATGTTTCATTGCCTTGTCATTGGCAACTTCGTCAGGGCAAATAGTTGGGTCTCTATTCACAATCCTCCACCTTACATATGAGGACCTTATGCTCGAATGTGGTAATCGTACCCTTGAGCAACAAGTAGATGGTGTGTCACAGATCACGAGACCGTCTTGGAAACTCAGAGATGTGAGTTTACCGCTGCCGAGTCCCTCCGGCGCTTCCGACGTCTCACAGCTCCCACCAGACTGCATGAACATCATTAAGAAGGCTAGACATCCTACCACCAGAACATGTTATGCCGCAAAGTGGAAACGATTTGTAATTTACTGTACAAATAACAAAATCAATCCACCAGATGCTTCTATTGAAAACATTATGTTATCTATGACATTTACGGCAGTGTAAGCTAGCATATACATCCATAAGACTACATCGCGCAGCAACAGCAGCCTATCTCCAAAACAGACAGCACTTATCTTTGTTTAGAGTACCCGCTATTAAAGCATTTATGGAAGGACTTAAAAGAATAATTCCACCTAGAGCTCCACCCTCTCCAGTATGGAATTGAAATGTTGTCCTTACCAGACTCATGGGTCCGCCTTTTGAACCCTCGCAAAAACTAAACTACAATTCCTCATTTGGAAACTGGCCTTCCTAGTATCTATCACATCTCTCAGAAGAGTGAGTGAAATCAAAGCATTAACCATACAAGAACCATTTTTACAAATTCATCATAAGAAAGTGGTTCTTAGGCCTAACCCAACATTTTTACCTTAAGATGTGTCTGCCTTCAGTCTTAACCAGTCTGTTGAGCTCCCAGTCTTTTTCCCCACAACTAGGCTCAGTAGCAGAACGAGCTCTTCACACACTGGACGTTAAAAGAGCACTACTCTACTATATTGACAAAACAAAATCCTTTTAAAAAAACTAAACAACTCTTTGTGGCCTTTTTCTCCACCTCATAATGGCAATCTCATTTCAAAAGAAGGAATTGCAAGGTGGAATGTTAAATGCATCCAAATATGTTACGCTAAAGCCAAACGTACATTAACTATTCCCCCCAGAGCTCATTCCACACGCAAATTAGGGGCTTCTATGGCATTATTAGTTAACATCCCTTTAGATGACATCTGCAAAGCAGCAACTTGGACTACACCTCACACTTTCACAAAACACTATTGTGTAGATGTGCAGGTAAAACAAACACGCTACTGTGGGCCAGACTGGATTAAGAACACCTTTTCAGACCACTGCAACAGATACAGGTAGCTATAGCTAAAGAGATAACTGCTGTATAGTCTATGCACAAGTATACGATCTACAGCTCATATGCCTCGAACGGAAAACGCTACTTGCCAGTATGCATCTGTTCTTGGCATGTAGAGCTGTAGATTCGTATATGCCCACCCTCCTCCCCGGATACCTCTATCTGTTCCAGTACTATTTTACTTAGACACATTACACATGGACATCTTTTCTATTTCTTACTAACTCCATCATAACCCTCAATGGCAAAACAATCTGGAGATGGAATCGATGCCCATGTGCACTATCGTCCTAAGGAAGAGTCACCTACCTTGTGACTACAAAGACTTCTTCCAAGACGAAAACTGAGTGCAAACATCCGAGCCCAACACCAGGTGGCGATCTATGCACAAGTATACAAATCTACAGCTCTACATGCTGAGAACAGATGCAGACTGGTAAGTAGTATTTTCCTTCTCCAATTTGGCATATTGTGTCATCCTGACTGTTCTGTCTCACCCATGCTGGTCATACAACAAATACAATTTTACCAGAATTAAACTAGTTTTGGAGTCTACTATAGGACAGACAACTTTCAGAGTATCCCAATGCTCACCCAGCACACGCCTTACAAGGGGCTGAGTTTCATATTCTTCGGAAGGGCTCCCACCACAAATACTTGGCGTTATGGGGCCCACAAGGCAGGTTCAGCAGAGAAAGATGAGGTTTGGGGGTGGGGGGAAGAGAAGGCTTGCCCGCAGAGCATTTATATTAGGCCTCACAATCACAGTCCATCACACTGACCCTAAAAAATGGTTCGAATATATGTCTCTCTCTCTCTCCCTCTCCCTCTCCCTCTCTCTCTCTCTCTCTCTCTCCTTCTCGCTCTCTCTCTCTCCCTCTCTCTCTCCCTCTCTCTCCCTCTCTCTCCCTCTCTCTCTCTCCCTCTCTCTCTCTCCCTCTCTCTCCCCCCCCCCCCTTCCCCAGGAGGTCCAGGCTGCACCCTGTCCATGGTTCTGATATGTCTCTCTCTCTGTTGCCCTAAGTCTAACTTGCAGTATTTCACGTGACAGGAGGTGTATGCTGCACAATGCCAATGGTTCTGATATATGCCTCTCTCTCTCTCTCTGTGACCCTCAGTCTGACCTGCAGTACTTCACGTGGCAGGAAGTCCAGGCTCGCATTGTAGAGATCCAGAAGGAGCACCAGATCTGCATCCACAAGAAGGAACTGACCGAGCTGGACATCTACCACCGCATCCTCCGTTTCAAGAACTACATGGTGGCGATGATCAACAAGTCCCTGCTGCCAATCCGCTTCCAGCTGCCTCTGCTTGGGGACACCGTCTTCCTCACTCGTGGTCTCAAGTACAACTTCGAGCTCATCTTCTTCTGGGGTCCAGGATCGCTCTTCCAGAACGAGTGGAGTGTAAAGAGTGAATACAAGAAGGGTGGCAATCGGCTGGAGCTGGCCGAGAAGCTGGGCTACCGCATTCTGTGGATCGGGGTGGCCAACCTCCTGCTCTGTCCGCTCATCCTGGTCTGGCAGATCCTCTACGCCTTCTTCAGCTACACTGAGATGCTGAAGCGCGAGCCGGGAAGCCTAGGGGCACGCTGCTGGTCCCTCTATGGGCGGTGCTACCTGCGCCACTTCAGCGAGCTGGACCACGAGCTGCACTCGCGGCTCAGCAAGGGCTACAAGCCTGCCTCCAAGTACATGAACTGCTTCATGTCTCCACTGCTCACCATTGTGGCCAAGAACGTGGCCTTCTTCGCTGGCTCCATCCTGGCTGTGCTCATTGCACTGACCATCTATGACGAGGATGTGCTGGCCGTGGAGCATGTGCTGACCACTGTCACGCTGCTGGGCATTGCTGTCACTGTCTGCAGGTCAGTTGGTCATTTCTGGGGATATAACGTGTTGTAGAACAGGAGGAAGAAAGACCTGCTGGCATTGCCACTCAGTAGCAGGGCTTGGTGTTCAGTTCCACTCTGGGGCAGTGGGCTGAGGAGGTTGGTCATGGGGAAAGGCTTGTCTCATGATTTCTGGGTTCATGTGAATTTGGGGGTCCACTGACAGTGGAGGCCGTGTAATGGTGAGGGCCATGATGGACCCGGGTAGTGCAATACTCAGGTGCTAACATAATGAGTTTTGTTGTTGTGTGATGTGTGTTTGAATATAATCCAGTGAGCTTGTGTGTCATGCTATTCTTGTATTGATGTAGGTGTAATAACACTGGTTTTGTTCATGCATTAAGTCAAGAAACGTTTTATACTCCAAAAGATTAATTCTTTAACTACTAATTTTATTTAAGAATTTTTGTCTCCATTGCTACATATATCAAAATGTTACACAACTCAAATATATAGTGAATGATAATGCAGATCACAGTACAAAATATATGTCTGCCGAAACCACTTCACCATACTCGCTACTGTTCATCCAACACACCAACTCTCATCCCAATCAGTTCATCCTTCCACTTTCATGAAAGCATAAACATCTTATGTGGACCCTTCTCATTTAGCAAAAATCAATGCAGTTATTGTATACACCTGTTATACATGTGTCTTTTCCATAACCTTTTCCGTATTGGTTGTACACAATATTCATATGTTTAGTGGCTATAAATATTATTCTATCCACGTTTTGGAGAAAAAGAACTATATGTTTGAGTTGTGTAATATTTTGATATATGTACTAATGGAGATAAAAAATGATTAAATAAAATTGGTGATTAGAGAATAAATCTTTCTGAGCATAGAAAGTTTCACAACTTACATGTGTGAAGATATTATGGTTAGATAGGATTTTTCCTTTGCTTTGTTGTCTTTGCCCTGCCCCGGGATCCTATAGTTGTTGGATTTTGATTGTGCTTCTTGCTGTTCGCACTCACAGGTCATTTATCCCAGACCAGCACCTCGTCTTCTGCCCGGAGCAGCTGCTGAAGGTTATCCTGGCCCACATCCACTACATGCCTGACCACTGGCAGGGCAATGCCCATCGATACGAGACACGGGATGAGTTTGCACAACTTTTCCAGTACAAAGCTGTAAGTACTCAGCCAGCCTCATTTTTCCATCACACACCATCAGTTTTATTAACCTTAGCTGTTCCTAGGAGTCACCACTTAATGTCTGGGGACAATTGTGCCCTCCCTAGTAGGACCATGACTTCTTCCACAGCTCTCTCCAGCGGTGTTCTAGTGGCTTACATCAGCCAGGAGGTCACGTGGTCATTTCTGCATATGTTTGCTAAACATTACTGCCTCACAGCCCAGCATCCTGTGGTGAGTGCTTTGCCAGGACTGTGTTTCATTACTTCCTTGGTGAAGCAGCAATACTTCATCCAGCCTCCAAGACAAGGTATTGCTTTGGGACTCCTCCTGTACGTGAGGAATCTGGAGGAAGGTGTGTCCTTCCAAAGGAAAGTTCCTTACCTTCGATAATGATATGTTCGAGGCATATGAGCTGTAGATCATATGCTTTAGCATAGATTGCCATCTGGTGTTGGGTCCAGATGTTTGCACTTTGTTTTTGTTCGAAGTATTCTTGTAGTCACGAGGTAGGTGACTCCTCCTTTTGGTGATAGTGCGAATGGGCATCGACTCCATCCTTAGATTGTTTTTTTCTGGCATCGGGTTCGGATGTGTATTGCTGTTTTCCAGTTCAGTACCGTTTTCGGACCCCTTTGACGCGCCATCCACCACCCTCAACGGTATTGTTATCAATCGCAACCCATCATTCGACGCGCATCGTCTTACTTTGGAAAGCTTTTCATTGAAAACCTCGTGGCAGGCCGTCGGGCCTACCCGAACCGACCGCAGGTGACCTGCTAAATTTCCACGCACCGACTTGCACGAAGTATGTAACCTCTGCTTTTCCCCTGAACATGCCAAAAAAAAGCTGCTGCTCGTGTCTATACTTCCGATTGAAAAAGACACTACGTGATCGTCAGGCTCAGTGCCACGAAATGCAGCACCAGAGCAACTCAATTCCAGAAATCTTTGGAGAAGATGCCGACATCCAACCTCCAGCTTCGGAGCCAGAGGAAGAAGGGTAGGTCTCAGTGTCCGAAGCTGAATCCGACATGGAGGAAGACGAAGACATCACTGCTGGACAGCATACCGTGAGTACAAATCCCCATGCCCATCCCACAAAAGACAAAGGCTCCGGTCCCTCCTTCGCCCTCGGGTTCAGGTGGCCCCCGCCCTCCGGCTCGGCTCCAAAACAAAAAGAAAAGTCTTCGGGCTCGAGCCAGCCTGCTCCGATGCCAAACCGACACCTTCAGCTTCGAAACATAAGAGCAAGATCCCTTCAGGACTGAAGGTTCTACCTGCTTCGCCGAAAGGCTCGGAGCCGAACCCCTACAAGCCCAAAGACTCAGAGCTGAGACATTCCAAGTGCAAAGACTCGGAGCCGAGACCATCCAAAGCCAAACACTTGGAGCCCAAATCCGCCAAGACTAAAGATTCAGTACAGAAATCTTCCAAAAACAAAGACTCAGCTTATGGGCTAGATAGGTGGAACTGGGAGACGAAGGCCCCTACCGTGCACTGTACAACAAACTGTGGACACTGCTGGGCCCGAGGAACCACACGATCTAGATATGGCATACAGTGCGTAGAAAACTGGGATGGCACAACACAATCACACAAGCGACGCCGCTTTGGGTCACAGATAGATTGGGCAGGCTGGGCAAGAGTAAGGGGTTTCAGCATTGGGATGCAGGCATCTCCAAACTCGGGGATCACTGGGTACGAGGGAAGGTGCTTACATTTGAACAACTTCAATCCAAATATGAGATGGCACCGGTAGAACGATTCAGGTTTTGCCAAATAAAACACGACTTAGAGGCAGCAATTCCGCCCGCCACAAATCTGCCTGAGGCCTCACCACTAGAGGAAAGACTACTCACGGAACATGGATAAAAAGGCAATTTCCATGACGTACTGGAAAATTATTAATAATGTGCCGGACCCCATGCAAAAACTCCGTGACAAATGGGCCGAGGAGTTGAGAGAATTAGATGATTCGGACTGGCAGGATGCACTAGCTTTACCTAGGGAGGTGGCAATCCCGTCCAGACTCCGCCTGATACAATTTAAGATCCTACATAGAGTTTACTACACACAACCAACACTTTATAAAATAGGGAATACTGATAACCAACTTTGTTTGAGGGGCTGTGGGGCAATCAACACATTTTTCCACACTATCTGGGACTGCCCTGCAATAACAATATACTGGAGATCAGAAATGGACAAGATCACATGATTCAGTGGCAGTCCAGTCCCACCTGAGCCCAAACGCTGCCTGCTAAACATATCGGAACCCACAGACCTTTAACACCACAAGGCAAACATGGGCAACCTTAGGAATGATGTTAGTTAAAAGGAATATCGCTAGACATTGGTGAGCTATTACCGCCATCACACTCACAGACTGGTGTAAAGATATGGATGTGGCTACGGTGGCGGAAAAAACTGTGTATGTACGCAGGGGTTGCCCGAAAAAGTGGATACGACTATGGAAAGGGTGGAAAACTTATAGGGGAGGGCTGTGCACCTTACCAATCATACCCAAAGATCCAGAAGTATTGGAATAAGGGTATTAATAATGTAATGTAATGAACATGCACTGCATTATTGTACACTAATGAATGTGCAATTGTTGATACACACCCTGAAATGTAGCTCTACCAAACCCACTAAATGTAATGATGAGTAATTGTAATACTTGGTATATGTGCCATTTTCTTTGCGGAAAAATTAAAATATTAAAAAAAAAACAAAGACTCAAAGACGAAAGCCTAGAAAACCAAGGACTCAGACAAGCCCAAACACACTGAGCCCAAATTACCAACGCCCAAGGGCTCGGAGCAGAAATCTTTGGCAGCAAAGTCTCCACGGAGAGTTAAATTCACTTTCCTCAAAGAACTTCAGTCTAATGAGCCAATTTTCGACCCAAAACAGAAAAAAATGGTTATAAATCCTAAAACAAGACATATTCAAGCAACCATTGCAAAGAAACTGAAAGCTGACGTGCCAGAGGACCACCATGCCCCTCCTAAAAAGAAGAATATGGGCACTAACCCTTCTCCTCCTTACAATCCACCTCCTTCTCCGCCTCCTAATCCTAACTTGCTCATTACACCTATCAATTCACCACTTAGGCCTATCAATCAATCAATCAATCAAGAAATTTGTATAGCCCGCTACTCACCCGGGGGGGTCTCAAGGCGCTTGGGGGAGGTGGGTCCGCTACTGCTCGAACAGCCAGGTCTTGAGTTGCTTCCTGAAGGAGAGGTGGTCTAGGGTCAGACGGTGGATGGGCAGGGAGTGCCACGTCTTGGCTGCCAGGTAGGAGAAGGATCTTCCTCCCATGGTGGCTCTTCGAATGCGTGGAACGGTGGCGAGGGCGTGGCTGGTCGATCGCAGCAGTCGAGTGGAAGTGTAGAAGGTCAGGCGGTTGTTGAGGTACCTGGGGCCCAGGTCGTGGAGGGCCTTGTGCGCGTGGGTGAGAAGTCGGAACGTTATTCTCTTGCTGACGGGGAGCCAGTGCAGGTCCTTCAGGTGTCCGGAGATGTTGCTGTGTCCGGGGATGTCCAGGATGCCTCGTGCGGAGGCGTCCTGGATGCGTTGAAGTCTTTTCTGGAGTTTGGCAGTGGTTCTGGTGTAGAGGGTGTTTCCGTAGTCCAGCCGGCTTGTGACGAGTGCTTGTGTGACCGTCTTCCTGTTTTCGGTGGGCATCCATCGGAAGATCTTTCGGAGCATGCGTAGGATGTTGAAACATGATGATGAGACGGCGTTGACTTGTCTGGTCATCGAGAGGGAGGAGTCCAGGATGAAGCCCAGGTTGCCTGCGTGGTCCGTTGGTTTTGGTGCGCTGCCCAGGGCAGGGGGCCACCAGGAGTCGTCCCAGGCAGAGGGTGATGATCCGAGGATGAGGACTTCCGTCTTGCCTGAGTTCAGTTTCAGGCGGCTGTTCATCATCCACTCGGCTACGTCTTTCATCCCTTTGTGTAGGTTGGTTCTGGCGGTGGCTGGGTCGTTGGTGAGGGAGAGGATCAGCTGGGTGTCGTCGGCGTAGGAGATGATGTTGAGGTTGTGTTGGCGCGCGATGGCTGCGAGGGGGCTCATGTAGACGTTGAAGAGTGTGGGGCTGAGTGATGATCCTTGTGGTACGCCGCAGATGACTTCGGTGGCCATGGATCTGAACAGGGGGAGGCGGACTCTCTGGGTTCTTCCGGTGAGGAACGAGACGATCCACTCTAGTGCCTTCTCTTGGATTCCGATGTTGCTGAGGCGCTGCACTAGGGTGCGGTGGCAGACAGTATCGAACGCCGCGGAGAGGTCCAGGAGGATGAGGGCCGCTGTTTCCCCGTTGTCGAGCAGGGCTCGGATGTCGTCAGTGGCTGCGATGAGGGCGGTCTCGGTGCTGTGGTTGGCTCGGAAGCCAGACTGCGAGTGGTCGAGGGATCCGTTCGTCTCGAGGAAGGCGGTCTGTTGACGGTCTTCTCGATGACTTTGGCAGGAAAAGGGAGGAGCGAGATGGGGTGGTAGTTCTTGAGGTCGGTGGGGTCTGCTGATGGTTTCTTCAGGAGGGCGCTGAGTTAGGCAATCTTCCAGCTCTCCAGGAAGGTGGCGGTGCTGAAGGAGCGGTTGATGATGTCCCGGAGTTGGGGTGCGACAACGGAGTCTGCCTTGTTGAAGATGTGGTGGGGGCATGGGTCGGTTGGTGATCCGGAGTGGATGGTGTTCATCGTGTGGATGGTGTCTTCGGTGCTGACCGGGGTCCAGGCGCGGATGGTGGTGGTGGGGGGCGTCGGTTCGGTGGTTGGGTGCGTGGTCTGTGCGCCGAAGCTGTTGTGTATGTCGGCGATCTTGCTGTGGAAGAACGAGGCGAGTGAGTCGCAGAGGTCTTGTGAGGGAGTGATGTCGTTGTTTCCGGCGCTGGGGTTGGAGAGCTCTTTGACGATGCTGAAGAGCTCCTTGCTGTTGTGTGCGTTGTCGTCGATTCGTTCCTTGAATGCTGTCTTCTTGTTGGTGTGGATCAGCTGGTGGTCTTTGCGGGTGGTGTGCTTGAGGGCGGTCATGTTGTCTGTAGTCAGGTTTTTTTGCCAGGCTTTCTCGAGAGTGCGGCAGTTCTTCTTGGAGTTCTTGAGGTTGTCGTTGAACCAGGAGGCTTTCTTGCTGCCGGGCCTGCTGCGATGGTTTTTCAGAGGTGCGAGGTCGTCCGCGCAGTTGGTGATCCACTGTGTGAGGTTGATGGCTGCTTGGTTGGGGTCCGTTGAGCTGGCGGGCGGGTTCTGGCTCAGTGATGTGGTGAGCTGGTCGGTGGTGATCTTGTTCCAGCTCCTGCGGGGAACCTGTTGCGGGTGGTGGTGGGTCGTGGTCTTTCTGAAGCTGAAGTGGACGCAGCTGTGGTCTGTCCAGTGGAGTCCGGTGGAGTGGCTGAAGGAAATGTACTTGCTGGAGGAGAAGACTGGGTCAAGCGTGTGTCCGGTGTACTGGGTGGGGGTGTTCACCAGTTGCTTGAGTCCGAGGTTGGCGAGGTTGTCCTGCAGGGTGGTGGTGTTGTTGTCGTTGTTCTCCAGGTGGAAGTTGAGGTCCCCTAGGAGGATGTATCTAGAGTGGATAGAAAGTCGCCTTGTTGAAGTAGTGGGAGCACCTGTTGGAGTGTGACCATGTGGAAGTGGTCCAACTGTATGTAGAGGTTGAACAGTCTGAGGGCTGGTATAAGCCTGAGAGAGACGTATTTTTTGGGAATTAAGAAATACAGGGAAATGGATAGATTACGGGCGGGAACTATAATAGGGCTCTATTTTGGAAGGCTGGGAAATTTAATCTGACGGGACCCACTAAGCACTTGGTACAAGTTTGGCATGCTGCCAATAGAAGCCTGGGGTGGGAGCATAAGGTGACATTAGCAACCGCACTGTGGGACCCGGGCCTACTTGGGAACCTGTGGAAATCTAAGGGCTTTGACAAGTGGGAACTTATAAGCATCTCTAAGATAGGATACCTGTGGATGAGGAGGGACGTCATGTTGTTCACCTCCCTGCAACAAGAGTATAATATGGCCGCCACTGAAAACTTCAGATATATCCAGGTTTGACACGAGCTACTGTCGCACCTCCAGAAGGGGGCTGCTCCGCCTGAGTCCTCGCCTCTCGAGTACAGCATACTAGATGGCTACCTGCCAAAAAAAGCCATTTCCCTAACTTATAAAAAGCTGGTAAATAACTCTAGTGAACCCCTCCAGGGCCTAAGAGAGAAATGGGAGAGAGATGGCATACTCCTTGACGACGAGGACTGAACAGTGGCGGTGGCCTCTCCGAAGGAGGTGGCAATATCTACTAGACTACGGCTGGTACAGCTTAAAATTTTGCACCGTATTTACATCACAGGGCCAAGCCTAGTGAAAATGGGGAGGGCGGATGCCGGGGACTGCAGGAGACACTGTGGGGGTGAGGTAATATTCCTACATATACTATGGGAGTGTGTACACATACAGGGGTATTGGCGGAAAATACACAACATTCTCAGTGAGGTCCTTGAACTCACTATTCACCCAGAAGATGCCTTCTAAATGTGTGGGAGCCCACTGATATTAATAACAAATGCATTACATGGGTTACACCGGGATTGACGGTAGCGAAGCGTAATATTGCCCAGCTGTGGGGGCCGCACAGACACCGACCGTTACAGCCTGGAAGAGGGACATGGATTGGTGTAGGTTCAGAGAAAAGACGGTGTATGTGGCAAGGGGATACCCCAAGAAGTGATCCCAAATATGGACTGATTGGAATGTATTTTGAGGTAACATTTGTACCCACCGACTCTCCAGACTCATGACGATCCACCGTCGCCGTAATTCAGTTACCAACCCGTGATAACAATTTCTGCAACTGCCTGATAATAATGGTATTGCATTGAAAATACTTTTTGCTATGGTATACTTTGTAATGCTGATTGCTTTTCCTTTGATTCATAAAAAGAATTATAAAAAAAAAAAAAAGAAATACAGGGCATACACCCCTGTCCCTTGATGCATTAATGGAACAGGTTCTAAGACGTGCTTTTGTAACAGAGATAGAACCTCTTGCTTTAAGAGAGTGAGATGTTCCGGTGACATTGCATGTGTTCTTGGAGGAATATTTGGTGGAGTGTTTGTAAGCGCCAGGCAGTAACCATGTTGGATCATTTGTAGTACCCACTTGTCTGAGGTGATTGAATTCCAGACAGGTAAGAATTGGGAGAGACATTCCCTGACAGGAGTGGGATGATCGGGACATAGCGGAGGGAAGTCATTGTTTATTTGCTGGGGAAGAGCGCGAGGAATTACCTCTTCCTCTATTATTGGTTCCTCTATAACCTCCTCTAGAATATCCTCTGGGCGAGGGAGATTGATTTTTACCCTTATAAGAGGAGGAGGCATGGTCAGTGGACATACTTTTTGAGCCAAAATGAGCGGCAAAAGGAACCTCGTAACTGTAAAGCCCCCATGGACTTTGCGACCTCAGTGTCCTTCATCTTTTCCAGCATGGTATGCTGGGCCGAAAAGATGCTCTTTATCTAATGGCTGGTTAAGAATGGGGGTTTGCACCTCTGGCTTAAATCCAGAGATCCTGAGCCAAGCATGCCTGCGCAATAATACACTTGTATTGATTGCACAAGATGCATTAAATGTGCATTCAGTGCACATTTAATGGAGGTGTTAGTAATAAGCTTACCTTCCTGTATAAGGTTGTTAGCTTTAGATTTGTATTGGTCATGCAAGTACTGTATTAGTTTTTCTAGCTCATCATAGTGAGCCCATTATTCTAGCAGCGCATCGGCATTAGCAGTCCACCAGTTATTTGCAGCCTGCGAAGCTATTCTTTGCCGGAGGCATCGATAAGCTTGGACTCCTTGTCAGAGGAGGGGTGTCTCCTGTGGCTTGGGAGTTAGCTTTCTTTCGTGCATTGGAGACTATAAGAGAGTCTAAGGGTAGCTGTCCTTTAGTATAAATAGGATTGGCAGGAGCTGATTTGTATTTTTTATCTACTCTAGGAGTGATAATTCTAGCCCTTACGAGATCCTTAAAGACCTTGTCCGTATGTTTTAGCATACCTTTCAGCAAGGGTAAGGTATGAGTTGTTCTTTGGGAGGAAGAAAGTGTCTCGGAAAGAAAATCTTCTAAAGGTTCCTTGTGGAAGAGGTGTTGCGCAGAGGCCAGGGCGCCTGACTCCAGACCACGGGGTTCACGGTTCGATCCCAGGTGCCGGGGGCAGGTTAGTCCAGCACCATGTGCCTCTGGGCAGTAGCTTGCTTACTCTTCCCGACGGCCCAAGGGCCTTGACACCCTCGGGTAATTGTACGCTTTACAAATACTGGATTTCATTTCTTGTGATGTTCTACCCCATGGTAATGAGCGACCCTGTTAAGGAGCTCGAGATAACCAATGCTGCCATCAGGTGAGGAAGGTCTAGAGGGATACAAATCAGGGTCATTGTCTGTATTTGGGTCAGTGTGACAATCATCCCAAGCGTCAGTGTCCTCATCCTGATCCCCGTCCCCTTCATCCTGTGGGTCAGGTGTAATAGGAAGAGGCATCGCCATCGTCCACAAGAACACCATCCGCATCACGACCAACTCCAACGACACCCTCACAGCCGCCGAACATCTTTACTTCCAGATACACACCGACCCCAAGACCACTCTCAGAGGCACCCTCATCTACAGACCCCCAGGACCCCGCACACAATTCAGCGAAGACATCAGCCCACGCGCCCTCCCCTCCGCTGGAGTCGATGCCCATGCGCACTGTAGTCCAGGGGAGGAGCCACCTATCTCGTGATACTTCGAAGACTCTTCCAGGACAACAATGTGCGATCATCCGGACCCAACACTAGGCGGCGGTCTATGCACAGATATGAATGTCAGCAGCCCTACATGCCAAGAACAGATGCATACTGGTAAGTAGCATATTCCTTCTGCCACCTCACCTGTTCTTTTTGACCCTGTGGAGTCATATACCCAGCACTTTGCCTATTCTCCCACACGTACCAATGAGGATGTGGGGGAAGGTTACAATGAGGATGAATTTACTTATCCTGCTGACACAGATCAGGAGGAACCTTAACCATGGACTGACCCTGTTGACCCTGATGAGCCACACACTACGCCTGATACTCAGTCCTATAATGTCAAAACATCGCCTACTGAAGACACGACGGCGTTTAATGCTTTAATTGGAAGGGCTATTCAGAAAAGGGGGTGGTGATGGACAGAGTATCTGAATTAAGCAGAACACTCGTACCCAGTCAACAGATCAGGGCTTGATCCATCACCGTTTTTTAGCTCACTGCACCATCCCAGCTCAGAACCTGGCTACATGCAAATTAGTCTGTCCCTGGCCCAGTGCATCATGGGAACAGGGCAGACCAAACTACCAAGCCAATTCTTTTACTGGAAAGGAAACAAGCTTCCGGGGACCGGTTTCTGGCCTTTCAGCCGTCGTCGGCCCGGCTTGCTTGAATCCTGATGGTGCAGTGAGCAAGGGACTCATGTCTGAGCATACCCTTCCACGCTCATGGTGGACCAAACGATTCAGAAAAGGGGGTGGTGATGGACAGAGTATCTGAATTAAGCAAAACACTCGTACCCAGTCAACAGATCCGGGCTTGATCCATCACCGTTTTTAGCTCACTGCACCATCCCTTCTCAGAACCTGGCTACATGCAAATTAGTCTGTCCCTGGCCCAGTGCATCATGGGAACAGGGCAGACCAAACTACCAAGCAATTTTTTTACTAGAAAGGAAACAAGCTTCCGGGGACCGGTTTCTGGCATTACAGCCGTCTTCTGCCCGGCTTGCTGGAATCCTGATGGTGCAGTGAGCAAGGGACTCAAGTCTGAGCATACCCTTCCACGCTTATGGTGGACAAAACGATTCAGAAAAGGGGGTGGTGATGGACAGAGTATCTGAATTAAGCAGAACGCTCGTACCCAGTCAACAGATCAGGGCTTGATCCATCACCGTTTTTTAGCTCATTGCACCATCCCAGCTCAGAACCTGGCTACATGCAAATTAGTCTGTCCCTGGCCCAGTGCATCATGGGAACAGGGCAGACCAAACTACCAAGCCATTTCTTTTACTGGAAAGGAAACAAGCTTCCGGGGACCGGTTTCTGGCATTACAGCCGTCTTCGGCCCGGCTTGCTAGAATCCTGATGGTGCAGTGAGCAAGGGACTCATGTCTGAGCATACCCTTCCACGCTTATGGTGGACAAAACGATTCAGAAAAGGGGGTGGTGATGGACAGAGTATCTTAATTAAGCAGAACACTCATACCCAGTCAACAGATCAGGGCTTGATCCATCACCGTTTTTTAGCTCATTGCACCATCCCAGCTCAGAACCTGGCTACATGCAAATTAGTCTGTCCCTGGCCCAGTGCATCATGGGAACAGGGCAGACCAAACTACCAAGCCAATTCTTTTACTGGAAAGGAAACAAGCTTCCGGGGACCGGTTTCTGGCATTACAGCCGTCTTCGGCCCGGCTTGCTAAAATCCTGATGGTGCAGTGAGCAAGGGACTCATGTCTGAGCATACCCTTCCACGCTTATGGTGGACAAAACGATTCAGAAAAGGGGGTGGTGATGGACAGAGTATCTTAATCAAGCAGAACACTCATACCCAGTCAACAGATCAGGGCTTGATCCATCACCGTTTTTTAGCTCACTGCACCATCCCAGCTCAGAACCTGGCTACATGCAAATTAGTCTGTCCCTGGCCCAGTGCATCATGGAAACAGGGCAGACCAAACTACCAAGCCAATTCTTTTACTGGAAAGGAAACAAGCTTCCGGGGACCGGTTTCTGGCATTACAGCCGTCTTTGGCCCGGCTTGCTTGAATCCTGATGGTGCAGTGAGCAAGGGACTCATGTCTGAGCATACCCTTCCACGCTTATGGTGGACAAAACGATTCAGAAAAGGGGGGTGGTGATGGACAGAGTATCTGAATTAAGCAGAACACTCGTACCCAGTCAACAGATCAGGGCTTGATCATCACCGTTTTTTAGCTCACTGCACCATCCCAGCTCAGAACCTGGCTACATGCAAATTAGTCTGTCCCTGGCCCAGTGCATCATGGGAACAGGGCAGACCAAACTACCAAGCCAATTCTTTTACTGGAAAGGAAACAAGCTTCCGGGGACTGGTTTCTGGCATTACAGCCGTCTTCGGCCCGGCTCACTGCACCATTAGGATTCAAGCAAGCCGGGCCGAAGACGTCTGTAATGCCAGAAACCGGTCCCCGGAAGCTTGTTTCCTTTCCAGGCTTTCTCTCCTGAAGAGGAAAATCACCCCGGAGCCCCAATTGGAGTCGTACAAGATCCCACTAAAGCGGAAGATGAACTCTGCTGGTACTCCAGCCTTGTTGGAGCCCATTTCACCACAGGCTCACGAAGTCCCGCCCACTCACTCGGATGTAGACGCTGGTGAGGGCGATGACGAAGATGAATATAGCTATCCAAACTACACAGATCCAGAGGATGTGACAGCGCCCTGGTCTGCTGGTGGTGAGCCTGGGGACCCACATTCTGGACAAGACCCTCAGCTCTTCTCCGCTAAGACTTCCCCCACTGAAGACTCTGCGGCTTTCAATGCCCTCATCGAGCGGGCAGCAGCCAATCACAACGTCCAGCTGCATGCTGACCCTGTGGACGTAGACTTCCTCTTTGACACCTTTTCTGTCTCTGAAAAGACTGTAAAAACTCTGCCAATGCTGAAGGGTGTTTTGAAGCACGCTGCTGAGGTCTTCAAAGAACCCACCAGAGCGAGTGTCATCAATCCGAGGATTGACAAGAAGTATAAGGCTGCGCCCACAGATCCAACTTATATTAGGGGTCAGTTGCCTCTGGACTCCCTGGTTGTCTCCAATGCCCGGAAGAGGGCCAACTCGCAGACTACGGGTGATGCTCCTCCCCCAGACAAAGAATCGAAGGTCTTTGAAGCTTCAGGGAAGAGGGTAGCAGCGCAGGCAGCCAACATATGGCGCATCTCCAACACGCAGGCGCTCCTGGCGCGCTATGACAGGGCACACTACGATACCCTAGAGACCCTTTTGCAACACCTCCCCGATGAATATAAGGAAGGGGCTGAGATGCTAATACAGGTGGGCAAGCTGATCTCCAACGCTTCCATAAAGTGCTCTCTGGACGCGGCTGACACCGCCGCACGCGCCATTAACACTAGCGTCATGCTTCGTAGACATGCCTGGCTAAGAATATCTGGGTTCAAGCCGGACATTCAAACCACCATCTTGAACCAAACGGTCAACCCCGATCACCTGTTTGGCCCTGAGGTTGATACCACCCTTGAGAAAATGAAGAAGGACACCGACACTGCAAAATCCATGGGTGCCTTACAGTCCCAGCAGTTTCGGAGTGGGTCCTTTCGTCGCTCCAATACCAGGGGCACCTCAAGGGGTCTACTTTCGCAATCTGCGCAGTTCTACAAAGGCAACACCCAGACTACTTATGCCAACAAGAGTCAAGGTGGATACCGCGGCAACAGCGCCAAAGGCAGAGGACGTGGCAACAACAGCTCCAGGTTGTCTACCGCCAACAAACAGTGACGCATTGCCCCTCGACCACACAACACCGGTCGGGGGGAGACTCCAGCAGTTTCTGCCCGTGTGGAAGTCCATCACCACGGACAGGTGGGTCAGAAAGCTTATCCAGTTTGGTTATTGTCTGGAGTTAACATCCACTCCTCCCAACATACCCCCAAGGCACCGTCCTATGTCGGACGAGCACTTGCACTTATTGCAGCAGGAAGTCAACGTCATGCTGCAAAAAGGGGCAATAGAGCTTGTGCCCATACAGGAAAGAGGCACAGGAGTTTACTCCCTGTACTTCCTGATTCCAAAGAAGGACGGGTCCCTCAGGCCCATCCTGGATCTCAGGCCCCTCAACTTCTACATCCTGTCAGAGCACTTCCACATGCTAACACTGCAGCAAGTGCTCCCGCTGCTCCAACAGGGGGACTTTCTCGCAACTTTGGACCTAAAGGATGTGTACTTTCACATTCACTACATCCTTCACACAGAAAATACCTCAGGTTCACCATCCAAATCCAGCACTACCAATTCAGGGTTTTGCCTTTTGGGGTCACCACGGCACCATGGGTGTTCACGAAGTGCTTGGCGACGGTGGCGGCGCATCTCAGACGTCAAAACATCCACGTCTACCCCTATCTGGACGACTGGCTCATTCAGGCGAAGTCGGCCCAGCAGTGCGCCGACCACGTGTCCCACACCATTCACCTCCTGCACGATCTGGGATTCTCACTGAATTACCCAAAATCCCATCTCCAGCCCGCCCACATACGGCAGTATCTGGGTGCGACAATCAACACTCTGGCGGCCACAGCACAGCCAAGTTCAGTGAGAGTCAGCAGCATTCAATCGCTGATCCAAAAATTCAGACCTCAACACTCGCTTCCAGCCAGAGTGTTCATGCAGTTGATAGGCATGATGGCCTCCTGCATCTCCATAGTTCCGCACGCGAGACTACATATGCGTCCGCTTCAGGAGTGCTTGGCACCTCAGTGGACTCAGGCTCACAACCAGTTGAAAGACCTAGTGTTGGTGAGCGGTCGGGCATACAACTCTCTGCATTGGTGGAATCCACGAAACCTTTGCAAGGGCCGACCGTTCCAGGAGCCTGTGCCACAGATTATCCTAACAACGGACGCTTCTCTCCAGCGATGGGGAGCGCATGTACTCCAATACACGGTGCAGGGACTATAGACGCAACAGCAAGGGAAGATGCACATCAATGTTCTGGAACTGATGGCGATCTTCATGGCCTTAAAGGCATTCAAAGTACATCTGTGCAACAAGGTCGTGTTGATCCGGACGGACAACATGACGGCAATGTACTACATTCAAAAGCAGGGAGGAACACACTCTCCGCAGCTGTCTCATCTGGCTCAGAGCATGTGGAAGTGGGCCATTCAGAGGAACATCTTCCTCATGGCAGAGCATCTCCCGGGCAACGACAATCAGATGGCGGACCTGCTCAGCAGGCACAGCCACCAGTTGCACGAGTGGGAGATACATCCATCAGTACTCCAGCCGTACTTCCAAAGGTGGGGTCATCCAGAGATAGACCTGTTCACCACGGAGGAGAACGCAAAATGCCGAAGCTTCGCCGCCAGGTTCCCACACCCACAGTCGCAGGGCAATGCGATATGGATGAACTGGTCAGGCAGATTTGCGTACGCTTTTCCCCCAGCACCTCTGATTCCGCTGGTGGCATGCAAGCTCAGGCAGCACTCGATGACTCTCATCCTGGTTGCTCCAACGTGGGCTCGCCAATCATGGTACACCACGTTTCTAGAACTATCCGTGGTACCGCATCACAGGCTGCATCTCACACCCAGCCTTCTGACGCAGAGCCATGGCGACATTCAGCACCCAGATCCGCAACATCTCAACCTGGCGATCTGGCTCCTGAAGTCCTAGAGTTTGGCTACCTGCACCTACCCCCCGACTGTATGGACATCATTCGGGAGGCAAGGAAGCCCACTACTAGAGCCTGCTATGCGGCTAAATGAAAGCGGTTTGTCATTTATTGTGCGGACCACAACATTAACCCGCTGGATGCTTCTATTCAGAACATCATCTGTTACCTTTTTCATCTATACAAGTGTAACCTGGCCTATGCTTCCATTCGCATTCATCTGTCTGCAATGGCCGCTTATCTCCAAAATAGGCAGCACCTCTCCCTCTTCAGGGTGCCTGCCATCAAGGCTTTTTTGGAAGGCCTCAAACGAGTCATTCCACCAAGGACTCCACCAGCTCCTGAATGGAACCTCAATGTGGTCCTTACCAGGCTGATGGGTCCACCTTTTGAGCCACTGGATTCCTGCGAAATTCAGTTCTTGACGTGGAAAGTGGCTTTCCTCATAGCAATTACATCGCTACGGAGGGTTAGTGAATTGCAAGCCCTCACAATCCAAGAGCCATTTATCCAAATTCATTCCAACAGGGTGGTGCTCCGCACTAACCCTAAGTTTCTGCCCAAGGTTGTGTCTCAGTTCCACATCAACCAAACAATCGAATTACCTGTTTTCTTTCAAAATCCTGAGTCACTGGCGGAGCGGATGCTCCACACCCTTGACGTTAAACGGGCCGTAATGTATTACATTGATAGGACTAAGGATTTTAGAAAGACTAAGCAACTCTTTGTCGCCTTTGCACCACACCACAAAGGTAACCCTATTTCCAAGGCTGGTATTGCTAGGTGGATCGTTAAATGTATCCAGATCTGCTATGCTAAAGCAAAACGCACTCTTACCATTCCACCAAGAGCCCACTCCACCAGAAAGTTGGGGGCCTCTATGGCTTTCCTTGGCAACATTCCCTTAAAGGACATATGTAGAGCAGCCACATGGTCTACCACACACACATTTACTAAGCATTACTGTGTTGATGTGCACTCCAAACAGCAGGCAGCTGTAGGGCAGGCTGTTCTCAAAACACTTTTCCAAACTGCTGCAGCTGGCATGGGCGGCCGCCGCTAATGGAGGGACTGCTATGTATTCTATGCACAGATATGAATTCAGCAGCCCACATGCCTCGAACCGAATATGCTACTTACCAGTATGCATCTGTTCTTGGCATGTGGGGGTGCTGACATTCATATCGCCCACCCTCCTCCCCGGCGCCTGTAGCAGCTGCAGTATTCACATGTATACTCATAGCATGGTCATCTTTCACTGAGTTTCACTCCATCTTGGCCACAATGGCTAAAAACAATCTGGGGATGGAGTCGATGCCCATGCGCACTGTAGTCCAGGGGAGGAGCCACCTATCTCGTGATACTTCGAAGACTCTTCCAGGACAACAATGTGCAATCACCCGGACCCAACACTAGGCGGCGATCTATGCACAGAAATGAATGTCAGCAGCCCTACATGCCAAGAACAGATGCATACTGGTAAGTAGCATATTCGTTGTACAACGGCCCCCCACAGACACTGGGGATGCCTGGTTTCACCTTGGAGATTCCCAGAAGGGACCATCTCACAGGGAAAGCCAGGACGGGTTCCCCAGCGGTCTTCAGCGCCAGGACACCCCGAGATGGGGTAACAGTGCGCTTTACAAGTATCATCATATCATCATTACATTACATTACTTCTTAATCCCAAAGAAGGACGGGTCTCTCCGGCCCATTCTAGACCTCAGAATCCTGAACCATTACATCTTGTCAGAACATTTTCACATGCTGACTTTACAAGTTCTGCTATTGCTCAGTCAGGGGGACTTCCTAGCAACCCTAGACCTGAAGGATGCATATTTCCACATTCCCATTCACCCAGGCCACAGGAAATATCTCAGGTTCACCGTCAACAACCAGCATTACCAGTTCAAGGTCCTGCCTTTTGGGGTCACTACTGCCCCCAGGGTGTTCACCAAGTGCTCGGCGACAGTGGCTGCGCACCTTCGAAGACAACACATCCATGTCTATCCTTATCTGGACGACTGGCTTGTCCGAGCGAAGTCAGCCCAGCAGTGTGCCAGCCACATGTCCAACACAATTCACCTTCTACACAGTCTAGGATTTTCACTAAACTACCCAAAATCACACCTTCAACCCACACATGTGCAACAGTACCTAGGTGCGACAATAAACACTCTAACAGGGACAGCGCAGCCCAACGCTGCCAGAGTCAACAGCATGCAATTGCTGATTCAGAAGTTCAGGCCCCAGCACTCACTCCCAGCGCAGGTATTTATGCAGCTGATAGGTATGATGGCCTCCTGCATCTTCATAGTCCCGCACGCGAGGCTACACATGCGTCCCCTTCAAGAGTGCTTAGCACGACAGTGGAACCAGGCTCATGGACATCTAAAAGACCTAGTGTTGGTGACCGGTCATGCATACAACTCTCTGCATTGGTGGAACACACAAAACCTTTGCAGGGGACGACCGTTCCAAGAGCCTGTCCCACAAATAGTGCTGACAACGGACGCATCTCTCCAGGGCTGGGGATCGCATGTCCTCCATCATACGATGCAGGGGTTATGGACGACGCAGCAGCAAAAGATGCATATCAACCTGTTGGAGCTGATGGCAATCTTCATGGCACTAAAGGCATTCAAGTTGCATTTGTGCAACAAAGTCGTGCTGATCCGGACGGACAACATGACTGCCATGTATTACATCCAGAAGCAGGGAAGCACACACTCTCCACAATTGTCTCATCTAGCCCAGAGCATGTGGAAGTGGGTCCGACCATATTTCCAGCAGTGGGGTCATCCAGAGATAGACCTATTCGCCACAAGGGAAAACGCAAAATGCCAAACCTTCACCGCCAGGTTCTCACACCCGCAGTCTCAGGGCAATGCGATATGGATGAACTGGTCAGGCAGATTTGCGTACGCTTTTCCTCCAGCACCGCTCATCCCGCTAGTGGCACGCAAACTGCGACAACACTCCATGACGCTCATCCTGGTTGCTCCAACGTGGGCAAGGCAGGCGTGGTACACCACGTTCCTAGAACTTTCATTGGTGCCTAACAAAGGACTGCGCCTCACTCCCAGTCTCCTCACTCAGAGCCATGGAGACATTTAGCACCCAGATCCGCAACAGTTGAGCCTTGCAATATGGCTCCTGAGGTCATAGAGTTTGGCTATCTCAACTTGCCCCCTGATTGTATGAACATCATCAAGGAGGCAAGGAGACCTACTACCAGGGCATGCTATGCGGCCAAATGGAAACGATTTGTCATTTACTGTTCCAATAAGGACATAAATCCGCTGGATGCGTCCACGCGAAACATTGTCTGTTATTTGCTACACCTATTATTATTATTATTATTATTATAAACCATTTTATAGCGCGCTCTGCTACTGGGGAGTATCCTGGCGCGGGGGAAATAAAAGAGGCAGAAAGCAGACCCTCACAGAAGTAAGGAACTCTTAAATAGCACTGTTAAACAAATATGTCTTCAGATGTTTTTTAAATGCGGCTACAGTGGGTGTGGAACGCAAGTGAAGAGGAAGAGCATTCCAGGCGCGAGCCACGACCACCGCAATCGACTGACCACCAAGTCTGGCACGCTTGAAACGGGGGAGGGATAGTTGAAACATAGTGGAGGATCTCAGAGTCCGTGCGGGAACATAGCTGATGAATCTTTTTCTCAGATACTGGGGGCCTTGATCATGGATAGCACGAAACGCCAGAACCAGTGACTTAAACCGGATGCGCTGTGCAACCGGGAGCCAATGAAGTGTGCGCATCTCCGCACGAACGCTCTTCCATCTAGGAATGTTAAATAAAAGACGGACTGTCGCGTTCCGGATGATTTGCAGGCGTTTGACCAGGTAAGAAGGAATTCCACTGAACAATGCATTGGCGTAGTCCAGCCTGGACAGTATAAGTGCTCGCGCAACAGACTCCTTTGCTTCTCTAGGAAGCAAGGGAAAGAATTTGCGAAGCATTTTTAGGGTCGCAAAACAGGTGCCAGTAAGTTTTTTAATGTGATGTTTAAATCTTAAGTCCTCGTCAAACCAAATGCCCAGGTTTTTGGCGGGTCTCCCCATCTCTTTCGGGCCTGGGATGTCAGAGGGCCAAAGAGTGCTCATAAACGAGGGGGGAAAGGAGCCATAAAAAAGAACCTCAGATTTGTCCTCGTTGCATTTCAACTGGGCCTTCGTCAACCAGCGAAATACCGAGGACAAACATAAATGGACTATAGAGGTATCCAGGTTATCATCAGGCCAGGTGAACAGCAATTGGGTATCGTCTGCATACCCAATAATCTTAGCCCCGAACTGTTCAGCTAGATAGATCAAAGGTGTAATGTAGACATTGAACAGAAGGGGGCTGAGAGTGGAACCCTGTGGGACACCTGTAAGCAGAGGTTCAGGCTCAGAGGCATAGGGAGGCAGCCAGACCTGCTGGGTCCTGTCCGACAAGAAGGAGGACAGCCAGTCTAACACCACCCCTCCAATACCTATATCCGCCATCCGGCTAAGAAGGAGCTCATGGGGGACGGTATCGAACGTGGCAGAGAGGTCCAAAAGAATTAGGACCGCTCTGCCGCCCCCGTCCAAACAGTCCCGAATGGCCTCGCTCATCTCCAAGAGGGCTGTCTCGGTGCTGTAAGCAGCCCTGAAGCCCGATTGGGCCGGGTGGAGGGCATTGGAAGCTTCAACAAATCTCTCTAGTTGTCGAAATGCCACCTTCTCACAGATTTTAGTGAGTGCCGGTAAAAGGGAAATTGGTCTATAATTCCCGGGGGCCGTCCAGTCTAGACCTGGTTTCTTTAGGAGAGGTAGAAGCTTAGCCTGTTTCCAAGCAGTAGGGACCACGCCCGTCCTCAAAGAAAGGTTAACAATCTGCGTGATCTCCGTACAGACTAATTCCGCCACCTCCGAGAGCACCCGGGCAGGGCACGGATCGGCGGGTGAGCCAGATTTCAGGGACTGAATTAAGGGAGAAATGGTGTCCTCCACAATCTGCTCGAAGATCATGAACTGCTGTTCCGAACTAGGGCAAAGAGAGGGACACAGGCCTTCTATTTCCTGGTCGGTGGGAAGGGCTGCTGTAAGGTCTTGCTGAATCCTCTTTATTTTATTAATAAAAAAGGAGGACAGTTCCTCACACCATTGCAACGAGGATGGATGGGAGACAGCCTCAGCGACGGGTGCCACGAAGCTTTTCACAATAGCAAAGCTCTCTTTGCTGCTGTTATCTGCCTTGGCGATACGCCCAGCATAATATTTCCCCTTCGCATCCTTGATGGCTAAATGGTATTCTTTTTGCGCCAGCCGTAGAGCGGATTTAGCCTCACGGCTATAATCACGTCTCCACGCTCGTTCAAACTTCTTACACCCCAGTTTTAGTTCCCTCAATTCAGGGGAAAACCAAGGTTGGGAGGGGGTACGTCTAGATCTGGTCAGCGTGGTCTGCCTAATAGAGGCGGTAGCCGCCTGCTGAAGCCACTCATTAAATTTACAAACCGCATCGCCTAAGAGCAAGTTCAAATTGGGGCGAGTATTGCTCAGAGCCTGTCTAAATGCAGGTAGGTTGATCTTTTGGGAGTGAGGAACAGGAGGTGGGGGACAAGGCTCCACAATCTCCCAATTAAATCTGACCAAATCATGGTCGGACCAGGTCGTTTTTTCAACAGCCACCGATTGAATAGGGAAGTTAGAACATACCAAGTCAAGCAAGTGGCCCCCCATATGCGTCGGGGCTGTCACCCATTGCTTGAGTTGGGCAAGCTCCAAAATTTCACCTAGCCTGTGGGCATCAGACAGATCTGGGACATCCATATGAATATTCAGGTCCCCAACCAGTAGGAACCTAGGAAAACCTAGGGCTTGTGGGACCAGATATTCTTCTAGGGCGTCCAGAAAGCGGGTAGCCAGACCCGGAGGTCTATATATGAGAGAGCCTCCTAAAGTGAAGTGGGGGGAAGTTGTGATGGAGAAGTGGAGGACCTCACCCCCTATATCCGCAACCGGCGGCTCAGAAGCGAAGCACCACTCTTCCTTGAACACAACCGCTAGTCCACCCCCTCTGCCTAGGGGTCGGTCCACTCTGGCGATCTTAAACCCCCTAGGGATGGCAAGTTCTACGCTAGGTGCGGAGGTGCTGGTCAGCCATGTCTCCGTAAGGAACAGCACCTCCAGTTGGTCATCCACCAGTAGATCAAAGATCTCGGCGGCATGCCTAACTGCAGATCTGGCGTTGATCAGTCCTGCCCGTATGTTCGTGGAAGGAGCACCAATGTCAGATCTTGGGGGGGGGGGGGGGGGGGGGGGGGGGTTGAAGGGCAAAACCACAGGAAGGGCATGAAGGCATGTGGCAATTCAAATCCGCACGTGTACAGTGTCCACTGTTAACAGAGGGAGCAAGCCTCCACAGATCATGGTGTGAATACCTGTACGTTGCAGATTTGACCGAACCCAAAGGTCGCCGAGTAGAATGGCTGGCCCTGGGCCCGTCCGGGCACCTATACAGATGCAATCAGTTCCATCAGGATACATTTGGCTGCAATGGCAGCTTATCTTCAAAACAGACAGCATCTTTCTCTTTTCAGGGTGCCAGCCATTAAAGCTTTTATGGAGGGACTCAAGAGAGTGATTCCTCCCAGACACCCTCCTTCTCCTGTCTGGAATCTCAACGTGGTTCTCACCAGATTAATGGGACCACCCTTTGAACCTCTTCACTCTTGTGAGATACAGTTTCTAACATGGAAATTGGCCTTTCTAGTGGCAATCACATTGCCTTTCATGCAGGTTCATGCTAACAGGGTAGTGCTGCGTACCAACCCCACTTTCATGCCTAAGGTGGTGTCACAGTTCCACATTAACCAAACCATAGAGCTACCCGTTTTCTTCCCAAATCCTGATTCAGTGGCAGAACGAGCATTGCACACTTTAGATGTTAAAAGAGCTCTCCTGTATTACATCGACAGGACAAAGGATTTCAGGAAAACTAAGCAACTGTTTGTTGCCTTCTCTTCACAACACAAAGGCAACGCCATTTCCAAATCAGGTATAGCCAGATGGATTGTTTAGTGCAAACAGATCTGTTATCAAAAAGCTAAACGCACATTAACAGTCCCCCAAGAGCGCATTCCACACGCAAGTTAGGGGCATCCATGGCTTTCCTAGGTAACATTCCCCTAGAGGATATATGTAGAGCAGCCACATGGTCCACCATACATACATTTACCAAACACTACTGCGTGGATGTACACTCCAAGCAGCAAGCTGCTGTAGAACAGGCTGTTCTCAAAACCCTTTTTCAGACTGCTGCAGCTGGCACGGGCACCCACCGCTAACAGGGGGACTGCTATTTATTCCATGCACAGATATGAATTTAGCATCCCACATGCCTCGGACGGAATATGCTACTTACCAGTATGCATCTGTTCTTGGCATGTAGGGCTGCTGACATTCATATCGCCCGCCCTCCTCCCCGGTGCCTGTCGCAGCTGTAGCTCTCAGAAGCATTTTCAGGCATGGTCATCACTTTCAGTATTACACTCCATCTCTGCCACAATGGCGAAAAACAATCTGAAGATGGAGAGGATGCCCATGCGCACTGTAGTCCAGGGGAGGAGCCACCTATCTTGTGATACTTCGAAGACTCTTCCAGGACAACAATGTGCAATCATCCAGACCCAACACTAGGCGGCGATCTATGCACAGATATGAATGTCAGCAGCCCTACATGCCAAGAACAGATGCATACTGGTTAGTAGCATATTCCTTACCCAGTATGCATCTGTTCTTGGCATATAGAGCTGTAGAGTCATATGCACCCACCGCCTCCCCGGGTACCTTTACCTGTTGCAGTGACATCTTACTTAGATACAATTTACATGGACATCTCTTTTATCACTTTACTAACTCCATCATCACCTTTTATGGCAAAACAATCTAAGGATGGAGTCGATGCCCATGCGCACTATCATCGAAAGGAGGAATCACCTACCTCGTGACTACAAGACTTCTTCGAACCAAAGCAAAGTGCAAACATCCAGACCCAACACCAGATGGCGATCTATGCTAAAGCATATGACTACAGCTCTACATGCCAAGAACAGATGCATACTGGGCAAGTAGCATTTTCTTTCTGGTGCAGACATAGTCCCCTTATATTCATGACTCTCTTCTCCCCTTTCCTGATGACTCGTGCAGCATGTAATAAGAAGTGGAGGAGTGTGGCTCAATGGTTAGAGCGGCAGACCCTGATGCAGAGTTCTGGCCAGGGACCAGGTTTCGATTCCCGCCTCGGCTGGGTCTTGGGCTCAATTTCCTCGGACCTGTTAATTCTCGCCTCGGTGCCTATTCTAATCACGGCCCCACGCTGCAACTCTGGGCAATAGCTTGCTTAGCCTCCACACCGGCCCCAACAGCGCTAAGGATGCCTGGCTTCACCCTGGGGGTGCCCAGGAGTAGACACTTCACAGGGAAAGCCATGAGGGGTTCCACAGCGGTATGAGTATCAGCGCCAGGAAGCCGTATAGGCGACACCGCAAGGTGACCGTCTGGTGATAGTGCGCTCTATAATTACCATGACATTTACATTTACATTTACATCCCCCGGTCTGCAGGTGTGTTTTCTGCTGGTGTTTCTGTCTTGGTTCCTGTCCACACTCCTTGCTGGCGTGTGGATATGGATCAGGAGCTGAGGTCACCGCCCAGGTTGGTGCCATTTATCGGACAGTGAGTGGCATGATGTCAGAGGATAGAGTAACGGCTGGGACCATGTGCTCCCAACCAGATGCATTGTGGAGCTTGAACTGGTAAAAGCTGTTCTGGACCTCTTCGATGTTTGGGGGCGGAATTTAAAGGTGAGGTATGTCCGGGGTTATTAGGTATCCACCTGAAATATTAGCATGGAAGGTCAGAAACTTTTGCGTTAAAGGGGGGGCTCGCAATGCCAACAAATTGTGAAAGTAGGTACCCGGGCTTGCTGCACCTTGCAGGCCTCTGTCCTTCACTTGCTGTTGTATGCAAACAGGCTCACAGCCAAATCCCAATCTCATGAGAGGAGATGTGGCTTAATGCCCTGAGCTGCTCATCCTGGAACTTAAGAACTAGGTTTGAGTTCCGGCGTCGGCTCAACATCATGTGATCATGGGCAAATCACTTTATCTCCCTGTGCTTTTGAAAAAAGACCTGACCTTGTGTTATGTAATCTGGTGCTACTGTAAAGCGCTCTGATGCCTTTGGGCCAAGTGTGTGCCATATAAAACTTCAAAACAAACTAAAATTGTCAGCATGCTCCTTCTTCCCTGCAGCTTCTTTGTCTTGCACCATCTCACAGCTCAGGGCAGCCCCTGGTCTAACCCACCAGCACGAGCCACCACATTGCCTTCTATTGCCCTTGTGTTGCACACCGTTCTGGTCCATGCTAGTATAGCAGTAGAGCGTGGCATTCTCCCTGACGCTACTGTAAATGTCATCCTCGCTCCCTGATAGCAATGTGCATGCCCTCTCCTCTGCCTGATACTACTATGAATGGCGTCCTCTCTGCCGTGCTCTGCCAGCTTCAGCGGTCAAACACATACCTAAATTGTAATCTTGTCTTTATTTCTTCCGCAGGTGTTTATATTGGAGGAGTTGCTCAGCCCCATCGTTACCCCCTTCATCCTCATTTTCTGCCTGCGCCCCAAGTCTCTAGAGATCATTGACTTCTTCCGTAATTTCACTGTGGAGGTTGTTGGTGTGGGGGACACCTGCTCCTTTGCACAGATGGACGTCCGGCAACATGGACACCCCGCGGTAAGCAGTGCCCAGTGCCTCTCAGTGGGGCTTATTTGGATTCTTGATTGCAGGATCACGTGTGCAAAGAAGGGCATAAAGGGAGACATAGGACCTTGTGTAGGGTTTGGCGGAAGGGATACGTGACGGATATCCGTCCACCTTGTTACAAGGCACATAGACTATAATGCAGCTGTAGCACAGCAGGTGGGACGTCCACCGCCTTCGTGATGGAGTAACCTGTCCGCCAAACTCTAAATAAGGCCCTTAGTGCAGCAGTTACATCATCTACAGCAGGTGGCGCCGCTCACCCACTCACTCCTCCTTGGGCGCAGTGGAGAGGGAAAGTGGCAACAATCAGATGAGCAATATATATACCAACTAAAGTACTTTCAGCTGCTTCTGACTTGGTGGTGATGTGTAGCTTGTGGCTTCCAGCTGTTTTTGAGGCAGATGGCCCCGTTATCAGGAGTTGACTAATAAACATCATTGTCAGAAGTATTATTTAGACACTGTTGTCAGAAGTTGGTCAGTCAGACCATATTATCAAGAGATGGCCATTCAGACACCATTATCAGGAGTTGGTTAATCAGACCCCATTTGCTGCAGTTGGCGACACCAATCCCTTATCAGAAATCAGTCACAGAGATCTTGTTATCAAGAGTTGGCCAATTAGACCCTGTAAGTAGGAGTTTTCCATTCATAGCCCGTTATCAGGCATTGGCCAATAAGAACCCATTAAGAGGAGTTGGCCACACTGATCCCTTGGAAGAAGTCAGTCACACCTCCTGTTATCACAAGGTGGCTCGTGATACCATGTGAGGGAGAGTTGGCTGCACTGACCCTAGCAGAAGTCCACCACACGGCTAGAGTTGGACTGTCAGACCCTCTTATTATGATTTGTCAATTCAGTCTCCATTAGTAGGAGTTAACCATTTCAAACCTGTTTGGGGGTGTAGCCCATTCATGTCATGTTATCAGTCTGCATAACCAAAGGGATGATGGACGGAGTGTTGAACATTGCAAGCACTCACCCCCAGTCAACTGATTTGGGTTTAATCCATCATCATTCTTTAGCTCACTCCGCCACCCGAAACCGGTCCCAGGATGCTTGTTTCCGGTCCAGGGAAGACATGACTTAGCAGTTCGGGCTGGATTGTTCCCATGAGGCTCAGGGTCAGACTGATTTTCAACTGGGGTGGTGGAGTGAGCTAAAGAATGATGATGGATTAAACCCAGATCAGTTGACTCGGGTGGGAGTTTGATTTGCTCAAATGCTCCATCCATCATCCCCTTTGGTATTGCTTTGTTCGCCATAAGTTGGCAGGGTATGCCCAGACGTAGGTCCCTTGCTCACTCTGCCACTGGATTCAAGATAGCCTGGCTGATGAGGGTTATGAACCCGAAACCGGTCCCAGATGCTTGTTTCCGGTCGAGGGAAGACATGGCTTGGCAGTTTGGGCTGGACTGTTCCCATGAGGCACAGGGTCAGGCTGATTTCCATATGGCCATGTCTGAACTGGGGTGGTGGAGTGAGCTAAAGAATGATGATGGATTAAACCCAGATCAGTTGACTGGGGGTGAGTGTTTGATTTGCTCAAATGCTCCATCTATCATCCCCTTTGGTATCGCTATGTTATCAGTCTGACCATATTATCAAGAGTTGGACAATCCAACACCGTTGGCAGGAGTTGACCAGTCATACCTGTTTAGCCAGAGTCTGCTGCACTGATCTCTAGCAGAAGTCAGCCACACAAGTTGCTTTAGCAGAACTTGGCCACACTGATCCGTTTGAAGGGGTTGGCTGCATTGATCCCTTCACAGAAGTCAGTCACACAGCTACATTATAAGTAGTTGGTTTTATTCGTTCTGTGTGCCGGAGCTTAAGTTACTTTATCCCTGGTCAGTCTGCTGTGAATGTGTGGTGAAATCCATTTTTTTGTGGAAATCACATTTGCAACGATGGCCCGTCGGGCAGTATGAATGAGAAACACAGCTGAAAGGATAGATACAGAAATGTTGTTTTAAAGTGTATCTCTTTTTGGAAAGGTGGTATCTTGAGATGCAAGTGAGTTTTGCTTTTGAGATATCTGGTTCAGTTGGTGATTGAGTTTTCTCACAGGGTACCTTCACATGGATATGTCTAGGGTTTTGTAGGTAAAACATGTTTTGTAGATGCCGTAAGATTCCAGGGAAGCCATTTCAGAGTCAAGAAGAGGATGATGTAGTCCAACTTTTTTGTAATAGATTTTGTAATAGATATAAGATGCACTGCAGAACGGAGCACTGCTTTTACGGGCATTGACCGAGCTTCTGGAGGCTTCAATCCCTAGGTAGCATTTGGTGGTCTTTTTGTTGGTTTGGTGAGAAGTGAGTGCTTTGATTCTAGAGTCGCAGAGGGGAGTAGTTTGAGAGAAAGATGATCCTCTGATCCCAAAGTTGTGCGAGGAATAGAACGAGGGAAGACAGGGCAGCCACTTTCTTGGTCGTGTGAAGTTGGTGCTAATTTAATTTGCCTGTCCTATATTCCTTTCCAGTGGATGTCAGCCGGAAAGACTGAAGCATCGATCTATCAGCAGGCAGAAGACGGGAAGACGGAGCTGTCCCTGATGCACTTCGCCATCACCAACCCCAGGTGGCAGCCCCCCCGGGAGAGCACAGCCTTCCTTGGCCGCCTGAAGGAGAAGGTGCACCGGGACAGCAGTGGGGCCCTGGCGCAGCTGGCAGCGCTGCCTGACAATGCCCTCTTCTGCTCCATCCAGTCTCTCCAGTCGGAATCTGAGGTGCGACTCTTTGAAGTCTTCTTTTAAACTCCTGGGCTCGTAGAAAGACAGAATAGTTAGGTGGAATGGACAAACGAGAAGCTCCAGATCAGAAGCATGAAGGAAAGTACAAATGAGGTGGAGACAGGTGTAGTCTAACTTTGGAAATGTTAAAAAGAGAAATGGAAGATTATCTTTGAGGATCTGGGAG
This sequence comes from Lissotriton vulgaris, assembly GCF_964263255.1. NCBI lineage: Eukaryota > Metazoa > Chordata > Amphibia > Caudata > Salamandridae > Lissotriton > Lissotriton vulgaris. The sequence goes on along the minus strand of NC_141687.1, from coordinate 31,137,862 downwards.
GAAAAAGAGAGAAGGAAGGAAGGCGTAGAGCAAAAATGGTGGTTAATTGAATACACAATTAATTGAAAAGGAAAGGATAAAAGACATTCAGAAATAAAGACCAGGGGCCAGATTACCCTTTATAGTTTTGTTTTAGGCCTACATTTGCATTGAACATATAGTGGCAAAATGACATTTGGACAAGCTGGGTTTTGTGCTAATTCGTTGCTGCAAATGTTAGTGCAAATTTGCACTTATTTGGTGATGTTATCGAGTATTTTGTCCCCAGATCAAAAGTAGAGAAAGCTGCAAGATAGAAGGGTTAAAATAGAATGGGTACAAAGTACGAGGAAGGTGTGGGATGATGGACTGTAGTTGTTGACCTTTTTGATATCTCATCTGTCACTCTTACCCTTCATGTCAGATGCTGCCCAACCCTCTCTTCTGTTAGAGGGAGGTTTTTCACCACAGCAACTGACAATGAATGTGTTACCTGAAATAAGACGCATGTCTGAAAACGCAGGAATCGAGTCGGGAGTGGCACTATTTATTTAAACAAGTAAACAATAAGTGACCAAGACATACCAATAATCAAAAATAATACCATACAATCTAGCAAGTTGCAAGTGTCAAAGACACATCACTGATCAAGAGTAGAAACATGCAGTCTGGCAAGTTTAAAATCTCGGAAATTCAAAGAGCGAGTGAGAGTGAGAGAAATTGAATATAAAAGCATAATGAGGCAGAATAGCTTTGTCAATTGTTCAATCAATCAAATCAATCCGCTATCTGGGAGCACCTAGACGCGATTACACTATATGAGGTGCTCAACCAGTTGGTCAGCGGACAGTCCTTTTATACAGTTTTAATGAGGAACTGTTGACCGCAGAACATAACAAAAGCTGAACATTTTATTGAACACAATTTGCATCACTTCTCGGAGGCTTTAAAGCAGAAGCTCCTTATAAGGTACATAGTTCATCGAAAGGTTATTCTTTATTGTAAGCCATGTCGCTGTCTTAGTTCCCAAAGCTAACAAAACATCAGTTGATAACCAGCTGAAAGTTCCAATTGGGCCTCACTCCTACTCTTAGCCCATCTTGTTCTTCTAGATGACGGATGCAACCTATTATTGGTACATCTTCTTGATGTTCAGAAAGATGAACACGCAGAGGACAGGGTCTCGGAGACTTATTCATGAGAAAGACAGTGGCCTGAGGTTATTGGCTTTCATAGGAGCGATACATCTGAGGTCACAGGAGGGCCTGATGCCTACTGCCTCTGTAGTCGCTCAAAGCAGTATGGACAATTTAGCACAACCCTGTCTATGGGCTGGCAGGAAGCTCTAGGTAAGAAGGGTGTGGTCTTTGCCTTATGGAACCTGCTTATAGGCTTGGTAGGGGTAATGTGCCTCTGGCACTACAAGTGTGGGTACCCTTGTGTACACCCCATCTCTGATTGAGTGTAATACACCACCCTCAAAATACATGAAGCTCCTTGCAGGGACACGTGATATGATTCTCTTAGGATAGAGAAATGTCCCCTGTTTGCAAGAATGGTAATATCAGTGTTCGAGGCATGTGGGCTGCTGAATTCATATCTGTGCATAGATCGCCGCCTAGTGTTGGGTCCGGATGATTGCATATTGTTGTCCTGGAAGAGTCTTCGAAGTATCACGAGATAGGTGGCTCCTCCCCTGGACTACAGTGCGCATGGGCATCGCCTCCATCCCCAGATTGTTTTTTTCCGCCATTGGGTTCGGATGTGTTTCGGTTCCCTCTGTCGGAACCGATAGTTGTTCAACTTTCTACTCGAGACCAAAAGGACTTTAGGCTGAGCGTCGGTATAGTTGCGTACGGGTTTTCTTGTCTGACTCTCAGCTCCGAACTCTTGCTGCCCTTCCGCGTGCTTTCGGCGCGGACGGGCCTACACTACACTTCTGCTATGGAGCGAACACCGTTTAAGAAGTGCCCGGTGTGTAACTCCAAATATTCACACCTCGACGTGCACCCTGTGTGCAATACATGCTTGTCACCGGACCACGACGAAGACAGCTGCATGGCGTGTTCGAAATTCCGGTGCAAGAAGACTCTGAAGATTCGTCGGGCCAATAGGGTCCAGGCTAAGTTATCGGCTACTGCGGCGCCCCCACCAGACGACATATTCCAGGAATCTGTTGAAGGCGACGACGACGTGCAAGGTTCGGACTCTAGTCCCGCGTCCGAGGGGGAGACCTACGACGCGGGTGAGGAGAACTTTGACGAAGTCACCGACGAGGTAGGGGACGACGATCGGGCTTTTGCCACTGTGGGGGATAGCTCGGAGGAGGAGCATCCCCAACCAGACTCAGGGGTCACTCCCCTTCATACGGCCCAGGTCGAGGGATCGCCTTCGGGCCTTACCCAAGATCTACTTATGAGTCCTACGTCCCCGCCTCCGGGCCCGGTCACGGACATTTATGAGAAGCCACTCCCGTTGAAGAAAACGAAAGTGAAGCCGTCTGGTCACGCACCCTCGGATGCGAAACCGAAAGTGAAAGTTACGCTGGTGCAGAAGGTTCTGGAGGCGTCAACTTCCAAAAAATTCAAGATGGCCGACTTGAAGAGCCACGCCAAGATGACCGACCCGAAACCCTCGGGGTCGGCGCCGAAGGCGAAGTCGTCCGACGCGGCTGCGTCGGCGCCGAAAGGGGTCGTGGACCTGAAGACGGCTCCAAAGAAGCGTCAGGGCGACGACGCGCATAGGCATGGGGCGTCGGCCCCGAAGAAAGTACCTGCCGGCGATCCGGCTCTCGACGCAGAGAGGTCGCTCGAGCCGGTCAAGCCCTCTCCGGCCTTGACGAAGAAGGTAGCGGAATCCCTGCAGCGGATACGAAAGGACAGTGTGGTTCCCGCTCAGGACACTGTAGCGCCTAAGCTCACGCCTAAGCCTGCGAAGGAGCAAACGCCTATCCGTTTTACCCTGCCACCCAAGTCGGCGCCGAAGGCCTTCGCGCCGAAACAGGGCGGACCCTCGAAGGAGGTATTGACACCGAAAGCTGCCTTGGTGGTGTCGAAGCTTCGGCTCCAGCCGCTTGCTGAAGAGGAACGTCGTGAGGTAATCATCGACGCCAACACCGGGAAACTGTCTCTCCTCAAGAGGAAAATCACTACGGAGCCGGTGTTGGAACATTTTCGGATCCCTCTCAAAAATAAAAGGGACTCTGCGGAATCTTCGGCTCTGGTGGAACCTGTGTCTCCACGAGCACTGGGACACTCGCCAACGCATTCCGCCGCAGGCGATGCGGACGAGGAAGACGCCGAGTACAACTATCCGGCGTACTCGGATCCGGAGGAGGAGCACGAACCTTGGTCGGCCGGAGGCGACCCAGAGGACCCGCAGTCGGGCCAGGACGCGCAACTTTTTGCGGCCAAAACGTCACCGACGGAGGACTCGGCGGCCTTCAACGCTCTGATCGAGAGAGCTGCGGCTAACCACGACGTCGAGCTGCACTCGGACCCCGTGGATGTGGACTTCTTATTTGACACTTTCTCAGTAGCTGAAAAGTCAGTCAAAACGCTGCTGATGCTTAAAGGGGTGCTTAAACACGCAACGGAGGTCTTCAAGGAGCCCACCCGGGCGCGTGTAGTCAACCCTCGCATTGACAGGAAATATAAGGCAGCGCCCTCGGATCCAACATATATCAAGGGACACTTGCCATTGGACTCGTTGGTTGTTTCCAACGCTCGGAAGAGGGCGAACTCGCAGACTACTGGTGACGCTCCTCCCCCAGACAAAGAGTCCAAGATCTTTGAGGCCTCAGGCAAACGGATTGCTGCACAGGCAGCTAATATCTGGAGAATATCTAACACACAAGCCCTACTTGCACGCTATGATAGGGCTCATTATGACACCTTAGAATCAATACTGCAACACTTGCCTGACCAGTACAAGGAGGCAGGAGAAATGCTGATTCAGGAAGGAAAGCTCATTACGAATGCATCCATAAAATGTGCCCTGGATGTGGCAGAAACAGCCTCCAGGGCGATCAATACCAGTGTGTTGCTTAGACGGCATGCCTGGCTTAGAATTTCAGGGTTCAAACCCGACATCCAAACTACAATACTGAATCAAACAGTTAATCCTGACCACCTGTTTGGCCCTGAGGTGGATGCGACACTGGAAAAAATGAAAAAAGATACGGAAACTGCCAAATCTATGGGGGCCCTACAAAGTCAGCAGTTTCGGAGTGGTTCCTTTCGCCGCTCCACTTCCAGAGGCACCTCAAGGGGTCAGGCATCGCAGTCCACACAGTATTACAAGAGTAACACCCAAACCTCGTACAACAAGGGTAGAGGTGGTTACAGAGGCAATAACGTCAAGGGCAGGGGACGTGGAAACAACAGCTCCAGGTCCACCACCGCCAACAAGCAGTGACGTCTTGTCACTGCCCCCCGACCATACAACACCGGTCGGGGGGAGACTCCAGCAGTTCCTGCCAGCGTGGAAATCCATCACCACGGACAGGTGGGTCAAGTCTCTTATCCAGTACGGGTACTGTCTGGAACTTACTTCCATTCCACCAAACATACCCCCAAGGAGCCATCCTATGTCCGGCGAGCACTTGACCTTGTTGCAGCAAGAAGTTCTAGTCATGCTGCAAAAAGGGGCGATAGGGCTCGTTCCATTGCAAGAGCGGGGAACAGGGGTTTACTCCCTGTATTTTCTGATCCCCAAAAAGGACGGATCCCTCAGGCCCATCCTGGACCTCAGGCCCCTAAACTGGTACATCCTCTCGGAGCACTTCCATATGCTCACGTTACAGCAAGTGCTTCCCCTGCTTCAGCAGGGGGACTTCCTGGCTACGATGGATCTGAAAGATGCCTATTTTCATATCCCCCTGCATCCTTCCCACAGGAAGTATCTCAGATTCACGATTCTAGACCAGCATTACCAGTTCAGGGTTCTGCCGTTCGGGGTCACCACGGCGCCAAGGGTATTTACAAAGTGCCTAGCGACTGTGGCGGCGCATCTCCGTCGCCAGAACGTCCACGTCTACCCCTACCTGGACGACTGGCTCATTCAGGCAAAGACAGAACGACAGTGCGTCGACCATGTGTCACGCACCATTCATCTCCTGCACGATCTGGGATTCTCTCTGAACTACCCAAAGTCCCATCTCCAGCCCGCCCACGTGCGACAGTATCTGGGCGCGACAATCAACACTCTGGCAGCCACTGCGCAGCCAAATTCAGTGAGAATCGCCAGTATCCAGGCGCTGATCCAGCGGTTCAGACCTCAGCACTCGCTTCCAGCGAAGGTGTTCATGCAGTTGATAGGCATGATGGCCTCCTGCATCTCCATTGTCCCGCACGCGAGACTACATATGCGTCCGCTTCAGGAGTGCCTTGCACGTCAGTGGACTCAGGCTCATGGGCAACTGACAGACCTAGTGTTGGTGAGCGGTCGGGCATACAACTCTCTGCATTGGTGGAATCCACAAAACCTTTGCAAAGGCCGACCATTCCAAGAGCCTGTGCCACAGATTATCCTGACAACGGACGCCTCTCTCCAGGGATGGGGAGCGCATGTACTCCAGTACACGGTGCAGGGACTCTGGACACTACAGCAAAGGAAGATGCACATCAATGTGTTGGAACTGATGGCAATCTTCATGGCCTTGAAGGCGTTCAAAGTACATCTGTGCAACAAAGTCGTGTTGATCCGGACGGACAACATGACGGCCATGTACTACATTCAGAAGCAGGGAGACACACACTCTCCGCAGCTGTCTCATCTGGCTCAGAGCATGTGGAAGTGGGCCATTCAGAGGAACATCTTCCTCATGGCAGAGCATCTCCCGGGCAAGGACAATCAGATGGCGGATCTGCTCAGCAGGCACAGCCATCAAATGCACGAGTGGGAGATACATCCATCAGTACTCCAACCGTACTTCCAAAAGTGGGGTCATCCAGAGATAGACCTGTTCGCCACAAAGGAGAACGCAAAATGCCAAAGCTTCGCCGCCAGGTTCCCACACCCGCAATCACAGGGCAATGCGATGTGGATGAACTGGTCAGGCAGATTTGCGTACGCTTTTCCCCCAGCACCTCTGATACCGCTGGTGGCACGCAAGCTCAGGCAGCACTCGATGACGCTCATCCTGGTTGCTCCAACGTGGGCTCGCCAACCATGGTACACCACGTTTCTGGAACTCTCCGTGGTACCGCATCAAAGGCTTCATCTCACTCCCAGTCTTCTGACGCAGAGCCATGGCGACATTCAGCACCCAGATCCGCAACAGCTCAACCTGGCGATCTGGCTCCTGAAGTCCTAGAGTTTGGCTACCTCAATCTTCCTCCCGATTGCATGGACATCATTCGGGAGGCAAGGAAGCCCACTACGAGAGCTTGTTATGCGGCTAAATGGAAGAGGTTTGTCATCTACTGTGTTAACCACGATATTGACCCGCTAGATGCTTCCATTCAAAACATCATCTGTTACCTGTTCCACCTGTATTAATGCAATCTGGCGTACTCTTCCATCCGCATTCACCTGTCTGCTATGGCAGCATACCTCCAGAATAGGCAACACCTGTCACTCTTTAAGGTCCCTGCTATCAAGGCCTTTCTGGAAGGACTCAAAAGAGTCATTCCACCAAGGACCCCACCAGCTCCAGAATGGAACCTCAATGTGGTTCTTACAAGGCTGATGGGTCCTCCCTTCGAGCCACTGCACTCTTGTGAGCTTCAGTTTCTGACTTGGAAGGTTGCGTTCTTAGTAGCATTTACATCGCTACGGAGGGTTAGCGAGCTGCAGGCGCTCACCATCCAAGAACCTTTCTTCCAGGTGCATGCTAACAGGGTTGTGCTTCGTACTAACCCGAAATTCCTACCCAAGGTTGTGTCTCAATTCCATATAAACCAGACAATTGAGTTGCCGGTGTTTTTCCAAAACCCAGAGACGCTGGCGGAGCGGATGCTCCACACCCTTGATGTTAAGAGAGCCTTGATGTACTATGTAGACAGGACGAAAGATTTTCGCAAAACCAAGCAGCTTTTTGTTGCTTTTGCCACACACCACAAGGGAAACTCTATCTCCAAAGCTGGGATCGCTAGGTGGATAGTGAAATGCATTCAGATCTGTTACGCTAAAGCTAAGCGCACTCTCACTATCCCACCAAGGGCCCACTCCACCAGGAAGTTGGGGGCCTCTATGGCTTTCCTAGGTAACATTCCCTTAGAAGATATCTGTAGAGCAGCCACATGGTCTACCACACATACTTTCACTAAACACTACTGTGTAGACGTGCATTCCAAACAGCAGGCAGCTGTTGGTCAGGCTGTTCTCAAAACACTTTTTTAGACTGCTGCAGCTGGCACGGGCGGCCGCCGCTAATGGAGGGACTGCTATGTATTCTATGCACAGATATGAATTCAGCAGCCCACATGCCTCGAACTGCAAATGCTACTTACCAGTATGCATCTGTTCTTGGCATGTAGGGCTGCTGACATTCATATCGCCCACCCTCCTCCCCGGCGCCTGTAGCAGCTGCAGTACTTCATTCATATGTATATATGTATATGCTCATAGCATGGTCATCACTCACATACTTCACTCCATCTCTGCCAATGGCTAAAAACAATCTGGAGATGGAGGCGATGCCCATGCGCACTGTAGTCCAGGGGAGGAGCCACCTATCTTGTGATACTTCGAAGACTCTTCCAGGACAACAATGTGCAATCATCGGGACCCAACACTAGGCGGCGATCTATGCACAGATATGAATGTCAGCAGCCCTACATGCTAAGAACAGATGCATACTGGTAAGTAGCATTTGCAATCAGCAGGTGATGTACCATGGATATCATCTCTAGACATGCATTTGTGGCAGGCGTGTCCTCACAGCTCCACCCGCAAGACTGGTATATTGGTAGTTGGTATAGATAAGTTCATTGTGAAAGAGGCTCTGACTTTATCACTTACTATTTGTGAGTTTTGTGTGATGCCAGTAATACTTGGATTGGTACGTAAATACTTATGCTGCTCATAAGCCTGTATGTGGCAGCAAACTCCGGAAGCAGAAAGGTTTGTTGTGTTTGTCAGACAAGCAGGAGCAAGAGAGGTTTGCCTGGTTCACATCAGGGTGATGCAAGTGCTGTTCTCAGAAAAAATTAAAGATTGCTTTTGGGTTTCTGCAATAGTTTATTTAGAGACTGTGTGCCATAAAACTACACATACGTGGACCATTCGGGTATAAGCAATAAGGTTCGAGGCATGTGGGCTGCTGAATTCATATCTGTGCATAGATCGCCGCCTAGTGTTGGGTTCTGATGATCGCACATTGTTGTCCTGGAAGAGTCTTCGAAGTATCACGAGATAGGTGGCTCCTCCCCTGGACTACAGTGCGCATGGGCATCGACTCCATCCTCAGATTGTTTTTTTCCGCCATTGGGTTGGGATGCATATTGGTTCACTCAAGTCGGAATCGATATAAAAGTTTCTTAAGGCAAAAAGGCCTTTAATTTTTCGTCGGTATAGTCTTGCGTTCGGTGCCCAGTTCTGTTCCAGCTCAGTTCCCGAGCCGGATATCCAGAAGAGCCGCGTGCTTTTCGACGCTGAAGGCCCGGTCGACGCCAGAGGCCTTATCGACGACCCATCATGGAACGGAGCCCGTTCAAGAGATGTCCCGTGTGCAAATACAAATATGCCCACATCGACGTCCACCCAGTGTGCAACAAGTGTCTGTCGCCGGATCATGATGAAGCCAGCTACATGGCTTGTTCCCGTTTTCGATCCAAGAAGACGCTTCTGCATCGACGCGCTGCGCGCAAGGAAGCCCAGCAGACTGCACCGGAGCCGATGGACATCTTCGATGCTGGGGATGATGAAGGAGCAGACCGGGAGGTTCGAGAGAACCTGTCGAATCCTGTGTCGGAGGTCGACTACAACTACGACGCTGATGTTGAGATGCTCGAGGCAGAGGAAATCGTTGACGAGGTAGGAGACGACGATGGGGCCTTTGGGGCCATGGAAGATAGCTCGAGTGAGGAGCTAGGCCCACAAACTGACACTGGGGCCGAAACGCTTCATAAAGCTCAGGTCGAGGGATCGCCACTAGGCCTTACCCAAGATCTTCCAATAAGTTCTACGGCCCCGCCTTCGGGCTCGGCATCGGAAATGTCTAAGGAGCCGCAAACAGCGAAATCGAAACCGAAAGTGAAAGCTCTGGTATCGACGCAACCAAAAGCACTGGTGACTATTTCGAAACCGAAAGTGCGTATTGCTTTGGTCGGCTCGAAGTCCTCGGACCTGTCGGCACCGACGAAGCAGAAGAGCGTTCTCGACCCGAAGAAACCGCTGAAGGGCGTCGAGACGAAAACTACCACGCTGAAGGCAAAGGTCAAGGCAGTCGACCCGAACAAATCGGCGCCGAAAACAGTCGACACCGACAAAGGACTCGGTGATCCAAAGGTTCTCGAGCCTCCGCGTCGGCCGGACAAGGCCAAGAGCGGAACAACCCTCGAGTCCACGCCTGCTGGTACCTCGAAGGATTCCGTCGAGTCGACGCAGCCATCCGCCTCCTTCTCGAAGCAGGTGGCGGACTCCCTGAAGCGCATCAAGGACAAGGCTTCGGTGGTCGGGCCTAAGGATCCTCCACCTTCAAAACCTGCAGAAAAACCTCAGAAGACGTCGATACCCATCCACTTCACGCTGCCACCGAAGGTGGTGTCGAAGGCTTTCGTCCCGAAAGTGGCCGTCGACGTGCCCAGGAAGGTGTCCACGGTGCCGAAGCCGACAACTGTGGTCCCGGCCACAAAGCATCGACAATCCTCGTTGGAAGAGCAACAGGAACAGTTTATCGATGCCGAGACAGGCAGACTTTCTCTTTATAAGAGAAAAATCGCCCCGGAACAGCCAATGGAGTCCTATAAAATACCACTAAAGAAGAAGAAGGATTCTACTTCAACACCTGTTCTTGTAGAACCTGTATCTCCACGTGGCCATGATGTCTCACCCACTTATTCAGATGTGGGCACTGGGGAAGGTGATAATGACGAATACAACTATCCTGTGGACACTGATCCTGATGATACAAATGAACCCTGGGCAGATGCTGCTGACCCAGGTGATCCACACTCTGCCCCAGACACTAAAGTGTATGCTGTAAAAACGTCGCCTACTGAGGATTCAGCAGTGTTTAATGCCCTCATTGAAAGGGCAGCTAAAAATCATGACGTCCAGTCCATGCTGACCCCATTGAAGTAGACTTTCTTTTCGACACCTTTTCCACCTCAGAGAGGACTGTCAAGACTCTGCCTATGTTGAAGGGTGTCTTGAAGTGTGCTGGGGAAGTCTTTAAGGAGCCTACAAGAGCCAGGGTGATAAACCCCAAGATTGAAAAGAAGTACGAACCGGCGCCTGGAGACCCTACATACATTAAGGGACAGTTGCAGTTGGACTCTCTTGTTGTTTCTAATGCCCGGAAGAGGGCTAATTCACAAACAACGGGTGATGCCCCTCCCCCAGATAAGGAATCTAAGGTGTTTGAGGCATCAGGGAAAAGGGTAGCAGCTCAAGCGGCCAATATCTGGCGCATTTCAAACACTCAGGCACTCTTAGCCAGGTATGACAGGGCCCATTACGACACACTTGAGACCCTCTTACAGCACCTGCCAGATGAATATATAGAGGCAGCTGAGATGCTCATCCAGGAAGGGAAGCTCATATCAAATGCTTCTATCAAATGTGCACTGGACGCAGCAGACACCGCGGCCAGAGCTGTTAACACGAGTGTCATGTTGAGGCGACATGCCTGGCTCAGAATCTCCGGGTTCCACCCAGAGATACAGACCACCATTCTAAATCAGACAGTAAACCCTGATCATCTATTTGGCCCAGAGGTGGACACCACCTTGGAGAAGATCAAGAAAGACACTGAGACTGCAAAGTCTATGGGGGCTCTCCAGTCGCAGCAGTTCAGGGGTGGTTCTTTTCGTTGCTCAAGCAATAGAGGTGTTTCCAGAGGCCAGCTGTCCCAGAACACACAGTACTATAAAGGTGGTGCGCAAACCACATACACCAAACAAAGTAGAGGTGGATATCATGGAAACAGCGCCAAGGGCAGAGGTCGTGGAAACAACAACTCCAGGTCCTCCGCCACTAACAAACAGTGACGCCTTGTCACTGCCCCCGACCACGCAACACCTGTCGGGGGGAGACTTCAACAGTTCCTGCCAGTCTGGAAGTCCATCACCACAGACTGGTGGGTCACACAGCTTATCCAGTACGGTTATTGACTGGAGTTAACATCTACTCCACCCAACATACCCCCAAGACAACGTCCTATGTCCGCCGAGCATTTGCACTTATTGCAGCAGGAGGTACTCGTCATGCTGCAAAAAGGGGCAATCGAGCTCGTGCCTGCGGAAGAAAGCGGTACAGGAGTGTACTCACTGTACTTCTTAATCCCAAAAAAGGACGGGTCCCTCAGACCCATAGTGGACCTCAGACCCCTCAATCAGTACATTTTGTCAGAGCACTTTCACATGCTAACACTGCCGCAAGTCCTGCCATTGCTCAGTCAGGGAGATTTTCTCGCAACATTAGATCTGAAGGATGCGTATTTTCATAATCCGCTGCACCCGTCACACAGAAAATACCTCAAGTTCACCATCCAAAATCAACATTAACAGTTCAAAGTTCTACCTTTCGGAGTCACCACGGTACCCAGGGTGTTTACAAAGTGCCTAGCGACAGTGGCGGCACACCTATGGAGACAGAACATTCACGTCTACCCTTATCTGGACGGCTGGCTAATCCAAGCAAAGTCGGCCCAGCAGTGTGCCGCCCACATGTCCCACACCATTCACCTTCTTCACGATCTGGGATTCTCACTGAATTACCCCAAGTCCCACCTGCAACCCGCCCACATACGGCAGTATCTGGGTGCGACGATAAACACTCTGGCAGCCAAAGCACAGCCAAATTCAGTGAGGGTCAGCAGCATTCAATCGCTGATACAGAAATTCAGACCTCAACACTCGCTTCCAGCACGAGTGTTCATGCAGTTGATAGAACATTCACGTCTACCCTTATCTGGACGGCTGGCTAATCCAAGCAAAGTCGGCCCAGCAGTGTGCCGCCCACATGTCCCACACCATTCACCTTCTTCACGATCTGGGATTCTCACTGAATTACCCAAAGTCCCACCTGCAGCCCGCCCACATACGGCAGTATCTGGGTGCGACGATAAACACTCTGGCAGCCAAAGCACAGCCAAATTCAGTGAGGGTCAGCAGCATTCAATCGCTGATACAGAAATTCAGACCTCAACACTCGCTTCCAGCACGAGTGTTCATGCAGTTGATAGGCATGATGGCCTCCTGCATCTTCATAGTCCCACACGCGAGACTACATATGCGTCCGCTTCAGGAGTGCTTAGCACGTCAGTGGACTCAGGCTCATGGACAGTTGAAAGACCTAGTGTTGGTAACCGGTCGTGCATACAGCTCTCTGCATTGGTGGAATCCACAAAACCTTTGCAAGGGACAACCGTTCCAGGAGCCTGTGCCACAGATCATTCTGACGACGGACGCATCTCTCCAGGGTTGGGGAGCTCATGTACTCCACTACACTGTGCAGGGACTATGGACGGCACAGCAGAGGAAGATGCACATCAACGTTCTAGAACTGATGGCTATCTTCATGGCGATGAAAGCATTCAAAGTACATCTGTGCAACAAGGTCGTGTTGATCCGGACGGACAACATGACAACCATGTACTACATCCAGAAGCAGGGAGGTACACACTCTCCACAGTTGTCTCATCTGGCTCAGAGCATGTGGAATTGGGCCATTCAAAGGAATATCTTCCTCATGGCGGAACACCTCCCGGGCAAGGACAATCAGATGGCGGACCTGCTCAGCAAGTACAGCCACCAAATGCACGAGTGGGAGATACATTCATCTGTACTCCACCCGTACTTCCAAAAGTGGGGTCATCCAGAGATAGACCTGTTTGCCACAAAGGAAAACGCCAAATGCCGAAGCTTTGCCATCAGGTTCCCACACCCACAGTCGCAGGGCAATGCGATATGAATGAACTGGTCAGGCAAATTTGCGTACGCTTTTCCCCCAGCACCTCTAATACCGCTGGTGGCACGCAAGCTGAAGCAACACTCGATGACTCTCATCCTAGTTGCTCCAACGTGGGCACGCCAACCATGGTACACCACCTTTCTGGAACTATCCGTGGTACCGCATCTAAGGCTGCGCCTCACACCCAAGCTTTTGACGCAGAGCCATGGCGACATTCAGCATCCAGATCCGCAACAGCTCAACCTGGTGATCTGGCTCCTGAGGTCTTAGAGTTTGGCTACCTCAACTTACCTCCTGACTGTATGGACATCATCCGGGAGGCAAGGAAGCCCACCACCAGAGCATGCTATGCGGCGAAATGGAAGCGGTTTGTCATTTATTGTGCAGACCACAACATCAACCCGCTAGACGCTTCTATTCGAAACATCATTTGTTATCTCTTACATCTATACAAATGTAATCTGGCCTATGCTTCCATTCGTATACATTTATCCGCAATGGCGGCTTATCTCCAAAACAGGCAGCACCTCTCCCTTTTCAGAGTGCCTGCCATCAAAGCCTTTCTAGAAGGACTCAAACGAGTCATTCCTCCACGGACCCCACCAGCTCCGGAATGGAACCTAAATGTGGTCCTCATGAGACTGATGGGTCCCCCTTTCGAGCCTCTGCATTCATGCGAGATTCAGTTCTTGACATGGAAAGTGGCTTTCCTAATAGCGATTACGTCACTACGACGAGTTAGTGAACTCCAGGCACTAACTATCCAAGAGCCATTTCTACAGATTCATTCCAACAGGGTGGTGCTTCGCACTAACCCTAAGTTCCTTCCTAAGGTGGTTTCTCAGTTCCATATAAACCAGACTATAGAACTACCTGTGTTCTTCCAAAATCCTGAGTCGGTTGCGGAGAGAATGCTCCACACGCTTGACGTTAAAAGAGCCTTGATGTACTACATTGATAGGACCAAAGATTTTCGGAAGATGAAGCAATTATTTGTTGCCTTTTCGCCACAACACTAAGGCAACCCCATTTCCAAGGCTGGTATAGCCAGGTGCATCGTTAAGTGTATTCAGATCTGCTATCAGAAAGCCAAGCGCACTCTAACGATTACCCCGCGGGCCCACTCCACCCGGAAGTTGAGGGCCTCTATGGCTTTCCTTGAAAATATTCCTTTGGAAGACATATGCAGAGCAGCCACATGGTCTACCACACATACATTTACAAAACACTACTGTGTGGATGTGCACTCCAAACAGCAGGCAGCTGTAGGGCAGGCTGTTCTTAAAACACTTTTCCAAACTGCTGCAGCTGGCACGGGCGGCTGCCATTAATGGAGGGAATGCTATGTATTCTATGCACAGATATGAATTCAGCAGCCCACATGCCTCGAACCGAATGTGCTACTTACCAGTATGCATCTGTTCTTGGCATGTAGGGCTGCTGACATTCATATCGTCCGCCCTCCTCCCTGGCGCCTGTAGCGGCTGCAGCACTCACAAGTACTTCTAGCATGGTCATCATTCACAGAGTTTCACTCCATCTTTGCCACAATGGCTAAAAACAATCTGAGGATGGAGTCGATGCCCATGCGCACTGTAGTCCAGGGGAGGAGCCACCTATCTCGTGATACTTCGAAGACTCTTCCAGGACAACAATGTGCAATCATCCAGACCCAACACTAGGCGGCGATCTATGCACAGATATGAATGTCAGCAGCCCTACATGCCAAGAATGATGCATACTGGTAAGTAGCATATTCGTTTCAGACTGCTGTAGCTGGCACAGGTAGCCACCGCTGAGGGAGAGACTGCTATACATTCTATGCACAGATATGAATGTCAGCAGCCCTACATGCCAAGAACAGATGCATACTGGTAAGTAGCATATTCGTAAAGGTTCGAGGCATGTGAGCTGTAGATCACATGCTTTGCATACTCCTGCATTCTAGTGTTGATTCCGAATGTTGTTTTTCTTCGAAAAAATCTTTCCAGTCACAAGGTTGGTGACTCCGACTTTCGGTGATAGTGCGCATGGGCATTGACTCCATTGTTACATTGTTTTTTCCGCCATCGGATTCGGACGTGAATTGCTGTGCTCCGGTTCGACACCGTTTCTCCGGTGAACTGTTCAACCTGTGCTAATCTCTTGAGCACAGCGAACCGAACTGCGCTGCGTGTAAGGCTTTCCGATGGAAGGAAGCGCTTTACAACTGTCGGGTACGATGGCCTGATATGCATAGCCAACACACAAGTTCCTGCAATAGGGCTTCTTTCTCTCTACTCTAGACTTAACCCCTTGACGCGGCCGCGAATCTGCGCCTGTATGGCACATTCCAATCGCGGGTGCTGTCATGACGGCCAGGAGCCGTCATCAGCACAGGAAGGGGTTAAAGGTTGCCTATTTTCATATTCCAATACATCCCGCTCATCGCAAATTTCTCAGATTTGTAGTAGAGAGGCCAACATTACCAGTTCAAGGTACTCCCTTTCGTAGTCACCGCTGCTCCCAGAGTCTTTACAAAGTGTCTGGCAATAGTCGCTGCTCATCTACGAAGACAACACATTCATGTTTTCCCCTACTTGGACGACTGTCTTATCGAAGACAGTAGGTATCCAAAGTGGCTCCAACATACTCACAGGACACTACAGGTACTGCACCAACTGAGGTTCACAGTTAATGTGTTAAAATCGCATCTCCAACCTTCCAAAACTCAAAGTTACCTAGGAGCCACTTTAGATACTCAAAAGGCTCTGGCCTTTCCCAATGCAGCCAGAATTTGCAACATTCTGGCACTCGTTCTCCAGTTTCAGTCCAATCACTCGCTTCCAGCTCCGGTGTGTATGCAACTGCTGGGAACGATGGCATCTTGCATCATGATAGTTCCCCATGCCAGGCTTCCCATGCGTCCCCTACAAAAATTTTCAGCAAGTCTGTGGAACCAATCGCAGGGTCTGTTAACCGATCTAGTGTTGGTAAGCAGCCGTACTCATCGCTCTCTGCAGTGGTGGAACAAAACATTTTTAGCAAAGGGACGGCCCTTCATAGATCCAGTTCCACAGACGCGTCCCTCACTGGCTGGAGGGCTCATCTTCAGCACCACACAGTGCACGGCCTGTGTAGTCAATAGCAAACATATCTCCACATAAACCATATAGAGCTGCTTGCAGTCTTTCCAGCGATCAAAGCATTTCAGACTCACCTGGTCGGATGTCGGCTGGTCGGCTGTCCTAGTTCATAGTGACAACATGACAGCTCTGTATTACATACAAAAACAGGGGGGAGACACTCTCACTGTCACACTTGGCCCAAGACATTTGGAGGTGGGCCATTCACCACAAAATCTATCTCCTAGCGGAACACCTTCCGGGAATGAGCAATTAGATTGCTGATCTCCTCAGCAGACAGAGGCATCAAATACACGAATGGGAACTTCAGCCTCAAGTTCTCCTCCCTTACAATCAAAGTTGGGAGTTCCTCAAATAGATCTCTTTGCTACACACCAAAACGCCCAAACTTCGCCTTCCGATACCCACACCCGCTCTCCAAAGGCAATGCACTATGGATGAACTGGCCAGGAATATTTCCCTACGCTTTTCCGCCTCTCTCACTCATTCCATTAGTGGTTTGGAAACTCAGGCAAATATCCGTCACACTGATCCTAGTAGCTCCCACATAGGCCGTCAACCATGGTTCACCACTGTAGAAAGGTGGCTACCTGACTATGGTTAACCCAGATTTTTTGCCTTGTGTTTAGCTGGTTTTCGACTTAGTTGGCCTGGTTCCCTGCTAATCAGGGCCCCAGGCTATCTGCTCTCTCTGTAAAATGGATTCCATGTACCCTAGGTGCATAACTAGATTGGCATGGTTCACCTTATCAGCCTCTGTACAGAGCACTTTAGGTGCCCAGGGCATAGGTGCATCCAAGGCCTACCAGGGGCTGCAGCATATCTTTTGCCACCCCTGGCTGGCTATCTAAAATTGACACAACTGGCTGATCACTCAGCTGGGGCAAGGTGGTGTAATCACCCCTTGCTTAGATATAGTATACCTATATCTAAATCTAACTGGACACATATATACCTATCAGTCACTCCTATGGCAGGCCTTAACAAACCTGGAGGCAGAGTGCTTGGTTTTATGTGAGATGGTGCTCTAGCATGAGCTGAGCCTGTCAGCAGCTGTCGGGACCAATTCCCTAAGCTGTTCCGGGATAATGCCATACCATATACTATTAAGTGCATTATAATCCTTGCAATTATATGTTAACTTTGGTTTGGCTTTATCAAAACATGTCGTGTAAGGTGTCATACGGTTTGGAATACTACCCCCTCGCCAGTTCTGGCGACGGGGGTAGCATTCCACCCCTCTAGAGGGAGACAACATGTTACTTTGCTAAAACGCGGTTGATTTTAAAAGAGCCTCAGATCCACAAAATGGATGCTTCTGCCACAGACACAAGTCTGACCTCCTGCTACCGACCGAAACTCAGCACAGGAGGCCTGGACAAAGGCTTTCCTGTCACAGGGAGGTGTCACACCACCCCAGACAGGAGATCGTGGATTGTAGCATGGAGGTTTGAAAGAAACCAGGCACTGCCTGGGGAGCACAAGGCTGCCCCTTGCATAATCCAGCCAAACCGGTTCTGGGGCACACCAGCCTCTGTCCCAGCGCGGCCTGGATCAAAGGAAAGGGGTGTATCCACCCCCTTCCTGGGTCCCACCCATAGGAGGGGACCTAGTAGGTAATCCAGCCCCCTAGATTGGTATAAGAATGGGAACAGTGCCAACGCACTCAGATTATCTTGATGAAACATAAGAAACTAAACTCTGGACCCTTCGACGTCCTACTCGATGTAGAAGACTGAAAAATCTCCCTTGTGGTCAAGGAGTGACCACCCTGTGCAAACAGGCACCATCCAGCACCTCGACGTCTGCTTTGTTGCAGTTCCCGCCGGAACTCGAGCGACAGAGATCGACGAGATCAAGCTTGCCAGCCCGATCCACAGTCCCTGCCGAGCTGAGACCCGTGGAGGCGACCGGAAGCGTGGGGCACGCGATCTTGTAAAGACCACGAGACGCTGACCGTGCAGCCCACGAGTGACCCTCAAAGCTGTACACCGGGGTTTGAGAAGCTCACCCCTCTACACTCGACGAGTGCTGCGTGGGGCCCTTCTGCTTTCTTTGGCTCTACGCGTTGGCCCGGTCACTTGCCAGCTGGCTTGTGGTCCCTGTGCCGACGAAAACCTAAAACCGACTTGCGATTCTGGTTGCTCCAGACTTGCACCAGCTCCTCTGAAAAGGAGCCCCGGCTCTGACCCTCCTGGTCTGAGTGAGAAGCAATCTCCCAATCCCGCGTGGATTGCTCTTGCCAAGTGTTGTTGACTCCGATCTTGAAGCAGACAGCGCCGACGTTGATAGCCTGTGTGGGACAGCTCATGACCCGCTCCTGGACGTTGCAGATGCCCCAGAGCCCACGTGGCAGCGGTGAGAAGCTCCTCGACAACCACCTGATTGCGTCCGACATTGCCTGGTTCCGTCCTGGTTCCACCCTGGTCACTGCTGAGTGACCCAGACTCTGTCCCCTCTGCTTTCAGGTACTTTTCTACTCTGATCCACCCTTGGATCACACCGGACACTTCTCCTACACATCGCCTGCAGCATCTTCAGCTTCAAGCACCAAGAACCTGCGGGACGAAACCCGACGCCATTTCGACCCTATGCACCCGCTCCCTGTGGGTGAGGTAACATTGCAACGCCGGTGTTCCCACACTGGTACACACCTCTACGGCCTGTGTCTAAAGTTTTGTCCTTCTAGGTTCAGCGGAAGTGTCCTTAAACTCTATTTGTGTAACTTTTACGCACCATTGACTTAACATTGGTGCATGCGTGTGCTTTAAGCGCTGCACCCGAATCCCGCGGGATTTTCCCGACTTCAGCATTGCTTGTCCAGACTGCTCCCAGCGATTCCCTAGGCCCTAGGCCTAACCACTGTTCGATTGGTATCTCTTATACCACTTTTTTAATATATGGTTTAAGTGGCCACCCGCCCTCATCCATAATTGTGCAACTTTGTATGTTATACTGTGCTTTTGATTTGACGCTTGTGCCCCTTTGCTCATAAAGAGTACTGGGGATTATTTTTAGTAATAAACATATATGTTTTTATAATATATACTTGTGTGGTGTCCTTTCATTTGATATTACAGGATTGTGATTGGTAAAACAGCTCGCTTAACACGACCTCTTGAGTTTAGCCTTTAAGGCTGCTTAGTCTATGCTACCATTAAGATAGCTTGCTAAAAAGGTTGACTTACAACCAGACACCATAAGGGATTGTTTGGACTGATACAAGGTGGTTCCAGAATTGGAAACATCGTATATCAGGCCAACTTCTCACAACCACCCTGTTGGAGCTGTCACTAGTTCCACATCAAAAGCTGCACCTCACATCCAGTCTCCTCACACAGAGCCATAGAAATCAGACACCCAGATCCCAAAGAACTGAACCCCGCGATCTGGCTCCTGAGATCATTGAGTTTGGTTATCTGAATCTTCCACTGGACTGTATGAACATCATTAAGAGGCCAGAAGGCCTACTTAAAGAACCTGTTATGCAGCCAAATGGAAACGTTTTGTTATCTATTACAATAACAACAACATCCATCCTCATGATGCTTCAATACAACATATCATTTGTTACCTGTTACACTTGCAGCAGTCAGGATTAGCTTACATTTCTGTCCGACTCCATCTCACTGCAATGGCTGTGCATCTACAAAATAGGATACATTTATCGCTTTTCAGAGTGCCAGTAATCAAAGCTTTCATGGAAGGACTCAAAAGAGTAATACCACCAAGACTTCCACATGCTATAGTGTTGAATCTTAACATAGTTCTCACAAGATTAATGGGCCCACCCTTTGAACCCATGCATAAATGTGAGCCACAGTTTCTCTCCTAGAATACTGCTTTCCTCATTGCAATCACTTCACTGGGGAGAGTGGGTGAACTTCAGACCCTAAGTATAGAAGAACTCTTTTTCCAAATTCACAGAGATAAAGTATTTCTTTGTACTAATTCCACATTTCTACCTAAGGTACTATCTGCCTTCAACATCAATCAGTCAGTTGAATTACTGGTATTCTTTCCTCAACCTGATTCTGTGGCAGAACGAGCTATACTCACCTTAGATGTCAGAAGAGCCCTTTTATATTAAATTGAAAGAACAAAATCATTTCGTAAGACTAAACTTTTCGTTGCTTTTGCACCACCACACAAGGGCAATCTTATATCCAAGTCAGGTATTGCCAGATGGATTGTTATGCAAAATCAAAAAGAACGTTAACAATGCCCACGAGAGTGCATTCCACTTACAAAATAGGGGCTACTATGGCTTTCTTAGGAAACATTCCCATAGTTAGCATTTGTAAGGCTGCAACATGGTCTACTCTGCACACATTCACCAAGCACTATTGTATAGATGTGTATTGCGAGACAACAAGCTAATGTGGTCCAAGCAGTACTTATTTCAGACAACTCCAACAGCTACATGTTAGCCACCACTTTTGGAGAATACTGATTTATAATCTATGCAAAGCATGTGAGCTACAGCTCACATGCCTCGAAAGGATAATGTTACTTACCCAGTATGCATCTGTTCTTGGCATGTAGAGCTGTAGATTCATATGCAGCGACCCGCCTCGCCGGGTGCCCGTACCTGTGGCAGTTCTCTCTCTTACTCTATATGCATACACATGGAAATCTCTATTCTTTACTTAGTAACTCCATTCTCACCCTCTGCATGAAAGCAATCTAACAATGGAGTTGATGCCCATGCACACTTTCACCGAAAGGAGGAGTCATCTACCTTGTGACAGGAAAGACTTCTTCGAGGAAAAACAACTTGCAAACATCCGGACCCAGCACTAGATGGCAGGAGTATGCGAAGTATGTGAATCTGCAGCTCTACATGCCAAGAACAGATGCTTACTGCGTAAGTAACATTATCCTTTTAATAAGCAAGGTAGAATAAGTTGCAACCAATCAGTTGTTTTGTTTTTATATGGGCTGCCTAGAATCCCGAGGGCCTCTAAGATACATTAAAAATACGGGGATCCTAGTATACCCAGTGCTGTGGCACACAGATCATAAGAGGTGAGCCATACCCTTAAAACATCTGGATCCCAGAACAACCAGTGCGCCGGCACACAGATCATCCTTTAGTGTGACGAGTGTTGAAGAAAGAAGGCCCACCAATATTGAGATTGTTGTCTCCAGGAAGGAGATGACAAAGGCCTAAACTATTGACCATAAAATGTAGACCCTAGACGTGTGTTTTAACTCTCTTAGAGCTCTAACAAACGATCGTATCCCTCTGATCAGAGTAAAGATTGAGGTTTAACCATCTAGGTAAATGGAATTGGAAATCTGCAGACTGTGAAACTGAACTGATCTCTCCAGTGACTGCAAGTGGACGTAGCATAAGATGAGCTGGGAAAAGAAAACATATATTACAAGCTTCACCCTCTCTGAACACAGCAGTTCTTAGCATGCCCTTCATAAGCAACCAAAGAACCACACATTTCTACTGGCGAAAAGTCTTCTTTCCCAAGTGAGATAGTTTTAGCGTACACTATCGCTCCTCCACCCCCAGCACACACATTTCACTCCTTACTTCACACTTAAGGTGCATTCCACATTCCCCCATCCTCCTCTTCCCCCACCTCGTTTGCGTGGCTCTTATTCTCTCTCTCTCTCTCTCTCTCTCGCTCTCAGTTTTGACTCTCAATAATTGAACTGGATCTCTTGTTTCTCTTTTGAAGAATCTTCCCCCCTAGACATTGGCTGCGCATGTGCTTCTATCCATCACTGTTACAATAAATACAATATTTATGGAAAGTGGGGGAAAAAACCTGCATATGGTGTTTTTTTCTGCCTGAAGTGGCACCTGAGGGCCCGGCATCATTTGTACGGTCCCTGACAGGCCAGCATTGTCTTTGAAACGCCCAATTCTGCAAATGATGTTACATGTTATCTAGTAGTTAATTATGTGACAGCCTTATTCTCTTCATTCACTAGATAGACTTTGCTAATGTTGTATGTGAGTGCGCTTAAACTGTTTCCTATGCAGGGTGTCTGGGTCCCCTTCCTCTCCTTCAGCATGTGAGGGCCTCTTTTATGAGTCGCGAGCTCCTTCAGAGTCCAAAGTACCAGCTGCTTCTGCATGGAGTGGAGGGACACATTTCAGGAGACTTCCTTCTCTTCCAGATCCTGTTAACCTGAATTGTTTCCTTGCAGCCGCACAGCCTGATAGCCAATGTCATTGCCGGCCCCTCATCACTGGCCGCCCATGTGGGAAGGGATGCGCCAGTCGGCCGCCATGTTTCCGCAGTGTCTGAAGTGGCCTCTGCTCTAAGATCTCTCTCTCCGCAGCAGTCTAGTCTTCAGAGACAGAGCGGCTTCCAGGTTCCGGATGTGCTGAACGAACGGTCTCGGCCGCCACCCCCTGGAGGAATGGTGGGATCAAGGTAAGCCAACTAAGTGTATGATGAACCCTCAGTTTATGATGTCAGAGCTCTCTCCCACAGTCGTAGGGCCCTATGTAGTGTTTGATGGATGCTGGATGCCCTCGAAAAGCTCAGATGTCCTTTCCACCCTACTTAGAGTCTACAGGGACTCTAACTTCAAGGGAAGCTCTTGGAGAGGGCTCACGACATAAAAACACTGGACCAACACGAAGATTTCGTTGAAATGCAGCGGGCTAGGGGAAGAACTTGTTGCCTGTTACAAGTACGTAAGTAAAAATGAGTATGCAATCTATGCCTGCTAATGTACTGTTAAACACGGCCCCATTTCTACTGAATCCCACTAGTTGATGGTGTCACTTAAAGCTGGAATTTGTAGGAGCCGCACTTTGTGGCCATGACCCTAACCTCAATGAATTCCATGAAGCAGTGCACCTGGAAGTGGACGTCGCGTGTACTAGATAACGTCTGCAGCAGCGGTGCCTGCACTATTAGCTTCTGAAGGGTGTGTATATAATGTGCTCCTAAAGATCCAACCTTGAGCAGAAGAAATAGGAGGACAAATAAGCTGTGGCAAAACCAACCGGACTGACTTGTAACTGAAACCTTGCAACTGAAAACTTATAGCTGAAAGCGTGACAGCTTTGCCGATGCTTGTTCGTAGAGATCCCTCCAAGCAGACATTCATTCTTGCTGAAGGAGGCTGCAGTACCTTAAGTAGGTACCAGAGGCCCCCAGGCTCAGGCATACATCTTTTCTGCAGCAGACCCCTGGATTAAGACACAAAACCTTTTCTCTAGCAGGCTGCAGTGCCTTCATGCATTACTAGAGGCCCCTGAAATCAGACGCAAACCCTTTTCTGCTGTAGACTGTAGTACTTTAGGTCTAGAGACAGAGACACTTCTCTGGGATCAGGGTAGTAGTTTAGGCTGTTTTCTCTCACTAACATTGTTAACTAGTATCTGGTATTGGTAAACCGGAAAGCCACCAGTGTTGAGAAACTGAGAACGCAGAATCCAGGGAGTGAGGAAGTGAGGCGCAGCAACAAAATGCACGCCAGCTTCCACAAGTAAAACATAATAGTCATTAAAAAAAAAGAATGTTATTTTGGCAGGTGTACAACGCATCCAATCAGATCTTTCTGTAGCCGGCTGGAGGAACCTAGGTCATTGCCAGTGGCCTCTGCACTCAGACTTATGCCCCACTGGTGGCCACCACTGCCGCGTCATCATCAGTATCCCTGAGAATTATGACTAGAATAAATGCCCTTCAAGGTCTTTCCTCTGTTGAAAGAAAAGCTGCCAAAAAATTGACTGAGTTTTTTTCCAACAGGTCAGATCACAGGGGGCGTGGCATCAAACTAAATTAACATAGTCACTTTTGAAAGTCTAGTGATTGTTTTTTTTTGTTGCTTGGTTTCCTTGCTGAATAAACACACTAACGCTGGGTTGAAATGAAAATCATTATAATGACGGCTCTAAATGCATTCCTATATGTTTTGGAAAAACTCTACCTCCTATTCCAAGTCCATAGTCAGCACTTCTTTGTAGACGTTAGCAATGCTGAAATTGAGCAAAAGCGAGAAATCAGAATAGTGGGGCAAGTAGGAACTGCAACATGCCATCAGTATTGCCAGATTGGGCTACTTCCCACTCAGAGAGGCGACCCATTTATGTAGGAAACGCACTCTCTTGGTGGGTTGGCTGAATTTGGTCTTTTATTGGCCCTGTGTGTGTGTGTGTGTGTGTGTGTGAAGCTTGTGGATGCGTTCCTGCCGCGACCCCGGGCATGCCTAGGCGGTGCTCTGCCCGGCCACTGGTCTCAGTGTATGCAGTGGATGCGGTGTCGTAGTTACTCCGCGTGCCTAGGGTGAACTGATACTGAGAGTTACATCTGCGTGCAAAGGTATCAGATGCTGCAGCGTGTACAGATGCTCCAAGTTACATCTGGGTGTAGAGGACCATGTTGTTTCTGAGAATGCAAAAGAATCTACCGTCTACAGACGCCTCCAGGCAGTAGACTCTTTATCCTTTAATGTACTGCACAAGGTGTAAGGTCCATTTTTTAGTTTTCCTCAAAGAACTATCATACGCCTCATCCATTGAACGTATTGAATGATAGGCTCTGATCACCACTCTAATGATATCTGAAAGTGGTCAGATGGCGCCTTACCTTTGCATGCACTCTAAGGCTGTAAAGTGGTCAGATGGTCATTTGATATTTAACAATCTAGGCAACCATAAGAGACAATCAAAGAAATTATAATAAATGGAAGGGAATTAAGCTACAGAATGTTTGTAAAGTAAACAATTTATTAAGGATTAAAATGAACAATATCACATTTACAAATTTAATATGTACGTTTAAAAAAGTATAGTTAAACAAACTAGACTTAAAACAGCAATGTATAAATCACATGGCATAAATCACAATACAAATTGGTACCAATCTGCCACTTCCAATGTTTTTTAACTTTATATATGTTTCCATTTGTATTGTGGTAGTAAAGTGGTCAGATGGGGCCTTACCTTTGCATGCTCTCTAAGGCAGTAAAGTGGTCAGATGGCGCCTTACCTTTGCAGGCTCTCTAAGGTAGTGAAGTGGTCGGATGGTGCCTTACCTTTGCATGCTCTCTAAGGCAGTAATATGGTCAGATGGTGCCTTACCTTTGCATGCTCTCTAAGGCAGTAAAGTGGTCAGATGGCGCCTTACCTTTGCATGCTCTGTAAGGCATTAAAGTGGTCAGATGGCGCCTTACCTTTGCATGCTCTCTAAGGCAGTAAAGTGGTCAGATGGTGCCTTACATTTGCCTGCTCTCTAAGGCAGTAAAGCTATCGAATGGTGCCTTACCTTTGCATGCTCCTTAAGGTAGTAAAGTGGTCAGATGGCGTCTTACCTTTGCATGCTCGCTAAGGCAGTAAAGTGGTCAGATGGCGCCTTACTTTTGCATGCTCTCTAAGGCAGTAAAGTGGTCAGATGGCGCCTTACCTTTGCATGCTCTCTAAGGCAGTAAAGTGGTCAGATGACGCCTTACCTTTGCATACTCTGTAAGGCAGTAAAGTGGTCAGATGGCACCTTACCTTTGCATGCTCTCCAAGGCAGTAATATGGTCAGATGGCGCCTTACCTTTGAATGCTCTCTAAGGCAGTAAAGTGGTCAGATGGCGCCTTACCTTTCCATTCTCTCCAAGGCAGTAAAGTGGTCGGATGGTGCCTTACCTTTGCATGCTCCTTAAGTTAGTAAAGTGGTCAGATGGCGCCTTACCTTTGCATGCTCTCTAAGGCAGTAAAGTGGTCAGATGGCGCCTTACCTTTGCATGCTCTCTAAGGTAGTAAAGTGGTCGGATGGTGCCTTACCTTTGCATGCTCTCTAAGGCAGTAATATGGTCAGATGGTCTAAGGCAGTAAAGTGGTCAGATGGCGCCTTACCTTTGCATGCTCTGTAAGGCATTAAAGTGGTCAGATGGCGCCTTACCTTTGCATGCTCTCTAAGGCAGTAAAGTGGTCAGATGGTGCCTTACCGTTGCATGCTCTATAAGGCAGTAAAGCTATCGGATGGTGCCTTACCTTTGCATGCTCCTTAAGGTAGTAAAGTGGTCAGATGGCGCCTTACCTTTGCATGCTCGCTAAGGCAGTAAAGTGGTCAGATGGCGCCTTACCTTTGCATACTCTGTAAGGCAGTAAAGTGGTCAGATGGCACCTTACCTTTGCATGCTCTCCAAGGCAGTAATATGGTCAGATGGCGCCTTACCTTTGCATGCTCTTTAAGGCAGTGAAGTGGTCAGATGGCGCCTTACATTTGCATACTCTATAAGGCAGTAATATGGTCAGATGGCGCCTTACCTTTGCATGCTCTTTAAGGCAGTGAAGTGGTCAGATGGCGCCTTACATTTGCATACTCTGTAAGGCAGTAACGTGGTCGACTGACTCTTGAAGTCCTGGGTGCGGGTCTCGCTGAAGTCACTGTGCCTTGGGTTGCAGCCTGCCAGTAATACTTCTTGTCTCTGCAGTATGGATGTCAGGACAGCGAGTTCCGGAAGCAGTGCCTGGGAGGGGCAGTTACAGAGCCTGGTGCTGTCAGAGTATGCGTCCACTGAGATGAGCCTTCACGCCCTCTACATGCACGAGGTATGTCTTTCATGTGCTGCTACTTTGGGGGCCAGATGCCTCATGTAGGAGACCACCTTGTGTGTCTGAAATCACGTTGTGTGTCTGAGCCCAAATCATGTCTCTGAGACCCCCCTTGTGTGTAAGACCACCTCCTATGTCTGAAATCTCCTTGTGTGGGTGACCTTGTTTGCCTGAGACCACCTGGTTTGTGTGAGACCACCACACGTGGGACAAGCACCTCGTGTGGGAGACCACCATGTGTGGATAGGGGGCCTTCTATGGTTCAGAGGGTTTCAAAAATCA
Organism: Lissotriton vulgaris; assembly: GCF_964263255.1. NCBI lineage: Eukaryota > Metazoa > Chordata > Amphibia > Caudata > Salamandridae > Lissotriton > Lissotriton vulgaris. The sequence continues at coordinate 31,110,868 of NC_141687.1, read as the reverse complement.
GAAATCTCCTACGCTGTATTTTCGGTTTTTATTTCTCATGCTTTGTCTTTTCTGCTTTTTATCTTCCTTTCCACCTGGTTGGGGGTTCATGCCGCACGCGACACAGGCTTGGCACTGTAGAACTCTGAAGGAGGCCCCCGAGAGTACCCCTCAGCATACCAGAGCGCAATGCCACCTGTGTGTCACCAAACATTTGATCCAATTCCATTCATGGTGGGATCAGACTCCAGTCAAAGTTAAAGAAGGGTCTGGTCTGCATGGTAACCCTTGACGTTGTCGCAGGACACAGCCCTGGTACCTTCATGTTAGTGCAAGGACAGGACCACCCCCCCTGCTGCCGGACCCTCCAGCGCCCCGTTAAGATGTTCAGCCTCTTGCTGCACACGCTTGTGAGTACTCCCTGCAGTTTACAATGGGTAGGAGGGGAGTCTAGGCGCCTCCCCAGTCCTTGCACCAATACCAGTACAGTGCACCCTCAGCCAGGGACTGGGCCTCGCGCACACTAGAACAACTACTGGGTGGAGGGTGACTGTCCGATTATAAACCACCAAATACCAGAGTTTACCTCGACCCAATCTTCTTGTAGAGCACGCAACATATATTAACATGGGGCAAACGACAAATGAGTCAAGATTTCTAAGTATTATTCTTGGCTACTTTCAAATATTTCCTCTCAACCAAAGGGGTGCTTTACAGATAATGGCATATCTTCTGCTATAACTTTGCTACCTCATCTATTCGTGTCCCTATGATGGACTTTGAAGAAGGTTTTAACCCCTCAGACATTTCCAGCATCAATCGATGAAACCTTTTAAAACTATCATTAGCAAAGCTTTTACAATTCATGATTTTTCCTACCTTCAGATTTAGCCTTACTGCATGGGGACTCCACTTCTTTACCTGACATATGTTTACTGAATGAATTAAGACCCAATGTAGCCATTTTATGTTGTAAAGCCTTTTTATTTATTAAAGCACAGGCTTTGAGGTCCCAAACTGGCTTTTTGTTATATGCTGAGCCCATTTTCCGATTCAGTAATACATTACCAAATCACAAAATGGGTTTAGAAACCCAAAACAAATTGATATTTGGAAGGGGCGTGTTAGAGCCTCCTTTCCAAATGTATATTTGTTAAGATTTGTAGCAATGGTTCGCGACCAAAACCTGGTCTGAAAACATTGACATTTTACTGAAACCTCGAAGGAGGTGTTATCATGCACAGATAGGAAGGGGTCCCTGTGGGACCCTACCCCCTTTGTGAATAAAAAAAGTTAAGTCGAATTTATTTCAAATGCAATCACAGACGTGGCCTACTGGCCCCAGCAGGCCACCGTCCCCGAGATGGCATCCAACCATAGTGAGAGGAGTTTACCAGCTACCCGGTAAACATTTGTTCAGTTAGATTGAATTGTGACTACAGTTAGTTTTTTTTTAAATCGACCTATTATAATATGTCAGTATGCAATTGGTTTAAGAATGGAATTGTCGCACATAAGGCCCCCAAGCTTTTTGCTCACTAACAAAACAGCATTTATATAGGTCCTTCATTGAATCAGTTGTGCCCCCAGCGCCTCTTTCAAATGGAAGAGTCAGCTACCGCTCTAATGTCTGCAGGAGAAAGGCGCCCAAGGTAGTCTTTACATGGGGTTCACTCTTGTCGGTTTCACCCTCCTTCATCTGTTCAGCAGATTATTAGTGTAATTCAGCCTCAAAGAAGCACCTTCCTCCTCAGGGATTTGTATTGGTTCTTCCGGTCTGGAAGAGATACCTCTATATCTGCAACTTGCGACTCTTCCACCGAGTCACCAAAGGAGACCCCAGGGTGACGCAGCTAGTGATTCTCCAGACTCTAACACGGGAAGGAGAGTCTCCTTGTCTGCTGACTTTGGTAATGGTTGGATCTAGGCAGGCCTTTCATTTGCTTCTTTCTGCATCGTCTGAACCAGCCTCTCCAGAAGGTCTGAATGACATTTAGGTCTGGAAGCACTCTGAGTTCAATACCCAATTGGTGCTTGGAAGAGATGACATTCTATACTGTTAAACAACAACTGTCTGGATTGAAATACATGACACCAAAGGAGGAGCCCTCTCTGGTTTAGGGCAGCCGGCTGCCTGCATACCCGTTTCCTTTGGGTGGGTGTCTACTGTGTTCACACCGAAAGACATTCCGTTGCTGCTTTTATTTGTAGAGGTTTACTTTTGAGAGCTTCTATGTTGCAAGTCGCTGTTGTTCCTTTCTTGCTGGTTTTTGTTGCTGGGAGGGTTTTGAGGTCTTGAGAGGTTTTGTTGCTACTGGAGTCAGTTGTACAGTATTTCTTTGTTGGTTGTGCCTCTTGTGACTGAGGTTTTTAGAGGCTCATTTTATCTTAATATGTTCTGTGGGTTGTTTGTAGTGCAGTTTCTGGTGCCTGTCGATTGAAGTGTCTGTTGTGCTGTAGTACTTGAGGAGGTACCTGTTTATTTGAGTGGCTAGAGGATCCTTAGTTGTTTGCGTCATTCCAGCTCAAGCAGTGTAGAGTCTCCTTTGTTGCTATGATTGACTACGGAGAGCTTTGTCTGTTGATAGGCTTTTAAAGTGGATTGTTTCATTTGTTTTTGATATGTAGGTTTTCAGTGCGCAAGTGTTTTTTGTTGCTCCTGTCCTTTATTGTGGTTGAGTAGTGAAGGTTGCCTTTGCTGCTGATGTCTGTTGTTGTTGCATGTTGAGTGTGTTGGGTCTGCTGATCTATGTTGGGTGTTTAGGCAGTTATCTGTGTTTGTTGTGGCTGAGTGTTTGGAGGCTGCTTTGTTGCCTAGATCTCTACATTGAATTTGGGGTTTGTCCTTTTTTGCTGTTGACTTGTGGTTGAGGGGTATACACCTGTTACAACGCATTCGTTACTCTGCACTACCATTACAACGCGACTTTTACAACGCATACCATTACAACGCATTGCGCTGGGGGGCGCTCTAGGATAGGGAATAAGTATAATTTACTATCCAACACCTTCCCTAGGGTCCACGGGGACTGGAGTTAGAATAGTAAATTATACTTACCACTATCCAGCACCTCAAAGCGCTATGCGTTGTAATGGTATGCGTTGTAATGGTCGCGTTGTAACGGTAGGTAGTTGTAATAGTATGCGTTGTAACATGGTACATCCGGTTGAGGAGCTTAGGGTTCACCTTATTGCTATATTAGTCTGTGACTCTGTTTAGGGGTTCCTTTATTGCTTATGTTTTATGTTAGCTAACTCTTAGTGGGTACCATTGTTGATACTGTCTGATTTGATTAGACTATATTGTCTTGGTTTCTGGAGCCTTGTATTAAAACTCTTACGAGCTTCCTGTAATGTAGATTTGTGTAATTGTGTTGACCAAATTCTGTTGCTGTTAGTGTTGTGTTCAGAGGTTTCTATGTTGCTATGATCTGCTTTGGTTGATATTTTCTCTGCTGCTGAGACCATGTTATAGGTTCTCGTCTGTTACTCTTACACAGGGGAAGGCACACTGCTTTACATTCAACAGATCAAGAGACCAATGCATCAGACATGGATATAGCAATTCTATCACCCACTCACCTTACTGTGTCGAGTTCACATCCAGCTAGTCAAGGGAAGGGAAATCCTACTCTCCTTACAAAAGTTCCCCAACAATCACAACCCGGTGTAGGAACTAAACAGTCTCCTATGACCATCCCACCCCCTTTAAAATCAAAGCATACTGTTCCATCAGCAAAACAGCAACACCCAGCGCCTAGTGTGCAAAAGGCTAAAATATCTACTGATTTGCCTCAAACCCCATCAGGAACAGGACCTGTAAAAACTGTAAAACCTGTAAGTACAACAGCAGATACAATCACAACGGTCACACAACCCTCGATGGTACCCAAAAAGGCACCAAGATCAAGGCGCCCAGTGCACCTCCCTCCGGAGGCAACCCCTTATACGGTTATTCTCACAGGTGTTCCTGAACTAACCGAAGGTATGGTTGAAACTGCCTGGTCACTCAAGACTAAGGTCCTGTAGTGGTTAAGCCTAAATAGACCACTAGAGCCCTACCATTCTGGTGGCATCTCCACAGTCCGTAGAGTAACCTGGATAGGTGATGAACACAAATCGATCCACGGTGACTGTATTATAGTAAATTGCAGGGACCCAAGCACCGTGGACCATATTTGCTCATGGCCAACTCTGGGGAAAAAAGGGCACAATTGACGCCCAGCATCTTTCTTTCTTCTATCCCCCACTGAACACACACCAATACCTTCCCATTTCAAACTGGCAGCATCCCCAGGAAGGACAATGGAACCAGGTGGGATATAGCCATAGCTATGAGAACAGAAACAGGAATAGAGATTGGCACAACCAGCCCTGGCAACAAGATAGATCCCACTATCCAATGGAGGGCTGGCAGGGTCTCCCAACCAGAAATAGGTATGACTGCCTAGAAATGGTAGATTGACCGCTAAGGGCCATAAGAAGTAAGATCCAGGCCTCACAAACCACGGTCGCCCCATTAATTTCCGGTTCACAGTCACACCTGCCTAAACCCCAGGTTCAAGCAGAATTAATTTCGCCTATTATTACTAACTCCCAATCTGGGACTACCGCAGAATCTCGCAATGCCACCTTAAATGAAACGATGACCAAATTCCTGGTAACTTCCACGGGCGCTACTGACACAAATTCCCATCAGCCTAACGATCTGAGTATTATTACTGAAACTACCACGATCCCATTAGAGCGTTTTCCACCCCAATCCTTAGCCTGCCAGTTACCATCTGACCCAAACAACCTGAGTCTCTCCATAATATACTGGAATGTCGCAGGTCTGCGCTCCAAATTGTCATTACAGCCGTGGCTAGAAACAGTAAGGGAACATCAGATACTTTGTTTTCAGGAAACATGGTCTATCACTCCAAACCATCTTGTGGGTTATAGAACTTTCCATATCCCAGCAATCCAGGGAGCCATGGGTAGACCAAAGGGGGGTCTCGCGGTTTATGCTGCCAACACTCTCCCTTTCTTATCCATTCGGAAGCTAAAGGAATTCCCGACTTATCAAATCCTGCAAATAAATTTTACTAAAGAATGTACTTATATTCTGATTAATTATTACAATAATTCAGTTACAATGGATTGTTTAATAACTTTAACTGAAATTACCACTTTTTTAGCATCCCTGCAAAATGATTTTCATCCCAATTTAGCACACATAATCTGGGGTGGCGATTTTAATCTTCCATTATGTCCCAATTATAAAAATGGAAACTGCGGTCTGCAAGACGAACATGGCAGTCCTCTGTCCCACTTTGCTCACTTTATTTGTGGAAACAAATTAAATGAGTCCATATTTTCCCTAGAACTGGACTTTGTAAATGATCTAGTGGAACCACAAAAAGATTTTTCTCCAACCTTCCATGGTAGAGGCTTCTTAACCACTATAGATTTCATTCTGTCTTCCCAGATTCTCAAGGGACAAGTGACTAACTTTTTTTACAGGGACAGATGCTAGCAGCGATCATTTTCCGATTAGCGTAAGAGTTAAGCCAAAAATGGTTAAATCACACTCTTTCACTTTGAGCCACCTAAAACAAAATTCATTAACCATGAACAAATTGAATGGCTACACAGTCAAATGGGCCAAGGTTGACCCGGTGGAAGTAACAGAGAGGGTCCTTGGAAAAACCAAACCTCGAATACTTGACTGCCTATCATCAGACTCCACTCCCCAGACAATCGTGGCTAGTTTCCAGAATATTTTGAAGACAATTGGAAAGAAACTCTCTGGTAAACCGAGGATCAATAAGCCCTCCTCTCCGAGGTGGTTTGATACAGCCTGCCGAAAGGCCCTTTCGAGTTTAAAGGAAGCCCTCCATAGACCCACGAGGAACTTAGTGGAAATCTCAAATCTAAGGAAAATCTATAACATAGCCAGACGGGATCGTAGAAGAGAAATTAAGAAAAATCTCTGGGCCCAACTTCACAATAGCTGCCAAAGTAAGGATAGTGCTCTATTCTGGCAAGTCATCAGATCCCCCTTTTTGGCCGACACTACAAAGAGGCAGCATCTAGATGTTGCAGTCACGGCAGACGATTGGGTCATGCATTTCTCTAAAATCTTTGGTCACTCTCAACAAGACACACTAGGAGCAGATCACAGCGGAGCCCATAAGTTGGAGAAGAACATCTATCCGATAAACATCTATTTCAACCACGTGGAAGTCAACAAAGCACTTAAGACGTCGAAACCAGGCAAAGCTCCTGGTCCTGACGGAGTCCCAATGGATATTTTTCTCCATAACACCGAACTATGGTCACCAATAATTACTCAGGTTCTGGCAGCAGTAACATCTGTTGGGCTGCTACAGTCATGGTCAACGTCAATCCTGCTCCCCATCTTTAAAAAGGTCGATCGTAACGATCCGGCCTGTTACAGGCCAATTTCCCTTCTGGACTCCATGGGCAAAATTGCAGGTCGAGTGCTTCTGGACCGTTTACAATCTTGGGTCTCGCCCTCCTGACTGGAAAGTATGTAGGCGCAAAAGGAGGTAACATCTTCCTCGTATATGCAGATCTTAGCGCGGCATTTGATTGTGTTCAGCACGCTAAACTTTGGACAATACTCAGTGATCTTGGAGTGGATCCACCCCTCATAGTTTTCCTCCGGGAACTCTATTCTGACGCCACAGGGTGTGTCAGATTTGGCATCAACGGTGAGCTATCTCGCTCCTTCTCAATAGTAAAGGGAGTAAGACAGGGTTGTGTACTGGCTCCCTTCCTGTTCAACCTTTACACCAATGGACTAGAGCAGGCCATGTTTGAAGGGAGCCAGGATCTACCCCAGATAAATCATCGTCCAATACCGACACTGCTATATGCAGATGATTCAGTCATCTTAGCCCGAACGCTGAATCAACTTCAAAAACAACTCAACAAATACTGCAGCTTTATGGGTTCACTTGGCCTGAAAATCAATATAAAAAAGACATTTACCATGCATATTGGTCCTAAGGTCAAGAATCCCAAACCAATAATAGTGGACAATACAAGACTGGAAAAAACCTCTGTTTACCCATACTTGGGCATCCTTGTGGATGACTCCTTGAATAGGCGACAGGCTACGGCCAGTAGAAATCTTCTCTTTCAGCGAGCAACATCGGCGCTGGTCTCATTTTCGAGAAAGTTAGGCAAACCCGCTCCACCCGAACTCCTGAAAATTTACTATGCTAAATGCCATAGTGTGGCTACCTATGGTGCAGGCGTTTGGGGGTATGGTCATATAGACCCCATACAGATAACAGAGAACGGTTTTGTCAAATACCTGCTGGCCCTTCCACAAAGCGCCCTGAACTATGCTTCACACAATGAGCTTGGTATGGAATATATTATAGATACGATTCGTTCCCAACCAATTTTACTGTGGCAACGCATATGGTCCAAACCTGAGTGCCATCTGACACGATCTTTGATCACGGACTGTATAGCCTTAACCAACTGGCGCAAGATCCCCTGGTTGGTCTATGTGCGGAACTTTTTCAATGACCTTGGCCGCAGGTCTTATTTTGACGACCCACCTAGCGTCGAAGACATCTCCAGAAAAGAGTTAAAAAAGATGTGCTTGGTCCATTTGAGAGAGCTGCGCAACCAGATGGAGATTATAAAAACTTCGAACAACCAAATTTGTGCAACGCAAACTGTTAAAGGCATGCAACCCTATCTGACTTACTATCTGTCTAACCACAAAAAATACCTTCTGACAAGATTTCGTTTCAATACCTTTTTCCGTTTAGTTTCCTTTCCCGAAGTTCAAAACTGGTCTTGCACTCTCATGAACTGCCCATGTGATGGATTCTCTTCACAAACAACAATCCATATTATCTTCTTTTGCAAATATTATAAATCACCACGAAAATCTTGGATTCTCCCACTTCTCCAATCCTCAGGTCATAGACTATGTCACCCTGCATTTCTCTTCTTGCAGCTATTGGACTCGCCACATGTTGCGAAGTGCATAGTCACCTTTTTAAAAGCTAGTATCAAAATACGTCAAGCTTATGACTGATATGAAACTTCCACTTTAAATCTGACGTACCTGTATCTTACAATTTTTATATTTATGTTATTGTTTTTAATGTGTACTTTTTATGATTACAAACAAGTGGTAATCGAATAAAAGTTTATGAAACTGAAACAAGGGAAGTAGAATTCAAAGTTGAGTTCATGCTGCAGAGGTGTAAGAACAGGGAAGGGGGAGAACTGGGGCAAAGTAAAATGAAAACGTAGTTTGATCTCCATCTTTCGAACAGGAGGGATGAAGGACAGGAGAGGAGAGGGATGAGAAGCAGCAGATGACATGGAAATTTAATTTTAAATAAATCATTTTGTGTGTAAAATTGGGCATTGTTTTTGACACTGTGGCTCCATTAAGTTAGTTCCACCTTAAAGGTGAGATCGCAGAAAACGAGTCAGTCACAGCTGTGATTTGAATGTTTTCGATTCTAACTGGAAAGCTTCTTCGGTATTTGTCACTTCCAGATATTTTTAGAGTCAAATGACGGTTTACAGGTGATTGATGTTTGATGACTTTGAAAGTGAAGCAAGCCAGTGGGAAGCCTGTGTGGCGCAACAAGAGCCTCTCACTCACTGGTCCATGAAGCTGAGGCTGGTACCCATCGTTTGACATTCGACGGCTTCTGACTGCCATCAGGAGACAACTTACCTCCTGTCTACAGGGTTAAGTCAGAAATGAGCCTGTGTTTTTACACACTGACTGGTTGAGACATGCTCTGCATTTTGAAATTAAACTGTTGCTCTGATCAGTTGCATCACAAAACATAAATTCATGGGAATTACAAAAGCATCTGCCTTACTGGTGATTAATGAACCTAGAGGGATTTTGTGACCCACAACACATGTCTTCAAATGCAGGGATGAAGGAGTGCAGAGACCGCAGACCTCCATCTTTGGGTGTTGCTGAGGCTTCTCTAGAGCGCGTGTCTATTGAGATTGATGCTGTTTTTCTCTGCTGCTGCTGTAGTTTGAATGTTCGTCATCTTCTCTGCCAGAGAGTAAGTTCATGTGTTGGGTGTTGCCTGTAACCGTGCTTGCTTTCTTCTCACAGCTGCATAAACAGCACACACGCATGTTGCCAGAGCGCCACATCTGGCACCGCGAGGACAGTGACGAGAGTGGAGAGAGCCTGCATGAAGACACGGAAGCCCTAAAGGGAACACCCACCTCCATCCCACGCTCAGCCAGTTATCCCTTTGCCTCCAAGCAGCCGGCTGAGGAGTCTGGAACTCCGCAGGCAGGATTCCAGAGGAAATATGGCGGCATCACAGGTAGGCTACAACTGTGGCACCTCTGCCCTCCCCTTGGTGTCCTAGGGTACATTGATTCTCAGTGCAACTCCCTGGGTGGGGAGTGCTTCTGCAGTTGAACTCTCTCAGCCCCTAGTCATTACTACTAATATGTTTCTTACGTCTATCCTTTCCTTAGACTGATTGAGCTCTCTCCTCTCACCAATCTGTATCTCTGGAGTGCCAGCCTTCTTCTCTGATTCTTCTCCCTCGCCCTTCAGATCCCTAGTTGTCTCCTATCGCTCTCTGCTCTTCCCCATCCTCGGCTCTCTCTTCCCACTCACCACCCTCTACTTTCAGACTACTACCTCTGTCTGCACGTCCATCTACCCCATATCACATGCACTCTCCTCCAACTCATCGTCCCCTACCTCCAGAGCATCACCTCTCCATTCCACCCTCTAATTCCAGATCACATGTTCTCTTCTCACACTCAACAGGCGCCTTATAAGTGGCAATATTCATTCATTCATTTACCCTTCACCTGAAGGGTCCTAGTAGTTTGCCCCCAGTCACTCTCTTGTTCCACAAATGCACCAGCTCCTTAGACCATCTTCTTCCAGAGCCATGGCTTTTGAATGTATTTACCCTCCTCAAACTCCAGATCGCCACCTGCTCTGTCTCTAAAGCTTCTCCTGTCTCCTCCCACTCATCGCCCCCTGCCTCTCTCCTCCCACTCACTGTCCCTTGCCTCTCTCCTCCCACTCACCGTCCCTTGCCTCTCTCCTCCCACTCACCGTCCCCTGTCTCTCTCCTCCCACTCACCGGTCCCATGCCCCTCCCCTCCCACTCACCGGTCCCCTGCCTCTCTCCTCCCATTCGCCATCCCCTGGCTCGCTCCTCCCTCCCACCGCCCCTGCCTCTCTCCTCCCACTCAACATTCCCTGCCTCGCCCCTCCCACTCACCGCCCCCTGCCTCCGGAACACAAGCTCTCTCTCCCCACCCATATTGTATCCAAATTTCACCAGCTGTCTCCCCTCTCTCACCATCCCCTGTCTCTCCCCTCCCACTAACCATCCCCTGCCTCTCTCCTCCCACTCACCATTCCCTGCCTCGCCCCTCCCACTCACCACCCACTGCCTCCGGAACACAAGCTCTCTCTCCCCACCCATATTGTATCCACATTTCACCAGCTGTCTCCCCATCTCACCATCCGCTGCCTCTCCCCTCCCACTAACCATCCCCCGCCTCTCTCCTCCCACTCACCATCTCCGCCTCTCTCCTCCCACTCACCATTTCCGCCTCTCTCCTCCCACTCACTATCCCGCCTCTCTCCTCCCACTCACCATCCCACTCCTCTCTCCTGGCACTCACCATCCCCTGTGTCTCTTCTCCCACTCACCGCCAGCCTCTCTCCCACTCACTGTCTGCTGCCTCTCTTCTCCCGCTCACCTTCCCCTGCTTCTCACCTGCCACTCACCATCCCCTGCCACTCACCATCCCCTGCTTCTCTCCGCCCCTGCCTCTCTCCCCCCACTCACCATCCCCTACCTCTCTCCTCCCACTCACCACCCGCCTCTCTCCTCCCCCTCACTGTCTGCTGCCGCTCTCCTTCTGCTCACCTTCCCCTGCCTCTCTCCATCCCCTGCCTCTCTCCTCCCACTCACTGTCCCCTGCCTCTCTCCTCCCACTCCATGTCCCTTCGCTCTCTCCTCCCACTCAGAGTTGCCTTTCATTCATTTTGCTCTCAGTGTGGCTGTTAGACGGACCGGGAGGGTCGGCCGAGGACAAGGGGAGAGGTCTCTGGGGAGAGCCGTCTCCAGCGATCGTACAGACGAGTAACTTCCCCCCCACAGATGTACACCACACAAAGATAAGGTTTAACGTTCTTTATAAGCAATCTTTAAGTACGGTAGAATGGTACAAGGAGGTCTGGACTCAGGGGTCCCCTCGATTCTAGTCTCTTGGATGGGAAGGGGGTAGCGGGACAGTCTTGTTACCAATCTGGTAGATGCGATGATATGATGGATAGCTCACAATCCTCGAGCTCGGCGTTCTAGATGGACGGGCCGCGGCAGCGCCGGCAGGTCCCGAGATGATCGAAGGTAGCGACGGTCCGCGGCGGCGCCAGCAGGTCCCAGTGAAGGTGGTAGTTACAACGGTCCGCGGCAGCGCCAGCAGGTCCCGACGAGGATGAAGGATGCAGAAGGTTGCGGCAGCGCCAGCAGGCAAGACGATAGTTCCCAAGGCAGGGCTACGGCAGCGCCAGTAGTCCGTCAAGGATGAGTTCTTCGCGGTGTCTCTCGACTCCAGGATACAACTGCCTTCCTGCTCTGGAGCTGCCCCAGTTATAGGTCTGGCGCCCTTTGATGTCCGGACCCTCGCACTTGGAGGTCGGGAGGTCCGGGATGAGGGAGTCCAGACACCCAGCAGGGGGGTGGAGCCAGCACCCGGGGGAGCTGGGGGGCGATCGGCACCTGGCGGAGGAGAGCCATCGACACTTCTTTCTCCCATTGACCTGTCAAGTGGTCCGTTCACCTCCTGGGTGGATGGTGGTGCCGGGATGTCGGGGCCTGGCCAGGCCCAGGGTTAGGGTCGATCTGAGGCCACGCGGCCTCGTGGTGCAGTGTCCAAGATGGCGGCCGGGCCGGGCGAGGGAGCCGGTAGGGGTTCGGCCCCATGATACAGAGATGTCCGGGGGCAGGAGTCCCGTATGAGACGGGGTGCGGGTTGCTTCTGTGGGTAACACCTGGAGGGCCGGGGCTCGGGCCCTGTCATGCGGGAGGGAGCAAGCCCTTCATGTGGCCTGTCCAACATGCGTCCCCCCCAGCTGAAGGCGGGGAGAGTCACCCATCCTCTTGGGGACTCTCCTCGTCGAGGCGGAAAAAGCGTGACAGGCCATCTGCGTTGGCGTGGTCTTGGCCAGGTCGATGTTCCACAGTGAAGTCCATCCCCTGCTGGGAGATGGACCAACGCAATAGTTTGGGGTTTTCCCCCCGCATCTGCATTAGCCACTGCAGGGGCCGATGATCTGTCTGCACCCGGAAGTGGGTACCGAAGAGATAGGGCCGGAGCTTTTTGAGGGCCCACACCACTGCGAAGGCCTCCCTCTCGATGGTGCTCCAGCGCTGTTCTCGGGCCAGGAGACGTCTGCTGATGAAGGCCACTGGTTGGTCAAGTCCTTCGGGGTTCAACTGGGAGAGGACCGCCCCAATGCCATGGTCGGAGGCATCCGTTTGTACGATGAATTCCCGACTGTAGTCGGGGGCCTGAAGCACAGGGGCAGTGCACATGGCGGCCTTCAGCTTCTCGAAGGCCGCTTGACAGTCTGGGGTCCAGTTGACCTTCTTCGGGTGGTTTTTGGATGTGAGTTCCGTGAGGGGCCCCACAATGCTGCCATAGTCCCTCACGAACCGCCGGTAGTAGCCGGTGAGCCCCAAGAAGGCTCGGACCTCGGTCTGCGTGACGGGAGGCTGCCAGGACTGGATGGCAGCGATCTTGAGTTGAAGAGGGGCCACCAGACCGCTTCCCACCTGGTGTCCGAGATAGGTCACGGACCCCTGACCAATTTGGCACTTGCTGGCCTTGATTGTGAGGCCGGCCCGTTGGAGGGCCTGCAGGACCTCTCGGAGGTGGTGGAGGTGGTCGGACCAGTGGCGGCTGTACACAGCGATATCGTCCAGGTAGGCGGCGCTGAACTCCTCGAGTCCCGCCAAGACCTGGTTCACCAGTCGCTGAAAAGTAGCTGGAGCATTCTTCATGCCGAATGGCATGACTTTGAAGTGGTAGTGGCCATCGGGGGTGGAAAAGGCGGATCGTTCTTGAGCCCGGGGTGTGAGACCGATCTGCCAGTAGCCCGCTGTCAGGTCGAAGATGCTGAGGTAGCGGGCAGCCCCCATGCGGTCGATCAGTTCATCTGCTCGGGGGATGGGATGAGCGTCGGTTATGGTGACAGCGTTCAAGCCCCGATAGTCGACGCAGAATCGGAGCTCAGGGGTGGTGCCGGGGGCAGCAGCTTTGGGGACCAGCACGACTGGGCTGGCCCAGGGGCTGTCCGAAGGCTCGATGACCCCGAGCGTGAGCATCTTTGACACCTCCTCTTGGAGGCAGGCCCGTACCCGATCTGGTACGCGGTACGCCAGATGTCTGATAGGGGGACTGTCCCCAGTGTCCACGTCGTGCAAGCACCAGGGGGTGACCCCTGGGGTGAGGGAAAACAGGGTCGCAAACTGCAGCAGGAGGTCCCGGCAGCCTTGGCGCTGTTCCGGGGTGAGGGCATCTGAGAGTCGGACCCCGTCCACGGAACCATCTTTCTCACGGGTCTTTAGGAGATCAGGGAGAGGCTCGGAGTCTTCTTCCCCTCCGCTGTCTGTAGCCATCAGGAGGCTGAGCTCCGAGCGCACAAAGTGGGGTTTGAGTCTATTGGCGTGGAGGACCCGGAGGGGGTTCCGTGAAGATTCCATATCGATGAGATAGGTGACGGGGCTCTTGCGTTCGACCACTTTGAAGGGCCCCGTCCACTTGTCCTGCAAGGCACATGGTTCGGTGGGGGACATCACCCACACTTGTTGGCCAGGTTCGAATTCGATGGAGGAGGCATTTTGATCGTACCATTTCTTCATGTCCTCCTGACTGGCCTCAAGGTTCGCTTTCGCCATTTCTCTGAATCGCCTGGTCTGATTGCGTAGGGTCAGGAGGTACTTGAAGACATCTGGAAGGGTCTTTAGGGGGGCCATCTCCCAACCTTCTTTGACTAGGCTGAGGGGCCCTCGCACAGGGTGTCCGTACAAGAGTTCGAACGGGCTGAAGCCGAGGGACTTCTGGGGGACTTCTCGATATGCGAAGAGGAGGCACGGCAGTAGCACATCCCACTGGCGACGGAGGGGCTCTTCCAACCCCCCAATCATCCCTTTGAGCGTGCGGTTGAACCGCTCGACTAGTCCGTTTCCTTGAGAGTGATAGGGGGTCGTGAATCGGTAGGTGACCCCGCACTGTTGCCAGAGGGACTTCATATATTTTGAAATAAAGTTTGTGCCTCTGTCGCTGACGACTTCTCGGGGAAAGCCCACCCGGGAGAAGATCCCCATTAAGGCCCGGCCGACCACCGGGGCTGTTACAGTTCGCAGGGGAACTGCCTCGGGGTAGCGGGTGGCGTGGTCCACCAGTACCAGGATGAACCGATGTCCTTGTGCTGTACGGGGGTCCAGGGGCCCCACAATGTCTATTCCCACCCTCTCGAACGGGGTGGTGACAACTGGGAAGGGTTGCAGAGGTGCTTTAAGTTTGCGGCCGCTCTTCCCGCTGGCCTGGCACGTGGGGCAGGACCGGCAGTGGTTGAGGACGTCGTTTCTCATCTTGGGCCAGAAAAAGTGGGTCACCAGGCGACTGTAGGTTTTGTCCTGACCCAGGTGTCCAGCCAGGGGGACATCGTGGGCCAAATTTAACAAGAAGTCATCCTTGGGGATGTGTACTTTCTTTTCTGTCGCTCCTGGGGTGCGCGGTTGCTCGGGCACCCCCAGTTCTTTGTTCTGCTTCCGTAGGTCTATTTCTGCTAGTTTGCGCTCATGTTCTTACGCTAATCTCTTTTCTTCGAGCTCTCTCTGCCTCTGTTTTTCTTCCCGTTCTTCTCGGAGCTGCAGATGTTCTAGGTTCAGTTTTTGTTCGGCTAATTTGAGTTCACCGTCCATTTTGAGCCGGGCCATTTCTAACTCATGTAGTCTGCTTTTTTCTCTCTCTTGGATCTCTTCCTGCGAGAGACCCGTTCTTCGCTCCTCGGGAGCCGTGGTGTTCCTCTCTGATGCTGCAACGTTTTGGTCCGGGGGTCTGACGGCCCCGGTTTCTGCCCACGACTCAATGGCGTGCTTGAAATCGTCTTTAGTACTCAGACCGGTGGTAGCAATGCCTAGTTCAATGCAGAATTGTTTCAATTCACGATGGCTGTACTCTTCCAATTTCTCCATCTGGAATTTCTCGGTGGATCCGCTCTCTTTGGTTGTCATAGTGGTTTCGTCGTGGGGTGAGCTACTCTCTGTACGATTACGCGTTGATTCGTATCGCACCGCTGGCCACCAATGTTAGACAGACCGGGAGGGTCGGCCGAGGACAAGGGGAGAGGTCTCCGGGGAGAGCCGTCTCCAGCGATCGTACAGACGAGTAACTTCCCCCCCACAGATGTACACCACACAAAGATAAGGTTTAACGTTCTTTATAAGCAATCTTTAAGTACGGTAGAATGGTACAAGGAGGTCTGGACTCAGGGGTCCCCTCGATTCTAGTCTCTTGGATGGGAAGGGGGTAGCGGGACAGTCTTGTTACCAATCTGGTAGATGCGATGATATGATGGATAGTTCACAATCCTCGAGCTCGGCGTTCTAGATGGACGGGCCGCGGCAGCGCCGGCAGGTCCCGAGATGATCGAAGGTAGCGACGGTCCGCGGCGGCGCCAGCAGGTCCCGGTGAAGGTGGTAGTTACAACGGTCCGCGGCAGCGCCAGCAGGTCCCGACGAGGATGAAGGATGCAGAAGGTTGCGGCAGCGCCAGCAGGCAAGACGATAGTTCCCAAGGCAGGGCTACGGCAGCGCCAGTAGTCCGTCAAGGATGAGTTCTTCGCGGTGTCTCTCGACTCCAGGATACAACTGCCTTCCTGCTCTGGAGCTGCCCCAGTTATAGGTCTGGCGCCCTTTGATGTCCGGACCCTCGCACTTGGAGGTCGGGAGGTCCGGGATGAGGGAGTCCAGACACCCAGCAGGGGGGTGGAGCCAGCACCCGGGGGAGCTGGGGGGCGATCGGCACCTGGCGGGGGAGAGCCATCGACACTTCTTTCTCCCATTGACCTGTCAAGTGGTCCGTTCACCTCCTGGGTGGATGGTGGTGCCGGGATGTCGGGGCCTGGCCAGGCCCAGGGTTAGGGTCGATCTGAGGCCACGCGGCCTCGTGGTGCAGTGTCCAAGATGGCGGCCGGGCCGGGCGAGGGAGCCGGTAGGGGTTCGGCCCCATGATACAGAGATGTCCGGGGGCAGGAGTCCCGTATGAGACGGGGTGCGGGTTGCTTCTGTGGGTAACATCTGGAGGGCCGGGGCTCGGGCCCTGTCATGCGGGGAGGGAGCAAGCCCCTCATGTGGCCTGTCCAACAGTGGCATATGACATTGACATGGTACAAGCATTTATTCTCTGGTCTATGGTGCACAATGATTCCAGTGTGAAACCAGTGGACCTCAGAAATCTCAGACTCCTGTGCCATATATGTGCTCAGGTCGAGGCAGCACTCCAGAAAATTGAGGACGGAGGTGTAATTGAGAGAGTAACAGTCCCCTTATCATGGGTTTCCCCTGTGGTCATCACCAGCAAGCCAAAGCAAACAGCAATAGTGAGAAATAGTATTGGCATGCGTCTTCCCTGTAAGGAAAACGCCTTAACTCCAAACGGACGATCTGCTGGTTGTCCTTAACAGGGCACAGTATTTCTCCAAATTTGACTTAAATGTTAAATATTCCAAGCTGCAGTGAGTTTATGGTTCTGTTAGTGGGTGTGTACAAGGCTGCTTGCATGGTATATTAGCACATCTGGGTGCATATGAGGGTTAGTGGGTGTGTACGAAGGCTGCTTGAATGGTATCTGCAGGTCTGGTTGCATGTGAGGATGAGTGGGTGGGTACGAAGGCTGCTTGCATAGTATATGCACGTCTGGTTCTATGTGAGGTTTAGTGGGTGTGTACGAAGGCTGCTTGCATGGTATATGCATGTCTGGTTGCATGTGAGGTTTAGTGGGTGTGTACGAAGGCTGCTTGCATGGTATATGCACGTCTGGTTGCATGTGAGGGTGAGTGGGTGTGTACGAAGGCTGCTTGCATGGTATATGCACGTCTGGGTGCATGTGAGGGTGAGTGGGTGTGTACGAAGGCTGCTTGCATGGTATATTAGCACGTCTGGGTGCATGTGAGGGTTAGTGGGTGTGTACGAAGGCTGCTTGAATGGTATCTGCAGGTCTGGTTGCATGTGAGGATGAGTGGGTGGGTACGAAGGCTGCTTGCATGGTATATGCACGTCTGGGTGCATGTGAGGGTAAGTGGGTGTGTACGAAGGCAGCTTGCATGGTATCTGCAGGTCTGGTTGCATGTGAGGATGAGTGGGTGGGTACGAAGGCTGCTTGCATGGTATATGCACGTCTGGGTGCATGTGAGGGTAAGTGGGTGTGTACGAAGGCAGCTTGCATGGTGTTCGAGGCATGTGGGCTGCTGAATTCATATCTGTGCATAGATCGCCGCCTAGTGTTGGGTCCGGATGATTGCACATTGTTGTCCTGGAAGAGTCTTCGAAGTATCACGAGATAGGTGGCTCCTCCCCTGGACTACAGTGCGCATGGGCATCGACTCCATCCCCAGATTGTTTTTTTCCGCCATTGGGTTCGGATGTGTTTTCGGTTCCCTCTGTCGGAATCGATAGTTGTTTAACTTTCCTTATTTGAGACCAAAAGGTCTTTAGGACTCGCGTCGGTATTGTTTATCGTTCGGGTTGGTTTATTCATCGGCTCCGAACACTTGCTGCCCTTCCGCGTGCTGTCGGCGCGGACGGGCCTACACGACGCTCCAGACTACTTCAACATGGAACGAACTCCGTTTAAGAGGTGCCCAGTGTGTGCCTCAAAGTATTCACACCTCGACGTGCACCCAGTGTGCAACAGATGCTCGTCGCCGGACCACGACGAGGCCAGGTGCATGGCCTGCTCCAAGTTCCGGTCGAAGAAGACTCTCAAGCTACGTCGGGCCGCAAGACTGCAGGCCCAGTTATCGGCACCCCCACCGGCCAACATCTTTTTTTTTATTTATTTTTTTTTATTGTCAGGAGTACAAAAAAGATATTCTTACTGTCATTCGGTAGTTGCATTTACATATCGTCAGTACGTGCCCCCACGAGGGCAAAGATTTAACACATTTTACATCAGCAACTATCAGTTTCGGCAACGGCTTAGTAGTAGAACAGTGAGCAAAATAAGCATATGCACATTGCGGCCCAGTTTTGCCCCCCGTCCATGACAACTACCCCAATAATGCAGTTTTGATACAGTTGTCCGGCATCAAACCAAAAAAAGAAGAAAAAGAAAAGAAAACCAACATTAAACCCAACAATGGTCATCGTTGTGCAATTGGGTGTGTTCATCCACATACATTGTCATACAGACTCAGTCATTTAGTACGTCACCTATGTTAGCGGTGTGCACCCGCCGTTTCCCGGCCCCCCTCATCAGCATGCTGGCACTGCCATTGCCACTAGTCCTCATCCCCTTCTGATTCCGAGTCTTCACCCTCTGGCAAAGCCTCACATGGTTCGCCCCTATATTTGTTCCACGACGTCCATACCTGATTCCACTTGCGGGGGCAAGCTCTCAACACATACACTGCTCTTTCCTTTACCATGAGGAGGTCCATGTTTCTTATCCACCCTGCCACCGTCGGCAATTCCGGGGCGCCCCACCTCTGTGCAATGTCCCGTTTGGCCACTGTCACTGCTAGTGTGACCCACAGCTGTCCATACCTGTTTAGGTCTGTTGGGTCCCAGACGTTTAGCAGGCATTTACGAGGTTCCGGCAGGACAGACACATTGATGGCCTGTGAGATTGTACGCATAATCTGCCTCCAGAATTCCCTGATCTGTGGACATTCCCATAACGTGTGGATGAGCGTTCCCTCCTCCCCGCACCCCCTGAGGCAGTATGGGTGTGGCGCCCTCTGTATTTTGTGTAGTAGAGTGCGGGTGTAGTAGGTGCGATGTAACACCTTGAGCTGTACCAGGTGGAATCTGGCCGATATTCCTACTTCCCGCGGCAAGGCCAGTGCCTCGTTCCATTCCGTTTCGTCCATGTCACCTAATTCTCCCACCCATTACTCTTTAAGTTTTTGTGCGGGATCTGGCAGGTTATTAATCAGCTTTTTGTACGTGAGTGAGGTCGCTTTCTGCTCCATGAATTCGGTGAGTAGTCTGTCCTCTAGTGGCGATGATTCTGGGGGTGTGGTGTCTGGTGGGATTGCTCGCAGTAGAGCATGCCTGATTTGTACATACCGGTATGTTTCAGTGGGGCTCAGGCCGTATTGTTGTTGGAGCTGTGTGAAAGGAATAACCGTGCCTTTGTCCCAGAGGTCCCCCACCACCGAGATCCCTATATCATCCCACCTCGTAAACCCTTTACAGGCCCGCAGGTTACCCAGTGTTTTAGTGTCCCATAACGGGGTGAGCCTGGTGATTTTACCCTTCCATCCCAGGTGTGTTTGCGCCGCGTGCCAAAGTGTCGCCGTGTGGAGCGTTGGGCCAATTAGGGCTTTCACTTGCGGGTAATTGTACAGCACCGAGAGCATGCCCTCGGTCCCCAGCTGTGCCCAATCCGACTTGTATGCAGGGTCTTCCCGTGTAACATGGATCCAACAATTAATAACCTTAAGCTGTGATGCCCAGTAATATAGTTGGAGATTGGGTAATGCTATCCCCCCCTCGTACCAGCTCTTCACCAATTTAGTCTGCGCTATTCGCGCTGGACCATTACTCCATAGCAGACTGGATACCAAAGCCGCTACCTGTCGAAAGTACTGTGGGTTAACCACATATGGGGAGTTTTCGAGTACATAGAGAAACCTGGGGAGAGCCATCATTTTATAGAGCGCCGCTCGCCCTAAGAGGGTCAGCGGCAGTGCAGCCCAATATTTGACATCAGCACGCAATCTTTGCAGAGGTGGCTGCAAGTTTTCGGTATAGAACTGTTTAGCATCGGTCGTCACAAAAATACCCAAGTACTTAAACGAGGAGGTGGTTATTTTGAGGGGACAGTCAGCCGGTAGCACCGGACCCGGGCCCTTGAGGACATAAAGTACAGACTTGGACCAGTTCAAGGTATAGCCCGAAGCCTTGCCATGTTCATCGCAGACTGCCAACAGGGCGGGAACCCCTTCATTCGGCCCGGTCATGTAGATCAGCATGTCGTCTGCGTATAGGGAGACCTTGTCCTCCCACCCGTCTCCCCAAGTGATGCCCCGGAAGAGCGGCGTCTCCCTGAGCAGGATTGCCAGCGGTTCTAGCACTATCGCAAAAAGGAGGGGCGATAGCGGGCACCCTTGTCTCGTTCCCCTCCCCAGTGGAAAGGGTGATGATATGCGGCCATTCGCAACCACCTGTGCCATCGGTTGGGCGTAGAGTAGTCGCACCCACGCTAGAAAATGGGGGCCGAAACCCATCCGAGTTAGGACAGCAAACAGGTATTCCCACTCCACCAGATCAAACGCCATTTTAGCATCTAGGGAGAGTATCGCAGCCTGTTCCGTTAGAAAGTGTGCCCTCGCCAGTACTCCATGTACCCTTCGCAGGTTCAGCGCTGTACTCCTATGTGGCATGAAGCCCGATTGGTCAGGGTGTATCAGGGTACTCAGATGCTTGGTCAGACGACTGGCTAGGAGTTTCGCCAGGATCTTCGCTTCTGTGTTGAGTAGGGAAATGGGTCGGTACGAGGCGCATTCTGTCGGTGGCTTGGCTGGTTTGGGGATGGCTACGATAGTGGCCGTGCGTTGGTCGAGTGGAAGCAGTGCCTTTTGTGCGCTGTCTTTATACATGTCTATTAGGGGCTTGGCCAGCACCGTGTCCACCGCCTTATACCACTCCACAGGAATCCCGTTGGGGCCTAGGGCCTTGCCGGACTGCAGCGCCTGTATTGCCAACTGGACCTCCCCCTCTGTCAGGTCATCATCAAGTTCCTGCCGTGCTTCAGGCGTGAGCACAGGGATGGAAATGTGACTGAGTGACTCTACTGCCTCCTGCTCAGTGACCGGCCGTGTCGGTGTGTAGATCCCCTGAAAGTGGTGTGCTAGTGCATTGACTACCTGTTCCGGGTGAGTCTGCAGTTGGCCCGTCGCATCGTAAAGTCGTTGTATTCCCCTGTTACTGCCGCCCCGCTTGTCTAGCCATGCCAGCATTCTCCCTGCCTTATCACCCACATCGTAGATGCGGTGCGCGGTGTTTGCAAGATGTCCTTTAGTGATTGTAGTGAGGTGTGCCTGGTGTTGCTGTTGACGGAGCTGTAGCTCATGTGCTGTGTCAGGGGTGGGGTCTGCCATGTGCGCGCTGTTCGCCGTGTGTAATGCCAATTCCAAATTAGCCAGTTCAGTTCTGGATTCCCTCTTATACCCAGTAATGGCCGATATGGATGCTCCTCGCAGGACCGTTTTGTATGCTTCCCACAGCACTGAGGGTGAGGTGACTGAACCCGTGTTCTCATTGAAATAGTGTGTCGTGGCCAACTTAAGTTTCTTCCTGATGCCAGGTATCTGCAGGTAATTAGGATAGATCGGGTACAGCCTAGCTCGCTTATATTCTTTGGTAGAGAGGTGAAGGGAGATCGGGGAGTGGTCAGAGATGCCTCTTGGCAGGATTTCGAGTCCATCCACCGAGCCCAGCCCAACCCCTAAAAAGAAGAAGTAATCAATACGTGAGAGGCTATCGTGGGGTGCTGAGTAGTGTGTGTACTGCTTCGCCGTGGGGTTCAGGTGACGCCATACGTCCGTGAGGCCCATGGCCGTCAAGAATCCAGGAAGTGTGGCAGCCCCTCTCTGACGATCCCGTATAGGAAAGGTGTCTAGTAAGGGGTCTGATATAGCATTGAAGTCCCCCCCAAGTATCATATCACCCTCCGGGAGATCGATAAGAAATTGGCCAAGTGCAGGTAGCGCTGTAGAATGAAGTGCTGGGGGGATGTATACAGATACCACATTTAGAGCCCTCCCCTCCCACTGGCCTGAGAGTGCTGCAAACCGCCCCTGATCATCAGTCTTGCGGCCAGTGACTAAAAAGGATGAGTTGTGTTTGAGGAGTATTCCAGTGCCTCTGGAGCCTGAAGTGAATTCGGAGTGTACTGCCATGGTGTAACCACGCCTATTCAGTGCTTTGCAAGTGGTCCCTGCTAGATGTGTTTCCTGCAGCAGCACTAGGTCAGATTTATGTCGTTTAATAGTGTGCAGCACCAGGCCACGCTTAATTTTGTCCCCCAACCCCCTGACATTCCATGTAAGGAGCTTAAGTGGGGGCACCAGTGTCGTTACAGGGGTACCCTCAGCGGGTGTTGCTCGGTTTCGGTGTGCCATTCGGGCTCATGACTCATGATATCAATGTGCAGCAACATGGTGAAGCCAGTGTGTGGATGCGACGCCTGACTCTGTTGGCTAGTAATGGGACTGTGCCTTGTATAACCGCAATGACGATGACCAATAAACTTAACTTTAACTTTACCCCCACAACTCCCATCTCCCCACCCCCTCCCTGCTCCCCTGCACCACGGACGAAAACCCGCCCGCATCCCCAACTTGGCAGAGTGCTTTTGTCCCCCCCCCTGTCTAGCTTACTTGCTTGTGGGGTTGGTGAGTCCCCTACAGGCAACGGCCATAACCCGCCCTACTCAGTTCCATCGGCCCGAAGTCCCAAGGGCTGTGATCAGATCGTGTTGCTTCCAGTTCAGGCAATCAACCCCTGCTAGGCTGACCAGAATCAAACGGGTCCCTCTCGAGATCAGAGTCTAATCCCCCGGCTGCGCCCTGTTCTGTAGCCGGGCTGGCCGGACGGTGGTCCGTCGTCTTCTCACTGCGGCGGTCCTGGCGATCCCTGTGCGGGCGTTGGGGTTTGCCCACCGGTCTCCAGCCATCCAGCCATTCTCTTGCCACCTCGGGGGTGTCGAAAAACCATGTCTTTCCCTCTGCCACAATCCGCAGTTTGGCGGGGAAGAGCATTGAGTAGGGCAAGCCCCTGTCACGTAGTGTCTTCTTGACTTCAGTGAAGAATTTCCGACGTCTGGCCACCTCGGCCGTGTAGTCTGGGAAGAATGCCAGAGTAGAGTTTTGAACTTTCACCGGTGGTGCCACCCTGGCTGCTTGCAGGATGGCGTCCCTGTCCCTATAGTTGAAGAGTCTAGCCAGCACCGGCCGCGGTGAGGCTCCTGGTTTGGCCGCACCCCCCGGGACGCGGTGCGCTCTCTCGATGGAGAAGAAATTGGACAGGCCTTTAGGCTGTAGTTTGGTCTTGATGAGGTCCTCAATGTATAGGTCCATGGCCCCCTTCCCTTCCGATTCCGGAAGGCCTAGGATACGGACGTTATTCCTTCTGGAGCGCCCTTCTTGGTCATCCAGTTTTTCTTGTAGTTGCTTGGTGGTCTTCTCCAGTCTCTCCATCGCCACCTGTAGATCTGAGGTGTCTTCAATGAGGGACTTCGTGACTACCTCCACTTGAGACACTCTTTCTGACATTTTTTTTAAATCAGCTCTCAGCAGGTTCACCTCGGTGGAAATGGTGCCCACTGTTGCCTGGACTTCGGTGAGGGTTCTCATAATGGCTTCCAGAGTCACTTTCCCAGTCCCATTTGCATCAGAGGAGGCACCGGTGGAGTGACGTCCAGGCCCCTGCGAGTGGCCGCTCTGGGAATAGGCAAATTTATCAAGCTTCGCTTGCGTCGTCGTCGTGCTCCTCGTGTTCTTGCCTGCCATTATGTTAAGCGTAGGACCGCACTGTCCGGTCTGTTCCGTTGTCCCTGGCCCGGTCTCCCACTGTGCTCACCGTCTCCTGGGCGCGCGCCGACAAGGCAGATGGGAAAGGTCCGGATCGTAGCGCACCGAAGCCCCTTGACGCCAGGTCCGAGTCGCACTCCGCTCGGAGGTCAGTTTTATGCTCCAGCCACGTGCGAGGTCCTCGCCTCCGTGGTCGCTGCAGTCGGAGTCAATAGCAGGTCTCACTGTGTCGCCGGCGGCGTCCGCCCCAAGTGCACTTCGCAGGTTCTCTCGTTTAGGGCGGTGCCCCCTTCTTGTGGATTATACTGCCGCCCCCCAGGCCCTCTATGGGTGGTTTGGTGGCTGGCGCCGCTATTCCGCCAGCGTCCCTTCTTCTCAATGGTATCACGGACCAAAGGTCAGAGATGCGAGGGGGGGGGGCTGCGCCGACCATGCGCCTTCGGCCCACCTTGTCGTGTGTGTGGGGCGCCCGCCCGGCAGTGCCGTCTTCGGATGACTCCTCCGCTGCGCAGGGACTCCTCCGCCCTCGAGGACAGGTGTTGCGTTCCTCAGAGGGACCGGTGGCTGATCCCAGGCGCAGCGTTATTCAAGCGCTGTGTTGAGGCCTGGCGTCTGGCGACGCGACGTGGGCGCCGGCTGGAGTCAACTTCTTCCGGCCGGGTAGGGTGAACTTCCGGTCGGGCACTCCCTGTACTGCAGGCCGGTGCTGCTGGGTTGTTGGAGGCCTCACCTCGCCGGCGCCGAACGGTGCACTTCCCGGCTTCGGATTTTCACCAGGGGCGGCTCGATGTGTGCCGCTTGGTTCCTGAAGCCGATTTCACCCCTTCAGGCGGGTCAGTGTACGGATGGGCATTCGGATTCTTTCGCGGGCCGGTCTGCCTTGCGGAGCTCCCGGGTTAAGCTGCCGCCATGTTCGGCAGTTGGCCACGCCCCCCCCGGCCAACATCTTTGAAGAAGATGTTGAGGACGACACCGTCCTACAAGTTTCGGACTCTACCCCGGCGTCGGAGGATGAAAACTACGACGCGGGAGACGAAGAGTTCGAAGAAGTCGTCGAGGAGGTAGGGGACGACGACGGGGCCATTGCCACCGTGGAGGATAGCTCAGAGGAGGAGCATCCTCAGACTGACTCCGGGGTCAATCCCTATCATAAGGCCCAAGTCGAGGGATCGCCTTCGGGCCTTACCCAAGACCTCAATACTCGTCCCACGGCCCCGCCTCCTTGCCCGGCCACGGACATTGGTGATGCGCCACTCCCGGTCCAGAAACCGAAAGTGAAGCCATCGGGGTCAACACCATCAGGATCGAAACCGAAAGTGCAAGTCGCACTGGTTGGGTCAAAGGCGCCGGAGACCTCGGCGCCAAAGAAATCCAAGATGGCTGTCGAGCCTCGGAGCCACGCCAACATGGCCGATCCGAAGACCACGGTGCCGAAGCCTAAGGCTAAAACCCCCGACGCCGCGGCGTCGACGCCGAAGCTGGTCGACGCTTTAAAGAGTCGCGTCGACGCCAAGAAGGTCGATGACCATAAGAAGACCCCGAAGAAGCGTCAGGACGACCCCAAGCCTATGACTGCACCAATCCCAGTCGATAAGGCGAAGGCAGGTGCCGCGTCGGCTCCGAAGACGGCTGCGTTGGTCGCCAACCCAAATCAGGACTCGGAGGACTCGCTCGAGCCGATCCGGCCCTCCCCATCCCTCACCAAGAAGGTCTCGGAGTCCCTGCAACGGATTCGGGACGAAGCCGCGGCCATCGAGCCAAAGGACGCTGTGCCGCACAAGCCTCCACAGAAGCCGGCAAAAGCGCAGAAGCCGATTCACTTCACGCTACCGCCGAAAACGGCGCCGAAGGCCTTCGCTCCGAAACAGGGGGCCGGGGTGCCTTTAAAGCTGGTTTCAACGCTGAAGGCATCATTGGTGGTGCCGAAGACACGGCATCAACCACTGGCAGACGAGGAGCGTCGAGAGGTCATCATCGACGCCAACACAGGCAAGCTCTCTCTCCTCAAAAGGAAAATCACTCCGGAGCCTGCGTTGGAACATTTCCATATTCCCCTTAAAAAGAAGTTGGACTTTGCCGGTGCATCTGCCCCTATGGAGCCGACATCTCCACAGGGTCTGGACCTCTCACCCACTCACTCTAACGCTGGGGAGGGTGACGGAGACGAGGAGGACGAGTATAATTATCCAGCATACTCGGACCCGGAGGATGTCCATGAGCCATGGTCTGCGGGAGGTGACCCCGAGGACCCTCAGTCGGGACACGAGCCGCAGCTTTTTGCTGCAAAAACTTCACCAACGGAGGACTCTGCAGCCTTCAACGCTTTGATTGAAAGAGCTGCGGCCAACCATGATGTCGACCTCCACGCCCACCCAGTGGATGTCGATTTTCTTTTTGACACTTTCTCAGTGGCTGAAAAGACCGTCAAGACATTGCCAATGTTCAAAGGTGTGCTAAAGCATGCGCCAGAGGTTTTCAAGGAGCCCACCCGGGCGAGAGTCATCAATCCTCGCATTGATAAAAAAATACAAGGCAGCGCCCTCGGATCCAACGTACATCAAGAGACAGTTGCCACTGGACTCTTTGGTTGTCTCCAACGCACGAAAACGAGCCAATTCACAGACCACGGGTGATGCTCCTCCCCCTGACAAGGAATCAAAGGTGTTTGAGGCATCAGGGAAACGTATTGCTGCGCAGGCAGCTAATATATGGCGCATATCGAACACGCAGGCGCTACTTGCACGCTACGATAGGGCACACTATGACACCCTAGAAACACTTCTACAGCACTTGCCAGATCAGTATAAGGAAGGTGTGGAGATGCTGATTCAGGAGGGTAAACTCATTACCAATGCCTCCATCAAGTGTGCTCTAGATGTGGCTGATACCGCCTCGCGAGCCATCAATACTAGCGTTCTGCTGCGCAGGCATGCATGGCTCAGAATATCAGGCTTTAAACCAGACATTCAGACCACCATCCTCAACCAAACAGTAAATCCAGACCACCTGTTTGGACCTGAAGTAGATGCCACACTCGAAAAGATGAAGAAGGACACTGACACCGCTAAATCTATGGGTGCCCTTCAGTCCCAGCAGTTTCGGGGTGGTTCCTTTCGCCGCTCCAATAACAGAGGCACCTCAAGGGGTCAAGCGTCACAATCCACACAATTCTATAAGACTAACACCCAAACCTCATATACCAACAAAGGTAGGGGTGGATACCGTGGCAACAACGTTAAGGGCAGAGGACGTGGAAATAACAACTCCAGGTCCTCCACCGCCAGCAAACAGTGACGCCTTGTCACTGCCCCCCGACCACACAACACCGGTCGGGGGGAGACTCCAGCAGTTCCTGCCCGTGTGGAGGTCCATCACCACGGACAGGTGGGTCAAATCTCTTATTCAGTACGGTTATTGTCTGGAACTCACTTCCATCCCACCAAACATACTTCCAAAAAACCGTCCTATGTCCGGCGAGCACTTGCACTTGTTGCAGCAAGAAGTTCAGGTCATGCTGCAAAAAGGGGCAATAGAGCTCGTTCCACTGCAGGAAAGGGGAACAGGGGTTTACTCCCTGTACTTTCTAATCCCAAAAAAGGACGGATCTCTCAGGTCCATCCTGGACCTCAGACCTCTCAACATGTACATTCTGTCAGAGCATTTTCACATGCTTACCCTACAACAGGTTCTCCCACTGCTTCAGCAAGGGGACTTCCTGGCAACTCTGGACCTCAAGGATGCATATTTTCACATTCCCCTGCATCCTTCACACAGAAAGTATCTAAGGTTCACCATTCAAGGCCAGCACTACCAGTTCAAGGTTCTGCCCTTTGGGGTCACCACGGCGCCAAGGGTCTTCACAAAGTGCCTGGCGACAGTGGCGGCGCATCTAAGACGTCAGAACATCCACGTATACCCCTATCTGGACGACTGGCTCATTCAAGCAAAGTCGCACAGACAGTGCGCCGACCACATGTCCCAAACCATTCACCTTCTGCACGATCTGGGATTCTCACTGAATTACCCAAAGTCCCATCTCTAGCCCGCTCACATACGGCAGTATCTGGGCGCGACCATAAATACTCTGGCGGCCACAGCACAGCCAAATTCAGTGAGGATCAACAGCATTCAATCGCTGATACAAAAATTCAGACCTCAACACTCACTTCCAGCACGAGTGTTCATGCAGTTGATCGGCATGATGGCCTCCTGCATCTCCATTGTCCCGCACGCGAGACTACATATGCGCCCGCTTCAGGAGTGCTTAGCACGTCAGTGGACTCAGGCTCATGGGCAATTGAAAGACCTAGTGTGGGTGAGCGGTCGGGCATACAACTCTCTGCATTGGTGGAATCCACAAAACCTTTGCAAGGGCCGACCGTTCCAGGAGCCTGTACCACAGATTGTCCTGACGACGGACGCTTCTCTCCAGGGTTGGGGAGCGCATGTTCTCCACTACACAGTGCAGGAACTATGGACACTACAGCAAAAGAAGATGCACATCAATGTGTTGGAACTGATGGCAATCTTCATGGCCTTAAAGGCGTTCAAAGTACATCTGTGCAACAAGGTCGTGTTGATCCGGACGGACAACATGACGGCCATGTACTACATTCAGAAACAGGGAGGGACACACTCTCCACAGCTGTCTCATCTGGCTCAGAGCATGTGGAAGTGGGCCATTCAGAGGAACATCTTTCTCATGGCAGAACACCTCCCAGGCAAGGACAACCAGATGGCGGACCTGCTCAGCAGGCACAGCCACCAGATGCACGAGTGGGAGATACACCCATCAGTACTCCAGCCGTACTTTCAGACATGGGGTCATCCAGAAATAGACCTGTTCGCCACAAGGGAGAACGCAAAATGCCGAAGCTTCGCCGCCAGGTTCCCACACCCGCAATCGCTGGGCAATGCGATATGGATGAACTGGTCCGGCAGATTTGCATACGCTTTTCCCCCAGCCCCTCTAATACCGCTTGTGGCATGCAAGCTCAAGCAGCACTCGATGACTCTCATCCTGGTTGCTCCAACGTGGGCTCGCCAACCATGGTACACCACGTTTCTGGAACTGTCCGTGGTACCGCATCAAAGGCTTCGCCTCACACCCAGCCTTCTGACGCAGAGCCATGGCGACATTCAGCACCCAGATCCGCAACAGCTCAACCTGGCGATCTGGCTCCTGAAGTCCTAGAGTTTGGCTACCTTAACCTTCCTCCGAATTGCATGGACATCATTCGGGAGGCAAGAAAGCCCACTACTAGAGCCTGTTATGCGGCCAAATGGAAGCGGTTTGTCATCTATTGTGCAAACCACAACATCAATCCACTAGATGCTTCCATTCAAAACATCATCTGTTACCTGTTTCATCTGTACCAGTGTAATTTGGCATATACTTCCATCCGCATTCACCTGTCTGCGATGGCCGCATACCTGCAGAATAGACAGCACCTTTCACTTTTCAAGGTGCCTGCTATCAAAGCTTTTCTGGAAGGCCTCAAAAGGGTCATTCCACCACGGAACCCTCCAGCTCCAGAATGGAACCTCAATGTGGTTCTTACAAGGCTGATGGGTCCTCCCTTTGAGCCGCTACATTCCTGCGAACTCCAATTCTTGACCTGGAAGGTGGCTTTCCTAGTAGCAATTACATCGCTACGGAGGGTTAGTGAGCTGCAAGCCCTCACGATTCAGGAACCTTTCTTCCAGGTCCATGCTAACAGGGTAGTGCTCCGCACTAATCCTAGATTTCTACCCAAGGTTGTGTCTCAATTCCACATGAACCAAACCATTGAGTTGCCAGTGTTTTTCCAAAATCCTGAGTCGCTGGCAGAGCGGATGCTCCACACCCTTGACGTCAAGAGGGCACTAATGTATTACATTGACAGAACCAAAGATTTCAGAAAGACTAAGCAGCTTTTCGTTGCCTTTGCGTCACACCACAAAGGTAACGCTATTTCCAAGGCTGGTATTGCTAGGTGGATTGTGAAATGTATTCAGATCTGTTATGCAAAAGCTAAACGTACTCTTACAATCCCACCAAGAGCCCACTCCACCAGAAAGTTGGGGCCCTCTATGGCCTTCCTTGGAAACATTCCCTTAGAGGACATATGTAGTGCAGCCACATGGTCTACCACACATACATTTACAAAACATTACTGTGTCGACGTGCACTCTAAACAGCAGGCAGCTGTAGGGCAGGCTGTTCTCAAGACACTTTTCCAAACTGCTGCAGCTGGCATGGGCGGCCGCCGCTAATGGAGGGACTGCTATGTATTCTATACACAGATATGAATTCAGCAGCCCACATGTCTCGAACTGCAAATGCTACTTACCAGTATGCATCTGTTCTTGGCATGTAGGGCTGCTGACATTCATATCGCCCGCCCTCCTCCCCGGCGCCTGTAGCAGCTGCAGTATTAACATGCATTTCATGCCATGGTCATCACTCACAAAGTTCACTCCATCTCGGCCACAATGGCTAAAAACAATCTGGGGATGGAGTCGATGCCCATGCGCACTGTAGTCCAGGGGAGGAGCCACCTATCTCGTGATACTTCGAAGACTCTTCCAGGACAACAATGTGCAATCATCCGGACCCAACACTAGGCGGCGATCTATGCACAGATATGAATGTCAGCAGCCCTACATGCCAAGAACAGATGCATACTGGTAAGTAGCATTTGCAATATGCACGTCTGGTTGTATGTGAGGGTGAGGGGGTGTGTCCGAAGGCTGCTTGCATGGTATATGCACGTCTGGGTGCATGTGAGGGTGAGTGGGTGTGTACGAAGGCTGCTTGCAGGCTATGCGCATGTCTGGGTGTATGTGAGGGTGTTCGGGTTTGTACGTAGGCTCTTTGTATGGTATATGCATGTCTGGGTGCATGTGAGGGTTAGTGGGTGTGAACGAAGGCTGCTTGCATGGTATATACACGTCTGGGTGCATGTGAGGGTTAGTGGGTGTGTACGTAGGCTGCTTGCCGGTTATGGGTGTGTCTGGGTGAATGTGAGGGTGAGTGGGTGTGTACGAAGGCCACTTGTAGGATATCTGCATGTCTGGGTGCATGTGAGGGTTAGTGAGTGTGTACGAAGGCTGCTTGCATGGTGTATGCACGTCTGGATGCATGTGAGGGTGAGTGGGTGTGTACGAAGGCTGCTTGCATGGTATATGCATGTCTGATTGCATGTGAGGGTGAGTGGGTGTGTACGAAGGCTGCTAGTATGATATATGCACGTCTGGTTGCATGTGAGGGTTAGTGGGTGTGTACAAAGGCTGCTTGCATGGTATATGCACGTCTGGTTGCATGTGAGGGTGAGTGGGTGTGTACGAAGGCTGCTTGTGTGGTATATGCCCGTCTGGTTGCATGTGAGGGTGAGTGGATGCGTACGAAGGCTGCTTGCATGGTATATGCACGTCTGGGTGCATGTGAGGGTGAGTGGGTGTGTGTACGAAGGCTGCTTGCAGGCTATGCGCGTGTCTGGGTGCATGTGAGGGTGATCGGGTGTGTACGTAGGCTGCTTGTATGGTATATGCATGTCTGGGTGCATGTGAGGTTTAGTGGGTGTGTACGAAGGCTTCTTGCATGGTATATACACGTCTGGGTGCATGTGAGGGTTAGTGGGGGTGTACGTAGACTGCTTGCAGGCTATGGGCATGTCTGGGTGCATGTGAGGGTGAGTGGGTGTGTACGAAGGCTGCTTGAATGGTGTATGCACGTCTGGATGCATGTGAGGGTGAGTGGGTGTGTATGAAGGCTGCTGTATGGTATATGCAAGTTTGGGTGCATGTGTGGGTGAGTGGGCGTCTACGAAGGCTGCTTGTACCGTATCTGCACGTCTGGGTGCATGTGAGGGTTAGTGATTGTGTACGAAGGCTGCTTGTATGCTATAAGCACTTTTGGTTACATGTGAGGGTTAGTGGGTGTGTACAAAGGCTGCTTGCATGGTATATGCACGTCTGGTTGCATGTGAGGGTGAGTGGGTGTGTACGAATGCTGCTTGTATGGTATATTCACGTCTGGTTGCATGTGAGGGTTAGTGGGTGTGTACAAAGGCTGCTTGCATGGTATATGCATGTTAGTTTGCATGTGAGGGTGAGTGGGTGTGTACTAAGGCTGCTTGTGTGGTATATGCACGTCTGGATGCATGTGAGGGTGAATGGGTCTGTATGAAGGCTGCTAGCGTGGTATATGCACGCCTGGTTGCATGTGAGGGTGAGTGGGTGTGTACGAAGGCTGCTTGCATGGTATATGTACGTCTGGGTGCATGTGAGGGTGAGTGGGTGTACGTAGGCTGCTTGCATGGTATATGCACGTCTGGTTGCATGTGAGGGTGTGTGGGTGTGTACGAAGGCTACTTGTGTGGTATATGCACGTCTGGTTGCATGTGACTGGGTGTGTACGAAGGCTGCATGCTTGGTATATGCATGTCTGGGTGCATGTGAGGGTTAGTGGGTGTGTACGAAGGCTGCTTGCATGGTATATGCACGTCTGGTTGCATGTGAGAGTGAGTGGGTGTGTACGAAGGCTGCTTCCATGGTATATGCACGTCTGGTTGCATGTGAGGGTTAGTGGGTGTGTACAAAGGCTGCTTGCATATTATATGCAAGTCCGGTTGCAAGTGAGGGTGAGTGGGTGTGTACAAAGGCTGCATGTGTGGTATATGCACGTCTGGTTGCATGTGACTGGGTGTGTACGAAGGCTGCATGCTTGGTATATGCATGTCTGGGTGCATGTGAGAGTGAGAGGGAGTGTACAAAGGCTGCTTTCGTGGTATATGCATGTATGGGTGCATGTGAGGGTGAGTGGGTGTGTACGTAGGCTGCTTGCATGGTATATGAACGTCTGGTTGCATTTGAGGGTGAGTGGGTGTGTACGTAGGCTGCTTACATGGTATATGCACGTCTGGTTTCGTGTGAGGGTTAGTGGGTGTGTACGAAGGCTGTGTGTATGGTATATGCATGTCTGGTTGCATGTGAGGGTTAGTGGGTGTGTACGAAGGCTGCTTTCATGGTATTTGCACGTCAGGGTGCATGTGTGGGTGAGTGGGTGTGTATGAAGGCTGCATGCATGGTATATGCACGTCTGGTTGCATGTGAGGATGAGTGGGTGTGTACGAAGGCTGCTTGTATGATATATGCATGTCAGGGTGCATGTGAGGGTGAATGGGTGTGTACGTAGGCTGCTTGTGTGGTATATGCACGTCTGGTTGCATGTGAGGATGAGTGTGTGTGTACGAAGGCTGCTTACATGGCATATGCACGTCTGGTTTCATGTGAGGGTTAGTGGGTGTGTACAAAGGCTGCTTGCATGTTATATGCACGTCCGGTTGCATGTGAGTGTGAGTGGGTGTGTACGAAGGCTGCATGTGTGGTATATGCACGTCTGGTTGCATGTGAGGGTGAGTGGGTGTGTACGAAGGCTGCTTTCATGGTATATGCATGTATGGATGCATGTGAGGGTGAGTGGGTGTGTACGGAGGGTGTTTGCATGGTATATGCATGTCTGGTTGCATTTGAGGGTGAGTGGGTGTGTACATAGGCTGCTTACATGGTATATGCACGTCTGGTTTCATGTGAGGGTTAGTGGGTGTGTAAGAAGTCTGCGTGTATGGTATATGCATGTCTGGTTGCATGTGAGGGTTAGTGGGTGTGTACGAAGGCTGCTTGCATTGCATCTGCACGTCAGGGTGCATGTGTGGGTGAGTGGGTGTGTATGAAGGCTGCATGCATGGTATATGCACGTCTGGTTGCATGTGAGGATGAGTGGGTGTGTACGAAGGCTGCTTGCATGGTATATGCATGTCAGAGTGCATGTGAGGGTGAATGGGTGTGTACGTAGGCTGCTTGTATGGCATATACACATCTGATTGCATGTGAGGGTGAGTGGGAGTGTACAAAGGCTGCTTGCATGGTATATGCACGTCTGGTTGCATGTGAGGGTGAATGGATGTGTACGAAGGCTGCTTGCATGGTATATGCACGTCTGGGTGCATGTGAGGGTGAGTGGGTGTGTACGAAGGCTGCTTGCAGGCTGTGCGCATGTCTGAGTGCATGTGAGGGTGATCGGGTGTGTACGTAGGCTGCTTGTATGGTATATGCATGTCTGGGTGCATCTGAGGGTTAGTGGGTGTGTACGAAGGCTGCTTGCATGGTATATACACGTCTGGGTGCATGTGAGAGTTAGTGGGTGTGTACGTAGGCTGCTTCCAGGCTATGGGCATGTCTGGGTGCATGTGAGGGTGAGTGGGTGTGTACGAAGGCCACTTGTAGGATATCTGCATGTCTGGGTCCATGTGGGAGTTAGTGGGTGTGTACGAAGGCTGCTTACATGGTGTATGCACATCTGGATGCATGTGAGGGTGAGTGAGTGTGTATGAAGGCTGCTGTATGGTATATGCAAGTCTGGGTGCATGTGTGGGTGAGTGGGCGTCTATGAAGGCTGCTTGTAGGATATCAGCACGTCTGGTTGCATGTGAGGGTGAGTGGGTGTGTACGAAGGCTGCTTGTATGGTATATGCACGTCTGGTTGCATGTGAGGGTTAGTGGGTGTGTGCAAAGGCTGCTTGCATGGTATATGCACGTCTGGTTGCATGTGAAGGTGAATGGGTGTGTACGAAGGCTGCTTGTGTGGTATATGCACGTCTGTTTGCATGTGAGGGTGAGTGGGTGTGTACGAAGGCTGCTTGCATGGTATATGTACGTCTGAGTGCATGTGACCGTGAGTGGGTGTACGTAGGCTGCTTGCATGGTATATGCACGTCTGGTTGCATGTGAGGGTGAGTGGGTGTGTAGGAAGGCTGCTTGTGTGGTATATGCACGTCTGGTTGCATGTGACTGGGTGTGTACAAAGGCTGTATGCATGGTATATGCACATCTGGTTGCATGTGAGGGTGAGTGGGTGTGTACAAAGGCTGCTTCCATGGTATATGCGCGTATGGTTGCATGTGAGGGTTATTGGGTGTGTACAAAGGCTGAATGCATGTTATATGCACATCCGGTTGCATGTGAGGGTGAGTGGGTGTGTACAAAGGCTGCATGTGTGTATATGCACGTCTGGTTGCATGTGAGGGTGAGTGGGTGTGTACGAAAGCTGCTTTTGTGGTATATGCATGTGAGGTTGAGTGGGTGTGTACATAGGCTGCTTGCATGGTATATGCACGTCTGGTTGCATTTGAGGGTGAGTGGGTGTGTACGTAGGCTGCTTACATGTTATATGCACGTCTGGTTTCATGTGAGGGTTAGTGGGTGTGTACGAAGGCTCCACGTATGGTATATGCATGTCTGGTTGCATGTGATGGTTAGTGGGTGTGTACAAAGGCTGCTTGCATGGCATATGCACATCTGGTTGCATGTGAGGGTGAGTGGGTGTGTACGAAGTCTGCTTGTATGGTATATGCCCGTCTGGTTGCATGTTAGGGTAAGCGGGTGTGTACGAAGGCTGCTTGTGTGGTATATGCACGTCTGGTTGCATGTGAGGGTGAGTGGGTGTGTACGAAGGCTGCTTACATGGTATATGCACGTCTGGTTGCATATGAGGGTTAGTGGGTGTGTACAAAGGCTGCTTACATGTAATATGCACGCCCAGTTGCATGTGAGGGTGAGTGGGTGTGTACGAAGGCTGCATGTGTGGTATATGCACGTCTGGTTACATGTGAGTGGGAGTGGGTGTGTACGAAGGCTGCTTTCATGGTATATGCATGTATGGGTGCATGTGAGGGTGAGTGGGTGTGTACAGAGGCTGCTTGCATGGTATATGCACGTCTGGTTGCATTTGAGGGTGAGTGGGTGTGTACGTAGGCTGCTTACATGGTATATGCACGTTTGGTTTCATGTGAGGGTTAGTGGGTGTGTAAGAATGCTGCGTGTATGGTATATGCATGTCTGGTTGCATGTGAGGGTTAGTGGGTGTGTACGAAGGCTGCTTGCATGGTATCTGCAGGTCAGGGTGCATGTGTGGGTGAGTGGGTGTGTATGAAGGCTGCTTGCATGGTATATGCATGTCGGGGTGCATGTGAGGGTGAATGGGAGTGTACGTAGGCTACTTGTATGGCATATGCACATCTGGTTGCATGTGAGGGTGAGTGGGTGTGTACGAAGGCTGCATGTAAGGTATATGCACGTCTGGTTGCATGTGAGGGTGAGTGGGTGTGTACGTAGGATGCTTACATGGTATATGCACGTCTGGTTGCATGTGAGGGTTAGTGGGTGTGTACAAAGGCTGCCTGTATCGTATATGTATGTCTGGTTGCATGTGAGGGTTAGTGGGTGTGTACGAAGGGTGCTTGCATGGTATATGCATGTCTGGGTGCATGTGAGGGTGAGTGGGTGTGTATGTAGGCTCCTTGTATGGTATATGCACATCTAGTTGCATGTGAGGGTGAGTGGGTGTGTACGAAGGCTGCTTGCATGGTATATGCACGTCTGGTTGCATGTGAGGGTGAGTGGGGTGTGTACGAAGGCTGCTTGCATGGTATATGCATGTCTAGTTGCATGTGAGGGTGAGTGGGTGTGTACGAAGGCTGCTTGTATGGTATATGCACGTCTGGTTGCATATAAGGGTTAGTGTGTGTGTACAAAGGCTGCTTGCATGGTATATGCACGTCTGGTTGCATGTGAGGATGAGTGGGTGTGTATGAAGGCTGCTTGCATGGTATATGCATGTCAGGGAGCATGTGAGGGTGAGTGGGTGTGTACGAAGGCTGCTTGCATGGTATATACACGTCTGGTTGTATGTGAGGGTGAGTGGGGTGTGTACGAAGGCTGCTTGCGTGGTATATGCACGTCTGGTTCCATGTGAGGGTGAGTGGGTGTGTACGAAGGGTGCTTGCATGGTATATGCACGTCTGGGTGCATGTGAGGGTGAGTGGGTGTGTACGTAGGCTGCTTTCAGGCTATGGGCATGTCTGGGTGCATGTGAGGGTGAGTGTGTGTGTACGAAGGCCACATGTAGGATATCTTCATATCTGTGTGCATGTGAGGGTTAGTGGGTGTGTACGAAGGCTGCTTGCATGGTGTATGCACGTTTGGATACATGTGAGGGTGAGTGCGTGTGTACAAAGGCTGCTGTATGGTATATGCACGTCTGGGTGCATGTGAGGGTGAGTGGGTATGTACGAAGGCTGCTTGCATAGTATATGCACGTCTGGTTGCATGTGAGGGTGAGTGGGTGTGTACAAAGGCTTCTTGTTTGTTATATGCACGTCTGGTTGCATGTGAGGGTTAGTGGGTGTGTACAAAGGCTGCTTGCATGGTATATGCACGTCTGGTTGCATGTGAGGGTGAGTGGGTGTGTACGAAGGCTGCTTGTGTGGCATATGCACGTCTGGACGCATGTGAGGGTGAGTGGGTGTGTATGAAGGCTGCTTGCGTCTTATATGCACGTCTGGTTGCATGTGGGGTGAGTGGGTGTGTACGAAGGCTGCTTGCATGGTATATGCACGTCTGGTTGCATGTGAGGGTGAGTGGGTGTGTACAAAGGCTGCTTGTGTGGTATATGCACGTCCAGACGCATGTGAGGGTGAGTGGGTGTGTGAGAAGGCTGCTTGCGTGGTCTATGCATGTCTGGTTGCATGTAAGGGTGAGTGGGTGTATAAGAAGCCTGCTTGCATGGTATATGCACGTCTGGTTGCATGTGAGGGTGAGTGGGTGTGTACGAAGGCTGCTTGTGTGGTATATGCATGTCTGGTTGCATGTGAGGGTGAGTGGGTGTGTACGAAGGCTGCATGCATGGTATATGCATGTCCGGGTGCATGTGAGGGTGAATGGGTGTGTACGTAGGCTGCTTGTATGGCATATACACATCTGGTTGCATGTGAGGGTGAGTGGGAGTGTACAAAGGCTGCTTGCATGGTATATGCACGTCTGGTTGCATGTGAGGGTGAATGGATGTGTACGAAGGCTGCTTGCATGGTATATGCACGTCTGGGTGCATGTGAGGGTGAGTGGGTGTGTACGAAGGCTGCTTGCAGGCTGTGCGCATGTCTGGGTGCATGTGAGGGTGATCGGGTGTGTACGTAGGCTGCTTGTATGGTATATGCATGTCTGGGTGCATGTGAGGGTTAGTGGGTGTGTACGAAGGCTGCTTGTATGGTATATACACGTCTGGGTGCATGTGAGGGTTAGAGGGTGTGTACGTAGGCTGCTTGCAGGCTATGGGCATGTCTGGGTGCATGTGAGGGTGAGTTGGTGTGTACGAAGGCCACTTGTAGGATATCTGCATGTCTGGGTCCATGTGAGAGTTAGTGGGTGTGTACGAAGGCTGCTTGCATGGTGTATGCACGTCTGGATGCATGTGAGGGTGAGTGGGTGTGTATGAAGGCTGCTGTATGGTATATGCAAGTCTGGGTGCATGTGTGGGTGAGTGGGCCTCTATGAAGGCTGCTTGTAGGATATCTGCACGTCTGGGTGCATGTGAGGGTTAGTGGGTGTGTACGAAGGCTGCTTGTATGGTATATGCACGTCTGGTTACATGTGAGGGTTAGTGGGTGTGTACAAAGCCTGCTTGCATGGTATATGCACGTCTGGTTGCATGGGCGGGTTAGTGGGTGTGTACAAAGGCTGCTTGCATGGTATATGCACGTCTGGTTGCATGTGAAGGTGAGTGGGTGTGTACGAAGGCTGCTTGTGTGGTATATGCACGTCTGGACGCATGTGAGGGTGAGTGGGTGTGTATGAAGGCTGCTTACGTGGTATATGAACGTCTGTTTGCATGTGAGGGTGAGTGGGTGTGCACGAAGGCTGCTTGCATGGTATATGTACGTCTGGGTGCATGTGAGGGTGAGTGGGTGTACGTAGGCTGCTTGCATGGTATATGCACGTCTGGTTGCATGTGAGGGTGAGTGGGTGTGTAGGAAGGCTGCTTGTGTGGTATATGCACGTCTGGTTGCATGTGACTGGGTGTGTACGAAGGCTGCATGCATGGTATATGCATGTCTGGGTGCATGTGAGGGTTAATGGATGTGTACGAAGGCTGCTTGCATGGTGTATGCACGTCTGGTTGCATGTGAGGGTGAGTGGGTGTGTACGAAGGCTGCTTCCATGGTATATGCACGTATGGTTGCATGTGAGGGTTAGTGGGTGTGTACAAAGGCTGCATTCATGTTATATGCACATCCGGTTGCATGTGAGGGTGAGTGGGTGTGTACGAAGGCTGCATGTGTGGTATATGCACGTCCGGTTGCATGTGAGGGTGAGTGGGTGTGTACGAAAGCTGCGTTTGTGGTATATGCATGTGAGGTTGAGTGGCTGCTTGCATGGTATATGCACGTCTTGTTGCATTTGAGGGTGAGTGGGTGTGTACGTAGGCTCCTTACATGGTATATGCACGTCTGGTTTCATGTGAGGGTTAGTGGGTGTGTACGAAGGCTGCACGTATGGTATATGCATGTCTGGTTGCATGTGATGGTTAGTGGGTGTGTACGAAGGCTGCTTGCATGATATATGCATGTCAGGGTGCATGTGAGGGTGAATGGGTGTGTACGAAGGCCACATGTAGGATATCTGCATGTCTGGGTGCATGTGAGGGTTAGTGGGTGTGTACGTAGGCTGCTTTCAGGCTATGGGCATGTCTGGGTGCATGTCTGGGTGCATGTGAGGGTGAGTTGGTGTTTACGAAGGCTGCATGTATGGTATATGCACGTCTGGTTACATGTGAGGGTTAGTGGGTGTGTACAAAGCCTGCTTGCATGGTATATGCACGTCTGGTTGCATGTGAAGGTTAGTGGGTGTGTACAAAGGCTGCTTGCATGGTATATGCACGTCTGGTTGTATGTGAAGGTGAGTGGGTGTGTACGAAGGCTGCTTGTGTGGTATATGCACGTCTGGACGCATGTGAGGGTGAGTGGGTGTGTATGAAGGCTGCTTAAGTGGTATATGAGCGTCTGTTTGCATGTGAGGGTGAGTGGGTGTGTACGAAGGCTGCTTGCATGGTATATGTACATCTGGGTGCATGTGAGGGTAAGTGGGTGTACGTAGGCTGCTTGCATGGTATATGCACGTCTGGTTGCATGTGAGGGTGAGTGGGTGTGTAGGAAGGCTGCTTGTGTGGTATATGCACGTCTGTTTGCATGTGACTGGGTGTGTACGAAGGCTGCATGCATGGTATATGCATGTCTGGGTGCATGTGAGGGTTAATGGATGTGTACGAAGGCTGCTTGCATGGTGTATGCACGTCTGGTTGCATGTGAGGGTGAGTGGGTGTGTACGAAGGCTGCTTCCATGGTATATGCACGTATGGTTGCATGTGAGGGTTAGTGAGTGTGTACAAAGGCTGCATGCATGTTATATGCACATCCTGTTGCATGTGAGGGTGAGTGGGTGTGTACGAAGGCTGCATGTGTGGTATATGCACGTCCGGTTGCATGTGAGGGTGAGTGGGTGTGTACGAAAGCTGCGTTTGTGGTATATGCATGTGAGGTTGAGTGGCTGCTTGCATGGTATATGCATGTCTGGTTGCATTTGAGGGTGAGTGGGTGTGTACGTAGGCTCCTTACATGGTATATGCACGTCTGGTTTCATGTGAGAGTTAGTGGGTGTGTACGAAGGCTGCGCGTATGGTATATGCATGTCTGGTTGCATGTGATGGTTAGTGGGTGTGTACGAAGGCTGCTTGCATGATATATGCATGTCAGGGTGCATGTGAGGGTGAATGGGTGTGTACGAAGGCCACATGTAGGATATCTGCATGTCTGGGTGCATGTGAGGGTTAGTGGGTGTGTACGTAGGCTGCTTTCAGGCTATGGGCATGTCTGGGCGCATGTCAGGGTGCATGTGAGGGTGAGAGGGTGTGTACGGAGGCTACATGTAGGATATCTGCATGTCTGGGTGCATGTGAGGGTTAGTGGGTGTGTACGAAGGCTGCTTGCATGGTGTATGCACGTTTGGATACATGTGAGGGTGAGTGCGTGTGTACAAAGGCTGCTGTATGGTATATGCAGTTCTGGGTGCATGTGTGGGTGAGTGGGTATGTGTGGGTTAGTGGGTGTGTACGAAGGCTGCTTGCATGGTGTATGCACGTTTGGATACATGTGACATGTGAGGGTGAGTGCGTGTGTACAAAGGCTGCTTGTAGGATATCTGCACGTCTGGGTGCATGTGAGGGTTAGTGGGTGTGTACGAAGGCTGCTTGTATGGTATATGCACGTCTGGTTGCATGTGAGGGTTAGTGGGTGTTTACAAAGGCTGCTTGCATGGTATATGCATGTCTGGGTGCATGTGAGGGTGATTGGGTGTGTACGAAGGATGCTTGCATAGTATATGCACGTCTGGTTGCATGTGAGGGTAAGTGGGTGTGTACGAAGGCTGCTTGTTTGTTATATGCATGTCTGGTTGCATGTGAGGATTAGTGGGTGTGTACAAAGGCTGCTTGCATGGTATATGCACGTCTGGTTGCATGTGAGGGTGAGTGGGTGTGTACGAAGGCTGCTTGTGTGGTATATGCACGTCTGGTTGCATGTGGGGTGAGTGGGTGTGTACGAAGGCTGCTTGCATGGAATATGCACATCTGATTGCATGTGAGGGTGAGTGGGTGTGTACGAAGGCTGCTTGTGTGGTATATGCACGTCTAGACGCATGTGAGGGTGAGTGGGTGTGTGTGAAGGCTGCTTGCGTGGTCTATGCACGTCTGGTTGCATGTAAGGGTGAGTGGGTGTGTAAGAAGGCTGCTTGCATGGTATATGCACGTCTGGTTGCATGTGAGGGTGAGTGGGTGTGTACGAAGGCTGCTTGTGTGGTATATGCACGTCTAGTTGCATGTGAGGGTGAGTGGGTGTGTACCAAGGCTGCATGCATGGTATATGCATGTACGGGTGCATGTGAGGGATAGTGGGTGTGTACGAAGGCTGCTTGCATGGTATATGCACCTCTGGTCGCTTGTGAGGGATAGTGGGTGTGTACAAAGGCTGTTTGCATGTTATATGCATGTCCGGTTGCATGTGAGGGTGAGTGTGTGTGTACGAAGGCTGCATGTGTGGTGTATGCACGTCTGGTTGCATGTGAGAGTGAGTGGGTGTGTACGAAGGCTGCTTTCATGGTATATGCATGTATGGGTGCATGTGAGGGTGAGTGGGGGTGTACGTAGGCTGCTTGCATGGTATATGCACGTCTGGTTGCATTTGAGGGTGAATGGGTGTGTACCTAGGCTGCTTACATGGTATATGCATGTCTGCTTTCATGTGAGGGTTCGTGGGTGTGTACGAAGGCTGCTTGTATGGTATATGCATGTCTGGTTGCATGTGAGGGTTAGTGGGTGTGTACGAAGGCTGCTTGCATGGTATCTACACGTCTGGGTGCATGTGAGGGTGAGTGGGTGTTTACGAAGGCTGCTTGCATGGTATATGCACGTCTAGTTGCATGTGAGGATGAGTGGGTGTGTACGAAGGCTGCTTGAATGGTATATGCATGTCAGGGTGCATTTGAGGGTGAATGGGTGTATACGTAGGCTGCTTGTATGGCATATGCACATCTGGTTGCATGTGAGGGTGAGTGGGTGTGTACGAAGGCTGCTTGTATGATATATGAACGTCTGGTTGCATGTGAGGGTTAGTGGGTGTGTACGAAGGCTGTTTGTATGGTATATGCATGTCTGGTTGCATGTGAGGGTTAGTGGATGTGTGCGAAGGCTGCTTGCATGGTATATGCATGTCTGGGTGCATGTGAGGGTGAGTGGGTGTGCACGAAGGCTGCTTGCATGGTATATGCACGTCTGGGTGCATGTGAGGGTGATTGGTATGTACGAAGGCTGCTTGCGTGGTATATGCATGTCTGGGTGAATGTGAGGGTGAGTGGGTGTATACGAGGCTGCTTGCATGGTATATGCACCTCTGGTTGCATGTGAGGATGAGTGGGTTTGTACGAAGGCTGCTTGCATGGTATATGCACGTCTGGTTGCATGTGAGGGTGAGCAGTTGTGTACGAAGGCTGCTTGTGTGGTATATGTACATCTGGGTGCATGTTAGGGCGAGTGGGTGTGTACGTAGACTGCTTGTATGGTATATGCACGTCTGGTTGCATGTGAGGGTGAGTGGGTGTGTACGAAGGCTGCTTGTGTGGTATATGCACGTCTGGTTGCATGTGGGGTGAGTGGGTGTGTACGAAGGCTGCTTGCATGGAATATGCACATCTGATTGCATGTGAGGGTGAGTGGGTGTGTACGAAGGCTGCTTGTGTGGTATATGCACGTCTAGACGCATGTGAGGGTGAGTGGGTGTGTGTGAAGGC
Organism: Lissotriton vulgaris; assembly: GCF_964263255.1. Taxonomy (NCBI): domain Eukaryota; kingdom Metazoa; phylum Chordata; class Amphibia; order Caudata; family Salamandridae; genus Lissotriton; species Lissotriton vulgaris. Next base: position 31,067,844 of record NC_141687.1, on the reverse strand, counting down.
TGCTTGCGTGGTCTATGCACGTCTGGTTGCATGTAAGGGTGAGTGGGTGTGTAAGAAGGCTGCTTGCATGGTATATGCACGTCTGGTTGCATGTGAGGGTGAGTGGGTGTGTACGAAGGCTGCTTGTGTGGTATATGCACGTCTAGTTGCATGTGAGGGTGAGTGGGTGTGTACCAAGGCTGCATGCATGGTATATGCATGTACAGGTGCATTTGAGGGATAGTGGGTGTGTACGAAGGCTGCTTGCATGGTATATGCACCTCTGGTCGCTTGTGAGGGATAGTGGGTGTGTACAAAGGCTGTTTGCATGTTATATGCATGTCCGGTTGCATGTGAGGGTGAGTGTGTGTGTACGAAGGCTGCATGTGTGGTGTATGCACGTCTGGTTGCATGTGAGAGTGAGTGGGTGTGTACGAAGGCTGCTTTCATGGTATATGCATGTATGGGTGCATGTGAGGGTGAGTGGGGGTGTACGTAGGCTGCTTGCATGGTATATGCACGTCTGGTTGCATTTGAGGGTGAATGGGTGTGTACCTAGGCTGCTTACATGGTATATGCATGTCTGCTTTCATGTGAGGGTTCGTGGGTGTGTACGAAGGCTGCTTGTATGGTATATGCATGTCTGGTTGCATGTGAGGGTTAGTGGGTGTGTACGAAGGCTGCTTGCATGGTATCTACACGTCTGGGTGCATGTGAGGGTGAGTGGGTGTTTACGAAGGCTGCTTGCATGGTATATGCACGTCTAGTTGCATGTGAGGATGAGTGGGTGTGTACGAAGGCTGCTTGAATGGTATATGCATGTCAGGGTGCATTTGAGGGTGAATGGGTGTATACGTAGGCTGCTTGTATGGCATATGCACATCTGGTTGCATGTGAGGGTGAGTGGGTGTGTACGAAGGCTGCTTGTATGATATATGAACGTCTGGTTGCATGTGAGGGTTAGTGGGTGTGTACGAAGGCTGTTTGTATGGTATATGCATGTCTGGTTGCATGTGAGGGTTAGTGGATGTGTGCGAAGGCTGCTTGCATGGTATATGCATGTCTGGGTGCATGTGAGGGTGAGTGGGTGTGCACGAAGGCTGCTTGCATGGTATATGCACGTCTGGGTGCATGTGAGGGTGATTGGTATGTACGAAGGCTGCTTGCGTGGTATATGCATGTCTGGGTGAATGTGAGGGTGAGTGGGTGTATACGAGGCTGCTTGCATGGTATATGCACCTCTGGTTGCATGTGAGGATGAGTGGGTTTGTACGAAGGCTGCTTGCATGGTATATGCACGTCTGGTTGCATGTGAGGGTGAGCAGTTGTGTACGAAGGCTGCTTGTGTGGTATATGTACATCTGGGTGCATGTTAGGGCGAGTGGGTGTGTACGTAGACTGCTTGTATGGTATATGCACGTCTGGTTGCATGTGAGGGTGAGTGGGTGTGTACGAAGGCTGCTTGTATGGTATATGCACGTCTGGGTGCATGTGATGGTGAGTGGGTGTACGTAGGCTGCTTGCATGTTATATGCACGTCTGGTTGCATGTGAGGGTGAGTGGGTGTGTACGTAGGCTGCTTGTGTGGTATATACACATCTGGTTGCATGTGAAGCTGAGTGGGTGTGTACGAAGGCTGCATGCGTGGTATATGCATTTCTGGGTGCATGCGAGGGTTAGTGGGTGTGTACGAAGGCTCCTTGCATGGTATATGCACGTCTGGTTGCATGTGAGGGTGAGTGGGTGTGTACGAAGGCTGCTTGCATGGTACATGCACGTCTAGTTGCATGTGAGGGTGAATGGGTGTGTACGAAGCCTTTATGTAGAGTATATGCACGTCTGGTACATGTGAGGGTGAGTCGGTGTGTACGAAGGCTGCTTGCGTGGTATATGCATGTCTGGGTGCATGCGAGGGTGAGTGGGTGTGTACGTAGGCTGCTTGCATGGTATATGCACGTCTGGCTGCATGTGAGGGTCAGTGGGTGTGTACCTAGGCTGCTTACATGGTATATGCACGTCTGGTTGCATGTGAGGGTGAGTGGGTGTGTACGAAGGCTGCTTACATGGTATATATACGACTGGGTGCATATGAGGGGTAGTGGGTGTGTACGAAGGCTGCTTGTATGGTATGTGCACGTCTGGTTGCATGTGAGGGTGAGTGGGTGTGTACGTGGGCTGCTTGTATGGTATATGCACCTCGGGTTGCATGTGAGTATATTGTGGGTCATTGGAGGCTCTGGTTGCATTACCTGTGGACTCTGTGGTGGACTCTCTGTAGGAACTATTGGGAACCATACTGGGAGGGGCTTTATTTCACTGTGCTGTGTTAAGTCATGTTAGTATTTTTTGTAGCACTGTGGGCCTGCTTTTGAGGTAGGTGGGCAGTTTACTCACTCACAAACATGGCGATATATATATTCGGTACAATTCCAACCACTTCCAGAAGAGCCCCTGGCGAAGAAGGAAACTCAGGCCTTTGCAGCAAAGTTTTTCAGGCTAGAAATACTTTATTTGTCACCCCTCACGACAACGCGTTTCGGGCATATATATATATTATGTATGTCCAAGGATAACTCCCACCACTTCTAGCCCGCAGCGCGGGCGGCGAAGAAGGAGTCTCGGACCCCACAGCTCTGGTAAAGAAGATCTTTATTTATTTTATTTATTTATTTAGCAATTTGTATAGCGCCTGGTGACCCGAGGGCATCCCCGCGCTGTTAATATTGAGTCCTGCTGAGGGGGAGAGAGGTGGAGGGTTTATTTAGGGAACAGAAGGGTTTTAAGTTTTTTCCTGAATGTCAGGTGGTTGGGTTCCAGTCTGAGGGAGCGTGGGAGAGAATTCCAACCGGTGGATGCTTTGACAGAGAAGCGTCGGCCTCCAGTGCGTGTTCTTTTGAATTTAGGGATGTTGGCCAGGTGCTCGTTCTCCGACCGTAGGGCCCTTGGTGCAATGTAGGGGGTGACCAGACCCCTAAGGATCGCAGGTCCCGATCCGTTGATTAGTTTATGGGCCGTGCACATGGCCTTAAACTCCACCCTTTGGCGGACTGGCAGCCAGTGCAGCGCCTTGATGGCGGGTTTGGCGGATACTCTAGGAGGTACGCTCATGATTAGGCGGGCTGCAGCGTTCTGGGTTCTTTGCAGTCTCGCTAAGGTGGCTTCCGGCGCACCTAGGTAGACCAAGTTGCTGTAGTCTAGCCGTGACAATATGAGGCCCTGTACTATTAGTTTCCTGGACACGGGCGGTAGGAGGGGGAGAATTTTGCGAACAGTTCGCAGAAGCCCAAGACAGGTTCCGGCGGTTTTAGCCGCTTGGGTCTTCATTGAGAGAGCGGGTTCTAGCCAGACTCCGAGGGTCTTGATTTCGTGTTTCGGGGTGGGGATTTCCCCGAACACGTCTGGCCAGATTGCCGGGGGGATGGTCGCCCATTGTTTGCCCATGAGCATCACCTCGGTTTTGGAACCGTTGAGTTTTAATGACGATTCACACATCCACCCGTGAATTTCGGTGAGACAGTTTGGTAATTTGTCTGGGTGGTCGTCAAGTTGGGAGAGGGAGACGACCAATTGTGTGTCGTCAGCGTAGCTCACGATTTTTATCCCGTATGGCGTTACCACATCTTCCAAGGGGGCCATGTACACATTAAAAAGTGTGGGGCTCAGGGAGGAGCCCTGAGGAACCCCGCTGGTGAGTGGGAGTGTGGCCGAGTGGAATTCGCCATCCCAAACCTGGAACGTGCGTTCAGTGAGAAAGGACTCTATCCATTTGAGTGCCATCCCGGTGAGCCCTGCTGCAGCCAGTCGGTGAAGAAGGACACGGTGATTGACCGTGTCAAAGGCGGCACTCAGATCCAGGAGGATCACTGCCACTGATCCCCCTGAGTCTAGAATGCGCCTTGCTTCCTCGATGACGGCAAGCAGGGCGGTGTCTGTGCCGTGTCCCGGACGGAACCCAGTTTGGGATTGCCGCAGGATGTTATTAGTCTCGAGAAATCTGGAGAGTTGACTGTTCACCAGTTTCTCGGTGATCTTGCTAATCCCTGGAAGGAGTGATATGGGCCGGTAGTTTGCCATATCAGTAGGGTCGAGCTGAGGTTTTTTAAGAAGTGCCTTCACCACTGCCTTTTTCCAGCTGTGGGGGACTGATCCTTGAGCAAGTGAGCAGTTGATAAGCTCCGTGATTGTAGGGGTGATAGCGGGGGCCACGTTTTTGAGGAATCTCAGAGGTGCAGGGTCTAAAGGAGATCCACTTTTTATTTTATTCAATGTCGTTTCCACCTCGTTGGGCGTTATCGGCTTGAATGTCTCGAGTTGGGGACGTAATCCCGTCTCATCGGGGGGCTGAATAGTGTTTCTGCGGGAAGGGGAGCTGGGGGGAGGGAGGGATGTGAGGATGCGGGCAATTTTGTTGTTGAAGTATGAGGCTAGGTCATTACTTCTATCTACCTGAGGGGTGGTGGGCGAGGAAGCGATGGGAACTTTCAGAAGCTCCTTCACAATGAGATAAGATTCCCTAGAGGAATTGGATGATTCCTTTATCCGGGTGTCATAGTGAGAGGCTTTGGAGAGCTTGATTGCGGTTTTATAGGTTTTGACTGAGGAGTGGTATGTCTCTTTGCTGGCGTTGTGCCAGTCTTTTCTCCAAAGCCGTTCAGCTCTTTTACAGTTTTTGCGGAGCTGGCGGAGTTCTGGGGTGTACCACGGAGCAGAGCCGATGTTGTTGGTCTTATCTTCGCGCATTCTGAGTGGGAGCACAGAGTCAAGGGAGGTCGTGATCCAATTTCTGAAGTTGCTATCGGCGTTGTCCTTTATTGCTGGTACAGCCTGCAAACGACGCGTTTCGGGCTATTACAGCCCTTGATCACATTCAGCTTGAATACTGCGCCATTGCTCTTTTTTATATGCATAAAGTGAACACCCACTATTGCTTGTTGCGGTCACATGGTCACAGACAGAAACAAAAGACTTCTTATTCCTGAATACAGCAAATATCCGAATCGGAACATTAAAGCATGTATTGACAATATAAAAACAGTGCATTTAAACTGAATATATATATATATCAATGAAAGAAAGATTGTCATTATTGTTGTATTAATAGAAAATTCATTTTAAGCCGGATAAATCCGCTAGAGAAGAAAAAGATCTAATATTTTTTAAGCAGCTCTTGTCTTTCTAGGCTGCATCATTTACGAGGAGCTTGTTTCCTTCCCAGTGTAAGAATTGGCTTCTGTAGTTTGGTTTGCCCTGTTCCCATCATGCACTGGGACAGGAACAGACTAATTGGCATACAGCCAGGTTCTGAAGCTGGGATGGTGCAGTGAGCTAAAAAACGGTGTTGGATCTAGCCCTGATCTCTTGACTGGGTAAGAGCTTTCTGCTTAATTCAGAGACTCTGTCCCTCACCACCCCTTGTTGTAAATATCATTTACGATGCAGCCCTGCTTCAGGATATATGTATATATAAATATATATATATGACCACCTCCCACGTGATTGCAGTAATGGCGTTTTGTTTGTGTATTCATTAAGTTGTGTCATGGTGGCTGCCTTACAACTGTCGAAGGCGTCCCGCCGAAACGCGTTTTGTGTTTCATTTCTTGTGCTTAATAAATCCAACCCGGATTTGCTGTGTACTTTTTCGGAGCTTTTTCTTATATATATATATACTACTATTATAAAGCAAGAACTTTGAACCTTTGAGGCGGGTAAACTCGGGAACCACAGCGCCAATCCACACACCCGATACATCATTGTAATCGCCACGGTGTGCAGATGGACATAGGCTATATAAACTATAAAAATATGCATTATTTAAAAAATGTACCTTAAAAAAAAGTAGTCCCTTCGAAGTAGCGCCGGCCGCGACCTGCGTGTTGACATCAGGAATGCGGGGAGGAGCTGCGTCCAGGAGCGCAAAGAGGAGCGGCGGATTTGGCGTGGGGGAGGAGCGGTGACCAGCGGCGGACAGGCGGTGAGGACCAGCGGACTGGCGGTAGGAGCGGTGACGAGCGGCAAGGAGCGGTGGAGCGGTGAACTGAGGAGCGCGGGGGAGGAGAGGCGGCTGAGGTAAGGCTCCGGGGGACCCACGGACAATGTCGGGGCAGGCGGGGGTCGGGGCTGGCGGGGTACGGGACGGACGAAGGCCCGGGCTGCTGGACAATGTCGGGGCGGGCGGGGTTCCGGGCTGCTGGACAATGTCGGAGCGGGCGGGGGTCGGGGAAGCCTGATTGCTCCCGGACAAGGTCGGGACGGGCTGCTAATATATATATATATATATATATATATATATATATATATATATATATATATATATCCACAAAACCTCTTCACACAAGGAAAAGAGCGGAGGCCAAAGGGGAATTCGTTGGAGGTGCTTAATTCCAGATATACAATGGTGAGTGGCGGCAAATGCATTTTGGCGTTCTAAGAGCCTTCCTCAGTGCCCTGCACCCACTCGAGTCATGTAGAAATGTTCATCAGTCCTGCTCCGCCTTAAAGTGTAATCTGGCGTCTCTGAGCTCCTCCCCTAAAGTCGTAGGCTCACCTGTTGGATATCAGGATCCATTAACCGGACTCCAACTCCCAGGGTGCATCATGTTTATGCACCTGGGTCGGTGGTGTGGGGGGCAACATGGGGTGCTGCCACATCCAGAGAAAATATGCAGGTCCCGATAATTAGACTCCCTTCTTTGCACACACGGTCCAAGGCTCCCCCTCGGGTCCCCTCGGGCTGACACGGCCGTCTGGTGTAGACTGAGATTATGCAGGGACAGCCCTGCGCTGCATAGCGTCCAGTCAGAGGTAAAATACCTCCTGCCGCATATCTCTCCCACAACCAGTCGGCGGACACCAGACTCTTGATACCTCAAGCCAAAAACAGCTGCAAGCAGCTCGATGCCAGAATTAGTCCGGGTCTCTTGAAGTGTCAGGGCCATCCGTTCTGCGCTCCTGGCAATGCGCAGCAAATATCCACAAAACCTCTTCACACAAGGAAAAGAGCGGAGGCCAAAGGGGAATTCGTTGGAGGTGCTTAATTCCAGATATACAATGGTGAGTGGCGGCAAATGCATTTCGGCGTTCTAAGAGCCTTCCTCAGTGCCCTGCACCCACTCGAGTCATGTAGAAATGTTCATCAGTCCTGCTCCGCCTTAAAGTGTAATCTGGCGTCTCTGAGCTCCTCCCCTAAAGTCGTATATATAGATATATAGCAGGGAGGTGCTACACTCACGAGTCATGCTGATGTTGGGCGCTGACGAAGGCACACGCCGAAATGCATTCGCCGCCATCAACAATGTACTTTGGTGAATAAAGGCTTCCCATTCTGGCCTCCTCTGGGCGTCCGCTTCTTCTTCTGTTGGAGCAATATGGACATTTAACAGTGCGGTTGCCAGTCACGCACTTTGGACAGTCCCTGCCACGCTTTGGGTCCGGACACAACTGGTCTGCTTCGCAGCACTTCTTGAATATTTCAGTAATGAAATGGTCCGTTCCCGCCACCCGCACGGAAAGAAAAGGAGCAGTGGAGGTATCTTACCTCTCTCGTGGGCTCTCTGCATCCGCAGTCTAGCCCCTGCACTATGGATTTCTGCTTCGGGAGGCTGTGGCAGTCTGAGGGCACTCGAGGGGAGCCTGATTGAGCCAGGGACATTTGGACATGAATTCTCTCCCTGCTTCACGAGTACCCTGCGGCATTTGTTTTACATTACTCCCCATAAGACTCTACTCACCGTCCTGGGTTGCTGGTGAACCATGGCACTCTGGGAGTTGTAGTCCGGAGAATCAAGAACGGACTGCACCTGATGAGTTGTGCTCACACGGGGGAGGGACGAATTTGTACTCACCATACTTATGGAAGCAGGGAGGTGCTACACACACGAGTCATGCTGATGTTGGGCGCTGACGAAGGCACACGCCGAAATGCATTCGCCGCCATCAACAATGTACTTTGATGAATAAAGGCTTCCCATTCTGGTCTCCTCTGGGCGTCCGCTTCTTCTTCTGTTGGAGCAATATGGATATATATATATATATATATATATATATATATATATATATATATATATATATATATATATATATATATATATATTGACTGAAAAAAACATAGGTTTCACACCAGTTATAGTTAGCTGAACATTTTACTCACACAAAACTATTGAAATTCCCACGTTATAGTTAGTTGGACTCACTATAACTCACGCGCCCGCAATCCACTGCTGATGATGTCACATATTACATAATTCATGACATGGTCAGTGACATCACTGATGACATCACTGATGACCTCTCAAACGACATCACTGATGACATCGCTGATGACATCTCAAATGACATCACTGATGACATCACTGATGACATCATCCAGTGTCTGTGTGTTTCTGTAAAGTTCAAATATGTTTCACATATTGAAGAATGAGTGGATGTATAAGTGTCTGGATGAAGGATTTAGAAGGTGCATGACTGACTGTATGAGTGAGTGATTAAATGTGTCTTACTGAATGCATGTGTTAGTGACTAAACTGTCTGAATGTGTGCATCATTATGTCTGTTGGTGTGTAAGCTGCTGCATGTGTTGATCAGTAGCTATTTGAGTGGCTATATGAGTTATTGATTGGTTGCCTAAATATTTGTATGTGAGGCTGAGTGTGTGTGTGAGTGCCTGGGAGGTGTGTGACTCTGTGCATAGATGTGTGAGCAGTTGATTCACTTGGTGTATGGGTTAAAGAGTGCATGTGGAAACAGCTGTATGGGAGGTTGACTATGTGCATGAGTGTGTTGGTGAGTGAATGGGTATCTCAGTGCTACATGTCCAAATAAGTACATATGTAAAACATAGTGCTTGGGAGAGTTAGCATTTGTAAATGACTATACATGGGAGCCTGTGATTGCGCAAGTGGCTGTATGGATCAATGTGTACTTGTATCAGTGATTGTAAAAGAGAGTAAGTATGTGTTAGTATATGTTGAATAAGTAAGGTTTAGTGTGTATAACTGTGTAGATGAGGAAATGGGAGTGTGATTGATTCTTTGCATAACTGACTAGGTGTGTGAGTAACTCCGTGGATGAGTGTCAATGTGTGAGTGTCTGTATAGGTGTATGAGTGGAGAAGATAGTGTTCTATTGATGAGTGACTGTATGTATGAGTGATTGTATGGGTGAATGAGTGGATGTGTGTGTAGACCTCGAAATCAGTGAGTGCGTATGTAGTTACTGGTATTGGTGTGTCAATAATTTCAGGAATGGTAGTTTGTATTTATCACTGGGTGTATCAAAGGTTAGATTAGAGTGTGAGGAGGTGCATCGTTTTATCACATGGATGATGTCATCATTGATGTCATCAGTGATGTCACTGACCATTTCATGAATGATGTAATATTTATTTATTTATTTTTATTTATTTTATAGCACTTATAAGGCGCGCAGCTACCCACAAAGGGTTTCCCGGCGCCGGCAATAGCAAAGCACATGACACAACTAGAGAGAAAGCAATCAGCAGGCAATTATTTGTCGAACAACCAAGTTTTTACGCTTTTCCTGAATCTCATATGGTTTTCTTCCTTGCGTATATGGACGGGCAGTGTGTTCCAGAGAGTTGGACCCAGATATGAGAAGGATCTCCCGCCCATTCTAGCCCTTTTGTACCTAGGCACCGCGAGGTGCCTAGGTACAAAGGTATAGTGAGTCCAACTATCTATAACGTGGGAATTTCAATGGTTTTGTGTGAGTAAAATGTTCAGCTAACTATAACTGGTGTGAAACCTATGGTTTTTTCAGTGAATTTCAAAGGTTTTTTAAATGCTAATTCCTAACTATAACGAGTGTGAAACCTATGTTTTTTTCAGTAAATTTCAAAGGTTTTTTAAATGCTAATTCCTAACTATAACGATTGTGAAACCTATGGTTTTTTTCTGTGAATTTCTATGATTTTTTAAAAGCTAATTCCTAACTATAACATGTGTGAAACCTATGGTTTATTTCCGTGAATTACAATGTCTTTTTAAAAGCTAATTCCTAACTATAACGTGTGTGAAACCTATGGTTTTTTCAGTGAATTTGCAACTTTTTAAAAAAGCTAATTCGTAACTTTAACGAGTTTGAAAACTACAATTTTTAAGTGAAATATTGTTTTTTAATGATAGGTAATTATAATATCTAATAATTTTTTAATTTTTTTCTAATTATTTCCTAATTATATATTTGTTAAAAACTTATTTTTACATGTTTTTCATATATATGTCTTTTTTTATTATTTTTGCACCGGTGCGCTCACGGTACGCAGCAAGAGCGCCCTATTGCGATCGAAGAAAAGAAATTTAATTTTTGTATTGAAAGTAAATAATAATATATAAAAGTACTATTTATAATATTTAAGAACCGTATTTGGCTTTAAGCGCATGACCGAAAAACGAGCAAAAAGTCACTGCTACGCGCCGAGTAAGCACCCCTGGAAGCGCTCCAGGAAGTGCCCACGTAAGCGCCCCGAAAGCGCTCCGGGCGCGTAGCGATCGAAAAAAAATAAATTATTTTTATATTAAAAGTAAATAATAATATATAAAAGTACTATTTATAGTATTTAAGAACCGTATTTGAACTTTAAACACATTCCCGAAAAACGAGCAAAACGTCACTGCTACTCGCCGCGTAAGTGCCCCCGGTAGCGCTCCAGGAAGCGCCCACTTACGTGCCACGTAAGCGCCCCGGAAGCGCTCCGGGGCGCGTAGCGTAAGCGCGCCAAGCCATGTGACCTTAAAATAACACTTTTCATTGGTTCAGAATATTTTTTTTTTCCAAATATTGAGAACCCTACCCATTTCTCTCACTTTTGCTTTGTACTTGGAGAGAGCAAGAGGTGTTCTGTGCATTATCTGCTTCTCAAAGTTTTCTGATCTACAGCAATGGCTGAAAGAGAGTCAACCAGCGGTGATTCTAATAGTTTTTTGCCTGAGGAACCTCCTCACCACAAAACAAAGGACCACTTCATTTGGAAATTTCTTGACATCGCTGAAGGAAAAAAAAAGGTTAATGCTGCTAAGGTAACCTGCAAGATATGTGGCACTACACGACCCAGAGGCAATCCTAATAGGAAATATAGATTTGGAAATGCCACCTTAATTAGGCATGTCCAGAGAACACACCCAAATAACTTTGCCAGGGAGAGTGTCAGAGACCTGGCAGAGAATGCACGAAGAGATGGCGGCAGCACCTCCACTGGTGGAGCAACAGCTTCGGGAACACCACATGGAAGATGGCATCTGGGAACGCACCCAGCGCTTACCCCGCGAAAATTTTAAATAAAAAAAGTACTTTTTTTTGCCCTTTAGGGTCCTTCTAGGCCCCCATCAGAAAACCTATGGGGTCAGGAGGTGTCTACACTGCCCCCTTTTAATTATATCCCCCTTTCTTTTTTCACCTCTTGTGTCTCGATTCTACCGAGACACAATATGGCGGACTCTCCGGACTGTTTAGAATGTTGACAGACACCCGATAGCCAATCAGCTTTCCGCTCGCGCACTCCCGTAGCGCGCCGGGTGCGCTCCCCGGTACGCATACCGGTAAGCGCTCGAAGCACGCATATAGATATATATGTGTTTTTTAACCGCATCGCTGCGGCGGCTTTTCCCGCTGTGCGCGGCAAATTCGAAATTACCGCGTTACGTGACGAGCTGGCCTTGTCATCCGCGCAGGACAGGTAAGCGCGATGACGAGCCCAGCTCGTCAATAGCCTCGAAGGGGTTAAGTTAATTTACGAAAAAAAACACTGGAGCAATTTTCAGCAAATATTGCAAAGGCACATCTGCGTACCAGTCCCTACAATTTTGCCAAGTTTGGCGTAATTCCATTCAGCGGTTCGGGCTGTAGACTTGTCAGACCGTCCTATGGAAATTAACATGGGGAAAACACGTTTTGGGACCCCCCCTTTTTTCTCAGCTCTCACTTCACGAATCCCAAAATTTTGGAAAATTACACGCAAATTCCTCAACCGGCACCAGAGTTATTCCCAATAGAATGTTGCGGATTTCCTATAGTAGCCAATCCTAACTATAACTACCTACTGGCAACCGCCAGTAGGTAGGTAAAATATATATATATTCATTTCTTTCAGACTGGTAGGTCTCTGTCCAACCATTTAATATTAATCTCCACTTGAAGTAAGTTGTGCCACATTACAGTGCTTTGAAGAGGGTAAATTATTTATTAATATTCTCATTATTCTCATATATATATATTAAGTAGGACAGGATGTCTGTCACACTTGAGATTTACCATGCCATACTCTACATCAGACTCTATGTGCCTGCTTGTGGCAGCTTCAAGGCACTGCTGAGGAACAGAAGAGGAGACAAAGAGGTCACAAGAGAGAGAGGGACGAAGAGGACTTGGCATGATGTTTACGTTTTTGGATTTTGAATAGCGCACCATGCTATCATTTACCCTCTTCAAAGCACTGTAATGTGGCACAACTTACTTCAAGTGGAGATTAATATTAAATGGTTGGCCAGAGACCTACCAGTCTGAAAGAAATGAATCCAGAGGAAACAATGTGAAACAATGAACTTCTAATTCCCCTAAAGAGAGAGGTTTTTAACCTGACTCAAATGAGACAGCAATGCCTAAGGGCCTCTTGGAGGTTCTCTGGAAAGGAGGGAGTTTTTCCAAACTTAAGGTGTCAGTAAAGTGCTTATCTTGTACTTGCACCTTTTTATTTTGTTAGTGTGTTCTTGGTTGTAGGCGTGTGTGCTTGTGGTGGTGGTGGAGATATGCTTAATGGCCTGACCGTGATGCAACACTGCTGGGCATTGACCAAACATAGTCCTTTCAGGTAAGTACAGTTCAGAAGCTAAACATAACTTTTCTTAACCCGGTAAAACCCGGTGCCCCCTTTCATGTGAGGGCACTGTGCTTGGATTACCAGCAGACACCTTCTGTCCAGACCGTGAGGCCACTCCCTTCATAGGAGAACGTCCAGTTTGCAGCCTTGTACCTTCTGCCCAGTCTCTTCGGCATTATGTCCCCTGTCCCATTTGTTAGATCTCATTATTAGACCCTGCATACATTATTCTCATAAGATGAGTTAAATAAGCATTTGCTGCTGGAGATAAGTGCGTGCCCTAACATGCCAGATACCATAGAGCCCAACAAAGCCTGATTTCTTTCCACTCAATAGTTTTTCATTTTTAGCAACTAACACCTTTTGATCTTACAAAACATTATATATTATATACTTAAGTTTTGGGGGTTTCAGGCAGCTATCCTCATCCATTGGTCTGTTCAGCTGTTCCGCCCAACTCTGCATAGTGCATGAGGCAAGAGTTTCGCCCACTGCAGACACTGGCTCTCGTCACTGGGAGGGACAGCATTTTGCTTGTGCCCAATGTGCACATTCACTGTAAAGATAATCCTCTTCAATGGAACAATTTGTGTTGTTCAATACAATATGTTTTACACTTACAAAACTTGTTTTAAGACACGGTCCGCGTTACGTGCACCCACAGGTAGTCTCCGGTAGCAGCACACTCATCCACTCACTCACTTATCCCTCCAGTCATACACTCATTTCTACATTCACCCAATCTCTCTTCTACACACCCACCACCACATCGGGGAGGGGCTTTGTGTACTTTGGGGCAGGGAATTAGGGCTCTAGTTTTGTTACTCCACTGGCTCCATGGCCAACAGACTACTGTTGTGAAGCAGGCAGCCAGGGTCACACCATCGGCACATCATGGCTTCACAGTTGCTGAACCCCAAGGAGAAGCTTTGTCGTTGTTTCCAAAGGATCTCACCTCAAACAAACAGTGGGCAGCTTGGTAACTGTCCCTAGGGCAGCTGTGCGATCACTGTGAATTGGTTATTTAAAACTCCCATCTCTTCTTCTCTTTCTTGTCATAGATCCTGGCACAGTCCACAGGGCTCCAGCTCACTTCTCACGGCAGCCATTGGGCGGATGGACTGAAGACCCTCAGTCTTCTACGGCAAGACACCCAGAGACTGTGCCAGAGGAGGGATCCGAGGACGAGCTGCCTCCTCGCGTCCATAAGGTATGTGTCCGGCCTTTGCTCAATGCCACACCTATCAAAAGATTATCATAATGATATGATAGGAGACCAACTAGTCAATGTCAGCCGAGCCAGAGATTGGTCTGGAATTTGCCTTTCAGCGCCTGTAATGAATGTGCTTTTCGCTTAAATAACACACCCTAACCCAACACTCCCAAAAGACAAGGCAAGACCCAGCACTTTGTTAAGGCAAGGTAAGAAAACAAACCCAAATGTAGGTTAAGTAACACACATGTTTATTAATCCAACATTTTAATAAGGCAGGCCGAATATATCAGTCGTGGCAGTCTCAAAAAAACTGTTGATTAATTCAATGTTCAGAAAGGTAAGCCAAATATATCAGTAAATGCAGATTCCCAAATATCAAATGAATGATTAAATGAACAATTGAAATAGCAGACACAAATGAACAATTAAAATAGAATGCACTATATATATACACAAGTAGCAAAGAGTAAAAAATATATACAAGAGAGAGAGTGGTTAGGAACATCTCACCGATTAATTTTGCTTCATCCTTGCCAGCTCAAGCTGGGAAAGTCCGTCAACAGCCCAGGATGGACTTTCAATCAGGATTCAAGTTCTGTCACCATTCCACAGCAATACGTCTATTCTGTGGTGAACTTCCCACCCGGCCCCTACAGGTTCCCAGCTTAAATATCAGTACTAAACGTAGGACGAAGCTTCTAGAAAACCTCGCCCCATTCTCATTCGAAAAAACCGAGCTGGATGTACCAGTCTGCGTCAAGGCCAGGACGGAGGCCAAGCTCCCGTATATTGACTTCGAGGCAGACTTGCACATTCCACAGACACTTCCACAACATATGCCAGTTCACTCTGGTCAGTGAGGTGCGAAAAACAAGTGAGGAGCAGAAAGACCTTGACTATGAATCGCAAGCACTACTGTGTAGCGTAGTTCCTATTTTCCCAATAGGCCCTGCGCATTGGAATAACATAAACAGTAGTATCGACGTAGAAGTGCGTATCTTCCAGGCCTCTACTGACTATGCTAAACTTAATTGGGTTTGTTACCAACTAGCTCAGAGGAAACTTTCTTGACTGAAATAGGAAGTGATCAGCTTCCCTGGCACAGACAAGAAGGGATTCAGTTTTCCAACAACCGTGCAACATGACAACTTTGCTCCTCAGATCAAGAGTCAATCCCTAGGGTCGTGTGAAACAATAGACAGTTATTTTACTCAGTCAGGTTAGTGCAGATTACTTTCACAATATGTAGAGAATAGAGAGACGGGCGTTTGTCAATAAAGGGTTAACATTTATTGAACAGTCTTTCTTCTCGTACAAGAGAAATGAATTGCCACAATTTCAAGACTTGTTATTATAAAAAGTACGTACAGTAAGATGAGTATTGCGAGATAATACTGTAAAAGCATTGATATGGTTTCTTAGCCATACAATGGTTTAAAAGTAATAAAACATATATACATTCATATATACATTAGGCTAAAATACTCAACTGGTGCTTCTAACTACGCCTACCCCAGTGTACCTGACCTAAGCCTAATACGTGGGAGGGGAGTAAGTAAGTAGCTTTAAGTTAAGTTTGTTTTGCCAAGGTTTGCTTCAAGAATTCTCACTAAGGGTTTAGTCAACACCATACCTCTGAATAGAATGATGGAGGTCTGGTATCTCCTTCAGGGAAACTCGGTATCCCAGTCACCCGCGAGGGTAGACCAGAAACGCTGGAGCTGGATTTCTCGGCAGGAGAAAGGCAGCGTCTCTCTTCAGCGAGTCGAGGAGGAGGAGGGGGGACAGCGTCCGCGGGCAGCTTGCATCTGCTGGGCTCTTGCAGGGGACGGCTGTTCAGCTCCTAAGTTCACCACACCATCGTTCGCGCTTTAGCAGCGATAATGGTATCAGCAGCTTGCATACAGCAGCTTCAGGCGACGGGCAACAGGACATTGCTTAAGGCAACGTTGGTAGTATTTATACCTGGAAGGTGCCATGTTTGACGTAAGTTTGCTGGACATAAGACGTCAATAAAGATGTCACTTAGGAAGTGATCGCTATCAGTTGCTCATTAGAGTTCTATTACTAATCAAAACACAGCAAGCGGGGATTTCCAGGTTTGCTGGGTTTTTATCTTGTTGAAGAACTCAGAGTGTTAATCGAGGAATCTCAGATAGTGACTTCTGCTATGTCATTGCACTAATTGGTTGCAAAGGAAGTGGCAGAGAAAACTATTCTGAAATGTGGCTCTGTTCGTGTGAGGCCAGAGATGAGTTTCTGAATATTGCACTTGAACGGTTATGCCAATATAGGGAATAAATGGATTTATAGCCGAAGAGGGGCATAAGGTCACAGTATCGATCAGGATCCTAGATAAGCACGCAACAACTGTGCACTCAGAAATAAGGCAAAGTCGGAAAGCAAGATGACATGAGGCCATGTCAAAGCCAATAGTCAAAGTCAGAAAACCAGATGACATGAGGCCATGTCAAAGCCAATAGTCAAAGTCAGAAAACCAGATGACATGAGGCCATGTCCACTCAACGTGGCAAGAGGCAGCGCACCATAGTACTCAAGCATCCGGGCGCGAAGCAGCCCTAGCCGAGACAGCTCTTCGTGCAACAAAGGATTTGCATCCATTTTGGAATAAACAAAATAGCAATAGCACGCAAGCAGCAAGAGCCAGTAGCAGGGGGAATCCACCAAACAGGCTGGAGAAAATAGAATGGAAGAAAGCTGGAATGACTCCGAAAATTTTCTGGAAGGAAGTCACTAAGCCACTGCTAACAACTTTAAAAAAGTGAGCCAGCCCTGAGGTGGAGGATGCATTGAAGATAGTGTGAATTAACTCACCGATGGGCAAGGGCAAATCAGTATTTAATAATGCATGCACCTCCGTGCGAGTGTTAACCACGTGAAGGACAAATGTTTCACGAGCAGATGTGAGGGCAACTTCTTTCTGGGACAATAGAGCTCTTATGCGACTCATGTTATTGAACTCTGCTTTCAAGGTCGGAATCTTAGGCCAGATGGAAACATCAGGTTTCTCATGCGGGGGTGGATACATTACATTCTTGCAACAAACTACACGTTCACTGACTGTAACGACATAAGCAATCCCTTTTATCAAACCACAACAATCCTCATTGTTTAGAAGTAAATAACTTCCATTTGCCAGTAATGTGAATGTGGGAATGATGGCAGGCACGGGGGCACCTTTCAAAATACAGGCTAAATAAGGCTTGTTTTGATTACAAGAGCCATGTAATTGGATATGTCGACACATTAAAGAATGATCCGGTATTTCAGTGCATTCTTCACCATTGAAATAAACTTCCTTCCCCTCCCTAAGGCATCTATATGTAAAAGGAAGCGACCAGGCTTCATGGAGATAAGAACTTCCAAGAGGCTCGTATCTACCGATAGCAAAGTACTTTACACAGTTTTTAAACTTGAATAAAGGAAACGGCAGAGTTATTAAACCGTGAATAAGCCACGTTGCAGTATTGGCTTCTGCCACAGAAAACGGTAAAGGCTCCAACCTCTTAATGTGTAACATGGAAAAAGAAGCATCTTTTATCGACAGTAAGAGTTGCTTGTCAGTCAAATTAAAAGTGGCAAACAAGGATGACGTATTCATGTAATGCCACAGCACTTTACCTGCTTTAAGGGTCTGCAATGTCCATGCAAACTGCATAATGGAACGCAACTGATTTTGAACGTGGTACAAAGCAGACACTTCATCTTGCACAATATGTGACACAATATTGTCTAACGTGTAAATGTGAGAAGAGAGTATGTTAATGCTGTTATCTACAACTGCTAGCACTTTTTCTAAATATGCTTGATCTATAGCTCTAAGGCGGGTAGCCGCCTCAATCTGGGAAACTTTCCAGAATTCGTTATAAACAACATATATCCATCTTTTAGATCTACCTTTAGCCGGGCCTTTAATAAAATCATTCACATCAACATCGTCAGTCAATTTAGATAAATGCAGTTTAACTGACGCCAAGGTAGAATGTCTGAACCAATTCTGACACAATTTGCCTACAGAGTAGGTAGTTACAGAATGGCCACTTTCAAAACGGGGCTCTACCCTGACCTGTGTAAAGCTGTGAGCTGAAACCCAGAAAATGATGCTGGCACAAATCAGCACTTCTGTGCCAGAGCAACCAGCCCTCTGGATCCAAACTAGATATGTTAAAGGAGGAATTCAATAACAGAGTTTGCAACTCTCTCAAGGAAAATTTAGTGGTATTACTCCAACCGGAATATTCCTCTAAATCAGGAAAAGACGGAGCATTTAATATTTTCGGAGTAGCCAATCCAAAGCATGTTGTCTGTGAAATAGTAGAATTCAAAAACAACATATGGTTCGGGATGAGGCATGCACGGTGCAAAGACTCAGTGCCTTGCACTTGCCAGCTTTTAGAACCCCAAACTGATATAAGGTCAATTGTATCCTTCCACAAATCGTAGCCCCCAACAGCCAACTGGTCTAGAAAGGACTTCGAATACAATAATTTAGTATTGGTAAGTCTAACTTTGGATGTGAATTTTTCACCCATTTTAAAATAAAAGGCTTTCGGATTAGATTGATTAAAATCTGTAAAATAAGTGAACCTTTTCAAAAAGGTAGCAGAACTGCCTTGTATAGGAGCTGGACAGTGTTCCCACTGGGTGTAATTTACAGTGAGTCTCCTCGTATTAGTTTTATGCAGGTAGTGATTGCCAAAATGTTGATAACAATACAAATCACCGTAATTAGCAGAGTCAAAGTACAAATCTTCAGCATCAAAGGCAGCATAATATTTCAAATCAGAAAACAATGATTCAACAGCCTGAACATCCCAATCATCAGAGCGTATATTTTGTTTAGCTACATCGTAGCGGTAGTTTGTGCTGGGCTGAGCTGCGGACACGCAAGGGAGTACCTGGAGCCACCTGGGTTGTCTTTGCCCCTCCCACATAGCCTATTTCACCGCTCACGGCCCCCGCTTCGCGAGAGCCTCTTGTAGCGGTAGTTTGTGCTGGGCTTGCCCAGAACGGGGTTCTTTTGTGGACAATACTGACGTGTGTCTCTTCCAGGAGACGTAGGCTCGAACTGTGCAACACTGGATTGGCTATGCCACGTTCGATGTGCCGGCTGTCTGGAAGGGGAAAGGGCGCCCTTCTGGGGGTTTAACTATTTGGGTCGGCACCCATCTCGGCTGTATTGCTAAATCAATAGATATAAACTCCAGAGATATCCAATGTGTAGTTCTCACTTGGCCCAATGCATCTAAACTTGCACTGATTAATGTCTACTCGCGTCCTGTGAGTTTAAGTAGTGAGTCTACCACCATTGAGGATCTAGCCCTCCTACTATTCCGACCGATACTCGTTTGCTGGTTGGCGGTGACTTCAACTGCCGCTTTGAATCCCTTAAAGGCTTAAACGTTGAAGCACTATCTGCAGAGGATGACCATTGGTCAATACCCCTGTCCCTAGTTCCACCACCCAAGGCATGGACGCCGATGGCTATCCAAATCACGGCACTTACTTTAAATAATTCTATAAGAGCGTGTAATGGCCGAACCCCTTCGGATATTCCAGCCAAATTTACTTACAATAAATTTGGACACATGTCCCTTATTGATTATATTCTAGTCGAAACAAGGCTGTGGCCACTAGTTAATGATTTCACTGTTTTCACTAGAACAGATAGTGACCATAATGAACTAATTTTAGAATTGGGTCTACCATACAACAGTAGTAAGGGCTCCCCGGCCTTCAGTGCCAATGATGACACTCTTACTCTTTCGAATGATAGGCACAGAGTCAAATGGCATAATTTAGTGGAACATCCGGAACAATTAGGGAAACTCTATAGTCTTATAATTCCCCTATTTACGGAGGTTGTGGCACTAATTAACCAACCACCATTACCTGAATATTTTATTAACTTGGAGTCTCTCCGCGAGGAGCTACTGAGAAACTTGGGTGAGTTTCTTAATCCCCGGGTCTCGGGGAGAGTAAAAAAGCCCCCCCCCCCAACCCCCCCACCATACCTGGTATAACTCAGCATGCAGGAAGGCCAAAACTGAGCTACTATAGGCTATTAAAGAGAACGATAGACCAGCAATTAAAACTACGAGGGCGTATTACAAACATTTGACCAACTGTGCCAAGATAGAGTGGGACCACGAGAAACGGTCCAACCTATCTCGGGCGCTCGCAACCAAAGACCCTCGTAAATTCTGGTCCATAATTAACAATGGGTGCAGCGAGCCAAAGGCGGCCATAGAATCGAACATAGCCCCAGAAGCCTGGGGAGGTCACTATCGGGCTCTATATTCCACGGAGGGACTTTGTGAGAGCACAGAGGACTCGCTCGTTCTTCCAACACTGTCCGCGGACACTGAAGTGATTGAGTTCACGGTGCCTGAAGTCTGCAATGCCATTTCTAAACTTGCCTCAGGGAAAGCCCCTGGGCTGGATAAACTGCCTGGGTATCTCTTTAAACAAGAGCCTAAAATCTGGGGTCCATATTTCCAGATATTGTTTAATGCGGTCATTAGTGGCATGTCGGTCCCTTATACTTGGTTGGGTGCAGAGATACTGCCCATATTTAAGAAGGGCTCTCCTGTGCTCCCTACCATCTACTGACTGATCAGTCTCATTGATGTCCCTCAAAATATCTTTGCAAGACTTATCCTGGACCGGTTGCAGGACTGGATCGAGGAGTCAGAAATTCTCAGTCCTTACCAGGCAGGGTTTAGAAAGAACACCTCCACCGTGGACCAAATCTTCCGCCTACAATTTCTGTACTGGAAAATGGTGAGATTAGAGGGTGGCAGCCTCTACATGGTGTTTGTCGACCTCCGTTCGGGTTTTGATCTTGTACCTCGGGGAAACTCTGGACTGTTCTTTTCGACCTTAGTGTCCCTACTCCCCTCCTGACCATTTTGATAAGGTTGCACAAGGCCAATTTTGGCCAAGTCAGATGAGGAAAAAATGGAATGCTCTCATCTAAATTCCCTGCCAGGGGGCTAAGGCAGGGATGGGCAGGGCTGCGTACTCGCGCCGACCCTGTTTTGCCTCTATGTCAACGGGGTAATTGGGCACCTTAACGGGATTCAGAATAATGACGCGCCAAAGCTGGCAGGTAATAGGGTCCCAGCGATTATGTTCGCCGATGACACCCTTCGGCTATTTAAATCCCAAATGGGTGTTCAGCGAATTTTGGATGGCTTCCAGGAGTTCTGCACTGCTAGAGGCTTGGAGATCAGCACATCAAAAACAAAATTCAAGATCTTTAATCCACCAAGAACCTCACGCCCAAACCCAAGCCTAGGGGGGACAACACTAGAAAGGGTAAACATATTTGACTACCTGGGGGTCACGCTAAATGAAAATTTGACCTGGGGACCCCAGCAGATCAAGTCACAACTCAAACTGGCCCAACTTGCAGGCGGCATCCTTAGGCTATCCAACAAGTCTACTATTAAACCTCTGGGACCACCACTGGAGGTTTATAAAACACAAGCCAGGGGTGCTAATATGTACGGGGTGAACTTTGGGGTTTCTGTAATGGGACAGAAATTAGTAAAACTGAGAACAAATTTTTAAGAGGACTTTTGGCCCTACCTCTCAGTTCCCCATTGCTTCCTTTGAGGCTAGATTTGGGAATTAGACCTATTGATGAAGAGCTAGCTCTAAAACCCCTGAGATTCTAGCGTAGGCTCTGGGTTACCCCAGAGCTGATACACTACAGAGAGGAATTCAAGGAAATCTTGACTGCTACAGGCTCAGGAAAGATTGCCTGGCTCGCCTATATAAAAAAAGAATGTATTAGGCTAGAGATCCCTGACTTATGGTTAGACCCAGAGGATGGTTGTAAACGACTGTCTCGCACTCAATTAACGCATATATTTTGTGCAGACAGACTTAATGCCGCACTATCCAATCCCCAAATTGGTTCAATCACTGCCTCCTTCCTGCAAGTTAAAGTTTCTTATCTATTTGAGCAGTTTCTTGACAATATATACCCTGTGTTACCCCAAAAACTTTATGTTCAGTGGAGGCATGGTGTGCTCCCGTTGCGAGCCCTTACTAGCATGTGGTTACCCTCTGCCCGAAAAACTGCCCAGCCTGCGCATGTGACAGTGAAAGTGAATTACGTGTGTTGTTTTTTTGCCCAGGGTATCGCAAGGCCAGGAAACACTGGCTTGTTCCACTATGTAAAAACTTAGCCCTTAAACAATGTATGCATGCATTCAGAATACTCAAAACACAAAACTGGCCCGTATGTGTTGTTTCAAAATTTTTGGCTGCCATGTCGCATAAGCGCAGATTCCTAATCGCTGGAACTTGTGCCGGGTTTGCCTAGGGGTAGATAATGACTTTTTATCTTGTTCTTAAATGCCAACATGACTTTTTTTTTTTAACTATTGCATGTTTTAACTTGTGTCGAGTTTTGTATGAAGTGACTCAACCTGACTGACGACTAATTTGCTGCTATTAATTTGACCAATGTTTACTGTCATCTATTTGCACTGCTCTTTGTGTACTACTGTTGCTTTCTTTTATGGCATTTTGCCGAAATAAAGATTGTTTGATTGATTAACTACATCTCCCATAGACACTCTAAGCACATTAGGGACATTTATAACCTCAGTGGGCCCATTAATTTCAAGTCGAACAGCATCCCATACAATCTCATCTGAGACAGGCCAAGCAGTAATGTTAACAAAGGCCAAGTCTCTCTTCAATCTGTGTGATGAGGAATGGGGAGCCAAAGTTCCATTGATATGTCGAATGCAAGTTCTCTCCTCGACATAGTGTCCATTGACAAGACGGAAAAAATAAAACACAAAACCAATTGACATTAAAAGGTAAATCGAAAAAAGCACCATTCAAATATAAGTCAAAGGGGGAATTAAAAAATGTTTTTTTAAACAGTCTTGCCAAAAAGCAATCCTCGAAGGCTTTTTTGATGTGTGGGAAACAGTGTCAAATGAAAATCTGGATTCTGTAGCTAAGCGAGTTTGCAAATCAGGCATCAATAAATCAGTAGGATAAGTATAGTCAATTTCATCATGTTGAGTACCAGGCAATATACTCAATAAAGGACTGAAAATTGCAGGCAACTCATGGGCAACAACAGGCACAGGATTGGTAACCGGGGCCGAAACAGAATTTCTCAAAATCGAAGAACATGAGATTGCCGGTGTCATACTAAGAAGAATCGGCCACTCTGTGTATCTTGCCATTGTCAATGGAGATATGCCTGTTTTCCTTATGACCTGGAAGTGGTGGTAAAATGACTGTTCTTGTGCCTTTCTCTCCAAGCACTGGAACCGGAGCTCGATAAGAGGTACCAAATTCCTTCTTGTTATCGATCTTCTCACGAACCAGTTCTCCAACTTGGGGTAGCCAGCCAACTACCGGGATTTGCAACGCATCATCCGACGTGGAGGGCAAATGTTCCTTTGCAAGACTGTCTCTTGACTTTTGTAGATCCTGTAAAACATTGCAATGTTCATCTACGTCAAAGGAGGCAGCTTGAGCCACCGAGTCTAGACTGTCAAGGTCCATAATATACATCTTGATACCAAAGAGCATTTCGTATGGGGTCCGCCTACCCTGAGACCTTCTGGGGAGATTATTAAGAGCACGCTGCACTCCATTGTGATGGGCCAGCCAGTTCCTGCCAGTGCCTATAACTCGACCCGTCAAAGATTGCTTTAAATCTCGGTTCATCTGTTCCACAACACTATTACCCTCAGGTCTGTATAGAGACGAAAACTTGGACCCCCAACGAAGTCATGGCATCCTTATACGCCTTAGAGGCGAAAGATGGACCCTGATCCGAATGGAAGGTACCACAGGCAAAATCCCTACAAAGATACACAAGTCTCTTATGATAGTCCTTGAATCAGCGCTGCGATGAGGCCAGACCCACACAAAGCGTGTGCATGAATCAACTGCTACTAAGATGTACTTATACGCAGTATCAGAAGAAAAGGGACCTCGGTGATCTAAATAAACACACCCAAGGGGTTAATTAGAAATGTACAACTGTGTCTGGGGCAGACGCACAGTAGTTGAAGGCTTAATCTGCTGGCAAATGTCACATTGAAGGACATAGTCACGCATCTGTTTGTACAGCCCCCGCCACCAGAAACGTTGTTGTAACTGAGCTACAGTAGCCGAAGCGCCCGCATGTGCAGACACAACACCTTCATAGGCTGCGGTAATCAGTGTAGGCCTACGGTCTGCATTGGAAAGTAACCTCTCACGAACGTCCGGAATTTTCATATAAGGAACTTTATCAGGACTTTAGTGGTATGAATACTTCGAAGTGAAACCTTTAGGATATTTACCTCCCTTCTCAGTTGCAGCAACAGCTGCTAAGATATCATCATCAATCTTACTTTTGGAACGTGTAACTGCTGCAACCAAATATGTCAATACCGCTGATTTTGCTGCCTCATCGGCAAGCGAATTGTCAGCAGCGTGGACTCCCACGCGCTGATGACAGAAAGTATGAATCACAAACACGAGGGGAAACTGCTCTTTAAGCTCAGCCACTCGGACCCAGATCACTTTATGTTTTATTGTGCTACCCTTGGAATCACGAACATCATTCTGAATCCAAAAGAACAGGTTTTCATTGTAAGACTGGACACAGTAGTAAGAATCACTCACAATAAGAGTTGTCACACCAGGATCAGCGTACTCCAATGCAAGCATCAGAGCACGAAGCTCTGCCAATTGTGCGGTGCAGTCCCTTAGAGTCTGCGTGTGCACGACCCTGGACTTGAACTCATCATTCACCATGGCACCTACCACAATAGCGCAAGTGGAAACGTATGCGTGCTTAGACCCATGGGCAACCTGCGCTGAACCATCAGTGTATATGATGCAATGGAAGTACTCCAAATGCCGCAAAGCCAAAGGGGCAGGATGAACAAATTCATACTGCAAAAACTCCTGCGACTGTAAGGAGGCCTCAAAAATAAACGTGACATCCGGAGACGTCAGTGATGCTTTAGAATTTGGCACACTGGCTTTCGTTAATGCCTCTAATGCAGGAAACAGGGTTACAACCAACATGCGTTTTCCCTGCGACAGCGCGCGTTCCTTTAGAATCGCCATTTGCACTGCTGTCAAAATATTTTCCACAGAGGAAAACCGCAATTCAGCCGAAGTGTACAAGTGTGACTTGTAAGCAATAGGAACTGTGTCTCCTTCGTTAAAAGTAAGGTACGTGAAAACCCACAGCCACAGGGATGATTCTTATCACCAGGTTGGTGTGGTTATCACGAGTCAGTAAGAACTTAGATTCTAGAAGATCAGCCTGCAAAGATTTCAAAATAGCTGAATGTTCTGGCAACCAGCAGGATTTGGTAAAAGTAGGTTGTATCAAAGCATACATAGGCTTGATACGCTGGGCATATTCAGGTATATATGTACGCCCGAAATTGAAAAATCCCAGCAAGGTCTGTAATTTTTTCAGAGTTGTAGGAGCGCGCAGTTGTGCGCATTTCTCCAAGAAGTGAGGAGTTAATCCTCGACCTTCATTTTTGAGCTTGTAGCCCAGGAACAACACTGTGTTCTCTGCAATGTGAGACTTTGCAAAGTTGAATTTTGTAACCAAAGTCCTCAAAGTTACAAATTATGCGGTCAACGCGACAGCTATCTCCAAAATTAACAAATCACGCATGGGGGGCAGATCTTTCAGGCACCTTGTAGCCAAGAGTTGGAACTCGCTTCCGTTAGAGCTGCGTCTGGAACCCTCTGAGACTAAGTTCCGAGGAGCTCTCAAACCCCACTTGTTCCGGTCTACACTTGTGTAATCGAATCCAGTTACGCCTCCACTTCTCTCACACCCTAGTGTGGGGACACGCCAGTGAGCGTAAACCAGGCGCTTTACAAACTTCCTTAATAACAGGTGCGCCCAAAACTCGTCGCCTGTGAGATAAATGTAATCCACATACGAACATGTATCAGTGTCTATCCTCTCTAAGAGAGAGACTATACGGGTAGCAAACACGCCTGGACTATTCTTATAGCCCATCGGTAATCTTTTATACTGGCCCTGTTTGCCGCCACAGGTAAAACTGGTCCACTGTGAACTCAGTCCGTCCAAATTGTGGGCAAAAAACTGTTGGATATGTCCAGCGTGGTTTTAAACCGTCTACGCACAAGACCATCCACAAGAGCAGAGCCGTGAGTATTCTGTACTGCACAGGTACGGCAATGCGAGTTCAAATGCCGGTAATCCAATACCAAAGGGTACGAGCCGTCAGGCTTGGTCACAGTAAAAAGAGGGTTATTCATCGGTGGCACACAAGTTTCAATCACACCTTGATATTCCAATTGTTTAAGGATTTCCACGACGGAAGAGTTGGCTTCACCTCGGATGGGATATTGAGGGTGAGGCTGTGGCATAGACAGTAAAGGAATCTCGTGCGTGGTGTAGAGAAAATGTATCCCAACCACACTGTGTACGGTACAGAGCCGGCGCAAAAGCCTTAGCCCACTCTTCTGCAAAATTCAGCGCATGCTCTTTCGAGACTGTGTGTGCAAAACTAGGGAGGATTACCTCCTCCCCTCTCGGAGCTGCGAGCACAAAAGGTGGGGGACAGTCAGCCTCCGCTAACAAAATGTCATAGGTAGTCGTAAGATTTTCCCAAAATACCCCTTTAAAGGTACGTTGTATGTCACCTTCAATTAAAAGGACTATGTTAAAAAGTCTATCAGGGGGAGCTACTCTAGTATCAGCTGTCTCCACAACAACATATTGGTCAGTCGCTGTCACCTTCAGTAGCGGACGCAGGGCCTCTCACACTATGGTAATCTCCGCCGTGCTGTCCAGCAAGGTCATAGCCCATGTCTGATTCCGAAGCTGCGTTCTCACCATCTGTGGCATATCTCGCTGTAAAAGTGGCAACTTTCTTTTTCTGAAACTGGGGTCTTTTCGGTGTTGAATCGTCCTGCTTCCCTTTACCGTCTTTCGGGCGGGGCTGGTCGCGTCCCTGCTGGCCACCCCGACCTCTGCCGCCTCCTCCACCACCGGTCGATGAGGCCGACGATTCCTGAAAAGAGCGAGGAGAGCGTTGTTCAGAAACCTGAAAACGATCAGCGCAAATCATAAACACATTCTGTAGGCGCAGGCACTGGAGAGGCAGGACGAGACTCCTGTTTCTGCTGCTGTGTTTACCCTGTTTTTGTTTCTTCGGCCATTTTTGTTTTTTGGTCTTGGGCTGATCGTCAGTCTCTGACTTCGGCCCTTGGGGTTGCTTTTTCTCCTTAGTGGAAAATGGCTTGACTCCCATGCTATTGCGGCCCACGGTCTTATAAGCCGCCACAATAATCCTCTGTAACTGTCGGGGTTTGCCGGCATCGGGAACCGCCTGCAATGCATTGGACACCTGAAAGTTCACTGCATCCCCCTTGACATTCGCAAGTATGAGATCGGAAACTACGTCAAAGGAGCCGCATAGGCGCATACCCAATTCAACCGTTGCCTCGGGTCTGTGCTCATCTTGGACACGTTTAATGACCTTTGGAAGGACAGTCAATGGACGAGGTGCCAATGGCCCCTCGCATATACTGCCTCAAAGATCTTTCCCCATGACTCACAGTCCCCAATTTCTGGGTTCAAGTCCTTTTGCATGCTAATTGTCAGAATCCTGTGTTTTTCACCAGGAGTTGTGTTAGGAAATACTTCTTCCAGTTGGTTAAACTTTTCGGCAAGCCAGAAAGGAAAATCATCCTTATCCTGGGGGCGCTTGCCCATAACAGCGTTGACCATTACAGGACTAAGCTTCATTCCGCCCTGTCCGGCAGAAGCATCGCACCACCTGGGGCCCTGACCGGGAGATTGCAGGTAATCTATTGCACTAACGACCTAATCACGCTAATCGCGACTACATGTAGTCGTCTTAATTCAGCAACGGAACACGCTCCGTGCTGAGGATGAGGTGTAAATCCAGCCAAAACAGGCCAAGTCGCGCCTGGAATGGACAAGGGACCTAACCTCGGAGCTGCCAAAGAGTGGGGTAGGACGCCATTAAACCAAACTCGGTGCTGCCAAGCATCAATCGGAACTTCCTGTGTCCTATATGGAGCATAGTCCTGCTACACAGCAGTGGGAGTGTACATGTCAAACAAATTGTTATTTGCATTCATTGCCGGGAAGGTCACCCACGAGTAAAAGATTTCGTACAGGTAAGCCACCTCCGCACTCACCACCATAATCACAGCCATGCCATCCACGGGGATATGATAATTCTGCAAATGATTGCGCACCGCAATGCGACTATGTTGCGGAATGTCCACAGCGGCCATAGCGACACAGAAATGTAAAGGTACAACAAAAACTTAAAGCACAACTGGGTAGTAATTAGAGGAAACTGTTTAGATAGAATCAAGCTTGAATAGACCTATTTAAATATAGGTAGGTTTGTCCGACACCATTGTTTCCCGGAAACAACAGTGAAGGGTGTTAAGGACCGATATAAGTACTACTCAAGTGTCATGTAATAAGACCACCAACGTTGGGTGCCATGTAGCAGGGATTTCTGCTCATATACAGAACTGTGCATAGAGACTTGGAACCTCATTGAAATAGGGTGTGCCAAAACTCACCTCCGTATCCAAAATCCCCTACCAGACTAGCTAAAAGTGTCTCATTGGTTCTTATGGACCCCCAATGATTAGACAACCCAGAACATGGACTTAGAACACCTCAGGTAACGTGGAACACATGAACACTCTTTCGTTATACTAACCCATCAATCCAGAACGAGGAGTCAATGAGGACACGTGCAAGTTTGAAATGTTTATTTCTAATGCAGTGTTCTCAAACTCAGTATCTTAGCTAATACAAGCAAACATATTATAAGGAACACAGTTAACAGCATAGTTACTATTCCATAAAATACAAAGGGTGAAAGCATGTTAAAATGCTAAAGGAAAAAAGTTTAAATAGAACCTCAGTTTACCCTCCCTAGCTAGTATATTATATTATATCTACAGAAGGTCTCTTTGGGTTTTAGAAGGGCGGGCCCATACCTTTGGATCACATCATCTCCTGCACCAACTCTCTGCATACGGATATTTATCAAGTGTTCAACTCATGCCCTGTATAGTGCATTATTAATCGCGCCTAAACCTCAGATCTCTGTACTGGGGTGAATGTATGACATTGTTCGGTATTGTGTCCATCAACTGTGGTTTTTGCATTTGTCACCCCGAGTGGAATGGATATGCTCAGATGTGAGTCCCATGCTCTCAACACGACTGGAGTCACGCCATCCTGGCTGATAGCCAGAAACCGGTCCTAGGATGCTTGATTCCGGTCCAGGAAAGACATGGCTCGGCAGTTCGGGCTGGACTGTTCCGATGAGGCACAGGGTCAAGGCTGATTTGCACTGGGGTGGTGTGGAGTGCAAAAATACGATGGATTTAGGCCCAGATCTCTGTACTGGGGTGAATGTATGACATTGTTCTGCATTCTGTCCATCAACTGTGGTTTTTGCATTTGTCACCCCGAGTGGGATGGGTATGCTCAGACGTGAGTCCTTTGCTCTCCACACCACTGGTGTCATGCTATCCTGGCTGAAGACGGCTGATAGCCAGAAACCGGTCCTAGGATGCTTGATTCCGGTCCAGGAAAGACATGGCTTGGCAGTTCGGGCTGGACTGTTCCCAGAAGGCACAGGGTCAAGGCTGATTTGCATATGGCCATGTCTGAACTGGGATGGTGTGGAGTGCAAAAAAACTATAGATTTAGGCCCAGATCTCTGTACTGGGGTGAATGTATGAGATTGTTCTGCATTCTGCCCATCAACTGTGGTTTTTGCATTTGTCACCCCCAAGTGGGATGGGTTTGCTTAGACATGAGTCCCATGCTCTCCACACCACTGGAGTCGCGCTATCCTGGCTGAAGACGGCTGATAGCCAGAAACCTGTCCTTGGATGCTTGATTCCAGTCCAGGAAAGACATGGCTTGGCAGTTCGGGCTGGACTGTTCCCATGAGGCACAGGGTCAAGGCTGGTTTGCATATGGCCATGTCTGAACTGGGGTGGTGTGGAGTGCAAAAAACGATGGATTTAGGCCCAGATCTCTGTACTGGGGTGAATGTATGACATTGTTCTGCATTCTGTCAATCAACTGTGGTTTTTGCATTTGTAAACCCAAAGTTGGCCACAGCTACATATATATTATGTCTACTCAGTGCACTGATCAATACAAACAATAAGCGCTGTGTTGAGATAACCTTGAAGGCCTCCGCACTCACTGCACAGACATAGCTTACCAAGCAAAGCTGATATTATAAGCAAACATGTTATTCTCGTGTGAAGCAAAATACCTAACTAGGCAAAGAGCTTCAATAACAAAATGTGTCGTGTGCATAGGCTGCAGAAAAGGAAAATGGCGTTTAAACTCCTAACAAGCTCATGCTAACATAACACAGTGCAAAGGTGAAACCAAAACACAAGACAGTGCTGGCGGCCCTGGTGGTTGATCTTCAATCTTGCGGGATATAACATAGTGTATGTGATCTCCTTCGCCTGGAGCTTTTTCTTCACAGCCTGGGTAAAATCAGGGTAAACGGCCAAGGTTGTGTTGTCATAGCGCACTTCCCCGTTCTCTCGGGCCAAACGTAGGACCGTGTCACAATCCTGGTAGTTTAGAAATCCTGGTAGTTTAGAAATCTCATTATCACAGGCCGAGGTGGGGTTCCAGGGGGGTGGTCGTGCCGCAAGAGATCTGTGCGCTCTCTCGATAGTCATATGAGCGAAGAACGAGTCTCTACCAAAGAGCTCTCCCAGCAGCCATTCCATTCGGCCAGGCCCAGTACCCTCACGTTGTTCTTCCGGGAGCGTGCTTCCAACTCCTCATTCTTTTCAGCTATTATCTTTAACAGTTTGTCCATTTGCAGCATGTGTTGCTTAGTGGTGCCTGACCCGTCCTCCAGTGTCGACACCCTGTGTTCCGCCTCCTTAATTTGCTCCTCATGCTGATCCAAATTCTCCACCACCTTGTCCAGCCGGTTATTCATGGCATCCATCTTGGAGTCTATGGAGGAGAGGCTCTGCTGCATTTCTATCAGGAGGGTTTTCCAGTCCCCATTACATGTTTCTGGGGAGTCCGGTTCAGTCCGATCCCTGGAGCTGGAGCCCGTTGCCTTCCTGGTGTCAAAAGACAGTTTTGCCTGTTTTGGCTCGGTGCGCCCAATGGTATGCTACGGAGAGGGTATGATAGGGTAGCCTCAGGATGGGATCCTCTCTGACCCTGCTCCCCCTCCACCTGGGGCTATATCTGCTCCCAGGGTGCGCAGTTTACTTCTCCCTCGTCTGGGTACCAGGGCAAGTACTCACTCGCTACTCCTCAGCACAGTTCTCCAGGAGTAAAGGCAATCAATCTCCGCAACCGGAGGGGAAGGAGTCTGGCCGTCTCAAATGGCCACCGGACGTGGGCGACGCGCCCACCCTCAAAATGGCGGCACTAGGCCCCGCTAGTAGCGCAAATGTGTCAAAGGCCGTCACCTCCTGCAGTGGTATCCTCCCACCACCGCTGCAGCCGTTAAGTTTGTCTCCGGGCCCGAGGGCTGAAGAAATAAGGGGGGAATCGCGCCCGATGCCTGCAAGTGCTAATAGGACCAGCACTCAGACGCTGGGCTTCTTGCAGCCTTCTCTGTGCAGCTCAGAGAGCCCAAGCGGCACCCGCAGCCAAGCCCCAGAGCTCTCCTTCAACAGTTAAATGCGCTGGGCCCCCTCCTTAGCAAGGGTCCGCCTCTCTCCCGCAGGTCCCTTCACAGCAAAAGTCCTGCACCTCCGCTCAGGATCATAAGCGGCGCTGAGGTCGGGCCCTGGAATCCCCAGCCTTGCGTAGTGTTAGGCGGCCGATCTCACCAGTCCCTCCGCCTCCTCGGCAGCCTCTCAGTGTCCGCGGCGCTCTGCGTCGTGTGGCAGTATCGCAGGGCCCCGGGAATAGCACATCGGCCGCCGTAGGTGTTCCGCTGCCCGCTGGTGTTATAGCTGCCCAGTTTTGTTGTGAAGGATGGGATTTAAGGATATAAAACCACCCGAGTCGGCGGGAGCCTGTCTACAGCGCAGCCATGGCGGTCAAGCCACCTAGCGCCCTCCGAAATGAAGCAAAAGTTCAAAGACTCCCCCAACGTCACTCCGTTGCTTTCTTGCCCCGCACCCCTCTATCTCCCGTCCGGGCGTATACCAGGGGACGCGTGTCGCTCTCTTGGTTGTTCCACTCTTTTGGTATTTTATTTGACTCTCTCTCGAGGCCTCAGTGATCCGCCGAAACTGCTGCCTTCAGACAAATTAAGCATGATGTGTTCTGGAATGATAAATTTGTCCTTGCTTCTCGCTTTTTGGAGGACCATTTCTTTTACTTTGAAGGAACTGAATTTAGCCAGAACATCCCTGGGACTCCTGGTGTTTCCTTGAAGCCGAAGACCAACTCTGTGAACTCGCTCCAACTGGACCTCTGGGCTACCTTCTTCCAGGACTGTGAAGAAGAGACCCACCATGAACGCCTCTAGATCAGGACTCTCGTAACCCTCTTCCAGGCCTCGAACCCTTACAGTGTCTCTCCGGGAGCGGTTTCCAAGGGGTTCACTCTTGAGCACCGTGGCCTGCAGCTGGCCACTGAGGTTGGTGGAGCTCTCCTCTTGGGGTTTCAATCGATCCGTTAGCTCCTGGCATTTTGTTTCAAGGTCCATTGTACGTGTCCCAACTGAGTCCACATCCTCCTGTAGGCCGACCAGCTTTACTCTCATTTCCGCTCTTAACGCGTCAAAGGAGGCATCAATGTCGGATTTGATGTCTTCCAGCAGCTCCTTTTTAGTGGCTCCCTCCCTGATCCGGGGGTCTAGGGCCCAATGTAACAGTTGTGCATGGTGAAACCTTGCACGGTCCCCCACCCCATATTCTCTCGTGCAGTTCTCAAAGGTAAGTGGGTCATAGTTGTGGAACAGGTGTGTCAGTGCGAGGCAACCTCCCTCCCTCCAGGCGTCAAACGGTCCCTCCATCAGTGGCGAGGGGAAGTCGTCCAACCCTCCCTTGTAGCTACAGTGTCCCATACCTTGAGGGTGGTGCGTGTAGGGGTGCTGAGGTATGCGTTTGGGGGCCTATCTTTCTTCGCGCGCCATATCAAGCTCCATATCGTCCTGCCTGCTACACTGCGGTCCATGTGGAGCCAATGCTTCTCCGACTCCATCTGCGTCCATTCAACCAAGATGCGCAGTTGGGCTGCTTTGTAATAAAGTTTAAGATCAGGGAGCCCTGCTCCTCCCTCCCGTTGCGGCCGCCAAAGTATGGAGAAAGCGAGACGGGCCCGTCCTCCCTGCCAAATGAAGAGCAGGATCATTGTTTTAATGCGCTTAAAGAATTCTATGGGGAGAGCCTGAAATCGGTATAGTAATTTGGGGAGGAGCGTCATTTTTATAGCGGGCACACGTCCCAGCCAGGAGAGGAAGAGCGTCTTCCATCTTGTCAGTTCCGCTTGGATACGGGCTAGGATAGGGGGAAAGTTGGCTGAGTACAATTTCTCCAGTGTGGGTGTGAGTTGCACCCCTAGATATTGTATGGAGGAGGACGCCCACGCCAACGGTGTCAAAGAGCGGAGAAGCAGGGACTCCTGCATGGGAGAGGGTTAAGTTGAGTATATGGGATTTACTCAGATTGACTTTAAAGCCTGCCGCCAACTCAAAGGAACTGAGGACCTCCTGCAAGTGTGGAAGTGAGCTACTCTGGTTTGACAAGGAGAGGAGGACGTCGTCCTCGAAGAGGGAAATTTTAGGTGATTCCCCGTGAAGGGTAGGCCCTCTATTCCTGGATGCTCCCTTACTGCTAAGGGTTCTATGCTAAGGGCGAATAACATGGGGGACAGGGGGCAACCCTGCCTGGTTCCCCTGGTATGGCCGAAGGAGGAGGATTGCACTCTGTTGACGGAGACTTTGGAAGTGGGACGTCGGTAGTTGACCTGGAGCATCTTTATGAATGCGGAGGAGAAGCCAAACCGTGCTAGGGTGGCCCATAAGAATTGCCAATCGACTCGGTCAAATGCTTTTTCGGCATCTAGACCGATTAATACAGCAGGAATTTTAAATTTGTTGGCTTTTTCGATTAAATGGATGATACGGCGGGTGTTGTCATGTGTCTGGCGCCCTTTTATAAAGCCCTACTGGTCGGGATGGATGATGAGTGGCATAAAATCCGTCAACCGCCTGGCCAGAATAGAGGAGTACAATTTTGCGTCAATGTTCAAAAGGGCAATGGGGCGGTAGGAAGAGCAGCAAGTGACATCCTTCCCCGGCTTAGGGATCACAGCGATTACTGCCTCCGCCATGGAGGCAGGGGGGTCGCCCTTCAGGGCCATCTGATTGAAAAGTCGGACTAGATGTCGACCAATGCCCCCCATGAAGGTTTTGTAAAATACGGCTGTATACCCGTCCGTACCGGGTGCCTTATGGTGTTTCAGGGCTCTGATAGCTGTTTGCACTTCCTCTAGGGTAGTAGGCACTGTAAGGGTCTCATTCCATTCTGGGGAGATTTGCGGGACAGGAAGATCCCTGAGAAAGGCCTGCTGGTGAGTCGTGTTGGGGGTGTCAGCTGTGTACAGCGAGCCGTAGAAGGATTCAAAAAGTCCTGCTTTATCCTCGTCTCTGTGTAGTATGTTCCCTCCCCCATCTTGAAGTCCCCCTATGTCTTCCCTTTCCCTCTTGTCCTTCAGCTGTCTAGCAAGGTGTTTCCCTATCTTGTTGTCCTGGGTGTAAGATAGATTGCGTAGTTTAAGGAGGGTGAATTCTGCCATGTTGTTGTATATGGCGCGTAACTTACCCTTGAGAGCTGTGAGGGTGCGTAGTGTCAGCCTGGTGGGTTTGAGTTTGTGAGCCTGTTCAGCCTTCTCCAGTTCCTCCTCTAAGCCCTCCATTTCTTTCGCCCGGCGTTTATTTAGGGCTGAGTTAAGCGAGATGCATTTGCTGCGTAGCACCGCCTTAAAGGCGTCCCACGTATTGTACTCAGAGGTCGCCTCCGGAGTGTTAAGGGTAAAAAATTCAGCTATAGTCTCCCTTAGCTGTGTCATGGAATCCTTGTCCCTCGTCAGGGCCTCCGGGAAGTACCAACGGGCTGGTCTGAGGGCGTTACCTAGCCAGGAAAGGCACACCGTGTACATGCCGTGGTCAGAAATTGAGATAGGAAGTATCTTGGCATCCTGGAGGCTACCCCGCAGGGACTG
The DNA here is from genome assembly GCF_964263255.1 of Lissotriton vulgaris. Classification (NCBI taxonomy): domain Eukaryota; kingdom Metazoa; phylum Chordata; class Amphibia; order Caudata; family Salamandridae; genus Lissotriton; species Lissotriton vulgaris. Next base: position 31,032,573 of record NC_141687.1, on the reverse strand, counting down.
ACTCATAAAAATGTAATCTAGTCGGGAGTACGTTTGGTGCATGTGTGAGAAGAAGGAGTAGTCACGTGTAAGTGGACATAGGGTACACCAGGTGTCCAGTAGGCCCACGTCCCCGATTTGTGTCTGCAGGACCTCTGGGAAGGAACCCGTGTCAGAGCGGCATGCGTGTGTGCTGTCAAGGTCCGGTTGCCATACTAGATTGAAATCCCCCATAAGAAATAAGGGTCCCTCTTTAAAATCTACCACCTTCTTCAACTGTAAATGTAAAAAGTGCTTTTGCCCCTCTTACGGGCGTAAAGTGTAACAAACGTGCAAAGTGTACCCTTGAAGCGGCCCTTGACCATTAGCCACCTCCCAACCTTTTCAACCTGACAAGCCAAGGGCTGGAATTGTGCTCCCGGACTGAAGAGGAGAGCCACCTCTTTCTGTTTAGTGGAGGCCGAGGCCTTATAAATGAGAGGATATCTTTTATGCTTAAGACGGTGGTCCTCCTTTTTTAACAAGTGAGTCTCCTGGAGAGCCACTACATCTAATTGGCGATCTAAAATGTACTTCCAGATCTTCTGGCATTTCTGCGGGGAGTTGAGCCCCTTGACGTTCCAAGTCCCTATAGTAAGCGGCATATCAGGTTAGACCCTCGAGTTACTGCATTGAAAGCCTCACCCTATCCCATTCCCCCCTGTAGCAGGCTATACCTTCCCATCCTCCCTCGTGGTTGCCCTCTCGAATGTTCAGCAGGAGCAGTAAGGCCTCTCACCCTCTTCCCCGGCAACCCTCCCCCCCTCCGGTGCCGCGCTAAATCAATCCACAGCATGTGCCCCAGGGGGCCTATAACGTAATTCTGTGCCGCTTCCACTCCACCCTTCCCCTCCCCCCCTGAAAACCACCCCAAAACAAAAAGTTTGTAAAGCTGAACAAAGAACAACAAATATAGTACATTGTCCCAGGCCTAACCAAAGTCTGTCCGGGCCTGCAGTACGTGATAACAAGAGTGGGTTGTGTGAGAATGGCGGCTCGACGGTTCGAGGCCCCCCGCCCAGACCCCAAATGAGCAGCCATACTTAGCTAGTCAGGACCGCATCAGCAAAATCTCATGGACTGTCCCTGGAGACTTCTTGGATTGCCGCTGCTTTCTCTTGCTCCATCGTTTCCAGGTTCGGCTTGAGGTGTTTCCTGGAGGGACGTCCTCTTCTTACCGTTTGCCAACTGTCGCCGCGTGTCCGGGGAGAACCAGACGGGGCCCCAGATGAATGTCCACCCTCCTCTTCGTCGGGCTGGCCCTCCTCCGGCGATAACCCCAGTAGGCTACACGTGTCCTTCAAGGAGCGCAGCTGATGGAGCACCCCGTTCCATTTAAAGAACAGTCTAAATGGGTGCCCCTATGAGTACGGTACCCCTTCTTTGCGGAAGAGGGCGGTGGCCATCTTGAACGTTCTCCGCTTTTGCAGGGTGATTGCCGAAAGATCCTGAAAAAGTTCCACCTCATGGCCTTGGAAGCAAAGAGGCTGTTTGGGCCGCGCTGCTTTCAGAATCCTTTCCTTGAGGGGGTAGTCTGGCATGAGGGCCAATATGTCCAGGGGGGACCCCGAGCACGGCGGGCCGGGCCCACCCGGTGTGCTCTATCGATGCGAATTTCAAAGTCCTCACTCTCGTCCAGCACCGATCGGAACAGAGTCTGCAGGTATCCTGTCATGTCATCCCCCTCCGCTTTCGGCAGCACATTACGGACCTGGATATTATTGCGCCTTGAGCGGTTTTCCAGATCTTCTGTGTGCGATTGGAGATCAGTCTGTTGGTCGTTAAGTCTGATAATTTCTTGCCTCAGAAATTCCACTTCCTCACCCCGTGCCTGTCCCGCTAGTTCAGTGGCGGCCACTCTTTCCCCCAAGTCATCAACGTCCCGGCGCAACTCCTAAATTCCCCCGCCATTTCTTGTCAGAGGGACTTGAAGTCCTCTTTGAGAGAGGCGAAGAGAGTCTCCATGAAGGCCTTGGTCGCAGGCGCCTCCCCCTCGTCGTGATCCTTCCGTTTAGGCGGGGGAGCCTGAGCCAGCTTGTCAGGGCTTTTGTCAGCCTTCGAGGGGCCTTTGCCCAGCAGTTCGGTTATGGTGCGGTTCCCTTTGCGATTGGAAGAGGACATCCTCTCTCCTCGCGGCAAGGCTGCTCGCTGTCCTCTCAATCAGGATCCTGTCAAGGTGCGGTAGTATCGAGGTCCTCCTGGGTCCAGGCCCGGGCCGCACTGGATCTCAGCGCCTCGTGGCTGTTTCAGCCGCACATTCGCCCGTGGCTATGCCTCCTCCTCGGGGGAGGGGGGGTCCGACCGACGCCCCGCGGCGCCACTCTCAGGCCTCCGCAGCTGTGGCGCCTTCGCCTCGGGTGGCGGCCAGCCTCCGTGGGCCGTGTGGTGTCGTCTGCTTCGTTCGTCCGTACTGCTCCGGGTGACCTCTACCCCCCACAGGGCCTACTGGGTCCGAAATATTTGAGAGAAGTCTCCATCGGTGCTTTCCCAGGCCGTTGCGCTCACCTTTTGAAGCGCCGTCACTGCCGGATAGGCCCAAGCCGAGGCCTCGAGTATCTTCCAGTTCCGGCCTCGTGGGTGCCTCTCCTCCCAGACCGTCCACCGAGGTCCGCCGCCACGCCCCTGCGAATGTCTCTTCTGGACCCCCACTCCAACCAGAGAGGGTCTCGGAGTGGCCTCACCGGTCAGTCGCTGGAGGCGGAGGGCGCATTTGCATCCCTCGCCAGGGCAGGGGACCACCACCTCCCGCCTCGCCGTCGGTCTCCTCCGGCGGCTCCGCCTAGCCGGTCACCGCTCCATCCCCAAAGGCCACCGGAACTCCCGACCACTGCAGGGGAGTCTCCTGTTCTTGTCGGTGTCGGCCCCGCTGCCAGAAGAGGAAATGGTCCGCTTTAGGGCTCAATTCGGGGAACGGGGACGGGGAGCCTCCGGACAACACGTCTTGTTAAGCTGCCATCTTGGCCACACCCACCAGCTCCTTTTTAAAGTCCCTTAACGACGCTAGTAGGTCCTCACGTGTGAGAGCCATGCCGCCTCTTGATTGTGCTGCACCTTCCCTGTCCGCCCCTGTGCCAGCTTGGGCGAAGTAGCTGGAGACTCTGTTACTGTTAGCCTTCTTTGGTGGCATAGGATACCAGGTGTTTGGTCAGCTCGGGTTGTCGTCCAGTCTGCCTGTCATGTGCCCAGTGTATAGCTCTCCAGGTGGGGGCACCGTATTCTACAACGCTGCGCCGGACAGTAAGGTCAGGAAGATCTCAAATGGTCAGCCAGAGGCCTCACTGTGCTGCCCGCATTCACCGCTTCATATTAGCTCCCTCTCCTGGGGTGATCAAATGTTGTAAGCAGGCAGCCTCCTTTGATCATGTCCTTCAGAGTTGGGGGCCTCTCCCCATGCTGGTCAGCCCATTGTTCGCCCCGCCGTGATCCCGCTCCCTGGTCAGCGCCTTTTTAAGATCAGGCAAAGTGCCATGGAGGTCAGGGGACTGGGCCATTGCTATTCAGACCATTGCTATTGGTGAGCGGCCTCCATCAAATGTCGCCAGTGTTCCCGCCAGGCGGTTTGCTCCTCCAGTACGTTCCCCGGTAGTCCCTCCCCAGGGTGCAGGATATCTTGGCCAGAGCTCACCACATGCTGCGCGTCAGGATCTCACCGTTGCCTCTCTTCACCTCCCGGGCGAACAGTGACTTTTGTTTTGCAGGGCCTCGCAGCTTGCCGCTGTTCACCTCCTCGTTCACAGCATGAGACGCGTCTGCATTACGGATGTGTGCGGACCGGAGGGGCCGCCATTCTGGGCTTCTCCACGCCGCGCAGGCCTCACCACATCGAGCCCCGGCAGTGACTCTACAGCAGGAACACCTGATGCCACCCGGCAGTCTCACCGCCCAGCGCTTCACCTCAGCTCGATTTTGTGCGCTTGCAAGCGCCGTGCAAGCACCATCTACGGGACCTGGAATGGATCCGGTCGGATTCACGCCGAGCGGCCATGATGGTTTGGGTATTTAGTTTTTATATGGAATCAGCAATATAGATTCAGTTTGTCTAGATTTTGCTTGTCCTTGCATACCTTTTTGGCAGCTTTCCCGCAGCAATGCAGCTGGTCTAATAACCATATGTTGTGTCCATGTAACAATATGACAAAACTAAGCACCATACATTTGTTTTGTTCTGTCCTTTGTATAAGACCGTGAGAGTCACATTTCTATCTCCGCTGCGGAGGGCTCTATGCCCTTTTATTTCTGTAGGTTTCAACTACCTGCTTTCTCTGGAGTCAATTGATACTTGCTCAGCGGTTTTAAACTTATTGACCCCTTTTTTGCAGATTCACTCATATTTTTTATGTATGATACCGATGCCTACATTGTATTGATGATTATATATTGAATAATGCTGCCATTACTGTCCTTTAAATTGCACTTGGTTGAATTAGTTTTTATGATGAAATATATTTATGCGCTTTAATGATTCATTATTAAATCGAATAAAGCTTGTTTCGAACTGGACTATAAAGTGCATAGGACTCTGTCGGAAGCACAAGAATTAGAGTATCCCTTTTGTCCTGCAAACTTACATGGTTTATTGGGATCTGTATTGATCCTTTGTATTAGATATGATATTCAAGGAATGCCAAGATGAACTGCTTCTTCCTAAGGTAGCTCAGCACTCTAATTAATGGTACGTGCCGTGTGCACTAGTATTCTAATGTATGTGAGCAGAAGCGTCACTGCATAGTGGCATCAAGGCATGATGTATAAATGCAACAGGGTTGTCCACTGTAATATAGCATAATAGTCACAAGCCGGTGAGAACTGCTGAGAAAACACCCCACAAACACTGAACCCCATACTCAGCGACGGAATCCCCAATGCTCCCTGTAAGCAAGAACATAGATGAATAGCACATGGCCAGGTCTGGTGGCGCTCACTGCGGGGGCCTGTGTTCGACCTCATGGTCACAGGTTCGAATCCCGGCGGGTCCACTCAGCCTTTCATCCATCTGAGGTCGATAAAATGAGTACCATTGAGTTGGGTAACAATATACATCTGTTATTCAGCGCCTTGAGACCCTTGGGTGATACGTGCGCTTTACAAATACACATGTTATGTTATGTTATAGTTCATTGTCTGAACACAGCCGGCCTGGCCTAAGGTGAGGGAAAGCAAATAGTCTCTGCACATTGCAAATGCCACTACCTTATGAAAGAGAGGCAGGCGCATTCCACGCCACCTTAAAAAAACCCATAAAGATAACATCAGTGAACAGCACTTGGACTAACTGCCCACGGACAGTGTAGGGTTCACGGCCGGCACGCCATTGTGTTACAACCTTTGAGCGGTTCTCTAACTACCCTGCATCCGACGCCAGCATTCACGCAGTATCACTTGTTTGCCCCGCTGTTTCCTTTCATGATCCAGCACTTGCCAAGGTGGACTTGCTGAACCTCATAGCCTCTTAAGAATACATAAAGTACATGGTGCGATCTGGGTACAACCGGCGGAGTGTAGCTGGGTACAGCATGGCATCATTGACATCTGAGGCACGATGGAGCTTTTTGGCATCTGTAAATGCTCGCCTGGCCTCCTGGATGGCAAGTTTGAAATCCGGGCACAGCAAGTTTAATGCGTTGTCTCTAGCTTTTGTTCCACGCACCTCCTTAAGGCAGTGTGGCCCATGGTGCTTTCTCTCCATGCTGGTGCACTTCCGGTTGTTGTGTCCTGCTGAACACAGTCTAGTATTTTACCAGCTACTCCCACGAGGGCTGGCCCATACACCCACCCTACTCCGACAAACACAGGCGTCACCGGTCAGGTGACCCTGCCAATAAATGAGCCCAAGTTTACGTGACCCAGTCTAAACACCATAAATCCAGGGTCTGCGTCCATCATTTCAAAGAATGTCGGCCAAGACCCACAACTTTACACCGGCAGCAAAGGCACTGCGGTGCCAATGCAGCCCCACCAACCGGTGCCGCTGCTCACACCCACTGCGCACGGGCAGTCCAGGGGTCAGACAGATGGCCTGCTCTGCCCACCGACTACTCCATCTTTAGAAATGACGAAACAGGTAAAGTTGTGGGAGGGGTTGCAGTCATCTTTAGAAACTCCCTACAATTCAAAGTTTTCCCAACAGCTCCTTCTGTAATTTCAAATGCCTTTCTCTGGAGCTTCAAGTGCAACACTGCTCCCCTTTCAGATTTCATGCCATCTTTCACCCGCCTGGTGATTGCTCCTCCTGCTTGGAGAAATTTACCGACTTCGCCAGCGACCAATACACTCAAAGTGACAGACCAAGTTTTCTGGGAGACTTTAATCTTTGCTGGGGCTCTTTGGAAGACTCAGCTGCCAATAGGCTTGCCACTTTTCTCTCAGTAAATGATCTTATCCAACACTGCACTGAACAAAACACACTCTAAGGCAGGGGTCTCCAACCAGTCGATCGCGAGCTACCGGTAGCTCGCCGAGACCCTGCCGGTAGCTCGCGCTGCATTGTGCTCAATGTGCCTTGCCTAGGTTGCATCTTTAAAATTATACCATTGTAAATACCCAGCAATAATGTATTACATGCACGGACCGGAAGCAGGCATTCCCACCCGTGAAATATTACATTTGCGCAGGTCTGAGCGATTAATGTGCATGCATGAACATTGTTTATAAGCCCCCGACCGCCGAACAGTCCCTGCACGTCCACAGAACCCGCCCTCACCCAAAGCAGCTGCTAACATTGGCCTTCAGCTTAGCTGGGGCGGGGCGGGGTGAAGAGGATGATGTTCATCTCTCCTTCCTACGTGGGCAGAGTCTCGTGACCCACTCTAAGTGCCCCCTGCCTTTTCCTCACAGGCCCCGTGCTTTTCCAGTCACGAGTGGCAAGTGCGGAGCTGCAGCGGGCGTGGCAGCGCAGAGCAGCTGGTCGCGCAAGCGGTATAGAACTGCTGGGACCCGCACCATTGGCCCTCTTCAACAATACAGCCTGCCGCCTTCTTCTATCAACTGAGCAGCAGGTAAAGCAAGCCGTGTGAGAGGCCTCTCGGAGGTCTTAACCTGATCCGTGTTAATATCGGGGCACCAACTTGGTTATCAATGAGTCAGCGCCTTCCATAGTAAACTGGTATTTGCACTCCTGAATTAAAACTCCCATGTTATCAATCTGGGGCCCTAGAGTAGAAGTAATCAACCACATTACAGCGGCAGCCAGTGCGGTTTTTAAATCCAACTTTAAAACCCATAAAAAAGGGTCGAGGCCCAGGGTTCATGAAATTTGACTAACCTCTGGGAGAGAAAAGACTAAGAGGCATTAATGACGCACATTCTTGCCTCAATCCTGTCACTCAGGTCACAGAGAATTAGAGGTTTGGACGGGAATCTTACACAAATCACAGAAGGCAGGCGGGCAATCTTAATACGATCGGATTTTCCGCACTTTGAAGATTCCCATGTGTTAAGTGTTTTATGTATAATGAACCGCGTATGCTATTTCATGTCAGCAACCATAAGAATTATTTTTTCTACTAGTCTAGATTCGTCCAGACTCCAGCGCATTCCAGGAAGTTTGCGACATAAAATACAGGAAAAAATAAAGAATTTAAGTAACAAACTAGTTACTAGTATAAAGGAAATCTATGGTGCCTAATCACCCCTTACAATGGTGGAAGGGGAATGTGTTGCCAGTGTATCGACTACCCGTCACCTACAGAATATGTACGGTTATTACAGCGGACCCAGCTCCCCCTCCCACACCACCATTTGCAGATCTCGGCAACACCCCTTGCTTGACTAACTGTGCATAAAAAAGCTCTGAAGTTTCCTGGGTCCATGCACAAGTAACTCATCCAGTTCAGGTTTTCACTGTGCATTCTGGATGGAATTTGTAGCCACGATTTCATGTTTTAAATAGGACTACTGGCCCCGCAATTCAAATTAAAAACCCGGATAGACTGTACTGCACGCACAATTGAAAACGGATTCAATGCTGGCGAACAACTCTGCTCGGACTGGCTCTCGGAGTCACAGCATCAGACGTCTGAAATGTATCATCAATTCACATCGAGGGAGAGACACAGTTTCATGTGAGACATGTTCAGTCCTTCCTGACTTTGTAATCCGCATCACTTTCCTTTCTGGGACTTGTTATTTTGCACTTTCTATCACAGGTATGGGCATTCAAATCCCAACAGGCTAATAATGTATCAGGCATGACAGTGGGCCCACGTGGTAGCCACGTTTGTATCCAATCCTTTCTGTGTAATGCCACTTCGGTGAGTGAGTGAAGCTTTCACTGCAACTGGCTGGCTATGTCTGCTCCTTGTGTGAAAGAATCTCTTGCCTGGGAGTCCCCTGCTTAGTGATGGATGACGGGATTGATAATTATTAAATCATTGCAGACTCGCCCCTTTGGCTTCTGAGTAGCTGCTGGCTTGCCTAGTGATTAAAGCACTGTGTAATAATAGCTGTTAGTCATACTTTTATTTATGTTGGTAACTGGACTGAGTCTGACATGACCCCCTCGAGGTGATCTGAAGCGTGTGGGGTCCAGTCAATACAAAAAAACAATGACTGTGTGCGCTCTGTGAGAAATGGCCCCCATTTTTATTAATCATTTATGCCGGTTTATGTTATGACAAATGTGTAATGATAATCTTTTGCCATAGATGGAATATAACTGTGTGAGCAAAAGTGCGATGTATGTCTGTACATCTGTGCATACTTGAGATCTGGCTTGGGTGTGAGAGTTCTGGCTTTGTCTTATTCACAATATTACCTCATGGCAGGCAACGCCCCCAAATCAGGCTCAAAAACTCAACCCCACCTTCCAAAGATGCCATCATTTTCTTTTAAGCTCTGGTCATAAAAACGTTCAAACTCGTCGGATGACGTTTTGCTGTGGTCCCCTTCCTTGGTGATTAGGTATTCCATGCAGCACTCCATTTCTGAAGGCAGATCGGAACACATCCGTGCCATTGTGAAAGTTCAGGAAACACCTGTCCTTTGGTATCTACAAAAAGAATGCCTACAGCCCTACACAGCTTGGCTGGCCCTGAACAACAGAGTGATGATGTTCTAATCTTCAGGCTGGGCTGGGGTAATGTACTTTTCAGGGGAACAGTCAGTTATCTCTAAAATGGCTGCTACACTTGATATCTTGCATTGTCTGGTTTGGAATATCAATGGTAGGTGTATGCAAAATACACATAATTGCTTTTCATGCAATTAATAGGAATTAGGTTTTAGAACGGTGAACTAGTTGAAAAACTACTACTATGTCAAATCACTTAGAATGCAAATATGCCATGTAGCGGTAAAGTTACATCAAACGACTACAACACATCCAAAACGCCTCGGCACGACTGATCCTTGACATGCCACGCCATGGCCACATCACCCCCCACCTCAGAAACCTGTACTGGCTCCCCGTCAACAAGAGGATCTCCTTTAAGCTCCTCACCCACGCACACAAGGCACTCCACAACACCGGACCAGCCTACCTCAACAGACGGCTCTCCTTCTACATTCCCAACTGCTGGCTATGCTCTGCTGACTTTTCACTCGCCACCGTCCCGCGCATCCGAAGATCAACCACCGGTGGGAGATCCTTCTCCCACCTCGCCGCCAAGACATGGAACACCCTCCCAATGAGCCTACGACAGACCCAAGACCTGCTGACCTTCAGGAGGATACTCAAGACCTGGCTGTTCGATCAGTAGCCCCCCCTCCAACCCCCCCAGCACCTTGAGACCCATGCGTGTATGTAGTGAGCTTTACAAATGATTGATTGATTGATTGATTGATAGGCTTAATTAGCCTTAACCTCAATGAAACTGGGCGTGGGAGGTCTCTCTGAAAAATGCGCGAGATGCTTGGGGTTTAGTAGCTCACGATGATTTTCACTGACCAGAAGTAGCTCTCACTACACAAAAGGTTGGAGACCCCTGCTCTAAGGGCTTAATTCTTGACCCTGGTATATCCAAAGCAAATATGCTAACTACTGCTGACCCTATTCAAGTAGATTGGTCCGACCACTTCATTATTCCCTTCGCACTGCACCTATTTCACTCTGCAACTCTTGGCCAACTTAAAAGGACTACTGCCTGGTTCCGTAACACTAAAAACCTTGACCTTGACATTCTTTGCGATTCTGCTCTGCTATCACTTAGACCCTATCATGTTAGACCCTAATTCAACGATCTTACATCCCATGGCCTCTCCAGTCTTGCGGTCGAAATTGATAATGTTGCTCCACTTCATAGCAAAAAGAAAAGGCCAATTCCTTCTGCACCATGGTTCATTAAATCCATTTATGAAGAAAGGGAGAATCTGAGATTCCTGGAGAGACAATGGAGACAATCTCCGTCCACCACTAATCTCTCTACTCCCGGTTCAGCAAGATCAAAATACCACAAACACAGTTTTCGTGAAAAAGCATCACACTTCAGAACCCTCCTATACTCAGCCAAAAACAGACTCAAAAAACTATTTGACGTCAACAAAATACAAACCTCTCTCCGTCAACCATCAAGCATGACAATCCTCCAAAGAAAGCAGCAGAATTGCTATATTCTTTGATGAAAAAGTTAAATCACTGGTGGAGCAGGTCATTTATTTAACCCGATTAGAGAAGTGCAAATTCTTAGTCATTTGGCAGAACTTTGACGCCATCTCTGAAGATGCCCTCCTCAAATGCATTCTCGAAACAAAACCCTCTAACCAATTTTCGAACCCATCCCTAGTGACATTGCCATTGACTTCTACACCCACACTCTTTCCTATTGGACCAGTCTGGTTAACCTCTTCCTCAGTCAAGGCGCGCTTTCTGTTGCCCTTAAAACAGGACAGGTTACTCCACTTCTTAAAAAACCCTCTGCTGATGCGACTGACCTCAACAACTCCCGCCCCATCACCAACCACCCTTTTCTTTCGAAAATCACAGATGTGTAGCAAAATAACTTTCTCTACATATCAAAGAAAACAATCTTCTCGACAAATTCAAATCTGGTTTCATTCAAGGCTGCAGCACTGAAACAGCCCTCCTGCAAGTGATCGACGATGGGATGCGAGTATTTGACTCGGGAGAGTCTTGTCTTCTGATCCTTTTAGACCTTTCTGCAGCCTTTGACGCTGTTAATCATAACACTCTCCTGAACACTTTAAAACAGAGAATGGGCTTGGAAAGCACAGTGCTTAAATGGTTTGCTTCATTCCTCTCCGACAGATTTCAAGTGATTAAAATAGCCAACATCCTTTTGTCTTCAATGGCGGTAGGTCAAGGCATCCCTCAAGGATCTATCATCGCACCCACTTTGTTCAATCTTTACTTGAAACCATTGGGAAATCTCCTAAGTACATTTGGAATCTTTACCACCTCTGTGCTGATGAAACTCAAATCTACCTTAAGTTGTCTTCCGCACATGACATCTTAATCCTCAACACTACTCTCAACTCTATCCGAAACCGGATGCCAGTTTATCAACTGATTCTGAATGCTTCTAAAACGGAATTCCTCCCTCTCTCTACCTCACTCTCTCCTCCTCCAGTTCAATCGTGAATGAATAAGCTGAATTTACTTAACAACAAACCTATTGTTGTCGACAGCGCTAAATCCCTTCGAGTCATACTTGACAAAAGGCTAAATCTACACTCCCACATCAATTCCATCGCAAAGAATGCACATTACCAACTGCGCCTTCTCTGGGGGATTCGACGTTTCTTTGCAGGGCAAGACCTAAAAATCTTGGTCCAATCTCTGGTTCCCTCTAGATTGGACTATTGAAATTCTCTCCTTGCTGGCCTCCCCAAATCCCACCTTTCCCCTCCTAAATCTGAACTCCATTTATCAGCTCATTTGTTTATGGTGCCAAAAGAAGTGATCACATGATGCCCATACTGTTCTCTCTTCAATAGCTTCCCATCAAAGCAGGGTCAATCTACAAGACTGCCTGTATCACCCACAAAGCCTTGCACACTTCCTCCCCTCGATACCTGGCAAATAAACTTAAAATCTTTGGAGGCTCCAGACCTTTACGTAATCCTGAAAATGTACCGCCTGAGCCCCCCACCTTCAAAAGGGAAAGATCGGTGACTCAATCGTTCTCAAGCAATGCGGCTAGAATCTGGAACTCACTTCCTCCACTACTCCATACTACCACCTCTACCCGGACTTTCAAAACTGACCTCAAATCTCTTCTCTTCCAAATACACTTCCAGAGTTAATACAATGTTGTAAATATTGCTACCTGTTTCGGTATTTTGCGTGAGCTTAGGCCAGTCCTGAAATTTTTTGACGCCCCAACCAGACAATTGATTATCCAGGCCACTATACTCTCGCGATTAGATTATGCGAGTTCACTCCTGCTGGGGGCCAATCAAGCGGAAGTCATGCGGATGCAATGTGTTCAGAACGCTGCAACCAGAGCCCTGGTGGGCCTACCTAGGTTCTGCTCGGCAAAAGCAACCATTCATAAGCTCCATTGGCTACCCATGGCTCAAAGGATCGAGTTTAAGACTCTTTGTCTTTCTTTTAAAATTCTTAAGCTGTCTTCCCCCCAGATCTTGACGCATCTTCTTACCACATATGTTCCCTCCCGCTCTTTGAGGTCATTGGGTCAGAATCTGGCCTCAGTTCCACGGTTCAAACGTTCTCGGGCCGGAGGTCGGTCGTTCCGTTACCTCGCGGCCAAGATCTGGAACTCACTACCAGCTGATATCCGTGCCCTAGAGGATTTGTCTGCTTTCAGGAGGGCCATCAAAACATTCCTCTTCCCTCCTGGCCCATAAGAGTTCCCCGGGCTATTCCTTTTTTTCTTTCTGTTCTGTTATGTATTGGTGTCTTCCTTCTGCCAGTCAAAGCGCCGGGACGCCCCTTTGCTGGGGCAGCTGTGCGCTATAAAAATCACAATAACATAACATAACATAACATATGACTTCTATGCCTGGACTAACCTAATCCTTGTGGGTTTTTTTGTTGTTTGTGAATTAATAAATATATTACAGATTGCCAGCCACAAATGCAGGCCTGCCCAGCTCGCAGATCTTGTCCTGCTGGCACCGCAGCCAGCTGCCGGTATAACATAAACCTGGTTCGCATCAGGCAGGCACAGTGGACTTAAAGTTTTAGGGATTAAACATGCACGATTTGACAGATGTTTATGGGTGTTTGACAGCCGGGGTCTCGAGCTCCCAGATAAGGCAGCGTCATGGTTGGTGGTCGGCCACGCCCGCATAAATGCTTTGTCGCTGCCTGGAAAATCTGAAACTACTTTAAAAGATTTCATTGTTGGTAATTTGCAAATTTTGAAAATTCTGCAGGGAACTAAGACATCTACGTTGTCTGCTGCCTTCTTTGAACTGTCCCTAGTAATGAAGAGCTTGTGATCCGCGGCGCGTGGCAGACAGACACTCACGCTTGTATTGTTTGTTTTAGAGTAGTGCTTAATTTGTAAATGGATAAGTGCCGATGCCCAGCTCTTAGGAAACAAAAGAGGTCGCTGTACTGTTCCTATGGGAAATGGGGGAAGTGTCTAGCTGGCATGACCACAGATGTTAGAGTAACATCCTGGGGCATCCATTTTGTTGGATGTAATGGCCTCACACACCCCGAAGGATGTCATGCTTCATCATCGGCAGTTGCTCCTCGTCGGGGAGGCGGTGCAATCCCCGACGGGCTCACCTCAAAGAGGGGCTCTTTGGCGGAGATCTTTTTCCAACTGCCTTATGGTGAGGTGGGGGTGTGTGGACCGGGCTAGGTGTGGTGATGTGTGGGGTATTAAAATGTAGCAAGGGGTACCGGAATTCAATTTATTCAGGGGGTCCCCTGGCTGCAGTTAAAAAGAGGGGTTAGGCTCACTATGAGTCAACAAGTTAGGTCAGGTGACCCTAGATGAGGCTAAAGGTGATGAAGGTCGACATGTTTCACGCTATGGGTATAGTCACCCGCGATTCATCAGGACCGTGTAAATGTGCAGTGTCAAAACATGCTAGTGTCATGTATGTCTTATGTTTACCTCTGTGGGTACTCCTATGCCTAAAGGTTGAGGACTACATGCCACATGAGGGGTCGGCGGGATTAGACATCAGGGAGAGCCCAAGGTTAAAGCTCGTTCCTCCTGTGTCCGCGCAGATCGACCTACCCTTCACCGCCGAGCTCGAGCATGTTTTGACACTGCACATTTACACGGTCCTGATGAATCGCGGGTGACTATACCCATAGCGTGAAACATGTCGACCTTCATCACCTTTAGCCTCATCTAGGGTCACCTGACCTAACTTGTTGACTCATAGTGAGCCTAACCCCTCTTTTTAACTGCAGCCAGGGGACCCCCTGAATAAATTGAATTCCGGTACCCCTTGCTACATTTTAATACCCCACACATCACCACACCTAGCCCGGTCCACACACCCCCACCTCACCATAAGGCAGTTGGAAAAAGATCTCCGCCAAAGAGCCCCTCTTTGAGGTGAGCCCGTCGGGGATTGCACCGCCTCCCCGACGAGGAGCAACTGCCGATGATGAAGCATGACATCCTTCGGGGTGTGTGAGGCCATTATATCCAACAAAATGGATGCCCCAGGATGTTACTCTAACATCTGTGGTCATGCCAGCTAGACACTTCCCCCATTTCCCATAGGAACAGTACAGCGACCTCTTTTGTTTCCTTAGTGCAAAACACGGACACAAGCTGCAACTGGACCTTCCACCCACCTCGTGGGTGGTTAACCGTGTCCGTCGATCGATTGATCTCCTTCTCTAATCTCCCTCCTTTTGATACAGATGCCCAGCTCTTCTCAGAAGCACCCTGCCGATGCAATTAAATGTCGGCGGGCTGAGTTCCAAGGCAGCACAGTCCTGAATCCGCCTTATATTGACTACCAAACACTCCCTGTTCTTCAGTCTCGCTCTTGCTTTCTTCCTTTGTGATGGTTTTTCCGTCTTTCTCTTCCTCCGTCTTTCCTCTTTGTGTGTATTTCTCTTTCTTGCTCTCAGTAATTGTCTGAAACTGAAATAAGGGCCTATCCTTCTTATGTGTCAGGAAACCGCTCAAGACCTTGCTGTTCTCCCAGGCGTATGACTAGTTAATTCCCTTTGATTCCAGCGCCTTGAAACCGTTCAGTGTACGTGCGCTCAACAAGTGCCTTTAACATAACATAACATAACATAACATATCCTGGAAAATGAGGGTCGGTTACCCCCGTCGGCACCCACCTGCTCAAATTAAGCACTGCTAGGGAGAATAAACTGTTGCTTGGCACAACTAGAGTCCTAACATAGATGGAGAATGTGCCACTATAGTCCATACAATTCACGAGTTGTCAAGTTTCAGGAATATGTAGGCAAGAATAATTCAATTGAAAGCCATATCTTGCAGTGTCTTTCAGAGGAAAGCAGGTGAATCCCACAGGTACTATCCCAGAGACATGCTGTTAGTACTTGTACCATTTCACTGAATGTTAGCACTGTAGCTGCTCAATAACACTCTTGATAGCAAAGCTGCATGCCAGTCGTATGTGCTAAAGGGGTGGAGTGGGGTGATTTATTGAGAGTGATTCCAGCTCTGTTTACAAATCTTTCATCAGAAGTCTCTTAGAGTGCAGAATTGAACATTACCAGGAGGTAAATAAAGCTGCTCTGTGCTCACAAGACCACCTATCGAAAGGGGTCTGGGTGAGAATTTACTATTTACAGGTCTTGGCAATCTGTGCCGTCAAAGCCAAGAAGTATGGGGTAAGGATAGCAGGACAGGTAATCTCCTCAACACAAAGCTGGTGGTTGTATGAAATCACTGTAGTGTTGAGAAGCCTGTGTTCAATTGTTATTTACATTGAGAAAGGTATGTGCAAAGTTACTGAGGGAGAAGAGAACGAGCAGCTCCAGAGAGAAGCCTTTGGTGGATGACCCATATTGGAGGCCACTCTTGACAACTGATTAGCTTTTTGTTTTATCACCCAAGCTGAGCACCTTGAAGGGAAGGTCCAAATCCCAGTCTGTGTGGTGCTGCAGGGCCAGCACAGCAGCTGTGCATGCTGTAGCTCGGGTGGGGCAAACAAGGAGGCATTCCTCCAGCTAACAGAGCCATCCTACTTTGTACCCCCCAAGTTTAGGAAGGTAGGCATAATGCGTGTCTGGAATGCTTCAGGTTGTAAAATAGGGGCACGTTGATTGCAGCGTTCTATTTCAAAGTGCCTTTGGTGTTAGATATTACGCACTTCTCCTTACAAACTGTAAACTCTGCTCTCTTACCTTTGTCCAGGTGTAGTGCTGGTGGAGAGGAGTGCTCCAGGATCTCGGCCTTGTGACCGGTGGCAGCAGAAGTGTTCCTGAGGATGTAGAACATGCCGAGCACTCCTGCATGGGGTGCACCATCACACCTCATTATCCATGTACTGCACTGAAGGGACCAAAGACACAAAGCACATTCAGACCCCAGCTCCTCATGGACCTGAAGAAGCACCCCCTTGGTGTGCGTGGGAAGGACATACGTGTATGGGTGTGGTGCCCATCTGTTTCTGCACACATGTCAAATGTATGTGCACATGGTTCCAGTTTCCAGAGCAGACAGTAGTAGTCTTGGGGTACTTGGGGGAGGGGAGGCAGAGGAAGGAGGACCCTTTGAGATGGGGAATAATTTAGCACTATGTGACTAGGTTCATGCCCTGGAGTTCAGTGAGTTGTGATACCTCGTCTGTAGTGTATTGTTGCGTGCGGGATACAATCTAGATTTACTTTTTCATGACTTTCTGATCAAATGCACTTTGCCAAAATACCAGAAGCAGGTTTCAGTCATGGTAAATGTTTTCGGAAGCGTGTAGTGTGGCAGTGTTTTAGCACATTTGGCCTTGGGTGACACTTGAACGAGTTTAGTTCTGCGAGTGAGTGGTACCAGCAATGTTTGAAAAGGCCCAAACCACAGGGGCCAGTGGCAGATCCTTCAGCATGTCTAGGCTGGAGGTGTGCGCTCTAAACAGGGTTTGCAGAGAGGGGCAGGTGCCATAACCACCTTTGGCCTGGAACTGAAGAATGGCCTGCACTTTTGAGTCGTGAGCAGGTTCCATGGGAGATGTTTGAGGTTGCATGGAGATGTATGGGGTTACATGGAGATGTATGGGGTTACCTGGAGATGTTTGAGGTTCCATGGAGATGTTTGAGGTTCCATGGAGATGTTTGAGGTTCCATGGGAGATGTTTGAGGTTGCATGGGAGATGTTTGAGGTTCCATGGGAGATGTTTAAGGTTCAATGGGAGATGTTTGAGGTTCCATGGGAGATGTTTGAGGTTCCATGGGAGATGTTTGAGGTTCCATGGGTGATGTTTGAGGTTTCATGGGAGATGTTTGAGGTTGCATGGAAGATGTTTGAGGTTGCATGGGAGATGTTTGAGGTTCCATGGGAGATGTTCGAGGTTGCATTGAGATGTTTGGGGTTCCATGCGAGATGTTCGAGGTTCCATGGGAGATGTTTGAGGTTGCATGGGAGATGTTTGAGGTTGCATTGAAATATTTTATGTTGCATGGGAGATGTTTGAGGTTGCATTGAGATGTTTGAAGTTGCATTGAGATGTTTGAGGTTGCATTGAGATGTTTGAGGTTGCATGGGAGAGGTTTGAGGATGCATTGAAATGTTTGAGGTTTCATGGGAGATGTTTGAGGTTGCATTGAGATTTTTGAGGTTGCATGGGAGAGGTTTGAGGTTGCATTGAGATGTTTGAGGTTGCATTGAGATGTTTGAGGTTGCATGGGAGAGGTTTGAGGTTGCATTGAGATGTTTGAGGTTGCATTGAGATGTTTGAGGTTGCACTGGAGAGGTTTGAGGTTGCATGGGAGAGGTTTGTGGTTGCATGGGAGAGGTTGGTGGTTGCATGGGAGAGGTTTGAGGTTTCATGGGAGATGTTTGAGGTTGCATCGGAGATGTCTGAGGTTGCATTGAGATGTTGGAGGATGCATGGGAGAGGTTTGAGGTTGTATTGAGATGTTTGAGGTTCCATGGGAGATGTTTGATGTTGCATGGGAGATGTTTGAGGTTCCATGGGAGATGTTTGAGGTTGCATTGAGATGTTTAATGTTGCAGGGGAGATATTTGAGGTTGCATGGGAGATGTTTGAGATTGCATTGAGATGTTTGAGGTTGCATGGGAGAGGTTTTAGTTTGCCTGGAGAGGTTTGACCAGGATCAATCCAAGCCTGCGTTGGCAGGCTGTTGAACAATTTTGTAATTGTGGCGTCTGAGACACAGGTGTTTGGACTGGGCCAGGTGTAGAGAAGCAATGCGATTGGTCAGTTCCATGGCTGAAGAGCACAGTTTGGCAATATTTGTACAAGTCTAGTTTTGAAGCTTGGATGGTTAATTTGTGATTAAGTGCAATCCCAAGGAACAGACATCATGGGTAATGTTGTACCAGGAGTAGTGATGATATCAGGCATCTGGTGCTGTTGAAGCAGCTGTACTGGGAAGAGGGTTGGCCCGCAATACCTGCAAAATGATTGCATTTATGCAAGTCTAGACCATGAACGTGAGAAGCATGGATGACGCATGAACAGGCCGGGTCTCATCAGTGAGTGATATTTACAGTTTAACAGGTGCAGCCGTAAGAAGAATTGGAAATACTGAGATTTTAAGAAGTCTGGTTCCTGAAAAGGCGTTTATGATGTTTCAACATGTTTATTCATCGGGAGCAGGTGGAGTGGATGACATGTGCTCAGGGCTTCTCTCTGGGGTGGGTGGCACAGACAGCATTTGATAAATACGTTACTGGACGAAAGGGAGGAGACGCAGTTCTAAGGAGTGAGCTGCATAGGAAGCTTTGGAGCGAATGTCGTGTAGAAGGGGCCGCAGAAACGCCTCTTGAACAGTTCTAGGTCACGAGATAAATCAGCATTATCAGCATTTCTAGAAGGCTGCTACTGTGGAGCTGGCAGTGATGGAACTGGTAGTACAGGCGTTGGTTTGACAACTTGCCTGCTTTGGCAGTGTTTGAAATACTCAAAGGATCCTGGCAATATTGAAGGCATCAGAAGAGACGTAGTCCTGAAGAGCCAGAGGCTTGGGCAGCCAAGCTTGAACAGAAAGTGGTGTGGACAGCATTGAAACAGAATTAGTCCGGATGGCGTCAACTGACGTTGAACTACCATGGCTCCTAGGGGACAGCAGGATGAGCATTGCTTGAGCAGGTCTCACCCTAGGCAGCTAGTGGCACCCATAAAACAAGTCTGTTCTGTGGGAGTGGATGGCAGGAGTGCTGGCTGAATGGTTTTAGATCCAGAGCTCTTTATGGCAAGTTTGCATCATGAAGAATGACGTCATCTAAGATATTCAACCTGACTTAGTCCTGAGGAAGTGCTCCCTTTGCAACGTCTAAATGGGAGTAGTCCTGGCAAACTACTAGTGTAGACAAAAAATCAATTCATCCATCCTGGGCCAAGTGTGGTGTTGGCAATGTTTAATAGGTTTAGTTCAGACAGTGAATAGAGTAGAGCAACTCTAGAGTGTTAAAGGGCGTTCAGCATTAAAAATTAGTCTTGCATTGGGGAGAGCATTGCATGGGGGGTGCTTGAATTGGCCGAGGTCTGGGGCGGCGCGTGTGATGTCTAAACGAGTCTAGCGTTTGGCTTCAGCAGCACAAGCAATTTTTAAACAAGTTTTGAAGTCAGCATTGGGTAGCCAGGCCAAGATTTTAACAGGTGTGTATCCAGGGGAAGGAGAACCGTCCTAGGCCATGTTTGAATGTGTCTGCTAGATCTCCTTATCATATCCTGGAAGGGTGTGTGTGTGTGCATGTGTAAGCCTGCGTACGTGCACGTAACTGACCCCTACAGGGCGTACAGCACTAGGGATTATGTGTGCCAATAACTTATCAGCTCTTTTAGTGTCAGCAGAGGCGTGAATGCATCATCTGCTTGCACCTGGGGTTTCCACTGGTGTCCTTGCTGTGATGGAGAAGGTACAACTGTTGGCAGATCAGGACTTCCCATGACCCTCTCTCTGGCCTCCAGGCAACCTGGATTGTGCATCTGTGACCTGGATGTCTCCTCACTTCAACTGTTTCTGGGTGTGTCTTATTCCTGGACAGTTCCTCGTGCTAGACTTGAGGGGACATTGTAAAGGAGAGATATGCAGAGGTTACTGTTTTTGTGAAGCTACAGAAGGAAACTCCGTTCTCCGTTAACCATACTAGCGCCCCTGGAAACTCGCTCCTCGGAGCCTTAGATATGCACCAGACACAGATTTCCATCCCGAGGGCAGGGAGTGAGCATTTGGGAGAGTTTGGGGATAAGGGCAGCAGACACCGCTCCACCTATGGTCATAAAAGGACAAGACACTCTCAGGGCGTCAGTGTTATCATTCTGGTTTTTGTATTTTACCACTGCTTCTTCGGATTTAGATGATTATTTCTCAAACTGCAGCACCACCTGGATGTTCATCCTTCACAACCTCAATACTCGTTCTCATATTATCAAGATTTAGAAAATGTGCCTAGCCCACATCTCCCTTGTCGCACATCAGGCAGGATGGAGGACAGCCGTGGACACAGACCCTCTCCACAGACCGCATAGGGCCACAGTTCACCAGTGGCTCTACAGCACCCAGGGCCTCTACCAGACCAAACTATTTACCACTACAAGCAAACCTGGGTGCAAGCCTCCTACTTTCCTTGTAGGGTTGTCCATTCTATACACCCGTCTCCTTGTTCCAGTAGTCAATTGCGATCTGTAATGGCGCCTTGGTAAGAATAGTTTTTCACATCACTCCTTGCTTCCACCATTTAAGGTGATCCGTCCTTCTGTTCCTGTCCAGGGACAGGATAGCCTGCATTTGTTCTATATTGGGCCATAGTGCAGAATGGTCACTCTTTATCTCATTGCTGAGCTTAAAACTTTGATTCCTGAGGAATCGGAGGCTCAGAAGGGCAAAGTCAACCAGATCACAGTACAAGAGTACCGACCCACACTTTATTATTCAGCAAAAGAAAGAGTAGAATGTTTCAATAAGTTTGCTTATTGCCCTTTTGGTGATGGTATAGACTTGCTACTAATTACGTATTAATGTTTTCTAGTTCATTTCTTTAGTGCTTATTTAGCAACAAGTGAGGTTTTTAGACATATTCCAGAAAAGTGTAGTCCTGAGTGATAGTGTGGCTGTGTAAACTCAACTTGGTGAACTTCAGGACCTGTCCTCGGGGTTCACAGTTCTGCAGGAGAATGTTCACTGTTCTCGTCTACTTTCTTCTGAGTCTGCGGTCCATTGGTCCTTTGACAAGACAGTCTGTATGGTGTTTGTCCCTCTGCCGCAACATTTTAGATGGAAATTTCCAATGGAAAACTATTGTCCTGAAAATGTATGTATTTTAAAATATTTCTTTAACGGGTGACTTACTATTCTCTGTTCCTTTTGCCTGATTACTTTGTGTTCTTTTTTGGATTTTGTTTGCTATTCTGGTCATTCCCTCTCTTTCCCTCTGAAGCTTGCTAACAGGACCACTATTTTAAATTTCACCTGCTAAATGAAGGCAGTTTGTGTGCCAAAGAAGGCCCTGAATGGCAAGTAGTTGATGATGATATTTCAAAAATGTGCCGATCTTTGTTTTCAGTGGATTCCCCGCCAGGCAAGATTGTGAGTTTGAGGTTAGTTAGGCTCACGGCTTACAGTGGTGAGCCGTAGAGCCTGCGACAAATCTGTAGGCCAAGTTCATCATCGCAAAGTGTCATTTGCAAAAAGGGTTGCACTGTCTAACTCTTCTAGGCAATTTGCTAATTGAGTATGGTAGGTGTCTTTAAAAGAGGACCTAGTTTCTGGAAGTCTGATGCCACGTGGTTTTCAAAAAGGGGAATACAAGCAGGTGACACACTTTCACTCGTGGGAAATCAGGGACGTTCATATCTATAAGTGGTGAAACAAGTGGGTAATCTCTCCAAACTTCAGGGGTTCAGAAGCTTGACCGTGCCAGGTTCTAAGGCTCATTGACCTGATTGGGCGTTTTAACTACCATGTGCTCTGGGATTTGTGCCCTCATGTTCGTGATGGCACCATCCAGTCTATGCTTCTGTGAATATATTTGGATGAGATGTGGAATGCCAGGTTGACCTAGGGTGTGCCTCCACAACTGGATCTGCCCCGGTACATCTTCCCTTCAGGCTCATCAATGGTAGTATCCCCAACACAAGTCTCTGGTGACGCTAACCACACGTAACCTAAGGTGTTGTGGAAGACACTCGTATCTGAAGAAGGGAAACGTTGTCATGACTGTTTTATATAGATGTTGTAG
The DNA here is from genome assembly GCF_964263255.1 of Lissotriton vulgaris. NCBI lineage: Eukaryota > Metazoa > Chordata > Amphibia > Caudata > Salamandridae > Lissotriton > Lissotriton vulgaris. The sequence continues at coordinate 31,010,320 of NC_141687.1, read as the reverse complement.
ATTCATATTGCATATTTTGTACAGCTGTATAGCCTTGAATAAAGGAGAAATGTCTCCAGTCTGTGTATATCCCTTGGACTCTGTGGATTCTTTGTTGTGTACAAACCCTTGACTTTGGCAGGTTCTGTGCTTCTGGGGCTGTTGGAATTTGCAGCTATAGTATGACAGGAAGCCTTTGAACCACCCACTTTTGGTCTACTGTACAAGTTAGTTCTGCTAGTTTATACAAACATCATACATACAATGTGCATCACCGAATACTTTGCATTACACTTATGGAAATGACTTACTTCAAAATAGAATTGATTCATTCGCGTAACACTAGACAGACCTGTATTCTTCTGATTACCTTTTGGCCCACCGTGATTTCTAGAACTTAAGGCCATGTATAAGTGATACCTGGCTCTGAGAAGTAGATTAGGGTGGATACGTTCCTCTTCTAGTCAGCACGGCTGTGCTTTATACTGACCTTTCAGAGAAATAGTAAGCCCTGATGAAGCCGATACATTCGACGAAACACGTGTTGACTACTGGGAAGAATCTGCTGTTTCACCATTGAAAAAATCCACAGTAAAAGAACTTTGGAGTCCAAATTTTGGAACATCAAAACCTTTTGTGTGGAGTTGTTAACACTTATGAACTGATTATTGATAACACAATATTGTGTTTACTTGAATATAAATCGTACATATAGTGTGGGCCAAAGGGATTCGTATGACCATGTGGCAGTTCATGCCCATAGGCTGTCTTCTCGTATAAATGCTTATTTTTATGGTGTGATAGAAGTATGTTATTGTTGCCCTAAATAGAAGAAGGATAGTAGTTTTCTCACAGAGCACCTGATTGCCACCCCAGTGTTCCAGGGTACACTGCCCTCCAATGTTCCTGCTGCACCCACTGATCCTTTTGATGACTATTGCTGGGACCACTGTCTGTCCCCAAGGTCCGCTGCCCTACTGCCAACAACGTACCAGCTGCAACCAGGCGTCATGTGGATGTCTTTTGCATGGAGCGCTTTCTGTCACCCTTGGTATGCTGCCCTGCTGCCCACCAATGTACCCGCTGCACCCACACATCCTCCTGCTGTCTGTTACCCAAAGTATGCTGCCCACCAATGTACCCGCTGCACCCACACATCCTGCTGCTGTCTGTTACCCAAAGTAGTGCTGCCCACCAATGTACCCGCTGCACCCACGTGTCCAGTTGATGTCTAGTGCTGGGACTGCTGTCTGTCCCCTACTGTACGCTGCCCCTAACAAACCTCATACCTACAATACTGCGAACAAGGCTGTGGCTAATCCAGATAAAACTAAAGAGATGACTTTTGCCAGCTATAAGAACTTGAAAAATCTGGGCAATCAATAGATCTCTCAAACAGTCTTAGTGTCTGGTTTATGGATGCAGGATAACCAGATGTACATCTGAAACATATTTGCAGGAAGGCCCAGGCAGTCACTTTTACCTTCTGTAGATTATACCATCAGCTGTATACTTCTTCCGTGCAGGCCATCTTGCGAGTCACATAGGCAAAGCTGTTACCCAACTGTTCGAGGCATGTGGGCTGCTGAATTCATATCTGTGCATAGATCGCCGCCTAGTGTTGGGTCCGGATGATCGCACATTGTTGTCCTGGAAGAGTCTTCAAAGTATCACGAGATAGGTGGCTCCTCCCCTGGACTACAGTACGCATGGGCATCGACTCCATCCTCAGATTGTTTTTTTCCGCCATTGGGTTCGGATGTATATTGGTTCCCTCTAGTCGGAATCGATAAAAAACTTTTCTTAAGACCAAAAGGTCTTTAGTACACGTCGGTATTGTCTTGCGTTCGGTGCTAACTCTTCTAGCTCGGTTCCGAGCCGGATTCCATCTCCCGCGTGCTTTCGACGCGGAGGGCCCAGTCGACGCCTCAGACCCTATCGACTGTTCATCATGGAACGAAGTCCGTTCAAAAGATGTCCCGTCTGCAACTCGAAGTATCCCCACATCGACGTCCACCCGGTGTGCAACAAGTGTCTGTCGCCGGACCACGATGAAGCCAGTTGCATGGCTTGTTCCCGCTTCAGGTCCAGGAAGACGCTTAAGCATCGACGCGCTGCGCGCCAGGAGGCCCAGCAGACTGCACCGGCGCCTGCGGACATTTTCGATGCCGGGGATGTCGAGGAAGAAGTTACCGGGGACATCGGTGACAACCTGTCGAATCCCGCGTCGGACGTCGACGACGAGGTAGGGGATGACGACGGGGCCCTTGGGGCCATGGAGGATAGCTCGGACGAAGAGCTACCTCGCTCAGACACTGGAATCGTACCGATTCATAAGGCTCAGGTCGAGGGATCGCCACTAGGCCTTACCCAAGATCTTTTGATGGGTTCTACGGCCCCGCCTTCGGGCTCGACCACGGACATTGCTATTGAGCCGCACCCTGGTAAATCGAAACCGAAAGTGAAACCTACGGGCTCGACACAAGATACAGCGCAGGTGCCCGCCTCGAAACCGAAAGTGCGCATCACTCTGGTCGGATCCAAGGCCTCGGAGCCCTTGGCGCCAAAGAAGCAGAAGGGTGTTGTCGAGCCGAAGGCTCAAGTCAAGGGCGTTGAGATGAAGTCTGCCGCGCCGAAGACTAAAGTCAAGGTGGTCGAGCCGATTAAGTCGGCGCCGAAGGCGGTCGACACCAACAAAGGACTGGGTGACCCGAAGAAAGGACTTGGCGACCCGAAAGTTCTCGAGACTCCGCGTCAACAGGACAGGGCCAAGAGCGGCGCGCCCCGAGAGTCCACTACTAGTGGGGCCTCGAAGGATCCCATCGACTCGGCGCGCCCGTCCGCCGCGTTCACCAAGAAGGTGACGGACTCCCTACAGCGCATCAAGGAGAAGGCATCGACGGTCGGACCAACAGATCCTCCACCTCCGAAGCCAGTCGAGAAACCTCACAAGGCGTCGACGCCCATTCACTTTACGTTGCCACCGAAGGTGGCGCCGAAGGCTTTCACCCCTAAAGCGGTCTCCAGCGTCCCCGAGAAGGTGTCCTCTGTGCCGAAGTCGTCGACGGGGGCGTCCACCATGAAGCATTGACAATCTTCGGTGGACGAACAGCATGAACATTTTATTGATGCCGACACGGGCAGACTTTCCCTCCACAAGCGGAAAATTGCCCCGGAACAACCAATGGAGTCCTACAAGATTCCCCTCAAGAGAAAGAAGGACTCTGCTTCCACTCCTGTCCTGGTGGAACCAATTTCTCCACAGACTCTAGATGTCTCGCCCACTTACTCTGATGTGGAGGCTGGGGAGGGGGATGATGAGGATGAGTACAGCTATCCTGTCTATACAGACCCTGATGATACTAATGAACCCTGGGCTGCTGGTGCTGACCCAGGTGACCCTCATTCTGGACAAGATACTCAACTCTATTCTGTGAAGACGTCTCCTACAGAGGACTCAATGCCCTCATCGAACGGGCAGCTAAAAATCACAACGTCCAGCTCCATGCTGACCCTATTGACGTTGATTTCCTTTTTGATACCTTTTCAGTCTCAGAAAGGACTGTAAAAACTCTGCCTATGTTAAAAGGTGTCTTGAAACATGCTGGAGAGATCTTTAAAGAGCCTACCAGAGAAAGGGTGATCAATCCCAGGATTGAAAAAAAGTATAAGCCGGCACCTACGGATCCTCCCTATATTAAAGGACAGTTGCCTCTGGACTCTCTTGTCGTCTCGAATGCCCGGAAGAGGGCTAATTCTCAGACAAAGGGTGATGCTCCTCCCCCAGACAAGGAATCTAAGGTCTTTGAGGCATCAGGGAAAAGGGTGACAGCACAGGCTGCCAATATCTGGCGCATTTTCAATACACAAGCGCTTCTAGCGCGGTATGACAGGGCACACTATGACACACTGGAGACCCTGTTGTAACACCTGCCTGATGAATATAAGGAGGCAGCTGAGATGCTTATTCAAGAGGGGAAGCTGATCTCTAATGCTTCGATTAAGTGTGCACTGGACGCGGCTGACACCGCAGCCAGAGCGGTCAACACTAGTGTTATGCTGCGACAACATGCCTGGCTGAGAATCTCCGGATTTAAGCCGGAGATACAGACCACCATCCTTAATCATACAGTGAATCCATATCACCTGTTTGGCCCAGAGGTTGATACCACCTTAGAAAAGATAAAGAAGGACACGGAAACTGCTAAGTCCATGGGTGCCTTACAGTCCCAGCAATTCAGGCGTGGGTCTTTTCGTCGCTCAAGCACTAGAGGCGTTTCCAGAGGCCAGCTCTCACAAACAACGCAGTACTACAAGGGCAACACACAGTCCACATTCACCAACAAAAGTCGAGGTGGATATCGTGGAAACAGCGGCAAGGGCAGAGGTCGTGGAAACAACAACTTCAGATCCTCTGCCACCAACAAACAGTGACGCCTTGTCACTGCCCCCCGGCCACACAACACTGGTCGGGGGGAGACTTCAGCAGTTCCTGCCGGTCTGGAGAACCATCACCACAGACAGGTGGGTCAGGAAACTTGTTCAATACGGTTATTGTCTGGAGTTAACATCCACTCCACCCAACATACCCCCAAGACACGTCCTATGTCCGCCGAGCATTTGCACTTATTGCAGCAGGAAGTCCTAGTCATGCTGCAAAAAGGGGCAATAGAGCTCGTGCCTGTGCAGGAAAGAGGCACAGGGGTTTACTCCCTGTACTTCTTAATACCAAAGAAGGACGGGTCCCTCAGACCCATCCTGGACCTCAGGCCCCTCGACCAGTACATCCTGTCAGAGCACTTCCATATGCTGACCCTGCAGCAAGTGCTCCCGTTGCTCAGTCAGGGGGATTTTCTCGCAACTTTAGACCTAAAGGATGCGTATTTTCACATCCCACTGCACCCATCACACAGAAAATACCTCCGGTTCACCATCCAAAACCAGCACTACCAGTTCAAGGTTTTGCCTTTCGGAGTCACCACGGCACCCAGGGTGTTTACAAAGTGCCTGGCGACAGTGGCGGCGCACCTACGGAGACGGAACATTCCCGTCTACCCTTATCTGGACGACTGGCTCATTCAGGCAAAGTCAGCCCAGCAGTGTGCCGCTCACGCGTCCCACACCATTCACCTCCTTCACGATCTGGGATTCTCACTGAATTACCCAAAGTCCCTCCTCCAGCCCGCCCACATACAGCAGTATCTGGGTGCCACAATAAACACTCTGGCAGCCACAGCACAGCCAAATTCAGTGAGGGTCAACAGCATTCAATCGCTGATACAACGATTCAAACCCCGGACCTCGCTTCCAGCGCGAGTGTTCATGCAGTTGATAGGCATGATGGCCTCCTGCATCTCCATATTCCCACACGCGAGACTACACATGCGTCCGCTTCAGGAGTGCTTAGCACGTCAGTGGACTCAGGCTCATGGACAGTTGAAAGACCTAGTGTTGGTGAGCGGTCGGGCATACAACTCTCTGCATTGGTGGAATCCACGAAACCTTTGCAAGGGACGACCGTTCCAAGAGCCTGTGCCACAGATCATTCTGACGACGGACGCTTCTCTCCAGGGATGGGGAGCTCATGTACTCCATTACACTGTGCAGGGACTATGGTCACCACAGCAAAGGAAGATGCACATCAACGTTCTGGAACTGATGGCAATCTTCATGGCACTGAAGGCCTTCAAAGTACATCTGTGCAACAAGGTTGTGTTGATCCGGGCGGACAACATGACGGCCATGTACTACATTCAGAAGCAGGGAGGAACACACTCTCCGCATCTGTCTCATCTGGCTCAGAGCATGTGGAAGTGGGCCATTCAGAGGAACATCTTCCTCATGGCAGAACACCTCCCGGGCAAGGACAATCAGATGGCGGACCTGCTCAGCAGGTACAGCCACCAAATGCACGAGTGGGAGATACACCCATCGGTACTCCAACCGTACTTCCAAAGGTGGGGTCATCCAGAGATAGACATGTTCGCCACAAGGGAGAACGCAAAATGCCAAAGCTTCGCCGCCAGGTTCCCACACCCACAGTCGCAGGGCAATGCGATATGGATGAACTGGTCAGGCAAATTTGCGTACGCTTTTCCCCCAGCACCTCTGATACCGCTGGTGGCACGCAAGCTCAGGCAGCACTCGATGACTCTCATCCTGGTTGCTCCAACATGGGCTCGCCAACCATGGTACACCACGTTTCTAGAACTGTCCGTGGTACCGCTTCAAAGGCTATGCCTCACACCCAGCCTTCTGACGCAGAGCCATGGCGACATTCAGCATCCAGATCCGCAACAGCTCAACCTGGCGATCTGGCTCCTGAAGTCTTAGAGTTTGGCTACCTAAACTTGCCTCCTGACTGTATGGACATCATCCGGGAGGCAAGGAAGCCCACCACAAGAGCATGCTATGCGGCTAAGTGGAAGCGGTTTGTCATTTATTGTGCAGACCACAACATTGACCCGCTAGGTGCATCTATTCAGAACATCATTTCTTATCTTTTTCATCTGTACAAATGTAATCTGGCCTATGCTTCCATTCGCATACACCTATCCGCAATGGCCGCTTATCTCCAGAACAGGCTGCACCTTTCACTTTTCAGGGTGCCTGCCATTAAAGCCTTTCTAGAAGGACTCAAACGAGTCATTCCTCCGCGGACTCCACCAGCTCCGGAGTGGAACCTCAATGTGGTCCTTACCCGGCTGATGGGTCTTCCCTTTGAACCACTGCATTCCTGCGAGATTCAATTCTTGAGATGGAAAGTGGCTTTCCTTATAGCGATTACATCGCTGCGACGAGTTAGTGAGCTCCAAGCACTAACTATCCACGAGCCATTTATTCAAATTCATTCTAACAGGGTGGTGCTTCGCACTAACCCTAAATTCCTTCCTAAGGTAGTGTCGTGGGACAGCTCGCTTCCTGCTCCTGGTCATCGTCGATGCCTCCTGGACGTTGTGGCTGAAGAGATAAACTCACCTTCTTCACCTTAAAGCACCCGGCATCGCCTGGTTCCTTCCTGGTCACTGGCTAGTGACCCAGACTCTGTCCCTTCTGCTTTCAGGTTCTTCACATCCTCGATCCACCCTTGGATCCACCCAGACACTTTTCCTCTGGTCGCCTGGAACATTTCTTTGCAGCTCTCCATAGAAAACGACGACGAAACCCGACACCAAAAGGCACCTATGCACCCGGGTTCCCTGGGTGAGGTAACACGAGTACTCCAGTATTCCCGTGGGTCTTGACTCTCGAAGTGTCCTAGTTTAAAAGGGTTTCAACGTAATCCATCCGGAAGTGTCCTAAAACAGTAACTTTGTAACTTCTTCGTTCTCCATTATAAGTCAAAGGACACCCACGTCTGTGTTTAGACACTGCACGCCTCTCCCGTGGGCCTCCTACTTCCTAACCCTTGGTTGTTTAGTGTAGCCCCAGCGATTCTCCAGGCCCTAGGCCTACTCACTGTTTCAGTTGTGGTTCTTATACTACTTTCTTAGTATATGGTTCGTGAGGCCCCTAGGGCATTACTGTATATTGTGCAACTTAACGTATGCTAATTGAGTAACTTGTACTGTACTTTTACCTCTGACATCATAAAGAGTGCAGAGGGGTTGTGTTCAGAATAAATACATATATATTTGATATATACCTTGTGTGGTGTCCTTTCGTTTGGTATTCAAGGGATTATAAATGGTAAAATAGCTGGCTTCACATGCTCTCTATGTCTTAGCATATGACTGCTGGTCCATGCTACCACTAGGATAGCTAGTCTATAAGGTTGACTTTACAAACACCATCAAAAAGGATCGATTAGAAGGGTTTCAAGGTGCCCACTAGAACTCGTGGACATCATATGCCAGGCTAACTTCTCACACAGAGTACAATGGAGCGCCAACATTATTCAAGGTCGGCATCCCATTTTCTGTCCCTTTAGTAAGGGCTGGCAAAATCACTATGGGCCATATTTATGGCAAAGTAACTCAACGAAGTGCAGCAAGTCCCCTTGCTGCTCTGCGTCACAGGAAAAAAAGGCAGGAATGTGCCGTATTTAAAAGAATACAACACATTCCGGTCCTCCTCGGTTTTGGCTGACTAGTGCCAACACAGGCACCCTTGCACCAAGGCACAGCCAGGACTGTTTTTGTGCAGAAAGGGCCACCTTCCTACACAAACACAATCCTCAGAGGCAAATTCCTTTATATGTGCTGCAGAAAGCAGCACACATAGAACGAGGAAATAAAGATAATTCTCCTCATTACGCCTCCCCTGGGGAAGCATATCTTTTTGGTGCATTCCCAGGTCTACCTGTTACGGTAGATCTGGGAATGGGTCAGAGACGTGTGGTGCAAGAGTGACGCAGCAGGGTTCGTAAATATGTCCCTGTGTTTTTTCACATTTCAGAAGAAATTTCAGAGGATATTTGGATTCTTCGACTTTACAGGAATTTCAAATAGAATTTTCTCCTTTGTGTCAGGTTTTTACTGCTAGCCCAATTTATTTATGTGTGGAAGTGGAATCAGAGTTCATACTGCAAGGAGTGTCCGATCATCTTTCCAACCGGTGTGCGGCTGAACACAGCCTTGTATATATTGTTTTCTTTGACACCGTTTTCTGTGTTGAATAGGCGAGCAATGGGTGCTGCTCTGGGCATTTCCAGCAACACCCATGGCCTTTGGACACTGCCCCAGGTTTACAAGGACTCGTAAATCTGAGGCAGCGCCAAAACGTAAGCCTCCCCGGGGAGGCGTAAGAGTGGCGTGATGAGGAGAAATACTTTCATTTCTCCTCGTTTTTTCTTTGTGTTTGTGGTGCATTCAAGGAGCAAAATGCCATTAATAATTGTTTTTGTGCAGCAAGGGGGCTTGTTTGCGCACGGCAGTCCATTGTCCGCCAACGCAGGGAAACGGATAGGAATGTGCATAAAAATGGTGCATTGAAATGAAATGAATTTGTACTTGTAAAGCGCACTTATACCCCAACCGGGGTTTCCTGGCGCTGTACGCATAACGCTGTGGAACCCTTCCTAGCTTTTTCTCTGTGAGATGCCACTCCTGGGCACCCCCAAGGTGAAGCCAGGCATCCCAGCGCTGCTGGGGCCGTTGTGGAGATTAAGCAAGCTATTGCCCAGAGTGACAGAGTGGGACCCATGATTAGAATAGGCACCGAGGCGAGAATGATCAGGTCCGGGGAGATTGAGTCCAAGACCCGCCGAGGCGGGAATCGAACCCTGGTCCAGGCCGGACCTCTGCATCAGGGTCTGCCGCTCTAACCATTGAGCCACACTTCTCCACATTCCTGCCCTTTTCGTTTGATACAGGGCAGTGCAGAGAGATTCCTTGTGGCGCTGCCCTGGGACAAAACCTCATAAATGATGCCCTCAGAGTTTTGTGACATACAATTTTTAATAAAAAAATAACAGAAAAGAAGAGTCACTTCACAGTGGAGATGATAGTTCAGCTCATAAGTGTTCTTATAGGCAAGAAGATGGTGATGCAAGACGTCAAGCACTGTTCTTTCTTTGGCCTGTCTTCTACTCCCAGGCGTTTTATCAAGCTTCTCCACCCCTCTGGGGGGCATCCTTGTAGCCGAAGGTCTTTCAATGATAATCTATTTAGATAATGCTCTGTTTCTTGCTCGAGCCAGTTCATTCAGAACTGGCTTTTCTGTTCGACTGGGAACAAATCACCCAATGTTACATGCCAGCACATAGTCTTTAGGGGTTTCTCTGTAGATCCAATCAAGAAATACTACAACTCTTAAAAATTCAAAAAGAAATGACTGATGCCACTCTTTCACGCTTCTCTCACACACAATGATAGACATTTTGTTTTCGTTTATTCAGGTCGTATTTCCAGGACCTCTTCATTACCGTGCACTCCAAACTATCAAGATCAAACATTTCTGATGGGTCTTGCACTCGTTGACCACGTCCCCTTATAAGAAGGTAGGGGCATATTATCAAGAATTGCGTTACAATTATCGCCGCTTTAGTGGCAGGAAAGTGCCACTAAAGCGGCGATAATGAGCTTGAAATTCTGACAGGCTTATTATCAAGCCCATTATCACGGCTTTAGCTGCAGCTTCCTGCCGCTAAAGCGGCGATCATTTTAACGCCGTTCTTTATATTATGCCCCACAGCGGAGAGACCATTTAGTTGCTTGGAACGTGGATTGGTGAGTTTGGTGTGAGCAGCACTGGACTGGCAGCACACTGTGAAGGAGTTGTCAATATATATAAACTGTGTAAGTCTTTTGCGGCTCCTTAGCTTTGCAGTTTCACAGAGGAAAAGGAACTATGCACTTTCCATTAGATGGTAGACAACGTCTTGGCATTCCAATACATAAACATCTAGGAGGTACCAAGTTGGACCACCGATAGAGCTGGCAAAGGCGTTTTGGGAGTTCTGTCCCCATTACACAATTTTAGTTAGGGCAGAATTTGTTCCCAGCATTCACAACACCGAGGCAAGTTGGCACTCCAGATACCTACAAACCCACAGAAAGGGCAGACTGTATCCGGTCATTTTCCTATCATCACTGGGGTCTGTTCTTCATTAATCTCTTTGCTTCATGTCTGAAATCACGATTGTCCCGCTTTTCGAGTAGGCGGGCGGTCAGATCCTATAGCTCTAGGTGCAGACAATTTCTTAAAAGATTGGCCAACCAGTCAGCCTTATCCTTTTCCGCATTTTGTCATGATTTGCAGGTGGCTGGTTTTGATGCACAAGCAAAAGGCACCCACTCTATGGGGCAGATTTACAAGCCCCTTGTGACACATTTACGCTGCTGTTGCGTCACTTCCGTGACGCAGCGGTGGGCTTAAACCATGCGCCACGTTGTGCCTCATTTACAATGTGGCACATCTAGGGAGATGCGTCACGTTGTAAAGCCCTGTGCCACATGAAACCTGCGTTAGGTTTCATGTAGGCGTTCTCTCGCAGGGTGGACTTTCAGTCGCAGGAACACCTCGTAATAGTGACGCAGTGAAATCCACAAGATTCCACTGAGTCATTTTTCCGAGGCCGCTGCGACAAAACTCTGTGCATGCTTGAAGGAGGTGTGAGGAGTGGCACACCACGTTAGGTATGGGCGGCCCCTGTGCATTGCTGGAGTTGCGTTGTGCTTGCGATGCAACTCCAGCAATGCACCGCCCTTACGTCACAAGATGCAACACGCATCTGTCTATCACTGCGCCACGGTGCACCGCATTGTAAATGCGACGCATCCGTGGTCGCGCAAAGGGAGACTTGCGTGACGCATCTGTTCTGGAGTATCCCTTCTGATTTGCATAGATGCGCCAGAGATTGTAAAAATGTCCCGCAATGCCTCTGGCGTGTTTCCAATCTCTTTTATATATGCATAGGTTTTCCTGTATTGCTTTTATTTCACTATAACCACATCTAAGAGCAGCCTGAAGTCACAATCGGATCCTGTTTGCAAATTTCCAGCTGATTACCTGGGCTATTTCTGGTGATTCTGGTCTTTGACAGGCCTTTTATATCAGGCAAGATTGGGTTGCTTGGTGAGTGCAAAATAATCTTGATTCGATTTTAACTAATCTCAAATCAGTACTGAATTTCCTTTCCTGACAGAGTTCTCAATCCCATGCCAAGTCTGTCAGGACTACTCTTGGCCATAAATCAGTATTCTATGGCCATGAGCCTTTATGGAACATTCTTTGGTGAGGAAATTGCTGAATGTTACCAGGTTCTTCCACTAACTTCTGCAAATTCCTCACTGTGGTGATGATAAACTAGTTCTACAGTTGTTGCAAACTTGGCCAGATACTGACTCACTGCCACTTACATTGGTTTCACTGTCACTTAACAACACTCCTCTGCTTGATTACCGTTACAAGAGTCTTGGGTGCTGGGGCTCCAGACATTATTCCCCTTAGGGGGGTTCTTTTCTATTATGAGAAGGACTATGAATGCCCCCAGCAGTGCTGAACAGCCTTATTTTACTTCTCATCCAAAGTGCAGTGTGTTGTAAAGAATATTGGGGCATATTACCAAGCAATAGCGATAATTATCGCTATTGCTTGGCTAGCGTGAAAAAATTAATGCTGAGCTGCGGCGATTTTTATCGCAGATAAACCTTGGTATTACCAAGGTTTATCGTAGATGCGATAAAAATCGGCCGCAATGCATGAATATCGCTGAAAAGTCAGCGATATTCAAGCATTACCGAGTTAATGCTCTTAGCCATGTTATCCACCTACCATTGGATAACATGGCTAAGAACTGCTCAGGGCAGGTGTTAGCTTTTGGAGATATTCCCGCTTAGCGCGAATATCTCCAAAAGTTGGTAATAGGAGATAGCGATGTTAGCGACTGTTTTCAGTCGCTAACATCTTGGCACGCCCACTTTGCATCTCATTAGTGATAAATATCACTGACATGCAAAGTGGGGCCCAAGATGGTCGCTATCTCCTACTAGCTGTCGCTAACTGGTGTTAGCGACCGCTAGGTAATAGGGAGATATTTTTATCTCCGCTTTCTTAGCTTTTAAAGCCAAAAAAGCGGAGATAAACCCCCTTGATAATATGCCCCTCTAATTGTTAATCTCTTTGAAAATGACAGCCTCCCTTTGCCAGAATGTCTGGCGCTATGTCTCAGGCTGCAACAGATACACAAATGATGATGCTAACGAAAGCAAAGGAGACGTGAGAGCCTTTGTGGACATTCTTAGATCTGTGGAGTGGTCCAGTGTATCAGCATTCAAGCCACGTGCATTTATGGCAGCAGAGAATGTGCTTTAAAGACTAAGGGGCACATGTGCGATGAAGTGGTAGAGTGAGGCGCTAGCCTTCCTAGCTTAACGCCTTGTTCCACCACTTCTGCAACGCAGGGCTGCACCATATTTACAAGTATATGGTGCAGCCTTGCGTTTCCCCCTGAGCCGGCACTACACTTAGCAGTGTAGCGCCAACACAGGCAGCCTTGCACCAGAGTGCAAGGGTGTCTGCATGCAAGGGAGCATTTTTTATGTGTAGGAAGCTGTCCCTTCCTGCACATAAACAATCTTGAAATGCCATTTTGTCACTTTCATGTGTGCTGTTCATGCAGCACACATGAAAGTGACTAAATGGGATTTATTTTTAAAGATTGTTTATGTACAAGAAGGGACACCTTCCTGGTCATAAACACTCCATGGCATTTTACTTTCTCCATGTGTGCTGCACAAGCAGCACACATGGGAAAAAAAACGAGGAGAAATAATGCATTTCTCCTCGTTTCCTCACCTTAAGACCAGGCGTAACATGGACTTAATTTTACCGCTGCCTCCTATGTACGCTGCCCTGTACCCAGGGGGCGGTGTCCAAATCAATGGGTGTTGAGGTGCAACACCCACTGCCCACACCTTTCACTCTAACCATAGCATGAAAGGGGGCCTTATTTACAAAGCAGCGTATGCAAATACAAATGCACCATATTTATCACAATGCGGTGCATTCCTAAAGCTGGTGCTCAATGTGCTTTCCAGTGTCAGAGGAGGCGCTCCTGCAGCATGGTGAAAGAGAGCCTATGTGTGAGGAGGAGGTGATCCTTCCTGCACACAAACAATCCTCCAAGACTTTTCCTCTCTGTGTGCTCTAGCATGAAGCACAATTAGAACGAGGAAAAACGAGGAGAAATAAAGATACTTCTCCTTGCTACGCCTCCCCTAGGAAGGCCTAGCATTTTGCGAGCTCCCAGGTATTGTATTGTAATTGCATTTGTATAGCGCTTACTACCCCATACGAGGCATCAAAGTGCTTTTTCGGTGAGTAGCACGCTACTCCAGGACCCATAGAGGATTAGTGTTGAATTAGTGAAACATGCACGTGCATTTTAAGAGGTGGATAGGTTAGTCAGTTATTTGGAATGATAGCAGAAGGAAAGACGAGGCAAAGGTTTGTATTTATATAGCGCTTGTTACCCCTGATGGGTGTTGAAGCACTTTTCTGGCGAGTAGCACGCTATTCCTGAACCCATAAAGGATGACCTCATCAGTGGCGTAACGAAACTTGAGGGGGCCCCCCTGCAAGGTACATTCAAGGGGCCCCCGAACCAGGAGCTCTCGGGCAGATAACTGTTCTGAGGCGGCGCCCCACAGCTTGGGGGCCCCTGCAGGTCTGCGTTATGCCACTGGGGTAGAGGAGGAGACAGAATGTGGGATTAGTCCAGAACTGCTGGAGGGGGAACCAGGTGTGAGTCACAGCAATCGGCTCAACATCAACAGTGATTCTCAGCAAATCACTTAATCTCCCAGGAATGTGTCCTTGTTTAATGTAGCCATTGCTCTTGTAAATTACTCCAATAATTTCAGGCCAAGTTCGTGCTGTATAAAACTGCAAAAATAATTGGTTTCAATCACTCATTCAACCCAGTTTGCATCGCAAATGATGAAGGTGCTTCTGAATCTGCAAGGGGCAGGACCCCACCTGTGCGGCAACGCCTCCCTGCCTGCCAGTGACAAGCTAACTCTTTCACAGTTCATAATAGGCTGAATGAGAGTTGATTGTCCTTTGAAAATGCCGGGGTGTCAAAATGCAGGAGAATTGGCATCATGCTGTGCTATGTGCCTTTGAGTGGGCAGTCGGGATAGGATTGCCAATCACAGGCCAAATTGCTAAATGTAAACTGGGCTCAAAGCTATGGTTTGGGGCTCCAAGGCACCTTTCTCTATTCCTCCCAGCACTAAATGTGCCTGCAAGGCCCAGGAGAGAGACGCCCCTCCCCTCAGCGGGTCTGGCAGAGCTGCAGCATAGGGGTGAGACCCCATGCCTATGTGCTGAGCACTGGGCCCTGAGCAACTGCCCATGCCTGACATTGGCCTTGCAAGCCAGACCCTTGGCTCGGTCCTTCCTGTTAATTTGTTGGGTGGCCTACCTTTACTTCACCCAGGCACTCAACCCCCATTGGGCTCAAAGGGCTTAAGCTTCCCCCTCTCCCCATTGTGTGTGTCAGCATGGGTTGAGACAGCTTCCCGGGCACACACACAGGCGCACCCGAGTGCTTCACAGGTCTTTCAAAGACCATTTACTTGTTAACAAGGCTTTGTTGTGCTTTCACCCCTTCTTAGAGCCCCTGCATCTTCACTCTGCCTATTTCTGGAAGTATTAGCCTCTTCCACCCCCCAGAAATGTTATTAGCCCCTCCCAAAATTTGGCTCTAGTTGCACCTCTGACTGCACCCATAGGGTGATCACTCTCAAGAGTTCCTCCCATGCAGGGGGACTAGCCACACCATAATAAATAATTGATGAGAGGTTTTTCAAATTTTATGTAATGCAGTTTTGTATAGCACGAACTTTACCGAAAGGTGTCTGAGGGTTGTCATCCTCAAACCAAACAGGGTTTCTAGTCTATGAGATGGTCTTTTTCTTTCTCTTTGGTGCAAACACCTAGAGTGTTTCTAGCTTTCAATTTGACTGAAACAGTTTTTAAATTGATGTATAAACTGTTATTAATTCTGCTCCTCGTGACACCGTTCTTCATGAGTGTTCCTCACGGACCCCTCTTTTCTGCACGGCCCCCCACCCTCATAGCTACGAAGGTTTCAGGTTGCTTATGCGTGACATTTTCATAATTTCAGTGTAATAATGAGTTACATTCAACAACTACGAGTGACACTTTCTCTCGAGCAAAATCAGGCAAGGAAGTCGAGGGAAACATAAATATCAGAAATACACCCATTTGAGTAATGAGAAACTCCTTTTGCATGCGTAAAACTAAACAATGTAGTCCACAGAAAGACATTAATATCAGAAATTACCCTTTTGAGCAATGAAAAGCTCTAAAAACAACTTTAAACTACTGCAAAATGCTTGAAATGGAAGGTCACTAAAGTACAGCTGTTTTTTAGGACGACTATTGCATTTTCACACAGTGCTTTATTTGCTGGTTAGGACCTCATGGCACTATGAATAAAGAAATCAGTAATTCCCAAAGCACAAAACAGAGCACACATCTGTCTCTCTCTAGTTACACACACAACCTACATGTGACTGCGTTAATCAGTTGAAGTTTCATAAGGTAAACGTAAAAGAAAAAATAATTCATTTTCCCATCAATTTAACTTGCATGATCTATGAGCATCTTTAAATTAAAGTATGTCATGGTTGTATATATGGTTACCTGAAGAACAACGACCAGAATAGTTTTAGAACATTTTGTTCTCAAAAGCCATGTGATGTCTTTTACACCCACAAACACACTCTGAAAGACATGATTATTCCCCCATGATTACACAGCACTCACCTTCCGTGCTCTGCTGGACTGTCACCTCTTGTGCCACCAGAAGCCCAGCGAGCGTCTTTTGTTCGGCCAGGTTGTTGGTCAGGGTGGGCAAGTGAGCTTCACACAGTGCTGAGAGATAAGTAGCAGGTTGTATGTGGCTGCATGCCTCTCTCCTCTAGGACCGTCGGCCAGGGTCCCTCGATGTAAGCAACTAGTCAAGCACCTGAGGAGGTGAGGGCTGGCAGGCCTCGATACACAGGAAGATTGCAGGGAAAACAGCATCCTGCCAACACAACTCTCCTTCACAAGCTTGCTAAGCTCTTGAACTGGCCTCTAATTTAGCAACTAGGGAAATGTAACAGTGGTCTTAAACTGCAACACACATCTGCTCTGCCAAATGCATTTCACTGTAGTACAGTTTGTTAGAAATGTATGCACAGCGCACAATCCATAACTCAGAAGTCTGAATGTGCCCTCATATGTCACAATGAATAGAAGTAGGCCCAGTGAAATTAAGTATTTGTCCAGGATCACACCACTTGGTCAAACAGGAAAGAGCGGGTGAGAGGCAAAACCATGTTGAAAAGTGGCCATTTTTACTGCAAAGCAGATCAGAAAGGCAGATATAATTCTCTTTCTTCCTGCTACCGGATGTCCCTCTTTAGACTCTCCAAAAGCGCATTTGTGTGCATGCAGGTGATAATTAACGCTGCAGTGCTCAAATCACTAACCTAATACCAGAATGCATTTTTCCAAATAGGTTGGTCTTTTTAACCATAAAATTCAGGCATGCCCAATACGGAACTCCTTCAATTTAGGGCTTTGAGACAACATTGAGAAAGTGAACTAAGTGCTAACTGGATAGAGCTGCAGAATTTTGAAACTGGAAACCAGATTCTACTCCGAGCATCGGCTCAACAATATTGTAACCCTTGGCATATCACTTCACCCTCATCTCCCCTTACCTTTAAAAAATACATTCTAACTTAAGGCATTCATATAGAATGCCTGGTTCTCGTGTATAGCGCTACCGCCTTGGATCACATTCATGCTGTATAAACTGCAATTATAAATACATTAATGAAATACCCCTACCAATAGTCTTGGCACCTGGAAGTTTCCATTTGCGTATAGTTTCCATCTGCCAAGCCGGGGACAGAACCAGCAACACCAAGTTCTAAGTCAGAACAACTATAGAGGGCAAAGGGCTGGCTGTTGGAAAAAAGGAGGCCACAGGAATGCATCGCAATTCAAATTTCATTCTGGCAAATGTGTTTGGGGTGGCCCAGTTGCAGACTGGATCCCTTCCTTTGGGAGAAGTTAATCTGTCCTTGAAGTGAAGTGCATGGCTGAAACGTGGTGCGTGGATAGGGCTGGCAGCTGAATTACTGAGTTATTGTGTGGGAAAATGGGGTTTTCAGAAGGGGTGGCAGCAGGCACAGGTGAAAGCTTCTTGGGTCTAATTGAGCCACCCCCTCCTTCTGTGCATGGCATGTCTGTCCCATCGAAATCGCCTCTCTACAGCAGCAGCGTTACCGGGATGGTGTTTCTCTGTAATTGCTCTTTAACCTTAGCTTTGATCTGAAAGGCCACCACCATCCAATTACCGCTGTGACTTTCGGGCGTCCTAATTCTCTTGTCGCCTGCTCAGCGTGACGTGCCTACGGCACACTTTGGCACCTGGGGAATGCATGCAGAGCCATCAGCAGGGGCTGCAACCTCGAGGTGAGGCCGGAGGGATTGTGCTCGGGACCCTACAGACAATTCTAGCCCAGCCTTGCCGCACCCTATGCCTCCCCCTGAGGCTGAAATTAAACCACGCCGCTGCGTGCTGCGCAAAATGTCATCACGTACGCGGCGGTTTATTTTGAGGCGCGGCGGCGGGAGTAACTTTAAAAGTACCCTGTGCTGTTGGGAAATGGACTGTCTGCCGAAGGGGCCCCTGGAGCTCGGAGGCCCCCCCCGCAATGCAGGGGCTGCGGGGGCCTTTGTTACGCCCCTGGACCTCATACATTAGATACGCCTCTGTTTATTAAGGCTCTATCCTCTGGCACCCTTGACCTGCAAAGGCCTGGTCCTGCTATAGAAACCTGAGCTGCTTGTCATGGTTCACCCCATAGGATCCCGAACTGCTAAGTGACTCCATAACAGTTTTATAGACAGCCACAGCGTCGAGGAGCTATACCTGCACAAGGACAGTGGTTCCACGCCAAGCAAGTGTGAGAGGGCCCATAACCTCTGTTCCTTACATGTCATTTGCCACCGTAGGGTTTTTTAATAAGTTGTGCAGTGGCAGTGTTATTTCACCGTGTTTCACCTAATGTATAAATGTACCGGCCTACAGCATAGCGCATAGTGCTTCACTTTGCGCCCCACCACTTTGAAATGTCACCCACCGCCCCTGCTCTAGACGAGCGCTCCCCCGCCCCTTCCACTCGCATCACACAGACTCTGCCAGGAGGGTGATCACTTTATTCTCTATGCTGTCCCTCTGCAGGCTGCTCCAGCTTCATTTCATTCTGCCCTGGAATAAGTAGTCCAGGGAGGCGGTGGAGTCCCCTTCCATGACGTCCCCCGGGCGCAGGGCCGGGCGCAGCAGGAACTTGGTCTGCAAGAGCGTCTCCGTGTCCATCTGCTGAGCCTCCTCCCAGTCCGGCATGTCCCCGGTGGCCGAAAGCCAGGCGTCCGTCACCACCCCCTCCGACTCGAACCACAGCTCCTGCAAGAGGACGCAGACAGTCAGAAGGGCCCTCATGGAGCTGCAACGCAGAGAGAACAGTGAGGGGCCACAGCGGGACCCCAGGCAGGGGAGCATCGGCAGAGAGGGGGCCGCAGCAGGAGCCCGGGAGCATCGGCAGACAGGGGGCCACAGCAGGAGCCCGGGCAGGATTAGGAATGAGGGCACAAAGGATGAGGGCACCATTGGGGGTATAAAAGATTAGGAATGAGGGCACAAGGGATGAGGGCACCACTGAGGGTATAAAGGATTAGGAATGAGGGCACAAGGGATGAGGGCACCATTGGGGGTATAAAAGATTAGGAATGAGGGCACAAGGGATGAGGGCACCACTGAGGGTATAAAGGATTAGGAATGAGGGCACAAAGGATGAGGGCACCACTGAGGGTATAAAGGATTAGGAATGAGGGCACAAAGGATGAGGGCACCACTGAGGGTATACAGGATTAGGAATGAGGGCACAAGGGATGAGGGCACCACTGAGGGTATAAAAATTAGGAATGAGGGCACAGAGGATGAGGGCACCATTGGGGGTATACAAATTAGAAATGAGGGCACAAGGGATGAGGGCACCATTGGGGGTATAAAAGATTAGGAATGAGGGCACAAAGGATGAGGGCACCACTGAGGGTATAAAGGATTAGGAATGAGGGCACAAAGGATGAGGGCACCACTGAGGGTATAAAGGATTAGGAATGAGGGCACAAGGGATGAGGGCACCACTGAGGGTATAAAGGATTAGGAATGAGGGCACAAAGGATGAGGGCACCACTGAGGGTATAAAGGATTAGGAATGAGGGCACAAGGGATGAGGGCACCACTGAGGGTATAAAGGATTAGGAATGAGGGCACAAAGGATGAGGGCACCACTGAGGGTATAAAGGATTAGGAATGAGGGCACAAAGGATGAGGGCACCACTGAGGGTATACAGGATTAGGAATGAGGGCACAAGGGATGAGGGCACCACTGAGGGTATAAAAATTAGGAATGAGGGCACAGAGGATGAGGGCACCATTGGGGGTATACAAATTAGAAATGAGGGCACAAGGGATGAGGGCACCATTGGGGGTATAAAAGATTAGGAATGAGGGCACAAAGGATGAGGGCACCACTGAGGGTATAAAGGATTAGGAATGAGGGCACAAGTGATGAGGGCACCACTGAGGGTATAAAGGATTAGGAATGAGGGCACAAAGGATGAGGGCACCACTGAGGGTATAAAGGATTAGGAATGAGGGCACAAGGGATGAGGGCACCACTGAGGGTATAAAAATTAGGAATGAGGGCACAAGGGATGAGGGCACCATTGGGGGTATAAAAGATTAGGAATGAGGGCACAAAGGATGAGGGCACCACTGAGGGTATAAAGGATTAGGAATGAGGGCACAAGTGATGAGGGCACCACTGAGGGTATAAAGGATTAGGAATGAGGGCACAAAGGATGAGGGCACCACTGAGGGTATAAAGGATTAGGAATGAGGGCACAAGGGATGAGGGCACCACTGAGGGTATAAAGGATTAGGAATGAGGGCACAAAGGATGAGGGCACCACTGAGGGTATAAAGGATTAGGAATGAGGGCACAAAGGATGAGGGCACCACTGAGGGTATAAAGGATTAGGAATGAGGGCACAAAGGATGAGGGCACCACTGAGGGTATAAAGGATTAGGAATGAGGGCACAAGGGATGAGGGCACCACTGAGGGTATAAAAATTAGGAATGAGGGCACAAAGGATGAGGGCACCATTGGGGGTATACAAATTAGAAATGAGGGCACAAGGGATGAGGGCACCATTGGGGGTATAAAAGATTAGGAATGAGGGCACAAGGGATGAGAGCACCATTGGGGGTATAAAAGATTAGGAATGAGGGCACAAAGGATGAGGGCACCACTGAGGGTATAA
Organism: Lissotriton vulgaris; assembly: GCF_964263255.1. NCBI lineage: Eukaryota > Metazoa > Chordata > Amphibia > Caudata > Salamandridae > Lissotriton > Lissotriton vulgaris. Next base: position 30,989,481 of record NC_141687.1, on the reverse strand, counting down.
AAATTAGGAATGAGGGCACAAGGGATGAGGGCACCATTGGGGGTATAAAAGATTAGGAATGAGGGCACAAAGGATGAGGGCACCACTGAGGGTATAAAAATTAGGAATGAGGGCACAAGGGATGAGGGCACCATTGGGGGTATAAAAGATTAGGAATGAGGGCACAAAGGATGAGGGCACCACTGAGGGTATAAAGGATTAGGAATGAGGGCACAAGTGATGAGGGCACCACTGAGGGTATAAAGGATTAGGAATGAGGGCACAAAGGATGAGGGCACCACTGAGGGTATAAAGGATTAGGAATGAGGGCACAAGGGATGAGGGCACCACTGAGGGTATAAAGGATTAGGAATGAGGGCACAAAGGATGAGGGCACCACTGAGGGTATAAAGGATTAGGAATGAGGGCACAAAGGATGAGGGCACCACTGAGGGTATAAAGGATTAGGAATGAGGGCACAAAGGATGAGGGCACCACTGAGGGTATAAAGGATTAGGAATGAGGGCACAAGGGATGAGGGCACCACTGAGGGTATAAAAATTAGGAATGAGGGCACAAAGGATGAGGGCACCATTGGGGGTATACAAATTAGAAATGAGGGCACAAGGGATGAGGGCACCATTGGCGGTATAAAAGATTAGGAATGAGGGCACAAGGGATGAGGGCACCATTGGGGGTATAAAAGATTAGGAATGAGGGCACAAAGGATGAGGGCACCACTGAGGCTATAAAGGATTAGGAATGAGGGCACAAGTGATGAGGGCACCACTGAGGGTATAAAGGATTAGGAATGAGGGCACAAAGGATGAGGGCACCACTGAGGGTATAAAGGATTAGGAATGAGGGCACAAGGGATGAGGGCACCATTGGGGGTATAAAAGATTAGGAATGAGGGCACAAGGGATGAGGGCACCACTGAGGGTCATCACTGAAAGTATGAGAGGATTGGCGATGAGAGGACTTGGGATGGGGAAACATTGAGGGTATGAAGGTATTATGAATGAGGCAGGAGTTACAGAGTACCACTGATGGCATCAGGAGCGGGCACAACTAATGGCATGCAGGGATTAGGAATGAGGCCAGGAAGGTCAGAGCACAGCTAATGGAATGATGGGATGGAGGGATACCTTGGAGGAGTAATAGATTTTGCATAATAAAGGATATGCTATATTGTGTAGCACTTCCAATAGGCGGTTGGCACAGGCAGGCGCATATAAAGAGAACTGGCTCATGTGTGAGGTAGCGAAGAACATGTTACTTACCTTCGGTAACGCATTATCTGGTAGAGACTCTATCTAGGTGCAGATTCCTTACCTTTCAAATTCCAGGCGCCAGGCTGGATCTGGAAACTTTTTCTGAGTAATACCCCTTGCGGGCCGAATCGGGTGGCTCCATTCTGCTCCGAATAACATCGTCTGTGTTGGCAGCGTCAGTTATGACGTCACTGTCCCTATATAGGCCGTACCCAGGCGTGCTGACATCAGTACTTTTTATTTTTTCCACACCAGAAGGGCATAGCCACAAAGTAACTGACGTTGTAATGTGCAAACCTAGGGCCCCAAAAAGGGGAAATAACCCTAGCCTTAGAACATTAATCCACAAAGCGAGGAGACATGGGTGGGGCTTTAAGGAATCTGCAGCTAGATAGAGTCTCTACCAGCTAATGCTTTACCAAAGGTTAGTAACTTGTTCATCTGATAGAGACTTGTAGCTGCAGATTCCTTACCTTTGAATTAGATACCCAAGCCATACAATCCCAGCGGTGGGCTGCGGATCAATTTGCTAAACTAGGAAGTCCTTCAGAACCAAGTGAGCAAAATGCCCGTCCCTGCCAACCTGACCATCCAAACAGTAATGTGTTTCAAACGTGTGCAAAGATGCCAACATTGCAGCTTGACATATGTCTTGCACTGGGGCTCTCCAAGCCAAGGCTGTAGTTGTAGCCTTTTCCCTGGTGGAATGGGCCCTTAACACCTTAGATGCGGCGCAAATATCCCTCCCCAGTGCTGCGCTGTCCATTGGAACTAGTGCTGAATGGACGTCCAATGGTCGTGCGCAGCACTGGGGAGGTAGTGCTGCCGTCGGCCAACGCCCGACGCAGCACTTAAGAGGTTAATCCCTCAGGTTGATACTTCTTTGCCAAGACAAAGCAGATCTTGATGCAGAGAACAACCACAGTGAGAAATGGTCTTATTCTCCACTGCCCTTCCCTTCTTTGCTCCCACGGACCCCACAAAGAGTTGGTTGTCCACCCGGGACTCTTTGGTGCGGTCAAGGAAGAACGACAATGCTATTTTTGGGTCAAGAAGTTGGAAGTGTTCCTCCTCCTTAAAGGCATGCAGGGGAACAAAGAAGGTGGGAAAAGAGATGAACTGACCCAGATGGAATGGGGTCACCACTTTTTGTAAAAAAGACGCCCTGGTGTGAAGCACCAGCTGGTCCAGAAAGGACATAAGATACACCACTTTGTCTAGAAAGCACATAAGATAAGGAGGCGATTAAGATAACGCCTGGAACTCACTGACCCTGCGGGCCGATGTAATCACCACTAATACGGCTGTTTTGAGGGTCAACAGCCAGAGGGGACAATTGTGCAAAGGCTCAAATGGAGCCCACATCAGGTAGGTGAGGACCAAATTAAGGTCCCACTGTGGCAAGGGCGTAGGTGGAAACAGGCAAACCAGCCATTTTAGAAATCTATGCACAATGGGAGGTTTCAAGAGAGAAGGTTGGTCTGGCAGCCACAAAAAAGCAGACAGAGCAGAAAGGCAACCCTTAAGAGTGTCCAAAGCAGAGCCCTGCGGGGCAAGGGTGAGGATGAACAAGAGGACAGTAGAAAGAGAAGCAGATAGAGGGTCAATACTCCTCCCAGAGCAGTACAATACACATTTCTGTCAACGGCAGGCATATACCATCTTATTAGAGGGCCACCTAGCTGTCAGAATAATGTTACAGAATCTGGGAGGAAGGTCAAAAGCTATCAATTGTCGCCGCTCAATCTCCATGCATGGAGGCTCCGAGATGACAGGTTCGGGTGGAGAACCTTCCCCTGCTACTGCAACAGAAGATTCATCTGAAGGGGCATCCTGATTGGAGGATCGACACTCATTCTCAGAAGCTTTGGATACCAGACTTTCCGTGCCCAATCCAGAGTCACGCTCCTGATCTTCTTCATAACCCTGGGCAGGAGTGGTATGGGCGAAAAGGCATACAGAAGGCCTGAGCTCCACTCGAGACAAAAAGCATCGCAGAGCGATACCCGCCTTGGAAACTCCAACGCGCAGTACTGCTGACACTGTGTTCTCTTCGGAGGTGAACAAATCTAACCAAGGTTCTCTCCACTGCTGAAAGAGACCTTTTGCCACCTCCGACTGGAGACGCCATTATTTTTTTGCCTAAAAAAATATTTTTATTAAACAAGCTCATTAGAAATCACAAGGCTGAGAGTGTTTATACATGCATCACTAGGTTGAGCTTGATAACAATGATACATCATGATGGATCATACAAATACTATCACTTTGGGGACAATCAAAATATTCTCTTTTGCGATTCTACCTTGCAATGGGACTGTGCAGTATCATGAATTCCAGGCAACAAGCGAGCAGATAGACAGCATGGAGAGTTAAAAAACTGGTTGAGATTTCCTAAATACATGCATATGTTAACATATATTTGTAGTACAGTGCTAATTTGTGCCTGTGAGTGTAGTGTTTTCTTATACATGGCTGCTTAATTTGCTAAATTGTGACATGAATGCATTTTCAACAGTTAAATACATGTGGAAATATACCATTTAACTGCTCCATTTATTCTCAAAAAACAAAATAGATCTGGATAAACACCAATAAGATGGCCCAAAAATAAATATGGATAAAAACAGACGGAAATGTTAAAAAAACTGGATCTCTAATTATAAGGTGCGAAACCTCCCCAAGACACCTGCAGCTGCCTCAGAAGCTTTGTTTTTGGTGGGGGCAGGTAGAGGCGAGGTTTGGAAGATGAGGGAATTTGAGGTGGTGAATTAAAAGGTGCCTCGGACTGTGGTAGGCACTAACACCGCCCCCTCTAAGGGCCCGCCCCTCCTCAAACGGTAAAAAAGTTTCCCGGTTAGGCAGGCCTGTATTTGCTATTTGACAGCAAAATCCTCTTCTCTATTAGACACAACTCGAAGTGTCAGAATGAAGATCTTATATAGATTTAGAGCATGAATCTAGTGTATGGGATAAAGCACTCTCTGATACCCTCCAAAGACCTCAGAAAATCCTATCTATACTTTACATTCTTGCTGAAAAATACTAGAATTGAACAATATCATCCTGACGTTTAAATGTCACCGATCCAAATGGCCAAGTGTGGAGGCATTTTCCCAACCCCAAGGCGGCAATACACATAAAGTGCAGAGTTTAAGTGCAAAAAATGACTTGTACCCTAAGCCGAATCACACAATTTAAAAGTGCATTAATTGACCAACTACAATGAAAATAATTGATGATCTTCTAACATCAATTTGTGCTTGGCTTGCTAATACCATGTCCTTAAATCGTAAACAAATTTTCTCAAAACATGTGCCTAGGTTGTAACATAGCAAAATATTTTCACATTTGATAATTGTTCTATACAATGCAGCAAAAGACGTAGGAACTGCATTTAAAAAACACTGGGACCAGAAGCCCTCTTCCTACATCTCTAAGCGCTGAGCAAACAACTAACATGTGACTCAATGACCACAGGCCAATTTTACAAAAAGACAATTCTAAAATTTCTTGCAGCACATGGAAAGGCACTTTTAGGAAGCTGAATTATAACAGAAGGGGGGAGAGAGAGAGTCAGTGGATTCAGTCTCCCTGAATGTATACATAAACAAAGTGGAATCCACTCAAGGTGGTGATGGTCCCTCAAATGATAGGGAAACACACAGTGTTGTTTAAATGCCCCTCACACACCAACAGGCCCCTTGGTGTCATGCTTCATCATCGGGGCCTTCGCACCCCTCTACGGGATGCGGCGTGCTACGACTCGCGGATACGCAGGAGCACTTTGAAGTGAACTATGTGTGGGGGTGTGTGTATAGGATCAAAATGTGAGTGAGGTGAGGTGAAAAAAGTGAAAGGTTTAAAAAATACCTGGCACGTGGGAGGAAAAAATGCTTTATTTAAATCCCCGGCTGGTATTATTAAAAGAAGTGCAGGGCGTGGTTAGATAGATACGAGTTAGGGTATCCAGAACCACTAGTAAAGTGTCAACATGTTTCGGAGGTCACAGCCTCCTTCTTCAGGACAAGGGTTTATGCACTTACCCTCCCCTTACTCACATGCAAAATGTTAAAGTGTATTAAAAAATTAACAAAATTACCACAATGTGTAATATTCCTAACAATGTTTTATAGTGTTAGTGAATGCGGTTGCGCCCAGTTGGCGAAAGAACCTGCGGAAAGAAATGCATAGGTAAATATATGCAAATGTCACAAACTGATCATAGGAGAAGAAAAAACCTTCTCTGAGTATTGCGAGGGTAAACCAAAAATAATGGGACCCGGTAAGAAAAAAGAAAAATACACAGGTGGACATAACAGTCTTGACACACACACACACATATATATAAAAAACACTGAATTACTCTCTGGTATGATGGAAAGAGAGCACATAAGAAGGAAGAAGTCTTACTTTGAGTTCTAAAATGTAAGACCTCATGAGCCTAAACGTATATTGGGGTTCCTTCCTTCCTGATCTGAAAGGACCTAAAAATATGAATAAACGAGGTTCAGTTGGGAAAGAAAGCACAATACTGAGTCTATCCGGCTACAGACAGACTGCTAGTCTCAGACAGCCATTAACTCACGGTTACTGCATAGGTCATTCGCCTGCCTTCCCTCAACGCGGCTCCGATGAAGTGAGCCTGTGTAGCGTCAGGGGCCTTATATATACTCTCCCTCTTAGCAATTGAAGGTGGTTAATTAGGTAATTGAAATCGGCGTATGCCCAAATACGGCGAGAACAATCACCGGAGGTCCGGTGTTGCGCTCCCGAGGAACGCTATTGGCGCGCATGCGCACTCCAGCCTGACTAATGCGCATGCGCGGCCGAACTGAGCGACCGCGCATGCGCGATGAAGACGCGCTATACATTCAGCCGCAAAATACGGAGACAGGCAAGGATACAGTGCCTCCGCCTTGCTACAAATCTCACGTTGGCGCTAAGAGTGTATTAAGGGGCTGCACTCAGTATCTGAACCGAGCATGGGTCTCACGTTTGCACTGAAACAGGGACAATAATATCTGTTATTCAATACGTGTTCAGATTAGGCACAATACTGTACTACAGGGGCATATTATATATCACAGTGTTTAAAATGCAATACTACCTATCCCCCAGACAATATCAAGAGAGGGGAATAGCGTGTTCATTTTAGGGGAACAAACTCACAGGATTGGTACGTAGATGGCTGTTCGTTACCGGGCAAAAGAAGGCCATGTGCCCGTGGTGAGGTAATGTCAGTACCACCTGCTAGGCCAGTTGTATCAATGTTGTTAGACACTACAGTGTATAAGAGATAATTTTATAATCTCAAAAGACTCCAAGGGATTGAGTCATTAAGCCCCGTTGTGTCGGTTCCCAGCCTGAACACCCATCGTTGTTCCTTTTCTAAGAGGCCCACCTCTGATGGTAACTGTTCAATAACAGTCCACTGCAGTTCATTCACACAGTGTTGGTGTTCAATGAAGTGGGTAGACATTTTGGTAGTGAGTTTCTTACATCTGATGTTACTTTTGTGTTCATTTATTCTCACTTTGACAGGTCTTGTTGTCATCCCAACGTATTCTTTCCCACAAGGGCACGTGATCAGGTATACAACATTCTTGCTGTTGCAATTTGTGAATGCACGTTGCTCCCATTGTGTCCCATTTGAAAAGGTCAGGGTCATACTTTTTTTGGTGAGGTGGCAGTTGTTACAGTTGCCACAAGGATGGTGACCATGTATGTCCTGAAGTCTTGGTTGATCCTTTTTCGTTGGAGGGGGTCTTGTGTGGACAAGCATGTCCCTCAGATTCCTACCCCGTCTATGGGCAAACAGTGGCTTCTCCCACGTGAGACCGCTACTGTCAGTGTTTGTCAGTGTTTGTTCACCAACTTTGTCACCTGATTGGTGACTGGACTGTATGTGGTGACACATACTGTTCTTTTTTCGGCATCCTCCCTCTGTGGCTTATCCTCTAGGAGGGCTTCACGGTTTGTAGCAAGGCGGAGGCACTGTATCCTTGCCCGTCTCCGTATTTTGTGGCTGAATGTATAGCGCGTCTTCATCGCGCATGCGCGGTCGCTCAGTTCGGCCGCGCATGCGCATTAGTCAGGCAGGAGTGCGCATGCGCGCCAATAGCGTTCCTCGGGAGCGCAACACCGGACCTCCGGTGATTGTTCTCGCCGTATTTGGGCATACGCCGATTTCAATTACCTAATTAACCACCTTCAATTGCTAAGAGGGAGAGTATATATAAGGCCCCTGACGCTACACAGGCTCACTTCATCGGAGCCGCGTTGAGGGAAGGCAGGCGAATGACCTATGCAGTAACCGTGAGTTAATGGCTGTCTGAGACTAGCATTCTGTCTGTAGCCGGGTAGACTCAGTATTGTGCTTTCTTTCCCAACTGAACCTCGTTTATTCATATTTTTAGGTCCTTTCAGATCAGGAAGGAAGGAACCCCAATATACGTTTAGGCTCATGAGGTCTTACATTTTAGAACTCAAAGTAAGACTTCTTCCTTCTTATGTGCTCTCTTTCCATCATACCAGAGAGTAATTCAGTGTTTTTTATATATATGTGTGTGTGTGTCAAGACTGTTATGTCCACCTGTGTATTTTTCTTTTTTCTTACCGGGTCCCATTATTTTTGGTTTACCCTCGCAATACTCAGAGAAGGTTTTTTCTTCTCCTATGATCAGTTTGTGACATTTGCATATATTTACCTATGCATTTCTTTCCGCAGATTCTTTCGCCAACTGGGCGCAACCGCATTCACTAACACTATAAAACATTGTTAGGAATATTACACATTGTGGTAATTTTGTTAATTTTTTAATACACTTTAACATTTTGCATGTGAGTAAGGGGAGGGTAAGTGCATAAACCCTTGTCCTGAAGAAGGAGGCTGTGACCTCCGAAACATGTTGACACTTTACTAGTGGTTCTGGATACCCTAACTCGTATCTATCTAACCACGCCCTGCACTTCTTTTAATAATACCAGCCAGGGATTTAAATAAAGCATTTTTTCCTCCCACGTGCCAGGTATTTTTTAAACCTTTCACTTTTTTCACCTCACCTCACTCACATTTTGATCCTATACACACACCCCCACACATAGTTCACTTCAAAGTGCTCCTGCGTATTCGCGAGTCGTAGCACGCCGCATCCCGTAGAGGGGTGCGAAGGCCCCGATGATGAAGCATGACACCAAGGGGCCTGTTGGTGTGTGAGGGGCATTTAAACAACACTGTGTGTTTCCCTATCATTTGAGGGACCATCACCACCTTGAGTGGATTCCACTTTGTTTATGTATACTTTTAGGAAGCTGACAGTCTATAAACTGATGTAACTGTCACAACCTCACCTTCGTCGCCCCCATCTAGTGTGGTGTAGTTCCTATATTCACAATAGGCTCTGCGCAATGGAATAATATATCCTATAGATTTGACGTAGAACTTTTGTCTACTAGGTTTCTATCGAATATATTAAACTTAATTGTGAGTGCCAGCTAGCTCAGAGGTCACTAGAAACGTTCTCGAATAAGCAAGTAGGGATTTGTTTCTGACAACCGCATAAATATGACAACTTTTTTTCCCCAAGAATAAACGTATCTTCAGAGTCGTGGAAATAATAGATAGGTATTTTACTCACTCAATCGTGCATGCTTAGTTTCAACAGAGGTGCAGAGAAATAGAGAGACAGGCGTTTTCAATAAAAGGATTTATTGAACGGTCTTCTTTCTCATGCAAGTAAAGTGAACTGCTACAATCGTAAGATATTATAGATAGAGGGGTCCCAGACTGGGGGAAGGGAAAGAATTATGAACAAAATGATAAAAACATTAACTATGTTACAAATGGAAAGAGACATAGACAAATCTAGAATACAATGTTTTAATTTGCGCTGTACTGGAAACCTGATCACTGGTTATACATTTGTAGAAAAGGTTTTTGCAATTTTACAAGATTTAAAAGTGCCCAGAGAGGGAAAGGGGAGGGAGGGGTGTGCTGTGAAGGGATATAGTGGAGGTATAAATAGAAAGACAGTCTTCAATATCACACCAACAAATGCACTTCCTTATGTCCACACAGAACTTTTTTGAATGATCCCCTTATCAAGGGTCAAGAAAGTATTAATCAATACATTCAATTATAGACCATGCTTCTGAGACAGCTGTATGAATCCGCCATGGGGTAGAAGCTGGTGTGGTGTAGTAGAAGTCTACGTTTCGACCCTGAATGTTGCAGGGATGGTTACCCTTGCGACGCGGGTCTTCGTCAGGACAAAAGGGTGAGGAGAAGGGGAAAGGGGTGGGTAACCTCCTTGAAGGACGAACTTAGTAAAGGAAGTTTCATCGTCCAACCTTGTAGTTGAAACACTGTCCCTGGAAAATTACACGGGCAGGGGACGCACGGATCAAATCATTGAAGTGCTACCGTTGGCATCTTTATAGGACATCCCTGTACTTATCAGTTTAAACGAGAAGAGCGGGGGGCAGCAGGACCTCACCCGATTGGAAATTGATGGCGTCTTTGTCAGTTGAAATCTATTTAGATGTTCCGATGAGGCAAAAGGGGGTTTAATCATGATGGATCATACAAATACTATCACTTTGGGGACAATCAAAATATTCTCTTTAGCGATTCTACCTTGCAATGGGACTGTGCAGTATCATGAATTCCAGGCAACAGCTGAGCAGATAGACAGCAAGGAGAGTTAAAAAACAGGTTGAGATTTCCTAAATACATGCATATGTTAACATATATTGTGGTTCCGTATTTCCGAATTGGGTTCGATAGTTCCGAAACCCGATTTATAAAGATTGTCGGAAATGGACGATCTTGATGTCGGCAGACCGCAAATGACGAGTCTAACGTGTTTGGGTGTTTTCGCTTGAATCGATATAAGAGAACACCCTGCATTTGAGGATTTAGTTTGAACCCTCGGGTTCCATTTTGTAAAGCGGCAGCCATCTTGTATGGTTGCCCTAACATAGGCCCTGTGATTGTGGCCGAGCGAGTCCTTGACACGTATGCCTTAGCTGACACTTGGTTGACCTGGCCGAACTGACTTTTCCCCTGGGGCGAATCCTGCTGAGCCAGTTCCTTGGTTAGCAGCTGCACTGATAAAGATCAAAGAGCAGGACGTGGTCCGATTTTATGGCCTACCGTTCCCACTCCTCCATCTCCTTTCCATCTGTTCCTGCCTTTCCTTTACAACATGTTCATCGATCTAGTTGAAGGTTTTATGATAGGTTTGTCCGGCCTGATCGAACAGGAAAATAACATATGTGTGACCATTTGTGGTGGGCTGGACAACGGAAAATGGGATTGACTTTGACTGTCGTGATTCGCTACTTTTTGAAATGCTACTTGCTCATTGGTTAGTTTTGTATGCACCGAATGTAAATTGTGATGTTGCCAGAAGCGTAATTTTCAGCATAAAAGACCGAGTTTTGTTCACTGAGGTGGTGCAGTCTCTTTCGAACTACCCGTGTGTACTTCGTAGACCTCTGTCCCTGGTTGCAACCATTAAACTTTGGTCTTTGACGTCATCGAGAAGTATCCCGTGTCTCTGTTTGCCAAGACAGGGGAAACCAGGATCTTTGGGTGTTGCCCTGACACCGCTGTTTTTTTTTTGTATTAGTATTGTTTCCGAGAAAACCCAGTACCTCATTTGGCGCCCAAAGTGGGGCGACTTCAGCAGTACCGGTCCAAGCCAGAGGTTCGTGAGGAGTGTCGTGTGGAAATTCCGGAGGTTGGCCAGCCACTTCAGCGACCCCTGCATGTCGACGTGGTTCCGAAGGTCTTTGCTGCGAGGCTTCCCGCGTCCCGACGGCTACGAAGGACTGCTGCCCTGACTGTCGCCCTGTTTAGGAGCCTTAGACGTTTGTAGAGTTTGTAGATTGACGGGTCTTCTGGTGACGCCATCGACGATTCAGTTAAGTATAAAGGGAGCGTCTCCTAGTTCTTAGTTCTTAGGTTTGGTTTGTATCCTTTAGTGGATAGCTTTGATTTGGTATCTGCAGGCCCCAAAGCTAAGGGATTCGTGTATTCACAAGCTTATCGATTTTAGATTACCCTTGTTGTTTGAAGCTAGACTAGTGAGCAAGATGCCTGGTTTTAGCAGTCTTAGGAATTTGTTTAGTTGTGGTACTATGAGGGATTCCCGGATAGAGGATTCGTGTCCGGTTCCTCCGATCGGAACTCCTACATACGAGTTATACGTGAAGCATGGCGTAGGTCCAATTAGCTACAATGAGATCTGGATAAAATACACAAAGAACGACGGTGTCCTACAGTGGCCCCGTTATGGTAGTTTTGAGACAGAAGTTTTAGATAATCTCGAAGTGAAGTTTTTCAAGAAGAAAGTCCGGCCGGCAATGTTTGACTCTTTCCGCATTTGGCGCAAGGAAGCCAAACAGAAAGAAATTAAGTTAGCAAAGAAGAATAGGAAGGGTATGTCAATGGTGCAAGCCGCCGTTGCATACAAAAATGATGAAGAAGAAAAAGATAGTGAACAGATGCTTAGAGTGAGGAAGTTAGCGGTAGACAGATGCTACCCAGTTTTGCCAGCTAAAGAGCAGAAAGACAAAAAGGATCTTGTGAAAGACCCTTTGATGTCACATTTGCTAAATTCTCCACCACCCTATGTGCAGAATGCTACAGCTCCACCACAGCCTGTTGTGGCCGTGCAAGCTCCTATTGTTTTGCCTCCTGTTATTCCTTTACCGCCAGCTCCTCCGATGGTTGGTCCTTCTAATACGCAGCCTTCTCAAGGGTTGCCTGCTTTGCCTTCTGTTACTACTGCTGTTCCTACGCCTGTTCCAACTATGGATCCGACTACTATTGCTTCGTCTCCTCTTGTCCTTCCGACTGTTCCTTCTCCTAGACAGCGGCTGTCCGCTGTCTTTTCTAATTTCTTAACTCCTATTTTGGGGCAGATGGGTATGTCTCATGTGACCGAGCGTAGACAACTGCGTAGTCAATTGCCCGCTACAGATGAGCGAGTGATTCTAGATCATATGACACGTAGATGGCTGACGTATACGTCCCAGTATGATTTGGAAGGTATTATGGATGTCTTCCGACAATGGGAAGCACCAAAGCAGCGATATGTTTTTGAACTCATGTGTGCGTTCCTCCATGAACAATGGATGAATGAAGTGGGTAGAGTTCCTGTAGAATTATCTCGATTGCGTTCGGAGTTTGCCAAAGGAACGATTGTGAGTCTACCCGATGTTGAGAAAGCAGTATCAGTGTTACTGTTGCTGCGAAGCGATGTTCCTGTTGAACAGTTGTTTGAGCCAGATTCGTCAGTTAGGAGAAAAGCGCGTCAATATCCGATGCGAGAGGTTCCTCCAGTATGGAGACCTGCTGACCCTGCTGCTCAGCCACCGGTTTTAGCACATTTCCATCGTGTGTGGGTACATGTGCCATGGAAGCGAGCAGAAGTTTTAGCGCTTAAGCAGACTTTACCAGATCCACGAAAGAACCCTGCAGGGTACTATAAAGAACTTACACAGACTGTGAGTTCGTGTGTCATGAATCTGGCAGGTATAGATATGCTTTTTGGGAATGTTGTTCCACAACCCATTTGGAATGTCATTCGTTATACTGATCACGATGCTGAGTTGGGTGATTCGTGGGTGAATCTCGCTGCAGCAAATGACAGACAAGTGGGAGGTGCTAAGCCTGAAGATGCTATTACTGAACTTCCTGGTAGGATTATTACTTTCATGAAGACTTTAATGCCTGAAGTCCGTGTTAATTGGGATAAATTGTCAGCCTGTAAGCAGAAGAAAGAAGAGTCTGTTTCAGACTTTTTCTCGCATTTCGAAGAGACGTTCGTAGATCATAGTGGTCAGGATATGGCTGCCGAAGGTGGCCAGAGATTGTTTGTTGATAAATTTGTGCACAATCTTCTTCCCGAGCTGTGTACTAAGTTGAAAGATTCTGAGAGTTCTTGGCCCGTTTCTACTTCGGCGCAGATTCTTGCTACGGCTCAGTACTACGAGAATAGGCGTAAGGATGAGTTAGAGAAAGAGGATAAGAAGACTAAGGAATTGAAGACTAAAGTTCTTCTTCAACAAGCTTATCCACCCCGTGTTAATAATCAGCGTGATTATCAGCAGCCTCAACAGTATTCGAGGAACTCGCAAAGAAACGAGACTCCTCAACAACAGCGTATTCAATATGGTCCTAATCAGTGTGCGTATTGTAAAGAAGAGGGTCATTACAAGAATAGTTGTCCGGTTTTGTTGCAACGTGCAAATAGTGCTCCTGGCGTTAGAGGTCGAGGTGCTCAACAAGTGCCTCGTGTAGAGGTCGCGGACAAAATACGCGCCCTTTGCCTCCACAGAATTCAATGAATAGTTTTGATCAGCAACAGAGTTCTTCTGGTCGATCTACACAGTACTATGTCGATGATTACTATGTTGAAGGCGATGGTGATCAAGGTAATGATTATTAGGACAGCCATGGACAAAGAGAGGGAGTCGTTTCAGTTCCGGTAGATCAGAGTGGACCTTACGTGGAAGTGATTGCATCAGGTGTGTCAGAGCCTTTTCTGCTAGACACTGGTGCTACGAAGAGTTCTATTATGCATTCGAAACTCCCTGGTGCACCTTTGTCTGGCTTAAATAATGTTTCTATAGGTTTTTCTGGCGCCCCCGTTATGAATCCGATTTCCGTTCCATTGCCTATTTCTGTTGGTCCTCAAAGACTTGAAGCACCCCTTCTTTTGACAACGGGTTGTAATGAGAACTTACTAGGCCTTGATTTGCTGAAAAGATTGTATGCGACATTGTATTGTTCTCCAGCAGGAGTACATCTTACGTTGGGTGAGAATATGATTTCTCCGATCTATGTTTCGAAAAATTGTCTTCCATCTGAATTGTCTTCCTTACCAGACTCGTTGTGGGCTACAGGTCCCAATGATGTGGGCCTGTTAGACATTCCTCCATATGTTGTGTCGTTGAAAGCGAATGCTCAGTTGCCACGCATTCCGCAATATCGAATTTCAAGTGATGGTGAACGTGCACTTTTAGCGATCATTTATGATCTGATCGACAAAGATGTTATTGAAGAGACTCGAGGTAATGTGTGTAATAGTCCGGTTTTGCCTGTTCTAAAGAGAACTGATTCTTCACAGCCTCCGGTATATAGGTTCGTTATCGATCTTCGTGAGGTGAACAAAATAGTTGTTCCACAATTCCCTGTTGTGCCTGACATTACTGCGTTACTGACATTGATTCCAGCTTCAGCTTCTTGGTTTTTGGTGATTGACTTGAAGAATGCTTTCTTCAGCATCCCGATTGCCATAGAGAGTAGAGATATCTTTGGATTCTTTTTGGGAGGACGAAGTTTCCGCTTCAAGCGCGCTCCTCAAGGTTATTGTGAGAGTCCATCAATTTATAGTCAAGCTTTGAAGACACAACTTGACTTGTTGGCCTTACAGGACGGTGCGGCCCTTATCCAGTACGTTGACGATTTGTTAGTTGCTGCCGATACTGAAGAGATATGTAAGGATGCCACTGTGTCTTTATTGTCTCATTTGTCTAAATGTCATCACAAAGTTTCTCTTTCCAAGCTACAACTTTGTCGCCAAGAAGTTACCTACTTAGGTCACCTCTTATCGAAGGAGGGAAGGAAACTGACCCCAGAAAGAATTCAGACCATTGCGAAAATGAGTGTCCCTATGACATAGAGAGAAGTACGTGCGTTTTTGTGTATCACGTCGTACTGTAGACAGTGGATCCCAAATTTTTCTCTTTTAGCGAAACCTTTGATAGCTCTTACGGTTAAGGACACTCCGAATCCTATTCCTTGGACTGACGAATGTCAAAAGAGCTTTTCTGAATTACGTGATGCATTGTGTTCGGCTCCTGTATTGGGTACTCCCGACTACAGTAAACCTTTCACATTGTATGTCCATGAAAGGGAAGGATGTGCATTGTCGGTTTTGACTCAACAATTTGGCGAGAAGCAACGCCCATGTGCGTACTTTTCGTCAACTTTAGATCCTGTAGTTAGAGCGTTGCCGAGTTGTTTGAGAGCAACTGCAGCAGCGGCTGTTTCGATTCGACAATCTGCTGGTTTGGTTATGGATAATACGCTAGTGGTTATGGTTCCACATGCAGTGGATACCTTGTTGAATCGGACAAAGACTCAGCACTTGACTAGTGCTAGGTTGTCAGGGTATGAGCTTACGTTGTTGGCAAGCCATGTGCACATCAAGAGGTGCAATACTCTAAATCCGGCTACATTGTTGCCGATTTCGCTTGAGGCAGACGATGATAGCGAAGAGCAACATGATTGTTTCTTGAGAACTGAAGAAGAGACCAAAGGGAGGATTGATCTGAAAGATACTCCTCTCCCTGATTGCAATGATGCCTTGTGGGTTGACGGCTCATGTTTTAAATTGCCAAATGGCGATGCTACTGCAGCATATGCCGTGACGACTTTACATGCAGTTGTCGAAGCTGCTCGAATACCATATAATTCTGCACAAGCGGCAGAGTTGATCGCACTTACGAGAGCATGTGTGTTAGCGAAAGGGAAAAGAGTGAATGTGTATACTGACAGTCAGTATGCGTTTGGAGTGGCGCATAGTTTTGGACGATTGTGGCGTGAACGTGGATTTTTGACATCGCATGGGACGAAAATCCAGCATGGGCAACTGGTGAATGAACTTCTTGAATCTCCTACGTTACCTTTGCAAATAGCGACTGTGAAGTGTAGCGCCCATAAGAAAGTGACAGATGATGTTGGTCGTGGTAATGCGTTTGCGGATGAGGTCACGAAAGAAACTGCAAGGAATATAATGAGTCGAATGTATGTTGCGGGTCCAGCAAGGTGGGTTCCAGAAGCAGGCATGTGCGAAGACACCATTGAGAGCGTGAAGGTTATTCAGAGTGAGGCCACGGAGAAAGAGTTGAATGAATGGAGAGAGAGGAAGGGTAGATTGGATGTGAGTGGTTGTTGGACTGATTTGTCCGAACACCAGAGATGGTTGCTACCGAATGCTTATGTGTTGCCAGTTGTTACAATGGCGCATGGACTGGCACATATTAGTGTGAAAGGGATTTGTAAGTTGTTGGCTTCGGTTTGGCAGAATACAGGAATACCCAGATGTGCAGAGAACTTGGTTAAGAATTGCATGGTATGCTTGATGCATAATCCTGGTAAGGGAACTCCAACACCAGCTGGTCATTTTGCTCCTCCGACGTATCCGTTTGAGGCATTGCAGCTAGATTTTATTCATATGGAAAGATGCAACAACTTGAAGTATGTGATAGTGGTTGTTTGCTCTTTCTCTAGATGGGTAGAAGCTTACCCCATTAAGGACAATACTGCCTTGTCCACTGCTAAAGTTTTGATCAAAGAATTCTTCCCTAGGTTTGGATTGCCAAGAATCATTTGGAGTGATAACGGAAGTGAGTTTGTGGGACGAGTGATGAAGAGAGTGTGTGAAGGTCTTGGGATCAGGCAGAAGTTCCACACTGCAAATCATCCCCAATCAGCTGGTTTAGTCGAGTGCTATAATGGCACTCTGAAGCTAAAGTTGGCCAAAATTCAAGAGAGCACTGGTTTACAATGGCCAGATTCTTTGCCATTAGCACTTTTGTCCACCCGCATGACTGTGCACTCGCAAATGGGTTTGAGTCCGTATAAGGTTGTGTTTGGTCGCCCGGCGAATATTTGGGGCGTACCAAGACCAAAGAGGTTTAGTGACCTCGAGTACCCTGTTTTGCTTGATTAATTGCGTGAACTGACAACTAAAATGAGTGTTTTACGCCAACAGGTTCACGATTCGCTACCACAACCTACAGATGATCCAGGACACGTGATTGAACCTGGTTCCTGGGTGTTCATCAGGAACTTTCAAAGAACAAAGAATACTCAGCCCCGCTGGACTGGACCGTATTAGGTCCTCTTGTCAACGAGATCTGCGGTGCGAGTTCATGGTAAAAAACACTGGATTCATGGGTGTCATACGAAGAAGGCACCCCTACCTTTACCATACGATCAGTGGGTTCAAGACGGTCTTGCAGATTCAGAAACAGAGACTGTCCCAAGGTTTGTCACGTTTAGTGATGCTCGTTTGATCGATACCAATTCAGAATTCGAGAGTGATCAGCTTTTGCAAGAAGCAATACCTCCTGAGAAGCGGTTGGACACTACTGATCCTCAGCTGTTGTTCACCGATCAAGAACTGCCTGGAAAAGATAGATACAATCTGAGATCGAGAAATAAGGACTAATAAAGTGAATAAAGTTGATTTTTTTTATGTTTGCAGGTTAACTCTCCACCAAGGATCTACGTATTTTTGTTTTTCTGAACTGCCATCCGGTTCTTGCTGCTAGGGTCGCGGTTGCTACAAGTCTTGGGAGTGCAAGCCTGAGACACTAGGTCTTGGGTTCCGTTAGTCCGAGGCTGTCTTCCTGGGTTTAGCGGAGGCCTCTCGAGCAGAATCAACCAACCACTGCGGGCAGCAACTTTAGTTTAGGATGGATTTCTTTGAGTCGGAGAGACCTGTGCAGACATTGACTTTTAGAAAACGCATTTGTAAAATAATGTTGAAGAAATGTTTTTTAATTCCGTGCATACTTCTACTACTGAGTATCGTAATTTTTATAATTGGTTATGTAGCATTTGTTTTTAAAGAGACGTCTAATTCCACTGTGCAATCTACACCTTCACCTACTATTTCCTCTTATTCTTTCCACCCTTTGCCTGAATATGAGGTAGTTAGACGTAAGGAGTTTGCTAACAATTCCTTCATACAGCTTTTGCACCAGCATCAGTTAGTGATTAATACAACGAGCTGCTGGATTTGTGGTTTAATGCCTCATACAGCTGATAAGAGAATTCCTTATTTAGTTTTGCCCTTTAGTTTAAATGGTTCGATTTGAGCTTACAGAACCATGTTTATATATGCCCACAGTGTTGACCCCTTACGCTCACCGAGAGATAATCCGAAGAATAGTCCTATAGCTAGAGGCATAGTCGATATGATTCAAGGGACTAATGCAGTAGAGACTATTCCACAAGACGAGAGACAACCATATAGTGGTTGGAGCGTAAGTGGATATGGAGTAAGTCTGAGTATTAACCAGCTTGCGAAAAGTCCCCTACCGATCTGGATAGTGCCCCATAAGGGTTACTATTGTCTACAGGGCAACGGTAAGAATCCGAGAGCTCAGTTTGGGAAGAGCGTCTGCACTGAGACTTACGTGTTTCCGTCTCAGTCTTCCCCAGCGTTTTTAGCTGCCAAGGGTACTTATTTTGTCTGCTATGACAAAGCATATACATGGTTGCCCCATGATTTTTCGGGCACATGTTTTGTTTCCTTTCTGTTACCCCCCACCTTTACAGCTGCGGCAGATTACCACAAGATCAGAATTGCTAGAGGTGTCTTTAGCCAAGAAGACACTGCAGGGCAGGAATTGGGTGATTTCTTCAAGGGTTTTCTGCCGTTTTGGGGACCTATGGCTAACAGAAGGAATATTCGTCAGCTAACAAGAGTGGTTGAGTCCACCATAGTTGAGACCGCCGGTGCCCTTGGTAATTTGACTGCTGAGCTCCAGTCGGATAGACTTATGACCCTTCAGAATAGAGTTGCCCTAGACGTTATTCTAGCCGATCGAGGGGGAGTTTGTAGATTGATTCAATCGAGCTGCTGCGTTTTTATTCCGGATAATGCTCCGTCAGTCTTCCAGGCCATTTCCAAATTGCATAAAATCTCTGATTCTGTCCACCTGGACAAAGGGGATTGGTCTTTGATGGGATGGTTATGGGGATTGATATCCACTTGGGGTTGGAAGATTTTGATGGTCATTGGTATGGTCTTAGCGATTCTGTTCATGTTCTGTCTCTGTGTGCAGTGCGCTCCGGCCCTTTTTGGCCTTTGTGCTACAATGTGCGTACGGAAGCCTGTCCGAAGAGAGATCCATAGAAATAAGATGATGCTACAGAAGCATATCGATGATCTGATGAATATAGATCCAGATTCAGATTAAAATGGGTTTATTGCCTATGATAGGGCAAAAGGAGGGTCTGTGGTTCCGTAGTTCCGAATTGGGTTCGATAGTTCCGAAACCCGATTTATAAAGATTGTCGGAAATGGACAATCTTGATGTCAGCAGACCGCAAATGACGAGTCTAACGTGTTTGGGTGTTTTTGCTTGAATCAATATAAGAGAACACCCTGCATTTGAGGATTTAGTTTGAACCCTCGGGTTCCATTTTGTAAAGCGGCAGCCATTAATTATGTGCTTATATAGCGCTGGAATCACTCCCGAAGGGGTACCTCCGCGCTTCGACCGCTGCGAAACCCTTCCTGGCTTCCCTGAGAGATGGTCCCTTAATGGGTATCTCCAGGGTGAGACCAGGCATCCCCGGCGGTCTGGTGGGGCCGTTAGTGAAGATGAGACAAGCTAGTGCCCAGAGTTGCCGAATGTGATCGCTGATCAGAGTGGGCACTGAGGCGAGAGAATTATCAAGTCCGTTGACCCTGGTCCAGAAACCTGCCGCGTCGGGAATCGAACCCTGGTCCCGGGCCGTCCTCTGCTCTCGGGTCTGCCGCCTCTAACCAGTGAGCCACACTACTTCACATCTTGTATGGCTGCCCTAACATAGGCCCTGTGATTGTGGCCGAGCGAGTCCTTGACACGTATGCCTTAGCTGACACTTGGTTGACCTGGCCGAACTGACTTTTCCCCTGGGGCGAATCCTGCTGAGCCAGTTCCTTGGTTAGCAGCTGCACTGATAAAGATCAAAGAGCAGGACGTGTTCCGATTTTATGGCCTACCGTTCCCACTCCTCTATCTCCTTTCCATCTGTTCCTGCCTTTCCTTTACAACATGTTCATCGATCTAGTTGAAGGTTTTATGATAGGTTTGTCCGGCCTGATCGAACAGGAAAATAACATATGTGTGACCATTTGTGGTGGGCTGGACAACGGAAAATGGGATTGACTTTGACTGTCGTGATTCGCTACTTTTTGAAATGCTACTTGCTCATTGGTTAGTTTTGTATGCACCGAATGTAAATTGTGATGTTGACAGAAGCGTAATTTTCAGCATAAAAGACCAAGTTTTGTTCACTGAGGTGGTGCAGTCTCTTTCAAACTACCCGTGTGTACTTCGTAGACCTCTGTCCCTGGTTGCAACCATTAAACTTTGGTCTTTGACGTCATCGAGAAGTATCCCATGTCTCTGTTTGCCAAGACAGGGGAATCCGGGGTCTTTGGGTGTTGCCCTGACACCGCTGTTTTTTTTTTTGTATTAGTATTGGTTCAGAGAAAACCCAGTACCTCAATATTTGTAGTACAGTGCTAATTTGTGCCTGTGAGTGTAGTGTTTTCTTATACATGGCTGCTTAATTTGCTAAATTGTGACATGAATGCATTTTCAACAGTTAAATACATGTGGAAATATACCATTTAACTGCTCCATTTATTCTCAAAACACAAAATAGATCTGGATAAACACCAATAAGATGGCCCAAAAATAAATATGGATAAAAACAGACGGAAATGTTAAAAAAACTGGATCTCTAATTATAAGGTGCGAAACCTCCCCAAGACACCTGCAGCTACCTCAGAAGCTTTGTTTTTGGTGGGGGCAGGTAGAGGCGACGTTTGGAAGATGAGGGAATTCGAGGTGGTGAATTAAAAGGTGCCTCGGACTGTGGTAGGCACTAACACCGCCCCCTCTAAGGGCCTGCCCCTCCTCAAACGGTAAAAAAGTTTCCCGGTTTAGTTATGCCTGTATTTGCTATTTGACAGCAAATTCCTCATCTCTATTAGACACAACTCGAAGTGTCAGAATGAAGATCTTATATAGATTTAGAGCATGAATCTAGTGTATGGGATAAAGCACTCTCTGATACCCTCCAAAGACCTCAGAAAATCCTATCTATACTTTACAATCTTGCTGAAAAATACTAGAATTGAACAATATCATCCTGACGTTTAAATGTCACCGATCCAAATGGCCAAGTGTGGAGGCATTTTCCCAACCCCAAGGCGGCAATACACATAAAGTGCAGAGTTTAAGTGCAAAAAATGACTTGTACCCTAAGCCGAATCACACAATTTAAAAGTGCATTAATTGAGCAACTACAATGAAAATAATTGATGATCTTCTAACATCAATTTGTGCTTGGCTTGCTAATACCATGTCCTTAAATCGTAAACAAATTTTCTCAAAACATGTGCCTAGGTTGTAACATAGCAAAATATTTTCACATTTGATAATTGTTCTATACAATGCAGCAAAAGACGTAGGAACTGCATTTAAAAAACACTGGGACCAGAAGCCCTCTTCCTACATCTCTAAGCGCTGAGCAAACAACTAACATGTGACTCAATGACCACAGGCCAATTTTACAAAAAGACAATTCTAAAATTTCTTGCAGCACATGGAAAGGCACTTTTAGGAAACTGACAGTCTATAAACTGATGTAACTGTCACAACCTCACCTTCGTCGCCCCCATCTAGTGTAGTGTAGTTCCTATATTCACAATAGGCTCTGCGCATTGGAATAATATATCCTATAGATTTGACGTAGAACTTTTGTCTACTAGGTTTCTATTGAATATATTAAACTTAATTGTGAGTGCCAGCTAGCTCAGAGGTCACTAGAAACGTTCTCGAATAAGCAAGTAGGGATTTGTTTCTGACAACCGCATAAATATGACAACTTTGTTTCCCCAAGAATAAACGTATCTTCAGAGTCGTGGAAATAATAGATAGGTATTTTACTCACTCAATCGTGCATGCTTAGTTTCAACAGAGGTGCAGAGAAATAGAGAGACAGGCGTTTTCAATAAAAGGATTTATTGAACGGTCTTCTTTCTCATGCAAGTAAAGTGAACTGCTACAATCGTAAGATATTATAGATAGAGGGGTCCCAGACTGGGGGAAGGGAAAGAATTATGAACAAAATGATAAAAACATTACTATGTTACAAATGGAAAGAGACATAGACAAATCTAGAATACAATGTTTTAATTCGCACTGTACTGGAAACCTGATCACTGGTTATACATTTGTAGAAAAGGCTTTTGCAATTTTACAAGATTTAAAAGTGCCCAGAGAGGGAAAGGGGAGGGAGGGGTGTGCTGTGAAGGGATATAGTGGAGGTATAAATAGAAAGACAGTCTTCAATATCACACCAACAAATGCACTTCCTTATGTCCACACAGAACTTTTTTGAATGATCCCCTTATCAAGGGTCAAGAAAGTATTAATCAATACATTCAATTATAGACCATGCTTCTGAGACAGCTGTATGAATCCGCCATGGGGTAGAAGCTGGTGTGGTGTAGTAGAAGTCTACGTTTCGACCCTGAATGATGCAGGGATGGTTACCCTTGCGACGCGGGTCTTCGTCAGGACAAAAGGGTGAGGAGAAGGGGAAAGGGGTGGGTAACCTCCTTGAAGGACGAACTTAGTAAAGGAAGTGTTATCGTCCAACCTTGTAGTTGAAACACTGTCCCTAGAAAATTACACGGGCAGGGGACGCGCGGATCAAATCATTGAAGTGCTACCGTTGGCATCTTTATAGGACATCCCTGTATTTATCAGTTTAAACGAGAAGAGCGGGGGCAGCAGGACCTCACCCGATTGATGGCGTCTTTGTCAGTTGAAATCTATTTAGATGTTCCGATGAGGCAAAAGGGGGTTTAGTCTGTATTCTTTGCGAGTCACACAACATGCACGCGAACACTGGCTTAGTCAGCTAGCACTAAATAGTAAGACAGGCTGCAAAGTATAATGCGTACAGCGTGAAGAGTATATAAAATAATACTGTAAAAGCATTGTATGGTTTCTAAACCATAGGTAAATACATACATAAATAACAAAGGCTAAAAGTACTCAACTGGTGCTTCTAAAATACGCCTATCCCAATGTACCTAACCTAAGTCTAGTATGAGGGAAGAAGTAAGTGTGGTATAGCATAGGTTTAGTTTTCTTTGCAAAGAATCTATCCAAGATTTCTCTTGGGGTCTAATCAGCTCTGTAACTTAGTTTTAAAATGAAGGAGATCTGGTATCTCTGTCTAGGGCCTCGATTTCCCAACACCCCGCGAGGGGAGCTTGGAAACACTGGAGCTGGATTCTCAGTGAGAGAAAGGACAGCTTCTCTTTCAGTGTGTCAGCTGGAGGGTCGGCTACCTTCAGCACTTGCAAGTAGATAGTCGAGCTGCTCTGAACCACCGTGTGATTTCTAGGGCAAGTGTAGGCATATTTATACCTTGAAGGTGCCTAGTTTGACGTAAAGTCGGGAATAATAACGTCATTAAAGAACCCCAAGGAAATGGTAGTTCTTTGAAAACTCCATGAGTTCTTGGACAAATAAATATTCAAGCAAGGAGATGTCTCTGACTGCTGAAGCCGATTTTTCCAAGAAATCGTTGTGGCTTTTTGGAACAGGTGGAAGTAGCCATGCCTGTATTTTGACTGAATGGGCTATGTCTAAATATGGGTATGATTTCTATGCCTATATTAGGGCAATCTGAATTGTACCTATATAATGGCACGAATCGGGAAATTTCGCTCAGATCCTAAAACACCATACAACACTAGTCCCCATTGCCTTTACATTCTTTGAATATTGCTGCATCTGTTCCAGCCTGACATTCATCACCCCCATCTAGTCCCCATTAGCTTTATAGCATATATATATTGCTGCATCTGTCCCAGTCTCACATTCATCATCCCCAAAATATTGGTGCATCTGTCCCAGCCTCACTGTCATCACCCTGTCTAGTTCCATTGACTTTATATCCTTTAAATTATGCTACATCTGTCTAGCCTCACCTTCATCATCCCTGTCTGGTCCCCATTGGCTTTATATCCTTTAAATATTGCTGCATCTGTGCTAGCCTCTTCTTCGTCATCCCTGTCTAGTCCCCATTGCTTTATATCCTTTAAATATCGCTGCATTTTTCATGACCCCCATCTCATACAAATGTGTTAGCTGGGAGCGTTTTCCACAATCCCTATAATCGCATAGTGTATGTAGGAAAGTACCTCTTTTTGCATGGTTACCCCAACATTTTGCCTGATATCTGAGGCACTTTGACTGAGTGTGCACTGGGTCCCTGTTAATTCTACATGCTAATCAGGGCCTGTGTTCTTTCCAAAAACTGTACCTTTGTTTCCACAATTGGCATACCTCTAGCTCACATATAAGTCAATTGTACAATTTACCAGTGGTACGAAGAACCTTGTGACCAGAGAGGGTCTCTAAGGGCTGCAGCATGTATTGTGCCACCCTCAGATCCCCTCACCTAACACATACACTCTGCCATTGTAGATTCTGTGTTTTGGTGCAGATAAAACTTCAGTTGCCCACAAACACTGCCTGCTGCATAGTTAAGCCACACCTCTAGCAGGCCTCTTAGTCCTGAGGCAGGGTGCATAAATGCATGAGCAATATGCCCCATACCATGAGTAAGTCTATTCTTAGACCATACGGAATACATGGGCTGAGAGTTTGACGTTACGAACTCCCCAGCTCCATGATGGCTTTACTGAATGCTAAGAAATTTGGTATCAAACTTCTCAGCATAATAAACCCATACTACAGCCAGAGCATAGGCACACTCCGTTCACCGACCCTGCACTAGGTATGAGAACTCCGACGACCGACTGAGCATTGTTAACAATATACTATCTATTCAAATATCATGACAGGAGCATTTATGTTGGTTTATACACTTTACTGCACAACACTGCGTACTAAGTAAAGGTTGCAGAATAAGTTGCACAACATTTTTTAGAACATTTTATATACAAATTTTATTTCTGCCTATTTATGGTTTTAAAGCGGTTTGCTTTTTGTTGATGGGATCTTATCTACCCTGCACTAGGAGGGGTACAAAAAGCCAGTGTGAACTTTGATAACAATACACTATCAATCAAAACTGCCTGGTTTAAACAACCATAGCACTTTTAATTTAGGGAAGTTTAACGGCAAGTTGCCAAGTATTTTAAACCTTCTATCTTTCTATGTATATGTATGGTTTTAAAAAGTCTCTTGATTGTTATGCACCGGGTTTTATTAACTCTAAAATAAACTTAAAACTTGAAAAATTCTTTGGGTGAGGTATTACACAACTAGTGAATCCAATCCCTATACGAACTCCTCTTTTCTCTGGAATCAGAATGTAACACCAAGGACACACGAGTGCCAGTGATGGATTGATCACAAAATGCACTCAGAGGGCATCTTAGAGATGCCCCCTGAAAAATGACAATCTCCCTCATGTCCAGCTGACTGGTCTGCACCAGCCTGCCACACACAGACATGTTTCTAACCCTCTAGGGTCAGAAGCATATGCTCTCGTGCACTCGTCAGTGGGGCACAAAGCCTGCTTGGGGTAGAGGTGCTTCACACCTTCCCCCAAGCAGGAACAGCATTTGGGCGGTGAGCCTCAAAGGCTTCCTGCCCTTTGATATTCTAACCAGGGTCTCTCCAGCTAGTAGAGATTCCCACCCCTAACTAAGCTCCACTTTTGGTGGCAAGATCAGTGAGAAAATAAGTAGTAAGGGGAGGTGTGTCCCATCTCAACCAGGACCACCCCTAAGGTATCACAAACTGAAGTGACCCCTCCTAAGAAAATCCTCCAATTTGGATGGAAGGATTTTAGCCAACCAGGATAGGGGATGCCTCCTTCCAATGGGAGGGGACATACATAGGTTGTAGTCACCCTCAAGGTAAATAGCCCATTGGCTACTACTACCTGCCAGGACCTGTAACACCCCTAAATTCAGTATTTAGGGGCACCCCTTGTTGTAATTTGACAGTGATCGGGTTAGCGTTACGCTTTGCTACACAAATTTCCCCTTAACTTGACTATGGTTCTCGGAAGCCATTTTGAAAACACTGGCGTCCATTTTATATGAACGCGTTGCCTCGTGGTCAGCATGCCCTTTTGTCCTTCCTCTGTACCACTGACCACTTAAACTTGCCCAGCAACAGGCTATTTTTAGTATTGGTCAAGCTCACACATGCGCAGTTAAACCCTCTGTACTAGTGGGCAGTCATCGCTTAGGAATGTTCTCCAAACTGACCAGTGGTGTTGTAACCCCTCCCATCAGTTGGCTGTGTTCCAAAAATGACCTTATATGTACCTAAACTGAGTAAATGTGTTCCGCCTACTCTTTTTATTACTGTAAAACTGTATAAAAGAGGTCTCACATCGATGTTCGGTGTGATACTTCTTGCATTGCCGAAGGGTGCTGTAGGAATGTACCACCTCCCCATGGGGTCCTAATAAACTTGTCTTTTGCATTTTCCAGTTTCCGTGCCAACGTCTGTTTTATGGAGTAGCGGGTTTTGCTGGATATGTAGGCCTGGAGAACCCAATACCACAAATTGGCGACCACGAAGGGACTCATCGGCGACTCGGATGCCCGAAGGAGAGGTCGTGATGAAGGATTGGAAACTCGCCATGGACGCGTACGCTGCCACTGAGTGACCCGAGTCTTGGCACCCACGGTGTTTTCTTCCTTTCCTTCTGATCTGACCTTCCAGGTGGCGCCGGTCCTTGACTGAGATCCTGCTCGTTCGAGTTGTCGTACAGTGCCGGTTTGGCTGAGTCGATTAAAGAACTTGGCAGTTGGGACCTGGATATTTGAGAATTTGGTAAGCTTGTGATTGGTAAGATTGTGTACGGACGCTTACTGTGGCTCTTTGAATATGTTTTGAGTTAGCTAACATTTGGTTCTATGATTTGAATTATATGTGCAGTGCACTTCACATAGGCGGGCATGTGGAGATATTTCTCTAATTTTGTATTTGTTTGAGCGGCACACCTTGTGTGAAGTATATTAAGTGCCATTTTTGTGATATCGCGTTTCCGTGATATTTTGACATGCCTGTTTTAAGCACACTCCGAGGGATGTGCTGTCTTGGAAAAGGTACCAATTATCGACTAAACGAATCTCAGCCGGCTCCCCCAGAGGGGACCCCTAATCGCGAAATGTACGTCAAATTTGGCATTCCCCCTATTCTATACAGTACACTGTGGCACAGATATACTAAATCTGATCCCGAATTACAATGGCCACTACATGGGTCGTTTGATTTACGAAAGGTTCAGTATGTGGAGCAATGTTTGTTTCACCGCAGGTCTAGACAAGATATGTTTGAATGCGTACGTATGTGGGAGAAAGCGGTGCGTGAGCGAATGAAGCGTGAACTAGCCTTGGCGGACAAAGAGCAGCGGAAGGCTGCTCGGGATAAGGCTTTACAGCTGGAGGAGAAAGAGTTGCAGGAGAAGAAAGAGAGGGAGGCACGGGAACGTAATTTGCAAACGAATGGTCAATTTCCTATTCGACGTCCTCTTTATCCTGTCCTTACTAATGAAATTGATGATTTTTCATTATTAAATCGTTGCCCGCCTCCGTATGTTCTACCTACGGCCCCAGATGAGGATTCGGACGGAGATGATCGAGGGAGTACTCGGGTTAGGTTAAGTGCCAGTGAGACTGCGGAATTGCGCAGTTTTGCCCGCAAACTCAATCTGAACAAAATAACTATGTCAGAGATTAATGACCAAATGAGTAGGTGGTCTGAGGGAGAACAGTTGTATTTTTTGGGTCAGTTTGGAAACGAGGTTGTAGAACGATTTAGGAAAAATTCAAATGATTTAGAGCCTAAGGATGTATCAGTTGGTCGTGAGAGCATACGTAAAGGTCTCTTTGTTATTACAGATGCGGATCGGTTTTTTCAGCGGTTGGTCCAGCTACGGGATGAAGCGTCAAGACTACGGGAGGCGAGAAAAGCATCAGAGACGCCTGCGCCGGGATCGACGGAGCAATCCAAAGAGTGTTCTATCTTTGGAGCAGATAAGAGTTCTACGGTTCATGTTATGCCTATGCGTGAAGCTGCGCCTTTGTATGTCCCTCCTAAAGGGCAAGGTACAAGCGACGACAAATTGTCTGGGGATGCAAAGGGTTATTTTATATATAACTAGCAGCCCGTCCCGACGTTGTCCGGGGGAGAAAAGTAATGTGTGAAAAAATATTATGAATCTTTTAATATTTCTCGGTACTGCCCCCTGTTGAATGTGCCTATTTATTTTCCCTGTCTGCCCCCTGTGCAGGCCCTTGCAAATGTAAATGTGCCTTGTTGTATGTGCCTTTGTATTTTCCCTGGATGCCCCCTGTTGAATGTGCCTATTTATTTTCCCTGTCTGCCCCTGTGCAGGCCCTTGCAAATGTAAATGTGCCTTGTTGTATGTGCCTTTGTATTTTCCCTGGATGCCCCCTGTTGAATGTGCCTATTTATTTTCCCTGTCTGCCCCTGTGCAGGCCCTTGCAAATGTAAATGTGCCTTGTTGTATGTGCCTTTGTATTTTCCCTGGATGCCCCCTGTTGAATGTGCCTATTTATTTTCCCTGTCTGCCCCTGTGCAGGCCCTTGCAAATGTAAATGTGCCTTGTTGTATGTGCCTTTGTATTTTCCCTGGATGCCCCCTGTTGAATGTGCCTATTTATTTTCCCTGTCTGCCCCCTGTGGAGGCCCTTGCAAATGTAACTGTTGGTTGGTTGCCCCCTGTTCAATGTGCTTTTTTTTCCTGGTTGCTCCCTGTGCAGGCCCTTGCAACAGCTTTATACGGCCTCGTTGTGGAATGTAAAAGAGGCTTGTGGAATTGAGCGTTTGAATGTTCCCCTGGCCTCTGAGTATTTTTGGTGTGAAAGTAGTGCTGATTTATTTATTATCGCGTTCGTGGCCCTGCCAGCAATGTTTACAGTGAGTGTTCTGAGCACGTTTTTTAGCTTCCCCCTTGCAAGAACGTTAGACGGTAGTAAAGCGCCGTGAATTAACGTGCAATGAGACTTGTTCTTTTCCTGAATATTTCCCTGGCCGCCCCCTGTGAAGCACCTTCCAACAACAGTGCGCGAGTCCGGTAATGGCTTTTAATGAGCGTAGATGATGCCTCGTTGTAGAATGTGAAAGAGGCTTGTGATTTCTCGTGTATTGTGTTGCTGGCCGCCCCCTGTGTAGCCCCTTGCAACAACAGTGTGCGCCTACGGAATTCGCGTGTAAAGAGCGTACTTGAAACCTCAATGGCTTGTGGAACTCGGCGTGCAAATTTGTCCATGGCCTGTGCCAATGTGTATTTGCCCGCGTTAGTGTGCCCGACAACAATAATGCTTGGACCAATGGGTGAAGTTTTTCCGTATTGTTCTTTACAATGAATGTGATACATGTGTGTTTGCTTGCGTGATTGGTTGTTTGTGTAATGTGTGTGTCACCATTGGTTGTTTGCAGGAAGGCGCGGCCAATGAATGTGGTACTTGTGTGTTTGTGTGTGTGGCGCAATTGGTAGTTTTGTGGAAGGCGTGGCCAACAGTGTGCCGTGATTGGATGGTTGTTTTTTGGAATGCGCGGGCGAGTGTTGCGCGATTGGATATTACTGTTCCTTTTCTGTTCGAAGCCGCGCCCCTTTGTTTATCTGGGCTCTGATCCCTGCGGAGGCATCGAGTACCGTATTTTCCGACCTCTTCTTGTGCACATATTGAAAAAAACGATGTTTATGCTCATCAAGCAAAACGGTGTTTATGCTCCAGAAGGCTACATGTATAAAACTGTGTGGGAAGGTTTTGTGCTGCGATTGGATGGTTGTTTGGTGGAAGGGGCGGGCAAGAGTGTTACACGATTGGATGTTACTGTTCCTTTTCTGGTCGAAGCCGCGCCCCTTTGTTTATCTTAGCTCAGAACCCTTACGGAGGCAGTGATTACCGAATTTGCCGACCTCTTTTAGTGCACATTTGTAGAAAACTAAGTTTATGCTCCTGAAGGAAAACGATGCTTATGCTCTCAAGGCTATGTGCATAAAACGGTGTTAATCGCTCCTGAAGTGGACGTGCATGCAGAAGTAGCTGTGTTGTGTGTGTGCTTGTGTGTGGTTGCAGAATCTGTTGCTTTGTGTGTGCTTGAGTGCTTGAAACCGAGCGAATGGGACATGCCCCTCTGCCAATGTTACCGCCCACATTGAGAACAACGCCCACAAGGAACTACTTTCTCCGGAATATTGTTTGCCCTTCGTAATGTATATGTTGTACAAATGTATAGCCTATGTCCTTCTGCTGCAACTGCCCTTTCCAACTCTGTATTGGGTGTTGTGATTGGTGCTGTGGTTCCCGAGTTTACCTGGCCAAAAGGTGCAAGTTCTCTCTTTATAATAGTAGTATAGATTGGGTTTATACACCATGGAATAGAGCAGATGTTATGGCACTGAAAAATGCTTTGCCTGACCCCCATAAGAATCCGGCAGCTTTCTATGAAGGAGTGGAAGGGGCTATCTCTTCATGTTTTATGACGCTGGTTGATATTGACCTTTTCTTTGGGTTAATACTGCCTCCTGATATGTGGAGGGCGATTCGTAAGTTCGATGATCAAGTGATCCTGGGGGCGGATTGGAAAACTTTATCCCAAGCGGATTTAGACAGGGAGCCTACATGTAAGCCATGTCAATTAATCTTAGATCTTCCGACGGCTATTGTGAATAAATTAAAAACGCTTGTTCCCCCTAAAAAAATAGATTAGACCATGCTAGCCTCTTGCAAACAGAAGGCGGATGAGTCGGTGTCTGATTTCTTCTCACGTTTTGAAGAAGCATTTCACGACTATAGCGGGCAGTTACTAACAGAAGACACGGGTAGACATTTGTTCGTTGATAAGTATGTAGCGAATCTCTTACCGGAGATTTCAAAACGCCTAAAGACTAGTGAAAGTTCTTGGACCACTGCAACCCCTGCTTCTTTATTGACTATGGCTCAGTATTATGAGCGACAGGAATTGGAGGCTAAAGAAAGTACTGATAAGAAAGCGAAGGAATTAAAGACAAAAGTGATGTTAGCTCAGGTTTATGCTACACAGCCAAGAGGGAACGATAGAGGTAGGCGTGGATCGTACGGTACGTCTTCTGGTCGTACCGACATTGCTGAGGATCAGTGTGCATATAGTAAGGAGTTTGGACATTGGGCCTCAGATTGTCCAGTGCTTCGTGAACAACGTAATCAGCGTGGTCGAGGAGGTGGAAGGACACAGAATAGTTATTCGAGAGCGAGGGGTGGAGCAAGTGATCGCGGCAGGTTTGAAGCGAGGGGTCGTGGTCAGGCTGATAATAATACTTTTGATCGACGGAATCAGTATCAGATATCGGAGGGTGAGAATGTGGAGTCTCAGGACTATGTACATGCATAGGATTGCGTAGGATGGGGTGTGGAATCGGTTGAAGTACCAGTAGATCAAAGAGGTACATATGTATCAGCGGGCGTTTTGGGTTCTATTGATCAGTTCCTGGTTGATACAGGAGCCACTCGTAGCGCTCTGTCTAAAAACTTGGTTCCAAGGGCTCCCCTGCCTGGCGAAACGATTACATCAATAGGGTTCGATGGAACACCCTCTCTTAGCCCATTGTCACAACCCCTTACATTTTACATTGACAGATTTTTTGTTCCGTGCCCGTTTTTATTGTCACCAAATACTCCAGACAATATTAAGGGAATAGATTTGCTCAAATACTTACGAGCAACAATACGCTGCGCTCCTGAAGGAGTGCGGATTATTTTGAATGACAATTACCCAGATGTAGAGAGATTGTGTACTATGCAAGAAATTGAAGCGTTGGCCTCTCTCCCACAAACGTTATGGGCTACTTCAGACATGGATGTGGGACAGATGCTTATTCCCCCTATTCCAATAACTGTCAAGGAGGGAGCGTCTCTGCCTCGTGTACCGCAGTATAAAATCTCCAGGGAGGGCGAAGTTGCCTTAATTCACATTGTACACGACTTGAGTATTGCAGGCGTTGTGGAGGAAGTTCCCTATAATTCCTGTAACAGCCCTATTCTTCCGATTTTAAAGAAAGATACTGATGACAAAATCTATCGATTTATTATTGACTTGAGAGAAATTAACAAGATAGTAGTTCCCTAGTACCCGGTGGTGTCTGATATTACCACTTTACTTACTTTGATTCCGCCCACTGCAACCACGTTTACCCTGATTGACCTAAAAAATGCTTTCTTTTCCATTCCCATCCATCCTGATAGCAGATATCTATTTGGCTTCACATTAAATAATAAATCGTATAGATTTTGTCGAGTTCCTCAAGGCTATACAGAAAGTCCTAGCATATATAGCCAGGCTTTAAAAAGACAGCTTGATTCTTTTGATTTGCAGTCTGGTGTGGGTCTTATTCAGTATGTCGATGACATTCTACTTGCAGCAGACACGCAAGAACAATGTGAGGAGAGTACTCTTGCTTTGCTCTCCTTTCTTGCTCAGAACAATCACAAGGTTTCTAGGTAAAAGCTTCAATATTGTAGACCAAAGGTGACCTACCTCGGTCATCTTTTGTCTAAGGAAGGACTTGCATTGACATCTGGCTTAACATCTTTTTGTAGACAGTGGATAATGGGATTTTCACATATTATAAAGCCTTTGTTAGCACTATTGTCCAAGACTACACCAATGCCCCTTGAATGGACAGATGAATGCCAGAATGCTTTTGAACAATTGAGACAAGCCCTTTGTTCCGCACCAGTGTTAGGTACACCAGATTATACGAAGATTTTCACATTGTATGTACACGAGAAGGATGGGTGTGCATTGTCAGTCCTAGTGCAGACACACGGGGATAAACCGAGACCTTGCGCGTATTTCTCAGCAATACTTGATCCCGTAGCACGAGGATTACCTGGGTGTTTTCGAGCAGTTGCAGCAACAGCAGTGGCCATACGACAGAGTGAGGGAATAGTTTTGTCACACAAATTGTTGGTGTTAGTTCCCCATGCGGTAGACGCTCTGTTAAACCAAACAAAAACTCAGTACCTTATGAGTGCATGTTTAACAGGATATGAGCTCACACTGTTGGCGCCGCATATCACATTAAGGAGATGTGCTACTCTGAACCCTGCTACTTTATTGCCGTATCCAGTTGCTGAGGGCCAGGAGGAAGAACACCATGATTGTGTTTTCCTGACTGAAAAACAAACAAAGGGTCGTGTCGACTTACAGGATACGCCACTTCCAGATGTGGATGGGGAACTGTGGGTTGATGGATCGTGTTTGAGGCTGCCAGATGTTACAACTTCCGCAGCATATGCGATCACGACACTTAAGACAGTGGTAGAAGCAGCACGAATACCACAGAAATCGGCCCAAGCAGCGGAATTGATAGCCCTAACAAGAGCATGTGAATTAAGCGCTGGTTTATGTGTGAACATCTACACTGATAGCCGGTACGCCTTTGGAGTAGCGCATGATTTTGGCCTACTCTGGAGAGAGTGATGGTTTTTGACTACACACGGAGTACATATCATGCACGGAGAACTAGTGCGTGATCTCTTGAATGCGTTACTATGTCCAAAGAAAGTGTCGATAATCAAATGCAGTGCACATAAGAAAGTGACAGACAAAGTAGGACAAGGAAACGCCTTTGCAGATTGTATAGCGAGGGAAACTGCTATGTTACGAAATGCCTCGCCAATGTATGTAGTGAAATCGCAGGCTGAGCGATGGCATGATGCTAGAGAAGAGGTACTAGACATTCAGAAATCAGCGTCTGAAGCAGAACTTGCAACCTGGGCAATGGAGGGAGTGCTGGATGATGAGGGTTGTTGGAGAAGCAAAGATATGGAAAGATGGAAATTGCCTGCAGCTTACTTGCAAGCAATGGTCCAAATGACACATGGATTGGCACATGTTGGAGCTCTCGCAATTACTAAATTGCTTACGCGAGTCTGGGAGCATCCTGAGATTGCCAATACGGCCAAAAGAGTAGTGCAGACCTGTCTGATATGCTTGCAGCACAATCCTGCTAAAGGGACTTATACTCCAAAAGGAGGGTTTGTTCCACCTACTGCACCATTCAAAGTACTACAAATGGATTACATCCAGCTTGAGCGTTGCAATAACCTTAAGTATGTCTTAGTGGTGGTGTGTGCTTTCAGTAAATGGATTGAGGCCTTCCCCACGAAGGATAATACAGCGCTGACAACAGCTAAGTTTTTGCTCAAAGAGTACTTCCCGCGCTATGGTGTTTGTAAATTTTTGTGGAGCGATAATGGTCCTCATTTTGTTGGGAAAATTGTGGAATACGTGATGAAGGGATTGGGAATTCAGCAGAAATTTCATGCTGTATTTCATCCGCAGTCAGCAGGTCTTGTGGAAAGGTATAACGCTACTCTGAAATTGAAGCTAGCAAAGATCGTGGCATCCACGTCTTTGAAATGGCCGGATGCTCTGCCTCTGGCATTGCTATCTATCAGATCAGTGCCCCATTACCTAACTGGCCTCACACCTTATGAAGTGGTGTTTGGAAGGCCTATGAATATATGGGGTGTTCCTAAGCCTCGATTGTTACATGATGTTCCTTGTATAATGATAAACGATTATTTGGCACGATTAACAAATGATTTACTTTCTATTCACCAACAGGTTCGAGAAGCGCTCCCCAATAATTCCATTGGAGAGGCTCACAATCTTCGTCCTGGCGACCATGTAATGGTCCGGTCCTTTGAGAGAACAAGCTGCTTGGAGCCGAGGTGGCGTGGCCCGAGCAAGTGCTATTGGCGACTCGAACGGCTGTGCGAGTTACTAACAGGAAACGATGGGTGCATTCGACTAATTGTCGTCGTGTCTCTCCGGACCTGGTGAGCCCAACTGTGCTGTCTGATTATCGAGACATCTTGGACGAGGAGAAGAGCCCAGCTGTTACGTCTACTGAATCGGAGGGAGCCTTCCCGGACCACACCGTCTCTGGTAGAGAGAGATACAATCTACGACCAAGAGAAGCAGTTGTTTTGTGCGAGACTGGTTGAGTTACCGCTCCAGGTTTGTGAAACGGAAGCCGGGAATATCAAGGGGGGGGGGGATCAGTTCTGCCAAGTGTAGCGACACCCGTCTTGAATCTCGGAGAAGAAACCAATGGCTACCTCGGAGCTCAGCACTCATATTTTTATTTTTTTAGTTGCTTTCTTTTTTGAGACATTTTGAACTTTGAACTATGGCATCTTCTACAATGCGAAATAAGAGAATTCTTGGTGCAGTACTCTTTGTTATGACAATTGTGGTGATAGCAGTGATAGCTTGGGTGGTAGAACTACTGGTGCCGGCAAGAGAACATTTATTGCCAACTACCCCAATTCCATCTGAACATTTTCATTTTACTTTGCCTTATCATGAAGAACGACATAGACAGACTTATCTGAATAATAGTTTCATCCAGATTCTGCATCACACCCATAATATGACAAACACTTCAAACTGTTGAGTATGTGGGATGTTGCCTGGACATCAAAAGAAAGGAGGCACTCCGCTTATCCCACTCCCATTCTCTCACAATGGTTCTTGTAATGCTTGGTATACACTTTTATTCACTTTGCGATGGCCGACAAAAGGTGGACTACTTTTCCGACTAAATAAGGTCTGCTTTAATGACCGAGATGGTTATCCACAAGCTGAAGGAACTAAATTTGAATGGGAAGAATATCGACCAGATAATGTATCTTCACCACGAGTTTATACTAACCAAAGAAATGTAAATATGTCCAGCCTGCATGTAATAACAGTTATTGATACGAAAGCTGATTTGTGTGTACGAAATAAAGGTACAATCCCAATAGGAAGAAGTGAATATAGCACTACTCTCACCTTTGACACTCCAAATGGTATCACCTTTGTGGCTTCACGAAACACTTACTTTATCTGTGGAAATAAAGGTTATCACCGTCTCCCTATAGGATGGCTAGGAACATGTTATTTATCCTTTGTATTACCCCCTGTGTTTATTGCCCCACCTATGTACCATAATGACTTCGTTTTGTACCATGATTTTATATTGAATAGAGTAAAGAGAGCATTAGCTCTCGATGATATAGACCAGACTGATACTTCTCTGCAGCAGTATGTTGATTTTAATTTAGGTATTTTCTCATTCGTTGGAGCTGCTTTAAATAGCAGAAAAATAAGACGACTGACACGTGTTGTAGAAGCTTGCTAATGAGACAGTTTTTGCTTTAGGGAATTTGACTGAGGAACTTCAAATTACCAGAATTGTAACGCTCCAGCACCGAATGGTTCTAGATGTAGTATTAGCTGATCGTGGGGGTGAATGCCGCATTATCGGAAGTAGTTGCTGTGTGTACGTGCCAGATAATTCACCCTCTGTATATGACGCAATTTCTAAGTTGCATAAAATATCTGCTGAGATACATCCTGATAATGGTACTTGGACATTTTAGGGGTGGTTTTGGACGTTACTTAGTACTTGGGGTTGGAAGTTGCTGACCATCCTATGTGTAATAATTGGGATACTGTTCTTTCTATGTCTCTGCATTCAATGTGGCCCTATGTTATGTTCCATGTGCCTTTCTGCGTGTATTCCATCCAAACGAGTTATTGTCAAGAATGAACAAATGATTCATAGAGAAGTAGCAAATATTATGTCCATTGATATCGATGATGAATACCCTGATTATGTCCACTATGAGGTAGCTTCAGCTAAACGCTAAAAGGGTCGTCTGTTGTAATTTGACAGTGATCGGGTTAGCGTTAAGCTTTGCTACACGAATTTCCCCTTAACTTGACTATGGTGCTCGGAAGCCACTTTGAAAACACTGGCGTCCATTTTATATGAACGCGTTGCCTCGTGGTCAGCATGCCCTTTTGTCCTTCCTCTGTACCACTGACCACTTAAACTTGTCCAGCAACAGGCTATTTTTAGTATTGGTCAAGCTCGCACATGCGCAGTTAAACCCTCTGTACTAGTGGACAGTCATCGCTTAGGAATGTTCTCCAATCTGACCAGTAGTGTTGTAACCCCTCCCATGAGTTGGCTGTGTTCCAAAAATGACCTTATATGTACCTAAACTAAGTAAATGTGTTCCACCTACTCTTTTTATTACTGTAAAACTGTATAAAAGAGGTCTCACATCGATGTTCGTGTGATACTTCTTGCATTGCCGAAGGGTACTGTAGGAATGTACCACCAACCCATGGGGTCCTAATAAACTTGTCTTTTGCATTTTCCAGTTTCCGTGCCAACGTCTGTTTTATGGTGTAGCGGGTTTTGCTGGATATGTAGGCCTGGAGAACCCAATTCCACACCCTGAAACTTGATTCTCAAATTCCTGCAACCTACAAAAAAGAACAATGAAGAAGACATCGTGTTGCAAAGTCTGAAGACGCCTATTGACTTGGCCACAGCTCTACCAACCTGTCTCTTGCAAAGAAGATGATGACTGTCCTGTGTCCAACGACTTCCAGAACTCAGAGGAAGACTTCCTGCTCTTCAACAAAGACATGATCTCCCATGGACAGCAGCCTTGTCAAGAAGAATCCAACTACTAGGACTCCTGATCCAGCTGGAACTGTGGCTCCTGCCCACTCTGCAGCCCGTGTCTGAGTGGCTCACCTGTCCGGTGAAGCCTCCCCAACGATTCAGATCTCAACAGCATTGGTGTGGACTCCACGAAGACGCCTGCAGTCTCATTACGACTTACCTGCCCAGCTGTTGGTCCCCTTTTTCCAGGGTCCTGGTCCAAACCTGCAGCCTCTTTGTGCAACTGAGATTCCCCTTATTTGGATTGGGAGCCTGACACTAATTTGCACCCTGTACCCAGTCACCCCTGTGCTGCTTGGTGATGCCTTGTAGCCCCCCTGTGCTTGCTTTAACCACTGAGGGCCAGTACCCTGAAACCAAGGGAACTTACCTGCAACCAGCACCTCTTATGGATTGCCCGCAATCCGCATTGAATAACACTGGGTCCAGTGACCTCTGCAGCCTGCTGCCCTAGTGCCGCTGGTTGTGCCTCGATCTGACACTTGCCCACTGTTAGTCCAAACCCCCAAAGACTGGATGTGTAAGTTGAGTACTTTCCTACAAATGCATATAACTGTTTTCCTCTGGTAGGATTGAATTGCACTTCTTAACATTGCAAAAGGGCCAGATGTATCAATAAACTGTTTTGCAATTTCTTAATTGCAAATCCTTGCGATTCGCAATTAGAAAATTGCAAAACTGCATGCATGAAAGTGTTTTGCACACTTTCTACAATTCCTAAACGCTCGTAAATGACCTACCTCAGGAATATTAATGAGGTGGGTCGCAATTTGCGATCCATTAGGAATCACAAAAATCATGGGGATGGTCGCCTGCTGAGGTCAGCAGACCACCATGTCTGTGATTGCTTTTAAATAAAGCAATATTTGTTTTTTTTTGTAAAGCAGCCCGTTTTGCTTCAAGGAAAACAAGATGCTTTACAAAAAGGAAAATTAAAGGTTTTCTTGTAATTGTATAAGAGCAGGCAGTGGTCCCTCGGACCACTGCCTGCTCTTAAAAAATTTGGTGGTAAAATGCGAATGTTTTGCGACAGCATTCACGGTCACAAAACATTCATGCATAGCGTTAGGATTCACTATTTGGAAGGGACGCCCTAGACACGCCCCTTCCAAAGAGTGAATCGCATACCATTTTGTGATACGGTAACAGTTTACTGATTCGCAAAAAAGGGTTTGAAACATCTGAAAAGCAGTTTTTTGTGTTCTTAAACAGGACCGATTCTGCTAATCGGCCATTTACGAAGACAAAATTAGCTTGATACATCAGGCTACACTACTACTATATTGATTGACACCACACAGTATTTCTGGTATTACTATAAAGTATTCTGATTGCCTTTTGCAAATGCATACATACTATACCTGAAATGTGTTGGTATTTTAAACTGGCACTTACCTGCAAATGAGTTTCTCTTGCTTCTAAAATAAAAGTAACAAAGTAATATTTTTATACAAAAGAATTGGTCTTGGATTCAGTCTTTGAGTGTGTGTTATCATTACTTGCCTGAATGTGTACAACAAATGCTTAACACACCGTCCTGATAAGCCTCAGTGCTCATCAACACTACCACAAAAGAGAGTGCGGTATTATCTGCTTTAACCTCTGTGCGCCTCTGGGGATCCCCTGGACTCTGTGCACACTGAACCTTACTTTGGTGTAGTATATACAGAGCCAGCTTCCTACTGTGTGTCAGAGACCTTAATGAGCAGTTTAAATGTAGCCTACTGACACCATTTTGCCATTTTAACGGTACCAAAGATCCCTTTGGATACACACTGCTTAAACTTTTTCTCGGCTCAGCTCAGCTTGAAGGTAAGATTTCAATAAATACCTTATTGTGCTCTCAAGAGCTACTACCATTGTCCCCCAATAGTTTTGAGATCTTTAAAAGTATTTATATTTGATACTTATAACCCCAAGTCATGTTGAATCACTGCCTCAACTTAACTCCAAGAGAGGCCTAACCGATACCTCCAAATATTCATTTCAATGACTTCCAATCGTTCCATTTCTTTCTCTATCAAGGTGTCGGGTGCCATATAGAGGCACACTTATTATGTTCAAGTTATAGGCCTCTTTGAACCTCTCTGCTTCATCTCCAAGCTCGCCAGAGTGGCAGCCACCTGCTTGCTCTTAGACTCTGTGCTCTAAAATGCAACTAAAAGTCAGCCTAAGTATTTATGGTGGTTTATCCATAGACTATGCCTGACTGATTTATTTATTTACACCTGTTTGAAGTAAAAGCCGTAGCTTTTGTTTTTGAAATGTGAATAAGTAGATAATTCTTCCACTAATAACCAGCAAAGTCTTTCACCCATCTCCGCAGGCCCCAAAGGTGCGATCCATGATGATCCGCTGATGAGATCAGGATGACCATGGATAAAGGCGGGGCGGCAATCCTAATTCTGCTAGATTTATCTGCAGCCTTCGACACGGTCGATCATACCACCTTGATCAACCGTGTCTCAGCAACAGGCATTAGACACAGGGCCAAAGACCTTCTGCCTCCTTCCTGGCCAATCGCACACAGTCGGTAAAATTGGGGCCATTCGCTTCTCCCATTTTTTCCCTCCCGTGTGGAGTACCACAGGGTTCCTCGCTAAGTCCAACCCTATTCAACATATATGTTTCGGACTTAGCGAGGGTGATCAAGTCATGTGGCATTAATCTTACAACTTACGCCGATGACACCCAGCTGGTCCTATCAGTCCATCACGATGGAGATACAGTTGCAGCCGATTTCCGAGAGGGAATGCTAGCCATCAGCTCCTGGATGGCATCCAATTCTCTAAAATTAAACTCTGATAAAACGGAGATCATGACATTCGGCAAACTAGAACCCAGCTGGTCCCCACAGTGGTGGCCAAGCGATATGGGACCCCCACCTCAACCTGTAACAAGAGTCAGAAACCTAGGGGTCGTCTTGGACGACAAATTGCTCTTCAACCACCACGTCAATACGGTGGTATCCTCATCCTTCTTCACATAGAGGAAAATGAAGTAACTCCTTCCCTACCTCCTTACCTCAGCGTGAAAAACCCTAATCACCACCCTCATCTTCTCTAGGACTCACTACTGCAATGCCCTCCTCGTCAACGCACAAGAAAAAGTTCTAAACAAGCTTCAGCTAATACAGAACGCATCAGCAAGAATCCTCTTAGGTATCCCTAAATTCAGCTCCATCTCCCCTTTCATCCGCCAGTGACACTGGCTACCCATCAAAAGCCGGACTAAGTTCAAGGCACTATGTATTGCGTACAAAGCCATTAACAACACTGGCCCGCAGTTCCTCAAATACGCCTTCCGTCCACTTGTTTCATCTAGGACTCTGCGCTCAGCCTCAGCACATCTCCTTAAAGTCCCGCGCACAAAAAAAGCTCAGTGGGGCGACAGGTGCTTTGTTATCTCCACAGCAAGACTATGGAATGCCCTCCCCCTC
This sequence comes from Lissotriton vulgaris, assembly GCF_964263255.1. NCBI lineage: Eukaryota > Metazoa > Chordata > Amphibia > Caudata > Salamandridae > Lissotriton > Lissotriton vulgaris. The sequence continues at coordinate 30,948,420 of NC_141687.1, read as the reverse complement.
AGCATTAAAACCAGTCTCACCCTCCTTAACTTTAGGAAGCAACTAAAAACTTGGCTGTTTACTCACTAACTGTGCTCTACCTGTCCATTTTCAATCCTTAAGCACCTGGACACCCCTGGGTAATTGCGCGCTATACAAATTGCCAAAACATAAACATAAACATAAACATCAACATCAACATAAACATGATTGTGTTGTCTGCGTAAAATAGGTGCAGAATTTCCACAATTTCCAATCTTGGTGGAAAAGACCTCTCTTTCTTTCAATCACAGGGCATATCTTCTAGGTATATGGAAAACAAGATGGGTGCAAGGATACCACCTTGCCTCAGGTCCTTGGGACTTGCCACTGCTCCCCAACTCAATTTGTGTCAACGACCCTTCGTGCAGTTGAATCTTGAGTGCCACAAGGCCTTCAGGTAACACCCAATGTTTCTATTTATTCCACAGCCTTAATCGATTGATAGTGTCAAAAGCAGATGAGAAATCAATATGTGACGTAGAGGACATGCTGCTTAATCATGGAATATTATTCTGCCAGCAACTTTAAAAAGAGACATCCCTCAGTCGTGGGATGGCCTTTCCTGAGGGCAATATGTGTGAAAGGGAAGATCTTTTCCCCTTCTACCCACTCTTCTAGATGTTTCAACAATACATTTTCAAAAATCTTGCTCGGCATGTCAAGCAATGTCATCATTCTATCATTTTGTGGACAGTCTATTGGCCCTTCTTATAAATTGGGACTCTTGTACTTCCACGCCAAGACTCTGGAATTCTGTTCTTGTTGTTTTTTTAAACTGCCCCACACAAAGGCTCAAGTACTTGGGCCCATAATCTAGGATTTTACTGTAGTATTAGTGCAGACAGCCCATCAAGCCTGGTGCTCTTGGTTTTTTAAGCTCATAATTAAAACCTCAATCTCCTTAACAGATGGGATCTGGATTGACTGCAAATCTGTTGCCAGAGCCCCCTTAACCACCATACCCCCCATTAATACACCTGCCTGATTACCAGCATCTTTTACTCTTCACGGTGCATTAATATATTCAACCCAGGTTTCTTCTCCTATCGGACGAGCTGTAATCTTTTTTGCTGTACCCAATGGATTTCCCAAAAACATTCCAAAAGGTTAGGGGCCTGTTCTCCATCAGGGCGGGTAGGGGCCTGTTCTCCATCAGGGCGGGTTAGGGGCCTGTTCTCCATCAGGGCGGGTTAGGGGCCTGTTCTCCATCAGGGCGGGTTAGGGGCCTGTTCTCCATCAGGGCGGGTCAGGGGCCTGTTCTCCATCAGGGCGGGTTAGGGGCCAGTTCTCCATCAGGGCGGGTTAGGGGCCTGTTCTCCATCAGGGTGGGTTAGGGGCCTGTTCTCCATCAGGGCGGGTTATGGTCCTGTTCTCCATCAGGGCGGGTTAGGGGCCTGTTCTCCATCAGGGCGGGTTATGGTCCTGTTCTCCATCAGGGCGGGTTAGGGGCCTGTTCTCCATCAGGGCGGGTTATGGTCCTGTTCTCCATCAGGGCGGGTTAGGGGCCTGTTCTCCATCAGGGCGGGTTATGGGCCTGTTCTCCATCAGGGCGGGTTATGGTCCTGTTCTCCATCAGGGCGGGTTAGGGGCCTGTTCTCCATCAGGGCGGGTTAGGGTCCTGTTCTCCATCAGGGCGGGTTAGGGGCCTGTTCTCCATCAGGGCGGGTTAGGGGCCTGTTCTCCATCAGGGCGGGTCAGGGGCCTGTTCTCCATCAGGGCGGGTCAGGGGCCTGTTCTCCATCAGGGCGGGTTATGGGCCTGTTCTCCATCAGAGCGGGTTATGGGCCTGTTCTCCATCAGGGCGGGTTATGGGCCTGTTCTCCATCAGGGCGGGTTATGGGCCTGTTCTCCATCAGGGCGGGTTAGGGGCCTGTTCTCCATCAGGGCGGGTTATGGGCCTGTTCTCCATCAGGGCGGGTTATGGGCCTGTTCTCCATCAGGGCGGGTTAGGGGCCTGTTCTCCATCAGGGCGGGTTAGGGGCCTGTTCTCCATCAGGGCGGGTTATGGGCCTGTTCTCCATCAGGGCGGGTTATGGGCCTGTTCTCCATCAGGGCGGGTTATGGGCCTGTTCTCCATCAGGGCGGGTTAGGGGCCTGTTCTCCATCAGGGCGGGTTATGGGCCTGTTCTCCATCAGGGCGGGTTATGGTCCTGTTCTCCATCAGGGCGGGTTATGGTCCTGTTCTCCATCAGGGCGGGTTAGGGGCCTGTTCTCCATCAGGGCGGGTTGTGGTCCTGTTCTCCATCAGGGCGGGTTATGGGCCTGTTCTTCATCAGGGCGGGTTAGGGGCCTGTTCTCCATCAGGGCGGGGTAGGGGCCTGTTCTCCATCAGGGCGGGTTAGGGGCCTGTTCTCCATCAGGGCGGGTCAGGGGCCTGTTCTCCATCAGGGCGGGTTAGGGGCCAGTTCTCCATCAGGGCGGGTTAGGGGCCTGTTCTCCATCAGGGTGGGTTAGGGGCCTGTTCTCCATCAGGGCGGGTTATGGTCCTGTTCTCCATCAGGGCGGGTTAGGGGCCTGTTCTCCATCAGGGCGGGTTATGGGCCTGTTCTCCATCAGGGCGGGTAATGGGCCTGTTCTCCATCAGGGCGGGTTATGGGCCTGTTCTCCATCAGGGCGGGTTATGGGCCTGTTCTCCATCAGGGCGGGTTATGGGCCTGTTCTCCATCAGGGCGGGTTATGGGCCTGTTCTCCATCAGGGCGGGTAATGGGCCTGTTCTCCATCAGGGCGGGTTATGGGCCTGTTCTCCATCAGGGCGGGTTATGGCCCTGTTCTCCATCAGGGCGGGTTAGGGGCCTGTTCTCCATCAGGGCGGGTTATGGTCCTGTTGGTCTTTCAGTTGGGCTTCCCTTATGTTCTTGTTTAGCTTTACTTTTGCTTTATCCTAACTTGGTTTCCTAATAGAAGAGACAATTTCGCACGTATCTTATCCGAATAGATGTTTATATTCTTTAGCAACATACTCATGTAGGGTCTCCTCAGAAGATTGGTGCCGGTTAACGTTTCAGCAGCCCCAATACACACCTCTCCATTATCCAATGTACTTTGAGACAGGCAATCACTAATCCTCCTACCATTATTAACATTCGCAATGCACTGTTGCACTTTTACAGGAGTGGTCTCCAGCGCTCTTCAAATTGTTTTTAAAACATTTGGCCCCTAGAATCAGCTATGAAATGGATAAGATTATTGATTTCAATTGAAGCAAATATAGAATGTATAACGTATATGCTCCCTATTTACGATTTCAACTAGAGCAGGGGTACTCATAGTACGGCCCGCGGGCCAGTGGCGGCCCGGCAAGCCTTCCCTGGCGGCCCGCAGACCTTCCAGACATCGTACCCGAGTTTTTTTGTTTTTTTTAAGAGTGTCTGCAACCAGAGCTCGACTCAGACTCTGCTGCTCTGTGGGGGCCGGGCGATTATCACCATAGTCAGAGTGGGGCTGCAGGGGCGCTGAGAGGTGAACAAAGCCTCATTAACATGCCAATGGTCTTTTAAAGACCTGTCAAGTGCTAGGGTGGCTGTGTGTGTGCGCCTGGAAGCTGTCACAGCCCACACAGACAGGGTGAGGAGGGAGAGCGAGGGAGGGAGGGAGAGCGAGGGAGGGAGGGAGAGCAAGTGAGGGAGGGAGAGTGAGGGACGGAGGGAGAGTGAGGGAGGGAGAGCGAGGGAGGGAGAGCAAGTGAGGGAGCGAGGGAGGGAGAGCGAGTGAGAGTGAGGGAGGGAGAGCAAGTGAGGGAGCAAGCGAGGGAGGGAGAGCAAGGGAGGGAGGGAGAGCGAGGGAGAGGGAGCGTGAGGGAGGGAAAGCGAGGGAGGGAGAGCGAGGGAGGGAGGGAGAGCAAGCGAGGGAGCGAGGGGGAGCGAGAGAGAAGGAGAGCAAGGGAGGGAGAGCGAGGGAGGGAGAGCGAGGGAGGGAGAGCAAGTGAGGGAGCAAGGGAGAGCGAGAGAGAGGGAGCGAGGGAGGGAGGGAAAGGGAGCGCGAGGGAGGGAGAGCAAGGAAGGGAGAGCGAGGGAGGGAGAGCGAGGGAGGGAGAGAGAGGGAGGGAGGGAGAGCATGTGAGGGAGAGCGAGGGAGGGAGAGCAAGCGAGGGAGAGCGAGAGAGAGGGAAGGATGGAGAGCGAGGGAGGGAGAGCGAAGGAGAGCGAGGGAGGGAGGGAGGGAGAGCGAGGGAGGGAGACAGAGCAAGGGAGACAGAGGGAGGGAGACAGAAGGAGAGAGAGGGAGACCTCAGAGGGAGGGAGACCTCAGAGTGAGGAGGAGGGAACGAGAGAGAGGGAGACCTCAGGGTGAGGGAGACAGAGGGAAGGAGAGGGAGGGAGGGATACAGAGGGAGGGAGGGAGACCTCAGAGTGAGGGAGAGGGAAGGAGAGAGAGGGAGAGCTTAGAGAGAGGGAGACCTCAGAGTGAGGGAGACCTCAAAGTGAGGGAGAGGGAAGGAGAAAGAGGGAGGCAGAGGGAATGAGGGAGAGGGAAGGAGAGAGAGGGAGACAGAGGGAAGGGGGAGAGGAAAGTAGAGAGAGGGAGAGGGAAATAGAGTGAGGGAGAAGGAAACAGAGAGAGGGAGACAGAGGGAATGAGGGAGAGGGAAGGAGAGAGAGGGAGACAGAGGGAAGGAAAGAGAGGGAAGGAGTGAGAGGGAAATAGAGTGAAAGAGAGGGGAATAGAGTGAGGGAGAATGAAACAGAGAGAGAGGGAGAATGAGAGAGAGAAGGAGACAGGGTGAGTGAGACAGAGGAAGAGAGGGAGTGAGACAGTCAGAGTGAATGAGACAGAGGGAGAGATGGAGAGAGGGAGTGAGAGAGCCAGAGTCAGAGAGGGAGACAGAGAGACAGAGGGAGAGAAAGTGAGGGAGAAAGAGGGAGGGAGAGGGAGTTAGAGAGAGAGAGAGAGAGAGAGAGAGAGAGAGAGAGAGAGAGAGAGAGAGAGAGAGAGATGTGTGTATGCCGGGTCTGGTGGCTCAGTGGACGAAGGCGTCCACTGCAGGAACCTGTGATCAACCGCATGGTCACAGTTTTTTTGCTCTAGCCCCGCCCCCTTCCCCACTGACCCCGCCCCCACTGGTGTGGCCCTCAAACACAAACCACTCTGTAAATTTGGCCCCCGAGAGAACGTTTGTGAGTACCCATGAACTAGAGCATGGGGTAAGGCGCTGTATGCTGCTTTTACGTTTGGGTATGCTCCCATTAGCAACATTCTTAGCTAGCTGGGGCGGTACAAATACCTCAAAAGGTATATGTTAATTGTGCAAAGGTGGTCGACAAGATTTGCTTCACGTTTTATTAATCTGTCCTAATGCGAGGATGGTAGAGGCTCGACGACGGTATATAACTGCAATTCAACTAAAGTATAATGCTATCTTAGCTCATGATTGAATTATGTTGTGTAACTCTCCAGTCAATGAATTTGTATGCCATAACTTGTTTAAGTTTTTTAAAAGTTGCCTGAAGCTGTTTTAAAGGTAAAGCACACAATCTTAAAAATGTTATTTGTATTTTATTGAAAGGGGTATAAGTAGATAAAACATTATCACTTTGCCATTCTACAGTGTGTTTTAAAAGTTTTACCATTTGAATTATTTTAACACAATAATAATAATTTTATATGTGTATTTGTTGGTCTGAACCAAAAAAATTACTTACTTACGTACTGCTATTATTAACAGTCACATTAACAGCCTGATTCATGTAGCCGAAATGGGCTCGCAAAGGGCCAGATTCTGAGAATCTGGCCCTTTGCGAGCTCTATTTTTGCATTTGGGATTCATCATCCCAAATGCAAAAATCGGTAATAGCAATTTCGCTATTTAGCGATGAATTACATTTAAGGAATCACTATTTGAGATTCCTTAAATGCAATTCATCATCCATTTAAAAAGTGCGAAATCGCAATTTCGGCCCGCTATTTACCGCGAGGTCAAACCTCGTGGTAAATAGCAAAAACTTAGAAAAATGCTTTTAAAAGCATTTTTCTAAGTTGCATGTTGCACACACACATGTCCGTTGGACATGTGTGTGCGCAACACTTGTTCGTATTTACTTTTAAGGGGTGCTACAGGGTGTCCTTTGGACACCCCTGGCACCCTTTAAATCGCAATCTTATTTGCGATTAGCAAATTGCTAATTGCAAAGAAGGAATACTCCCCATTCATTCCTATGGGCCTTTTGGCCCATAGGAATGAATGGGGAGTTATTCCTTATTTGCGATTAGCAATTTGCTAATCGCAAATAAGGAATATGTAGGAATCGCTTTTGTTTTTGCGATTGCTACATGAATGCCGTTTTGCGAGTCTGAAATAGCGATTCCTTATGATTCGCTATTTCAAACTCGCAAAACGGCACTATTATGAATCAGGCTGTAAGTCTCTTTAAAGCTAATCTCGGTTTCCTTCCTAGTGGAGCGCTCTTCACCTCCAAACCTCAAGCTGGGATACTCAGAGCTCGGTCCACTCCAGCCGCCTCACTGTCTTTCTTTGGACTGATGGATCGAAACACCCTATATCCTCAACTAAACTTATTATTTCAGTCAACTTTTAACCTTGTTCCTTATTCTGTGGCACATACACATTTGCAATAATCAACATTTTACTACAGTGGATATTATATGAACGTGTCCGCCTGTAATGCAACGGGTGCTCATGTAAAGCGCTCTGATACCTTCGGGCAGAGTTTGCGCCATATAAAACTGAAATGAATAAATAAATAAAAATCATCAAATAACACCTCATTTGTTGCCCATGTTTTCTGACAAGCCGCGATTGTGTATCTCTTTTCACTCAATTTGTTTTTTTTATACTGGTTATTTCTTCTAATTCCTGCAATGTTCCCACCAGAATATCTTGATTATTAGGAAGGTCTCCCTGTCACTGTCAATGGCTGCGCCCACCCAGCTCCATTCTTATTCATCAGGCCCCTGTTACCTTTCATATAACTTTCCCAGACTATCTTGCTACCTGCATCTGACGCGAATCTTAGTAATCCTTCGGGCCGAGCCTTGCTGGGAAGCAAATTGTCTTCCAGTGCTATGGTTGGCTCTGGCAATGTTTCTTCCTTACCCTGCTTTAATGCTCTACCGCCACTTCCCCACTTTCGGGATACTGGTCACAATCCCCATGTCTCATATTGTCGATACATTTCAGAACTAGTTTCAATACCACTCTTGATTGAAAATGAATTATGGCATCGGGCCATTCTAAGTCATCCCATGGTAAAGACACTAGTGATATATCTTTTGAAGGGGTCTTAGATGATGAGGGAATTGTGCAAAACTTTACAGGTTCCTAGATCGATTCATAAATGGCTTGTAGATACAATCCTGTGAACATATCCACTATTATTAGTGACAATGTGTCTCCTTCCCTAGGGTTAAGCTCATATTGCTTGTGCATATTTTAGATCTACACATTTAAATGAATACCATGATCCTACCCCTGATGATCGACATGGCCTCTGTTCTTCAGTGAAGGCTATCAATCAATCAATCAATCAATTATGACATTTGTATAGCGTGCTACTCACCCGGAAGGGTCTTAAGGCGCTGGGGGGAGAGGGGTCCGTTACTGCTCGAAAAGCCAGGTCTTGAGCTGCTTCCTGAAGGAGAGGTGGTCTTGGGTTCGCCGAAGGTGGGTGGGGAGGGAGTTCCATGTCTTGGCTGCCAGGTAGGAGAAGGATCTTCCACTGGCGGTGGCTCTGCGGATGCGTGGAACGGCGGTGAGGGCGAGGCTGGTCGACCGTAGCTTACGGGTGGGCGTGTAGAAGGTCAGGCGGTTGTTGAGGTACTTGGGGCCCAGGTCGTGGAGAGCCTTGTGTGCGTGGGTGAGGAGTCTGAACGTGATCCTCTTGCTGACGGGGAGCCAGTGCAGGTCTCTCAGGTGGCCGGAGATGTGGCCTTGTCGGGGGATGTCCAGGACGAGTCGTTCGGAGGCTAAGATCCAAAGGGCGAGTTTCTAGAGTATCATTGGCTCATATTCCGAAATCTCAGTTACCATTATCTTCCCCCTCAACCTTTTCACTCTCTGTACCTGTTAAGTTATCTAAATTCCTCTCCGAGGCTACATTTTCACGAGGAACCATTACTTCTGACTCGCGGGGGACCACTGATCCTGATTCATCTATCACGGGGGGAAAGCAGAAACACCATTTGGCTCTCTTGGTTATTCTCTTATTCTTTATGTTCTTCCTCCTTCCACACATGTTCGAGGTGTATTTATCTGTACAATAGTGAAGTCTTCTACATTAGTCACCCTCCAACCTTCTGCTATTTAGCCACTCTTTATACCTGTATTCTGGCATAGTAATTGTTAGACCTGGCATCATTGGCGTGGGCCTCCCTTCCTCTCTTCGCTTCCTCTCTTTTATGTTGGCTGGAGTTAGGTGTTCTGGGCGCTGTGCCACTGCTAATCAGTGCCACAGCGCGAATGCTCCCTGTGTAAAGATGACTGTATGAATTGGGATAACTATAATTGGCTTGTTTCGTTTACTTGTCATCCCTTAGTATAAGTGCACTGTGTGTGCCCAGGGCTGGTAGACCAAATACTGCTGGTGGGCGTGCAGCGCTGATTTGCGCTACCCACAGAAGCAGCTCTTAAAGTATGTTTCAGACCTGCCATTGCAGAGTCTATAGGCAGTCCAGAACTGCCTTTGTAACTGTGAGGTGCAACCACTTCCCAGTCCCTGCACCTTCCCCTCGCACCATGTAAGACGCTCCTATGGCTGTGGCAGGAAGAACATGTCTAGGTCTGTGTAGCATGTTCTAATAGCGAGTTACCCTCCATTTCACTGTTTACTATTGTGAGGCTGTCCGCTCTCATAGGCCAGAATGGGCAGGCTGAGTATTACCTTCCATAATCCTACCTGACCCCAGGAACCTGATAGGAAATTCGAATTTGATATGTTTAAGCGCAGGACATTGAGATACATCTTTTAGTAAGGATCATTTGTATATCCTGTGTTCGAAAATGAGGTATTTTCTTGCGTAAGCATTCCTGTAGGCTTTGCTAGTATGTGTATTGGTGTTCTGCTTTTGAAGCAGCAGGGCCAGCTGGGTCAGACCTGACTGGAGAGAGAGATCAGCATTCAGATCATAGGGAGGGGTGACTCTTTGATCTGAGGAGGGCCATGCCTGGCAAGGTGAATGATGACTCCACCTCCCTTTGTGTCTGATTGCAGACCCCCTCATTCTCAAAAGGGCAGGATGTCGCCTCGTAAACCAAGTGCTCTGTGACCCCACCAAACTGGTTCTGGCTTGATTCACTGAATTGTGACTTTAGAGAACAAAGACTTTTTAGTGATAAAATGCTGTGCTAAAACCTTTTCAAGTGTGTTCCTTCTGGATGTCAAGACGAAATTCTGTCCGAGTGAACAGAGGAAAGGACTTTTGCCCACATGCATCAAACTGAATTGCATTTGCAAACGGTGCGAATCGCAAAATTCGGCCGTTTACGAATGCAATTCATTGATTTGGGATGCATTAAGCTTTTTTTGCATTTTTTCGCAATTTAAGGAATCGCAATGTATTTGAGATTTCTTAAATTGCGATTGCATTTAAGAAATCGCAAAAATTGCGATTTCTTAAATGCAATGCATGATTTTTTTTAAATTGCTAAATCGCAAATAGGAAGTGGTAAATTAAGGTAAACTTCATGGTAATTTGCGATAACTTTCAAAAATGCACAAAAGTGCATTTTTGAAAGTTTCATTTTACACACACACATGGCCTTGGGGCATGTGTGTGTAAAAAGTACGTAAAAGTACATTTTAGGGATGCAGGGGGGGTCCTTTGGAACCCCCCTGCACCCTTGAAATTGCATTCTCATTTTACGATTCCTTACTTGCGAATCACAAAATGAGAATGCCTTCACATTCATTCCTATGGGCCTCTAGGCCCATAGGAATCAATGAAAAGGGATTCCTTAATTGCGATTCGCAAATTGTGAATCGCAATTAAGGAAAATTAAGAAATCGCAAAAAAAATTGCAATTTCTTAATACATAGCCATTTGCGAATTCTTAATTGCGATTCCTTAATTTTCGCAATTAAGAAGTCGCAAACGGGAACATTGTTGCATGTGGGCGTTTGAAATTTTACGCAAGATTGCTGAAAAAACTACCTGAGGGCCTGAATTGAGAGTGCCTTCTGCTGCAGTCTCAGGGACATTAGACTTCACCGCATCAGCCTTATGGATTCCTGTGCGAGGAATTCTACTTGCAGGTGAGGCCTCTGCCGAGTAAACTGGAGCCTCTAGTTCTACTGCGAGCAACGTGGACTGGTAACCCTTGTAAACTCTGTGTGGGCTGCCCCAACTAAGAGAGAGCTGCCGCCGCTGAGAGCCCGCCTTAATTTCAACCTTCTGAACCTTCGCTGAATCTGTGTGGGCCGGCGCAGTTAAGAGAGAACTGTTGCCGATGAGTGCCCGCCGTTGTGCCAGCCTGCTCGAGATCATCCTTTGTCCTGTGGGCCGCCGCAGCTAAGAGAGAGCGGCTGCCACTGAGAGCCCGCACCTTTGCCGACTTTGCATCATTGTGATTTGTCCTGTGGGCTGCCGCAGCTAAGAGAGAGCTGCTGCCGCTGAGAGTCCGCACCTTTGTTGCATTTGCATCATCGTGATTTGTCCTGTTGGCCGCCGCACCTAAGAGAGAGCTGCTGCCGCTGAGTGCCCGCACCTTTGCATCATTGTGATTTGTCCTATGGGCCGCCGCAGCGAAGAGAGAGCTGCCGCCACTGTGTGCCCGCACCTTTGCAAGCTTTGCTTCATTGTGATTTGTCCTGTGGGCTGTCGCAGCTAAGAGAGAGCTGCCGATGCTGTGTGCCCGCACCTTGTTCACCATTCTCCAGGATTGTGGCTATCGTCTCGTGGGCCGAAGCAGCTTAGAGAGAGTTGCTGCCGCTGTGAGCCCACTACGGAGCTGTACGACGAGAGTCATCGCCACCACCAGCCCGGGCCGCCAAAGTCGCGTGCTACTGCCGCTGATAGCCCGCCTGTCCCTGAGTGCCCAAATCATTGTGAGTACACCCTGTGGACCTTTGCAGCCAACAGTTGTGTTCGCTGGCAGTCCGCCTGTCACCGTCTACGCTTCTTCAAGAAGCTGCATACAGTGTCCCCTTCCAACAACAGGTACCTGGTGTGCAACGGGTCGCGTAGGCCCTGTCCTTGAACTCAGTTAATGCCACGTTCGGGTGAATACGTTATTGCATTTTTAAGTCCCTAATGATTTACGTGCATTGTGGCTTGCTAAACGCTTTGAGAGTCTTGTGGTAAACCTAGAGGTAAAGATACTATTTTTCTATACCTACTTGAAGTCCCCCTTTTTGCATGGTTACCCCCACTTTCTACCTGACATTTGATGCAACCTGAGTAATTGTGCCCTGGGTCCCTGCAAATAAAGTTCCCAGGGCCTGTGTTCTTCCCCATGACTGTACCTTTATATCCACAATTGGCATATCCCTAATCACAGGTAAGCCCCTTGTAAAAGGTATCATGAGTACCAAGGGCACAGTGGCCGGGAAAGGTCTAAAAGGGCTGCTGCACCTATTGTGCAACCCTCAGAAACCCTGCACCTTAACCCACACACACTGCCACTGGAGGCTGCGTGTTTTGGTGCAGAGAAAAGTGAAGAGTCGACATGGCACACATCCCTGTGTGCCATGCCTGCAATCCACTGCTTGAGGCCTAGATACGTCGCTCCTCCAGCAGGGTGCACTAGCGCTAAGGTGAGGGTGCAGAGGCATGAGCCCTGTACCCCTACTGTGTCTTAGTCAATTCTTAGACATTGTAAGTGTAGTTAAGCCATAAAGACTATATTGTCTGTGAGTTGGTCACTACAAACTCCAAAGCTCCTTAATTGCTTTACTAAAAACTGGGAAGTTTGGTAGCAAACGTCTGAGCATATTAAAGCCACACTGATGCCAGTGTGGGATTTAATGTAAAATGCACTCGGAGGGCATTTTAGAGATGCCTCCTGAAAATTGACCAGCACTGGTGTGGTTCCTGAATGGCTGCCTGTCATTTGCCACCACCAGACTGGTTTATGGACTCCTGGGTAGAGAGCCTCTGCTCTCTGGGTCCTGAAACAAAACCCATCCTGGGCAGAGGTGCATTGCCTCCTCCCCCAGGATGGGTTGGGTCCACGAAAGGGGAAGCTTCAAAGGCCTGCTGCCTTTGGAAGCTGACCCTGCCTTTTGCTGCACCTAGCAACTGGCTCCCACCGGTTCTGGCCCCCACTTTTGGCAGGAGAATTAGCAGGAAAAGCAAACTAGGGAGAAAGGTGTGCCCACCTTTGCCAATCCCACTCCTCGGGTGGGAAAGGAGAGGGAAAGCACACATCTCAGTCCCCTCCATCTTGAAGACGAGGCAACTCAGCCAATTAGGGAGATGCTCATGCCCCTCCCACTGCAGAGTGGCTTAATAAGGGGGAGGGACCCACCACCAGGAAGGGACCCATTGGTCTCGACCTGCACACTGCTTTAACGCCCCTAAATCTAGTATTTAGGGGCGACCCTGAACCTTACCGCCTCAGATTTGAGGAAGGAACAAGAAGGACCGAAGAGCTGTGCTGACCCAGAAAGGAGAAGAGGACACAAACTGCCTTGAACCCTGCCCTATTGGCCTGTCCCATCTATAAGGGGTAAGGGAGGACGGTGGCAGAGTCTCCCCAGACCCGCTTGGCACCAGAAAGCACTTTCAGAGAGTAAGACTCTGCACTGCACTGTTTAATTCTTGCAACAGGATATTTTAAGAACTGATGTCATTTTAAAATTGATTACGAATTTTAAAAGCACTCACTGTATTGTTTTGCTCACGCTGTTTCCCGGTCACTTTAGGGGCATTTGGGGCTCATTAGAACTCCGAGAAGTCTGTGCTCGATATTTCAGCCTGCCCGCCCCGGTCCGACTCGGTAGCCAATACCGTTGAGTGGAGGGCGGGACAGGAAGAGCCAGACACTTCCCACAACTCGAGCGGTTAGCGCTCTAGCTCCACAGGTCAAAGGGCTATTTAGCCTTCTCGTCGCTCTGAGCATGCAGCGGTCGCGCGCAGGGGAGTGCCTAAGGACGCGCCTAAGATGAGCCAAAGAGGAGCCCGTCTGCGCCCGTCCGCGACCGGACGGGCCAGGGGCCATGGCACTTACATCTGTGGACCTAGGACTACGTCTCATCACTCGGGTGATTTATAGCTCACAGGCACTTCTAGGATAACAAAATATCCCCCAGCTGGGATGTAAAGGGGTGGCGGATACTAGTCTGGAGGGCTCTTTCTCCTGTTACCATTGCCAAACTCAGTTTCGGACTCATTTCGATGACACTGATCTTGTTGGTTGTTATCAAATACCAACAATAGGGGAGGGCGCTAATGAATCACTGGGGAGCAAGAACCTGCTTTGTAATATTAGATCGCTATCAAAACATTCTACAGAGGTATGGGAACTCATTTCATCTGCTGAACCTGAGCTATGCTTCCTAACAGAAACATGGCTGAAACCCCACTCGGTCCCTGCTATAACCTTAGGAATCCCGACTGGGTACAAAATAGTCAGACTAGATCGCCCCACCAAGACAGGGGGTGGGATAGCGATTGTTTATAAACAGGAAATAGATATCTCCATTTTAGATGAACTCTGCACTCCAGAACTTGAATTACTAATTTTTAAAATTAACGTTGCACCCAAAGGTAGTTGGAAAGGAGCATTGGTATATCGCCCCCCTGGGCCTTGTGCCAATTTCTCCATCTCACTAGTGGAAGTATTGGCCCCCTATGTGAATAAAGACAGAGATTTCCTACTTTTGGGGGATTTCAACGTACATAGCGAATTAAAAGAGTGTAAAGAGGCATAGTCCTTACTGATGGATCTGTCCTTATTGGGCCTAATAGAAGAGAATAGTGGTCCAACACATCTAGCAGGTACATATAAAGGGGATCCCCGTAAGGAAAATTTGTTGTGTTACAAAACCAACAGTAGATTATTCAGACACTTTCAAAAAGGAAAAGAGAAACGTCAGAGATTACTTTCAAAAGTGGGTACTGTAATTTATTAACAATACCTTGCAATGATACTTTAAAGAAACTTTATGCAATTGTTGCAATTGGTGCCCCGGAAAAGAAGGGGAGAGGTGAAGAGTGCTCGGGGGGGTGTGTGAGAAAAGAATGAACACAGTTGAAAAGACAAGTGATAAGTACAAAAATTACCAACACATTCAAAAAGAATTACAGACACATAAGCCAAAAAATATATAAGGGCATATAATGATAGTTATTTTACATAAAAACTTTCAACGGACACACAGTCAGTACTAAACTGTAGAGGGCAAGTGCCGGAAGTTTGCTGAGAAACACCGTCGACGTTTCGACCCCTGTATGTAGACTGAGTTCAGTCCTTAAATGGGGTCTTCATCAGGACATAAGCGACAAGGGGTGTGAGGGGCAATCCTGTTAGATAAATTGATAACAATAAATTAATGAGTAATACAACATAGTCAGTAGATTCAGACTATGATGAAAATTGGAATGGTAATATGGAAGGGTTACCATGGAGTCGTGGCCCACTGGAGCTCGCGATCTGGAACAGCAAAGGACTGTGCGTTAGTCACAAGTCGCCGAGGAAATAAATCTCAGAAAAACTACAGAGGAGAAAGAAAAGCCAGTGAAATAGGACTAAGTCCTCTACTTATAACAAGCAATTTAAAAGTGACCCAACTAGTGTGGGATCCACTGATAATTAATGTGATAGGTAGCATTTGTGGACAACTCCACTGTGGGAGTATGAGATAGGGGACCTCATACAGAGATGTTGATCTATGAGTGATTCCAAAGTGTATCTAAACACGGGGGTAGAGGTCAGCAAAAAACCCTTAATTAGGCTAGTGGGATGAGAGCACTAGGAGGAGAAATTGGTAATAATTCACACAATTCAGTAGGGAATGACAAACCAAAACATTAAGCCTGGAGGACTATCAAAAACTATATTGGGGATTTCCAACATACCTTGGCTCAAAGAAATGAAGCGAGTGAGTTGTTAACCCACAATTTCAAACGTTGATTATCAAACGCTCAATGCGCTGTGTTGGAGATCGAGGCTTAATTGTTAACATGGATCGTGAAACTTAAAAGAAAATGAAAATGAGGGTGAGCGAGTCAAGCGCAGGGAAGTTAGGCTACTACAGTGAAATAATTGCCGCTTTTCAGCCACATAGCATTTCGCTGCACTACATACCTATGTTGGAAGAAACGAGGCGAATCAGTTTCAACCGCACGGCTTAGCCGTTCTATGTCAGACGCCCACTTCGCTCGATGGCTCAATTGTCAAACTGGGTCATGGTTCTGAAAAAGATCGAGGGTGACCTAGTCAAGGGCAGGAAAGTTAAATTAAATGACCAAAATGGAAAAGAAAGTTGCCGCGTTGTGGTCACGTACCATTTCGCTGCTGTTGGGTCCAGAAATCCGCAAGCACTGCTACGCTGAGTTTCAGTGGGCGGGGCCTCACTCAAAAACGTAAGGCCGACATGGAAAAGGGAGAGTTACTTCGGTGCGGGATCTTGTTGAAAAAAGGGGGAGGCAATTTTATCGATGAGCGGATCAAGGTTGAGAAATAAAAATTGAATTAGGAGTACGATATGAACAGTTAGTGGGAAAATAAAAGCCGTAAGCCTTCACGTAATGGAGTGTAGACAACGAGTAAATTAATAAATTTGTACAGTCCGCGCAACTCTCACATACGAGGTTGAAGGCGGGTCACTGGGCATGTTATATGTCTGCACAGATCCTAAATATTGAGGCTTACCGCGCAACTCTCAAACAAGAGGTTGAAGGCGGGTCCATGAATATATTCGATTAATATGCACCATTTGGTTCTAGGTGGAAAATAGAAATACAATTACGCTTACATTCAAAGAATACAAAAGAGAGCAAAACACAGTAAGCAATACCCCTGCAACTCTCAAACATGAGGTTGAAAAGAGGGTGTCATTTAAACGCTCTGCAAATACACAGTTCAGAAAGCCCAACCCCGTTCCAAGAATGGGGAGGTGGATAAAGTGTTTTCAATTGAGTCATTCTCTATCAGTTAAGTTAACCCAAGGCTGCCAACTGTGCTAGACTACTATCTTGCTCGTTTAGGCCATGTTTGATTGAATCTAAGAGGGACATCCATTTAGATTCACGGGTGTTAAGTACTGACAGTAGATTACCTCCTCTTCTTCCCAAAGAGACCTTTTCGATCACAAACCATCTCAGATCTGAGACGGCATGCCCTGCCTTTTGCCAGTGGTCAACTAAGGGTGCACCGACAACATTGCAGCGTAGCCTGATACAATGGGAGGAGATGCGTGACTTAATCTTTTGTTGTGTTTGGCCTACGTATACTTGTCTGCAAGGGCAAAGGACGATGTAGATCACGCAACTCGAGTTGCAGTTGGTGTGATGTTTTAGTTTATAAGACCGTTCACCATAGTCAAAAGTCTTCATCTGGATGGTGGTTTCACATGCGGCACAATTACCACATCTGTGGTGTCCCAGTAGTGAGGGTAGATTCCAAAGGCTTGTGAGAGTCGGCTGGGTCACTGGTTCCAGATATGAGTGGACCACCATGTCCCGTAAGTTTTTTGCTCTCTTAAAAGAATGAAGAGGGGGCTGGGTCTGCATGATCTCGTCTGATACAATCGACCAATTCTTATTGATAATGCGTTTGACTTCATTACTCCGTGTGGAGAAAGTGGTAACACAAATGATCCGATCTGCTTTGGGTTGATTCATGTTGTCCGGTTGCAACAATGATTCACGTGGATTATACCAAGCCCTTTTCCTGGCCCGTCTAACCATTCGGGATGGATATCCGCGTGAGATAAGACGTTCACTTAGAATTTCAGATTCTTGTAGGTAATTTTCACGAGTGGAACAGTTTCTCCTAATCCTGAGGAATTGGCCAACAGGAAGGTTGTCTTTGAGGCCTCGAGGATGATGACTGCCATACTGTAATAGGGAGTTTTGCTCCGTCGGTTTCCTAAACAGGGTGGTCAAAAGGCGATCCTGCTCCACATAAATCGAGATATCTAGGAATGGAATCTTTTCATTGCTTGAGTCCACCGTAAATTGTATATGTTTTTTTTTTTAGTTCAGCCATGTGTGGAAGTCTAAAAGGAGTGCTTTACTTCCTTTCCAAATGCAAAGAATATCGTTTATATATCTGACCCATAATGTCAGATTATTATGAAAAGGGTTGGCCATGGCAAAAATATGTTGCTGTTCACAATAATCCATGTAAATGATCGCCAAATTTGGAGCGAAAGTGGCCCCCATGGCTACCCCCTTTGTCTGCAGGTAAAACTTCTCTTGGAAAATGAAGAAATTCTGTGTCATGGCAATACTGAGTAATTCAATTATGAAATCTGTCGGAACCTGAACAGGTGCTGGTCGTTTCTCCAAAGCTTGTCTCATTACTTCCAAGGCATCAAGTTGTGGAATGCTGGTATACAGCGAGACAATGTCGCATGTCACCAAAAGTTCACTCGCTGGATTAAATGGTCTATTATCAATGAGATTGATGGTTTGTGTTGTATCATGAAGATACGTTTTGGTACTCAGGGCAATCGGTTTCAGGAAGAAATCGACATATTCACACAAGGGTTCTAACATGGAACCACAGCCTGACACGATAGGACGGCCAGGGGGACTCGCTAAATTCTTGTGTACCTTAGGCCCAGGTCCCCGTGACTGCTTGGGTAAAACCCCTCCTTTTGTAATGACAACACATCTAGCAGGGCACACATTAGACCTAATATTGTCTAATTCCCCCTTGATTAATTGCCTACAGGTAAACTGGACTGATCACTTTATAGTGAAATTTTATACTCCTAACATCAGCACACCTCCCCCATGTCCATCGGCCCTCCCCAGCAAACGGAGACAATGGC
Source organism: Lissotriton vulgaris (assembly GCF_964263255.1). Classification (NCBI taxonomy): domain Eukaryota; kingdom Metazoa; phylum Chordata; class Amphibia; order Caudata; family Salamandridae; genus Lissotriton; species Lissotriton vulgaris. Next base: position 30,930,504 of record NC_141687.1, on the reverse strand, counting down.
ACAAAATGACCCAAGAAGCTTTCTGTGAGAAGTTTGTGGAACCTCCCTTCACTCCCACTCTCTTTATCATTGAGGGTCTGGGCAGAGAATGTTCTGTAGATTTACAGTCCTTAACCTTATTAGGAAAATAAGGAAGATTCTTCCTTATATTTCCTTGGACACCAGAAAAACTGTGGACTCACATCCTGTGCATCTGTCCATCATTGGCTAGTTTGAGACGTTACTACCTATTACAAATATTTCGTTTTTATCAAATCAGAACATGCAGGCCTGCCGTCATGCTAGCACTGAACAGTTTCCAGTTGCAAACGGCCTGTAGGGCCTCCAAATTCTTACAGAAGGCGAGCCTCCTAATCCAGAAAACTGAAAAAAAAATGGTGCGGACCAAGTCCGAATGATTGATATGTTAGGTGAGGCTCAGGCCGCAGTCGATGTAACACTGTTTTTTAAAAAAAGAACTTGTTTTTTAAAGAGTGTAAATGCATTTTACCCAAGGCTAGTTCGTATAGTGTTTTGTACTCAATCTTGTAAAGGTTTTAATTAACCATATGCAATAAATATTTACTTACTTACTTACTCCTAACATCAGCACACCTCCCCCATGTCCATCGGCCCTCCCCAGCAAACGGAGACAATGGCACAAAATGACCCAAGAAGCTTTCTGTGAGAAGTTTGTGGAACCTCCCTTCACTCCCACTCTCTTTATCATTGAGGGTCTGGGCAGAGAATGTTCTGTAGATTTACAGTCCTTAACCTTATTAGGAAAATAAGGAAGATTCTTCCTTATATTTCCTTGGACACCAGAAAAACTGTGGAAACATCGCTAATTCAGTCTAAACTGGATTGCTGCAACAGGCTTTATCTAAACATACAGAGGCATTGCTTAAAAAAAGCTTCAGACTGTTCAAAATACAGCAGCACAGCGACTGTTCAACACCCCTACATCTGTATCTAAACAGCGTCACAGCCTGCACTGGCTTCCCATAGCACAACTCATCAAATTTAAGGCTCTGTGTTTGGCTTACATAGCACCGAACCACACAGGTCCTGTGTTTCTGCAAAACCTTTTTGCCTGGTATGAACGAACCAGACATCTCCGCTCTACTGGGGCCAAACTCCTGTCAATGCCCAGAATTTGTACATCGCACTGGGGTTTCTGCAGCTTTCTCTATGGCACCTCTAACTCTGGAACACTCTTCTGAGTGAGCTCTGGAGTGCAAACTCCCTCTCCACCTTCAGGAAAGGACTAAAAACCTGGTTGTTCCAGAACTAGACACATGCGGCAAGACTCCTCCGGGTATTTGTGCGCTTTATAAATTCCGTTAACATTAACATTAACGTTATCATGACCCAGGGACAATCAGAAAATACACCTCTTGTGAGGATCGTCTGTGAAAACACTCAGAAATCACAGGCTTTAGAAAGGCTTCTCTTGGATTTCTCCATGAAGTTCCATTATCCCAGAGACAGTAGTGAGAGACTCCTACAGCCTAAAGAAAGGTTTCAAGATAGACTTTTTTGGAATTTTCTGATTTGGTTGTAACTTTTGACAGTGTAATCAGATTTACACTACACTACCAGACTACTAATTCACTCAACTATAGAGATGCAGCTGACACTTTTCATGAAGATCCATCCATGGAAAACAAGTTACGGGTGGGAGGAGGGGGAGTAGTACGGGGGAGAGGCGATTGGGGCGGTAAAAATTTGCATAATTTCCCTTTTTGGCTCCAATTGAAAATTTAGCCAAAAGATACAGTAAAAACAGCAGAACAAATTGACACCAAACTTGGCATGATTGTAGAACATTACACAGAAAGCATTTTTTAAAAAATCAGGTGTAAAATCGTTCAGTAATAGTTGATATTTTTATGTTTAAGTAAGGGGCTTTGCAAGATTTAAAGGGTTAACATTTTCATATATCTTATCAGTTGAGAAGTCATTTTTTTATTTGCTCATAACTTTTCCGTGTGACGAGTATGCTTGAAATATGGCAGACACTAAGCCTTAGTGTCTGCCATATTTCAAGCATAGGGGGACCAGAAGCCTTCCTTCGGTCTGCAATGTCTCTCTTCACCACCAAAGTAGCTGATCCCAAAAGCGCTCGACTTGCCCTCAAACCCCTGGACCCATTCAAAACACCAAGCAGCAGCACTGAGGGTGAGAGTGGCACCTCCCAGCCCTCACCACCACAGCCAAGCAGGTCTGGATCAGCCATGTGAAAGGAACCTGGGCATCAAGGGCAGGTCAGGGAGAAGGCTGGCATGATGAAGGTTAGTAGGAGTGAGCTAGGTAGCATCAAGGGCAGGCCAGGGAGAAGGCAGGCATGATGAAGGTTGGTGGGAGTGAGCTAGGTAGCATCTAGGGCAGGCCAGGGAGAAGGCTGGCATGATGAAGGTTGGTGGGAGTGAGCTAGGTAGCATCTAGGGCAGGCCAGGGAGAAGGCTGGCATGATGAAGGTTGGTGGGAGTGAGCTAGGTAGCATCTAGGGCAGGCCAGGGAGAAGGCTGGCATGATGAAGGTTAGTGGGAGTGAGCTAGGTAGCATCTAGGGCAGGCCAGGGAGAAGGCTGGCATGATGAAGGTTGGTGGGAGTGAGCTAGGTAGCATCTAGGGCAGGCCAGGGAGAAGGCTGGCATGATGAAGGTTAGTGGGAGTGAGCTAGGTAGCATCTAGGGCAGGCCAGGGAGAAGGCTGGCATGATGAAGGTTAGTGGGAGTGAGCTAGGTAGCATCTAGGGCAGGCCAGGGAGAAGGCTGGCATGATGAAGGTTGGTGGGAGTGAGCTAGGTAGCATCTAGGGCAGGCCAGGGAGAAGGCTGGCATGATGAAGGTTAGTGGGAGTGAGCTAGGTAGCATCTAGGGCAGGCCAGGGAGAAGGCTGGCATGATGAAGGTAAGTGGGAGTGAGCTAGGTAGCATCAAGGGCAGGCCAGGGAGAAGGCTGGCATGATGAAGTTAGTGGGAGTGAGCTATGTAGCATCAAGGGCAGGTCAGGGAGAAGGCTGGCATGATGAAGTTAGTGGGAGTGAGCTAGGTAGCATCAAGGGCAGGTCAGGGAGAAGGCTGGCATGATGAAGGTTAGTAGGAGTGAGCTAGGTAGCATCTAGGGCAGGCCAGGGAGAAGGCTGGCATGATGAAGGTAAGTGGGAGTGAGCTAGGTAGCATCTAGGGCAGGTCAGGGAGAAGGCTGGCATGATGAAGGTTAGTGGGAGTGAGCTCGGTAGCATCCAAGTACTAGGACATTTGACTGATTTATTGGTGGTTTCTGGAAAAGGGCAGTTGGCATATCTTAATTAAAATGACACCCTTTGAACTGCAACAATACATAGTCAGCCGCCCGCTGGGATTTGGGGCCAGGCCTCCCTGCTGCGCACAGCCTTCAGCAAGGGTTTGGCTGCCCGTTGAGGGTTGGTCAAAGGGCTTGGCGGCAGTTACACAGTTTGGGGTTGGAGTTACATATGGTAATAAAATATTACAGTAAAAAACAGTAAAAAAAAGATAGAAATTCACTAAAAAACAAAGGTTAAGGGCATGGCCAGCCAAGATGGCCAAGTGTTAATGTTAATGTTATGGGGGATTTATATAACGCACAGCTACTCCAAAGAGTGTACCGGCGCTGGTGCAACAGAAGTACCCCCTGAGAAAAAAGAGATGAAGGACTGCTATAAAAGTCTGCGATTATTGGGTGGAATGCCAAGTTTTTAATTGGCGCCTGAAATTAAGAAGCTTGTGTTCTTGTCTAAAACTGGGGGGGAGGGAATTCCATATTCTTCCGACTACCACCTGGAAGGATCTGCCACCATTTCTGGCCAGAGAAAATGTTGGTATCACCAACAGATGTTGTGTAGATGATCGCAGCATCCTGGCCAGGGTATACGGTGTTATCCTCTTCCGAAGGTACTGGGCCCGCTATTGTGTAAGGCCTTAAAGGCCTTGAAAAGGATCCTGTTTTTCACTGGGTGCCAATGAAGAGTTTTTAGATGGCTAGTCATGTGGGTTCTGGGTCCTAGATGGAAGTAATCCACGGAGGCTCCGCTACCATTCATTGCAAACTTAAGGCTTAAAGTCGACAATCGGTGCAATTTGGAGCAGGAAGCGGTCATGAATAAGTAGAGATAACAATATTGGCCTGGGGAGTGATCTAAGGTCAGCGAGTATAGCAGATGAGACCGAATCCTCGTTAGGCTGGACCCAGACAAGATGGCGGCGGGCCCTTCTTGATGAGGCCCCTGGGACTTGTCCACCATCTAAAGAGCCCCTAATACGTGGTGAGAGCCGGAGAAGGGTTGATGTATGAGGGCCCTTTCTGACCAGGCAGTGAGGGGAGCAGCAGACACTGTTCTTGCACCCGGTGAGTGGCGCCTAGCAGCCCGGGCACCCCGCCGTAACTGGATGGGCCTAGTGGACCGCCTGGGGAGGCCGCTGGGGAGGAGCCGCACTAATTCTTGAATACAGCAGCCTACAGAGACGGCCACCGGGATGCGAAACAACATCTGTTCAGACCAGGAACAGACAAATTCAGACAAGAGCACATCAAATATCGGTCAACCTACCCTTTTGGCCTAGCCTTCGACCTCCACAACAAAGCACACTATGTAACAGGCCTTGCATAAGCAATGGAAGTCCTAGAGATACCCAATCATGAACAACAGACCGAGGGGGAACAGGATAACCGAAAAGAAGAGTACAGCTGTTCCCCAGGGGGAAATATGTTGGTGAATAATGGATACACTGCGACTTACCTAATCCCAAAATGGCGGCCCCTGCGAGACCCATTAAGTGGACAGGCTGGGCTTAGAACCCTCCAGAGGCCTACACTTATCTGAATGAAATTGACCACGAGTGAGATATCACAATGAAGCATCTCATGTGTGAGAGTCCTGTTGTCCGCCCAATCCCATCACCGACAAGACGCTCTCCAGAAGCAATGGAACATCTAGAGATACCCAGTCCCGAACAACAGACATAGGAGGAACAGTGAACCGCAAAGAAAAGTACAGCTGGTCCCCAAGCGGAACGGCCTTGGGTTTCCTAGCATCGTCCACGATCTCAACTGAAGCATTGAATGCCGCCGGCCTTGGTGACATCAGTCAAATCTACATTCCGTATTACAAGTTTGATGGCATTTCAGTGCGAACCACAGACAGCATTAAGCCGGACTCTCTTTCGATACCAATCAATACCAGATAAGCAGATTCACATCAGCAACACTCTTGGATGGCCACTGGGCTATCAAGGAGCAATAAATATGGTATCGTAAAGGCCTTAACCAATTTCTTGACCTGACTGACATGGTCATTAAGATCAATGGGGTCACCCAGTATCCCTCGGAACCTGGATTAATAGAACCTGATTATTTCTTTCACAGTCAATAGTGATTTTGTACTAGACTTTTATAAATGTACTACACCTCAGTAATTAGGTGATGTATAAACTTTAATTTCTGTATCTTTTTGTTTATCAATATTTTTTTAGTTAAATCGAACTTTAGGAGTGGGAGCATTCTTTCTCCTTTGAGGTCCTGAAGGAAAGCCTTGGGGTAGGGCTTGAAAGTCGGTGACTAACCAGGGAAACAGCAGGTATTTTGCCTCGAGCATTTCCCAATTGCCCCTAGCTTTTAGCATATCAACTAGGGGAGTAAAATTAAGTGTTTTTTTGTCCCACTATCTTGATATTTTTCGATGTTTTTCATACAATTTAACCCACACCATCTCAAGGAAACACAGAGGTGTGTAGGTGTACTTGAACACCCCTTTTTCCATAAAGTGCTTCTGCATCTCCGTAGGTAGCAGCATGCCCCTGTCCGTAGGAGGGATGCGCCCTATGATGAAGCACGCCCCTGCCCGTAGGAGGGATGCGCCCTATGATGAAGCACGCCCCTGCCCGTAGGAGGGATGCGCCCTATGATGAAGCACGCCCCTGTCCGTAGGAGGGATGCACCCTATGATGAACCACCAAGGGCCACCCCGGTGGGTGAGGGTTATCTGAAAGAAAACGTTTTTTCTTTCTTTACACTCCTACTAAGAGGGTCACTTTTCCTTCTTTGACAGAAGGGACTCTCTTTTGGTTATTTGATAGATTTCTGGAGGACAAGTCCCATTTCCACTGCCTCTAATCTCCCTTCTTTTGATGAGACACTTTTGTTTCCACCAAGTAGGTGACTACCCGCTCCATCAGCCACATTGAGGGTAAAAAAGGCAGCTCCTGTTAATAGAGTTCTCTGCTCCGTGTCAGTCCAGCCATGCTCTCCGCTGATGTAGGGATCCTGTACACCTCTTTCAGGAACTCCCAGGCTCTTAAGCGCATACCCAGTCCTTGCCCTTAACCTAGCCTGGAGATGCTAACAATATTTAGTCCTATTGGGAGCTGCACATTTCCAGTATACTCAATCAGACAATTGACACCCCATCATGAAAACAGGTTTAGCTCACCTTGCCGTATGTGTCATCCAGTGGTCCAGTTGTGCTTCCCTATCCAAACCACTTTTCACACGTTGTCATATCCCGGACCAGAGGTTGAGAACCAGTGCTCTTGGCTGTCTACCCATTCCTGCACGATGTGGCCACCAAACTGTGATAGCTTTGATGGGTTGCGGAGTTGGATTATAATGCCAAACTACATTACCTTTGTAGTTCTTCCATAATAACCCACTCAGAATTATAATACTGTGCATACAACTGTAATAATTTGTAACTTTGAAAATGTGCCCTGAATAAACAAAATGAAGCCTCTCATTTCCTACTTCTTGAGGAAGTGGATCTTTAAAGAAACTTATGGGCTAGAAACACCATCCTAAAGCAGGCAACTTACATTATTCAGCTTTAGCCAGGTCTCTTCTTGTTTGTTCTCATGCTTCCTACATGACTCCAAAGCCTTCTGGACAAGCTGTGCCGCTGCCAGCTCCCTTCCAGTGAGCATGAAGATAAAAGCTTTTAGGTGTAAGGCCCTGTCGAAGAACAGCGGGGTGGTAACGCAGAGAGACATGAAGGTATCTAGGTGCTAGAGGAGGAAAAAGGGACAATTAGTTCCAAGCATCCACAAACAATAGAAGCCACTATTGCCACAAACCAAAAGAAGATTGAAGCCAGGAGCAGAGGAAAGCCAACATTGCCCCAACCCAAGAAACTAAAGCCAGGAGAAGACAATAGCCATCAACGCCCCAGTACAAGGAAGTGGAACTAGAAGAAGATTAAAGTCAATAATGTCACAGCCTAAAAGATAAAAATGAAAGCCAAGAATGTTACTGCATCATGATATATAAGCATTCCACAAACCAGCGACATCTCAAAACACTTGTAGACATAGACCCAGATTTACTGAGATTTTGCATCCGGCTGTACCACTTTTGTGGTACTGTCTCTACACAACATCCATGTTGGGATGATCCAAGTCATGCAAATGAAGATTTGCGTAGGATTTTACATTCTGCAGCACACATGCAAAGAGGAATAAGCCTCTAAGAATAGTTTTTGTGCACAAAGGTATCCCTTTGTGTGCAAACACTATTCTGACCACAATGCAGGTACCTTTGTGTCAAGGAAAGAATGCTTGAATTAACCTCAGCCACTGGCAATCGCTCGGGTCATATCCCAATCCATCGTTTTTTGACCACCATGCCATTCCAGTTTGGACCCAGCCATATGCAAATCAGTCTTGACCCTGATCTCCATGCACCCAGGATCTGGAACAACACCCCCGTATCCATCGTACTGCCCTAGTGCTGGTTCAATGTAGGGAAGAGTTCAAGATGCATCTCTTTAAAGAACAGTACATCACAACGCATTTGACGTCCACAACCCAGCTTCCTTGCCTATCACTTGTTGACTTTAACTATATACAGAACTCTGCTGCTTTTTGGCTAGGTTTCCGCTATAGAAATACCACATAAATACGTGCATCCAAATCATGATGGTGCCAGCAACAGAAAGCTTCAAAGAGGCCCAACTACTACTGGGCAGTGAGAGGGATGTGTTCAATCTAGATACACTGCTAGAAAAAGGAGGTATGGAGGATGGGCTGCATACATTTTGCAATTAATCGGCATAACTGGTGCTCGTACATTACAACTGGTCCGATCACCCTCTGGAACTAAAGTCATATGTGTGTAGAGAGGCACTGTCAGGGTGAGCAGCAAGTAATAGTCAATCCCTGATGGTAAAACCTACAGATGGAGAAGCACACATAAGAGGTAAAAAAAGTTTTCTTTCAATCCCAAGAGTGGAAACGGAAGTTGACAGAGGAAGAGAATGTGCCCGGCCCCTGCAACTGTCTAGCAGAGGGATAGAAAGGCGTGATACTGGCACTTGACTCCACTATAAACAAGCATTTGCAATGCAATACGTCTCACATTAGGAAAGTTTGAGCTATTGGTATTGTAAATGACACATTTTTTTATTTATGTTTTGTTTTTGAAAATAGCGAAATTAATAGCTTTGTCATTTACAATGCCAATATTAATTGGCAAATGTGACACCTATAGCATTTGTAATGCAATATGCGTTGTATTTACGTGACTTACATGTATTGATATTACAAATAACAATGGCTTTTAAATTTTTTTCAATAATTAATACTTAAATAAAAGTTCTTGTAATTTATAATGGCAATAGCTTAAAGTTTTGTAAATAACTTTTGTGACGATTATGTTCAGTGTATTTTATTGTGACGAATATCCAAGAAATGAAGTGAAATATTAACATCTTTTTGTTAAATTTGTAATAAAGCGGGAAACATTGAGAGTACATATTTCAACCAGGTGTTGTTGAATGGTTGCACAGATTGATGCTGTGGTGGCGCTGAGTGATGTTGTGATGGCGAACGAGTGATGCTGTGGCGTTCAGTGATGCTGTGGTAGCGCATAGTGATGTTGTGGTGCCCCTGAGTGAGGCTGTGGTGGTGCGGAGGGATGCTGTATGCTATGCTATGTTTTGTTTTGCTATTCTATGCTTTGTTTTGTTATGCTATGCTATGTTTTGCTATCCTATGCTTTGATTTGTTATGCTATGCTATGCTGTGTTTTGTTATGCTATGCTATGTTTTGTTATGCTATGCTATGTTTTGCTATGCTATGCTTTGTTATGCTATGCTATGTTTTGTTATGCTATGCTATGTTTTGTTATGCTCTGCTATGTTTTGCTATGCTATGCTTTGTTATGCTATGCTATGTTTTGTTCTGCTATGCTATGTTTTGTTGTGTTTTATTATGCTATGCCATGTTTTGTTATGCTATGCTATGCTATGTTTTGTTGTGTTTGGTACGCTATGTTTTGTTATGCTATTATGTATTTTGTTTTGCTATGCTGTTTTGTTGTGTTTTGTTAAGCTATGCTATGTTTTGTTGTGTTTTGCTATGTTTTGTTATGCTTTGTGTTGTGTTTTGTTATGCTATGTTTTGTTCTGTTATGCTATGTTTTGGTAGGCTATACTATGTTTTGTTTTGCTATCCTATGCTATGTTTAGTTTTGCTATCCTATGCTTTGTTTTGTTATGCAATGCTATGTTTTGTTGTGTTTTGTTATGCTATGCTATATTTTGTTGTGTTTTGCTATGCTATGCTTTGTTATGCTATGCTATGTTTTGTTATGCTATACTATGTTTTGTTGTGTTTTATTATGCAATGTTTTGCTATGCTATGTTTTGTTACGCTATGTTTTGCTATGCTATGTTTTGTTATGCTATGTTTTGTTATGCTATGTTTTGTTATGCTATGCTATGTTTTGTTGTGTTTTGTTATGCTATGCTATGTTTTGTTGTGTTTTGTTATGCTATGCTTTTCAATGCTATGTTTTGTTATGTATGCTATGTTTTTTTTATGCTATGCTATGTTTTGTTGTGCTATGCTGGTGAAGGTGAGAGGGTGTGAGGGGGACTGGGTGTGAGGGGGTGTGGGCTGAGGATGTGTGAGGGTGAGAGGGTGTGAGGGTGAGGGAGGGTGAGGGTGTGTGAGTGGGGGTGTGTGAGGTTGAGGGTGTGAGGGTGAGGGGGTGTGAGGGTGAGGGGGTGTGAGGATGAAGGGGGTGAGGGTGTGTGAGGGTGAGGCAGTGTGAGGGTGAGTGAGGGTGTGTGAGGGTGAGGGTGAGTGAGGATGCGTGAGGGTGAGTGAGGGTGTGAGGGTGAGGGGGTGTGAGGGGGAGTAAGGGTGAGAGGGTGTGAGGGTGAGGGGGTGTGAGGGGGAGTAAGGGTGAGAGGGTGTGAGGGTGAGGGAGGGTGAGGGTATGTGAGTGAGGGTGTGTAAGGTTGAGGGTGTGAGGGTGAGGGGGGTGAGGGTGAGTGAGGGTGTGTGAGGGTGAGGTAGTGAGGGTGAGTGAGGGTGTGTGAGTGGGGGTGTGTGAGGTTGAGGGTGTGAGGGTGAGGGGGTGTGAGGGTGAGGGGGTGTGAGGATGAAGGGGGTGAGGGTGTGTGAGGGTGAGGCAGTGTGAGGGTGAGTGAGGGTGTGTGAGGGTGAGGGTGAGTGAGGATGTGTGAGGGTGAGTGAGGGTGTGAGGGTGAGGGGGTGTGAGGGGGAGTAAGGGTGAGAGGGTGTGAGGGTGAGGGGGTATGAGGGGGAGTAAGGGTGAGAGGGTGTGAGGGGGAGGGAGGGTGAGGGTATGTGAGTGAGGGTGTGTAAGGTTGAGGGTGTGAGGGTGAGGGGGTGTGAGGGTGAGTGAGGGTGTGTGAGGGTGAGGTAGTGAGGGTGAGTGAGGGTGTGTGAGGGTGAGTGAGGATGTGTGAGGGTGAGTGAGGGTGTGTGAGGGTGTGAGGGTGACGGGGTGTGAGGGTGAGGGTGAGTGAGGGTGAGGGTGTGAGAGGGTGTGTGAGGGTGAGGGATGATGTGTGAGGGTGAGGGAGGATGTGTGAGGGTGTGTGAGGGTGTGAGGGTGAGCGGGTGTGAGGATGAGGGAAGTCATTAATATCAGTTTAACACCTTAATACAGTAATCAGCAAGTGAAAGGTAACCTTCCCTCGCGTGATAAATGGTCTATCACGGCTCGGTTTCTAGTCGCTTTTAAACTGACCGAGCTACAAACTATGCAGATGACGGTAAGTGAGGCAAATCCAGAGTTACGCAGAAAAGGTTGGAGAATTGCTTCATTCCAGGGGCTTCTGGTTACACTGAGTTACCTTGACCCCCCAGGGAGGTTATAGCCTGCCTCCTGAGAGCCCTAAGATATAAACTATGTGCCAGAAACAGAAACTTTGCATTCCATGGAAGAAACCCTAAAAAGTGCATTTTTACAAGTGAAACTGTATAAGTTTTCATGGTAAATAACAAGACATAAATACACTTTTGTGATACTAGGAAGGAGAATGATTGTTAAAAGCTACACGTATTGACAGAGAAAATGTTTTCCCCGCGGAGAAAATAAATATAAATATATGTGTTTAGCACATTCGGCTGCCTGCCCGAGTGTCGAATTGAATGCTAAGTCCAGGCCTCTGTCCGACTGATTTTGTAAACGGTGAAAGAAGGTTCAGGCGGAGCTGCACGGCTGTGAGTATTTTTATACTGTCTGAAATTTGCTGGGCCAGGAGTGGGACTTCTGGGTGGGGTTCATTGGTCCAGAAGCACACCACACCCCAAACACTGAACCCCAATGAGTGACCATCTAGCAACAGGCGTGTACAGCTATTAACTTTGTTTTGTTTTACATATTTCACGTTCAAGTGTGATTTCAAGAAAAGTGCTCGTTAATTTTCATTGACAAGTTTAAAAAAAATGTTTATCCACGTCAGGTGTCAATCAAAAATGCACTTTATAATTGTGTTTATTGAATAGGTCACAGTGTCTTCTCAATGGATTAGTTTCATTCCGATTGTTCCCAGCCTCAGTGCGCTTTCGGCTCTGAGGCCATTTCTCAGTTGGCGTTAATCAGCAGGACTTCGGTGCACGTGTTGAAAAGACGTGTTGCCAAGTTTCAGTCATTGCCTTTCTTTCGCATCTTTAAAAGTATAAAATGTGTTGTGTGTAGGCCCATTGATGATTTAAAAAAAATAAAAACTCGGAAAACCTTTTAAGAGGAATAACTTCAGATGCGACGACTCCTTTCGGTTCCACCCACGTTTCAGCATCTAGGTGCTAGAAAGCGTATATCTATGCTGCTGGGGGCAGTTGTCAACTATACTTGTCTATGTTGTGAAAATGTGGTGTTGTGTAACGCTCTGACTCAAATGCTCTATGTTGACTCGTTATCTTTGATGTGAACTTTTGCTGTTGTAAAGCGCTCCGATACCTTTGGGTCCAGGTAGCGCTATATAAAACTCTCAAATAACTAAAGCAGCTCTGGACTGCATAAGAACAGTCCTTGCCCCTGACATGGTGAATCTGCACAGAGAGCAATTTAATCAATTCAAGCCACCTTAGTGACGTGTGCCAATTACAAACCACTTTGATCGTTTATCGTGACAGTAAGTGCTGGACTTTAACCTCTGGGCCCAATACGGTCAGATATGAGAAGCCATGTTAAAATATTCCTTTCCAGGCCCACATAGGGACATGAATAGGGTCAGCTGAGAGATAAACGAAGGTTGCCAGGTCGCAGAGCCCATCACTTCCCCTGCAGCCCACCTAACCTCTATGCTCCTGTGACTTCAGGATACAGTCTGATGCAACCCCCTAAACACACCAGTCAGAAGGGAGAACATCCTGTCTTAGAAGCAACACATCATTTCTTTCAATAACAATCACACTCCACGAATAAACTATATGCTATCTACACAGGCAGCAAAACCGCGCAAGTGCAGTCTGTATCCAAGAGAGGCCCATCTCACCACAGGATGGCTGGAGTCAGATTCTTACACCTAGAAATACAGGCCAGAGTTCACACTAGAAAACAAGTGATGGCCCGGATTTGTGGTGTTGCCAACAAAGTGTCCTCGACTTTTTTTAAATAATAATAATAATAAAAAATGTAATCAGCATTTTCCATTTTCGTGGTACAATCACAAAGTGTATCGACTTTACTTCCTCGCTAGTCTGGAAGAGAGAGAACCTTGACAAACTCCTCAGTGAACCCAGAGACTATTAAATTCATCCTGTGCGGATCCAGACTTAAAGTGAAGAGAAAAGAAATTACCCAACTGCTGAGCTGTAGATAGAGACTAGGTATGAAAATGGAGTCAGTTTAGGTTTATTGTGTAAGTGCATCATTTGTAGGCCGCAAAGCACTGCTAGATGCCGCCAACAATCAAATACACAAAAAGTGGAAAAGGAAAATATAAAGTATCAGAAACGAATAATAGGGCTAAAAAAAACTAACAAAGAAAATAATAGGGCTGACTCCCAACTCAAAAAGTTAAAAAATGAGAAGAGAGGCAAAGATTATGTATGAGAGTTTAGGTTGGTAGACTAAAGGTCGGGAGAGAGGCAGAAGTGAACAAACAGTGTGAGGGCGGCGAGGGTAAGAAGATACAAATAAACGTTAAACAAGTCTTCGCGTCTCGATGCTGTTTGGGAGGTGGGAGGGGATGTAGGAGAGGGGGGAGTGATAGGGATGAAAGCGCTAGCGGACGCTTGCTGTCAAATGGTGACCTAAGGAGCGAGTGAATGGGAAGACCGGCCGTGGGAGGGGAAGTAGGAGAGTGGTGGTGTGCGATGTGCATGCGGGGGCGGGGGACTGGCAGTCTTTGAAGTGCAATTAAGGGGGGGAGCGGCAGCCTTTGAAGTCTGATGCAAGGCACAGACAAATGGTGGTGTGACATGGCTGGCCTCGTGCACGCGCCTGTCTCTCATGAACTGTGTCTAATCCGCCGTTTTGGTAGACTGTTCTTTTGCCCTTTCTATAATCTCGCCAGCAATGCACAAGCGAATTGGCTAGGCAAGACCTAAAAAGCTGGAGAACCTGAAGGGAACCTCAGCTATGGTGCAAGCTTGTATGGAGAGAGTGGAACAAAACTAAACAAGGCAGGAAGTGTCAGTCAAAGAACTTGGCCTAATGGTGCACCCTTTGGAAAACCGAGGGAGCCAGATGGAGGAGGAGGTTCAATCACAAACTGACTTAAAGGCAAAGTAAATGGAGACCATAGTAATTTATTGGCAGAGGGCACTTAGCAGGGTAGAAGGCTTCACAGAAGTGCCTTCAGATAAAAAACTAATTGTTGAAGATGCTTTTTGCACACCATCTTCGTAGAACATATTTGAGAGTCCAGTGCACACAGGGGTTACTGGGCATGAATTGTGTCAACTGGCCATTTTACTGCTGATGTATTGGGGTTAGACCTACGGTTATACCCAAGTTGAGCATCAAGGACAGTCCTTTGCACTTAATTCTCCGGGTAGTGAAGCCGATTGATCGAAGGTTTACTCAGAATGGCAGTGTGGGGCTCAGGCACTGAGAGCTCGGTGTAACATTAATAGTACACAGTAAGTCATCGTGCAACTAGTGCTTTATCTGTATCGATAGAAATGTACTCGGTCCAACCATAAGAAACGTTTACTTACTTGTAGTCCTGGTTCTGCACTGTAGGACTCTTCATTAAAGTCATAAATGCTAGATTAATTTCCACAACTTTGGGTAGGAAGGATGGATCTGTTCTAAAGACTACTCTTGATAAAAAACGATGAATGGCTGTGGTTTGACCATTAATGATAAAGAGTAACCTTGATTCACCATGTTCAGCACCCACTTGTCTGAAGTGACAAGATACCACTCTTCCCCCATGGAGGGGCAAACAGAGGGGGGTACTAGGTTGTCAATTCCCGTTTCCGGAGGGGTGTTGTATCATCCTCCAGAAGAAGACTGTCTTGGAGTAGTCGATTTTTGCTTCATTGTCTTCGTGCTCTAAGGGTAGCTTTATCCTTGCTGTTGGTGATAGTGTGGTTGAAATAGCCAACGTGGGTATTGAATCGGATGTGGGTAATATATGGTGTACTTTGGCTTACATTACTGTTTGAAAACGCTTCCCTTTTCCAGACCAAAAGCTTTTACGGTATCCACCTCTTTTTTTATTCAAATCATTTCTTCCTCAGTGTGCTGGCTGAATAGCTTGGTACCATTATAAGGAAGGTTGAGATTTCATGCTGTGCATCTGGTTTATGATTGCCAAACTTACCAGGATATTTGGGAGAGTGATACCCCTTGGCAAAAGCCGATAGAAGACAATTCTGCCCCATCATTAGCTGCACTTATGACTTGATTAGGCACTAGTGAGCCTTTGATGACCATTTCCTCAAAATGCTGTTGTACATTGAGATCTTCTATAAATGTTTGCAAAAGGGTGGCAGGCACTATTGCTGCACTAACTGACAGTTATTACAACCGTTCTTTGGTTCATGCTAAATTTCCACTTCTGCCCACCTCCTAAGAACAGCCACCAAAACATGGTCTTAACAAACAAACTTATTTAACACAACAATGGAGAGGCAAAGCGTATCAATACTACTTTGTGGCTTCAAACGCCATACATTTGAGTCAACATAGATGACAGGAGTAATGGTTGTCCAAACGGTGACGTGATTTTCAAGTGCTTTTATTATCTTCATAAAGTCCGCAGCCACAGCTGTGGATTTTGGCTGTGGACTTTATGAAAATAATAAAAGCACTTTAAAATCACGTCACCGTTTGGACAACCATTACTCCTGTCACAAAGTAGTATTGATACGCTTTGCCTCTCCATTGTTGTGTTAAATATCTTCTATAAATGATTCAGGGCCTAATTTAGATCTTGACAGAGGGGAATACTCCATCACAAACGTGACGGAGATCCCGTCCGCCGTATTACAATCCTATTACATCCTATGAAGATCGTAATACACCAGACTGAGTATTCCATCGGCCAAGATCTAAATAAGGCCCTCAATTCCTTCTCATATTTCATTATCAGAGCGACCAAGAAGGGCTGCATCACTCACATTTTGTAATACCATGGTCGTGTGTTGCACATCTTCCTCCCAGTTATATACATTTTGCTCTCTATTTCAGGTGGAGCAGTGGTCTCTGGTACCAAAGCATGGCGTTTTCTGATGGAGGTGACAATCACAGGTTCTGGATGAGGCTCAGAATTTGGAATTTAGGTTCCTGTTGTTGTGGCCTCTATTTTGCTTTTACAGCCTTGGAGTTACTACTTTGACAGTTACTAGTGTCAAGAATTTATCTTACGCAACATCTAGGAGACCTGGGAGCAAGGGAAGCAATGGTCTTGGAGATGCACTTGGCTGAATAGTCTCCAGTATGTTAATGTTACTGTGATTTATAAAGCGCGTGAATACCCAGAGGTGTCTTGGAGCTGAGGACAATACTAGACCTGCTTGGGCATCTAGTTCTGGAACAGCCAGGTTTTCAGTCCTTTCCTGAAGGAGGAGAGGGAGCTCGCACTTCTGAGCTCACTCGGAAGAGAGTTCCAGAGTTTAAAGGTGCCAAAGCAAAAGCTGCGGCCACCCCAAAGTGGTATTCTGATTCTGGGTACAGTCAGGAGTTTGGGTCCTGAAGAGCGAAGATATCTGGTTGGTTCATACCAGACGAGAAGGTCTTGCAGAAATACAGGACCTGTGTGGTTCGGTGCTTTGTACGCCAGACACAAAGCCTTGAATTGTAACCGTTGTGCTACAGGAAGCCAATACAGGCTGCGAATCTCTTTGGATACCGGTTTGCACCTGGAGATGTTAGACAGTAACTGTGCATCTGAATTTTGTACACTCTGAAGCTTTTTTAGGCACTGCTTCTGAATGTTTAAAAACAGCCTGTTACAGTAATCCAGTTTAGACTGAATCAATGATCTAACTACAGTTGTTCTGGGGTCCACAGGAATGTAAGGAAGAATCTTCCTAACTTTCTTGATGAGGAAGTGGGAGGAGTATAACTGAGATAGATGTTTGAGGTGCATTCAAAGGAATGGTTAGTTTATTTGCATCTCTCACCAGAAAATTGTGAACAGTTGTGTCATCAACTGGTGAGATTCTCACCACAGTTACAGCAGTAGAAGGTGCTATGAGGATGAGTATGATCTATCACTAGAGGTTTTTCCTGGTGTTCTGAGGATCGGAGGACTGTAGGCCCCAATTGCTACAGACACGGGGTCATTGCATGCCATAAGGAATCACCCATACCCCTACAGAGGACTTGCAAGGGATTGCCATCTAGGTACTCTGCGCTGCTACGCTCACCGTCATTGGAGGCTGGGAGCCTGATGCAGTTTGCTGGATCTGTGGGGGCCATTTGACTGGCATGCTCAGATGGGCTAGTGAACTCCTACCAGCCAACACTCAAGAGTCTCCACATAACTCTTGCCCTCCCACTGCATGTTGACCCTCAGGCCTATCCAGCATCCAGGAGGCATCATGGACCTGGGCAAACCAACCCATAAGGGGTCTTGTGCTTGCAAACAAAGAGAGACCTCTCAGGCTCCTGAGACCACACACACAGGCATATGGATGGATCCCCCAAAGGTCAATATCACAGGGTCGATTTGCAGGTATTTAAGGAGTACCCTTATGGCACCAGGACAGAAGATAGATACCATAGCGATAGATGTGAACTCCATAGGGTGGATCACCGGAAGTTATCGGAAAGAATGAAGGCGAATGAGTCCACCATCGCCGCCATGAGACCCACAGTTTCTGCACTGCAAAAACAGAGGGAGGATGTGCTCAGAGATATAAGGCTGTTGCAGGCCCAAGCGGTGGATGCAGAAGGTGTTCATGCTGCAACAATATTAGGATAGTAGGGATGCCAGAATATATTGAAGACCAGTTGAGTTATTCTTAGAGGATAGGCTGCTCAAGGTGGCACTCCTTCAACACACAGTATAAGTTCTTTCTGATTGAAAGGGCGCCGGCCCGCCTACTAACCCAGTTGGCTCTTGGAGGCCGATAACTGCCAGGTTGTTGAATTATCAGGCAAGTGACAACATATTGCAGCAGGCGCGGGCCCATGGGCCCTGTGATGTCACAGGCCATAAAATGTACCTTTTCCCCAAAATATGCTGCCCAGGTGCAGAAGCAACAGCTCAACATTTCAGGACCCATGTGAATTCTTAGTGACCTCGGTATTACCTATGGCTTGATATACCTGGCGAAGTTATGCATCAAGCCAAACAATAAGAACTATTTCTTCAGTACTCTTGAGGATGTGAGTACCTTTCATGGTTGTTGCTTCACTTTCACTTCTTCCCCTTTCCTTCTTTCCTTCCTTTCCTTTCTCCTCTTTCTGGGGTTGTCAGAGGAAACATGATGAGCTTCGTTTTATTCAGTGCCCTGACTTCTTGGGGCCGTGCCTTCTTTGGCTTCCTCATTATAGTCATAATTATGTGGGCTCTGTTTCTCTTTTTCCAGAAGTGATGTCCATTGCTTCCAGTGGAACTGTACTGTGTGTCATGTTCATTTGTCTTTTACGAAAATGCAAAATAAAATTAAAAAAAAAAAAAAACTCTTAAGGATGTGTGGTCATGGCTTGAGGAGCATGACCATGCTGTGTCATATGTATGCAGAGTTGAGCCAGAGGTTGCCCGTGGACAGCGGTACAGTGAGGGTAGCGGCGGCTGCCTCTGGGGGCCTCTCATAAAGGAGCAATCCATGGAGAAAAGAGCGACTCTTCCATTCAATTGGGAACTAGTCATGTGGACACTGCTGAAGGTGACTCAGACATGACATCAGCTCAGGGATGACTATCCCCATTGAGTGTCCCCGTGTCATGCCCAGAACTGCAGATGACTTGCTTTAATTACTTTAAGCCCTCCTGGGGGGCAGTGGTGGCCCACACAGCACTTGGCATTTGAGCCCCGATTTGTTCATGTGCCCTAGGGTCCTAGTCCTAGTCTACTGGCGGTGGGGCTCTGCACAAGCATTCACTGATGAAGTTTAATTTATCATTATTTATAAGTTTTATATAGTGCTAGTTAGACCCGAAGGTATCAGAGTGCTTTACGCATAATGCAAGATCGTTTAATTGCTGTACATACATATAGACCGACAAAGAAAAGTCGTTAGGCAGTCAAGGTAGCAACAAAATGCGGACATCAGAACACCTGACCTGGGGGGGTAACTCACTCACTTCTGAGGGATTTCTCTCCAACACACCCTGCAGGTAGCTTTCACTGGCTCCTCCCACTCCCTCCTAAAACAGGCCCTGGCACCACGCTGTCATTTACTTTATCTTATTTCATGGCTGGGTATAATTTTATATCATGGAACATCAGAGGCCTGGGTTCCCCAGCAAAAACGCCACAATTTGTACAATTCATCGTCTGTACAGGATACATGGAATATATGACGTTACAAATCAAACAATTACAACGCATGCTTTTATAACGCAGTTTTTACATTGCAACTACCAATGCATGCAATTACAACACATTTTTTAAAACTTTAAAAGTACCATTGCAACACATTCCATTACAATGCACAATACTTTTTGGAAACAGTAGGTTAAGTGTTGGATAATGTAGGGGTAAATAATTACTATTCCCACTCCAGTGAGTGCAACAGTAGGGTAAGTGTTGGATAGCGTAGGGGTAAATAATTACTATTCCCATGTACCCCAAAACCCATACCCATCCTAAAACTAAAAAATCTCCATTACTGACCTTATAATGCATTTTAATGGCATGCTGTGTAATGGCAGGCGATGTAAATGCAGTCACGTTGTAACAGTTGCGTTGTAAAGGTAGTGCATTGTAATGATTGATTTGTAATGAATGTTTCCCGGATACATTTAGCGCTCATACAAGAGACTCCCTCTGAACTTGGAAAATTGTCAAAATGTTGGCCTGCAATGGTATGTGATACTGGGGCAAACTGATCTGTTTGGCGCCCGGGGTTCCACTCACCATGTTATGCGCATTTATTGACCCTGAGTGTAGGTACATTACAGCAGATGCCACTCTGGAAGGGAGGCCTGTCTCTGTTGCTAGTCTGCATGTTCCAATTATTCGACAATTAGACTTTCTGGACATCTTGTCCCCACACCTTCACAGAACTACTGATACACTCAGACTCTGAAGGGGTGACTATAATCTTGTCCTAGAGGGTGATTTAGAGCATTCACTGCTGTGTCCCTACCATACAGGGATTCGGGAGGTGGGCGGCTCAGTGCAGACTCGTGGACTTGTGGAGGGAATCTCATCCTCTGGCTCGTCACGACTCCTACCATTCTGGATTTCATGGCTCCACATGCGCCTGGACAGGTTTCTGGGTTCCCCTGCCTTATTCCGTACTGTCTCCTACACTGAATACTTATGCTGCACCATTTTGGATCAAAATCCCATCCTCCTGAAGCTGGCACGGGAACACTCACGGGCAGTGGTGCTGGCATGGTGCTTACAATTAGAGGCATTGTTGGATCCCCCTTTCAGAGTCTCTGTGGGGGAGGAGATTGGTGAATACTTTAGGGTCAATGAGGGTTCAGTCACACACACAAATGTAGAAATGGAATGCCTTTAAGGTTGTGATGAGGGGCATGTGCATTAGAATGTCCTAGAGTGCACGAAGATTGCTGTTGACAGAGATATCCCAGACAGAGGGGCAGCGATGCGGCCTCAAACTCTCAGCAATGCAGAACCTGCTAGACAAGTCACAACTGCTGGAACTAACACTCACCATAGGCTCCTGGACAGACTGTGATGTATACATTACAAAGACTACATCTGCCATCAGCATGGCGAGGTCAACGGAGCGGGTAGCGTTCTGATGTGGTTGGTCCAGTCAGATGTGCAAGAGAAACCTATTGGGACTAAGAGGGCCCCAGACAGGAGGACTGTCACCACGCGGGTGGACTTTAACAATTATTCACAACCAATGGAACGCCTCAACCTGCCCACATTGGTGGGTGTTTGGTATCCACTCAGATGCCGAAGCTTGCGGCAGGGCGATCAAGAGCTTTAAATGTTGATCTAGAGGTGCTTGAAATCAAACTGGCTATTGACCAGCTGGTTGAAAGGTAAAAAGCAGAGGGTATGTGGGCTCCTGGCTGAGGTTTATACTGTTTATCGTGCTGAATTAGCTAACCAGTTGCACATTATGTATAGAGGGGCATTCCTGCATGGGGAGCTTCGGGAATCCATAAGGGTCCGAGACCCACTTGATTTAAAATCCTATTGCCATTATCTCTCCCCATGACCAAATAAGGGAGGGTCCTCACACATGGATTGCTCCCACACATGCCGGATTTGATACACCCGTATCAATGTGGGTTTGTGCCACTTTGAAATATACATCTTAGACCCGCTGATTATCCAGATAATTGACCTGGTTGGTTACTCTCCTGTGACCCCGTTTGTGGCCTCTCTTGCTATTGAAAAGGTCTTTGATACCTTCTTATGCCCTATTTGTTTGGCAGGCCCTGGGATTAGAGGAATGTAGCCGTGGATACAGATATTGTATATGCTGCCCTTGGCTAGGGTGTAAGAAGTTAGCCTGGCATATGATGTCGACTAGTTCTAGTGGGCACCTTGCACCAGTCTAATTGACCCTTATTGATGGTGTTTGTAAAGTCAACCTTATAGAAAGCTATCCTAGGGGTAGCAGTGGCGAGCAGTCTTCAGGCTAAGACTTCAGAGAGCGAATTAGGCTACTTGTTTTACCAATTATAATCCCTGAGTAACAAATGAAAGCACACCACACAATGTATATATCAAATATAAATGTATTTATTCTAAACACAACCCCTCTGCACTCTTTATGAGGTCAGAGGTAAAAGTACAATAAAAAGAACTTAATTAGCATACAATAAGTTGCACATTATACGTTATGCCCTAGGGGCCTCCCAAACCATATACTAAAATAATGGTATAAGAACCACGTCTGGAATAGAAAGCAGGCCTAGGGCCTGTGAAATCGCTGGGGCTTCTAGGAACAACCAAGGGTTAGGAAGTAGGAGGCCCACGGGAGATGCGTGCAGTGTCTAAACACAGCCGCGGGTTACCATTGATTTTCAATGGGAAACAAACAAGTTACAAATTTACAATTTAAGGATACTTCCGGATGAACTACGATGGAACCCTTATAGACTTAGACACTAGGAGGGCCAATACCCTCAAGACTACCAGAGTACTTGTGTTACCTCACCCACGGAAGCCGGATGCATAGGTGTCTTTTGGTGTCGGGTTTTGTCATCGATTTCAAAGGAGATCTGCAAAGAAGTGCTGCAGGCGACCAGAGGAAAAGTATCAGAGTGGATCCAAGGGTGGATCAAAGATCTGAAGAACCTGAAAGTAGAAGGGGCAGAGTCTGGGTCACTTGTCAGTGACCAGGATGGCGATGGAAATCTGCCAGCCAATGTCGGGTGATTTCAGGTGAAAAGGTGAAGTTTGTCTCTTCAGCCACGAGGTCCAGGAGGTGTCAACGACAACCAGGAGCTGGATTCGAGTTGGCCCACAAAGGATGTAGTTGACTGTGGTGTCGGTATCCATATTGGGCCCAACAAGCCTTGGCAAACGCAATCCATGCAAGATGTCGAGATTGGCTTTGTTGCAGACCAGCAAGGTCTGTGGTGCTTCTCTTTGTAGGGAATCTGGAGCAAGCCTGGAGCAACCAGGAAAGCAAAGTAGGTTCAAAGTAAATTCTTTGGGGGCTCACTAGCCAACGGACTAGGAACCGTGAAGACGCGTCAAGCTGAAATTCAAAAACGGGGCCCACGGGATACTTGTGGAGTGTGGGCCTCTGAGCTTCGGTGCAAATGCCGCTCGGGGCAGGGTCTTCAAGGACCCCAATGCACAACTTCGGGATACCTCGGGAAGTTGGTGCAGGTAGCAAAATGCAGGATGTCCAGGAGTTCCGGTCCCACGTCTCTTGTGTCCACCACGGGTATCAGCTTTGCTGTGAGCAAAGGTTGGGGTCAGGGATGTCTGGAAGTCCATGTCCTGTGCCGCAGATTCTTCGGGATCTGGCGGGAGCCTCGAAAATGCAGACTGGCAAAGTTGCTGTTGGTGCCTGTTTGAACAGGGTGGTCACTCCTTGGCCACAAGGGAGATGTCTTCCGTCTTCCAGTCGAAATGGAATGTCGAAGGTCGAGGATTTATGTTTCAGAGTTTCGTCCAGGGTAATCTAAAGTCCTAGGGATTGGGATCCTATACTTATACTAAGTTTAGGGGTTGGACTAACTTTAAGGTCCCTCCTATGGGTGGACCTGGGAAGGGGGTGGTTACACCGCTTTCCCTTTGTCCAGTTTCGTGCCAAAGCTAGGGCAGAGTGCCCCAGCAACCGGTTTGAACTGGGAAATGCATGGAGCACCTAGTGTGCCCCAGGCAGTGTCTGGAAAGCATTCACTGAATGCAGCCCTCCCTGCTCCGATACATAAAAGCCTGTCTGAGGAGGGGCCAGCACCTCCCTGGACAGGAAACCTATTGTCCAGGCCTCCCCTGCTGGAGTTTCATCCAGCAGCAGGAGTGCAGACTCGGGTCTGTGGTAGCAGCATCCATTTTGTGAAGCTGAGGGTTTACCAGTAACTACATGTCTTCTCACTCTAGAAGGGTGGAATGCTACCCCTGCCGCCAGGACTGGCAGGGGGGGTAGTATTCCGAAGTGTTTGACACCTTACGCAACATGTTTTGATAAAGCCAACCCAAAGTTAGCGAGGATTTTAATGCACTTAAGAGTATATGGTAAGGCTATATCTTAGAAAAGCTATAAGGAAATGGTTCCGAAAGCTGCAGAGGGGCTCAGCTCATGCTAGGGCACCCTCCCACATAAAACCAATCATTCTACCTCCAAGATTGTCGAGGTCTGGCTTAGGAGTGGCTTATAGGTGTATATGTGCCTATATAGGTATATAAATATAGGTATACTATATCTAAGTAAGGGGTGATTACACCACCTTACCCAGGCTGTGAGTACAGACCTGTGGTGTCAGTTTGGAAGGCAAACCAGGGGTGGCACAATACATGCTGCAGCCCCTGGTAGGCCTAAGGTGCACCTATGCCCTGGGTACCTATGGTACACTATACAGGGGCTCACAAGGGTGACCCAGTAACCAATCTGGTATGTACCTAAAGTACATGGAGTCAATTTTATAGAGAAAGCAGATAGACTGGGGCCCTGAATAGAAGGATCCCAGGCCAACTAAGTCGAGGACCAGCAAAACACCAGGCAAAAAGTGGGGGTAGCCATATAGTCAGATATCACCTTCCTATACAACCCCCCCAAACGAAAGGAGATAAGGTTAGCCTTGTCCAGGTAAGCCTATATTGACTAAGTGGCCATATAAGGAAGTACCTGCACTAGTATGGTTACCCACTGTCTTATGGTCCACTAAGCAATCCCTCACCCTAAGGGTATCAGAGGGTCTCCATCATAGCGAATCTCTACCTGTGGGGTGTTTTGGCTAAGTAAAAGGCAGGTGCTGGGATGGAGTACTGAAGTGAGGCCCTACTAAGGTTGGGCTCAGCTTCCTCCAATCACTATCCACCATGCAAGCCTTTCTTTCCATGACTGAGTTGCACTGAGCACTCAGGGTCAACCTCTGGCTGCCTACAGCTAGGGAATGGGTCCCTTTGGTTGGACCACTGGAGGGACAGGTCAGGTTTGGGGCCACTGGGTCCAGGGTTTGTCTGTGCCCAACAGAGTCCATCTGGGGGGAGTTCTTGCACAAGGGTAAGGGAGGTCCCTCAGACGGTTGAGGAATGTTCATCTGGCTAGGGCTGCTAGACTGGGTGCCCCTAATCTGCTGATGGGGGGGGGGGTTCCTCTGGACAGGGGGCCCTTTGGGGTCCACTGCCCCCCCTGACCTCTGCAGCCCTGGGCTGACTGAGGCAGGGTAGAGAGGGGCAGGTTACCTGCTCCAGACTGGGTACAACATTGGAAGGGTCCCCTAGATCAGGGGCTCTGTCAGGCCAGGCCTGAATACCTCTGGGGCAGTTCCTTCACAAGGGGTAGGGTCAGTTCCCTGAGGAGGTTGACCCTCACCTAGAGTCTGGTGAGAGGGAGACTTTTCTTCCTCCCCAATGCTCTCTGTCTGAGTGGAGTGATCCATAGTTTCAGGCTTCACAACACTAAAATGTGAAGTAGTGTGGCTCACTGGTTAGAGGCGGCAGACCCGAGAGCAGAGGACGGCCCGGGACCAGGGTTCGATTCACGGCGCGGCAGGTTTCTGGACCAGGGTTAGCGGACTCGATAATTCTCTCGCCTCGGTGCCCACTCTGATCAGCGTTCACACTCGGCAACTCTGGGCATTAGCTTGCCTCATCTTCACTAACGGCCCCACCAGACCGCCGGGGATGCCTGGTCTCACCCTGGAGATACCCATTAAGGGACCATCTCTCAGGGAAGCCAGGAAGGGTTTCGCAGCGGTCGAAGCGCCTTGGGACCCTACGGGTAAGTAGTGCGCTATATAAATGCCTATACACATACACATACACAAAATCTGTCTGGGTTTGGGCTGTGGCCATCACAGCCCTACCAACCTTTTCAGGAACGGCCTACCATTTTGGAATGGGTTTCTTTTTCTATCTCAGCCCAGGCTGAGATCTCAAGATTATTGCATAGTAAACAATTCACAGGCAAGTTTGTAGACACTGCCACTCTCTTTGGGCCAGTGACACCTCCCCAGCTGAGAGTTATTACTGCCATGGCATGACTGACCTGACTGCATCAATATTTGTCACCTGGTATGTGAACCCAGGTAAAAGCTGTTCTGAGGGCACTAGTTTCTCTGTCACCATGGTGATACTAGCCCCTGTGTCCCTATAGGCCATAGCTGTCTGGCTATTGATGTGGGGCTCCTGTCTGCACTTGCCCAAGGTATTGGGACAATTATTTATTTAATTTATTTATAAAGCGCACTATCACCAAAAAGGCAGGCAGCTCAGATAAAAGAAAGGAGAAGAGTGCTCCAGTACCGACAATCAACTACATTTTAGGAAAAAGCCAGGTTTTAAGTCTCCTTCTAAAGACAAGCAGATCAGTAACTTGTCTAAGCTCCAATGGGAGCTGATTCCAAAGTTTGGCTGCAGCAATCCCAAAGGATCTACCACCTGCCCTAACTTTCCTGAATCTAGGAATCTTTGCAAGTCTCGCCAAAGAAGAGCGAAGGCTTCTCACAGGAGCATACCACTCAAACTTTCTTTGCATAGATACAGGCCCCAACCTATGCAAGGCTTTAAACACTATGCAAAGAGACTTGAACTTGACTCAGCGGAAGCCAGTGCAGTTCTGCCAAGGCAGACGAAGAAGCGGACCTTCTAGGCCACCCCAAGGCCAACTTGGCTGCAGTTGAATGAATCCTCTGCAGTCCGTCAAGCAGAAATTTAGGAGACTCGAGAAGCAAAGCATTGCAATAATCAAGTCTACTAGGAATAGTACTATGTACTATTAGTGCACGTGCATGAGATGGTAGCAGAGGAAGGATCTTCCGCAATCAATCAATCAATCAATCATAACACTTGTATAGCGCGCTACTCACCCGGAAGGGTCTCAAGGCGCTTGGGGGAAGGGGGCCGCTACTGCTCGAACAGCCAGGTCTTCAGTTGTCTCCTGAAGGCGAGGTGGTCCTAGGTCAGCCGAAGGTGGATGGGGAGGGAGTTCCATGTCTTGGCCACCAGGTAGGAGAAGGATCTGCCTCCGGCGGTGGCTCTTCGGATGCGTGGTACGGCGGCGAGTGCGAGGCTAGCGGACCGTAGCTGGCGGGTGGGCGTGTGGAAGGTCAGTCGGTCGTTGAGGTACTTGGGGCCCAGGTTGTGGAGAGACTTGTGTGCGTGGGTGAGGAGCCTCAAAGTGATCCTCTTGTTGACGGGGAGCCAGTGCAGGTTCCTCAGGTGGCCGGAGATGTGGCTGCGTCGAGGGATGTCCAGGATGAGTAGGGCGGAGGCGTTCTGGATGCGTTGGAGTCTTTTCTGTAGCTTGGCTGTGGTTCCGGCATAGAGGGTGTTTCCGTAGTTCAGACAGCTGGTGACGAGGGCCTGGGTGACCGTCTTCCTGGTTTCGATCGGGATCCATCGGAAGATCTTGCGGAGCATGCGGAGATTGTGAAAGCATGAAGAGGAGGCGGCGTTGACTTGTCTGGTCATCGAGAGGGAGGAGTCCAGGATGAAGCCCAGGTTGCGTGCATGGTCTGTTGGCTTGGGGGCGGTGCCCAGGGCTGGGGACCACCAGGAGTCGTTCCAGGCGGAGGGTGATGGTCCTAGGATGAGGACTTCCGTCTTGTCTGAGTTCAGTTTCAGGCGGCTGTTCTTCATCCACTCGGCGACGTCTTTCATCCCTTCGTGGAGGCTGGTTCTGGCGGTGTCGGGGTCTCTGGTGAGGGAGAGGATCAGCTGGATGTCGTCGGCGTAGGAGATGATGTTGAGGTTGTGTTGGCATGCGATGGCTGCGAGAGGTCTCATGTAGACGTTGAAGAGGGTGGGGCTGAGTGATGATCCTTGCCGGACGCCGCAGATGACTTGGGTGGCCTCGGAACGAAACGGGGGGAGGCGGACTCTCTGTGTTCTTCCAGCGAGGAACGAGATGATCCACTTCAGTGCCTTCTCTTGGATGCCGGTGTTGCTGAGGCGTTGGACTAGGGTGCGGTGGCAGACAGTGTTGAACGCGGCAGAGAGGTCCAGGAGGATGAGTGCTGCTGTTTCCCCGTTGTCGAGAAGGGCTCGGATGTCGTTGGTGGCTGCGATGAGGGCGGTCTCGGTGCTGTGGTTGGCTCTGAAACCGGACTGAGAGGGGTCGAGGGATCCATTTGTCTCGAGGAAGGCGGCAAGCTGTCTGTTAGCGATCTTCTCGATGACTTTGGCAGGAAAAGGGAGGAGCGAGATGGGGCGGAAGTTTTTGAGGTCGGTGGGGTCCGCTGTTGGTTTCTTCAGTAGGGCGCTGAGCTCGGCATGCTTCCAGCTCTCCGGGAAGGTGGCGGTGTCGAAGGAGGTGTTGATGACGTCTCGGAGTTGGGGTGCGATGGTGGAGTCGGCCTTGTTGAAGACGTGGTGGGGGCAGGGGTCAGTCGGAGATCCGGAGTGGATGGTGTTCATCGTGCGGGCTGTGTCTTCGGTGGTCACCACGGTCCAGGTGCGGAGGGTGGCAGTGGGGTGCGTTGGTTCGACGGTTGGGTGCGAGGAAGGTGCAATGATCTAATAATGGCCAGACAACAAGTCACGGTTTTCACAACCTGTGCTTGAATGGTAAGTTTGTTGTCAAACATGACGCTGAGGTTGCGGACCTTCTTCACTGGTTGAACCATGGACGAAGTAGCGGTGGGCCAGACGTTACTGGGCAAGACAGAGGGAATCCTATCCCTAGGACAATAAAGCACCTCTGTCTTATCCGCATTAAATTGCATCAAGTTCTCCTTCAACCAGACCGCCGTATCACGCAGGCAATTATGAAATACTTCCAACGAGGTTGACTGATCTCCCTCGAGGGAAAAAATCAGCTGTGTGTCATCCGCATAATTAACAATGTTAATGTTGTGCTCTTTGATGACAGCAATCAGGGGTTTCATATAGATGTTTAATAAAATGGGGCTGATTGCCGAGCCCTGTGGTACGCCATGCGAGATGTTGGTATAGGCAGATTGAAAAGGGGGAAGGGATACTGCTTGCTGTCTGTCCAGTAAAAATGACTGGAACCACCTCAAGGCAGATCCCATCACCCCCACCTCTCTCAGTCTCCTCAGCAGAATCCCATGGTTAACCGTATCGAAGGCGGCAGACAGGTCAAGCAGAACCAAAACATCTGCCTGCCCCCTGTCTGCCCGCATCCGAAGTTCGTCCATCACGGTCACCAGAGCCGTTTCGGTACCATGGGCTGCCCGAAAACCGAACTGAACCTCCTCCCGCAAATTATGTTGTTCCAAATACTTAGACAGAGTGCTACTCACCACTCGGTCTGCAATTTTAGCTGGAAAAGGCAAAAGAGAGATAGGCCTATAGTTCTTAGGACATTCCGGGTCAAGAGAGGTCTTCTTTATCAAGGGTGTCACCAATGCTTGTTTCCACCGATCCAGGACCACACCACTGGACAGAGACTGGTTACAGATCAGCCGAAGAGTGGAAAACAACTCTGCCTTAAATTCTAACCAAATTTTGTGGGGCACAGGATCAAGAGGAGACCCAGAGGGGACACCACAAGCTAACCTATTAAAGTCCTCCACCCCCAGAGGCGCAAACTCAGAAAGGCGGTTGATGACCTCTCCTTCTACACTAGCACCAGAAGCCTCAGAGCCAATTTCCACTGTATCGTCACCACCCATAGTCTCAGTATTTACCGCCCCGGTAGTAGTTGACCTCCTCCCTTTTGATTTTAACATGGAAGAACCTAGCCAGGTCTGTAAAGATGAGTCCAAGCAAGTAAGAAGAGATAAAAGGTTTATTGTAGAGTTGTACAGGAACCTCCAGCTTCACCCACAACCCGCTTCACAGCTCAGTTCAGTCCTTTCTAAACATAACATTCTGAGCTGCTAGGCAACTGAATTACATTCCAAGAATGACATCTCTACACATCTCCCCCCACATAAGGAACAATAAAAGAAACAACAATGGAAAGAATTATTTATACAACAAAAATGATGAAATGACAATAAATCAAAAGTTTAGTCACCACCCATTTGAGAAGAGAAACATTTAGCAACATTACCAAAACTCCAAGTTGACCCATCACACAAAATCACAACATTCCTTTTTACTTCCTTCACTTGAATAGGTTTAGAAAATTTGCTATCTCCTTTGACAACAGTATCACCACGTTTTACCACCACCCAATCACCTGATTTGATATCAGGAATCTTGACACCTTTGGAATGATCATAATGTTTGGCAACAACAATTTGTTTATTAGCAACTTGCTTTCCAACAACATCACGATCCACCCACACACAATCCCTGTCCTTCAACCACCCTGGTATCTCCTTCAGCCCTGGTTCCCTCCCTTTAAGAGAAATGAAAGGTGAAACACCAGTCATAGAGTGTGGTGTTACCCTATAAGACCACATCAACTTTTTCAACTCCTCAGACCAAGATAAACCATTGCATAAGGAAAGTTGTATATTGTCCATGATCAAACGATTGATCCTCTCAACTAAGCCATTCGCCCGCGGTCTAAACAAAGCGACTTTTTCATGCTTAACACCCTTACTACAAAGAAATTACTCCATCCTTTTGGAAACCAACTGGGGACCATTATCTGACACCAAAATTTTAGGAATTCCCTCATTCAAGAACACTTTTTCTAGAAATGTAATTACTTTTTCCGTTGTAATAGCCTCAGAAGTTTCAACAACAAACCACTTAGAATGGTAATCAACTAAAACCATGAGAAATCTGCAACTTGTCCCCAATCTAGAAATTGGACCAATAAAGTCTATTGCCAAGCTTTCCCAAGGACGTTCAGGAAACTTTACAGGAGCAAGAGGAGATTGCCTCACAACTTTGGTCTTATCACTGTCAGCACAAGCATAACAATCCTTGACGGCCGCTTCAACTTCCTTGTCTAAACCTGGCCACCAGAATGATTGACGCACACGACGCTTGGTCAAATTCCTCCCTAAGTGACCTTCATGTGACATATTAACAATCTTAGATTTGAGACTCTCAGGTGGTACCAACTTGTCTCTCCTCCACAATTTCCCATCTCTCACACTCAACTCTTCAACAACATTAAAAAACCTTTGAAGCGCACATCATTGTTCAGTTCACAATTCCAACCATTAGAAATAGCATGCATGACCTTAGTCAATACATCATCTTCTAACATTGCAGCATTCCATTGTTCCAAACTGAATGCTTGCTCCTCAGTATACATTATTTCTTCAAGATCAATCTCTGACTCCACTTCAGTCACCATTAAGGGAATCCTTGAAAGACAGTCCGCTATCACATTCTTCAACCCCTTCATGTATTCGACCTCAAAATTATACTCCAAGACAGACAAAATCCACCTCGATATTCTTGGAGTTACGCTCCCTTCTAGACCCTTACCGCCCTTAAACAAATGTACTAAGGGTTTGTGATCCGTACGGAGTCTAAATGGTAAACCCCACACAAAATATTTAAATTGCTTAATGCCCCAACAACACGCTAAGGCTTCTTTCTCTATCACAGAATACGATCGCTCAGCACCCTGTAAATTTCTTGAAGCAAACCCAATAATTCTTTCTTCACCACCACAAACTTGGGTTAAAACTGCTCCAATACCCACAGCACTAGAAACTGTAGTAATATACGTCCTGGCCTTAACGTCAAAGTGTCCCAAACTGGGTGCTGACAGTATACCTCCTTTGACTTCCTTAAATGCATTCTCACAAGAATACAAACTTAACACCAGTTTTCATCAATTTGCGCAAACGTTCCACAATGTCAGTAAAATTCTTCACAAATTTTGAGCAATATTCTGCCAAACCCAGGAAACTTCTGAGTGGATCTTTATTGGTAGGGGTAGGAGCATCTTTGATGGCAGAAACAATACTTTTTTTAGGCCTAATACCTTCTTTAGAAATTTCACGACCTAAGTAGCTAACCAAATCCTTCCTCAATTGACACTTCTCTTTCTTGATTGTTAATCCATGCTCACGCATACAACACAAAACACTCTCCATCACTTGATCATGATGACCATAACTTCTTCCAACAATTAGTACATCATCTTGGAAACAAAGTACATCATCAATCCCATGAAGAACTTTACCCATAACTCTTTGGAATACTGCTGAAGCAGAAGGTAACCCAAAGGGCATCCTACGGTAACAAAAAGCCCCCAAGGGTGTTACAAAAGATGTTAAATATCTAGATTCCTCACTGAGATCAATCTGGTGATATGCTGATGACATGTCAATAACACTAAAAACACTACCCTCACCCATTGCTGTCAACATTTCTGAAATATTCGGTAAAGGTTGACGATCAACCCATATATTTTTGTTTAAGTCACGAAGGTCAATGCATAAGCAAATTTTCTTCCCCCCATCTTTCGGAGCGACGACAATGGGTGTCAACCACTCAGAAGCCTCAATAGGCTCAATTATACCCAGCTTCAATAACTTATCAAGTTCTTCCTGCAAAGGACCTTTCATAAGATGAGGCACAGACCTTACTTTGTGAACCACTGGAGTAGCATTGCTCTTAAGAATAATCTTGTGAGAGAAATTTTTGAGTTTTCCCAAGTCATCACTGAACACATCAGAATATTTTTCCATAATCAACGAGTCAAAGTTATCATCATTTACTAAAAATACAGATTGAACTGGTTTGGTAGCATTAGGATTTAAAACTATACCTAAATCTTTTTGATGACGCCACCCCAACAAATTTGAGCCTTGCTTAGTTAAATAAACACGACCATAAACTCTTTTGTTCTGAAATTCAATTACCATCCACTTTAAACCCAAAATATCAATGCTTTTTCCACCATAACCAACAGCTCTGATATTTATTTTATTTCCGGTATTTGTAAAGCGCAACACTCATCCCGTGGGTTATCACGGCGCTATAAATCGAGGGAGACTACTGAGGGCTATGCTGGGGGATTATGTTTTAGGGAAGAGGTGAGTTTTTAGTTTTTGGCGAAACTGAAGATAGTTTTTGGTGTGTCTTAGGTCGACAGGTAGATCATTCCACCTTTTGGCTGCCAGATATGAGAAGGCGCGTCCGCCTGTTCTTACTTTGTGGAAGCGCTTGGGTTTGGCCAGAGCTGATTGACTCGATCTTATTGGAGTTCTGGACTTTTTTGGTACCGTCCAGAGGTGTCAGGGACAACACCCGAAGACCCCTGAGTTCTACCTGTCTCGGTGCACAAATGAACAGAAACACGGGCTTCTCGATGGTGGCGTCAAAGACCAAAGGTTTATTACTGCAGGGACACAGAAGTCACAGAATCTACACACGGGCAGAATCTAGGAGCCTGTTCGAATTGCATTTAGTGGTTGCTCCTTAAATACAGAATATTTGGCTGGGGGCAACATTCTCCACATACTAGTGTGTTTCTCAAACATGATGTCCTAAACAATAAATATTTGGCGTTACACAGGAATCCTCAACCATATCTGAAAGTCAAAACATTACGAATGAGAGGTTCCCACTGTTCCATCATAATCCCATGTCATCTTTACATTCAAGAGTCGGACCGCCTCATCGTAAATTTCGTTACCTCCCCCTAATAAAGGCCCAGAAGGAAAGGAGCAGAGCCAGGTGCAGAAGATAGCAAAGCAGGATAAGAGATGTTTGTGGGTCGTAAATGGGCAAGGCTACCAGCTTCGGCCGCCTAATCATGATCAGGCCAACGAACACGAGAACCAGTATAGCAGGACTGGCCTCGGGCAGAGGAGGCAGCTTCTGCTGAGTCATGCGGCCACAGCGTTTCTGTCCTAAGGTGCACGTGTCACTAAAGAGGTGAATCGCCGGCTAAAGCTTACGTGTCCTTAATTGAAATGAAGTGATCAGAGGTCACTGCGTGTCCATTGACTATGTGAGGACAAGGAAACAAGATGGATGCCATGATCTAAAATGGATGCCATTGGTGTATCGGAAATGTGGTCATAACAGGAGTGCTCTTGCTCGTAGCGTAGCGAAAACACCAGGATATACTAAATGGATCATTTGCGGTTCATCGGTACCAAAATTATGAATTTACGACAATGTTGAAAACACGGGTTCAAGTCGTCACGGAACCTCATTATGTTCCTGTTGGGAACGTAGAAGTCAATTTTCCCATGGAGAATTGTGGGGCCAGTTTTATGAAGAGCTCTGTGCGCATGGCAGAGTATTTTGAGAGTAGCCCTCTGGCGCATCGGTACCCAGTGAAGTTTCTTGAGGCATTCTGATGCTGAGTCTCGCTTGCCTTTGTTGCAGACCAGTTTGGCTGCCTGATTTTGCAGGACCAGTAGGCGGGAGAAGAGTTGTTCGTTCATCCCTTCGAATAATGCGTTGCCATAGTCTAGGCGGCTAA
The DNA here is from genome assembly GCF_964263255.1 of Lissotriton vulgaris. Taxonomy (NCBI): domain Eukaryota; kingdom Metazoa; phylum Chordata; class Amphibia; order Caudata; family Salamandridae; genus Lissotriton; species Lissotriton vulgaris. Next base: position 30,896,747 of record NC_141687.1, on the reverse strand, counting down.
CCAGTAGAGCTTCAGTGACTGTGCGTCGGCAGTCCAGGGGTATCCAAGGGAAAATCTTTGCAAGAAGTTTAAGTATTGCAAAGCCCTTGCCCCAGAGTGATCATATGTGGTCCTTCATGGACAGGGCATCGTCAATTATGATGCCTAGATTTCTGGCGTGTTGTTTTGGGGTGGGGGCTGATCCCAATGAGGGTGGCCACCATGTGGCGTTCCATATAAGTTTTGCCTCACCCGAACAGGAGTATCTCCGATTTGCCGGCGTTTAGTTTTAAGCAGTGGTTGTGCATCCATTGGGCCATCTCAGAGAGACAGTCGTGTAGCTTTTTTTTTGTTGTCTCCGGCCCTTCATCCATTGTCACCATCAGCTGTGTGTCATCGGCATAAGAGCATATGCCAATGCCCCACTTCCTTCCGATGTCAGCCAGAGATGAAATATAGACATTGAAGAGAGTGGGGCTCAGCGAGGCCCCCTGTGGGACCCCACAGCCGATGGGATAGGGTTTTGAGTAGAACTGACCCATATGCACTGCCTGGGTATGATTACTGAGGAAAGATCTAATCCAATGCTGTAGATTGCACTCCTTTACTCAGGAGTGTGTTTAGTAGGCAATCGTGTGGTACCGTGTCAAACGCCGCTGACAGGTCAAGCAGTATCAAAGCCACCGATCCACCTTGATCTGTGGTGCATCTGATACTGTCCGACACTGCCAACAACGTTGCCTCAGTGCTATTATTGGCTCTAAAGCCAGTCTGGGAGGGATCCAGGAGTGAGTTATTTTCCAGATACCGGGTCAGTTGTGTGTTGACCAGTTTCTCCAAGGCTTAGGAGAGATAGGGGAGCTGGGAGATCGGTCTGTAGTTCTCCGGATTAGAGATGTCAGATCCTGCTTTCTTCAAAAGGGGGGTCACTGATGCATGTTTCCAGGCTTCCGGAAAAGACGCGGTGGTGAGCGATTTATTGAAGAGTTTGGTGACAAGAGGACAGAGCGTTGGTGCGATTTTGGAGAACACGAAGTGGGGACAGGGGTCCGAGGGAGAACCAGATTTGACTGTGTTCAGTACCGCTAATACCTCTTCTTCAGAGAATAGTTGAAAACTAGTTAGACGCGGTGTGTTGCCTGAGTCTGATTGGACATTGCATCTGTCTGATGTTGAAGTATGCTTGTCAGAATTGTCAGGCAGGATATGAGTGTTTAGGGGAGTGAAGGTCGAGTAGATTTTATTAATTTTATCAGAAAAGAAGGTGCTGATGCGTTCACAAGCCTCAGTTGAGGGGGTGAGGGTTTGTGAGGTGCTGGATGGGTTACTGAACTCCTTCACTATTTTGAACAGTTCTTTTGCGGAATTGTGGTTCTCATGAATTCGTTGAGTGAAGTACGCCTTTTTTTGTGTCTTTGATGGCTAGGATGTATTGTTTTCGTTTGGTGACATAGTTTGCTCTAGCTTCAGTGTCTTTCAGACGGATCCCAAACTTCCTTATCTGCTAATGCACTCCAAGACTTGACATACATTTCTTTTGACATCAAAGAATATAAACTTCCGGAATCAATTAACATATTTACACTCACAGATTCAAATTTGATGACATAATGGGGTTTCTCAAGCTTGTCAGTACTTTCTCTAGGAATATTTGTGGCATCAACATTCCCAACAGAGGCTTCATCATGTTGTATGTTCAGTTGATGGGCTACAATATTATCAATAGAAGGAATAAAATCATGAACCTCTTCACATGAATCATATATTTGATGAACAGAAGGAATTTTAGTTCTACAAACTTTAGAAAGATGACCCCTCATTCCACATGTTCTACAAATCGCACTTCTAGCGGCACACTTAACACTGGAAGCTATGTGACCAGGAACACCACAACGATAACACTTGATGGGTCGAAAAGTTGTGAGTTTGGCATTACTAGATTGATGAAATTCTTTGCTCTTATCAGAAAACCTATTATCAGACTTAACTTAGGACTTGTTAAATGGCTTAAGAATTTTAGTTTCATCAACCTTGGCATGAACTTCTGAATCTTTAGAGATTGAAACTTTCACTGTTTCATCCTTATTAACAAGAGAACTTGAACACTTATCCATTTCTTTTATCCACTTATCAGTATGTTCCAAACCCTTAGCTATCTGTATAGCTTCTTCCAATCCTGAATCTTTTATAAGTATCTTCTCACGTACTCTTTTATTATTAGTACATCTGACAATTTGATCACATATAAGTGAATCAGACAGATCTCCAAATTGGCAAGTTAAAGATAACCCCCTTAAGGCGGCAACATAAGATGCAATATCTTCATCCATCTTTTGTATTCTACAAAAGAATTTATGTCTTTCAAGAACTACATTAACTTTTGTCGAAAACCTAGTTTCTAACATCAGTAAACTCATTTCATAAACGTTTACAGCTTGCCCATCTCCATTACCAAGAGAAACTTCAGGTAAGTTCTCATATAACCTGCGAACTTCCACCCCCAAATTATGTAACAATATAGCCTGCTTACGTACTGGGCCATATTTATCAGCCCCAGAGGCAAGAATGTAAGTAAGGAAAAGCTTTTTCCATTCTTTCCATGGAATGCTTGGCTCACCCGGAGTTGGCAAGAAAGATGGGGGAGAGGACAAGGTTTGATCTCCCATATTATACAAGTTAAATATGTAGTAATATACACCTGAAAGAAAAATGTTAGTCAAAAGTAACGAAACTAAAATAACAAATTAAAATAAAAAGTTTCATCCAATGTTGAGTTCTTCCAGCAACCTGCTTCACAGCTCAGTTCAGTCCTTTCTAAACATAACATTCTGAGCTGCTAGGCAACTAATTTACATTCCAAGAATGACATCTCAACACGGTCCTCAAAGAGCTCTTGAGAGGAGGGTATCATGTTCTTAGAACATCCGGGGCTGGTCAGGCTATTCAAGATGTTAAAAATACTTCTTGAACTATTGGGGGCATTAAGTATCAAGGAGGAAAAATAGTCCGCCTTGGCCATGTTAATCGCCTTCTTGTAGCCCGCAATCTTGGGCTCCAAGTAGACTTGTTATCGTCCTTATAGCCACTTCTCCACCTCCTCTCTGCGTGCTTACATTCCAGCTTCAGGTTTTTTAGGTTTTCATTAAACTAAGCAGCCAAGGGTCTACCCCTGTTTCGATGTTTTTTAAAGGAGCTAGTGAGTCCAAGGTTGAGGTGATCTCCGTACAGAAGGAAGCATAGTTCTCATCTACTTGCCTATCTGAGGAGAAACGGTCGTCTACCTCAGTGGTTCCCAAACTTTTTTGACCCGTGACTCCCTTGACCTACTTGGCAGTTGGCCGTGGCTCCCCACCATTTTTATACCCGCGCACCGGGGTGCCGCGTTGCACCCTTTGTGAACCACTACTCTACATGAAGAATTAAGCGTAGACGTGATGAAGGATTCAGAGAGTAGCCATCACTATCATAAAACTTTATTTGCAATCACAAAGATCTTATAAACTACATCTCAATGCATACAACGCCATCATAGAGTAGTATCAAACACTCCCACTAAAAGTGACCAGGCTAGAGAAATTCTCAAGGAGCTCTGCAGCATTACAAGAAGTTTATATGGGGTGGTCTCTGATCATGGGCGTCCGCAGAAATATTTCCGGGGGGGGGGCACATTTTTAACTTCATCACCATCCCCCTTGCACCCTTCTCCCCCTCCCCCTTGTACCCTACTCCACCTCTGCCTTGCACCCTTTTCCTTGCACTCTGCCTTGCACCCTTCTCCCCTCTGCCTTGCACCCTTCTCCCCTCTGCCTTGCACCCTTCTCCCCTCTGCCTTGCACCCTTCTCCCCTCTGCCTTGCACTCTTCTCCCCTCTGTCCTGCACCCTTCTCCCCTCCCCGTTACACCACTCTCCCCTCTGCCTTGCACCCTTTTCCCCTCTGCCTTGCACCCTTCTCCCCTCTGCCTTGCACCCTTCTCCCCTCTGCCTTGTACCCTTCTCCCCTCTGCATTGCACCATTCTCCCCACTGCCTTGCACCCTTCTCCTCTCTGGCTCACACCCTTCTCCCCTCTGCCTTGCACCCTTCTCCCCTCTGCCTTGCACTCTTCTCTCCTCTGTCCTGCACCCTTCTCCCTTCACCGTTGCAACCTTCTCCCCTCTGCCTTGCACCCTTCTCCCCTCTGCCTTGCACCCTTCTCCTCTCTGCCTTGCACCCTTCTCCCCTCTGCCTTGCACCCTTCTCCCCTCTGCCTTGCACCCTTCTCCCCTCTGCCTTGCACCCTTCTCCCCTCTGCCTTGCACTCTTCTCCCCTGCACTCTTCTCCCCTCTGTCCTGCACCCTTCTCCCCTCCCCGTTGCACCGCTCTCCCCTCTGCCTTGCACCCTTTTCCCCTCTGCCTTGCACCCTTCTCCCCTCTGCCTTGCACTCTTCTCCCCTCTGCCTTGCACCCTTCTCCCCTCTGCATTGCACCATTCTCCCCACTGCCTTGCACCCTTCTCCTCTCTGGCTTGCACCCTTCTCCCCTCTGCCTTGCACCCTTCTCCCCTCTGCCTTGCACCTTTCTCCCCTCTGCCTTGCACCCTTCTCCCCTATGCCGTGCACCCTTCTCCCCTCTGCCTTGCACCCTTCTCCCCTATGCCTTGCACCCTTCTCCCCTCTGCCTTGCACTCTTCTCCCCTCTGTCCTGCACCCTTCTCCCCTCCCCGTTGCACCGCTCTCCCCTCTGCCTTGCACCCTTTTCCCCTCTTCCTTGCACCCTTCTCCCCTCTGCCTTGCACTCTTCTCCCCTCTGCCTTGCACCCTTCTCCCCTCTGCATTGCACCATTCTCCCCACTGCCTTGCACCCTTCTCCTCTCTGGCTTGCACCCTTCTCCCCTCTGCCTTGCACCCTTCTCCCCTCTGCCTTGCACCCTTCTCCCCTCTGCCTTGCACCCTTCTCCCCTCTGCCGTGCACCCTTCTCCCCTTTGCCTTGCACCCTTCTCCCCTCTGCCTTGCACCCTTCTCCCCTCTGCCATGCTCCCTTCTCCCCCTCCCTGTTGCACCCTTCTCCCCTCTGCCGTGCACCCTTTTTCCCTCTCTCGTGCACCCTTCTCCCCTTCGCCCTTGTACCCTTCTCTACCTTGCACCCTTCTCCTCTGTGCCTTGCACCCTTCTCCCCTCTGCCTTGCACCCTTCTCCCCTCTGCCTTGCACCCTTCACCTCTCTGCCTTGCCCCATTCTCCCCACTGCCTTGCACCCTTCCCCCCCTCCCCGTTGTAATGCAACTGGTGCTAATGTAAAGCGTTCTGATGCCTTCGGGTGGAGTTTGCGCTATATGAAGCTGCAAAAAAATACTTGGTAGGGGGCCTTGTGCTGCTTTTGGGGAGCATTGAATCAGATGACGTAGTAAAATTACAAAGAGCACGGCGCAAGAGGCTTTTCACATCACCATAAATTCATAAACAGCCTCTGAAGATGTATAACCAGTAGACGCTTTATACAGCGCTATATATGAAGCTGTGTGTGGTCCGCAGTGCGCATTGTGCCTACGTGAAACAGTGGAGACTGGGAGGGATTTATGAGGCCAGGATTGAGGCCCTCGTCCAGGACCATATATGTAAGACGACGAGGCCGCACAAGGGCGTCATATGACGACGTCCTCGAGGGAGCAGAGCAGGAACACGAAACTGAAAGACAACACACCACACTCCAACATGCAGCAGTCACGAGTAATGACCCCTCAACGAGCAGTGAGGCAAAGACAGAAGCTGGCAGAGTGCAGCTGCATCAGGGCATAAGGCGCCCACCCAACGCTCTCCACCAGACCCCTGACCCCGCACCCACCCACCCAACGCTCTCCACCAGGCCTCTGACCCTGTACCCACCCAACGCTCTCACCAGGCCCCTAACCCTGCACCCATCCACCCACCCAACGCTCTCCAACAGGACCCTGCACCCACCCACCCAACGCTCTCCACCAGGCCTCTCACCCTGCACCCACCCACCTAACGCTCTCCACCAGGCCTCTCACCCTGCACCCACCCACCCAACGCTCTCCATCATGCCCCTGACCCTACACCCACCCACCCAACGCTCTCCACCAGGCCCCTGACCATGCACCCACCCAATGCTCTCCACCAGGCCCCTAACCCTGCACCCACCCACACAACGCTCTCCACCAGGACCCTGAACCTGCACCCACCCACCCAACACTCTCCACCAGGCCTCTCACCCTGCACCCACCCACCCAACGCTCTCCACCAGGACCCTGATCCTGCACCCACCCACCCACCCACCCAACACTCTCCACCAGGCCTCTCACCCTGCACCCACCCACCCAACAGTCTCCACCAGGCCTCTCACCCTGCACCCACCCACCCAACACTCTCCACCAGGCCTCTCACCCTGCACCCACCCACCCAACACTCTCCACCAGGCCTCTCACCTTGCCCCCACCCAACGCTCTCCACCGGGACCCTGAACCTGCACCCACCCACCCAACACTCTCCACCAGGCCTCTCACCCTGCACCCACCCACCCACCCAACGCTCTCCACCAGGACCCTGAAACTGCACCCACCCACCCAACACTCTCCACCAGGCCTCTCACCCTGCACCCACCCACCCAAAGCTCTCCAGCAGGCCCCTGCCCCCACCCACCCAACGCTCTCCACTAGGCCTCTGACCCTGCACCCACCCACCCAACGCTCTCCACCAGGCCTCTGACCTTGTACACACCCAACACTCTCCACCAGGCTTCTGACCCTGCACCCACCCACCAAACGCTCTCCACCAGGCCTCGGACCCTGCCTGCTTCTGCGGGGATAAAGGTGATCCTATGGACTCCCCAGACATTCCCTTGCGGGTGGGTGCAGTCACTGACTGTACCCGCTTGCAAGAGGATCTCTAATCCCCCTTCAAAGTGCAGGCTTTTTGTCGCCTGCATAGTGATGCACAGAGCGGCTTCAAAGCAGCCACTCCATATTTCACTTGAATGTGCTGCCCTCAGGGTAGCACGAGTTTGTGGCTGCCCTGGGGGCAGCGCATTCTATGTAATAGGGTGAACTTTCTCGGTTTGTGCCAGGCGCACCTGTTTTAAGGTGCGCCAGGTGCCAACCGTGGAAGTGCGCCCCAGGTATTGATGATTGCTCCACTTTCTAAAAAACTCAGGAAAATGGCATTATAAACCGGGTGCACACTATCGGAGACTACTCGGGCATCTTGGAAGATAGTCATCAGTCATTTTCAATGCTTATCCAAGTGCCATCTGTTTGTTTGCCTCCAATTCTGAGCTTCTATGGGTGGGAATACACAGCGCCTTGAGGTGGTTAACAGCGTAAGTTTGCTTCTTGGAAATGGATTCACTTACAGGCCAGGTACTGCACATACATACTGATGGCCTTTGTAGAATCAGCACATGATTCTTCATTGCCTCATCGCTTCATGCCCCTGAGCTGGACAGCGATGGGCATAGGACTTTTTCTTCATCAGAACCACCACAAGCTTGTGTGTCCTCTACAACTGACCAGCCATCCGTGGTCAGTTTGTTCTTGTCTATCGCAATGATGGCGCCTGAAGCTGGTGTGGACGGGAACCGAAGGAATTGCTGCACCACCACTTCATAGGACATTGAACGATCACTGAATGTGTTAAATTTGCTGAGTTACTGGTATCTTGCTGCACAAGCCATGCCGCGTCGTACACATGCCTGTTTTGCTTCAGTCACAGCTTGAGATTCACTAAGACCAAAAACAGGTAGCTGATAAAGATTCAGGATTTTTTCAAGGTTACATTGGAAGACCTTTGACCTGGACTTGTTGATTGTGTGTCATCCAGGCCGTACACGGCGGCGACATGCAGATTGCAGCAGCACGGGATAGGATCTGCATCTGGCCTTTTCTTTTTACCACCTCTGTCTGTTGTGCTGCATTGCTGCCTTTTATGTAAAGTTTCCTCATCCCTACTCTATTGTGCGTGTGTATGGGGTAGAGCAGTGTCACTTCACCACAAAGGAAGCAGATTGCCCACCCGCCACTGTTTTAGTGTGTTTATTTATAGTTTCTCATCTTGTAGTGTCCCCCCCCCCCCCTTACACCCACTTCTTTTCTACTACCGTCCTTTGCCTTCTGTTCCCACCATGGGTGTACTTTGCTCCACGTGCTTGCACCAAAAACGATTTCTGCACACCACCATGTTACCTTCTCCCACGAGTTGTGTGCCCTTGCCAGTTAGGATGACCACCTGACTCCAAGTCATTATTCGCACACCATCCAGTACTGATTTTGTAAACAATCACCAGATGAGCGAGAAGAAAACACCGGGAGATGCGTGCCCTGGGGCAATGTCTGGCATGCGTGAAAATTAAAGGCTTTCTCCATCAAGCACTCATTGAGATGCAGAGTGCGAGGATCACGTGACCTGGCAGCACAAAGGAGGGGGAGGAATTCCGGCTGCAATTTCCACGACCCACATATCCTGCACGGCGCCGCGGCGGCCCTGGCTTCTCATCACGGCGCACCAGGGCGCCGCGGCGCACACTTTGGGAACCACTGGTCTACCTGGATGACGGGACATTGCCCTTCATACGCAAGAGGGCCTTCCAATCTCTGCTCACGTAATTACGAACAGAGTTTGTTGCCCGCGAATTGTAAGTAGCAACATCCACAAAAGATTTTATCAAAAAATGATCAGTCCAGTCCATCGGCAAAATTTCCCCAATAAAAAGCTGATTAGCCTCTACAAAAATTAAGTCAAGCATGTGCCCTCCTTTATGAGTAACCTTGGACACCTGCTGGAAAAGGCCAATGCCTTCACATGACTGGAGAACATTGGAATTAGAAGAATCAAGCGACCCATTGAACCAGAGCTCACCAATCTGCGGTGAGTAGCTGCCATGTCAGTGAAAGTCTCCAACAGTAGTTGCTGCTACAGCACACTAAAGACCCCAGGAGGTCGATAGCAGATAATCCTAGTCAGGGCTTGACCATCATCATTCGTAATAGCAAAACCAAGTAATTATAAGCCTGCGACCGCATCTACATCAAAAGTAACCAAGTTCGCAAGATGGCTGCGTGAGAGGACGCTTCTCCTCGCGGCTCCCCGATCCGACTAGGCCCAAGCCTTGAAATACAGCTTCTTCTCCCCCCGCTGGCGTTCAACAGCGCCGGGACAGGTAGTGGAGCTCGGAGCGAAGACTTTGGCAAAGGAACTGGCCTCGGAGTGGTCCCGGAACAGCCTACCGGGCGGCGTCGGAGGTCGAGACCGGGAGACAAAGGAGACGGAGGCCGACCTCCCGGAAACAGAAGAAGGTGACACAGCCGGCTACACACCACGCTAACCTTTGGCCCGGTGTAGAACGGAGGAGAGAGAAGGACTCCGCAGAGCCCAGATTGCCCGGAGAGCGGCTTGCGGCCCGGCGAGTGGACCCGCGCTGGAAGGGTCGATGCAGGGCAGTACTTGAGGCCGCGGCTGCGACCTAGCAGACCAGACGCTCGCTGGGGGTGGCCCGACGCCGACGGAGGCCGAGCCCGGAGTTCCGCCCCTGGTCCTAGGTGCTGACCTCCCTCCGGAGCTCCCCCCAGGCTAAAAAACAAAAGAAGATACAGAGGGGGTCCCGTGTGACCTGGAAAGCTCAGGAAGTGCGGACTGGCCCACACTAACCGGCCAGCAACTACTGCGCCGGGGGCGCCGGAGCACGGCGGTGCTGGAGTAGCCACAGAGGGAAACGCCCCGAGAGGCCTCCATCTGCCTGTATGGTGTCGGGCCGCAGTAGGTGCCCAACAAGGCCCAGCAGAGATGACGGGCGGAACAGCAGAACCAGGGATCGCAGCTGCGACCCACAAGCAAGGCCTCTAACGGGGGCTCCTCGGAACGGAGTGAGCCCGCCTATCCGAGAGTCTTACAACAAGGCGGTGTCGGCCGCTCCGGGAGACCAACGGGCTCCAGCAGTGGAGACGAACAGAGCAGCAGAACTTGAGATCGCGGCTGTGGCCTTGCAGCGGAGGGCCCCGACGGAGGGTCTCCGGAGCAGACCAGTGATTTCTCAGTAGATCCCAGAAGACGTCCGGAGAGCCTGAAGTAGTGGAACAGGTGGAGCAAGGGATCTGACCCGCATCCATACCACGATGGCGAACAGGGGCAGAAAGAAAGGGAATCGCACTATCCCGGAGATGCTCAGCAGGACCCAGCAAAGAGGACACAGGGGACAACCGTCACCGAGCTCCGCCGGAGGATCTCAGAACTCATGCGGAGGGGATCCACCGGTCACTAGGTCCTTCCTGGAATCCCTCTTCAGCACCCTCAGAGACGATTTTCAAACATTGAAGCAGGAAGTAGCGGGAGAGGTGCGAGAGGTGCGGAAAGAGGTGGACAGCCTAGGTGAGCGGGTGGCCACTGTGGAGAGCACAAACTACCGGCTTGACGATGAAATCGTACAGCTGCAACAGGAGGTGTTGCGCCTTTGAGACCAACATTTGAATCTCCAAACTCGCAATGAGGACCTTGAAAACAGGTCTCGACGGAATAACAGTCAGGTCCGGGGAATTCCATCTAAAGAAGAGGGCACGGATGTGGCCGGTTACTTACGAGACCTATTCAGGGAGATCTTGGGAGAAACAGCGGAGTTTCCCATCAGGATTGACAGGGCACACAGAGTGGGACCGCCGAGACGTGCATCAGCACCACCACTGGACATTTTGGCCTTTCTCCCAGACTTCCCATTGAAGGAGCGCATTTTGGCTGAGGCACGAAAACAACAATCTTGCACCTTTTGTGATCATTCTGTGGCTCTGTATCAGGACTTATCCGCTATCACCCTCCAGAAACGTAAAGCATTTAAGATAGCGACCGATTTCTTGAGAGCACGAAACGCCCTATGCTTGGGGCCACCCCTTCCGCCTTATTTTCAAGTGGAATGGCACGATGCACCAACTACGATCGCTGCAGGAGACATGCGAGGTTCTGGGGATCACCGCGGAGGAGGAAGATACAGCTACGCGAAGCCAGAGATAAGGCCCTAGAGACGGCTGGCAGAGAGTGTCGAGGAGACGGGCCCCTGCTACACCCCTGAGACCAGACTCACCCACCGTTAGAGCCAGCATGGCAAACGCCGTTTCCGAAGTGGCCAGAGACACAGCGTCTAATGGTGATGTCGCATTGACAGCATAGAATCACTCCAGGGGGAGAACATCACAGCCTTACTGATATTGCAGGTTTGGGGCTCCGGGAGGTGGGGGGCCGTGGGGAGGAGTATGTGGCTGGACGTCCACTCAGGTAATTCACCAAAGACTTGTCCACTTGGGACATGACTGGGACTAAAGGTTGTTTGAGTTTCAGGGGGGTGCGGGAAGGGAAGAAGGGAGGGGGTTGGAAGAGACTGGTTTTGTGTGCGAAGGGGTTGTTGAGGGAAATGTGGGGGAGGGAGGGAGGACAGGGAAGGGAAGTTCAGGGGAAGTTCGGGGGGAGTTGGGGGAGGAAGAGTGGGGATCGTCCAGTGCTTTTGATGCATCTACTCTGGCCTGACAGAGCTCCTGCACACTACATTTCTCAGTGCCGCCTCACCGGGGCTATGACTCAGTGCTTGCGACACATTTTTCCCTACACCGATGGCAGCCCTTAAGGTCGTCACCCTTAATGTGAAGGGGTTGAATAACCCAGTCAAGAGGAGGGCGGTTCTGTCCCTGCTGGAAAACGCACAGGCAGATATCTGTCTCTTACAAGAGACCCACTTACTAGCCCGTGATTGCCATAGGATGCGATCTCACAAATTCCCAACACAGTTTTTCTCCTCCAACACTACCAAGACAGCCAGGGTAGCAATCCTAGTGTCCCGAACATTTAAAGGGGAGGTTTTACATACATTTGCAGAACAAAAAGGGAGACTCCTAGTGTACAGAGTTAAGTCAGGAGGTCTGGTGTTTACCATTGGGTCGATATACAGCCCCAGCGAACATCAAGAGCGATTTTTCAACGTGGCCATAGTAGATATTACAGCCACCTCAGATAGGCACATTATCATAGGAGGAGACCTGACCATGGTCTAAGCTCGTCTTTAGACAGATCAACACAGAGGTATTCGCAGACGGGAGAGATTTCACTGGTTGGCAAATCCCAATTGTAAGACCTGGATCTCCACGACCTCTGGCGCCACCTCCATCCCACCGACAGAGACTACTCCTATTACTCGCATGCACATAAGACCTATGCAAGATTGTACCATCTCTTGGTCACGGGGCCAGTCTGTGACCTAGCCACAGCTTCCGAAATGGGGGTTCTCTCCTTATCTGACCACGTGCCTGTCACCGGCACATTTCGCTTACACCGGAGTTTGGCGCCGCAGGGATACTCTATTGCATAAAAAACAGTAGTGAAGCACAACACGGACTCGGTCCGCGATTATCAGACCCACAATAATAATACCGACACTTCCTTAGCGACGCAGTGGGCAGCATTGAAGGCGGTGCTCAGAGGGGAATTTATAGCAATATCATCAGCAGAAAACAGGGAGCGGCAACACAAACGAGACGAACTCACGCACAAAGTACGTGAGTTGGAACAGGTACACCAGCGTACGGGAACCCCTAGAATCTGGAGGCAGCTCAAGGCAGCGAGGAAACTCCTGTCAGCCTTGGACACAGACAGGGCGGAGTATGCAGCGTTACGTTTGAAACACGTGTATTACACGGGGGAGACAGATGCGGCCGGCTTCTGGCAAACAAACTCCGATTAGCGCATCAACGGCAGTTGATGAAGGAGCTTTCGGTCTCCGACGGAGTGACAGCCAGGGAGGACAGCCAGATAGCGGAGGATTTCAGTCAGTACAATGCAGAACTATACACCGGTGCACCCCCGTTGGCACATACGGAGGCAGCTTATCTGAACTCGGTCGCCCTCCCTTCCCTCACTCCGGAGCAAGCGGAGTACCTGGAAAGGGACATTCAGGTTGAGGAAGTGATTACTGCCATCTCTAAACTCAAACATGGGAAGGCTCCAGGCCCCGACGGCTATACGTCACTCTTCTATAAAACGTTCTGCTCCACGTTGGCACCTATCCTCACCCGGCTCTTCAACTCATTCTCCGCTCTGTAGTGTAGTTCCTATTTTCCCTATAGGCCCTGTGCATTGGAATAACATAAACAGCAGTGTAGACATAGAAGTGCGGTCTTCTAGGTCTCTACTGACTATGTTAGACTTAATTGGTTTTGTACCAGCTAGCTCAGAGGTCACTGGAAACTTTCTCGACTGAATAGGAAGTGATCAGCTTCCTGGCTCAGACAAGAAGGGATTCAGTTTTCCAACAACCGCATTAACATGACAACTTTGCTTCTCAGAATAAGAGTCAATCTCTAGAGTCATGTGAAACAATAGACAGCTATTTCACTCAGTCAGTTGTGCAAAATTACTTTCACCAGTATCCAGAGAATAGAGAGACGGGCGTTTTCAATAAAAGGTATTATTTATTGAACAGTTTTCCTTCTCATGCAAGAGAAATGAATTGCCACAATTGCAAGACTTGTTATTATAAAAAGTGTGTACAGTAAAAGGAGTATTGCGAAATAATACTGTAAAAGCATTGATATGGTTTCTTAGCCATATGATAGTTAAAATGAATAAAATATATACATTCATATATACATTTGGCTAACGTCCTCAACTGGTGCTTCTAACTACGCCTACCCCAGTGTACCTGACCTAAGCCTAATACGTGGGAGGGAGTAAGTAAGTAGCAGTTTAAGTTAAGTTGGTTTTGCCAAGGGTTTGCTTCAAGAATTCTCTCTCAGGGTTTAGTCAGCACTGTACCTCTGAAATAGAATGTTGGAGGTCTGGTATCTCCTCTCAGGACTCGATATTCCAGTCACCCGCAAGGGTAGGCTGGAAACCGTGGAGCTGGATTTTCTCGGCAGGAGAAAAGACAGCGTCTTTCTCAGCACGTCAAGGAGGAGGAGGGGCAGCGTCCGTGGGCTTCTCGCATCTGCTGGGCTCTGCAAGGGACAGCTGTTCTGCTCCTGTATTCACCACCACCATCGTGTGTGCTTAAGGCAACGTTGGTATTATTTATAACTGAAAGGTGCCTTGTTTGACGTAAGTTTTTGGACATAAGACGTCAATAAAGATGTCACTAAGAACTGGTCGTTCTTACAGTGCTCGTTAGGAGTTCTATTACAAATCAAAACAGAGCAAGAGGGACTTTCCCAGGTTGCTGGGGGTTTTATCTGTTGAAAGAACTCGGTGTGTTATCTAGGAATCTAAGGAAGTGGCTTCTGCTGTGTCATGTACTGTAATGAGCTGCAGAGACGAGTTACTGAAATATGGCTCTGATCGTTTATGCCATTATAGGGATATCTATTGATTATAGCCGTATAGGGGCATAAGGTCACAATATTGATCGGAGTCCTAGATAGAACACAACACCCACTCCGCGAATTTATGTCCATCAAATTACTAAAAACTAAAGCAATAATATGCACGTGTATTCCTACCCACCCCAAAATACATATTGCATTTGAAATGGCTTATTTGAAATACATGAAAATATAGGTACTGTACGTCTTTAAGCATAGTAATCATTCAAAAAATGATTGCATATGTAATCAGTTGAACGATATTGCAAAAAAATTACACATGAAATGTCTGTTAATACAGAAAAGAAGGACAAGACTATTTCATCACATATAAATACAATTGCTGTAAAGTGAGCTAGAGGCCGAGGTAAAGTTTTCTGTCTCTAGATCTACTAAAAATAGAAGTTCTGTTCTTTATGAATAGTTCTACTTTAAGCAAAAGTATTTGTGCCAGAAAAAAGGTAAACATTTTGAAAAATGTTCAATCCCCCAAAAAAATTTCCTTGTGGTGAACGGGGGAATAGAGTTCCAAACGCTTTTCAGTAGTTTTTGTTGATCAAAACTGAAGGCCAAATTCAGAGTTCATGGGAACGCTGTGCGCCGGAATGTTTTTTCCAAAAATTATTGTTGCTGTTCAGGGGAGAACATCATATCAGACAGGCTCTTAAATAATAGGTCTACATATTCAGGTGACAGTTCTACCAGGTTCGATAGTGCAGTAACCTGGCAGTTGTGAGAATGATTGCTATCATCGATGTTTGGATCAGCAATGCTCACAGAAGGCCATACCTGGGTGATGTTGCTTTCATTTACCGCTTCACTGCCGCCACCTAGTCGTAGCGCAGGAGTCTCAACGAATGCCGTCATCAGGATTGGTAGCCGCTGGGGACAACACAATGCGTTAGCCGTTACAGGACTTAGCAAAGTATCGATATCCATTGATGATGGTAGTGCAAGACAGGTGTCTAACATGCATTCTTCTCCGCATAGCATACATCGAAGCACAGGTAAGATGCAGGTCTGCCATATAGGTCTGAATGAAAGAAACCAGGTCATGTTCAGATCTCTCAGCCGGGCCAATCCAAGGACTCTAGTTATGAGGTCCCGGTAGCGTACTGCTAGGATCGTTTCTTCCATCCTTGCCGGAGTCATGTCTGTGTTTTGGCTTGCCATATCAGAGCAGGAGGGTCAAAAATAAAATGCCTGCTACAAGTCCCAAAATTAGGAGTATGCCGCCAAAGACTGAATGGACAAGATTGGGAATAATTCCCAGAATTGCTTTGAATGGTGTTAACAGTCCAGAAAAAATCGTCTTAAATACGTTTGAGATACCAATGGCATCCGACATATTTAGGATTTGGCTTAGCATTTCTGTGAAATGCACGGGGCAATTTGTTGATAAAAGGTCATGTATCTCCGATGTTGTCCTTGCAACTTGGAGATCATACGTCTCTTTTGATGACGTGATGGGCACTGTTGTCTGCAAAAGCACAGACTTCATTCTGCTTAAAGTATCAATTCGTATAGAAGAGACATTCAAAGGAGGCCAAATTGGCGTCTCGGAATCTCCAGGGCCGTTTGGAAACAATGCTTGCATACAGCAAGTGACCATGGAAGTCACACTTACGAGATATGCTTTCCCTGGCACCAAGCCACAACAGCTGTGGTCCGTTATTAGAATGTAACTCCCGTTAGAAAGTTGCCTAAAGAAGGGCTCTATCTGTGTTGCAGGTGTGACGTGCTGGTGGCATGAAAGGTTGTTTGAAGTCCCTTCACAGGCCCCATGTAAATAATACCCTGGCACAAAAGTATACCGCTTAGTGAATGTTTGCAATTTTCACCACTAAGAAATAAATTTTTGTTGTTGTCACTGTAGCATGTGTGTGTATATGGTAATTTCCATGATGACTTAATGTACCCTTTACCCAATCGTTCATACTGGCCAGCCGGTATATACTCACGGCAATTTTTTATTGGAAAGTTGTTATCGGAATTGTGATAATCCCGTGTTATCCATTCAATGACAGGTCTTTCTGACATTGTCAATGGTAATCTCTCAAGTTTTTCGATGATCAGGATTGTATAGTCTGCTCCTTTCTGTGCCAAACTGATTTGTTTATCAGTAAGGTTAAAGATGGACAGCAATGACGTTGTGTTGATTAAACGCCATGGCACATAGCCTGAACGAAGATTTTGCAACGTCCAGCCTAGCTGTACAATAGAACGTAATTGGGACTGGCAATGTTGTAACATTAGCAAGTCTTTATCTATTATATCGATGGCAGATGATACTGTCCAGTGAATATATTCTGGAGGACAGAGTCATTAACCCATTGTCCACAAGAGAAAGTGATTTTTCCAAATTAATACGATCAATTTCTCGTATTTTTTCTGCTGTTTCAATTTGTGTTACTTTCCATACCTCGTTGTATGCCGCATATACACTTGCCGCTATGAAACGTTTCTGACGCTGTTTGCGTGGTTCCAAAATGAAATCGCGCAAATCGGCACCATCTTTAAGTAAAGATAAGTGTTGCTTAATTTCTGCCAGTGTGGATGATTCTAGCCATTCAAGGCACAGCTTCCCTACACTGTATGTTGTTACTATCCCTGGATGTTGTCTCTGGGAGTATCTAGGGTCTGGTCTGGTCATTTTTAACCCCTGTGTTTTGTTCAGGAATCTATCTTGACAGTTATTCGTGTCAGTAGGCCAGATTAACCACTTTTTCCAATCAGGATGTGTTCTGTTTTCATTAAATATTTTGGTTACGTCTACTTCAATATCTGTGGTTGCATTATCAGGTATTGGCTTTGGAATAGACGGTTTGTTAAGGTCTTTAATCTTAGCTAGGCCAAGACAGGTTGTTTGGTGAATTGTGTCATTTAAGAACATTATTTGTTCTGGGATCATGCAGGCTCGAAATAATGCTTCTAGGCCTTGTACCTGCCAATCTTTTGTACCCCAGATGGTTTTTGTTTCAATGTTGTTTTTCCAGTAATCAAAACCAAATTTATTTATTTATTTATTTAATTTATATGGCGCGTTATAACCACCGGGGTCTCTAAGCGCTGTTTGTCCAGATTTACATAGTGAGGTATTGCATTCACTTGATCCCACCTGTGCACCTAGGGTCTGTTCCATGCTTGTTTAAACAGTACCATTTTTAGTTTTTTTCTGAAGGATAGTAAGTTGCTTTCCTTCCTGAGTTCTGGAGCCAGTTTGTTCCATAAGGCTGGGAGTGTGTTGGAGAACGCACGACCCCCCACCGTGGTCAATTTGAAGCGGGATTGGGACAAAAGAGTAGCATCCGACGAGCGCAAAGTCCTACCCGGTGTGTAGGGGGATAGTCTGGATTTCAAATATTTTGGCGCTTTGCCATACAGAGCCTTGTGAACGATGCACAGTCCTTTAAAAACGATCCTCTGACGAATTGGGAGCCAATGTAACTCCTGCATCAGGGGAGAAGAATGAGCAGTCCTGGGTTTTTTATAGATCAGCCTAGCTGCATCATTCATAACCCCCTGTAGTTTGTCCAGCAGCCGCTGGGGCAAACCTATGTATAGGGAGTTCCCGTAGTCCAGCCTAGCCAGAATTGTGGCTGAGACCACGTGTCTCAAAGTAGAGAATGAAAGTAAGGCAGAGATCTTCCTTAGTTGTCTTAGAAGGCCTATACAAGTACCCACTACCGTGGTAACTTGTTTTTCCATGGATAGTTTGTCATCCACATATAGGCCTAGACTTTTGACTGCGGACGCTGGTTTCGGTGGTGTACCCAGCTCCATAGGCCAAAATTTCTCACTCCAAGGGTTGCTCGAAATGGAGATGGGCAACACTTCCGTCTTATCCGGGTTGACTTTCAAAGAGTTCTCGGACATCCATTTGACCGTGGCTTTAAGTATGTCCTGCAGCCTGGTGGATGCTCCCGGGCCATCATCCAGCCGAATGATTATCTGGGTATCATCGGCGTAGTTGTACACTAGGCCGTCCATCCTATTCAGGAGAGCGATTAATGGCTGCAGGTAGATATTAAAAAGTAGGGGTGACAAGGCAGAGCCCTGTGGGACCCCGCAGGTGATCGGAGCAGAGGTGGAAAGTAAATCTCCCAACTGTACTCGTTGCGTCCTGCCCTGCAAGAATGATGTAAGCCATGCATGTGCTGTACCCATGATACCAAAGGATCTCAACCGCGACAAAAGCTGTTTGTGACACACGGTATCAAACGCCGCGGAGAGATCCAGTAGTATCAGGGCGCTCGGTGTTTTTACATCAGCCCGAATTCTCAGCTCATCTAGGATAGATAGCATAACTAGCTCCGTGCTGTGATTAGCACGGAACCCTGCCTGATTGGTCTCCAGCAGGTTGTTACTCTCTAGATGGCCCGAGAGCAGAGCTAACACATGCTGCTCAATCACTTTAGCCAAAAAAGGCAACTGGGAGATGGGCCGGAAGTTTTTCAAACACTTCGTGTCCGAACCAGGTTTCTTCAGTAAGGGAATCAGGCGAGCCTCTTTAAAAGCTAGGGGGATCTGTCCTGTACGAAGAGAGGTGTTCAATAGATGCAGAACCTCTTCCTCGATTCCTGGTACTGCCAACTTGAATATATCAGGAGGGCATGGATCCACCAAGGAACCCGATTTAACTCGGTCTATGATTTTAAGTAGTTCCTGTTTAGAAATTGAGGAGAACTCAACTAACGGTGAGATATTTGGCGGGGCGGTAAGGTCCGGTAGGCAGGGACATTCGAGGAGTGTAGTTGCAGCAATTTCGCCCAAAATATCGGATATCTTCTTTACGAAGAAGTCCTGAAACCTCTGACAGTCCTCCTGAGTGAACTCAGGACTTTGCTCTTTGTTTACCCTGAGCTCCGCCAGGACCCGAAAGATTTCCTTTTGCGGATTTCTTGCTGCAGCTATTCTTTCCTCGAAGAACACAGCCTTCCTAGTTTGTATGGCTAGTTTATAGTTAGCTAAGGATGAGACGTATTCTTGCTTGGCAATGGCGTCATATTTTTTACGCCATGCCCGTTCTTTCTTCCTCACCCCACGTTTCATCTCCCTTAGGGAATCATTGTACCAAGGAGCCCCAGCTCCTCTCGCCACCTTCTTCACCCTGCGAAGAGGTGCCACCACATCAATGGCACTCCCCAGTTTATGCTGGAGGTGACCACAAAGGACATCAACGTTGACATCCTGCTCCTTTGCTGAAGGGGGGTGTTCCAAGAGGTGGACCAATTTCTCCCTATCAAGATTTCTCCACTTCCGGGCCATTTTCCAGCCATCCCCAGGTTTGGACAGGTGACCCCTCAGTAAAAGTCTACCCTTTATTAGAGAGTGGTCGGACCATGCACAAGGCAGAATTTCCGTAGCACCCTGGGCTGGCATGGTAGTCCAGACTAAGTCGAGCACATGTCCTTTCTCATGTGTCGGTCCCTTGACCTGTTGGGTAAGACCTAAGGAGGAGACAGACTCCTCGATCTGTAGTGCTTGTCATCATTTTTTCATAAAATGCTTCTGAATATATCAATTTAGTATTTGTCAGCATTGTTTTTGTCCCTGTTTTATCCAACAGTTTATAATAACATTTTTTGCATTACTCGTGTTAAACCCTCGGAAGTATTGGAATTTCTCAAAAAACTTTTTTGAACTACTTTTAGGTGGAGTAGCACAATGTTCCCATTGGTTATATTTAAAAACTTTTCTAGGTTGAGCAGATTTATGTAAGTAATGGTCTGTGTAATGTGAAAAGCAGTACATCTGTTCATAATTAGATGAACCTTGTAAATAATCATGTTCTGTAAATTTTGCTGACAGCACTAAATCCGACATCATATTATTTATACTTTCAAAATCCCAATCATCAGAGAATGTACTTGGTTTTACAAAGTCACTTAATGAAACCTTGAACTGGTGAGGATATTTCAAGATCTCGACCGGGCCATATACTTCATAGTCAGTCTTGTCCTACACTACCCCGCCGGGTATTGGAATGGCTGTGACATTTACTGATGATAGTCCTCTTTTCTTCACATGAGATGATTTGTGAGGTTTTAGAACTAAGTTGTGTTCTGACTTGCTGTGTCCATTGAACTGTATTTTCCTTCAATGAATTTTCCCAAACAAAGTACCATGATGAGCCAAAGCAGGAGGAAAAATACACCTAGCCCAAACCAAAACTCTAACCATGGAGGAATAAGATAGGTTTCTTTGAGTTGATGAAAGAGTTCTGTTTTTTTTTCTTTAAAAGTCTTCGTTTCTGGCGTCACTTCAGGGTCGCTTTGATCTTCAGAAAAGTTATCGAAATTGATGAAGTAACCAGAGGCAGTTCTGTCAATTGTTGGAATTGTTTTCTCCATTTGCTTTTTATTATCACATTCTGATGCCACATCATTGTAGACTGGTGTTTCATGACGAACTGTTTCAATCTGTGTTTCAAGAGGCACGAGTTCCATGGCATTACTGCATAGTCCAGTGGTTCCCAAAGTGTGCCCCGCGGCGCCCCGGTGCACCGTGATGAGAAGCCAGGGGCGCCACGGCGCAGGATGTGGGTAGTGGAAACTGCCACCTGAGAAATGTTCCATCCCTTCCCTGTGAAGTGTGGCGTATGGTGCACCCCGAGCGTCTTGATTAGGCTATAGTTCAAGATGAAAGAAATGCAAAACGGCCTGACAAAGCAAAGCAGATGAATAATTGTAGAAATAGCAAGGGACACAGGCAGGCCGCCCCACCCCCACCCACCCCGACGAACCTGTTTGGGTTAGGTCCTATGTTCCTCCTAATCTGCGCGCCTGGGCGGCAGCCACAGTGTAATTATCACCGCACAGGGGGCCTTAAGGAGTGCACAAAATAAAGGAATCTCCTGCTGACAGGAGAAGTGCTCTCGATGGCCTGCTAATGAATAGGTGTGATATTTTTCCTCCTGAAGGTGCGACTCCCCTGCCCCACCATCGCCATTCTCTGAAGAGAATCAAGTGACAAACTGTTTTTGAGATGGCAATAGCAGACAAGATGCAAACACTTTGCAAGTCTTTTTTTGCGGGTACTACAATTTTTATAATAAAAGCAAAAGATGTTGCTACTACAAAAGCCTCAGCCGATCCAAGAAAATAGTGTCATGTTCAACCTTTAATTAGGGAGGTAGAGAAATGCCGAGCTGGGAAAAAAATGAGGCCGGTTGAAAATTACTGCCATAAAATATTCTGCATCTCAGACATGCTGTTCTCCACCTCTAGGATGCACATTTCCCTAATAAACCAACTTTGTGGAAAATGTTTCGATATTACATTCTTCCCTGTGTGCACATTTGAAAGCTGCTTTCCCTTTCCCTGTGCAGAAATGATTTCCTGACTTTTCTCATATGTACCAGTGCATGGAAATCATGAAATTCCCTTGTTGCAAAGGTGCTGAGAAGGGCCAGAAATCTCCCTACTAAAGCAAAAAAAGTGCAGGTAATCAGTATCAGACAGGGCCTGCCCATTAAAAAAGCTTCAATTAAAACATATGTTTGCTCTTACCTCAAAACATGATAAACATAGTGGCATGCCAGTTGATTGCCGGGACATTGCCTTCAGTCCATCATTAGAGCAGTTGCCTTTGTATATATGGGATGATATAGACCAGTGGTTACCAAAGTGTGTGCTGCGCCCCGGTGATCCCCCCCCCCCCCGTGGGGAGCCACGGCCAACTGCCAATTAGGTCAAGGGAGCCACAGGTCAAAAAAGTTTGGGAACCACTGGCATAGTCCTTCTCTGTGCACTGCAGGTTTATCAAATGTGATTAGTCTTTCAGTTTGAACCTCTTGGATTGTTGCAAATTTGGGTATTCTGTTATTTCTTGGGAGTCCACTTGGCCTACTGTTGATTATAGGCCACATGTTTGTGGTTTTACCAGGTCGATTGATACAACTCGGTTCTCCTTTTTACCAGCAAGGGGCGGTAGTACTACTGATCTTGTTCCGTTGATTGCTAAGACAGGTACTGCTTTTCTGTAAGAAGGCCCAAATTCTTTCTTCACCGATATTTTCTCTCTGACCAGATCCCCAATCTTTGGAATCCAGACAGGTCTTGCTGGGACAGATGGTGTGTCTTCAGTGGTAGTTGGCTTTTGCTTTATTTTTATGTTGCTTAAGGATTTTCTTGTTTCATTCAAGTCCTGTAAAACAGCCAAACGATCTTTGATGTCAAAGTCTTCATTCTTATCTTTTACCACTGAAGCCTGACTATCAAGATCCTGAACATGCATTCTAGTTCCGAACAATAGTTCGCACGGGCTGAAACCTTTTAGAGAATTTCTTGGCAAATTATTAAGACTACGTTGGACACTTATTAAATGTTTGACCCATCATCACCCGAACCTAATACCCTCGCTGTTATAGATTGCTTTATGTCTCGGTTTTTTCTTTCCACTACACTGTTTCCCTCAGGGTGAAATGGACAAGAGAATCGCAACCCAATGCCCATACTGGCCAAGTCCTCCTTATAAGCTCGAGAGCTGAAAGCAGGACCCTGATCAGGATGAAACATGGTAATTGCGTATGTGCCGATAAAGACTCGCAGATCTTTTATAACAGTTTTGGTGTCAGCCGAGCGCTGGGGCCACATTTTTAAAGTGAATGTAGTCTTATACAATTAATAGGATGCTGGATTGCATATAGACAACATTACGCTACCTACATACCAGGCCATGGCATTACTCCGGTTGATTCGCTGCTGCGACCTCTGTCGCAGTCGGGACAGTTCTTTACATATTTATAGTGGTGCAGGTTCATCTCCGGCCACCAGTACTCTGATTGTAATTCAGTCAGAGATTCTTTGATCTTTTTGTGCCTCGGACCCAATCCCATGTGTGCGTCTGCTATTAAAAAGATTCTCTGATTCGTGTCTGGAATGACCCTATCCCCCACTCCAGGGATTCGAGCAAAAGGAACGGAGTTTGCATCAATTACGTATGCATAATTGAGTGGATAGTTCACGGGTAGTGCTGCACAGTCGCCTTTTAAGGACGTTTTTACTGCCAGCATGGTTTCCCCGTCTATATATTTTTCTGAACGCTTTTTTGTGGCTATGGAAGCCGGTTTAGTTGCTTCCACTATGGCTGTATTAGCCAATGAATTCCCTACAACGTGAACGTCATCACGTTGATGACTCAGAGTGTGTATCACGTGAGTCTTTTGTAGTTCTTTCTGTAAAAGAACTACTTGCTTCCAAAGCATTTTATGCT
The DNA here is from genome assembly GCF_964263255.1 of Lissotriton vulgaris. NCBI lineage: Eukaryota > Metazoa > Chordata > Amphibia > Caudata > Salamandridae > Lissotriton > Lissotriton vulgaris. Next base: position 30,873,237 of record NC_141687.1, on the reverse strand, counting down.
TGATTGTGGCACCTGTGTCATCTTTGTAATCATTTTGAATCCAGCTCTGCAAATCATTATTGTAGGAGTTGACGCAAAAATGCGAATCGCACACAATTAGTGTTGGGAATTCACGTTCGGCATTTTCAAGCGCCATCTTTAAAGATCTGATTTCAGCTCGCTGAGCCGAACATTTTCTCAGTGATTCAGTTTTTGTTATTTTCGGTGTGAATTTACCGCAGAGCCAGCGACCTTTAACAATCGCACAGGCTGCATCGTAGGATTTATTTTCTACGTTGTAATGTTGTACAAATCTGTCTTTATAGTATATACAGGAGTATTGTTGTAGAGGAAGGATTTCGAATGGCAGAGGATATTCTTTTTCATAATTTAAATCATTCAGTTTTTTCATGTGTGGGGTGAAATAGTATTTCACGTCTTCTGCAGCAAGAGAATTTTCCCACTCTATCCATTTCGGATCCAGTGACACTGTAGGCAGGTTTACTGGGCTGAATAGTGCCTCGAAGGCAGATTCTACTGCGAGAACAGTGATCCTTTTGCCTTGTGCTAATTCTCGTTCTTTAGCTATAGCAGTTTGCACTGCCTTCACAGTATTTTCTGTGAGACTGAATGTTTTTTCTGCTTGTGTGTACAAGTGAGATTTGTAAGCTATTGGTACCGTTTCTCCCTCATTAGAGGTCAGGTACGTGAATCCACATCTTCCTGAGATGACTCGGATTACAAGGTTGCATGTATTGTCACGTGTTTCTAATTTCGTTTTTGCTAACATGTCTGTTTGCAGTAATCTCAAAATTTCTGTGTGTTTTTTGAGTCCAGTTGATTGGTTTAAAATCAGGTTTAATTAATTCGTAGAGAGGTTTAACCCTCTCCGCATAGTTTAGTATGTAAGTTCTTCCGAAATTCAGGAAGCCTAGAATCGATTGTAAGTTCTTCAGCGTTTTTGGTGCTTGGAGTACAGCGTACTTCTCTAAGAAGTTGTCCGCCAGGCTTTTTCCTTCACTTGATAATTCGTATCCTAAAAATAATACTGTCAGATGGGCAATTCTTGACTTTTTAAAGTTGAATTTGTAACCCTCTGCAGCGAACCCAAGTATTATGGTGCTCACCCTTTTCAAGTGAGTATCCAAGTCATCGTCTGTTAGATAGATGTCATCGACATAAGATAATGCCTCATCATCATATATTTGCAGTAACTCCGTTACTCTGGCTGAGAATAGTCCTGGGCTGTTCTTGAATCCCTGTGGGAGCCTACAGAAATTTTTCTGTGACCTCATTATTGAGAAAGCGGTCAAGTACCAGCTTTCTGGTGCAATATTTTGACAAAAGAACCCATTAGATATGTCTAATGTTGTTTTATATTTTTTGCGAACTATGTTATTCATTAGTGCAGCACTATGCGAATTTTGTACTGCAAATGTTTTGCAACATGAGTTAAGGTGTCTGTAGTCCAAGACTAGACGATATGAATCATCCGGTTTGGAGACAGGAAACAAAGGATTGTTCATTTGAGAGGTGCATGTTTCAATCACCCCCTGGTATTCAAGTTGATCTAAAATCTCCCTGACCTGTTTTTTAGCTTCTTGCTTAACTGGGTACTGCCTTTGTGCAGTCGGTTGACATTTTAACTGGATTTTGTGAGGAGGAGAGTCCTCATTCCATCCTACATGATTTTTTATATAATGCTGGTACCTGGGCTACTGCCCATTTCCTTGCATATATATATTTAGTGTGAATCGGAATGTGATTCGAGAAGGCAGGCATAATCATTTCTTCGCCATGAGGGCACTCCCTGACAAACTCTGGGGGCCAATCTTTCTCAGCTAACAGGATGTCATAGCCTTTTGAGAGGTTTTCCCAAAATAGACCCTTTATTTTCCTAGTCTTATCTCCCTCTATACGCAGTGTTATTTCGTATATCCTATGAGGTTCGCTAACTCTGGTGTCGGCAGTTTCTACTTGAATGTATTCATTCGTGTCCACTGTCTCCAGATGACTCATCAGGATCTTGCGAGCTATGGTGATTTCTGCTGCACTGTCTAGCATTGTCTGTGCCCACTCCCCATTTTTCAGCTGTGTCCTCAGTATTCTCTGCATGTTCGATTATTCTAATACTGGCTACCTTCTTTGTTGGAAATTGTAATTTTTTATTTTGAGCAGGTTCCTTGTCTTTGGACTTGGTGTGCTCTCCTGGGTCTGACCATCCTCTTCTTTCCGATTTCTGCGAAAAAGATCGAGAGGGACGTGTATCAATACTTTGAGATCAATCAGGCTTTTTCAAGTTATCCCTATTTCTAAGGTTATATATTTTCTCAGAGTGCTCCCTCTGGGGAGACTGATGTTCTCGAGTCGGAGTTCTTTCCCTCCGTCGAGGAGACCTTCCTCTGGACTGGAAAACTTTTTCCTTGGGAGTGGATTGTTTATTTCCATCCCAGCTCTTTTTAGGAGTGTTTAAATTATTTTTAATAAATAATTTTTCAGGATTTTCGAGTAGTTGGGGTTTTACTGGTTTCCCACCCAAGCTGTCTCTTCCTAATTCTTCATAGCATTTTTCTATAATTCTGGCAAGCACAATTGGTTGATCTGTTACATCTGTTTCTTTCAATTTCTGGCGGATCGCCACAGATGCTGCTTCTCCTTTTATATTGGCTAGTAATATAGCCGAGACCTGCTTGAAGTCTTTCAGTAATTTCATACCAAGAGTTAAAGCAGGTTCTGGACCGTATTCATTCTGAATCTGTTTAAGCACATCTGGTATTACCGCCATTGACGGAACACCATGTGTTTTTGTGTAAATGGAAGCAAAAACTGTACCCCAAGTGTCACAGTCCTCCACATGTGGTGCCACCCCCATTGGAAGGCAGATGGTCAGAATTCTGTGTTTCTCAATAGGGGTAGCATTCGGAAATACTGCCTCTATTTGAGTAATTTTCTGCGCTAACCAGAAAGGAATTTGTTCCCGTTTTATGGGTGTTTTACCAAGACATGATTGTATGTTCTGTGGTGTAATTTTATTTGTGTTCCCTTGATGAGGGGTCAGCTGTGGAACATTAACAGCTGTTTGGACTGTTGCAGTCCACATTACATATTGGACTAATTGTCTATGTATTTTAATTAATGTTTTTAGCTGTGCTAACAGCTCTTCGCGAGACATTTTTTCAATGTCCGGGTGTGGTGTGTAGCTGGCTAGAACCGGCCACGTTGCTCCTGGTCTACCTAGTGGACCGAGCCTGGTGATGTGATCATTGTGTTTTAGGGTGCCTTTAAACCAGAGCAGATGCTCTTGGTATTTTAATGGGATTTCAATCTCCTCGAAAGGAGCGTACTCATCCGGTGGATCCTCTATTTTCTAATAGTGGAACTCGTGTGTTGTAGCGTTTGCTGCTGGAAATTTTATCCAAGAATAGAATACCTCTGTCTGCCGATATTCATGTGCCTCTATCACGAAGACGACTGTGCCACCTTGTGTGGTCAGTCCGTTTTCTATAAGTTTTAACGTTATAGTTTTCCTTATGTTGACCGGGATGAATATTGCACCCGGTTCATTAATCCCTGTATCATCGGGACCCTGCTGAGTCGCATTTACTGCGGCTTCAGCGGTTCCGTTGTCTTCTACTGACAAGGAGACAAAGATTAGGTGCACAATATTTTGGAACACTGTGTCCTTCAACGTTGAATAAACCAGAAACTCTACATAGGAATCTCTTCCTACTAAGTTCGGGCAGATTTTAACCTTTCACCTACTCCAGACGTCTATTGGAGTATGTACGGGAGAAAGGGTCTGTGTGAAAAAAGCACGACTGAGTTACTCTAACGTCTTGCGTTAGTTTTATCGCCTTACCAAACGTTGGGCGCCATGTAGTGTAGTTCCTATTTTCCCTATAGGCCCTGCGCAATGGAATAACATAAACAGAAGTGTAGACGTAGAGATGCGGTCTTTTAGGTCTCTACTGAATATGTTTTGTACCAGCTAGCTCAGAGCAGTAGCAGATAGCCCCCCCCCCCACCCCAGTGCCTTGAGACCCTCTGGGTAAGTAGTGCGCTATATAAATGCAATGATTGATTGATTGATTGATAGAGGTCACTGGAAACTTTCTTGACTGAATAGGAAGTGATCAGCTTCCCTGGCTCAGACAAGAAGGGATTCAGTTTTCCAACAACCGCATTAACATGACAACTTTGCTCCTCAGAATAAGAGTCAATCTCTAGAGTTGTGTGAAACAATAGACAGCTATTTCACTCAGTCAGTTGTGCAGAATTACTTTCACCAGTATGCAGAGAATAGAGAGACGGGCGTTTTCAATAAAAGGTATTATTTATTGAACAGTCTTCCTTCTCATGCAAGAGAAATGAATTGCCACAATTGCAAGACTTGTTATTATAAAAAGTGTGTACAGTAAAAGGAGTATTGAGAAATAATACTGTAAAAGCATTGATATGGTTTCTTAGCCATATGATAGTTAAAATGAATAAAATATATACATTCATATATACATTTGGCTAACGTCCTCAACTGGTGCTTCTAACTACGCCTACCCCAGTGTACCTGACCTAAGCCTAATACGTGGGAGGGAGTAAGTAAGTACCAGTTTAAGTTAAGTTGGTTTTGCCAAGGGTTTGCTTCAAGAATTCTCTCTAAGGGTTTAGTCAGCACCGTACCTCTGAAATAGAATGTTGGAGGTCTGGTATCTCCTCTCAGGACTCGATATTCCAGTTACCCGCAAGGGTAGGCTGGAAACGCCGGAGCTGGATTTTTTCGGCAGGAGAAAAGACAGCGTCTTTCTCAGCGCGTCAAGGAGGAGGAGGGGCAGCGTCCGTGGGCTTCTCGCATCTGCTGGGCTCTGCAAGGGACAGCTGTTCTGCTCCTGTATTCACCACCACCATCGTGTGTGCTTAAGGCAACATTGGTATTATTTATACCTGAAAGGTGCCTTGTTTGACGTAAGTTTTTGGACATAAGACGTCAATAAAGATGTCACTAAGAACTGGCCGTTCTTACAGTGCTCGTTAGGAGTTCTACTACAAATCAAAACAGAGCAAGAGGGACTTTCCCAGGTTGCTGGGGGTTTTATCTGTTGAAAGAACTCGGTGTGTTATCTAGGAATCTAAGGAAGTGGTTTCTGCTGTGTCATGTACTGTAATGAGCTGCAGAGACGAGTTACTGAAATATGGCTATGATCGTTTATGCCATTATAGGGATATCTATTGATTATAGCAGTATAGGGGCATAAGGTCACAATATTGATCAGGGTCCTAGATAGAACACAACAGCTCCTGGAGCTATCCCGCCTGATCTACTCCAGGCAACCGTGTCGGTCATCCCCAAACCAGGGAAGGACCGGACTCACTGCAGCTCATACACACCGATCTCTCTCCTGACCATTGATTTCAAGCTGTACACTGGGATCCTTGCGGCTCGGCTAGCACTTCACCTGCCGGGACTGGTGGACCAGGACCAGGCAGGATTTATACCCGGGAGGCAGACGGTAGACAATACCAAAAGAGTGGTTCACATCCTAGAGAAGGCCTCCCGGATTCTCGGGGAGCGAATGCTGTTAGCCGTAGACGCGGAGAAAGAGTTCAACCGGGTACATTGGCCTTATTTGGAGCGGGTCCTGGCGAAGGTGGGAATAGGGGAGAAATTCCGCACCCTTGTCTTCAACTGCTACCGGTTTCCATCTGCGGTGGTACGGGTGAATGGCTGCAGCTCCCAGAGGTTTGCGATAGAGAGGGGCTCCAGGCAGGGGTGCCCACTATCCCCGCTGGTTTTCGCACTATATATGGAGCCCATTGCCCAACGGATACGCCAGAACCCGAATGCGAAGGGAGTGAGGATGGGCAGGTATACCCACACAATTAGCCTCTACGCGGATGACATTATACTGACACTAGCCGAACCAGGGAGGGCACTCCCAGCATGTATCGCGGAGCTAGAGGCTTTCTCGACGGTCGCGGGATTCAAAATGAACATGGGGAAGTCGGTGGCCCTTGATGTGTCATTATCCGATGCCACGCGAACCGAACTCCAGAACCTCTTCCCCATGCACTGGTCACGGGACCTGGTGCCTTATTTGGGCATCTTATTGGCACCTACCCTGCCCGCTATGGTAACCGCCAATTAGGCAGCTTTTGGGAAGAAAATTAAGGAGGAACTGGGACGATGGAACAGGGGCTCGCTATCTTGGCTCGGCAGGATAGCCGCGGTTAAGATGACGATTCTACCACAGGTTCTGTATTTGTTCCGGGCTCTGCCACTCCAACTCCCCAAAGGGTGGATCCAACAGACTCAAGCGGACCTTGCACGTTTCATCTGGCAGGGCCGCAAACCTAGGCTGAAGGGGGCTTTATCCACGCTAGCCCCTGAAGCAGGGGGTCTGGGTATACCGGATTTACGCAAATATTTCCAGGCGGCACAACTGCGATATCTTGTGGAGTGGAGCAGATGGGAGTTGGATAAACACTGGCTGATCCAAGACCAGGCAGTAGCGGGCCAGCCTCTACAAGAGGTGCCCTTTTTACGCAGGGCGCACCGTCCTGCCAATCTGTATGCGTCTTTTATCACGCGAGTCCCGATGAAGATATGGGATGCCACTAATATCACGCATAGTCTCACCACGTTCCCCTCGCCGTTCACGCCATTGGTCGAGAACCCGGATTTCAACCCCGGGATGGAACGGGGGGGGCTTCACGCGATGGCGGACTGCGGGGTGCAGGACGCTGTTCCATATATATACTCCAGATGGCGTTATCCCATTTCTGGATCTCAGGCGAGAGTATCAACTACCTGAAACGGAGAGAATGCGTTACTTACAAGTGCGCCACTGGGCGCTGCAGCCGCCGGAACGTGAATCAGCAGATAGGAGGCTTCTAACCTTTGAGAAGTGGCTTGTGACACGCACCTCAGATGCGAATTTAATCTCCGACCTCTACAAATTTTTGCAGTCTCCTTCCTCTCATCTTTATAACCCGGGCAGGGAACGTTGGGAACGAGAATTAGGGAGGACACTGAGTCACACAGAATGGGACCAGATTTCATACCGAGCACGCCATTCCGCATACCACACTGGACTTACTGAAGCGTTCACTAAGATAACCACTTACTGGTACTACACACCAGAAAGATTGCATGAAACGAATCGCAACATTGAGGACACATGCTGGCGGGCTTGTGGACAGATAGGCACACTTACGCATGTGCTGTGGGATTGCCCTATGCTGTGCCCTTACTGGAAAGAGGTCTTGGACGAGATTGACACACACTTTGACATCGAGCTGCCACGCTTCCCTGCATATGTACTGTTGGGCTTGCCCAACCGGTTGATGCAGATTGCAATAGCACTGGGCTCAGCGGTTCAAAACATCCTTATACACTGGCGCACCACCACACTCCCCTCCATTACGGGCTGGCTGCAAAGATTATGGCATGTTCTGGGCATGGAGAAGTTGTCGCTCACAGTGGCGGGAGAGATGGAGCAATTTAATGACTTGTGGCAACCGTTTCACTCACTACTGGTTACGGAATTTAAAGAACTCACATGTCCACGATACCTCAGACTTTTGAGATTAACATCACCTGCTGATTCAGCTGATCAATGAGTCTTAGATTAGAACTGGCCGAGAGGGAAAGGCGGCGTGGGAGGGGTGAGGCGGGAGAGAGAACTTAGCACTGGACGGGGAGGGGGTGAGAGAGGACTGAAGGAGTGGGAGTAGGGGGGGAGTTGAGAAGGGGGGTTGTTTATTTTAATGTTATTGTCGCTGCATACGCACCAAGCATTGAGCTCGGATGGGCATTTAGTTTCATGAGACTTTGCGCACCGAATGCGCTCCTACATGGTTGTGTCACAGCACTGATTCCTTGCGACAACTGTTTTCTATTTTTGTAAATGTCAATAAAATGCTTTAAACCTAAAAATAACCAGGTTCATGGTGTTTTTATAGATCACCCCAAGTCCTCCACCCCTCCCATTGGGTCTGGGTTTATGGCGAATATTATAGCCAGGTGGGCAAGCCCAGCCAGGGTCAATCTCACAGTCAGGAGAGGTCCAAGTCTCTGTCATAAACAGGACCTCAAGTTCATGAAATTCCAGCAGCAACTGCATTTCGGTAATGTGCTTAGGAAGCGATCTAACATTTAACAATCCACAGGATAATAAACCTTCATCAAGGAAATCAGACAATGGGGAAGCAGACTGAGCAAAATCGAGGACCACCTTACCCCGACCCACCTTATCAATAAAATGAAGCTCTTCACCGGAGTAACTAACCGGACAGCACCCATTAACAGATCCCCGATGGACAGAGAAACTAGCAGCATGGCGGACGCTGAGCGCGTCCTTAGCGCGGACGGGTGCAGACGGGCTTGCCATTGGCGCACCCGCTGCATGCACGTGCCAGCGTCAGCTTTTATGGAGTCCAGGCGGGAAAAGACTAAAGCGCTGACTCCAAGATGGCGGGTCCGCTCGCACGGACGGACACTGCCAAATCAAGGAGCACAGCACTTGATGCCAAAAGGAAGGCAAGAACGAAATAGAAACACGGTGCCGTCCTAAAAAAGTAAGTGAATATTTTAAAATTAAGTTAAAACAGAGTTGGGCCGCCGTTGCAGTACTCTGCAACACACAGATAACCAATCTCTATCGAGCCAGCAAGCAGTGAAGTTGGCAAACCCCCTGCCACCATCACAGACTAGAGTTGCTGTAGTAGGGGACCTGGTTAGGCCAGAGTCCACCTGAGTTCCCCAAGAAAACCCAACCACATTTTGGGGGCACTCCCACAACCTGGGGGATTACTATTAGTAGTAAAGAGAGGTGTTGGAGTATTACTTGGAGGAATATTTTCCTTATTGTTGGCTTTTGGGCAACTGCTGTCAGTTTTGCAGTGCCCAGGTATCTTACATACATGGCAATTAGGTTTCTTGACAGTAGAGGAAGGAGTTTGGGACCCACCCCTCTCAGAGGAATTTTGGGGCCCTGTTGTGGATTTATCTTTTGATTTATCACCATCTTTCTCTTGCGGTTTGGTTGAATATTTCTTCTGGCCACTACCCTGATTTTTAGGCCTAACCCTGGTTCTGACCCATTTGTCTGCCTTTTTACCCAACTCTAGGGGAGAGGTCAGATCAAAATCCACCAGGTGTTGGTGTAGAAGCTGGTGTTGACAATTATTAAGGATCTGCTCCCTCACAATCAAATTATACAATCCTGTAAAGTCTTGTACTTTGCTGCCCAGTAACTAGCCCTCCAGAGCCTTAGTAGCACAATCTACAAAATCAGTCCAGTCCTGAGTCTGTGTTTTTTGGGTGTCTCTGAACAGCAACCTATACTCCTCAGTGGTTAAGCCAAACCCATCTAATATAGCACTCTTCAGAACTGTGTAGTTGTCAGTATCCTCTTCTCTGACAGTGAGGAGCTTGTCTCTACCTTTGTCTGCAAAGGAGAGGCACACAATTGCTGCTCAGTGGCGTCACTAGGGTTGGTGTCACCCGGTGCGGGTAACTCATGGTGTCACCCCTCAGTCCAGACCCGTGAGATAGCTCAGTCTCTTGCCCTGTGCACCTCCTGCAGCGGTGTATCAGTCATTTCTGCGGTCCGAAGCATTTCCTCAAGACCGAGGCATTTCTACCTCTTACTCAAGCTTTCCTGTGAGGATGTGGGAAGTGATATCTGTACTGGAGGGGTGGGGGGGAAGGAGGGGGGTCATCAGTGTAAGACCAGGGGCAGGGGGGGGAGCAGGAGGGGGTCAGTGCAAGACCAGGGGCCTGATTCACAAATCTAAATTTAGACCAAAAGTCTAAGGGCCCCATTAGGATGGGGGCGGATTGCCCGCCATCCTAATGGGGCCCTATGTTTAGACCCGAAGTCTAACTTTACTCTAGTACAATAAGACTTTTGGTTTAAGTTTCCCTTTGTGAATGAGTCCGAGGAGCACTGAGGGTCACACGGTGCGACCTCTCAGTTTGCAGATGTGCTTGATGGGGAGGGTCATTTGTCTCTGGAAGAGGGTCGAAGGGTCATATGCAGGCATTGGGGTTGAATGTAAGGGAACAGGTGCCTCGTTCCTAAATCTGCCTTCTAGTTCAGGTCAGATTCCCACGAGCCAATAGCCTGCTTTCCTCGTATTACAAACTCATGAAAGTAGATTACACAGTCGCAAAGTGCTTTACACACACACACAGGTGTCTGTGCGAGTTACTCCTCTCCTGTGGGTGGGCAGTGGGCGGTCCTGGGTGGAAGTGCCCTGGACTCCTGGACACACTCACAAACCTATTCATTTGCGGATATACGCAAGTTATTTTCCCGCCCCTTCCGACCGTAATAAACCCTTTTTAGGGAGGGAAGGAAAGGGGACGCCACACACAATTGGTGCTAGGAAGGAATTTCCACATAGGGGGTGTTGTTAGCCAGTGCCCGGCTCTGGGGTTGTCACCTGACATGGAGTGCATTTATTTCATTCTGTAATTTACAAGACTCGTCCTTATTAGGCAGGCAGTATCATCCCAGGAGTAAACCTCGATCCCTTTTGTGAACTCTATTTTTGTATGCCAAAATGTTTTTTTGGGTTTTAACCAGAGAGACACTTTATATTGCTCCCAAACCAGTGCTTAATTTGTTTTAAAAAAGACACACACATTGCCCCTGCCATGCTGCCAATGACAGTCCCTATGCAAACACTCACCATCATGCTCCTGCAAGTGTGACTCTTCAGTCTATCCAGGCCTCCAAAGCTGTAAAATAGGTTTGGGTGTCGGGTGCACTCTGCACTAGAGTCTAGACCTGCCCGTCGAAGAGGGCCGTGTTTTCGTTTGTGCGAATGCAGTAAAAAAGCATTGTACTGAATCTGATTAATTTCGTTTGCACTGCCACATTTTTAAATTCGTTCATTATGAATGATTCATATTCATTTATAAATAAATGATATTATTTCATTCTCTCTCACCGTCCGGTCCGACTGCTGCTTCGCTCCGAGTCCGGACCCACCAGCAAGAAGAATTTAAAGGGGAGAAGAGACCACGGCGGCGCTCGATCTGATGTCGTCAGTAATAATTCTTTTTTTCCCGGTGGGCGCGTGACCGCCGTGACACGTCAGAGCAGGAGCGCACACTCGCACAGCGCTGTCCTGTCGTGTGCGTGCGTGGCGACCGACGCGCTGCTGCAGTGTGAGTGCATACACACTGCGCAGTGCCCACTGTGTAGCAGACAGTATTTTACATTTTTTGTAAGGTCTGAAGGTGCGCAACTGCGCACAGCTCACCGTGGTGGTGGCGTGCGCGCCACGCGGTGCGCTGCACTAAACTAAAGCAGCACTATGACTAGTGGCCAGCTAACTAACTAGATTGGTGTCACCCCATATGGGGTGACACCCGGTGCGGTCCGCACCCCCCGCACCCCCCTAGTGACGCCACTGTTGCTGCTCACTGCTCCTGTACTTCTGTACTTTGCAGGCCCTCTCCAGTGCAGTAATCCATTTATGGATGTCATCCCCAACCTGATAGGGAGGGACAATCTTGCTCAGGTTTCTATGGTCACAAGACCTTTCCCTACTACTAGGGCTGTTGCTGCCACTAGTGGGCTCTAGCCCACACAATTTTCTCTCTCTTTCAAGAGCTAGGGTATCTTTGGCCAGGGCAACTTCTTGCCTCCTGATCCTAGGCTTGACTTCTTTCATTCTAGCTTTGTGCTCTCTTCATTTGTCGTGGTGAGCCTCAGCAAGGCCTACCAGTGATAGGGGTTCGCCCTTCGCTGCACAAGTCCTCAGACCAATAGGATAGAAGTTGGCACTGAAACTGGATTATAAAAACAATCTTTTATTAATCTCATGAGATGGAACTACATTCACACAACACTCTTCGGTAGTGTATGAAGTAGCACACTGAACAGAAGGAGCATGGACCTTTGATACCCACACAGGGGCTCAAAAGAAGGCAGTACAAGTACAAAAAGAAGGTTTGAGGTACATATAAGGTCATACAGAAAATGCACAGTCAACAAGTGGGAGGAGCTAACGGTTGCTAACTCTAGTAAACACATCCTGACAGTTACAGATTTAAGACAGCTGCATGGACAGCTGCAAGCATAACTGAGCATGTGCAGAGTGGAAGAGGGTAAATATAGTTTGTTCCTAGGCAGAATACAAGAGCAAACAACAGTAAGGAATGACAGAGCACATAGTGAGCACGTGGTAGCACATGGCGGACAAGATGGCTGCCAAAAACAAGATGGCTTCTGCTAAATGCTAACCCCGATCGCTGCCAAATTACAACACTCTGAGGGGAAGTTCTTCTTCTTTGCGCTGAGGCAGAGGATCCTATCGATGAGTCTGAATGTCCAGATTCATCTGAAAGAGACCTGTGTCTTTCGGGCATACTATTAGGCCTACGTGGAGGGATAGAGGGAGGCCTTCCTAGGCCCTCTACACCCTCAGGTAGTCCTGTGTTTTCCAGGTCTGGCTCATTAACCTCATCCTGGACTACCTCCTCCTCCTCATCATCACCATCATACTAGTTGGGAACCCCACTAGGATCCTCTTATGATGAAGGAAGGCCCACCTCCCTGCTACCATGTGCCTCTGGGTCGGATGCTTTTTCCAAGTCATCTGCTACTAAAAGATTTACCAGGTGCTGGGTGGTTGGACTCTGTCCTTGCTTTAAATTTCTTATGACACACAAACCTCTTAGCTCTTGGAAAGTGAAGGTGTCATATTTAGATGTCTGCTCTGTGCTGACATCTGGCAGTGAGCCACTAGCTCCTGCCCTTAAAGCCATGACTAGTGTGGTGTGGTGTATGCACCTACCTAAACTACTTGTTTCCTACTAGAACCTCTCTAGGAGTTGTAGTCAGGGTGTGCTAAGCCCTTACCACCTACAACTGCTAAGTTGCTTATTGATGGTGGATGTAAAGTCAACCTTTTAGAAAGCTATCCTAGGGGTAGCACTGGCGAGCAGTCTTCAGGCTAAGACTTCAGAGAGCGAATTAAGCTAGTTGTTTTACCAATTATAATCCCTAAAGCACCAAATGAAAGCACACCACACAAGGTATATATCAAATATATATGTATTTATTCTAAACACAACCCCTCTGCACTCTTCATGAGGTCAGAGGTAAACATACAATACAAGGAACTGCGGGCCATATTGTCAAGAAAGGGCAATACATTATCGCCGCTTTCATCGGCAGGAAACTGCCGCTAAAGCGGAGATAATGGGCTTGATATTATGCCCTTGTGAATTCTTATAGAAGCCCAGGTTCTGGTGCTAACCAGGGCTTCTATGGGAATTCACAAGGGCATATTATCAAGTCCATTATCGCCGCTTTAGCCGCAGTTTCCTGCCGATAAAAGCGGCGATAATGTATCGCCCTTTCTTGATAATATGGCCCACAATTAGCATACGATAAGTTGCACAGTATACGTTATGCCCTAGGGACCTCACAAACCATATACTAAAATAGTGGTATAAGAAGCATGTCTGGAATAGAAAGCAGGCCTCGGGCCTGTGGAATCGCTGGGGCTTCTAGGAACAACCAAGGGTTAGGAAGTAGGAGGCCCACGGGAGGCACGTGCAGTGTCTAAACACAGCCGTGGGTTACCATTGACTTTGTATGGGAAACGAACAAGTTACAAATTTAAGGATACTTCCGGATGGACTATGATGGAACCCTTTTAGCCTTAGACACTAGGAGGGCCAACACCTTCGAGACTACCAGAGTACTCGTATTACCTCACCCACAGAAGCCGGATGCAAAGGTGTCTTTTGGTGTCGGGTTTCGTCGTCGATTTCAATGGAGATCTGCAAAGAAGTGCTGCAGGCGACCAGAGGAAAAGTGTCCGGGTGGATCCAAGGTTGGATCGAAGATCTGAAGAACCTGAAAGCTGAAGGGACAGAGTCTGGGTCACTTGCAACGTTTGTCTCTTCAGCCATGAGCTCCAGAAGGCGTCGACGACAACCAGGAGCTGGATTCAAGCTGTCCCACAAAGAATCTACTTGACTGCGGTGTCAGTATCCGGATTGGACCCAACAAGCCTTGGCAAATGCAATCCACGCAAGATGTCAAGATTGGCTTTGTTGCAGACCAGCAAGGTCTGTGGCATTTCTCCTTTGTAGGGAAGTTGGAGCAACTGAGGAGCAATCAGGAAAGCAAAGTAGTTTCAAAGGAAAGTCTTCGGGGGGCTCACTAGCCAACGGACTAGGAACCGTGAAGACGCGTCAAGCTGAAATGCAAAAGTGGGGCCCACGGGACACTCGTGGAGTGTGGGCCTCTGAGCTTCAGTGCAAATGGTGCTCGGGGCTGGGGCTTCAAGCACCCCAAAGCACAACTTCGGGATACCTCGGGAAGTTGGTGCAGGTAGCAAAATGCAGGATATCCAGGAGTTTCGGTACCACGGTCTCTTGGGTCTGCCACGGGTATCAGCTTTGCTGTGAGCGAAGGTCGGGGTCAGAGATGTCTGGAAGTTTGTGTCCTGTGTCGCAGATTCTTCGGGATCCGGCGGGAGCCTCGAAAATGCAGACTGGCAAAGCTGCTGTTGATGCCTGTTTGAACAGGGTGGTCACTCCTTGGCCACAAGGAAGATGTCTTCCATCTTCCAGTCGAAATGGAATGTCGAAGGTCCGGGATTTATGTTTCAGAGTTTCGTTCAGGGTAATCTAAAGTCCTAGGGACTGGGATCCTATGCTTATACTAAGTTTAGGGGTTGGACTAACTTTAAGGTCCCTCCTATGGGTGGACCTGGGAAAGGGGTGGTTACACTCCTTTACCTGTGTCCAGTTTCGCGCCAGAGCTGGGGCAGAGTGCCCCAGCAACCGGTTTGAACTGGGAAATGCATGGAGAACCAAGTGTGCCCCAGGCAGTGTCTGGAAAGCATTCACTGAATGCAGCCCTCCCTGCCCCAATACACAAAAGCCTGTCTAGGGAGGTGCCAGCACCTCCCTGGATAGGAAACCTATTGTCCAGGCCTCCCCTGCCGGAGTTTCGCCCAGCAGCAGGAGGGCAGACTCGGGTTGGTGGCAGTAGGATCCATTTTGTGATGCTGAGGCTCTGTTTAACTTTAACCGGGTTTACCAGTAACTATATGTCTTCTCCCTCTAGAAGGGTGGAATACTACCCCTGCCGCCAGAACTGGCGTGGGGGGTATAGTATTCCAAAGTGTATGACACCTTACACAACATGCTTTGATAAAGCCAAACCAAAGTTAGCATTAACCACGAGGATTATAATGCACTTAAGAGTATATGGTATGGCTATATCATAGAGCAGCTGTAAGGATATGGTTCCGAAAGCTACAGAGGGGCTCAGCTCATGCTAGGGCACCCTCTCACATAAAACCAAGCACTCTACCTCCAGGATTGTCGAGGTCTGCCCTAGGAGTGGCTTATAGGTGTATATGTGCCTATATAGGTATATGGTTATAGGTATACTATATCTAAGTAAGGGGTGATTACACCACCTTACCCAGGCTGTGAGTACAGACCTGTGGTGTCAGTTTGGAAGGCAAACCAGGGGTGGCACAATACGTGCTGCAGTCCCTGATAGGCCTAGGGTACACCTATGCCCTGAGTACCTATGGTACACTATACAGGGGCTCACAAGGGTGACCAAGTAACCAATCTGGTATGTACCTAAAGTACATGGAGTCGAGTCCATTTTATAGAGAAATCAGATAGACTGGGGCCCTGAATAGAAGGGTCCCAGGCCAACTAAGTTGAAAACCAGCAAAACACCAGGCAAAAAGTGGGGGTAACCATATAGGCAGATATCCACCTTCCTACATAGGGTACGTACAGGAACAATCTTCTCCCAAAAAGTGTCCCCTACTTGGGGTACTGGGCAGAGCTGCCCGCTGTCTCTGTCCTGTTTTGGAGTCCTTGGCGGGCGTTATGCGTGACAGGGGACTGGGATGATAAGTGACAGGGGACCGGGATGATGAGTGACAGGGGACCGGGATGATGCGTGACAGGGGACCGGTATGATGCGCAACATGGGATCGGGATGAGGGTTCAGGGTGGAAGGAAGATATCTTGCGGCGGACTGGTATATGCATAATGTGAGAAGTTGGCCTGATATGTGATGCCCACTATTCTTGTGGGCACCCTGTATCAGTCCAAACAACCCTTATGGTGATGGTTGTAAAGTCAACCTTATAGACCAGCTATTCTAGTGGTAGCATGGACAAAGCATTCTTAGGCTAAAACTTCAGAGAGCATGTGAAGCCAGCTGTTTTACCATATGTAACCCCTTGAATACCAAATGAAAGAACACCACACAGGTTATATATAAAATATATATGTATTTATTACTAACACAACCCCTCTGAACTCTTTATGAGGTCAGAGGCACAAGCACATAACAAGATACTTAATTATCATACAATAAGTTGCACAATATACAGTAGGGCCCTAGAGGCACGTAAAACCATATACTACAATAGTGGTATAAGAACCACATCACGGACAAAGAATAGGCCTAGGGCCTAGGGAATCACTGGGGTTATGCTGTACTACCAAAGGTTAGGAAGCAGGAGGCCCAGGGGAGGCGTGTGCAATGTCTAAACACACACGCGGGTTCTCATAGGAATACAATGGGCACGAAAGAATTGGAAACTAGTTCTTTTAGGACACTTCCGGATGGACTAGGAGAAAGCTACTGAAAACTAGGACACTAGGATAGTCAATACCCACAGGAGCACCGGAGTACTCACGTTACCTCACCCACAGGAGCTGGGTCGGTGCATAGGTGTCAAAGTGTGTCGGGTTTCGTCACTGAATCCTATGGAGACCTGTGAAAAGATGCTGCAGGTGACCAGGAGAGAAGTGTCCGGTTGGATTCAAGGGTGGATCGAGGATGAAGAGTACCTGAAAGCAGGGGGGGACAGAGTCTGGGTCACTAACCAGTGACCAGGAAGGAACCAGGAAGGAACCAGGCGATGTCGTGAAGCAATCAGGTGATGCCGTGAAGCTTGTCTCTGCAGCCACGTGGACCATGAGGTGTCGACGATGACCAGGAGCTGGACACGGACTGTCCCATGAAGGATCTCACTGTCGGCGGTGTCGGCTTCCGGATTGGAGTCAACAAGCCTTGGCAAAGGCAACCCACACAGGAATCGAAGATGGCTTCTGTTGCAGACCAGCAAGTTCTGAGGGGCTTCTCCTTTTCAGGGAAGCAGGGGCCAGCCTGGAGCACCAAGGCCAGCAGTGTAGATTCAAAGGTTCGTCGTCACAGAGGCCACTAGCCAACGGGCAAGTAACCAGAAAGACACGTTGAGCACAAAAATACTAGCAGGCCCCACGCGGCACTCGTGGAGTGTGGAGGGCTGCGCGTCGGTGCAGAAGGTGCTCAGGGCTGGGGCTTCTCAATCCCCAATGCCCAACTTCGAGGGTGCCTCAGAAGCTGCACAAGTAGCAAAGAGCTGGTTATTCAAGATGGCCGGTCCCACGTCTCTCGTCGTCTCCACGGGTCTCAGCTTTGCTGTGGCTGTGGATCGGGGTCAAAGAAGTCTGGAAGTCTGGCTCTTGTTGGACTCTGTGCTCGGGCTCCGGCGGGAGCGTTAACAAAGTAAACTGCAGATCGCTGAATGGTGCCTGTTGGTACAGGGTGGACACTCCTTGACCACAAGGGAGATTCTTCAGTCTTCTAGTTGCAGTAGAATGTCGAAGGCCCAGAGTTTCGTTTCAAGTTTCAGTTCAGGATTAATCTAAAGTCTCTTGACTCAGCTCCTACCTATATACTAATCTGAGGGGCTGTATTACCTGCTAGGTCCCTCCTATGGGTGGGACCAGGGAAGAGAGTGGTTACACACCTTTCCCTTTGTCCAGTTTCGCGCCGAGCTGGGGCTGGAGTGCCCCAGCAACTGGTTTCAACCGGACTAGGCATGGGACACCTTGTGTGCCCCAGGCAGTGTCTCATTTCATTCAGCCCTCCCTGCCCCAATACACTATGGCCTGTCTGGGGGTGGTGCTAGGACCTCCCAAGACAGGAAACCTATTGTCCAAGCAAGGACTCCCTGCAGCAGGAGGCCAGACTTGTGTCTGTGGCAGCAGTATCCATTTTGTGATGCTGAGGCTCTGGTTAACTTTAACCGGGATTAACAGAAGGGTGGAATGCTACCCCCGTCACCAAAACTGGCGAGGGGGTAGAAATCCAAAGAGTATGACCCCTTACACGACATGTTTTGATAAAGCCAAACCAAAGTTAGCATTCAACCGCAAGGATTATAATGCACTTAAGAGTATATGGTGTGGCTATATCATAGAACAGCTATAAGGGCATGGTTCCGAAAGCTGCAGACAGGCTCAGCTCATGCTAGAGCCTCATCTCAAATAAAACCAAGCACTCTGCCTCCAGGATTGTTAAGGCCTGCTATAGGAGTGACTTATAGGTATATATGTGTCTATATGTAAAGGTAGTTATAGGGATACTACACCTAAGCAAGGGGTGATTACACAACCTTGCCCCAGCTGAGTGATCCGCCAGTTGTGTTAGTGTGAGTGGTCAGCCAGGGGTGGCATAACACATGCTGGAGCCCCTGGTAGACCTTGGATGCACCTATGCCCTGGGTACCTATAGGGGCTCATAAGGCGACCCAATTCCCAATTGGTAATGTACCTAAAGTACATGGTATGAATTTAGAGAGAGAACAGCTGGGCTGTGGGTCTGATTAGCAGGCCTGCAGCCACAATAAGTCGAAAACCAGTAAAGCAAAAAGCAAAAAGTGAGGTGACCATTGGAAAGCAGACCCTACTCTCCTATAACCCCCCCCCCCCCTCTGATTTAGCCACAAGAGGGGCTTATGGTCTGTCTGAATTATGAAGTGACTGCCAAACCACAGCAAAGGCCTCCCTCTCAATAGCTGACCAACATTTCTCTCTAGGGGTCAGCCTTCTGCTAATAAAATCAAAGGGCTGGTATTGACCATCTACATTCAATTGTGAAAGTACAGCTCCCACCCACAACTCAGAAGCATCTGTTTGGACAATGAACTCTTTGGAGTAATCAGGACTCTTCAGAATAGGTGCAGAGCACATGGCCTTCTTCAGGTCATCAAATGCCTTCTGACAGCTTACTGTCCACTGAACTTTCTTTGGTATCTTCTTTGAGGTCAAGTCATTAAGTGGTGTCACAATGGACCCATAATTCTGAACAAACTTTCTGTAATAACCAGACAGGCCCAAGAAAGGTCTGACCTGTGTCTGGGTGGTTGGAGGAGTCCAGTCCTTTATGGTCTGGATCTTACTCTCCAGTGGTTGAACCTGACCCCCACCTACAAGGTGGCCCAGGTACACAACCTTACTCTGCCCTATCTGGCACTTAGTGGCCTTGATAGTTAGGCCTGCCTTCTGCAGGGCCTCCAAAACCTTCTTCAGGTGGATCAGGTGATCCTCCCAGGTGGAGCTGAAGACAGCAATATCATCTAGATAAGCTGCACAAAAGTCATCCAACCCAGTGAGAACTTGGTTCACCAACCTTCGGAAAGGGGCAGGTGCATTCTTCAAGCCAAAGGGCATCACCACAAATTGGTAATGACCTCCTGGGGTTGAGAAAGCAGTTTTGGCTTTTGCATCCTCAGCTAGCCTGATTTGCCAGTAGCCTGCTTTCAGGTCAAATGTGCTCAAAAACTTGGCAGAAGCCAATCTGTCTATGAGCTCATCTGCCCTTGGAATTGGGTGGGCATCTGTCCTAGTGACAGCATTGAGACCTCTATAGTACACACAACACCTCTCTCTTACCATCTAGGGTGTGAGGTTTTGGCACAAGGACTACTGGACTGGCCCAGGGGCTCTCTGAGGGCTCAATAACTCCCAGCTCCAACATCGTCTGTACCTCTGTCTTAATGCAGTCTCTGACATGGTCAGGTTGCCTGTAGATTTTACTCTTCACAGGCAGGCTGTCACCAGTGTCCACCTCATGGATGCACCAGTCTGTCTGACTAGGTGTCAAGGAAAACATATGTCTGAAGGACTGGAGAACTTGTCTACAGTCCTGTTGCTGCTGGCCAGTGAGGCTGCCAGCTAAGGCCACACCATCAACTGAACCATCATCAGGGTTCTGAGTCAGCAGGTCTAGGAGAGGGTCACTCTCTTCCTCCTACCCCGCATCTGTAGCCATGAGCAAGCCCATGTCTGCCTGTCAACATATGCTTTGAGTCTGTTGACATGGAGCACCCGGTGGGGGATCCTGGGAGTTCCTAGGTCCACCAGGTAGGTAACCTCTCCCTTTTGCTCAACAATTGTGTGGGGTCCAGACCATTTGTCTTGGAGTGCTGCTGGGGTCACTGGCTCCAACACCCACACCTTCTGTCCTGGCTGGTACACAGTCAGCAAAGCCTTTTGGTCATGCCAAGCTTTTTGAAGTTCTTGGCTAGCCTCAAGGTTTTTAGAAGCCTTCTTCATATACTCAGCCATCCTGGAGCGTAGACAAAGTGCATAGTCCACTATGTCTTGTTTAGGCTTTTTGAGAGGTAACTCCCATCCTTCCTTCACCAGACATAGGCGTCCCCTTACAGGATGCCCAGACGAAAGTTCAAAAGGGCTGTAGCCAACCCCCTTCTGTGGGACCTCTCTGTAAGCAAACAGAAGGCAGGATAGAAGGATGTCCCATCTTTGCCTAAGCTTTTTAGTTAAAAACCCTTAATCATACCCTTCAAGGTCTTGTTAAATCTGTCAACAAGGCCATTGCACTGTGGATGGTAGGACGTAGTGAATTTGTAATTTACACCACACTCCTTCCACATTGCAGGTAGGTACCCAGACATAAAGTGTGCACCTCTATCTGAGACAACCTCCTTCGGAAAGCCCACTCTTGGGAAAACTCCCAGGCGGGCTCTTGCCACAACAGGTGCTGTTGTGGTCCTTAGGGGGATAGCTTCCGGATACCTGGTGGATACCTGGTGGCATGATCCACTACCACCAGTATAAATCTGTGCCCAGAGGCTGTTTGGTCAACCATTGGTCCAACAATGTCAATCCCTACTCTTTCAAAGGGTACCCCCACCACAGATAGTGGTATAAGGGGGGGGGGCTTTGTTGTGCCACCTGATTTGCCACTGGCTTGGCAGGTCACACAAGAGTGACAAAACTCCTTGGTATCTTCTGACATGTGGGGCCAGTGAAAGTGAGGGACAAGCCTGTCACAAGTCATGTTCTGGCCTAGATGTCCTGCTAAGGGAATAGCACGGGCTAAGGTAAGAAGGAAACCCCTACATGCCTGAGCTATGACCAACCTCCTGGAAGCACCAGGCTTGGGGTCTCTAGCCTCTGAATAAAGGAGTCCTTCATCCCAGTACACTTTATGGGTACCTGTAGCATTCCCTGCAGCCTCAGAAGCAGCTTGCTGTCTGAGGGGTTCAAGAGAGGGGCAGTCTAACTGTGCCTGCCTCAAATCTGCCCTTGAAGGCCCCCCTGTCCCAAGAAACTCTACCTGGTCAGGTTCAATTTCTTCTAGGACAGTTCCTTCAGGGGTCTCACAATCAGCTTCCTGAGAAGGCTGATCTTCACTTGAGGGCAGGGGGGAAGGCACTGCCTTAACCCTACTGCTCTTTCTCTTGGGTGGCACTTGGTCCATAGTTTCAGGATCCAAGGCCTGTTCAGTTTGGCACTTTTTGGCCTGTGACCTGAGCTGATATGCCTAACATCCCTGCATGAGTCCTATACTCCACTTCTGACCAGACTGAGGATTCAAGATCATTGCCCGACAAACACTACACACGAAGGTCTGCACTTACCACAACTCTTTTGAGGCCAGTTACCCCTCCCCAGGAGAAGTTAACAACTGCCACACTATGTGTAGTGGTGACATTGCTTGCATTGGTCACCAGGTAATTATCACCCAGTATAATCTGACCAGGGTCCACAAAGTTAGCTGTCACCATGGTGACACTGGCACATGTGCCCTTGTAGGCCTGAGCCACTTTATCATTGATCAAATGTGTCTGTCTGTACTTGCCCAGAGTACTGGGACTCACAGTAGAGGACATAGCCATGTCCACATCACAGACAAGAGCACCCTGAGTTGGTATCCTGACTAGCCCAGAATCCATCTCAGTACCCATGGTTAACCCCACTATAGCCTTGGGTTGGGAAGTACCACTGTTAACTTTACTAGGGGGCGCATATGCCTTAGGGGCAACAGTGGTAGGGGCTGTCCCCTTCTTGGTGCACTCACTGAACCAGAGGCAGATTTACAAAAGTTACACCAAGGTTTCTTTTGGCCATATTTCTTCTTCTTGGAAGTTTGGGACCCCCCTTCATTAGAAGTTTGGGGCCCTGTTGAAGACTTCTGGTCTATTGATTTCTGATCCCCACCTTTTTGGTCTGCCTTTTTCTGATCACCACCTTGGTTCTGGTTTTTCTGCTTAACCCTGGTTCTGACCCATTTGTCTGCCTTCTTTCCCAACTCTTGGGGAGAGGTCAGATCTGAGTCAATCAGGTGTTGGTACAATAACTGGTTCTGACAATTGTTAAGTATTTGCTCTCTCATGATCAAATTATACAATCCTGTATAGTCCTTAACTTTACTTCCCAGCAACCAGCCTTCCAGAGCCTTAGTGGCACAGTCAACAAAATACCTTGGTGTACAGAAAAATCAAACAGACCATGGTCCTCCATGAGGGGGAGCCAGACTCAATGATAGCTTTACCCAGGCAGCTGTAGGTTTCCTGGCCCTCCCCCTCACCCTAAAGAGCTCTGTGGGTCACCTTCTCAGCATTGATATGAGGGGCCCGTGGCAGTCGCTCTCGATGGCTCTGGGAGGCAGGGGGCATAGCTCGCTGGCTGGTGGTCGATTCAAATCCAAAGACAGGATATAGAGCACCTGAGGGCACCCACGATCTCTTGAGGGCCCCTGACCAGACTCCCAGTCTAGTGGTAACTTACCCCAGAGCGCTCCAAGTCATGAAGGCCTACTGAAGCCTCTACCCAGCAGAGCCGAAGGTTCCGCATCCGCCCGCTCTCCGCTGTGGGTGATGTTGGCATTTGAGCACACTGCCCACCCTGGCAGCGGGCCGGACTCACATCTGTGGGGGATTCATATGAGGGGATGATTACATGGGCTGCACGAGGGTCAGTTCCGGACATGTAGGGCCCTTCAGGGGTCACTGAGTGACACCTTGAGGGTTGGAGCAACCAAGCTGGTGAAAGATGAAGCTTTATCCACAGTGCTGATGCAGGGCCACTCACCGATTCAAAGGAGCTGCGAGCTGTTTATTGCCTCTTCACGGAGAAAGAAAGTTTCTGTCCAGCGCTACACCCTGCTTGTATCCCGTAGCTTCCCCTCAACGAGGACTCGCTGGTGTGAGCGAGCCCTGCAGTCGGCAGGGCTGGTGACACGCTCCCAGCTTGAGACCCACGGGTTGAGGCTCGGGACTTCACCTGCAGCAAGCCGGGGGACTGCGAGGACCAGCATTCTTCAGTCAGCCCAGCTGGTTCCTCTTCCCCCGGTGCTACCGCCCACGGACACGCCCACCGCCTACCTTGGACAATATCATTCGTGACCCCCGCTTCGCGGGCGCCACTCACCGATTCAAAGGAGCTGCGAGCTGTTTGTTGCCTCTTCACGGAGAAAGAAAGTTTCTGTCTAGCGCTACACCCTGCTTGTACCCCGTAGCTTCCCCTCAATGAGGACTCGCTGGTGTGAGCGAGCCCTGCAGTCGGCAGGGCTGGTGACACGCTCCCAGCTTGAGACCCACGGGTTGAGGCTCGGGACTTCACCTGCAGCAAGCCGGGGGACTGCGAGGACCAGCATTCTTCAGTCAGCCCAGCTGGTTCCTCTTCCCCCGGCGCTACCGCCCACGGACACGCCCACCGCCTACCTTGGACAATATCATTCGTGACCCCCGCTTCGCGGGCGCCACTCACCGATTCAAAGGAGCTGCGAGCTGTTTGTTGCCTCTTCACGGAGAAAGAAAGTTTCTGTCCAGCGCTACACCCTGCTTGTATCCCGTAGCTTCCCCTCAACGAGGACTCGCTGGTGTGAGCGAGCCCTGCAGTCGGCAGGGCTGGTGACACGCTCCCAGCTTGAGACCCACGGGTTGAGGCTCGGGACTTCACCTGCAGCAAGCCGGGGGATTGCGAGGACCAGCATTCTTCAGTCAGCCCAGCTGGTTCCTCTTCCCCCGGCGCTACCGCCCACGGACACGCCCACCGCCTACCTTGGACAATATCATTCGTGACCCCCGCTTCGCGGGCGCCACTCACCGATTCAAAGGAGCTGCGAGCTGTTTGTTGCCTCTTCACGGAGAAAGAAAGTTTCTGTCCAGCGCTACACCCTGCTTGTATCCCGTAGCTTCCCCTCAACGAGGACTCGCTGGTGTGAGCGAGCCCTGCAGTCGGCAGGGCTGGTGACACGCTCCCAGCTTGAGACCCACGGGTTGAGGCTCGGGACTTCACCTGCAGCAAGCCGGGGGACTGCGAGGACCACCATTCTTCAGTCAGCCCAGCTGGTTCCTCTTCCCCCGGCGCTACCGCCCACGGACACGCCCACCGCCTACCTTGGACAATATCATTCGTGACCCCCGCTTCGCGGGCGCCACTCATCGATTCAAAGGAGCTGCGAACTGTTTGTTGCCTCTTCACGGAGAAAGAAAGTTTCTGTCCAGCGCTACACCCTGCTTGTATCCCGTAGCTTCCCCTCAACGAGGACTCGCTGGTGTGAGCGAGCCCTGCAGTCGGCAGGGCTGGTGACACGCTCCCAGCTTGAGACCCACGGGTTGAGGCTCGGGACTTCACCTGCAGCAAGTCGGGGGACTGCGAGGACCAGCATTCTTCAGTCAGCCCAGCTGGTTCCTCTTCCCCCGGCGCTACCGCCCACGGACACGCCCACCGCCTACAAGGATATAAAACCAACATTACTCCCGCCTCGCGGGACGCCGAGCGAAGCCCAGGCAAAGGGCGGGCCGTCTGTGGCCGTCCGGGGACGTACAAGGACGGGACGGGCCCCCCCTCTTTCACCTTGCTCAACACTACAGAAAAAAGTTCTTCTCCTGTAAGAGAATTGGGGAAAGCCAATAACCCATAAACAACAGTATCATATCCATCAAATCCTTGGTGAATCAAGCGATATACAAAATAAATTAATAAACGCCTATCGGTTAATAAATGGGTTTTAAAAAACTGCGATCCCGCACTATATTTATGAAAAGAATGGGGACGGAGAATGCAGTACGGAAATCCTCCGATAAAGCCATAAAACCTGGTCGCATAACCCATACGCCGGCAATTAGTACATACTTCTCCACGCTTACAGCTAAAGATACTCAAGAAACACATACATTAGGCAAAGAAATATCTCTCAACTCTTCAGTAATCATTAGGGAAACCGAAAGTACTTCAATGAAACCTAGCTTACAATCTAAATTGGGTCACCTGGAGCCTGAGTCAAGCAACAAATTATTTTGTACCCCAAAAGATCTACAAATCTTTGACCAGGAAACGTCTAATCTAAAAACCTCAACACCGATAAAAAATAGAGGGAGCTCAATGCTATTTGAAGATTCAAACATTAACAAATCAAACCTAGTGTCACAAAAGTCAGAACCTGGGACAAGCAACAATATCCAGGAAAAAGCATCTCCTCTAATTGTCCCACTTGACCTTTCGTTGGACCCCTTTAATCTTAAAACCAATAATAATATCATTAACACAACTTCACCTATATCTAAAGCCTTGTTCTCACTACAAGAGATTTTGGAATCAGTTCTTTCTTTTCTGGGAAACATTTTAGAAAATTCCGACCAAACTTTGGACGTTCAAATAGGGATATTAAAACATTTAGTTGAAGAAAAAAAGAAAAAAGCCTTCTTCGCAGTAGAGAAAAGTAATTCGCTAACGAAAACCAAACTCGAGCAAAATGACATTCCAAAAGAATATAATAAAGATCAGAAGAAAAGAATACGCGACTTTGGTACTCAAACATCAAATACACAAATACATCAAAATCAGAAGCCGGATAATCTAAACGATTCAACAATATACTCCTTAAAAAAACTTTTTAAAGAAAAACATCAACAAAAAATGAAAAACTTCCCAATATTTACAAAAACAAGTGAAATAAATAATCTTATAAATGATTCTGCACCAGATACTCAGGAAATATATACTACTAATATATCAAATCAAGGAAACTGAGAAACGATAGTTAATAAGAAACAGGAAAATAACACAGAAGGTAGGAAAAGAAGGAGGAAAAAACCAGTAAGAAGGATTCAAAAAAAGAAAATTCGCAAACTAAAATTTCGAAAATCAGTTACTATACATAACTTTGAAGAGGAACAATGTGACGACATAATAAAGTCTCAAAACACTGAAAAGCTAGCAATCAGTAAAAACCTTGAAGAAAAGATGCCACAATTAGATCCAAGAGTTAAAGAATACGTGCCAATCAGACTTTCTGAGGAACCAGACCAAAGCAACAACAAAAATATTAGGGAAGTCAATAACAGGTACAATCAAAGGGAGAAAGAGCTTTCCTCTAAAATTCTACAATTTGAGGAACTTTTTCCTACCGATTCAGCTCCACTTAATAGAGGAAGGATAATACATCTATTACGTCATATAAGGTCTTTACAATCAATGACCAGTAATGAACTTGATCTAGTAATCTTTCCTAATAAAGACAATATCAAACTAGTAAGGGTAACATTCTGGTCGTCTGTTCTTCCAGGGATCATACTCAACGAAAAGGAGACACTACATAAACATGGATATGATGTGGTTGAAAGAGTAGAACCTACGGTCGGTAAAACTCCAATTTGGTATAACGCTCAAATACGTGCAATTTCTAATTCACACGTCAAAGAATACCAGAGAAATTTCGACGCGATAGAAGATCAAGAAATCACGTACTTAGGTACACACTCTATAGGGCAAGAAAATCTAAAAATTTTGGTGGATAAAGGACAAAGGGCAGTTTGGTACCATGTACCTAAGGAACCCGATAATAGTAACAGCATAAAGTCCTGGGCTTGGGTCTCTGAGGCTCTGAATAGTAATAAAATCACGAACACTCAACAACAATCTGTTTAGCACCGGCTTAAAAATTACATCTTGGAATATCGCAGGTAGAATTAAGAACAAACTGTCTACGACCATGAGTAACTTGCCAGATATTCTGATCCTACAAGAAACGTGGGCAACTGAACCTATCACTCTTAAAAGCTATTATGTATATGAAATCCCAGCAACACCTACTAAACAAGGACACGCTAAAGGTGGTTTGGCCATTTTATTGAGAGAAGAATATTTGTGGGCGCAGGAAATAGTAGATACTAATCTAGAAAACTTACAGTGCATTAAAATCTCCGCAAAAACACATAGCACGGCCCCCCTAAAGGCAATTCTCCTCTTTAACGTATATGCCCCTCCAGGTAAAAAGCATGATACAATATTCCTAGAAATCATGGAAAAGATCATGAAAATAA
Source organism: Lissotriton vulgaris (assembly GCF_964263255.1). Lineage (NCBI taxonomy): Eukaryota > Metazoa > Chordata > Amphibia > Caudata > Salamandridae > Lissotriton > Lissotriton vulgaris. Next base: position 30,845,841 of record NC_141687.1, on the reverse strand, counting down.
CAGAAAACCACCCTTATTCGTCCTTCTTAATCGCTGGCGATTTCAATAGTAATATCTCTAATTCTGAAATCAATAAGTGGGCAAAACTATTCTTAGAAGAAGGTATGGAAACTATAACCCCGCAATTTCCTGAGGGTATATTAATCGATAAAAGAGGTAAATTACTATTATCAACATTGACTAATCTGAATGGAGTAATAGTGAATGGTAACATGGAAGGGGACATCCCAGCAAATTATACCAGACGGGGTAACAGGACTTTATCCATTATAGACTACATTATTAGCAGTATGGATCTGCTAGATACAGTTACGTATTTGCTTAACCAGTTTTGCCAAGAGAGCGATCATGCACTAATGCATTTAACCACAGATTGGATACCTAAATCTTCTCCAACCTGTCACATCATCTACCATAAAAGTAATATAGTGATAAACAGCGAACATAGACGCATCTTCTGGAATTCTTCGACTCTCGATAAAATTACTTCACTGATTGATCACTCTCAATTTTTAACAAAAACATTTTCTGAAAATCCTATTGAAAACTTTGAATTTATCATAAAAGATTTCAAAAACCTCATTTTAAATATGACAATAAAGGATGCAGTAGGTAATAGTAAGAAGAAAGACAAAAATATGCGTACCTCTAAGAACTCTGAAGTAAAGAAAAAGTTAAATAAACTCATACGCGCCCAATACATGAATTCTACGCCATATATGAAGAAGGAAATAAATAAACTGAAAAATCAACTGAGATGTGAGAATCAAAGAAATAAAAAAGCCTTACAAGATCGTAATTGGGTCGACATTCAGATAGCAGCGAATAAGTATAACCAGCGCAAATATTGGTTTTTAATTGCAAAACTAACTGGATCAAAAAAGAAATTACAAACAATACTGGTCCCTCCGAACGACTGGGAAACTTTTCTGACAGATCTTTACAAAGCAAATTTAATAATACCATCTGAAAGTAGTGAGGTTAATACCACAGGAAAAGATAAATGTCCAATATTTAAAACTACAGCTATATCGGTTGAACTGAATATACGTAATGCAAGAACTACGGGTGCTTCTGGCCCGGATCAGATTACGATCAAAGCATTGTAAGTCGCCCCGAAGGAATGGAGTCAGTTGCTATACCCCCTTTTCAATTATATCTTTGATACTGGCCAGGTACCAAAATCATGGCAGGGAAGCATCATCATCCCCATTCACAAAAAGGGAAGCAAAACTCAAGCAAGTAATTACCGCCAAATAGCACTCATGGACGCTGCGGGAAAAGTATTTGCAGCAGAAGTGCTATATCGCCTGAAAGAATGGGCCTTTACGACAGGTCTGATACCCATGTTTCAAGTAGGTTTCAGACCTAATCACTCGGTAACAGACAATATTGCAGTTATCCAGGTCATTCTTGATAAATATGTAACCCGAAAAACCCAGGTCGTTTACGCAGCATTTATAGACTACTCTACGGCGTTTGATCGGGTAGACCGACCAACATTATGGAGAAAATTGAGGAGGCTTGGAATACATGAACAACTGCTACAAACTATAGTAAGCTTACATACCAATACCTGGTGTCAAGTTCAAATGGGGGGAGAAAAAGGCCTTACAAAAAGAATTAAAACCGAAAATGGACTAAAACAAGGGTGCCTTCTAGCCCCGATCCTATTCTCCCTCTACTTAAGTGACTTGTCTTACCACCTGCAATTAGGCTCCAGCCTACCTCCAAAAATTGCCAATCAAAGCATACATGCATTGCTCTATGCTGACGACATAGTGTTTTTGGACCTCACTCCTTTCGGATTACAAATATCATTGGATATTCTGCACAATTACTCCAAAGAAAACTACTTAGTACCAAACATTAAGAAAACAAAAGTGATAGCCTTTTCGGGGCGGAAACAAAGCGCCAAATGTACCTGGACGATAGGAGGAGATAATATAGAAGAAGTTAATGATTATCCCTACCTCGGCAGGATCCTTTCTAAAAATTTAACAAACACAACGCAGTTGAAAAATTTACAAAGGAAATCTGATATACATGCCGCGGCCCTCCAGAGACTCTATAGCGCAACAGGGAACAGGCATTTTTCCTCACTGATAAACATCTACAGAGTAAAAATACCACCTGTATTATCCTATGCGACGGAGTACATCCCCATAAAACAATGGGCCTTTATGGATCGCAAAGAAGGAAAAATTTTAAGAAAAATTATGAAAGTTTCAGATGCTGTACCTGTTCAAGCACTGAGATTAGAACTATCAGTCACAAGCTCCTATGCTGTAGCAATTGCAAATGTAATTAGGTGGGCCTACAACTTATTACATGCAAAAGAGAACACTTTAAGGTCATTGCTGAAAAAAGAGACTTTTGGGTCTGACGCTAAAAAGCAAATCTTCTTAGAGAACATGATTGAAGCATTTCGTATAGCAAATATTAACACAGAACTACTGCTTACTTGGACACCAGCGCAAGTAAAACTGTTCCTAAAATGCTTCACCCCAAAATTGAGCTACGAAGTGGACTCTCAACATTGTAACAAACTAGCTACTTATAAACCCTTTGCCGACTCAATAGAATACAAACAAAGCCAGTCCTATATCGGGTTTACTTTGACACATGGCGCAAGGAGGGCAATCGCTATGCTTCGATTGGGCATCCTACCCGTATTAGCATATACCTCAAGATGGCTCCCGGGAGGATCTCCATTATGTACATTGTGCGCAGGGGGCGATCAGACTTTAGAGCATGTTCTATTTGTATGTCCAAACCAGAAAGTAACCTCAGCCCGTACTAGATTCCTAGACCCTATCTATCGCTCCTGTAGAATCACAATGGTGAGAGAACTTATATCTTTGTGCAAACAACCTCCGAACGAATTTGTTTGTTATAATCTGTACAAATTTTTAAAATCTTTTTTACCTTTGTATTGATAAAATTGAATCTCTTTTAAACATGTAAAATGTAAAAAAAAAATTGTGGTCCTCTGTCGAGTACCAACACAAATAAACCTTTTGACTTTGACTTTGACTGATGCTCGGGTGGGCTGTAGGCAATGACCTCCATGCACGTGGTGGTATCCCAAATGTTCCATGCTTCCATGACTGCACTGAAAGCCAAATGGGAACAGAAGGTGGAAAGGGACATGTTTGATAAGGGACGGGTGTGATTCTGGAGTGCACCGAGGCAGTGAAAAGAATCCCCCAATTCAAACATACACAACTTCATTCCCTTCACAGCACCTATTTGTCCCCGGGTAGAGTAGCCTGGATCCACCCCAGTCTGGCGACATGCCAAAGATGCCAGGCGACATAGGCTGACTTCTTCCACAAAGTATAGGTCTACGTCCATTTACACGCTTATTGGAAGACACTGCTAGTCTTCCTGATGGACCTCACGGGACACATGCACATGACCACAGGGAGCCCCTTGCACATGGCAATAGAGGGGTGCTTACTGGGGAGATTTGCGAGGCCGACAAAGGTCAAGGGCACAAATATATTTCCAGACCTGGCTTTACTCATGGGAAAAAGGAACATAGCAATGGACTGGAAGGCTGCAACAGCTCCCTCAGCTTTGAAGTGGGTCCAAGAACTGATAAAATGGTGCACAACAAAAATACACTTTCTAGCTCCCATTCAGACGGGGAGGGTCACCCCACTACGACTGCAGTTCGAGACAAGTCAAATTAAATGCTGCTGTGAACATGCAAGGAGGGAAGATACTACACACAAATGCTGGGTCGGGCTGCAGAAAAGTCCGGCTCAAGCCCAGTGAAAAGGGGCTGATGGCGCGAAAGCGCGCAGTGGGCGTGCCTGTGGCACGCCGAATGCTCGCCAAAGGCAAGCCCGTCTGCACCCGTCCACGCCAGTTCGTCGCCAGACGTCAGACACCCTGCCCCTGTCACTAAACACGGGCTGATCTACACTAAACAAGAGCTGTTAGCCTTTAGAAAAGGGGTGAGTAACTGTAGACTGCTTTGTGGGAATACTTTTGAGGGGCCATTTTGCTGCTTGAGTTGTGGCTTTAGCGCCACCTCCACGCTGCCATCTCACGGTGAACATTCTTGGGCTGAGAAGGCCTTCAAGATTTTTAACCTTAACAGCCGATCCTTGGCCAAACATTATGCAGACATTTATGATCTACTGGAGGACTCCTCCCCTGATGTCCTTTTTCTTACCGAGACGTGGCTCTCGGATATCATGACCGCGGAGCCCGGTCTGGCGCTTCCAGCGGGGTATAGCATCCTCACCCTCAATAGGGCCACAAGAGGAGGGGGCATCGCGGTCATTCATAAATCGGGCTACCCCTGCACTTTTATTAGGCAGACTATACACGGATGTGAATGTGGCCTCTTTAAAGTTACATTCAGTCCAAATTATACCATGTCCGGGCTCCTGGTCTACATACCACCGGGGCCAGCTGCTGACTTTAAGGCTGCACTCGTAGAGGTGGTCAGCATACTGGCAGTTAACGCTGCCAATTTCACAGTCACTGGGGATTTAAACATTCACCTTGATAAATTAGACAACCCTGATGTTGACAATTTTATAGCTGATATGGCAGCTTGCCAACTAGCTCAACTGGTGTCAAGCCCCACCCATACAGCCGGCCACCTGCTGGATCCAGTTTTTTCAAATATACCCAATCTGACTATTCTTGCCCCCATCCCCACGGTGTGGTCCGACCACTATCTGGTCCCTATGCTTCTCTGGAAGATAATTCCCCCACAAAACAAGGACCAGTCATTTTCGCTCAAACGCCCCTGGCACAAGCTTAACTGAGAGTCTTTTCAGGCCCGCTTGTCTAACACCTGCCCTAGCCTGTCCAATGATTCCAACAAGGCATACAGTGCATTTACAGACTGGATTAGCCAGTCACTTGATGGCCTGATCCCTGAGAAATGGTCCCTAAAACCATGAACTCAGAAAAAAGCCTTGGTATAATAGCGACCTAGCCGAATTGCGTAAAAACCGCAAAAGGCTGGAACGCATATGGAGAAGGGACTTTAACACCACCGCAAAAGACATTTACCGAGCGGCAGTTAAAAGTTACCAAAGGGCCATTCAATTGGCATGAGCAACGTTCTATACCGATCAAATCCTGAACAGCGAAAATCCGGCAAAGAGCGTATTTTCAATACTCTCCAGACTAAAATCGCAGCAGACCAATGCGGGGCAGAAAATTCAGTCCAATGAGCAGTGTGAGGACCTTAGCTCCTTCTTTTTTAAGACGGTAGATACCATCTATAGGTCCTTCTCAACCTCAGTTATCACCCCTCGAGTTGCAGGATGTGACCAAACTACCAACATTTTGGAGTCATTTCTACAGACCAGCTGCAAGCTTTATGCAGGCAAATTAAATCTGTCTCTCCTGCTGATCCACTAAAACCTGACCAATTCAGAAAGGTGCTGCCTGCGATTATGCCCTCCCTGAGGCAGGTAATCAATATATTGCTCGCATTGGCAACTGTACCCAAGGCATGGAAAGAAGCTAAGGTGTTACCCTTACTCAAAAAACCTTTGTTAGACCCGGCCAAGGCTGAAAACTACTCCCCAATTTCCCTACTTCCCTGGGCAGCTAAGATCACGGAGGCGCATGTCAACTCATTGCTTTCAGACTTTCTGACCAAGAATGACACTCTGGACGCCTCCCAAAATGGTTTTCGACCTGGCCACAGTACAGAATCTGCTCTCCTGGCTGTGAGAGAGCTTCTTTGGTCTGCCTTAGACGCTGGGCATACGTCGGCGCTGATCCTGTTGGCTCTTAGCGCCGCGTTTGACACAGTGTCCCATGCCATTCTGTTACAACGCCTGGAGGAGGCGGGGATTGTTGGCTCGGCCTTGAAGTGGTTCACCTTGATTCTTAGCGAAAGGTCATTTATGGTCACAGTTCCCCCTTTTTCATCAGGATCACACTCCATAAAACAGGGCGTCCCTCAGGGCTCCTCCCTCAGTCCCCTATTATTCATCTCTATGTCCAACCACTGGCTGCGGTGGCCAGAAATAGGGGACTGACCATGGGCTCCTACGCCGACGATACTCAGCTGGTGGTAACACTCTCTAGCGACACCAAGAGGAAGGCCCTGAAATTTCAGAGCGACCTGGCGGTGGTCGCTGAGTGGATGACCGGTAATTGCCTCCAGCTGAATGCTAGTAAATATGAGGTGTTGTTGGGAAAAGGGCCATGATTTATGGAGTGAACGCTGGTGGCCAGAAAGCCTAGTTAACGCCCCCCTCCCAAGCAGACCGTCAAAAACTTGGGGGTATGGCTGAACTCATCCCTTAGCTACCAAGTCCAAGCCAAAAAGGTAGCGGGGACCTGTTTTGGACTTTTGCGGGGACTTAGACCCTTATTGGGTTTCTTTGATCCACCTACAAGCCAGACCATCATTCAGACATCTATAATGTCCAGATTGGATTACGCCTGCTCCCTGTATTTAGGGGCAAACAAACAAGGCCGAGATTGTGCGATTACAATGGCACAGAATGCAGCAGGCAGATCTTTGATTGGTCTGCGCAGGTCTTGCCCGGTGGCAACCACCATCCCCGGCTACACTGGCTACCTTTAGCCAGGAGAATTGCATTTAAAGCCCTCTGCATCACCTTTAAAACCCTCAAACTTAATACCCCTAGTATCTTGGCCAACATAGTCACTCCCTACGTCCCTACACGTCAACTCCGGTCACTAGGCCAGCATCGGGTGCAGGTTCCAAGGTTTCAGAAAGTACAGGCACGAGGTCCCTCTTTTCGTAATAAGGCAGCCCATCTCTGGAATTCGCTGCCCACCCACATCCGGAGTCATACCAACTACTTGGTTTTCAGGGAGGACATAAAAACCCACCTCTTCCCCACCAAGTAGCTTCTGCCCTTCACTCTGTGTTAGCTGGTTTTGCTGTCAGCGCCGGGACGCCCCTTTGCTGGGGCAGCTGATGCGCTATACAAATTGCAGTAACATAACATAACATAACATAACAAATGTTTGAACACACTCTGGTCAGTAGTGAGAATTTACCCCATGCGCTTTGGGGGACCCAGCTCACCACTGGCCTTCAGCCCTGACCGTGAGGTGTCACACAGATATGACTCCCTATGCGGTCTGTGTAAGTGAGGGCACTGATCCCTTGTCAGGGATGTGCACAGGAGGGTGAGCGGCAACCTGAAATGGGAGTCATGATTGAAATACGATAAGCGGATGTACAATGTTGATGCGAGTGAACCATGAGTTTTATTGTCTGTTCTTTCCAACTGTGGCACAAACTTGGGCCCTGACAACGCATTGAGTTCTGTGACCTCTGTAGGCGTACAGCTTTTAGTACTTCCCTTGATGTCCAAATGTTGATGTCTATTTTTATTATCTAAGAAATGCTAGTAAAGAGCTATTAGAAAAAATCTGTCTCTGGATGTTGAGGGGACTTCAATGGGGATCTCCTTGTTATATCTTTCTCAGTTCTATGGGGGCTCCTGGATGGGGAGGATGGTATGTCCTGTGCTAGTACAGGAGTCATACAAGAAGCACGTCTGCTACCCAGAGGTGGCACAAAGGTTTGTATTGACATCACTTCTGGTTTTATCAGCCCAAAACGCATGCAGTGTTCACCACCGCAGTGCCAGGCTGGCAGAAGAAAACATTCGGCAAGGTGGTAGGGAATGCACCAGGATTTACTCGGGAAGTGGATGCTTGGACCACCAAGCTTTCCTGGGTACAGTGTTGGGTGAGAGAGTTGGGGTATCCTGGGGTGGCGCACTGGTGGCAGATAATTGTCCTGTTCACCGGATCCCTTATACAGGGCTTGGACCAAGTCCAGAGCTGGACATCCATGTGGGATTCATTAAATGGGAGAAGCTGTCCTGAGCTGGTGACTCCCAGCTGATGCACCTTCGTCAAGATGACAGCCTTGTAGGCCACAGAGAAAGCGGATGAAGGTCCAGGACCTCGGCCACCCTCCTCACCATAATAGCAAATAAGGCTCCCTCCTCCATAGCAATGGTCGGAGGACAAAACACACCAGTATCTTGGGAGGTGTCCAGTCAACTGGCATGGGGTCTAAGGGCTGGTACTCATAAGGGTCCAGTAGCCTCTCCCAATAGTCCCCAAGTCCTAGCTCATAGGAATAGGGTTCAGGCTATGCCTCAGAGGGAATGTTCCAATCGGCGTTGGAGTCGGTCTCAGATGACGCCCATCAGGCTCTGTGTTGGAGTAGAGGGTAAGAATGGGAATGGTGCCATTGGAGGGTGCCGGCAGTGCAGAGAGCGTCTGTAGCAGGGATGGGACCAGGGAGGGTCGAGGTGACTCGACTGGAACTGTTCTGGACCATCTATGGATCCAAAGGTCCCGACTGGCGCCGAGGCCAAACCTGCTGGCAAAAGACCTGTATGGGCCCCTCTAGATACCACGGGGCCTGAAGGCACTCCACGAATATGAAGTGCATGACTTCATAAAATTCTCAAAGTTGAGCGAGGGCAGCTCTGGCTCCAGGAAACTAATGGCACAGAGACTATCCAGGTGCAGGCTCAACTGCAGAACCAGGACTCGAGTATCTACCTGTCCTCATCTAATCAGATGACTTCTAGAGGAGAGGCATAATCGCAGACGTCTTCGACTTCTTGCTCTTCTTTGTCTTGTGGGACTTACCAGAATGGGATAACTTCGACTGCAACGAAGATTGATGGTTCTGCGACCGATCCCAGGACCTTCCTTTTGACCGCAATTGAGACCATCGCAGCATCGTAAGTTGAGCGGCAAGGAGCTTCAGGTATCACTCCCTCAAGAACTTGGGGTGCCTGGCGTGATAATCGACGCAAGTCTTGGCATCATGGGCATACTCAGGGCACCAAAGACAGACGAGGTGCAGGTCTGTCACCGACATTTGTCGGTGACAAGTGCCTCAGGGCTTGTACCCAGCCTTCCTTGTTGATATCCTCTGACACCAGAAGCCAATGCTCAAAAATCTTTGTCAAAAAGTCAGTCAAAAAGAGACTGAGATTAGCTCTTTCAAGATCTGCGCTGACTGCAGTGGAAAGAAAAGAACTGATGTCAGCACTTCCAGCATGAATGAAGCACACAATGGCACGTGGAGCCAAACAATGCCCCCTCCCAGCGCAAAGGGGTACATCTAAGAAGAGGAATCTGTGGCTAGAAGTCTCTATCAGATGCTGTTTTTTACTGCCACAGTACAGGCACTTTTCGAAAAGTGAAGGCATTTTGACCAATGGGGGCCATTAAGTTTTGGAGGGAGGGGGTGGATGGGACACACACATACATATACACGTACACATATCACTAACAATCATACATTCACACATGCGCTCTCACATAAACACATTCATTCACAACACTCTTTCCCAAACATTCACCTGGATGCACGCACCAAACAATAATTTAAAAAGAAAACAAGCCACACACTTACCTGCAGCCAGCTGTGCCTCTGCAGTTTCAGAAGGCATGAGACTGCTGCTTTCCCTTGGTCAGCCAATGATGGAAGGCAGAAGTCTCAACGTCATCACAGAGTGTGTTGGGGTCAGTAAATGTAAATCCAGTATTTTTAAAGTGCACAGCGACCCGGAGGCATTCCGGCGCTGGGGGCCCTTGGGAAGATTAAGCAATGTATTGCCCAGAGTCACATGGTGCTGGGCAGACCCCTGCCGCCGGGGCTGGGGATCGAACCGTGAGTCCCCTGTCCGGTGTCAGTCATCCTGGCCACGGCGCCACACCTCTTCCCTGAAGACTACCGACCCCACCCCACTCTGTGATGAAGTGTCACTGATTGGCACGTGACCCTGGGCGCTTCCGGGCTTAAAACTGAAGCGCCCAGGTGAAAGACAATCAGTGAAGCTAACCCTTGTCACTGAAGGGAGGGCCTCAGGGACCTTTGCTGAGCCGGGGACGTCACACCCACCGGAGCTATGACTTCCTCAGCCTAGCAAAGTTCAGTTCAGGCAGCCAGGAGTCATCCTTGGCATGGCTATAGGGGATACAGTTGTTGTTACTTTCCCTTCTTTTTTCCTTATTACCTTCTATTCCTTCCTCTTTGATTGTTTCTGCGCAGCTCACGGCCAGTCCGAGCATGTCGTGCCCCCTCTCGTTAGATATGCTGATATTTTTGGGCAGGCCTACCTTCAGTTGACTCAAGTCGTCGTGTCTTAGATATTTGTTTTCCTTGATTCCTTGGGCCTTTGCCTCTTTGTATGCATCTGTCTTGTCTGATGCCTCTGTTGGGGTTGCATCCCTGCTACCATGGCTTTTTCCGTGGACTAATGGGTCTCCGCAGTCCCTGCAGTCAGGCTTCAGCTGCTGACATTGCTGCTGTTTTGCCAACTGATGTTCCATTTGATGGACCTTGAAAGGTTGAAGTGGATTGGGAAGATTAGTTACTTTGTTACTATTTAAGCACAGTACCAGCACAGCATCCCTTATGAATGAAAATGTTGCATATATTTTAGGCTGGTAACTTGACTTGGGCAAGATGGGATCACTGCTTGCTCTACTAGCTGTACCATGGACGATGGATGCGAGCGGGCCATGTAGATGTTGTACAGGGTCAGGCTGATGGTGGATCCTTGTGGGACTGCACAGGTGGCTGGAGTTGGTTCTGAGAGGAATGGAGGGAGTCTGACTCGTTGCGTTCTACCGGAGATGAAAGAGGATCCAGCGGTACCAGTGTGAGTCCTGCAGCCTCTCTGCCCTCCATCGAGGTTGCCCTGACCCTTGGATGTGCCTCGGTCTAGCGCAACCAGATGCCCACGGTTGGGGCTTCATGACTCTAAGCACTACATTTCCATTTAATCTTTAACAATTCATAACTCAAGTTCTACTTATTGGATTTTTGTTGTTTTGGTCTTGATTTACTTATAGAGTTATTGCCTATTTTCCTAAACTTGTTTAAAGTCCTTTTTTAGTGCGTTCATTGTGATATTGTGTGTGTGTAGCACAAATACTTTACACATTGCCTCTTTAGATAAGTCTTGTTGCTCGGTGCCAAGCTAGCAGAGGGTGAGCACAGGTTATCTTTTACTGTGTATCTAGCTTACCCTGACTAGAGTGGTGGTTCCTACTTGGACAAGGTGCATACCTCTGCCAACCGGAAACCCCAGTTCTAACAGTTACCAACTGCTCTAGAAGGTGGAAACACCTTCACAGAGGAAAAGGGCTCCCTGTGGAACCCTTTCCATTTGAAAATGAAAAAAATTATGGTTTGCATGAGAGTGTGCACTGCCAACTCATAAGCAAACTTTTTATTAAAAAAGTACTTTTCTCCCTCTTAAATTCAACCCAGTTTCCATACGGAAACACATCTGGGTCGTTTTGAATTTGAATTTGAATTTAAAATATTTCTATAGCGCGACGTTCACCAGACGGTTTCTTGGCGCTTTTGGGAACATGGACTGCAGAAACAGAGGGATAAACAGAAATCAATTCAGAATTGAATTTACAGTAGAAAAGCTTGGCTGAACAAAAAAGTCTTCAGGCCCTTACGAAAGAAAGAATAATCTTTGGCCAGACGTAGGTGGGCAGGAAGGGAGTTCCAAAAGGTGGGTGCCAGAAATGAGAATTTGGACCCACCCCATTTTTTTCTCTTGAAACGGGGAACCTGTAGGAGAGCTTGAGACGAGGACCGGAGCTCCCTAATGGGAACATATTCCTTCAACAGGGCAGAGATAAAAGCAGGGGCAGTTCCCTGGCGGGACTGAAAGACCATACAGCCCATCTTAAAAAGAGAACGCTGCCGAATAGGCAGCCAGTGTAGAGCCTTTAAAAGTGGCGTGGAGTGATGAGAGCGGGAAAGGCCATAGACTAGCCGAGCCGCCTGATTCTGCACTAGCTGGAGTTTTCTTAGACTGTAGGCCGGGATGCCGTTGTAAAGGGCATTGGCGTAGTCCAACCGGGAGATCACAAGGGCAGACATAATTAGTTTTAGTGCCAGAGGGGAAAAGAAACGAGAGACAGTGCGAATAGTACGGAGAGTGAAAAAACAGGAAGAGACAACAGAGCTAACTTGTGAATGAAGAGTGAGAAGGTTATTCATTCTTATGCCAAGGGTCTTGACGGTGGGGGAGGGAGTGGGAGAGGGACCAAAGGAAGAGGGCCAGAAGGAAAAAGAAGTCCAGGGACTGGAGGAGCCACCCGTGAGAACCAGCTCAGTCTTGTCTGGGTTCAACTTCAAATGGTTGTGGCTCATCCAATCCCTGATGAAAATCATAACAGTTTGAAAATTAGAAATAGAATGAGAAGAGGGAGAAAGATCAAAGACGAGCTGGAGGTCATCTGCATAGTTATATACAGTGACCTCCAGCTGCTGGAGTGCAAAGATAAGAGGGTAGATATACAGATTAAACAAAAGAGGGGAAAGAGAAGAGCCCTGGGGAACACCACAGGTGATCTTAAGGGGAGTTGATGTGAAGTCCCCCAGCCGGACTGCCTGGGTGCGGTCCTGCAGGAAGGACGAAAGCCAGACCAGGGCTGAGCCCCCGATTCCCGCCGCTCTGATACGTGAAAGCAAGATGGAATGGTCCACCGTATCAAACGCGGCGGAAAGATCGAGGAGTACCAGAGCCTGGTGTTTGCCCTGGTCCAAGCCCTCCCTGAGTTCGTCCTGGACCGACACCACAACGGCTTCCGTCGAATGCCTGGGCCGAAATCCCGCTTGACAAGATGCCAAGCCGCCAGTTGCTTCCACGTGAGCACTAAGTACCGACGTGGTATATCGCTCAAGCACCTTGCCTAAATAGGGTAGCAAGGAGATGGGCCGATAGTTAGTTGGGGAGGATGGGTCAGCACCAGGTTTTTTTAAAATAGGTACAATAGAGGCCGATTTAAGGGCGGGAATTACAACCCCTTGTGCAAGAGAGCTGTTAAGAAAGGTGATCGGGGGCTGAGTGCAGACTGAGTAGATCCGTTGAAGGATGTGGGCCGGACAAATGTCGGCCGGGGAGCCCGATTTTACCTTGGGAAGTAAACTCAAGAAAACTTCTTCCGTCAGAGGGGGAATCAAAAGTAGGCAGGATTGAACAGAGGGGGGGAGGGGATCAACATAGCTAGAGGAGGGGGGGGGGATGTTAGTCTTGATCTTAAAGATTTTGTCCAAAAAGTAATGATTCAGAGAATCACATAGGGCCTGGGTGGGAGGGAGGTTGGGGCTGGTCCTATCTGAGAAGGCCAGCTCATTGACGATATTGAAGATTTCTTTCGATTTATTTTCAGACACTAAAATTTTGGCAGAGAAGTGAGCAGATTTTGCTTCTAAGATAGATTTTTTATATTCCTGTAGTAATGCTAGGTAGCGCGTTTTCTGTACAGGGCAATACTTCCTTCTCCACAGTCTCTCAGCTCGCCGGAGGGACAGCTTTTTTTCCTTTAAATGGTCGTTAAACCACCGGTTTGCCTCCTTAGGTCTTTTGGTCGATATCCGGCGTAAAGGGGCTATTATGTCACATCCCTCCGTGAGCCAGGAGTCAATCGCGACAGCTTGTGAAGAGGATGGTAAGCCAGTCAGATCTGGGGCGGAATTTAGCAAAGAGGATGATAGGACAACAAGATCGGCACGATTCCAACTTCGTGCCCAAGTGTTTTTTTGTGGCAGAGTCTTAGTGACAAGATTAATATGGAGGGAAAAAGAAATAATAGCATGGTCCGACCATGGGCATGGGGACACTAGCAACGAAGAAATGGCATAATTAAGGGACCAGACTTGGTCGAGCACGTGGCCACGTACATGAGTTGGGACATTGATGTGAGAGGTAAAATTCATTGATTGCAGTGATTCAGTAAATTGCTTAGAAGCAGGACATTCAAATGGGTCATTGGGCCAGTAATTAAAATCCCCTAGTACTAAGACTGAGGCATGATTGACCGCCAATGTAGCTAGTAAATCCTGGAAAGCTGATATAAACAAAGGAGTGGGCTGGGGCGGCCGATAGGTTAGCAAGCAGATGAGCGGGGGAGAGAAGGTAGAAGAACGGACCACTAGGTGCTCTGTGGAGTCGATGAAAGTAGAAGGGAGGAGCTGAAAGTTATACTCCGACCTGGTTTTGGAATAAATATATCTTTCTTTGGAAATCAATCCACGGAGTCCGTGCCTGCTTGATTTGAAAGCTTGGACAGTTTTTTTATATTTTTGATTAGTGGATATGGAAGTACTTTATTCGATTAAATTTCATCATAAAAGTATACCATCTTATACAGTTAAAAAGATAAAAACAAGAACCCACCAATCCTTGTGTACAAACATCAACACGTTAAAACCACTATTCTAAAAGCAATAAGATATACATTAAAAACAGATACATGACAGCCTAAAATCATCCTAACATAAATCCATCAAACAATTAGGTTGATAAGGGGGTGGATTTTACCCTCTGCATACGTGTCTGCCAAGCACTACCCAAGAATTTGGCTACCCCACACACCATGGCAAGGGAAGATGTGTCGGTGCTGAGGACCCGCAAGGCCATTTTATGACACCTGAGGCTCAGCCCCAAGCATAATGGTTTTAACCATATCTTTCTTGCGCCCCTGTAGGCCGGGCAAGCGAAAAGGAAATGAGCCACAGACTCTTTGGGGGCTGCACACCCTGGACAGGATTTAGGTACACTGCCTGGGTTGTTCCATCCAGAGGTGAAATCATTCACCGGGAGGGTCCAGAACCTGATTTTTAGGGAGAGTGATCTATCCAATGGTTTTTCTATAAAATCTAGGAAAGGTTCACGTTTCCTTGCCAATTTAAACTCAAGGAACCGCTCTGTAAGGGGACCCCCTGCACCTCTAGATGTGGCCTCCTCCTGAACCCAATCCCAGGAAAGTTTCTTAATCACTAGCTTAGAGGGAGGTGTTTGGCTCATCCATGATTCACTCAGGCCCAATTTTAAAACCAGATGCCTCAAATTGCTCAACCACTTGATCTTATTCCCCGAGTTGAGCAAAAAGATGTTCGTCTAGAACTGCTGCGTAGTTATGGAGCTCCTGGGTCCTTCTGAGTCGTACCCAGAAAAGTAGCGGCCGCACGCGAACTACATCTTTTAAAGAGCGCCTGCCCATGTCTTGCTGTAGTGGATTTAGCGGGGTGGAAACTGGAATGGCTACCAGGTCTCTCAAGAACTTATTTTCAGATGTAACTAGATCAATTATGTTCTCTGACCCCCACAGCTCGGATCCGTATAGGGCCGATGGTAATGCTTGGTCTTCATACACAGCGAGAGCCGATGCTACCGGTTTACTTGTTGACTCCTGCTGTTCCCTCAAAATAGCCCCTGACACTCTATTTGATTTAAAAGCATTTTGGCCAAATGATCTTTCCAATTCATCCGGCTATTAACCCTGACCCCCAAGTAGTCGAATGAATCTACCAGCTCCAAGGGGGCACCGTTAAGCGAAACATTGTTCCTGAATCTCTTGGAGGGTGATATGGCCATAAGCTTTGTCTTGGAGGTATTGATGGTAAGGCCTCTATCCTTGCAGAACGCACTGATACGATCCAAGAGCTATTGAAGGCCTATGGGGGTTTTAGAGATAAGCAGGGTGTTGTCCGCGAAGAGCAGGGAAGGTGTTTTTTCCCCTGCCAGGGATGGCGTGTCGGCCGCTTCCTCCCTCAGGTGATCCACTACACCATTCACAAAGAGGGAGAACAGGGTCGGCGCCATGACACATCCCTGGCGGACTCCACTCCTCACAGGCACCCTCTCTGTCAGTTGCCCCTGGGAGCCCCATCTGATCCTAGCATAATTCCCCTCGTGAAGTTTCACAATAAATCCCAAGAGAGACCCCGGGAAACCCATCTTCTCTAGGGTATCCCACAGCCTGGCACGAGGAACTAAATCAAAAGCTGTTTTGAGATCTATAAATGCCAGGTACAGGCTGCCCTTAACGATGGTCACGGCCTTCCAATAGATCGCAAAAAATCGGAAGACCTGATTCCATCGTGCCCACTTTTTGTCTAAAACCCGCTTGAAAATGGGAAAGAATATTCTCCTCTTCCATCCAGACACCCACCCTTGAGATGATGACCCTGCCCACCACCTTCTGGATCACGTCTATTAGACTGATCGGTCTGTAGTTGGCAGGGTCATCTCTCGCATCCTTCTTATACAAGGTTCCAACCTCTGCTCCTTTCCACGAATCCGGCACTGGGTAGCCCTTAGAGATCAAACTCATTGTTAGGGCGATAAGTCTGGCCCAGACTACAGGTTCGTCCAGGAGGAGGTCCCCAGGTAGCCTGTCAGGGCCCGCCGCCTTCCCCGGGGTTAGATGTTTAATGGCCAATGTTACCTCAGTGGTCAAAAATGGTTCTACGAGCACCGATGGCACTTGGCCCTCGCTGTCAGAGGCTGTAGGGGGAGAGGGGCGTATTGCATCTGCTCCACCATACAAAGCAAGGAAATGAGAATACCATTATTGTTCTGTTATACGATTACTAATAGGAGCCATGCTCCGCCGCCTGGCTTTATTAATCAATTCCCAGAACAGTGAAGAATTCTTCATATGGGATGCAGATTTAAGGTCCTGCCAATGTTGTTCATCCCACTCACGTTTGGCTAACACTAATGACCTGGCATAAACCTTCCTAGCCGCTCTAACTAGTGAAGGATTCTTTTTAAGCAGGGCGGCTGATAGTTCCTTCCTTTTTTCCCTGCACTAGTCCGTGTGCCAAGGGTTACTGGGTTTTGCCTGTTTGTGGTTCAGTTTACACTTATTGCCCTGAGTGGAGAAATAGTGGCCCACTTTCTCTATTGCATTTTTATAGGCCAGCGAGAAAGACGGGCCCTGAACACTGCCATTTGCTAATTCGAGTTCCTCTAGGTCTACAATCAGATCTGCTAAGTGAACCTTAATCCTATCGAGGTTCCCTTCCTGGGATTGAACCTTATCCCATTTCAGCCTACGATTGGAATTAATAGGGACGACCTCCTTGGTTGTCCTCAGGGGGGCTTTATTCCCAATTCCATTTAATGTGCCCCACCATAACTTCATACATAAGGGGTTGTGGTCACTGTCCTTAGAAGGTACTACCTCCATGTCAATTAGATCTCGCCACAAGGTGACGTCAAGTAAGATATATAATCTATTCTCGCCGGCCATTAAGCCTATTAAAGGTGTTTGCCCCGTCGCGGTCTGAGCTTGTCCTGCCATTTAGCGCTCTTAGGTTGTATTCCATGGTCAGGGCATTGATCTGTATTGCACTTGGAGACCATTTTCTGATTGGTGCTAATGACAGGGCCGGTATAGACCATCTAGAGTTCTCCTCCTCTATACCCGGGGGATCATCCCTACTTCGGGGTTCAAATGTACAGTTGAAACCCCCTCCCACTATGATTTTGGAGAGCGGGGGGCATTTAGCTAATACCTGCTCAAGGGTCGCTAATGTACTTGACATTTGATCCCCTGGGGACCCTCTTGCATAAACATTGAATAGGTCTATCCTACTCCCCTTGTTGTGCCCTGAGAATGAAAGATGTAAAATATCCTCGCTCACTGGTTCGTGGACAGTGATATCCCAATTCAGTGCAATCTTTATTCATATATGAAGGCCCCCAGCGGGTCTGCCCTCCCCGGAGCTTAGTGCGGGCGAGGAGAAGGTTGCATACCCTGATTTGTACACTGGGAGCAAACTCCAAGTCTCTTGGAACATGCAGATATCGAACTTCTCGATAAACGCGTTCCACTCTGGTAAAACCATCTTTTTTTGCAGCCCAGCGACATTCCAAGATAGCAAGTATAGCCCCCTATGAACCGTAGAGGACAAGTCTAGTGTAACTCCCTTATTCCCACCCTGCTCACAAAGATTTAGCTCAGTGGTATCTACTAAGAGACTTGTTGGCCTCGGGTTGAACTACTGTCACTGTTGCACCCCAAAGGATTTGTCGTTTTTATCTCGCTGCTACCTGAGTTGGTCAAATGATCCTGTCCCTCGTGGCGTCATTCAACCTGCTCCAGTACACTGAACCTATTCCTATGTGGGAAATGTGAGAGTAGTGGGGGGGTGGCAGATGGCTAACCTCCCACGGGGTTAATCCGGGTATAAGGATAAAAATATGAAAGATGCAGAGGGAAGATTTGGATGTTTGCCCAAGATGGTGACGTACTACAGATATAGTCTACCGCGCTTGTACTCCTAAAGTTGATCACTACACAATTCCCTGCGATGTTTTTAGCCCCAGACCCAATCCACCCAACCCTTCTTACACAGAGTATTTCCCCCGAAACATTGGGAGGAAGGGGCCTATTTACATTAAGCCATTGTATGCATTTGTTTTTTAGTTCGGAATGATCCTCACTTTTACCCTGGCTTAAGGGAGGAACCCCCGCTAAAACCACCACGTATGGTAAGGACTCAACCGGAAGGTTAAGGGTGGACAAAGCTGTTTTTTTAGGTTTCGCCTATTATCATTCGCTTGCGAATGTAATAGGCGAACATTCAAGTGCTCAATCGACTCGTGAAACCACTGCGGTTTTCTCACAATGCATGTGAGTCACGTGACCACAAAAGCGGGTCACGTGACCACACAAGCACGCGCATCTCCCTATTCCGCCCGCCACACTTCTCCTCCCCTCGCTCGTATTCCCGCCCCCCCAACAGGCTCTCCCGCCCCCATCTGGCTTCCCTCCGGCCTCTCTCCAGGCCATGTTCCCTCCCCTGCCAGAGTCCACCCCGCCCCTAATTTATCTCTCACATCAAAGCCCCCAGGACCCCCTCCCCCGCTCCTGATCATCTCAGACCCCCACCAACCCCCCGTCATCCACATCCTCGCGTTGCAGCTCTCTCGTCCCGGGCTGCTCGCCCTCTCCTTCGGTCCTTGCAGACCCCCTTACTGTCCGCCACATCCCCTCACCCCAACCACCACAGAACTCCGCCGTTTCTTCATGGACCCTTCAAAACACCAGATGCCATCGCCCTATAACCCTAGGAAACTACGCAGATCCCCCTCTAACTACCCAGACTCAGTCATAACCCTTCCCCTCAGCCCTCGCTCACCCCCGCCAGATCTCCAGCTCACGGCGCCCCCCCTGCAGACTCCTGCAGTATCTTAAAACCCCCCTCCGCGCATGAACCGAGACCCGATGAGGCTCCGCTCCAGCCTGCCCTCTTACATCCGCCTAATCTCCCCCTCAGCGCTTGGCGCCCTTCAGGCGCTACACAAATGGTTAACCTAGATATCTTCTCAGAACCCATCAAACCATTTCCGATCCACTCAGCTCCTCCATACTCCCCCTGTCCGCTCTCTTACAGACTCCTCAGGATAAGTCTATCTACAAACCCTCTCAGGCTCCTTCAAACCAGCTCCAGTCTAACACAGACCCCACGCACCGCAGAGCACTCAGGTCTCTGAATCCACAGACCAGTCAAGCAAACCTCCTCACCTAAGACGCTTCAGACAGTCTTAACGATGACGCCAGACCCCCTCAAACCATATCCGCTCTCATAAACTCCATACAACTCAGACCCCCTCAAACCATATCCACTATACAAACCCCACCCCAGACCCCCTCAAACCATATCCGCTCTCATAAGCTCCTTACAACTCAGACCCCCTCAAACCATATCCACTATACAAACCCCGCCCCAGACCCCCTCAAACCATATCCGCTCCCATAAACTCCATAAAAATCAGACCCCCTCAAACCATATCCACTATACAAACCCCGCCCCAGACCCCTTCAAACCATATCCGCTCTCATAAACTCCTTACAACTCAGACCCCCTCAAACCATATCCACTATACAAACCCCGCCTCAGACCCCCTCAAACCATATCCACTATACAAAGCCCGCCCAGACCCCCTCAAACCATATACACTATACAAACCTCGCCCCAGACCCCCTCAAACCATATCCACTATACAAACCCCGCCCCAGACCCCCTCAAACCATATCCGCTCTCATAAACTCCATACATCACAGACCCCCTCACTCTTCAGCCCCCTCCAGACTAACTTTCACGGCCATCTGTTCCCCAGCTCCAGCACCTCCCCTCTCTTTCCCGGCACACAGCCTTACTTGGATTTCTCCTCCCCCTCCCCAGCCAGATTCCGCCAGGCCATGTTCCCTCCCCTTCCAGAGTCCACCCCGCCCCTAATTTATCTCTGAAATCAAAGCCCCCAGGACCCCCTCCCCGGCTCCTGATCATCTCAGACCCCCACCAACCCCCCGTCATCCACATCCTCGCGTGGCAGCTCTCTCGTCCCGGGCTGCTCGCCCTCTCCTTCGGTCCTTGCAGACCCCCTTACTGTCCGCCACATCCCCTCACCCCGACCACCACAGAACTCCGCTGTTTCTTCATGGACCCTTCAAAACACCAGATGCCATCGCCCTATAACCCTAGGAAACTACCCAGATCCCCCTCTAACTACCCAGACTCAGTCATAACCTTTCCCCTCAGCCCTCGCTCACCCCCGCCAGACCTCCAGCTCACGGCGCCACCCCTGCAGACTCCTGCAGTATCTTAAAACCCCCCTCCGCGCATGAACCGAGAGCTGATGAGGCTCCGCTCCAGCCTCCCCTCTTACATCCACCTCCTCTCCCCTCAGCGCTTGGCGCCCTTCAGGCGCTACACAAATGGTTAACCTAGATATCTTCTCAGAACCCATCAGATTGTTTCAGATCCACTCAGCTCCTCCATACTCCCCCTGTCCGCTCTCTTACAGACTCCTCAGGATAAGTCTATCTACAAACCTTCTCAGGCTCCTTCAAACCAGCTCCAGATTCACACAGACGCCACGCACCGCAGAGCGCTCAGGTCTCTGAATCCACAGACCAGTCACGCAAACCTCCTCACCTAAGACGCTTCGGACAGTCTTAACGTTGACGCCAGACCCCCTCAAACCATATCCGCTCTCATAAACTCCATACAACTCAGACCCCCTCAAACCATATCCACTATACAAATCCCGCCCCAGACCCCCTCAAACCATATCCGCTCTCATAAACTCCTTACAACTCAGACCCCCTCAAACCATATCCACTATACAAACCCCGCCCAGACCCCCTCAAACCATATCCACTATACAAACCTCGCCCCAGACCCCCTCAAACCATATCCACTATACAAACCCCGCCCCAGACCCCCTCAAACCATATCCGCTCTCATAAACTCCATACATCTCATACCCCCTCACTCTTCAGCCCCCTCCAGACTCTCATGCGTCACAGCTTTCTCTCAGACCCCCTCACCCCACAGAGTCCTAGGCCCTTCCGACTACAAATCCATCTTCGAACCCTCAGAAGTACTTAAACCCATGCCCTCGGGCACTCTTGATCTGCACCCCACCCCTTGTACACCTCCACAGACACCCCAAGCTCTCCTTTCCTCCACTCTGCCGGCCGCCCTGGGGCTGGGATCGGGTCATGGGCTCTGCTCCCTCGGAGTCCCCCCTTCACAATCCTGTAACCCCTGTTATTTAGACTGACGCTAATTACACATTGGATTACATATGTGGCAGCAACAGCACAACACTTTCTTTCCCTTGTAGCGCAGCGTAAACTTTTTCGTGCACTTGAGGGGGCTCTGTACCATCGGATGGTTCTCTAGGTTCGGAATTCAACACATGATAAATGGCACCTATCACAGGTTTTCCTTTTCCAAATGGGGGATAGCATGCACATTTGGTGCTTTGGACACCAGAATCTGTATGTCCTGGGGGTAAACGACTTTTTCATTTACAATGACATTACTTGATTAATGCTTCACGAAGGGAAAAAAAACAATAACATTTAAGTATTTAAGTATTAATTATTTAAAAAAATTAAAAGCCATTGTTTATTGTAATA
Organism: Lissotriton vulgaris; assembly: GCF_964263255.1. Lineage (NCBI taxonomy): Eukaryota > Metazoa > Chordata > Amphibia > Caudata > Salamandridae > Lissotriton > Lissotriton vulgaris. The sequence goes on along the minus strand of NC_141687.1, from coordinate 30,824,079 downwards.
TCAATACATCTAAGTCACGTCAATACAAAACATGTATTCATATACTAGGAGTACAGAGGGATTTACAGGACCAGGTCGCCCTCCACTCAAGCAATCCAAAAGACAACAAGACCTAGTCCGCAAGGCAATCGTTTAGTGTATATCTGTGGGTATGTGTGGATATGTCTAAAGATCATTCCACCACACCTTTAAGTTTAACAATAGGTGTATTGCTCCAGATACTTGCCAGTAAGTCATAAAAGTAGCCAATCTCTGATACATCTAACTTTAGACAACACAGGACATACATTCACAAGAGAGACGACACATGAAAAAATGTGTGAGTAGCTAGAAGACACCTCACGGGCGCACCACCATTGGGGCCCCTGGTTGGTACTCACCAGGGTGGCCCTGTTCTCATCATTGGTATCAACTAGCTTAACGGAAACGTGACCGACTCCCAAAAGGAAAAGACAGTGAATGGTGCAGTGGACACAAACTTATATGTGACAAGGACTAACAACGTTCAACATATAACAAAACAAATACTGAGCGCACAAGAATAAGGACCTCTTTATTTGTATTCTCCTGTCCGCTAACAGTAGACACATATATAAAACAAAGAGAGAAGCGAATACTCCCTATCGATTCGCTTACAACTCGCTAAGAGGTCCTTATTCTTGTGCGCTCAGTATTTGTTTTGTTATATGTTGAACGTTGTTAGTCCTTGTCACATATAAGTTTGTGTCCACTGCACCATTCACTGTCTTTTCCTTTTGGGAGTCGGTCACGTTTCCGTTAAGCTAGTTGATACCAATGATGAGAACAGGGCCACCCTGGTGAGTACCAACCAGGGGCCCCAATGGTGGTGCGCCCGTGAGGTGTCTTCTAGCTACTCACACATTTTTTCATGTGTCGTCTCTCTTGTGAATGTATGTCCTGTGTTGTCTAAAGTTAGATGTATCAGAGATTGGCTACTTTTATGACTTACTGGCAAGTATCTGGAGCAATACACCTATTGTTAAACTTAAAGGTGTGGTGGAATGATCTTTAGACATATCCACACATACCCACAGATATACACTAAACGATTGCCTTGCGGACTAGGTCTTGTTGTCTTTTGGAATACAAAACATGTGACATTACAAATACTAAAAGTGTCACATATGCTAAAGTTAAAAGTATTGGCATTGTCAATAACAATATATAAATATAAAATGTCATTTACAAAACTCATAGCTCCAACTTTCCAAATGCGAAACCTATTGGCAACGCCAGTGCTTGTTATATATATACTGGCAGCCCGTCCCGACGTTGTCCGGGTATGAATTGCTGCCGGCCAGTAGTATGGTGTTTTGTAGGATTTCGTTTTGATAGCATTTCTTATCTGTGACAGGCCGGTGAAACGCTCCGATTCACAGTGCACTGCTGATGCACTTAAGAGTGCATGTTCAGTAGTGTGTGAACTTGAGTTTCCCCACTTTATTTTTCCTTGCAATATTAAATAGCGCGATCTCGACAACATAACATGAGAACAATTTACATTACAGAAGAACACATTCATTTGTGGTAGGCACGGGGAGACAAAGCGATTTGCCTGGAATCACAGGATGTTGAGCTGATGCCGAGCTCTAAAGTTCGCAGTTCTAGAACTTGTGGCGGGAGGTGTGTCAAAAAGCGTATGTCGGTGCTGGCCATCAATGAGAGAGACCTGTGCATTTTTCATATGGGTGGTGAAAAAATATGAGTATGTTGCTGGAGATGTGGGCCGCCGTGCCATAAATGTACTAACCGGGGAGGGTAAACACCCAATATTCCGCAACTTTCTTTCCGCATACCATCACTCCGCATATTTTCATTACGAAAGTACCATGACTCCGCAATGCCATTATAACGCATGGCATTACATTTTATATGCTTTTACCACGCATACATTTACAACGAAATTCGTTGTAAATGCATGAATGGTAAAAGCATGTTTTTTTATGTTTGGATAAGGTAAGTATGGGTATAGGGGTATATGTTTTGGGGTACTGAGGGATATGTTTTGGGGTGTTTGGGTATTTTAAGGGTTCAGATATAGTCTTGGGTTATGGGGTACAGGGGTATTTTTAGGGTTTAGGGATAGGTATGGGTTTTGGGGTACAGGGGTATTTTTAGGGTTCAGGGCTAGGTTTGGGTTTTGGGGTATAGGGGTATTTTTAGGGTTCAGGGGTAGGTTTGGGTTTTGGGGTACAGGGGTATTTTAAGGGTTCAGGGCTAGGTTTGGGTTTTATTTTATTTATTTATTTATTTATTTTAAACATTTCTAAAGCGCGACAAATACCCGTGGGTGTCTCGGCGCTGCGACTTAAGCTGGCAATCTCAGTTAATCAAGCAGTCTATCTTATAAAGAGAGATATTGGACAGTTATTGGTCAAATAACCATGTTTTTACAAGTTTTCTGAATTGGATCAGTGAAGGTGCCAATTTTAGTTCCATTGGAAGCGTGTTCCAGAGTTTAGCTGCGGAGTTTATGAAGCATCGATCGCCCCATTTAACAGTCCTGGTGCGAGGCACCACCAGCAGAAGTCTCTGTTCCGATCGAAGCGCTCTTTTCGGGAGATAGTGACATAGTTTCTGTTTAAGAAACGCTGGGCCTTGACCTTTGAGGGCTTTATACGTGAGACACAAGGTCTTGAATCTGATGCGATTCCTCACAGTTAACCAATGCAAGTTTCTTATTGCCTGTTTGGTCGACTGGAATCTGGGGATGCGTGCTAGCACGGGTATTTTTAGGGTTCAGAGCTAGGTTTGGGTTTTGGGGTACGGGGTATTTTAGGGTTCAGGGGTAGGTTTGGGTTTTGGGGTACAGGGTTATTTTTAGGGTTCAGGGCTAGGTTTGGATTTTCGGGTACAGTGGTATCTTTAGGGTTCAGGGGTAGGTTTGGGTTTTGAGGTACAGGGATATTTATAGGGTTCAGGGCTAGGTTTGGGTTTTGGGGTACAGGGGTATTTTTAGGGTTTATGGATAGGTTTGGGTTTTGGGGTACAGGGTATATTTATAGGGTTAAGGTGGGTTAGTGTATAAGGGTGTTGGGGTATTTTAAGGAGTACGGGCGGGTTATGATTATGGGGTGCAGGGGTATTTAAAGGGAGCAGGATGGGATTAGCACACGATATGAGACATGGCATGAAGGGACTACTTTGCTGGCACGGTTCTTTTACCTTTTAAATGTATATGGTGGGCGTCTGCATAGCCTATGTCGTTCTGCTGCAACTGCCCTTTCCAACGCAGTATTGGGTGTTGTGATTGGTGCTGTGGTTCCTGAGATTACCCGCCTCAAAGGTTTGGGCACTCTCTTTATTATATTAGTATGGATGATATATATATATATATATATATACATATATATAAATATATATATATGTATATATATTCCTTTCCAAGTCTCCCTTGCAAAATCACTGCCTTCTTTTCGCGTCGCCTCACCGGACCCCCAGGGAGTCGGTCCGTATTATAAGACAAGTTTTCCTTGTATCAAAGGAAATGACTGCGCCACGTGTGGTGTGCTCAATAGTTTATTTGGCCTCATTCGAATGCGTTTCGGAGCTCCTTGCTCCTTGTTCAACGGCAACAAAGTGATGGAAAGCAGCCATTTTATGTATGTGCATTTCTGTATCACCTGCAAAAGTACATCTCCATTGAAAGTGAAAACAGGACTGTAGTTTTTTACATTTTAGCCAATTCTTAAAGCAGCTAGCAAGGCAAATTCGACATTTCATTGCAGGAAAACATGTATACATATATACAGAGGGGCATATTATCAAGGGGGGGTTATCTCCGCTTTTTTGGCTTTAAAAGCCAAGAAAGCGGAGATAACATTATCTCCCTATTACCTAGCTGTCGCTAATACCAGTTAGCGACAGATAGTAGGATATAGCGACCATCTTCATGACATGCAAAGTGGGCGTGCCAAGATGTTAGCGACTGGAGACAGTCGCTAACATCGCTATCTCCTATTACCAACTTTTGGAGATATTCGCGCTAAGCGCGAATATCTCCAAAAGCTAACACCTGCCCTGAGCAGATCTTAGCCATGTTATCCAATGGGAGGTGGATAACATGGCTAAGAGCATTAGCTCGCTAATGCATGAATATCGCGGACTTTTCAGCGATATTCATGCATTGCGGCCGATTTTTATCGCATTTGCGATAAACCTTGGTAATACCAAGGTTTATCTGCGATAAAAATCGGCACAGCTCAGCGATAATTTTTTCACGCTAACCAAGCAATAGCGATAATTATCGCTATTGCTTGGCAATATGCCCCATAGTTCCTTGCTGTACCTGTAGATAAAACAATATATACAATGCTGACCACAATAGTTTGCCAGAACTATGCTAATAGGAACTCAGTATACAGTTCCCTATATCATTCAGCTAAAGTGGGCATATTCTTCTTATAGGCAATCAATTCCTCAAAAAAGCCCTGATCTAAAAGACTCATAATTAGTTTATGTAAATCCACAATCATGCCCCAGTGGGCTGCATAGATTTTACAGTCTACAACTGGTCCACCACGTACCTCAGGCCACACGGGCGCTGAAGTACATAGACAGCAAAATCTGTCTTACAAGAGAATTTACCCTTGATATTTTTCATAGCTCTTGATAACCCTAGTTTATACTGGGTAGTATTCACTTCATAACGACATGCCTTACATTTACGGCATTTCAAAAACCCATTCTTTCGTGTTAACCAGGTTTCTCTGGGTTGTTGTTGTTTTAAGGTATTTTTTACCAACATTTGTTTTAATGATTTCACACGTCTGAAAGTCAATTGCGGCCTTTGCGGCAGCACTTTATCCAGAATAGGATCATTTTTGATTATGTGCCTATGCTTGTTCAAGATGCTCCTCAATTTATACTGTTGGACACTAAATTCAGTGATTTGGCGACATTGATTACCTAACCCTTCTGCTTGTGTTCTTTGATTTTTAGTACTGTTTGCAAAAATAATTTAATCTCTATTCTTTTTTGCCACATAATTCATAGCCTCAGTTATCCACTCAGTACGGTACCCTCTGCCTTGAAATCTATTCTTAAGGCGGGGGAATTCCCTCCCAGTTTCTTCCTCATCACTACAATTCTGCATGGCTTGTATACACTCGCCAAAATGCTTCTTTTCAATTTTGGGGGGCAAAAACTGGTTGCATGAAGCAACGTATTGCCCGCCGTTGGCTTCCTGTACAATTTAGTTGCTATCTTGCCATCCTGTATATAGACAGTAAGATCTAGGAAATTGACACTGGTCTTGCTGATATCACTGGTAAAACTCAGATTGAGATTGTTATGCTGAATCCTGCTCATGAAAGATTTTGCTTGCTCCTCCGAGCCCTTCCCTACCAAAAATCATTTGTCTATGTAGTGACTCCGATGTAGAATATTCTGGTCCCATTCTGGCTGGTACTGCGTCTGGATCACCTGCTCCTCCCACCAGCCCATATGCAAACTCACATAGCTGAGGGCGAAGCAGGTGCCCATCACAGTATCGCATACATGATGGTATAGGATGTCATTAAACAGGAAGAAGTACTAGTTAGACACACCTCCACCATTCTCAGAATCATTTTGGTATGAGACCCAAGTCCAATTGGTCTGACTCCTAGAAAATGTTTAATAGCTTGGAGCCCATATTTTGGTCTAATACTAGTATATAGTGTAGACACATCAATTGTAATCAGGAGATAGTCATCTTCCCACAGGAGATCATAAATTCTCCTCAAGGAGTCTCCAGAATCTTGACTGAAGGAAGGCAATGACTGTACCAGCTTACATAAAAATGAATCTATATCTTTGGAAGTGTTTTCATATGCACTCCCAATCGCCAACATAATAGTGTGACCAGGGGGATTCTCTGTGTCTTTATGCACCCTTGGAAGTAAGTAGACTCTGGAGACTTCTTGCGGTTCAAGATTGCACATGATCATGGACATAATAAAAATACTTTCAAATTCATTTTGTCATGGCATAAATGCTTGAATGTAATTACCATATTTGAAAAGCATGAGGGCCTCATTTATGAGAAGTGATGCCTCGCTGCGAGCAAACTGCGCTGCGTCAATTTTCACTGCGCCCTCCTTGAGACAGTATGACGCATCATGTCGCAGGTAGTTACAGATATGTTAGTATTTCTGATGTATCTGTAGGTGCAAAAATGATGCATTGCTGGAGTGTGTCACAAAAGTGATGCAACTCCAGAAATGGGTAATTTAACATGGGCAAATCCCATGTTAAATATTCCCAGCGTCAGTCTTACGCCTACCAATTGCGTCCTAGAAGTGGTGCAGTGTCACTTCTGCGACCCTTTCTTGCGTCGGAACACCCCCCGCATACATTATACCTGGCGCAGGTACTATGTGGCGCAGGGGTTTAAAAAGTGACGCAACAAGGCGCATTTTTTACACTGCTGGTACATCACAAAAAGTGACGCACCAAAGGTGCAAAATTGACGCAAGGGCTCATAAATAAGCCCCATTTTTTTTGTTTTAAAATGATATATCATTGTTTTTGCGCAAACATTCATCTTGATAAATACATATATCCCTTCAATAGTATAAAAAAGGAAGTTCTATGTAAAAACATTTGATAAGCAGGACCAGCTCCCTTTAAAACCAGTACGACTATTTTGTTTACATACTCATTTACTGTGGGGAATGGCCCTTCAATGTTATCAGGATGATCTGATGTTTCACCCATTATTGACTAAATAATTGCTTAAATGCAGGGAATAAATAGTTAATAAAGTATATCATATTTGAAAAATTTGCAAAATACAGTATTTTTTGAAAATACATAACAATTATTTCAAAGTAATCCATCATATTTTATAGCTAAATCTTACAAGTATATTTTGTCACCAGTCCTGATGTGCCAAGTGTTCTTGTTAAAACCGGTCTCCTTTCCTTTTATGGATACTTGTATTTTCTCAATTGTTTTTTCTGCTATCTGCTATGATGTCATCAATACTATTCCAACCTTGGTTGCCCTTTATAATTCCAATTATTTTGCTTGATAAATAATAACATGCCATTTTATAAGATTGGTTAACACAATTCTTATAACTGAGTATTTTGCAAAAATATTAGATTCTCAGATTCTTTCTCCTCAAATTGTTAAGGAGTCTTTCTATTTGTATATATGTGTATATAGCAGCTTGATTTGATGTAGATTATCACCTACGTTTTAAATATGGAATACATAAATAAATAAATATATAGATATCTTAAAAACATATTGTGTAAAATACATAAAAACCACTGTATAAAAAATCCATTCGAGTTTACCATTTCTGTTTGTCAAATAGTACTTGAGTTTTATGAGGCGACGCGAAAAGAAGACAGTGATTTTGCAAGGGAGACTTGGAAAGGAATATATATATACATAGTTGAGCATCTCCTCTGTATGGTCATTTAGATATTTTTAATTATATTTTTTTGATTTTCTCTATTATTATGTAATAATAGAAACTATTATAACTTGGTTTATGATTTAATACACGTTGGTGAGCACCAGTATTTGTACTATAGTTATGCAATGTCAGATGGATGAAGCTGAAACAATCAATCTGTATTTTGGATGGAGGAACCAGCATTTATGCTGATATCTGATTGCCCGAATTTAAATCCTTTCCCCAAATGCATTAGAGACATGTTTACATTTTTTCGAATGAATAATGCAAGATTGTTTCATGTATTTAAACAGCTAGTAATTGCATAGTATCATTGTGAAATTACATGTATTCATACATATAGTATTTTCTCTATGTCCATCATTGTGACATGTGAGTGCACATTTTCACTTTAAAAGGGGTCAAAGCACTCTGTAATGCCATGTGACCAAGGCCGCTGGGACGGCCGAAACGCATCATGACACTCTGTCTGTTGGCTAAATAAAAGAATGCTGATAAAAGATGGTCCTTGCCTCGTATTTCGCTGGGGGAAGCGTCGCTGCTGCGAGGTATTGCAGATATATATTTATATATATGTATATATATATATATATATATATATATATATATATATATATATATATATCCGAAAGGCTGCTTGCAAAGATTGGGTGCAACGACGAAGTCCCAGTCAGCACCAAAGAAGCAGACACGAGCCCAAAGTGAGTGCAAAAGCAAGTAGCGTTTATTCCTTCATGAGTCCGCCATAACGCGTTTCACCACCGGAGTGGCTTGATCACATGACAACGTTAACAGTTTTTACTGGACCTTTTAAACAGCTAGCACTTTAGACACGTGATGCAGGTGTAAGTGACATAAAAGAAAGTGTAAACAAGCAACATTTAAGCGCTATTTGAAAGATAGACTGCGCTTTGTAAAATACCAAGAAAATTACAAGTGAAAGTTGCTTTTACCAACTAATAGAAGGGCAAACAAATAATTGTATACACAAATGCCAGTAATATCGTAAAGGAGATTTTGCATTGAGATAAAAAGGGAAATTGTGTTATCTTCCAAAATATATCTGCATAAATGCATAACTGTCGGTATAAATACCCGTAAAAAAATATATATATATATAAATGTATATACATCTAAGGTAGAAAAATAATTTCATTAACACATATGTACAAAATTACATGATCGTGTATATACAAACAATGTTATAATTCATATATTTACACAATGCGTATTTAACGTTTACTGGACATTTTGATGAGTATCGGCCTAAATGCCGTTTGATCGGAAAGAGACCCTTCTGTTGTGTTGCTAAGCAATCCATTGCAAAACATAGTTGGAAGATGTTACAAGAAGTGCATAAAGTGCTCTAAGTGCTCAAAATGGAGGTGAGGATAATCCTGAAAATAAAATAAAATGGTAAAAAATCCTGAATGTACAGGATTGAGTGAGAGGCCTAAGGCAGTTGCATTGGGCAGCGATATAAGGTCTTATTTTTAGGTTAAGGCGGAATATAGACCTAGTTGTAGGGTGCAAACTATCAAAAAATGCACCAGATGCAAGTATAATACATCAGAAAATTGGAAAAGGATACAGGGGGCTGGTTAACAAAACGAGTCGGGAACAGCAGACAGGAAAATTTTCATTCATTATTTAGGTGGGGGAAGTGTGAATCAAAGATGTAAGTCACAGACATGTGTGTAAATCTTCAGTGTTGTTCAATCCTCCAGGGCTTTTGCTGTTGAAATTGAGAATGTATCTAGTTTCCAACATGCGCATCCTACGTTCCCTATCACCTCCCTGTTTAGTTTTGGGAATAGTGTCGATAACATAATAACGGAGGTCCTTCAGGTTGTTGTTGTGGACCTCACGGAAATGTCTCGCCACTGGGTAGGTGGGGTCAGAATTATTGATCGCTCTAATGTGCTGTAATACCCTGGCACTTGCTGGTAGTTTAGTGCTCCCTACATACCGTAAGGGACAGGTACACTCCAAGATGTAGATGACGTACTCTGTTTTGCAATGGAGGGATTTGGAAATCTTGATTTCTTTGTTGCTGAAGGCTGTACGGTAGCTGGTTTTATTTATGCCGTAAGTACAGGCTTTGCATGTGTGACATTTGGTGAACCCCCGTGAGCTTTTAAGCCAATCCTTAGATGGGATGACTTCTGGACAGTTGGAAACTAGACTGTTGTGAAGTGAGGTGGCTCTTTTGTAGGTGATACTGGGCTTAGCTGGCATTTTGTGGCCAATTATTGGATCAGAGCGTATTAGTGACCAGTTCTGGTTGATTATCTTACTAATCGCGCCTTTTTGGATACTGTACGGCACGATAAGTCTGGCACTTTCTGGTTCGACTGGTTTAGTCAAAGAGGGGGTTGGAGGATTTCTGATGGCTTTAGGAACTAGAAGAAGGGTTCTATCCAGTTCCATTGTCTTGTCAATGGCAGTTTGAATAATGTGCATGGGATATCCTCGTGCGAGGAATCGCTCTTTGCATTCATGTTGAGCCATGGTGAGATCTATGGGGTTACTGCAAATCCTTTTTATTCTCAGCATTTCCCCGTAGGGAATGCTTCGAATAAGATGTTTAGGATGGAAGCTGGTGTAATGAAGGATGGAATTGCCAGCCGTTTCTTTTCTGTAAAGCTTGGTTTCTATGGTGTTGTTGAAAATGTACAGTTCTACGTCTAGGAAGCAAATGTTGGTTGGACTGACGGTACAGGTAAACTTTAGGTTGATGTTGTTAATGTTTAACAAATTGACCCACTCAAGGGCTTCCTCCCTTGTACCATCCCAGACAAATATAAGGTCATCAATATACCTATAGTACATTTTCACATGTTTGGCAAACCACTCACCAAGGGTCCCTTTTAGGACCAGCTCCTCCCACCAGCCCATGAAAATGCAGGCATAGCTGGGGGAGAAGCTAGCCCCCATTGCTACCCCCCGCACCTGTTGGTAGAAGGTTTGATTAAAGGTGAAGAGATTGTGGTGAAGACAAAAAGTCACCATATCCAACAGCATGATGTTATGTTCTGGGCATGCAGGTCTATTTTTGGTGAGAAAGAAATCCAAAGCCCTTAAGCCATCCCTGTGGTCAATGCAAGTGTACAGGGATGACACATCTAGAGTTAGCAGTAGAAACCCCGGATTCCAAGAAAAATCCCTGATTTTGTCCAAGAAGTCACTTGTGTCTCTGAGGTATGAGGCCAGTCCAGTTACACAATCCTGCAAAAAATAATCGATGTAATTTGAGGTGTGTTCCAACAGGCTGTTTCTTCCGGAAATGATGGGCCTTCCGGGTGGATGTGAAGGGTCCTTATGGACTTTGGGGATGAAGTAGATGTTGGGAATAGTTGGGTTATCATTTTTCATGTACAGATATTCATCCTTGGTGATTAGGCCCGCACTTTTCCAGGCAAGTAGTTTGAGGAAGAAAGAGTTAGATGTTTCTTTTACTGCTGCAGCGCTACTTAGTTTATAGCAGCTACGGTCATTCAGCTGTGACATTGCCTCACTCATATACTGATCTCTGTCCCAAAGCACCACGTTACCTCCTTTATCAGAATTTCGTATGATTATCTGGTTGTTTCGTTGAAGTTTGGTTACCAGATTGTCGTATGTTCTGTTGCGCCTATATATTTTGTTTCTCATTGCGCAGGTTTTAAAGTTCCATTTTTTCAGTTCGTTAACTATATGTTCATTATAGATATCGATACCATCACGTGGCATAATGGGATTGAACTTAGATCTGATTTTAAAGGGAGTGGTTGTGGTAGGTTTGTTCATTAAACTTGGGGTTTGACTTGCCAGAGATGTTTGTGAGAAATCCGTGCGGTTCTGGGCATGGAGGTCCGTGAGAACCGTTAACAAGGTAGAAGGTAGTTCTGTGCATGACAAGGTTCCCATTGACGTAAATAATTAATTTACTCTCTTAATTTCTATGCAGGTAAGTACTTAATCAATGATAACTCAATCAGAAGGAAAGAAAACAGAGTCCGTGGTGTTAGAGTTTCTAGGGGTTTTATTCCTCATAAAGGAATCAGGATATCATGTTCTGACCACCACAGGGGTGTCAGAAGGGATAGATGAGCGCGCTCTCGTTTATTGACAATACATAGCTTATATACTTGATTTACATCATAAGGTTCAATGTAAGAGGCGTAACAGCTGAGAGAAGACAAGATAACAGTATACACGTGGTACCAATACATCATCAAGAGGCGTAAACTAGGCGTGAACTAGAGGTGTGTGCTAGAAACGTCACTGATAGGTGACGCAAGTGGGTGGCACCAAGGGGTGGTGCTAACAGAATGTTGCAATGTCAGCAGAAATCGGAAGCTTGGATGCGCGCGCAGCTGCATGACGTGTGATTGACGGGGTGCAGGGGTCTTGACATTTACACTGACGGAAAGAGACAGAAGTCTGGCATGTCAGATCAACTTGTACTTCTATCATATCTGATATCTGATGTTTAGGAACTATACTATCTGGGCGGAAAGGTCTCTAGGGCAGAAGCTATTCTATGCTAACTATGGATGCGTGTATGAGCGCCTAAGTGTCTACATGTAGAGCGTGGGGGCACGGGGCCTTCCTTGGAAGCATGGCAACGGAGGCTATGAATTACTTGCATTAAGACAGGTCGGCCCTTTTGGCTCTGCAGCTGGAGAGGATGTTTACAGGATCTAGTAGGCAGGAATGTATTCTCGGAGAGCGGAACAGATAACTCGAAGGTTATAGTCAGTCTTGGCAGAAAGCAGGCTTGAGCTGAGCGCGAGGGGCCGCGCTGAATGTAGGACAGAGTTCACGAGTAGAGAGGTAGCCTGGGCAGAGTCAGGAGCCACAAAAGAGGTTCAGATGGCAGGAATTCAGGGCCTACTCTGGCTAGAGCAGGAAAATGTGAAAAGTGTACTACAAAAAGACGGTGGCATAGCATACTTAGGAACGGACTATATAATCCATTCATGGTGGATCTGAAAGAGGACAAGTTGACGGTGGACGCAAATGTATTTGCGTCTTCATAGCTGGCACAGGAGGGAAGTTACATGCACTTTAAGCTGGTACATGGAGTCGGTGGGGTACGCGCTAGGGAACACAACATGGCCAAAATTTAATTTTCCTCATTCCCTCCTTGTTCCCTACGGACCCTTCATGAAATATCGATCCTCATGAATCGATCAGTCTGTTCTTGTAACATCATTTGTTCTTCTTTCTTTTGGTTACGTTTTGAGTGAAAACTGGAATGTTCAATACAAGAGGTGGCACACAGTCCACAAATCGCTGGCCCGCACTGCAGGCATAGGCAGCAACTGAATACTAGGACTAGGCCAATGCCTAGGAAGGATAGGATCTTCCATCCCCAAGCTGTTAACGTTGTCCAGAACCAACCGGACCAAGTCCAGGTGCCTGGAGTCTGATGTATCTGATTTGCAATTTTATGAAGACGGGTGATAGCTTGATATACAGATGGTGCATTTTGTGGAATGAAAACACAGCAGCTTGACCCGATGACCTTACAGGCTCCACCTCTATCTGCCAAGATGACGTCAATTACAAGACGATTCTGAAGGACAACAACCCGCATAGCGGACTGCTCTTCTGTTAAGTTACCTAAGGCGGAGGCAGTTTCATTTACTACTGCTTCAAGTGTTCTAGTTAATCTGCGTATTAATTTACTATTCTGGACAGGGCCTAAAAAGAAAAAGAATCCTTTATTAAAGTCAGTGTACTGTTCCCATGCCGTTTCTGTGTAGTCGACAAGGGGGGCATCTCTTCTGGGTCTATTCTTTACTAGATTGCTATTTCTATGGTAATCAGAAGGGGCTAGAAAAACAGGTGGCAGAAGGAATGCAATGTAACAGGTACCATCCCAATCTGGAGGTAGACGTATGTATGCGGTATGACCACAAACAAAGTAAGAATGACTGACAGTTTTGAAAGACGATTTTCCATGATCACTGAATTCGACCACAGTAGTGCATTTACTATGACCTAAGTGTACGGAACCTTTCTTCTTGATACATAATTCACCAGTGACTGGCAGTACTGACATAATAGGTAGAACTGGCGTGTCTTCGGATTCGACAGTAAGAATCATAAGGCTAATTGTGTAATTACCTAATCCATACACTTCATTTTCTAGATCAGTTCCTATTCTAGTGGGAAGTCCCTCCTTATCTGGGTAACAGACGTCTAGTAGGACCAAGTTCAGGTTTCCCCAAACCCAACCCCCATCGAAAACAGCAATGTCAGGATCTAAAGAATTAATTATTTTGAACCATGCTCCGCAGGAGCCATTGTGAGAGAACGGGTAAGGAAAGAGAGGCAGGGCTCCCTTATAATTCTGGTAGGGAGGGAGTCGGCCACATATCCAGCAATTTGTAGCATTGTTAGTTTGATGAGAATGATGTAACATACTAATGAATGTATTGTTGCGCAGGAACGCTGTAGGAAAGCTCATGAGGAGGTAACTCACTAAAAGTGTGTTCAGCAGAGACATTGTAAGCAGATTGTTCACGCTTGAAAATAGGATAGTATACAGGTAACAAGATGCTAGCGACAATTATTAATATACTTAGAATAAACATAATTATTAGTGTCACTATGCAGTGACTACGAAGTGATTTGCAATATGTTCTTTTCTTTTCTTCTCTCTCTCTAACTCGATCTAGGGGATACATGTCAGAAACTATTTAACCGATTCACCTAGGGGAGGACTTAAACAATTAAACTGTCTGACTGGCTAGATCGTAACTTCATACGGTATTGTTCTTGAGGAGTCTTTTCTCTTTTAACTTCGGTAAAGTCTTTGGAATCACAGTCTCTGGTGGGGGTGGGTGTGTCTTGTTCCGGTTTCAGTCCTGGGAATGTTTTGATATGGCTTAGGTGGACCCACCCCTTTCTGCCTTCCAACTTGACTGCGGTCCTTGTCGTAAGTAGAACGGTCTTCGGAGACTTCCAGCGGGGCTCCAACGGACTTTTCCTGTCGAAGTTTCGGACTAGCACAACATCTCCGGGGCGGACGTCATGCTCCTTCACATCGGTGTTGTCAGGGAAGGCTGCGGCAACCTGTGAACGACATGATTGGAGTGCAGACATCAAGGAGGCAAGGTAATCTGTCAACATATTAGAATCAACATCGGTTATCTTTTTAGGAATGGGCGTCCCCCACATATTCGGTGGTCTGCCAAAAACCACTTCGTACGGAGATAGCCCTGATCTCGAATGGGCAACCATTCTCATATAGAATAGTGCCACCGGCAGGGCGACTATCCAGTCGACCCCTTTGTCCTGACATATTTTGGCAAGGCGAATCTTTAATGTCTGATTATGCCTCTCAACAAGGCCTGCGGCTTCTGGGTGTCGGACACAATGGAACTTCCACTGGTATCCCAATAACAAGGAAACTTGTTTCATTAATTCGGATGAGAATGGCTGACCGTTATCTGAGTACACGACACGAGGCATGCCGTATCGTGGGAAAAATTCACGAACCAACTGTTTGGCAGTGGTCGGAGCAGTATAATCTGGGACTGGGTATGCTTCGGTCCAGCGGGACAGAGCACAGACAACTACGAGAACATATTTAAATCCTCGACAACGGTCCATCTGGATATAATCCATCTGGAGGACTTCAAAAGGGTGATCGGGAGGATGAAATCCACCTTGCTCTACAGGGACGCTTTTACCTGGATTGAACTGACAACAGATCATGCAAGTACGCACTTTCTGTTTTGCTGCTGCTCGTAAGTGTTTATTGTTCCAGAGATTTTGCAAACTGTCTAGCATTGCTTTCTCTCCTAGGTGGGCAGGACTATGTGCTGTATTTATCATGACTTGAACCATAGAGTCAGGGAGAAACCATGTAGATTTTCCCTTCGTCATCCAACCTTGATCTGTCTGGATCCCTCCTAGTTCGATCCATTTCTTTATTTCGTCTGCAGTAGCATGTGTCTGAATGTCAATAACATCTAGTGTGGGATCCCTGACTGTCATGCAGTTTGTCGGATCTGTTATCTTTGTCGTGTCAGTTGTCTGAGTGTCGGTCAGTGCTGTATGTTTTGCTGTCTGATCTGCCAGGTCGTTACCCTGGGAAACAGAATCTGTGGCTTTAGTATGTGCTTTACACTTCATGACTGATATGCCTGAAGGCAGATGTATTGCTTCTAACAGTGCTTGAATGAGAGGACCATGCTGTATCTTTGTACCATGAGAGGTCAGAAAACCTCGTTCCTGCCAGAGCATACCAAAGTCGTGTACGACTCCGAACGCATAACGGGAATCTGTGTATATGTTAACATTTCTGTTCTTCGCTAGAATACAGGCTTGGGTCAGAGCGATGAGCTCTGCTGCTTGAGCAGACAATGTATCAATACGATGTGTTTCTTTAACTTCAGTTTCAGTGGTCACGGCATACGCGGCCACTAACTCTCCTGTACTTGTTCTCATGCATGAACCATCCACATAAAGTGTCAGGTCTGGATTTGTCAATGGAACATCTGTTAAATCTCGTCTGGGCTTTGTTACTGCATTAATAATCTCTATACAATCATGTGGAGCTGGATCTGTCATAACTGTAGGTAACAATGTTGCTGGATTCAAGATACTGCAGCGTCTGATTTCTATGTGTGGCTGGAATAATGTCAATTCGTAACCTGTCAGTCGTGCTATAGTCAAGTGTTGAGTCTGAGTTCTGTTTAACAGAACCTCTACAGAATGTGGAACTTGTACTGTTAACTGATGACCTAAAACAATTGAGTCGCTTTGTCTGATTGCTAACGCTGTTGCTGCTACTGACTTTAAGCATGCAGGGAGTGCCTGTGCTACTGAATCCAATGTGCTTGAAAAATAAGCGCAAGGCTTATGTGAACCTGCTTGATCTTGAGTGAGGACAGACAATGCTGTACCGTCACGTTCTGTAACAAAAAGTGTAAACGGTTTGCTGTAACATGGTGTCGCTAAAACTGGTGCTTGGCATAAAGCTTTCTTTAATTCCTCAAAGGCTTGTGTGTGTTCCTGAGTCCAAGGGAGGACAGTCGAAGTTGCTGCCTCCTGTGTTGTTAACTGGATGAGTGGTTTAGCTAGAAATGCATATTGAGGAATCCATTGTCTGCAGTACGAGGTGAGGCCTATGAAGGCCCGCACTTCTTTTTGTGTCTGGGGTCGTGGCATGTTTACAATTAACTGAATGCGATCGGGAGTGAGCTGTCTCCCCACTTTGGACAGCAAGTGACCCAAGTACACAACTTGCTGAACACAGAATTGTAGCTTCGAAGGAGACACCTTGTGTCCCTTGTCGGCCAGAAAATGCAAAACTATCAGAGATGCTTGTTCACATTCGGGCTCACTTCGTGCGGTGATCAGTAGATCATCGACGTACTGTAGTAAAGCGGTATTAACTGGCATTTGGATACAATCTAGTTGTCTTTTCAGTGCTTGACTATAGATGCTGGGGCTTTCTGTAAATCCTTGAGGTGCGCGGGAAAATTTGAAACTTCGTCCATTTAAACTGAATCCGAAGAGATATTGGCTCTCCGGGTCAATGGGTACACTGAAGAAGGCGTTCTTGAGATCGATTACAGTAAAGAACGTTGCTTCTGAATCAATGGCAGTTAACAGGGAGGAGATATCGGGGACCACAGGATACTGTGGTACAATGCATTTGTTCAGTTCTCGAAGATCAATCACCAGCCGATATACTGGCGGTGCATTGCGGTCTGTACGTTTAAGAATTGGAATGATGGGTGAATTACAGATATTGGAGTCGGTCTCTACGACCACTCCCTGGGCGATAAGCTCTTCAATAATTTTCAGTAAAGCCACTACAGCATCGGATGGTAACTTGTATTGTCTGATTCTGGGTAGAACAACTCCGGTCTTGAGTGTAACACGGTATGGTGTGATATGCATACAACCTACATCAGCTGGGCCTTTTGCCCATAAGTGATCTGGTACATTTTTCAGTCTGACATCAAAGTCACGTAGAACATAATGACCCTTGAAATCCCGTAGGAAGAGTCTGACTCCCTCCGGGGAACAGCAAATTATAGCTCCTAGAGCCTTCAGTGTTTTAATTCCTAACAGATTTTCGGGACATGATTTCGTAAGTAACAAATCTGTAACTCGAGATAATGGACCCACAGCTAGTGGTACTGGTTCCGATACTTCATTTACAATAGGCTGTCCTGAAAAACCAAGGGAAACATTCTGTGAGCCTGAGAGGGGTGCCCCTGGGACTTCATTATGACTTATAGTAGTGCGACTTGCCCCTGTGTCAATTAAAAACTTTCTGTCTTTTCCTAATACGTGACTATGTACATAAGGACCTTCTTGATCTACAGGAATTTCAATAAGAGGCAAATCACTTTCCCTCCCTAGGCTGTTTCATGTATAACGCTGATAATCTGGATATGCTGACTGGGCATACTGGTACATCTGTTGTGATACTTGTCGTGTTGCGGCAGCGGGCTGTGTCTGAGCATGCTGTGGCTGCGGTACTGCTACTGTCTGTACTGTATGGGACTGATCATGCATAGGCTGTGTATTCTGCATTGGCTGTTCGTTCTGTGAGGTCTGTTGTTGACCCTGTTCATGTCTAGGCGGACGCGGTCTTTCTTTAGTTTTACCTGTCTCGATGTTATGTTTCAGGACTGGACATTCATGGACGTAGTGACCTGGCTGCTTGCAATAATTACATGTCCCTTTAACGGGAGCGGCAGAATGATTTGTCTGGGCCCTACCTTTTCTATGACCCTCGGCTGGAATTGTCTGAGCTACTAACATTTTCATTTTCGTGTCTTTCATACGTTTCTGTTCCTGATCTTGTTCTTCCCTAATTCTATTCTGGTGATATTGTAACATTTGTAACATCTGTGATGGCGTATTTGCCTGCCAAGTACTTTCAACCTTGTACACTCTATTTTTAACTAGTGGTAGGGCGTTCTCTACTAATTTTGTTACAAAAAGATGTGGATATGACTCGCTACTAGTTTTTAGGCCACTATTGATAATGAAACATTTCTCGAATCTTGAATAAAAGTCACTAGTATCTTCATCTTGTTTCTGTTTACAGGACGAGATTGCGTCCCAATCTTCCTTTCGAGTTGTCAATAATCTTGGCAGAACCTGTACTATTAAACCTGGTAATGCTTTAGTCAGATCCCCAAGGCCTAACCCTGGGACTCGTTTCTTTTCTTCGTCTTCTATCTCCGCCCATGCTATCTTTGACTCTCCCACTTCCCAATCCTTCTCCTTTAATTTCTCGTAAATGCCCGTGGGCAACAGTACCTTTAGCATTTTCATAATATCATCATACGTGTAATCTCCCATCAGTAACATGTCTTTAAGCTCTCTGTGAAAACCCGCAGGGTCTTTATCATGGCACGGAACTAATTTCTTCATTTCTAACAGTTCTAACTTAGTCAGTGGTGTGTGAACATACACACGTTTCAGAGTATGATGCTCACCCATAACTGGATGTACTTCTCGTAAGGGATTCTGACTTTCAATGCCACCACCGCATTGCATGTGGTACATTTTTCTTTCTGGAGGCGGGGCGGGAATATATTCAGAGCTCAGGAAGGTGTTATACTTACGTCGTTGTTCTAGAATTATTTGTATTAATTTGGTACTAAAACCTCTCCATCTATCCATGATTAGTGCTTCTAATGTTTCGTGTAAAGGACCTGGATCAGAATGATGGTTTCTGAACTTGATGAGGAGGTGCTGAATCATGTATACACCTGCTATTTTCTGCTCTTCCGGGGAAAGGTTCAAGAATGTCTGCACTAACGTGTCATCATTATATATGTCTGGGTTTTCGGCCCACAACACGGCTGACCGGGCTAGTTCCTGTTCGTCCATAGAGTTCAGTACATGGTACCCCACTCGGTCTCGAAGCCTTTTATCAGTTTCCTGGAACTGATGTTCAGAAGAGTTCGGATTTGTTAAGGCAGAGAGAAAGACTCTCTTGCTTTCTGGACGGACACCTTTCCTAAGGTAGGCTCCCCTACCTACATATGCTATTATATCTGTAGACTTTTCTGATGTTTCATCTTCATCTTCCTCCTCGGCGGAAGTTTCATCATTTCCTTCCTGATGTGCAGTTAATACTGCCTTTCTAATTTTCTGGGACATAGTGGCTATGCAAGTCCCCTTGTCATGTTTCGCGTCTGCTATATTTTGGCCCCACTTGTTTAATGCGTCTAACTCACTTTGATCTGTCCCGGGCCTGTCTCGTTCTCTTATCACACAATTAGTGAAGAATCGTAATATCTGTTTTTGAATGTCAACTTTCTGTTTACACATGGCAGCTTTAACACTGTCGGGGTCTTTCCCTGTCTGTATGAATTTGTATAGTCTGTCGAGAGCTTCCTGCATTCCTACACAGCATAGCAAGTTATCGGTGGCAGATCTTAAGCGCAGTGATGCTAATACCATTAGATCGTCTTTTCCGGGTACGGGATCATATCTGCAAAATGACATCCTATTTTTGAATGCCTCAAGCCGGGGTGAGTAGGGAGACTGGAAAGGATTCTGTGTGTCCTTTAAATGCAATCTGTGTGTCGGTGGCGGGGTCTGTAGACCCGTTGTCGCACCTCCTGAGGCGGATGCTTGGGCATTATCTCTCCGCGGAGTCTGTATCTGGACTTGAATCTGTCTTTTAGTAAGATCGGGTAATACTGGTTTCGGTAGATCCGTCTTGAGAGGGGGAAGTGGCGGAGGTGGCGGAACAGGGGAGGTCTGTCGCGGTATCGGCGGAACATTATCTGGGGGCGCAGTGCCACCCCCATCCCTGTCAGTAGGCAGGGCACGAACAGGCAGATTGGTGTAAGCTGGTGCTACATCCTCTAGATACGAATTCAGGAATATGTCTTTAGTAGTTTTATGCATTACTTTAGTTGGAACTAATGGTGTCGGTAAGTTTTTCGGTATCTCTGATTCAGTTTCGGATGTCCCATCTGCTATGAGATACATACCGTTTACAAGATTATTTCGGGCACGGTCTATTTGTTCTGTTTTGACTCGGATCCCTTCAGTAACTAATTCGTTTTCTCGTTCTTTATCTGATTCTTTAAGTCTGTCTTCTCTACGAAGTGCTTTGTCAGCACGCTTACGTGATTCCTTACGCCAAAATTCTATGGCGTCCTTCTGAGATTGTCTAGCTTTCTTTTTCCATAATGCTTCTTCTACCCTCATGATGCACTCAGCATCCCACGTTCCGGTAACAGGCCATCTGTGTCTCTCGTCTAGGTGCTTGGTGTAATCGGCCCATAAATCTAGATATAATATGGCGTCTATGCCGTGCTTTTGATACATAAAATTGCCTGGAGTGTCCCTAGGGGGGATAGGAATTTCTTCCTCTAGTAACCCTTTCCTAGTTCCGATCTGTTTTAACTTGCTGAGGAACGGCATCCTGCTTACTTATTACTTGAACGCTAGATCTTTATTCCTTGATACGAGTTGCTAGTTGATACAAGAAATACAATAATACACAATAAAACAGTCACATTCATACCACAACATTAATCACATAAAAACATTAAAAGACATAGCTAACTACCCCCTACACTGAATGTACCGCTCAACGGTACGGATACACTGCTGTAACAGTGCAGAGATTCGGAAGACTTGATATACTGCTAAACAGTACAGATACACTGCCTAAAAACAGTGCAGACCGGACTTGCGTACCCAAACCCGTCTAGATACGACCCAGCAATGGTACTCACCGGGAAGCACGGAAACAGAAGGCCTCGGAAAACTCGACTGGACTCGGCTCGGAACTTTGGAAAACTTCGGAGAACTTCGGAAAACTTCGGAAAACTTCGGAAAACTGGTGGGCCTCTTCACACCTCGGACCTTGCTTCTTTCGGCTGGGCTCTGGTCGGGATCCTCCGCACTCCTCACCGCCTCGTCTGGGTACTGATCGCAGTCTTCGTCACCTCCGTGGGTCAGAGGGGGATGCAGGAAATCCTGCCAGTACACGTGTAGTCCGTCTAACTGATGGCAGGGGACACGGATTGCAACGCACCTTCCGGCGCGTGAGGTGGGGGAGGGGTCCCTATTCGGGCGCCAAAATGACGTAAATAATTAATTTACTCTCTTAATTTCTATGCAGGTAAGTACTTAATCAATGATAACTCAATCAGAAGGAAAGAAAACAGAGTCCGTGGTGTTAGAGTTTCTAGGGGTTTTATTCCTCATAAAGGAATCAGGATATCATGTTCTGACCACCACAGGGGTGTCAGAAGGGATAGATGAGCGCGCTCTCGTTTATTGACAATACATAGCTTATATACTTGATTTACATCATAAGGTTCAATGTAAGAGGCGTAACAGCTGAGAGAAGACAAGATAACAGTATACACGTGGTACCAATACATCATCAAGAGGCGTAAACTAGGCGTGAACTAGAGGTGTGTGCTAGAAACGTCACTGATAGGTGACGCAAGTGGGTGGCACCAAGGGGTGGTGCTAACAGAATGTTGCAATGTCAGCAGAAATCGGAAGCTTGGATGCGCGCGCAGCTGCATGACGTGTGATTGACGGGGTGCAGGGGTCTTGACATTTACACTGACGGAAAGAGACAGAAGTCTGGCATGTCAGATCAACTTGTACTTCTATCATATCTGATATCTGATGTTTAGGAACTATACTATCTGGGCGGAAAGGTCTCTAGGGCAGAAGCTATTCTATGCTAACTATGGATGCGTGTATGAGCGCCTAAGTGTCTACATGTAGAGCGTGGGGGCACGGGGCCTTCCTTGGAAGCATGGCAACGGAGGCTATGAATTACTTGCATTAAGACAGGTCGGCCCTTTTGGCTCTGCAGCTGGAGAGGATGTTTACAGGATCTAGTAGGCAGGAATGTATTCTCGGAGAGCGGAACAGATAACTCGAAGGTTATAGTCAGTCTTGGCAGAAAGCAGGCTTGAGCTGAGCGCGAGGGGCCGCGCTGAATGTAGGACAGAGTTCACGAGTAGAGAGGTAGCCTGGGCAGAGTCAGGAGCCACAAAAGAGGTTCAGATGGCAGGAATTCAGGGCCTACTCTGGCTAGAGCAGGAAAATGTGAAAAGTGTACTACAAAAAGACGGTGGCATAGCATACTTAGGAACGGACTATATAATCCATTCATGGTGGATCTGAAAGAGGACAAGTTGACGGTGGACGCAAATGTATTTGCGTCTTCATAGCTGGCACAGGAGGGAAGTTACATGCACTTTAAGCTGGTACATGGAGTCGGTGGGGTACGCGCTAGGGAACACAACATGGCCAAAATTTAATTTTCCTCACCATGATGCCTTGGCTACCCGTTTGGGATGCAGTCTCTGTTTCCGTTGTTTTAGGAGGATTGAGAGTATGGAATTTGTTCAGTTTGAGTTTACGAATGAACTGGTAAATATCCATACGAGTGGTGGCATAATCGAAGTTGGATTCTTTGCAGTGGGAAAGCCCTAAAGAAAGGATTTGTATTTCCGCTTTTGTAAGGACAGTTTCTGTCAAGTTGATGACTGTTTTTTCAGCATGACTATTAGAGTTTATTAAGTCCTTGTTTGTATTGTCTTTGTTGGAAGCAGGCAAGTTGCAAGTTTCATTTTTCGTCATCATTGATGCTTCCAGCGACCTCTCCCTTTGCTCCTCTGATTGGAGTTTGCTTGTGCGTTTCCTTGCTTTCCTCCTTTGGCTGCGTTTGTGGTTTCTCCATTTGCGGCCTGAGTCTGCCGATTTCTTGGCCGCAACGTTGACAGGCGATCCATTGATAAAAAAATTATTTCATCGCCAGGAGTTGGAATCGCTTTAGGGTCAGATGGCACCATTCTGGGTTGGTTCCCTTCATTTTCGCTTTCAGCGGCAGAGCTGAAATCAGATTGCGTGGAGTCGTTGGAGGCATTAGATGTACTGGCCTGTGTTTTGTTTCGTTTTTTTCCGGATGGTTTGCCGCTCTTTAAGGAGTCGAATTTGCGGGCAAAAGTAAAAATGCGTCCGCATTCATAGTCCGCAAGGTCGCGTTGAAACTTGTAAGCTTTGCGTGCTTTAATTTTTTCCTCTTCTTTTTTAAGGCGGGCGGTCATTTCTGCATTCAGTTTGTTGATTTCTTCAGGTGTTCCCATTTGGGCTATTTCGTCCGTTAATGCCACCACTTTTTTCTGAAGTTCAATGCGGTCAATTTCTGCATACTTGACGAGCAGAATTACTAACTCCCTTGAAGAGTCCAGGTTTTTTTGTGCCCATTCCTTCATTAGTTCTGGGTTTGGCTGCTCGTAACTAGGTGCCAACAAAATTCTTAATCCCCTAGGTACTCTTCCCGCGTCCAGGTAGCTTTGTAACGATCTGTGCTCCCACCATTTTGCCTGCTCTCCCCGCATCAACTTTCCCAAGGTTTTCATTTTGTTTTTAAGAGTTTCGTCAGTTTTTACATTGCTCGGCCCTGCAGGTTCTGAGCGTTCCCGAGCCTGGGCGATGTTAATAAATAGCCCCTGCGCTGCCGCCTCTCGGTCCTTTAACGTGTCGGCAGACATGTCTGCTTGCAGCAGGAAAGAAAAACGCCAATTTAACTTGAGGATACAGCTCGGATTGCGGAGTCGTTAATCACCCTCCGTTCCGCTAGCGTCCTTGCACACCAAGTACCCCACAATTTCGGAGAGGTCCTACCTTTCACGTCCTGCTTGTGTCCCCGAACACCCTCCGGTGCGGCAGGGAAAAGCGATCGATCCAGGTGCCTTGAAGTCTCAGGTGGGGGGGCTAGCCGGTATAATCCTCCCGGATTCAAAAACAGGCTCCACGCCGTAGCTTGAAGACAGGCTTCCGTTTACCAGCTGCCACAAAGTGCTTGGGGGTCCGTGTGTAACTGGTCGAAGCTTTACCAGTTATATATCCGAAAGGCTGCTTGCAAAGATTGGGTGCAACAACGAAGTCCCAGTCAGCACCAAAGAAGCAGACACGAGCCCAAAGTGAGTGCAAAAGCAAGTAGCGTTTATTCCTTCATGAGTCCGCCATAACGCGTTTCACCACCGGAGTGGCTTGATCACATGACAACGTTAACAGTTTTTACTGGACCTTTTAAACAGCTAGCACTTTAGACACGTGATGCAAGTGTAAGTGACATAAAAGAAAGTGTAAACAAGCAACATTTAAGCGCTATTTGAAAGATAGACTGCGCTTTGTAAAATACCAAGAAAATTACAAGTGAAAGTTGCTTTTACCAACTAATAGAAGGGCAAACAAATAATTGTATACACAAATGCCAGTAATATCGTAAAGGAGATTTTGCATTGAGATAAAAAGGGAAATTGTGTTATCTTCCAAAATATATCTGCATAAATGCATAACTGTCGGTATAAATACCCGTAAAAAAATATATATATATATAAATGTATATACATCTAAGGTAGAAAAATAATTTCATTAACACATATGTACAAAATTACATGATCGTGTATATACAAACAATGTTATAATTCATATATTTACACAATGCGTATTTAACGTTTACTGGACATTTTGATGAGTATCGGCCTAAATGCCGTTTGATCGGAAAGAGACCCTTCTGTTGTGTTGCTAAGCAATCCATTGCAAAACATAGTTGGAAGATGTTACAAGAAGTGCATAAAGTGCTCTAAGTGCTCAAAATGGAGGTGAGGATAATCCTGAAAATAAAATAAAATGGTAAAAAATCCTGAATGTACAGGATTGAGTGAGAGGCCTAAGGCAGTTGCATTGGGCAGCGATATAAGGTCTTATTTTTAGGTTAAGGCGGAATATAGACCTAGTTGTAGGGTGCAAACTATCAAAAAATGCACCAGATGCAAGTATAATACATCAGAAAATTGGAAAAGGATACAGGGGGCTGGTTAACAAAACGAGTCGGGAACAGCAGACAGGAACATTTTCATTCATTATTTAGGTGGGGGAAGTGTGAATCAAAGATGTAAGTCACAGACATGTGTGTAAATCTTCAGTGTTGTTCAATCCTCCAGGGCTTTTGCTGTTGAAATTGAGAATGTATCTAGTTTCCAACATGCGCATCCTACGTTCCCTATCACCTCCCTGTTTAGTTTTGGGAATAGTGTCGATAACATAATAACGGAGGTCCTTCAGGTTGTTGTTGTGGACCTCACGGAAATGTCTCGCCACTGGGTAGGTGGGGTCAGAATTATTGATCGCTCTAATGTGCTGTAATACCCTGGCACTTGCTGGTAGTTTAGTGCTCCCTACATACCGTAAGGGACAGGTACACTCCAAGATGTAGATGGCGTACTCTGTTTTGCAATGGAGGGATTTGGAAATCTTGATTTCTTTGTTGCTGAAGGCTGTACGGTAGCTGGTTTTATTTATGCCGTAAGTACAGGCTTTGCATGTGTGACATTTGGTGAACCCCCGTGAGCTTTTAAGCCAATCCTTAGATGGGATGACTTCTGGACAGTTGGAAACTAGACTGTTGTGAAGTGAGGTGGCTCTTTTGTAGGTGATACTGGGCTTAGCTGGCATTTTGTGGCCAATTATTGGATCAGAGCGTATTAGTGACCAGTTCTGGTTGATTATCTTACTAATCGCGCCTTTTTGGATACTGTACGGCACGATAAGTCTGGCACTTTCTGGTTCGACTGGTTTAGTCAAAGAGGGGGTTGGAGGATTTCTGATGGCTTTAGGAACTAGAAGAAGGGTTCTATCCAGTTCCATTGTCTTGTCAATGGCAGTTTCAATAATGTGCATGGGATATCCTCGTGCGAGGAATCGCTCTTTGCATTCATGTTGAGCCATGGTGAGATCTATGGGGTTACTGCAAATCCTTTTTATTCTCAGCATTTCCCCGTAGGGAATGCTTCGAATAAGATGTTTAGGATGGAAGCTGGTGTAATGAAGGATGGAATTGCCAGCCGTTTCTTTTCTGTAAAGCTTGGTTTCTATGGTGTTGTTGAAAATGTACAGTTCTACGTCTAGGAAGCAAATGTTGGTTGGACTGACGGTACAGGTAAACTTTAGGTTGATGTTGTTAATGTTTAACAAATTGACCCACTCAAGGGCTTCCTCCCTTGTACCATCCCAGACAAATATAAGGTCATCAATATACCTATAGTACATTTTCACATGTTTGGCAAACCACTCACCAAGGGTCCCTTTTAGGACCAGCTCCTCCCACCAGCCCATGAAAATGCAGGCATAGCTGGGGGAGAAGCTAGCCCCCATTGCTACCCCCCGCACCTGTTGGTAGAAGGTTTGATTAAAGGTGAAGAGATTGTGGTGAAGACAAAAAGTCACCATATCCAACAGCATGATGTTATGTTCTGGGCATGCAGGTCTATTTTTGGTGAGAAAGAAATCCAAAGCCCTTAAGCCATCCCTGTGGTCAATGCAAGTGTACAGGGATGAGACATCTAGAGTTAGCAGTAGAAACCCCGGATTCCAAGAAAAATCCCTGATTTTGTCCAAGAAGTCACTTGTGTCTCTGAGGTATGAGGCCAGTCCAGTTACACAATCCTGCAAAAAATAATCGATGTAATTTGAGGTGTGTTCCAACAGGCTGTTTCTTCCGGAAATGATGGGCCTTCCGGGTGGATGTGAAGGGTCCTTATGGACTTTGGGGATGAAGTAGATGTTGGGAATAGTTGGGTAATCATTTTTCATGTACAGATATTCATCCTTGGTGATTAGGCCCGCACTTTTCCAGGCAAGTAGTTTGAGGAAGAAAGAGTTAGATGTTTCTTTTACTGCTGCAGCGCTACTTAGTTTATAGCAGCTACGGTCATTCAGCTGTGACATTGCCTCACTCATATACTGATCTCTGTCCCAAAGCACCACGTTACCTCCTTTATCAGAATTTCGTATGATTATCTGGTTGTTTCGTTGAAGTTTGGTTACCAGATTGTCGTATGTTCTGTTGCGCCTATATATTTTGTTTCTCATTGCGCAGGTTTTAAAGTTCAATTTTTTCAGTTCGTTAACTATATGTTCATTATAGATATCGATACCATCACGTGGCATAATGGGATTGAACTTAGATCTGATTTTAAAGGGAGTGGTTGTGGTAGGTTTGTTCATTAAACTTGGGGTTTGACTTGCCAGAGATGTTTGTGAGAAATCCGTGCGGTTCTGGGCATGGAGGTCCGTGAGAACCGTTAACAAGGTAGAAGGTAGTTCTGTGCATGACAAGGTTCCCATGATGGCTTGGCTACCCGTTTGGGATGCAGTCTCTGTTTCCGTTGTTTTAGGAGGATTGGGAGTATGGAATTTGTTCAGTTTGAGTTTACGAATGAACTGGTAAATATCCATACGAGTGGTGGCATAATCGAAGTTGGATTCTTTGCAGTGGGAAAGCCCTAAAGAAAGGATTTGTATTTCCGCTTTTGTAAGGACAGTTTCTGTCAAGTTGATGACTGTTTTTTCAGCATGACTATTAGAGTTTATTAAGTCCTTGTTCGTATTGTCTTTGTTGGAAGCAGGCAAGTTGCAAGTTTCATTTTTCGTCATCATTGATGCTTCCAGCGACCTCTCCCTTTGCTCCTCTGATTTGAGTTTGCTTGTGCGTTTCCTTGCTTTCCTCCTTTGGCTGCGTTTGTGGTTTCTCCATTTGCGGCCTGAGTCTGCCGATTTCTTGGCCGCAACGTTGACAGGCGATCCATTGATAAAAAAATTATTTCATCGCCAGGAGTTGGAATCGCTTTAGGGTCAGATGGCACCATTCTGGGTTGGTTCCCTTCATTTTCGCTTTCAGCGGCAGAGCTGAAATCAGATTGCGTGGAGTCGTTGGAGGCATTAGATGTACTGGCCTGTGTTTTGTTTCGTTTTTTTCCGGATGGTTTGCCGCTCTTTAAGGAGTCGAATTTGCGGGCAAAAGTAAAAATGCGTCCGCATTCGTAGTCCGCAAGGTCGCGTTGAAACTTGTAAGCTTTGCGTGCTTTAATTTTTTCCTCTTCTTTTTTAAGGCGGGCGGTCATTTCTGCATTCAGTTTGTTGATTTCTTCAGGTGTTCCCATTTGGGCTATTTCGTCCGTTAATGCCACCACTTTTTTTTTTATATATATGTGAATCACCAAACTGTCCCCAGCTTTTGAAGGCTCACTCGACGTCACTCGCACCAACCGGCCTGTTCTTGCTGTTCTTGATGTTCTCCCTGCTCCACAAAAATCTTTAGATTTCCCCGACGAGTTTCGAGGCTTTCATGCCTCTTCCTCATGGGGATTGCTTATACAAATGGCATCACAGATTCATATTGTTTTTCGGCATTTTTTATTTCTACTTTTCCCCCCCAGAAACTTAGCTCAGTGCCGTTTCATTAGAGTGCATTGTGGGAAAGGTAGTTGCTAAACATGAGTCAATAGTTATTTCCATTCGTAGGTTTGATGTCCTTTCTTAAAATTTCTGCTTTTTAATATCCTTGGTAGGATGTGGAATGCTGAGGGAGAACACTCTGTTGCAAACGGAGCGACGTGCTGAACGGAATGAAGCAGTTTCATCCTATAGCCTCTCGGGTAGTATTGAGATGGTGCGCCTTCCAGGACGGGACCGCCCTGCCAACAATGAATCACCAAACTGTCCCCAGCTTTTGAAGGCTTTCCGTTCAGCACGTTGCTCCGTTTGCAACAGAGTGTTCTCCCTCAGCATTCTGATGAAACGGCACTGAGCTAAGTTTCTGGGGGGGAAAAGTAGAAATAAAAAATGCCGAAAAACAACATGAATCTGTGATGCCATTTGTCGCGCTATTTAATATTGCAAGGAAAAATAAAGTAGGGAAACTCGAGTTCACACACTACTGAACGCGCACTCTTAAGTGCATCAGCAGTGCACTTTGTATCGGAGCGTTTCACAGGCGTGTCACAGATGAGAAATGCTATCAAAACGAAATCCTCCAAAACAATATACTACTGGCCGGCAGCAATTCATACCCGGACAACGTCGAGACGGGCTGCTAGGATATATATAACAAGCACTGGCGTTGCCAATAGGTTTCGCATTTGGAAAGTTGGAGCTATTAGTTTTGTAAATGACATTTTATATTTATATATTGTTATTGACAATGCCAATACTTTTAACTTTACATATATATATAAATACATATATATATAAATACATATATATAAAAAAAATATATATATATATATAAGTATATATTACCTACTGGCGGTCGCCAGTAGGTAGTTATAGTTAGGATTTTTTTCAATGTTAAATCTCAAAATTCTATTTGGAATAACTTTGGCACCGGTTGACGAATCTGCCTGAAAATTTCATGAAAATGGCCTCGTCGAGCTCCGGTCCTTCCCTGAAAGTTTGGGGGGGATACAATAAGCGGGGGCCGAGATAAAAGGGGGGTCCCAAAACGCGTTTTCCCCATGTTAATTTCCATAGGGCGGTCGATTTCACTTTTAGCCCGAACGGCTGAATGGATTTACACCAAACTTGGCAAAATTGTAGGGACTGGTAGCCCGATGTGCCTTTGCTATGTCTCAAGATATGTGCTCCAGTGGATTTTGAGTAATTTAGGTTCAAAAAAATATATATATCTATAGCAGCGCACCGGTGCGCGCACCAGGGAGCGCTCCGGGCGCGTGACGCGAGGTGCGCATGGAAAGCTGATTGGCTCTCGGGTGTCTGTAAACATTCCAAACAGTCCAGAGCGGTCGCCATCTTGTGTCTCGGTAAAATCGAGACATAAGAGGTGGCTAAAACAAAGTGGGAACTGACCATAAGGCGTCAGGGATAGACCCCTTTGACCCCCTAGGTTTGATGTGGGGGCTATAAAAGGGCCCCGCGGGGCATTTAAAATATTTTTTTTTTTTCGTTTTGCGCGGGGGAAGCGCCCGGTACGCGCACCAGGTAGCGCACCGGAGAGCGTAAAATGAGGGAAAAAGATGACAGAGTTTTTAAAAAATGAAGTTTTTATTTAGAAATTGGAGGTAGTTCTGAAAAGAACTTTTTTTTTCTTCTTTTTGTTGTTTTATATTTTTTTTGTGTTTCTGGAACTTTTTGAACTTTTTTTGGCTTTTCAAAACAGTTTTATATTTTTTTTTGTATTTTTTAGGGGGAGAAACAAAAAAAGGGAATTGAAACTGGCTCAACTGGAGCAAAAAAACAAAAAACCCAAAAAATTATTTCTTTTTGGGGCACTTGTGATTATCACCTGCAAGGACGATGAGCTTAACACTTTGTTCCCCATAGGAGATAAGCTTGCCACAAGCAGTACAAGTAATTTTAAAATCAGCAAATCTCGGCTGAATGCAAGGCATCACCTCAGATGTTTCTGGTTGCGAGGAAGTGGGTTGGTTTCTTTGGGAGGGGGTCCTTGATGACTGGGGGAGGTTACTGGCCAGTTCCCGGAACTCTGCACGAGAGTAGTTGTTTGGATGCTTTCTTGTCATGTGCCGAATCATGGTATAGTTACCAAAAGAATATTTCTTGTTTGGGTTGCCCCGTGAAAGTTCATCATTGCAGATGAGGCAAGTCACCTTGGGAGCATTCACCTTTTTTTCCCCTCTGGAATTGAAAAAAACTGCCAAACAATGTGTGGTTTGGGTTTGTAAGGTGTATTTTCTTCTGGCAGCCATCTTCTTCTCCCCTCCTCCTCTTCCTCTTCCTCCTCCTCCTGTTCTTGACCACCAATATAATTTGGAGCTGGTCCTCTTGGTGGTGGTGGTGGTGGTGGTGGTGGTGGGGCAGATGCACCAGCTGATGCTACTACTGAAGCCATTATTTGGAGCAAAAAAGTAGAGAGAGCAACAAACAGGTCTTCCTCAGTCAAAGGACAAAGTCAGAATAAGGAAAAAAGGTGGGGTCTTTCATCATTTAGAAAAAAAAACTGTCCTGAACCAATGAGAAGTGTTATTTTCAGGTCACAAGACCAGGGGCTTCATCATTATGAAACTAAAACTGTTATGAACCAATGAAAAGTGTTATTTTCTGCTCACATGACCCGACGCGCTTACGCTACGCGCACGGGGGCGCGCAGCGTAAGCGCGTCGGAAGTTTACGTTGTGCGATCGTATTCGCTCGAGTACTTCCGGGTGCGCTTACGCCGTGCGTATCACGCGGTCGCGGCTACGCGATACGTCACGATCATGTCTTCGTTTGCGATATTGGCGCTCACGAGACGCTCCCCGGAGCGCGCCCGGGGGCGCTTTTCAGAAATACGCTTTTCGGGGCGCACTCCGGGGCGCGCTCTGGGAGCGCTCCCCCCAAAAATTAAAAAAAAAAATGGGATAATTGTAGAGACAGGTAGCCCTATTCTGAAGTGGTTTGTAAAAAAATTAACTTTATAAAAATATGTATTGTGCTACATTGGGCTTAATATATGTTAGAGCCAAAATGTAGCCCAAATGTAGCCCAAAGTAGCCCAATGTAGCCCAAAGATGGCCACCAGAGATCAAAAATTGTAAATGTAGCCCAAAATTCAACTAGATGTAGCCCAACTGTAGCCCAATGAGAGAATGTACCAGAGTGTTAAAAAGAACAACTAGAGTGCTAACAGTCTTATTTATAAAGTGAAACTTATAGTTAGGAATTAGCATTAAAAAAACCTTTGAAATTCACTGAAAAAAACCATAGGTTTCACACCAGTTATAGTTAGGAATTAGCATTTAAAAAACCTATTAAATTCACTGAAAAAACCATAGGTTTCACACCAGTTATAGTTAGCTGGAAATTTTACTGATATAAAACCATTGAAATTCCCACGTTATAGTTAGTCGGACTCACTATAACTTGCGCGTGCAATGCACTGCTGATGACATCACATATTACATCACTCATGACATGGTCAGTGACATCACTCATGACATCACTGATGACACCATCCAGTGAATATGTGTCTTTCTGAAAAATAAATATTAGTGAGTTATGTTTAAATATTTAAATACATATATTAGTGTTTCACTTTGTGTATAAGTGGCTACATGTGTTGATAAGTAGCTACATGCGTATGTATATGGGTTATTTGATATTTTTAGTAGTATCAGTATGAGTGTCTATATGGTTTGGTGGAGGTATTACTTAGCACATAGATGCATGAGTGACTGACTCTTTGTTTGTATGTGTTTTGAAGACAGCATATGTACAGGACTGTATGGGTGGATGAGTGTCTATATGTGTTTGTTAGTGAGTGAATGACTGTCTCACTAGTGTCTTTATCAGTAACTACATATGTTTTAATCTAGTATATATGAATATTGATGTATATAAGTGAGTATATGTGAGAGTAAGAGATTGTAAGATTTCCTGTTTAAATAAGTATGTGTTTCTATAAGTGATTGTTTAAGAGAATAAATATGTGTAATTTTCAGTAGAAGTAAGGTGGAAGTGTGTGTATAACTCTATATTCAAATAAATGGTTGTTCAATAGTTTATTTGCACGTGTGAATATGTGTGTGAGTAACTTTTGGATGAATGTTGGTGTGTAACAGGATGTATAGGTGTATCTCTTCATATGATGAGTGAGTATATGTATGAGTGACTATATAGAACTGTTGGTGAATGAGTGGATGTGTATATAGATAGTGGAAGTACAGAATTGCTTGTTGTAACTGATATAGGTATGTCCATTTTTTAAAAATTTCAGTTTCTATTTTTGAATATGTGTCTCAAGGGTTACTTTACACTGAGAGGAGGTCTGTGACTGTGTCACAAGGATGGTGTCATCAGTGATGTCATGAGTGATGTCACTGACCATGTCATGAGTGATGTAATATGTGATGTCATCAGCAGTGCATTGCACGCGCAAGTTATAGTGAGTCCGACTAACTATAACGTGGGAATTTCAATGGTTTTATATCAGTAAAATTTCCAGCTAACTATAACTGGTGTGAAACCTATGGTTTTTTCAGTGAATTTAATAGGTTTTTTAAATGCTAATTCCTAACTATAACTGGTGTGAAACCTATGGTTTTTTTCAGTGAATATATATATAAATATAAGTATTTATATATATATATATATAAATATATATATATATAAATATATATATATATAATATATATATATATATATATATATATATATATATATATATATATATATATATATATATATATATATATATTTATATATATTTATATATGTATATATATCTATAGTGGTACAAAAGGGGGTGGTGATAGACGGAGCATCTGAACCAATCAAACACTCACACCCAGTCAACAGATCTGGGTTTAATCCATCACCGTTTTTTAGCCCACTCTGCCACCCCAGTTCAGACATGGCCATATGCAAATCAGTCTGACCCTGTGCCTCATGGGAACATTCCGCCCGAACTGCCAAGCCATGCCTTCCCTGGACCGGAAACAAGCTTCCGAGGACCGGTTTCTGGCATTTCAGCCATCTTCAGCCCGGATTGCTTGAATCCAGTGGCAAAGTGAGCAAGGGACTCACGTCTGAGCATACCCTGCCAACTTATGGCGAACAAAGTGGTACAAAAGGGGGTGGTGATAGACGGAGCATCTGAACCAATCAAACACTCACACCCAGTCAGCAGATCTGGGTTTAATCCATCACTGTTCTTTAGCCCACTCTGCCACCCCAGTTCAGACATGGCCATATGCAAATCAGTCTGACCCTGTGCCTCATGGGAACAGTCCAGCCCGAACTGCCAAGCCATGCCTTCCCTGGACCGGAAACAAGCTTCCGAGGACCGGTTAGGTCATATGGACGCCTACCTATCCTGGCCAAAAGGGGCGGGGGACATGTATGCTCTATTTAAAACTTTCAGTTGGATCAACCGGAAGCGATGATTAATCGCCGTTTCCCTGGGGGACATCAACGCTGCCAGCCATTCCTCATCTTCCAGGTGTCCCACATCCCCCTGCCACTTGTCACGCAAAGCCTAGAAGGAGTCTGGCATGTTGTGACACAGTTTACGATAGGTATATGATATGGCCTTCGCTTGGAGGGGCTTAGAGAGCAGTCTGTCCTCAAGGGGTGAGGCTGCCGGGAGAGAGGAGAGGTCAGACACATTGGCAAGAATAGCATGTTTGATTTGAAGGTATCGAAAGGCCTCACCTTGAGTAAGGGAGTATTTCTGTTGCAGGTCGGTGAAAGTTAGTAGTTTCCCTCTATGAATCATGTCTCCTAGTGTGGATATGCCTGTGGTGTCCCATTTATCAAAGTCCAGTTGGTAACAAAGGGAGCCAAGCTTCTGTGAAGCCCATAGCGGCGTGGCCTTAGTGAATTTGTCGGACCATCCCATACGTTTATTGGCGCGATGCCATGTAGCTATTTTCTGCGTCATGGGCCCCGCGTATCGACTGCGATAAATGCTCTTATATTTCCTTCGACATTTCGGCCTATATACGCCCATTTTACCACGCATTGTATATATATTTCAAATGTAATCAATTCATTACCAAGTAACCTCTAAGTGAGTTTGAATGCATAATCATATACAGAAGCTTAATGTATTATCATATACAAAGGCACCTAATGATGGGCGTATATAGGCCGAAATGTCGAAGGAAATATAAGAGCATTTATTTGTACCAACTCACTTAGAGGATTTAAAATGTCTAGTGCTTAGAAATGCGAAAGTCAACAGAATAAATACAGGTGTACTGACCAGTACCAGTAATTGAATGCAATGGTTTAACACTGTAAAAATTAAATGAAAAAAATAAAAAAACGATATAAATGTATGATGTAACTACCAGTACCATAATGCATCATGATAATGCGACTATGACTTCCTGGTATAAAATGATAAAACTAAGGAGGGACAAATGTTTGTAACCGTGATCAAGATCGAAAGATTGAAACGCGTTGGTTAGTAATAGCATGCTGTTAAGGCATGCTGTTGAAATAAACCTGCTATACACACAATCCTGGTGGAGTGCGAGTATAATTGTGTTGGTGATCGATATATATATATATATATACACATACCAAGGTGTATTGAAGAATGAGTGGCTATATAAGTGTCTGAATGGATGATTTAGTAGGTGCATGACTGACTGTATAGGTGAGTGATTAAATATGTCTTACTGAATGTATTGGTTAGTGACTAATCTGTGTGAATGTCTGTATCAGTCTGTCAGTTGGTGTGTAAGCGGCTGCATGGGTTGGTGAGAAGCTACATCAGTTTCTATGTGGGTTATTGATTGGTTGTCTGAGTATCTGTATGGGTGCCTGAGTGTATGTGTGGGTGGGTGGGGGGGGTGTGACTGTGTATAGATGTGTGAGTGAGAGCTTCACTGGGTGTATGGGTTCAAGAATACATCTGTGAAGGGCTATATGGGTGGGTGAGTGTGTGTATGGGTGTGTTGGTGAGTGAATGGATGCGCTACATGTGTGAGTAATTACATATGTAAAAGGCAGCATATGTGAGTGTTGGACTATATAAATGACTATATGTGAGAGTGAGTGATTGTGAGAGTGGCTGCATGGATAAGTGTGTGCTTGTATCAGTGATTGTATAAGGGAGTAAGAATGTGTTAGTATCTGTATGAATATGTGAGGTTGTGTGTATAACTGTATAGGTGAGTAGTGTAGCTCAATCATTAGAGCGGCAGACCCTGATGCAGAGGTCTGGCCTGGGACCAGGATTCAATTGCCGCCTCGGCGAGTCTTGGGCTCAATTTCCTCGGACCTGATCATTCTCGCCTCGGTCCCTATTCTAATCATGGTTCCCACTCTGCAACTCTGGGCAATAGCTTGCTTAATCTCCACAACGGCCCCAACAGCGCTGGGATGCTGGCTTCACCTTGGGGGTGCCAAGGAGTGGGCATTTCACAGGGAAAAATCAGGAAGGGTACCACAGTGGTATGTGTACAGCGCCAAGACACCTCAGGGTATAGGTGCGCTATACAAGTACAAATTCATTTCCTAAATGGAATTTTGATTGATTCTTTGCATGACTGACTAGGTGTGTGACTAACTCTATGGATGAGTGGCAGTGTGTGAGTGTCTGAATAGGTGTATGAGTGCATATGATAGTACTGTATTGATGAGTGACTGCCTGTATGAGTGATTGTATGGTTGAATAAGTGGATGTGTGTGTAAACCTAGGAATCAGTGAGTGGGTATGTAGTAACTGGTATCGGTGTGTCTAGGGACGTAAATGGTAGTCTGTATATTAGAGTGGGTGTATCAAAGGTTATATTAGGGTATTAGGAAGTGTATCAGATTATCACATGGATGATGTCATCAGGGATGCCATTTGAGATAACATCAGTCATGTCATCAGTGATGTCACTAACCATGTAATGAATTATGTAATATGTGACATCATCAGCAGTGCATTTCAGAGGCACGAATTATAGTTAGCTCAACTAACTATAACAGCCGAATTTCACTGGTTTTGTATGAGTGAAATGTCCAACTAACTATAGCATCCATGAAACCTGTGTTTTTTTCTAAGGTTTTTCAAATATTAATTTCTACCTATAACGTCCCTGAAACCTATGTTTTTTTCTGTGAATTTCAAAGGTTTTTTAAATACTAATTTCTAACTATAACGTCCTTGAAACCTATGGGTTTTTTCAGTGAATTTCAAAGGTTTTTTAAATGTTTATTTCTAACTAGAACGTCCCTCAAACCTATGCTTTTTTCAGTGAATTGCTATGTTTTTTTTAAATGCTAATTCCTACCTATAACATCCCAAAAGCCTATGTTTTTTTAAGTGATTATTTATAACAATGTCTACAGAGGTAGGTCATGGGCAAAAGGAGGAAGAAAAGCACAGAAAGAAGCTAAAGAGATGCAGAAAGAGGCAACATAAGTCCCGAAAGCTGCAGAAAGAAGCAAGAGATATGCAGAAAGAACCAACAGAGGTGCAGAAAGAGGTCTTGTTGCAAAGTCATCCTGTGCCCCCAACTTTTTGCTGACTGGTACTGATTGTAACTGACTCTGACTAACCAGTCCTGGAGCCCGTGCTGTGCTGAAAAACACTTAGAATACAGTGAAAACACCTACATACACTAGGGTATGCTATGGGTTGGGGTACCCGCGTGATTGGAATGACCTCCCCTGTAAGGCCCTAGTGCATAATAGGGCAGGAGGTAAAACTACATCTAAGTAAGAGGTGCAGAAAGAGGCAAGAGAAGTGCAAAAAGAAGTAACAGAGGTGCCAAAACAGGCAAGAGAGGTGCAGAAAGAAGCAAGTGAAGTGCAGAAAGAGGCATGAGAGGTACATGAACAGAGGTGCAGAAAGAGGCAGGAGGGGGGCAGAAAGAAGAAAGAGAAGTGCAGAAAGAGGCAAGAGAATTGGTGAAAGAAAGCAACAGAGATGTGGAAAGAATCAAAGGAAGTGCTGAAAGAGGCACGAAGGCTGCAGAATGAGAAAGAGAAGAGCAGAAAGAACCAACAGAGGTACAGAAAGAAGCAAGAGATGTGCAGAAAGAACAGAGGTGCAAAAAGAAGCAAGAGTGGTACATAAAAGGTAGAAGAGGTGCAGAAAGAGGCAAGAGAGGTACAGAAAGAGGCAGAAGTGGTGCAGAAAGAATGGAGAGAAGTACCAAAAGAAACAACTGAGGTGCTGAAAGAGGCATGAAGGGTGCAGAAAGAGCAAGAGAAGTAAAGAAAGAACCAACAGAGGTACAGAAAGAGGCAAGAGAGGTGTAGAAACAGGCAAGAAAGGTGTAGAATGAGGGAACCGGGATGCAGAAGGGGGCAAGAGATGAGCAGAAAGAGAAAAGAGAGGGGTGCAGAAAGCGGCAAGAGGGGTACAGAAAGACGGATGTGAGGTGTGGAAGAAGGCAACAGAGGTGCATAAAGACACAAGAGAGGTGCAGAACAAGCAAAAGAAGTGCAGATAGAGGCAAGAGAATTGCTGAAAGAAGCAATAGAGGTGTGGAAAGAAGCAAGAGAAGTGCAGAAAGATGCAAGTAAGGTGCAGAAAGAGGCAAGAGAATAGCAGAAAGAGGCAAGAGGGATGCAAAAAAGGGAAGAAGGGTGCAGAAAGAAGCAAGAGAGGTGCAGAAAGAAAGAAGAAAGAGAAGTACAGAAAGAGATAAGAGAGGTGCAGAAAGAGGCAAGGGAGGTACAGAAAGAGACAAGGGAAGTGCAGAAACAGGCAGGAGAACAAAGAGGCAAAAGAGGAGCAGAAAGTGGCAAGAAAGGTGCAGAAAAAAGCAAGAGTCATGCAGGAAGAGGCAGGAGGGTGTAGAAAGAAGCAAGTGAGATACAGAAAGAGGCAAGATAGGTGCAGAAAGACGGAAGAGAGGTGCCGAAGCAAGCAAGAGAAGTGCAGAAATAGACAATAGTATTGCTGAAAGAAGCGACAGAGGTGTAGAAAGAAGCAAGAGAAGTGCAGAAAGAGGGAAGTGAGGTGCAGAAAGAAGCACAAGGAGTGCAGAAAGAACTAACAGCGGTGCAAAAAGAGGCAAGAGGGGTGCAGAAAGATATAGGACAGGTGCACAAAGAGGCAAGAGAGGTACAGAAAGAGGTGGGAAGGGTGCAGAAAGAAGGAAGAGAAGTGCATAAAGAGGCAAGGGAATTACTGAAAGAAGCAACAGATGTGTACAAAGAAGCAATAGTAGTACAGAAAGAGGCAAGTGAGGTGCAGAAAGAAGCAAGAGTAGCACAGAAAAAAGCAACAGAGGTACTGACAGAGGTACGAAGGGTGCAGAAAGAGGAATAGAAGTACAGACAAAAGCAACAGCGGTACAGAAAGAGGCAAGAGAGGTGCAGAAGCAGGCAGGAAAGGTGCAGAAAGAGCAGAAAGAGGGAACAGGGGTGCAGAAAGAGGCAAGAGAGGTGCATAAAGAAGCAAGTGAGGTGCAGAAAGAAGCAAGTGAGGTGCAGAAACAAGCAAGAGAAGAGCAGAAACTGAGGTGTAGAAAGGAAGAAACAAGAGAAGTGCAGAAAGAGGCAAGTGAGGTACAGAAAGAAGCAAAATCAGTGCAGAAAGAAACAACAGTGGTTCAAAAAGAAGCAAGAGCAGTAGAGAAAAAGGTAGAAGAGGTGTACAAAGAGGCAAGAGATGTTCAGAAAGAGGCAGTAGGGGTGCAGAAAGAAGGAAGAAAAGTACAGAAAGAACCAACAGAGGTACACAAAGATGCAACAGAGGTGCAGAAAGACGCAAGAGAGGTGCAGAAAGAAGTAAGAGTAGTGCATAAAGAAGCAACAGAGATGTTGTAAAGGGGAAGTGGGGTGGAGAATGAAGCAAGAGAGATACAGAAAGAAACAAGAGAGGTGCAGAAAGAGGGAAGAAGGGTGCAACAAGAGGGAAGAGTGATGTTAAAGAGGCATGAGGGTGCAGAAAGAAGCAAGAGAAGTGTAGAAAGTAGCAACAGAGGTGTTTCAAGAGGCAATAGGGGTGCAGAAAGAGGCAAGAGAAGTGCAGAAAGAAGCAACAGAGGTGTCGAAAGAGACAAGAGAGGTGCAGAAACAGGCACAAAAGGTACAGAAAGAGGGAACAGGGGTGCAGAAAGAGGTAAAAGGGATACAGAAATGTGCAAGAGAGGTTCAGAAAGAATCAAGAGCAGTGTTGAAAGAAGCAAGAGAAGTGCATACAGAAGCAATAGAGGTGGAGAAATAGGGAAGAGGGGTGCAGAAAGAGGCATGAGGAATGCAGAAACTTACAAAATAGGTACACAAAGAAGCAAGAGCAGTGCAGAAAGACCTAACAGAGGCGCAAAAAGAGGCAAGAGGGGTTCAGAAAGAGGTAGGAGAGATTTACAAATTGGCAAGAGCTGTACCGAAAGAGGCAGGAGGGGTGCGGAAAAAAGGACGAGAAGTGCAGGAAGAAGCAGCAGGCGTGCTGAAAGATACGAAAAAGGGTGCATAAAGAGGCAAGAGAAGTGCAGAAAGAAGCAATAGAGGTACAGAAAGAAGCACGATAGGTGCAGAAATATGCAGGAAAGGTGCAAAAAGAGGGAACAGAGGTGCAAAAAGAGGCAAGAGGGATGCAGAAAGAAGCAAGTGAGGAGCAAAAAGAGGCAACAGAGGTGCAGAAAGATGCAAGAGAATTGCAGAAACAAGCATGAGAAGTACAGAAAGAGGCAAGAGAATTGCTTAAAGAAGCAAAAGAGGTGTAGAAAGAAGCAAGAGATATACAGAAAGAGGCAAGTGAGGTACAGGAAGAAGCAAGAGCAGAGCAAAAAGAACCAACAGGGGTGAAAAAAAAAGCAAGAGGGGTGTAGAAAAAGGTAGGAGAGGTACACAAAGAGGCAATAAAGATACAGAAAGAGGCAGGTGGAGTACAGAAGGAAGGAAGAGAAGTGCAGAATGAGGCAAGAAATTGGTGAACAAAGCAAATGAGGTATAGAAAGAAGAAAGAAAAGTGCAGAAAGAGGCAAGAAAGGTGCAGAAAGAAACAAGAGCAGTGCAGAAAGAACCAACAGAGGTACATAAATTTGCAAGAGGGATGCAGAAAAAGGTAGGAGAGGTGCACAGAGGCAAGCCAAGTACAGAAAGAAGCAGGAGGGTGTAGAAAGAGAAAGTGCAAAAAGAAGCAACAGAGGTACAGAATGAGGCAAGAGTGAAGCAGAAACAGGCAGGAAAGGTGGAGAAAGGCAACAAAGGTGCAGAAGGATGCAAAAGAGGTACATAAACAAGCAAGAGAAGTGCAGAAAGAGGTAAGAGAATTGCTGAAGGAAGCAACAGAGGTGTGGAAAGAAGCAAGGACTTGCAGAAAGAGGCAAGTGAGATGCAGAAAGAGGCAAGAGAGGTACAGAAAAGGCAAGAGAATCGCTGAAACAGGAAAGAGGGATGCAACAAATTAACTGAGGGTGCAGAAACAAGCAAGAGAGGTGTTGAAAGAAGTAAGAGTAGTGCATAAAGAAGCAACAGAGATGTTGTAAGGGGGAAGTGGGGTGGAGAATGAAGCAAGAGAGATAAAGAAAGAAACACGAGAGGTGCAGAAAGAGGGAAGAAGGGTGCAGCAAGAGGTAAGAGTGGTGTTAAAGAGGCATGAGGGGTGCAGAAAGAAGCAAGAGAAGTGTAGAAAGTAGCAACAGAGGTGTTTAAAGAGGCAATAGGGGTGCAGAAAGAGGCAAGAGAAGTGCAGAAAGAAGCAACAGAGGTGTCGAAAGAGACAAGAGAGGTGCAGAAACAGGCACGAAAGGTACAGAAAGAGGGAACAGGGGTGCAGAAAGAGGTAAAAGGGATACAGAAATGTGCAAGAGAGGTGCAGAAAAAATCAAGAGCAGTGTTGAAAGAAGCAAGAGAAGTGCATACAGAAGCAATAGAGGTGGAGAAATAGGGAAGAGGGGTGCAGAAAGAGGCATGAGGAATGCAGAAACTTACAAAAGACGTACACAAAGAAGCAAGAGCAGTGCAGAAAGACCTAACAGAGGCACAAAAAGAGGCAAGAGGGGTGCAGAAAGAGGTAGGAGAGATTTACAAATTGGCAAGAGCTGTACCGAAAGAGGCAGGAGAGGTGCAGAAAAAAGGACGAGAAGTGCAGGAAGAAGCAGCAGGGGTGCTGAAAGATACGAAAAAGGGTGCATAAAGAGGCAAGAGAAGTGCAGAAAGAAGCAATAGAGGTACAGAAAGAAGCACAATAGGTGCAGAAATATGCAGGAAAGGTGCGAAAAGAGGGAACAGAGGTGCAAAAAGAGGCAAGAGGGATGCAGAAAGAAGCAAGTGAGGAGCAAAAAGAGGCAACAGAGGTGCAGAAAGATGCAAGAGAATTGCAGAAACAAGCATGATAAGTACAGAAAGAGGCAAGAGAATTGCTTAAAGATACAACAGAGGTGTAGAAAGAAGCAAGAGATATACAGAAAGAGGCAGGTGGAGTACAGAAGGAAGGAAGATAAGTGCAGAATGAGGCAAGAGAATTGCTGAACAAAGCAACAGAGGTATAGAAAGAAGAAAGAAAAGTGCAGAAAGAGGCAAGAAAGGTGCATAAAGAAACAAGACCAGTGCAGAAAGAACCAACAGAGGTACATACATTTGCAAGAGGGATGCAGAAAAAGGTAGGAGAGGTGCACAGAGGCAAGACAAGTACAGAAAGAAGCAGGAGGGTATGGAAAGAGAAAGTGCAAAAAGAAGCAACAGAGGTACAGAATGAGGCAAGAGTGAAGCAGAAACAGGCAGGAAAGGTGGAGAAAGGCAACAAAGGTGCAGAAGGATGCAAAAGAGGTACATAAACAAGCAAGAGAAGTGCAGAAAGAGGTAAGAGAATTGCTGAAGGAAGCAACAGAGGTGTGGAAAAAAGCAAGGACGTGCAGAAAGAGGCAAGTGAGATGCAGAAAGAGGCAAGAAAGGTACAGAAAATGGCAAGAGAATGGCTGAAACAGGAAAGAGGGATGCAACAAATTAACTGAGGGCGCAGAAACAAGCAAGAGAGGTGTAGAAAGAAGTAAGAGTAGTGCATTAAGAAGCAACAGAGATGTTGTAAGGGGGAAGTGTGGTGGAGAATGAAGCAAGAGAGATACAGAAAGAAACAAGAGAGGTGCAGAAAGAGGGAAGAAGGGTGCAGCAAGAGGGAAGAGTGGTGTTAAAGATGCATGAGGGGTACAGAAAGAAGCAAGAGAAGTGTAGAAAGTAGCAACAGAGGTGTTTAAAGAGGCAATAGGGGTGCAGAAAGAGGCAAAAGAAGTGCAGAAAGAAGCAACAGAGTTG
This sequence comes from Lissotriton vulgaris, assembly GCF_964263255.1. Lineage (NCBI taxonomy): Eukaryota > Metazoa > Chordata > Amphibia > Caudata > Salamandridae > Lissotriton > Lissotriton vulgaris. Next base: position 30,781,166 of record NC_141687.1, on the reverse strand, counting down.
TCGAAAGAGACAAGAGAGGTGCAGAAACAGGCACGAAAGGTACAGAAAGAGGGAACAGGGGTGCAGAAAGAGGTAAAGGGGATACAGAAATGTGCAAGAGAGGTGCAGAAAGAAGCAAGAGCAGTGTAGAAAGAAGCAAGAGAAGCGCAGACAGAAGCAAGATAGGTGGAGAAATTGGGCAGAGGGGTGCAGTAAGAGGTATGAGGAATGCAGAAACTTACAAAAGAGGTACACAAAGAAGCAAGAGCAGTGCAGAAAGACCTAACAGAGGCGCAAAAAGAGGCAAGAGGGGTGCAGAAAGAGGTAGGAGGGATTTACAAATTGGCAAGAGAGGTACCGAAAGAGGCAGGAGGGGTGCAGAAAGAAGGAAGAGAAGTGCAGAAAGAAGTAGCAGGGGTGCTGAAAGATACGAAAAATGGTGCAGAAAGAGGCAAGAGAAGTGCAGAAAGAAGCAATAGAGGTACAGAAAGAAGCACAATAGGTGCAGAAATAGGCAGGAAAGGTGCAAAAAGAGGGAACAGGGTTGCAAAAAGAGGCAAGAGGGATACAGAAATGTGCAAGAGAGGTTCAGAAAGAATCAAGAGCAGTGTTGAAAGAAGCAAGAGAAGTGCATACAGAAGCAATAGAGGTGGAGAAATAGGGAAGAGGGGTGCAGAAAGAGGCATGAGGAATGCAGAAACTTACAAAATAGGTACACAAAGAAGCAAGAGCAGTGCAGAAAGACCTAACAGAGGCGCAAAAAGAGGCAAGAGGGGTTCAGAAAGAGGTAGGAGAGATTTACAAATTGGCAAGAGCTGTACCGAAAGAGGCAGGAGGGGTGCGGAAAAAAGGACGAGAAGTGCAGGAAGAAGCAGCAGGGGTGCTGAAAGATACGAAAAAGGGTGCATAAAGAGGCAAGAGAAGTGCAGAAAGAAGCAATAGAGGTACAGAAAGAAGCACAATAGGTGCAGAAATATGCAGGAAAGGTGCGAAAAGAGGGAACAGAGGTGCAAAAAGAGGCAAGAGGGATGCAGAAAGAAGCAAGTGAGGAGCAAAAAGAGGCAACAGAGGTGCAGAAAGATGCAAGAGAATTGCAGAAACAAGCATGAGAAGTACAGAAAGAGGCAAGAGAATTGCTTAAAGATGCAACAGAGGTGTAGAAAGAAGCAAGAGATATACAGAAAGAGGCAGGTGGAGTACAGAAGGAAGGAAGATAAGTGCAGAATGAGGCAAGAGAATTGCTGAACAAAGCAACAGAGGTATAGAAAGAAGAAAGAAAAGTGCAGAAAGAGGCAAGAAAGGTGCATAAAGAAACAAGACCAGTGCAGAAAGAACCAACAGAGGTACATACATTTGCAAGAGGGATGCAGAAAAAGGTAGGAGAGGTGCACAGAGGCAAGACAAGTACAGAAAGAAGCAGGAGGGTATGGAAAGAGAAAGTGCAAAAAGAAGCAACAGAGGTACAGAATGAGGCAAGAGTGAAGCAGAAACAGGCAGGAAAGGTGGAGAAAGGCAACAAAGGTGCAGAAGGATGCAAAAGAGGTACATAAACAAGCAAGAGAAGTGCAGAAAGAGGTAAGAGAATTGCTGAAGGAAGCAACAGAGGTGTGGAAAAAAGCAAGGACGTGCAGAAAGAGGCAAGTGAGATGCAGAAAGAGGCAAGAAAGGTACAGAAAATGGCAAGAGAATGGCTGAAACAGGAAAGAGGGATGCAACAAATTAACTGAGGGCGCAGAAACAAGCAAGAGAGGTGTAGAAAGAAGTAAGAGTAGTGCATTAAGAAGCAACAGAGATGTTGTAAGGGGGAAGTGGGGTGGAGAATGAAGCAAGAGAGATACAGAAAGAAACAAGAGAGGTGCAGAAAGAGGGAAGAAGGGTGCAGCAAGAGGGAAGAGTGGTGTTAAAGAGGCATGAGGGGTACAGAAAGAAGCAAGAGAAGTGTAGAAAGTAGCAACAGAGGTGTTTAAAGAGGCAATAGGGGTGCAGAAAGAGGCAAAAGAAGTGCAGAAAGAAGCAACAGAGTTGTCGAAAGAGACAAGAGAGGTGCAGAAACAGGCATGAAAGGTACAGAAAGAGGGAACAGGGGTGCAGAAAGAGGTAAAGGGGATACAGAAATGTGCAAGAGAGGTGCAGAAAGAAGCAAGAGCAGTGTAGAAAGAAGCAAGATAAGCGCAGACAGAAGCAAGATAGGTGGAGAAATTGGGCAGAGGGGTGCAGTAAGAGGTATGAGGAATGCAGAAACTTACAAAAGAGGTACACAAAGAAGCAAGAGCAGTGCAGAAAGACCTAACAGAGGTGCAAAAAGAGGCAAGAGGGGTGCAGAAAGAGGTAGGAGAGATTTACAAATTGGCAAGAGAGGTACCGAAAGAGGCAGGAGGGGTGCAGAAAGAAGGAAGAGAAGTGCAGAAAGAAGTAGCAGGGGTGCTGAAAGATACGAAAAATGGTGCAGAAAGAGGCAAGAGAAGTGCAGAAAGAAGCAATAGAGGTACAGAAAGAAGCACAATAGGTGCAGAAATAGGCAGGAAAGGTGCAAAAAGAGGGAACAGGGTTGCAAAAAGAGGCAAGAGGGATGCAGAAAGAAGCAAGTGAGGATGAAAAAGAGGCAACAGAGGTGCAGAAAGATGCAAGAGAATTGCAGAAACAAGCATGAGAAGTACAGAAAGAGGCAAGAGAATTGCTGAAAGAAGCAACAGAGGTGTAGAAAGAAGCAAGAGATGTACAGAAAGAGGCAAGTGAGGTACAGGAAGAAGCAAGAGCAGATCAGAAAGAACCAACAGAGGTGAAAAAAGAAGCAAGAGGGGTGCAGAAAGAGGTAGGAGAGGTACACAAAGAGGCAAGAAAGATACAGAAAGAGGCAGGTGGAGTACAGAAGGAAGGAAGAGAAGTGCAGAATGAGGCAAGAGAATTTCCGACCGAAGCAACAGGGGTATAGAAAGAAGAAAGAAAAGTGCAGAAAGAGGCAAGAAAGGTGCATAAAGAAACAAGAGCAGTGCAGAAAGCACCAACAGAGGTACAGAAATTGGCAAGAGGGATGCAGAAAAAGGTAGGAGAGGTGTACAGAGGCAAGACAAGTACAGAAAGAGGCAGGAGGGTGTAGAAAGAGAAAGTGCAAAAAGAAGAAACAGAGGTACAGAATGAGGCAAGAGTGAAGCAGAAACAGGCAAGAAAGGTGGAGAAAGGCAACAAAGGTGCAGAAGGATGCAAAAGAGGTACATAAGCAAGCAACAGAAGTGCAGAAAGAGGTAAGAGAATTGCTGAAGGAAGCAACAGAGGTGTGGAAAGAAGCAAGAGAAGTGCAGAAAGAGGCAAGTGAGATACAGAAAGAGGCAAGAGAGGTACAGAAAATGGCAAGAGAATGGCTGAAACAGGAAAGAGGGATGCAACAAATTAACTGAGGGTGCTGAAACAAGCAAGAGAGTTGTAGAAAGATGCAAGAGAAGTGCATAAAGAAGCAAGAGAGGTGCAAAAAATGGAAGATGAGTGCAGAAATAGAGAACAGGGGTGGAAAAAGAGACAACAGGGGTGCAGAAAGAGGCAATAGAACTGCAGAAAGAGGCAAATGAGGTGCAGAAGGAGGCAAGAGAACTGCAGAAAGAGGCAAGAGAGTTGCAGAAACAGGCAAAAAGGGTGAAAAAAGAGGGAACATGTGTGCAGACAGAGGCTAGAGAGGTGAAAAAAGAAGGAAGATTGGTACTGAAGGAGGCAAGAGGGATGCAGAAATTTGCAAAAGAGGTGCAGAAAGAAACACGAGCAGTGGAGAAAGGACCTACAGACGTGCAGAAAGAACCAACAGAAGTGCAGAAAGAAGCAAGAAGGGTGCACAAAGAGGCAAGAGGGGTACAGAAAGAGGAAAGAAGGTGCAGAAAGAAGGAAGGGAAGTGCAGAAAGAAGCAAAAGAGGTGCTGAAAGAGACAAGAAGGGTGCAGAAAGAGGCTAGAGAAGTGCAGAAAGAAGCAACAGAGTTGCAGGAAGAGGCAATAGAGGTGCATTAATAGGCAAGAGAGATGCAGAAAGAGGCAATATATGTACAGAAATAGACAAGGGAAGTGCAGAAACAGGCGAGAGAAATGCACAAAGAGGCAAGAGAGGAGCAGAAAGAGGCAAGAAGGGTATAGAAAGAAACAAGAGAAGTGCAGAAAGAGGCAGGAGGGGTGTAAAAAGAAGAAAGTGAGGTTCAAACAGAGTTGCAGAAAGGCGCAAGAGAGGTGCAGAAACAAGCAAGAGAAGTGCAGAAAGAGGCAAGTGAGGTTCAGAAAGAAGCAAGAGCAGTGCAGAAAGAACCAGCAGAGATGTACAAAGAGGCAAGAGGGGTGCAGAAAATTTAGGAGAGGTGCACAAAGACTCAAGAGTGGAGTCAAAGAGGCTTGTGGGGTGCAGAAAGAAGCAAGAGAAGTGCATGAAGTAGCAACAGAGGTGCTTAGAGAGGCAAGAGAGGTACAGAAAGAGGTAGAAGAGATGAACAAAGAGGCAAGAGAGGTACAGTAAGAGACAGGAAGGGTACAGAAAGAAGGAAGAGAAGTGCAGAAAGAAGCAACAGAGGTGTCGAAAGAGGCGGAAAGGGTGCAGAAAGAGAAAGAAGCAAGTGAGATGCAAAAAGAGGCAACAGGGATGCAGAAAGACGCACTACAGGTGCAGAAACAAGCAAGAGAAGTGCCGGAAGAGGCAATAGAATTGATGAAAAAAGCAACAAAGGTGTAGAAAGAAGCAGTAAAAAAGTGCAGTACGAGGCAAGTGAGGTGCAGAAAGAGGCAAGTGAAGTGCAGAATTAAGCATGAGCAGTACAGAAACAGCCAACAGAGGTGCAAAAAGGGGCAGGAGGGGTGCAGAAAGAAGTACGACAGGTGCACAAAGAGGTAAGAGAGGTACAGAAAGAGGCAGGAGGGGTGCAGAAAGAAGGAAGAGATGTGAAAAAAGAAGCAGGAGAATTGCTGAAAAAAGCAACAGCGTTGAACAAAGAAGCAATAGAAGTACAGAAGGAGGCAAGTGGGGTGCAGAAAGAACCAACAGAGATGCAAAAAGAGGCAAGAGGGGCACAGGAAAAGGCAGGAGAGGTGCAGAAAGATGGAAGAGAAGTAACAGAGGTGCTGAAAGAAGCACGAAGGGTGCAGAAAAAGCAAGAGAAGTGCAGAAAAAAGCAACAGAGACACAGAAAGAGGCAAGAGTGGTACAGAAACAGGCAGGAAAGGTGTAGAAAGAGAGAACAGGGATGCAGAAAGAGGCACGAAAGGTGTAAAAGAGGGGTGCAGAAAGAGGCAAGAGGTGTGCAGAAAGAAGCAAGTGAGGTGCAGAAAGATGGAAGAGAGGTGCAGGAACAAGCAAGACATGTGCAGAAAGAGGCAAGAGAGGTACAGAAAAAGGCAAGGGAAGTGCAGAAACACGCAAGAGAAATGCACAAAGAGGCAAGAGAGGAGCAGAAAGAGGAAAGAGAGGTATAGAAAGAAGCAAGTGAAGTGCAGAAAGAGGCAGGAGGGGTGTAGAAAGAAGCAAGTCAGGTGGAGAAAGAGGTAACAGAGGTGCAGAAAGACGCAAGAGAGGTGCAGAAACAAGCAAGAGAAGTGAAGGAAGAGGCAATAGAATTGATGAAAGAAGCAAAAGAGGTGAAGAAAGAAGCAGTAGAAGTGGAGCAAGAGGCAAGTGAGGTGCAAAAAAAGCAAGAGCAGTGCAGAAAGAACCAACTGAGATGCAAAAAGAGGTAAGAGGGGTGCAGAAAGAGGTAGGACAGGTGAAAAAACTAGGCAAGAGAGTTACACAAAAAGGGGCAAGAGAGGTACAGAAACAGGCAGGAAAGGTACAGAAACAAGCAAGAGAAGTGCATAAAGAAGCAACAGAGATGTAGTAAGAGGGAAGTGGGGAGAAGGAGGAAAGAGGGATACAGAAAGAAACAAGAGAGGTGCAGAAAGAGGGAAGAAGGGTGTAGATAGAGTGGTGTGAAAGAGGCATGAGGGGTACAGAAAGATGCAAGAGAAGTGCAGAAAGAGGCAAGAGAGATGCAGAAACTGGCAAGAGAGGTACAGAAACAGGCAAGGGCAGTGCAGAAACAGGCAAGAGAAATGCACAAACAGGCAAGAGAGGAGCAGAAAGAGGAAAAAGAGGTATGGAACGAAGCAAAAGAAGTATGGAAAGTGGAAGGAGGGGTGTTGAAAGAAGCACTTGGGATGCAGAAAGGGGCAACAGAGGTGCAGAAAGATGCACAAGAGGTGCAGAAACAAGCAAGAGAAGTGCAGGAAGATGAATATAATTGATGAAAGAATAAACAGAGGTGTAGAAAGAAGCAAGAGAAGTACAGAAAGAGGCATGTGAGGTGCAGAATTAAGCATGAGTAGTACAGAAAGAGCCAACAGAGGTGCAGAAAGAGGCGAGAGGGGTGCAGAAAGAGGTAGGACAGGTGCACAAAGAAGCAAGAGAGATACAGAAAGAGGCAAGAGAATTGCTGAAAGAAGGAACAGAGGTGTACAAAGAAACATTAGAAGTTCAGAAAGAGGCAACAGAGGTGCAGAAAGATGCACAAGAGGTGCAGAAACAAGCAAGAGAAGTGCCGGAAGAGGCAATAGAATTGATGAAAAAAGCAACAAAGGTGTAGAAAGAAGCAGTAGAAGTGCAGTACGAGGCAAGTGAGGTGCAGAAAGAGGCAAGTGAAGTGCAGAATTAAGCATGAGCAGTACAGAAACAGCCAACAGAGGTGCAAAAAGGGTCAGGAGGGGTGCAGAAAGAAGTACGACAGGTGCACAAAGAGGTAAGAGAGGTACAGAAAGAGGCAGGAGGGGTGCAGAAAGAAGGAAGAGATGTGCAAAAAGAAGCAGGAGAATTACTGAAAGAAGCAACAGCGTTGAACAAAGAAGCAATAGAAGTACAGAAGGAGGCAAGTGAGGTGCATAAAGAACCAACAGAGATGCAAAAAGAGGCAAGAGGGGCACAGGAAAAGGCAGGAGAGGTGCAGAAAGATGGAAAAGAAGTAACAGAGGTGCTGAAAGAAACACGAAGGGTGTAGAAAAAGCAAGAGAAGTGCAGAAAAAAGCAACAGAGACACAGAAAGAGGCAAGAGTGGTACAGAAACAGGCAGGAAAGGGGTAGAAAGAGGGAACAGGGATGCAGAAAGCGGCAAGAAAGGTATAAAAGAGGGGAGAGGGGTGCAGAAAGAGGCAAGAGGGATGCAGAAAGAAGCAAGTGAGGTGCAGAAAGATGGAAGAGAGGTGCAGGAACAAGCAAGACATGTGCAGAAAGAGGCAAGAGAGGTACAGAAAAAGGCAAGGGAAGTGCAGAAACACGCAAGAGAAATGCACAAAGAGGCAAGAGAGGAGCAGAAAGAGGAAAGAGAGGTATAGAAAGAAGCATGTGAAGTGCAGAAAGCGGCAGGAGGGGTGTAGAAAGAAGCAAGTTAGGTGGAGAAAGAGGTAACAGAGGTGCAGAAAGACGCAAGAGAGGTGCAGAAACAAGCAAGAGAAGTGCAGGAAGAGGCAATAGAATTGATGAAAGAAGCAAAAGAGGTGAAGAAAGAAGCAGTAGAAGTGGAGAAAGAGGCAAGTGAGGTGCAGAAAAAGCAAGAGCAGTGGAGAAAGAACCAACAGAGATGCAAAAAGAGGCAAGAGGGGTGCAGAAAGAGGTAGGACAGGTGAAAAAATAGGCAAGAGAGATACAGAAAGAGGCAGGAGGGGTGCAGAAAGAAGAAAGAGAGGTACATAAAGGGGCAAGAGAGGTACAGAAACAGGCAGGAAAGGTACAGAAACAAGCAAGAGAAGTGCATAAAGAAGCAACAGAGATGTAGTAAGAGGGAAGTGGGGAGTAGGAGGAAAGAGGGGTACAGAAAGAAACAAGAGAGGTGCAGAAAGAGGGAAGAAGGGTGTAGATATAGGGAAGAGTGGTGTGAAAGAGGCATGAGGGGTACAGAAAGATGCAAGAGAAGTGCAGAAAGAGGCAAGAGAGATGCAGAAACCGGCTAGAGAGGTACAGAAACAGGCAAGGGCAGTGCAGAAACAGGCAAGAGAAATGCACAAACAGGCAAGAGAGGAGCAGAAAGAGGAAAAAGAGGTATGGAACGAAGCAAAAGAAGTACGGAAAGTGGAAGGAGGGGTGTTGAAAGAAGCACGTGAGATGCAGAAAGAGGCAACAGAGGTGCAGAAAGACGCACAAGAGGTGCAGAAACAAGCAAGAGAAGAGCAGGAAGATAAATATAATTGATGAAAGAATAAACAGAGGTGTAGAAAGAAGCAAGAGAAGTACAGAAAGAGGCATGTGCGGTGCAGAATGAAGCATGAGCAGTACAGAAAGAGCCAACAGAGGTGCAAAAAGAGGCAAGAGGGGTGCAGAAAGAGGTAGGACAGGTGCACAAAAAAGCAAGAGAGATACAGAAAGAGGCAGGAGGGGTGTAGAAAGAAGGAAGCGAAGTGCAGAAAGAGGCAAGAGAATTGCTGAAAGAAGGAACAGAGGTGTACAAAGAAGCATTAGAAGTTCAGAAAGAGGCAACAGAGGTGCAGAAAGATGCACAAGAGGTGCAGAAACAAGCAAGAGAAGTGCAGGAAGAGGCAATAGAATTGATGAAAGAATAAACAGAGGTGTAGAAAGAAGCAAGAGAAGTACAGAAAGAGGCACATGAGGTGCAGAATCAAGCATGAGCAGTACAGAAAGAGCCAACAGAGGTGCAAAAATAGGCATGAGGGGTGCAGAAAGAGGTAGGACAGGTGCACAAAGAGGCAAGAGAGATACCGAAAGAGGCAGGAGGGGGGTAGAAAGAAGGAAGCGGAGTGCAGAAAGAGGCAAGAGAACTGCTGAAAGAAGGAACAGAGGTGTACAAAGAAGCAATAGAAGTGCAGAAAGAGGCAGGTGAGGTGCAGAAAGAAGCTAGAGCAGTGCGGAAAGAACCAACAGAGATGAAACAAGAGGAAAGAAGGGTGCAGAAAGAGGCAGGAGGGGTGCAGAAGAAGGAAGAGAAATACAGAAAGAAGCAACTGAGGTGCTGAAAGAGGCATGAAGGGTGCAGAAAGAGCAAGAGAAGTGCAGACAAAGCAACAGAGGTACAGAGAAAGGCAAGAGGGGTGCAGAAACAGGTACAAAAGGTACAGAAAGAGTGAACAGGGTTGCAAAAAGAGGCAAGAGAGGTGCAGAAAGAGAGGAAAGGGGTGCAGAAAGAGGCAAGAGGGGGACAGAAAGAAGAAAATGAGGTATAGAAAGACAGGAGAGGGGTGCATAAACAAGCAAGAGAAGTGCAGAAAGAAGCAAGAGAGGTACAGGAAGAGGCAAGGGAAGTGCAGAAACAGGCTAGAGAAATGCACAAAGAGGCAAGAGATGAGCAGAAAGAGGCAAGAGAAGTATGGAAAGAAGCAAGTGAAGTACAGAAAGAGGCAGGAGGGGTGTAGAAAGAAGCAAGTGTGGTGCAGAAAAAGGCAACAGAGGTGCAGAAAGACACAAGAGAAGTACAAAACGACAGACGCGAGGTGCAGAAACAAGCAAGAGAAGTACAGAAAGAGGCAAGAGAATTGCTGAAATAAGCAACAGAGGTGTAGAAAGAAGCAAGAGCAGAGCAGAAAAAGCCAACAGTGGTGCAAAAAAAAGCAAGAACGGTAGAGAAAAAGGTAGAGAGAGGCAAGAGAAGTTCAGAAAGTGGCAGGAGGGGTGCAGAAAGAAGGAAGAGAAGTGCAGAAAGAAGCAGAGAGGTGCTGAAGAGGCACAAAGTGTGCAGAAAGAGCAAGAGAAGTGAAGAAAAAGCAACAGAGGTACAGAAAGAGGCAAGAGAGCTGCAGAAACAGGCAGAAAAGGTGCAGAAAGAGTGAACGGGGTGCAGAAAGAGGCAAGAAGGGTGCAGAAAGACGCAAATGAGGTACATAAAGACAGGGGAGGGGTGCAGTAAAAAGCTAGAGAAGTACAGAAAGAGGCAAGAGGGGTACATAAAGAGGCAAGGGAAGTGCAGAAGTAGGCTACAGAAATCCACAAAGAGGCAAGAGAGGAGCAGAAAGAGGCAAGAGAAGTATAGAAAGAAGCAAGAGAAGTGCAGAAAGAGGCAGGAGGGTTGTAGAAAGAAGCAAGTGAGGTACAGAAAGGGGCAACAGAGGTGCAGAATGACGCAAGAGAAGTGCAGAAAGACAGAAGAGAGGTGTAGAAACAAGCAGGAGAAGTGCAGAAAGAGGCAAGAAAATTGCTGAAATAAGGAACAGAGGTGTAGTAAGAAACAAGAGAAGTGCAGAAAGAACCAACAGAGCTGCAAAGGGAAGCAAGAGCGGTAGAGAAAAAGGTGGAAGGGGTGCGCAAAGAGGCAAGAGAAGTTCAGAAAGTGGCAGGAGGGGTGCAGAAAGAAGCAGAGAGGTGCTGAAAGAGGCAAAAAGGGTACAGAAAGAGCAAGAGAAGTTCAGAAAGAACCAACAGAGGTACAGAACGATGCAACAGAGGTGCAGAAAGATGCAAGGGAGGTGCAGAAACAGGTAAGAGAAGTGCATAAAGAAGCAACAGAGATGTAGCAAGGGGGAAGTGGGGTAGACAAGGAGGCAAGAGGGATACAGAAAGAAACGAGAGATGCATAAAGAGGGCAGAAGGGTGTAGATAGAGGGAAGACTGGTGTGAAAGAGGCATGAGGGGTACAGAAAGAAGCAACAGAGGATCTTAAAGTGGCAAGAGGGGTGCAGAAGAGGCAGGGGAAGTGCAGAAAAAAGCAACAGAGTTGCAGGAAGTGGCATTAGAGGTGCAGAAAGAGGCAAGATATGCAAAAAGAAGCAAGAACAGTATATAAAAAGGCAGAGGAGGTGCACAAAAGTACCCACAACCATCAGGTGTCACTGTACCAGCAGTGTCCCTAGCCACAGCCAGTAGATGTCACGGTAACAGCAGTAACCCCAGCCACAGCCAGCAGGTGACACTGTAACAGCAGTACCCCTAGTCTCAGCCAGCAGGTGTCACTGTAACAACAGGACCCACAGTCACAGCCAGCTGGTATCACTGTAACAGGAGGACCCCAAGTCGCAGCCCGTAGATGTCACTGTAAGAGCAGTACTGTCAGCCACAGCCAGCAGGTGTCACTGTAAGAGCAGTACTGTCAGCCACAGCCAGCAGGTGTCACTGTAAGAGCAGTACCCCCAGTCGAAGCCAGCAGGTGTCACTGTAAGAGCAGTACCCCCAGTCACAGCCAGCAGGTGTCACAGTAGGAGCAGTTCTGTCAGCCACAGCCAGCAGGTGTCACTGTAACAGCAGTACCCTTTGTTGCAGCCAGCATGTGTCACTGTAAGAGCAGGAGCCCCAGTCACAGCCAGCTGGTGTGTCACTGTAAGAGCAGGACCCCCAGTCGCAGCCAGCAGGTGTCACTGTAACAACAGTGTCCCCAGTCACAGCCAGCAGGTGTCACTGTAAGAGCAGTGGACCTTGGCTCTGTTCTTGCGTGAGCCAGCCTGCGCTTGGTGGACCTACTTGGTGGTGCTAGGTGGTGAACAAAGCGCAGCTACTGTACCGCTAAAGTGGTCTCCTTGACATCCTCTAATTCCTCCACTTTATCAATGAGCACTTTCCGAAGTACAAGGACTTGGCACTCAAGGAACTTGGAATATCCAAATATTGCGAAGTAGGAGGCGTTTGTGTGCTGCACCAGTTTCTTGGCTTTCTTGTAGGCTGGTTTAAAGTTATCCCATTCCTCGAGCCTGGCAAACCTGCAAAAGAACCAGAAAGAGGTGCTTAGGCCTACAGAGGACTATACTGCCATCTGTTTGCAAGGTTCTGGTGGAGTAGTGTGTTTGTAGAACTGGATAGGGGAAGAGTGAACTCAGGTGAGCACTGACCCGGTACTTGGAGGTGTCTGCAGTGCTGTAGTAGGAGCTGTATAAGCCAGGACTGAGCCAATTGTCAGAGGTGAGGGTGCACAGTACTGGGGTGGCTGGGGTGCTGCAGACTAGGATTGAGTCAATTGTCAGAGGTGAGGGTGTGCAGAACTGGCGAAGCCGGGGTGCTGCAGGCTAGGGTTGAGTCAATTGTAGAAGGTGAAGGTACGCAGTACTGGGGTGGCCGGGGTGCTACAGGCTAGGGTTGAGTCAATTGGTGAGGGTGCGCAGTACAGGGTGGCTGGGGTGCTACAGGCTAGGGTTGAGTCAATTGTTGGAGGTGAGGGTGCGCAGTACTGGGGTAGCTGGCGTGCTGCAGGCTAGGGTTGAGTCGATTGTCAGAGGTGAGAGTGCTCAGTGCTGGGATGACAATGGTGCTGCAGGCTAAGGTTGAGTCAATTGTCAGAGGTGAGGGTGTTCAGTATTGGGGTGGCCGGGGTGGGGCAGGCTAGGGTTGAGTGGATTGTCAGAGGTGTGGGTGTGTAGGACTGGTGTGGCCAGGGTGCTGCAGGCTAGGGTTGAGTCAATTGTCATAGGTGAGGGTGCTCAGTACTTGGGTGGCCAGGGCGCTGCAGGCTAGGTTTGAGTCAATTGTCATAGGTGAGGGTGCTCAGTACTGGGGTGGCCAAGGGTTCTGCAGGTTAGGGTTGAGTCAATTGTCCGAGGTGAGGGTGCGCAGTACTGGGGTGGCCGGGGGGCTGTAGGCTAGGGTTGAGTTAATTGTCAGGGGTGAGGGTGCTCAGTACTGGGGTGCCCAGGGGTGCTGCAGGATAGGATTGAGTCAATTGTCAGAGGTGAGGGTGTGCAGAACTGGCGTGGCCGGGGTGCTGCAGGCTAGGGTTGAGTCAATTGTCAGAAGTGAGGGTTCTCAGTACTAAGGTGGCAGGGGTGCTGCAGGCTAGGTTTGAGTCAAATGTCTGAGGTGAGGGTGCTCAGCACTAAGGTGGCAGGGGTGCTGCAGGCTAGGTTTGAATCAATTATCAAAGGTGGGGGTGCACAGTACTAGGGTGGCAGGGGTGCTGCAGGCTAGGGTTGAGTCAATTGTCAGAGATGAGGGTGTGCAGTACTGGGGTGGCCGGGGTGCTGCAGGCTAGGGTTGAGTCAATTGTCAGAGGTGAGGGTGCGCAGTACTGGGGTGGCCGGGGAGCTGCAGGCTAGGATTGAGTTAATTGTCAGAGGTGAGGGTGTGCAGAACTGGCGTGGCCGGGGTGCTGCAGGCTAGGGTTGAGTCAATTGTCAGAAATGAGGGTTCTCAGTACTAAGGTGGCAGGGGTGCTGCAGGCTAGGTTTGAGTCAAATGTCTGAGGTGAGGGTGCTCAGCACTAAGGTGGCTGGGGTGCCGCAAGCTAGGTTTGAATCAATTATCAAAGGTGGGTGTGCACAGTACTAGGGTGGCAGGGGTGCTGCAGGCTAGGGTTGAGTCAATTGTCAGAGATGAGGGTGTGCAGTACTGGGGTGGCCGGGGTGCTGCAGGCTAGGGTTGAGTCAATTGTCAGAAGTGAGAGTGCGGGGTACTCGGGTGGCCGGGTAGTGCAGGCTAGGGGTGAGTCAATTGTCTGAGGTGAGGGTTCTCAGTACTAAGGTGGCCGGGGTGCTGCAGGCTATGGTTGAGTCAATTGTCAGAGGAGAGGGTGCTGCAGGCTAGGATTGAGTCAATTGTCAGAGGTGAGGGTGTGCAGAACTGGCGTGGCCGGGGTGCTGCAGGCTAGGGTTGAGTCAATTGTCAGAAGTGAGTGTTCTCAGTACTAAGGTGGCAAGGGTGCTGCAGGCTAGGTTTGAGTCAAATGTCTGAGGTGAGGGTGCTCAGTACTAAGGTGGCAGGGGTGTTACAGGCTAGTTTTGAATCAATTATCAAAGGTGGGGGTGCACAGTACTAGGGTGGCAGGGGTGCTGCAGGCTAGGGTTGAGTCAATTGTCAGAGATGAGGGTGTGCAGTACTGGGGTGGCCGAGGTGCTGCAGGCTAGGGTTGAGTCAATTGTCAGAGGTGAGGGTGCGCAGTACTGGGGTGGCCGGGGAGCTGCAGGGTAGGATTGAGTCAATTATCAAAGGTGAGGGTGTGCAGAACTGGCATGGCCGGGGTGCTGCAGGCTAGGGTTGAGTCAATTGTCAGAAGTGAGGGTTCTCAGTACTAAGGTGGCAGGGGTGCTGCAGGCTAGAATTGAGTCAAAGGTCTGAGGTGAGGTGCTCAGTACTAAGGTGGCAGGGGTGCTGCAGGCTATGTTTGAATCAATTATCAAAGGTGGGGGTGCACAGTACTAGGGTGGCAGGGGTGCTGCAGGCTAGGGTTGAGTCAATTGTCAGAGATGATGGTGTGCAGTACTGGGGTGGCCGGGGTGCTGCAGGCTAGGGTAGAGTCAATTGTCAGAGGTGAGGGTGCGCAGTACTAAGGTGGCAAGTGTGCTGCAGGCTAGGTTTGAGTCAAATGTCTGAGGTGAGGGAGCTCAGTACTAAGGTGGCAGGGGTGCTGCAGGCTATGTTTGAATCAATTATCAAAGGTGGGGGTGCACAGTACTAGGGTGGCAGGGGTGCTGCAGGCTAGGGTTGAGTCAATTGTCAGAGATGATGGTGTGCAGTACTGGGGTGGCCGGGGTGGGGCAGGCTAGGGTAGAGTCAATTGTCAGAGGTGAGGGTGCGCAGTACTGGGGTGGCCGGGGAGCTGCAGGTTAAGGTTGAGTCAATTGTCATAGGTGAGGGTGCTCAGTACTGGGGTGGCCAGGGCGCTGCTGGCTATTGTGGTTCGGAAGTGAGGTAGCGCAGTACTGGGGTGGCCGGGGTGCTGCAGGATAGGGTTGAGTCAATTGTCCGACGTGAGGGTGCGCAGTTCTAGGTTGGCCGGGGTACTGCAGGCTAGGGTAGAGTCAATTGTCAGAGGTGAGGGTGCGCAGTACTGGGGTGGCTGGGGAGCTGCAGGTTAAGGTTGAGTCAATTGTCATAGGTGAGGGTGCTCAGTACTGGGGTGGCCAGGGCGCTGCTGGCTATTGTGGGTCGGAAGTGAGGTAGCGCAGTACTGGGGTGGCCGGGGTGCTGCAGGTTAGGGTTCAGTCAATTGTCGGAGGTGCGGGTGCACAGTACCGGGTGGCCGGGGTGCTACAGGCTAGGGGTGAGTCAATTGTCATGGGTGAGCGTGGCCAGTACTGGGCTGGCTGCGGGTGCTGCAGGCTAGGATTGAGTCAATTGTCAGAAGTGAGAGTGTGCAGAACTTGGGCGGCCGGGGTGCTGCAGGCGAGGGTTGAGTCAACTGTCTGAGGTCAGGGTGCTCAGTACTAAGGTGGCAGGGGTGCTGCAAGCTAGGGTTGAGTCAATTGTCGGAGGTGAGGGTGCACAGTACTGGGGTGGCCGGGTGCTGCAGGCGAGGGTTGAGTCAATTGTATGAGGTGAGGGTGCTCAGTACTAAGGTGGCAGGGGTGCTGCAGGCTAGGTTTGAGGCAATTATCAAAGGTGAGGGTGCACAGTACTAGGTTGGCAGGGGTGCTGCAGGCTATTTTTGAGTCAATTATCAAAGATGAGGGTGCACAGTATTAGGGTGGCAGGGCTGCTGCAGGCTAGGGTTGAGTCAATTGTCGGCGATAAAGGGGCGCAGTACTGGGGTGGCCGGGGGGCTGCAGGCTAGGGTTGAGTCAATTGTCAGGGGTGAGGGTGCTCAGTACTGGGGTGGCCGGGGTGCTGCAGGCTAGGATTGAGTCAATTGTCGGAGGAGAGGGTGCGCAGTACTGGATTGGCTGGGGTGCTGCAGGCTAGGGTTGAGTAAATTGTCAGAGGAGAGGGTGCTCAGTACTGGGGTAGCCGGGGTGCTGCAGGCTAGGGTTGAGTCAATTGTCAGAAGTGAGAGTGCGGGGTACTCGGGTGGCCGGGTGCTGCAGGCTAGGGGTGAGTCAATTGTCTGAGGTGAGGGTTCTCAGTACTAAGGTGGCCGGGGTGCTGCAGGCTATGGTTGAGTCAATTGTCAGAGGAGAGGGTGCTCAGTACTAAGGTGGCAGGGGTGCTGCAAGCTAGGGTTGAGTCAATTGTCGGAGGAATGGGTGCGCAGTACTGGATTGGCCGGGGTGCTGCAGGCTAGGGGTGAGTCAATTGTCTGAGGTGAGGGTGCTCAGTACTAAGGTGGCAGCAGTGCTGCAGGCTAGGTTTGAGTCAATTATCAAAGGTGAGGGTGCACAGTACTAGGGTGGCCGGGGTGCTGCAGGCTAGGGTTGAGTCAATTGTCAGAGATGAGGGTGTACAGTACTGGGGTGGTCGGGATGCTGCAGGCTAGGGTTGAGTCAATTGTCAGGGGTGCTGGTGCTCAGTACTGGGGTGGCCGGGGTGCTGCAGGCTAGGATTGAATCAATTGTCATAGGTGAGGGTGCTCAGTACTGGCTGGCTGGGGGTGCTGCAGGCTAGGGTTGAGTCAATTGTCGGAGGTGAGGGTGCGCAGTACTGGGGTGGCCGGGGGGCTGCAGGCTAGGATTGAGTCAATTGTCGGAGGTGAGGGTGCACAGTACTGGGTTGGCCGGGGTGCTGCAGGCTAGGGTTGCGTCAATTGTCATAGGTGAGGGTGCGCAGAACTGGGGTGGTGGGGGTGCTGGAGGCTAGGAATGAGTCAATTGTCAGAAGTGAGGACGCACAGTACTCGGGTGCCCGGGGTGCTGCAGGCGAGGGTTGAGTCAATTGTCAGAGGTGAGGGTGCTCAGTACTGGGGTGGCCGGGGTGCTGCAGGCTAGGGTTGAATCAATTGTCAGAGGAGAGGGCGCTCAGGAGTAGGGTGGCCGGGGTGCTGCAGGATAGGTCTGAGTCAATTGTCATAGGTGAGGATGCTCAGTATTGAGGTGACTGGTGTGCTGCAGGCTAGGGTTGAGTCAATTGTCAGAGGTGAGGGTGCTCAGTACTAGGGTGGCTGGAGTGCTGCAGGCTAGAGTTGAGTCAATTGTCAGAGGAGAGGGTGCCCAGTACTACAGTACTAAGGTGGCCGGGGTGCTGCAGGATAGGTCTAAGTCAATTGTCATAGGGTGAGGGTGCTCAGTACTGGGGTGGTCGGTGTGCTGTAGGCTAGGGTTGAGTCAATTGTCAGAGGTGAGGGTGCACAGTCCTGGGTGGCCGGGGTGCTACAGGCTGGGGTTGAGTCAATTGTCGGAGGTGAGGGTGCGCAGTACTCGGGTAGCTGGGGTGCTGCAGGCTAGGGTTGAGTCAATAATCAAAGGTGAGGGTGCACAGAACTGGGGTGGCGGGGGTGCTGGAGGCTAGGAATGAGTCAATTGTCAGAAGTGAGGACGCATAGTACTCGGGTGCCCGGGGTGCTGCAGGCGAGGGTTGAGTCAATTGTCAGAGGTGAGGGTGCTCAGTACTGGGGTGGCCGGGGTGCTGCAGGCTAGGGTTGAATCAATTGTCAGAGGAGAGGGCGCTCAGGAGTAGGGTGGCCGGGGTGCTGCAGGATAGGTCTGAGTCAATTGTCGGAGGTGAGGGTGCGCAGTACTAGGGTGGCAGGGGTGTTGCAGGCTAGGATTGAGTCGATTGTCGGAGATGAGGGTGCTCAGTATTAGGTTGGCTGGAGTGCTGCAGGCTAGGGTTGAGTCAATTGTCAGAGGTGAGGGTAGCTCAGTGCTGGGATGGCTGGGGTGCTGCAGGCTAGGGTTGAGTCAATTGTCAGAGGTGAGGGTGCTCATTGCTGGGATGGCTGGGGCGCTGCAGGCTAGGATTGAGTCAATTGTCAGAGGTGAGGGTGCTCAGTGCTGGGATTGCTGCGGTGCTGCAGGCTAGGGTTGAGTCAAATGTTAGAGGTGAGGGTGCTCCGCACTGGGGTGGCCTGGATGCTGCAGGCTGCTGTGGGTCAATTGTCAGAGTATGAGGGTGCCATAGTAAAGGACTGGCAGGGAAGGGGTGTAAAACGGAGTCAACTTTCAGAGGTATCGCAGTACAGGAATAGCAGGAGTGCTGCAGACCAGGACTGAGTCAACTGTCAGAGCTGTGGGAGTCTCTAAGTATTGGACTAGCAGGGGAGGGGTGCAGGACTGAGTCAACTGTCAGAGTTGTGAGGGTGTCCCGGTACAGGCATAGCAGGAATGCATCCGGACAAGACTGAGTCAGCTGTCAGAATGGTGAGGGTGTCCCAGTACTGGACTAGCAGCAGTGATGCAGGCTAAGACTGAGTCAACTGTATGAGTGTTGAGGGTGCCCCTGTACAGGAATTATGGGTATGCATGAGGAGGTCAACTTTCAGAGGGTGTCGAAGTACAGGAATGTTTAGGACGTGGGGAAACCCAATAGACCCTTGTCGGCTTGGGCAATGGTTGGTTTAAGTAAACAGTGAATACAAGGGATTTTGTTTAACTACTCGTTTAGATAAACTTTAAGGAATTTGAATCAAAGGCTCATGGAATAATTAAGCCAAATGTATCCACAGGATTACTTAGAAATTAATTGCATTATTTCTTAAGAAAGAGTATACATAATCTCTTAGGTAATTCAACACAGGAAAAGAGAAGAGAAAAAGCACACAGCCAAAGGAAGTTTATGTTAAAAATCAATTATATTTGGATAAATCACAAAGCACAAATCATGGTGACAAGTAATAGAACAAAACTTTAAATAAAAGTCATGAAAAGCAGTGTATTAAAGATTCACTTAACAATTCATAACAATTCATCAGCTCCAAAAACAATTTTAAACAAAGAAAGCCAAACACAACATATGTATAAAGGTATTCTTCAGTACATAAAAACTAGGGATTTGATGACTTTGGTCGAAGTTTCGGTCTTTTCTCGTTAGTTATGTAAGACCATCTTCAGGACTTAAGATTTCCTCAAGCAAAGAAACCCCTTTGAGGAAACTGGTGTCTGTAGCTGATCTTCCAAATTTGTATAAGTTTAGTAAAGAAGAATCTGCCAAAGATTCACTCAACAATAAGAGATGTCTTTATCCTGGTCTTTTTATTTCCAGGTAAGCAATTGCATATATTTCGTTATACAAAATAAAGCATCAAATCGATAGTCACGCGCTTCCTCGTATTCTCCAGTTGAGAAGGCAACATTACAGGAATAGCAGGAGTGCTGCAGGCCAATACAGAGTCAGAGCGATGAGGATGTCTCGGTACTCAAATGGCAGGGGTGTTACAGGCTAGGACTAAATCAACTGTTGAACTGGTGAATTAAATGAAATGAATGAATGAAATGAATGAAATGAAAAAACATTTATAAGGCGCACAGCTACCCTGGAGCATCCCAGCGCTAAGAACTGACATGGGGGAGGCTGCAGAACTAAAGAAACAGAAAGGTCTTCACTTGTTTACGGAAACCAGATGATTGGGAACTATGCAAAGATGTAGTGGCAGAGAGTTCCAGAGTTTAGCGGCGTTATAAGAGAAGAGCCCTCCGCCGCTTCTGGCCCTCATATTCCTGGGGACCTCAGCCAGATGCAATTCATCTGACCGAAGTTTCCTATTAGCTTTGTAGGGACAGATCATGGCTGAATTGATAGGAGGCCCATTCCCCTGCCAGCATGGATTTCTATACTAGGCACATGGCCATGAATCTAATGCGCTCCTGCACTGGGAGCCAGTGAAGGGTGAGGAGTGCTGGTTTTGCCGATTGTCTGTTGGTAGCTCCAGTCAGAAGTCTGGCAGCGCTATTTTGAACAGACTGTAATTTGGAAACCACTGTTGTGGGGGCACCCAGATACAGTGCATTACCATAATCCAGTCTGGAAATATAAGTGATTGGACTAATACCTTTTTAGCTTGAAAGGGGAGAAATTTAGGGGCCATTCTAAGCAGGCCATAGCAGATGACTGCCGTCATCCTGGCCAGTACCCTAAAGTTTAAATCCTGATCCAACCAGAAGCCCAAACTCTTGATTTCTGAATTCGGGACCGGGGGGAGGACCCATGCCGGCTGCCCACATGGAACTGGATTTAAAGCTAAGAGCGTTGCCCAATATCATGAGCTCTGTTTTTCCGCCATTAAGCTTGAGCTGAGACACATCCATCCAGTTTGAAAAGTCCTCTAGACAAGAATAGATGGCATGTTTTTTTGATCTGCTTGGTTTAACGCTACCATCAATTGTGTATCATCAGAGTAGGTCACCATGCGGATTCCAGAAGGGGCTACAATGGCTGCCAGAGGAGCCATATAAACATTAAAAAGGGTTGGGCTATGAGACGAGCCCTGAGGGACTCTGCTCGGCAGAGAGGTAGGTTTAGACGTGATGTTCTCCTCAAATACCTGAAAGGTTCTTCCTTTCAGAAAGAAACAGAGCCATTGATGCACCGTGCCTGTTACTCCCATACCAAAAATAACAAAGGGGAGGGAGTGCAGAGGTCTTTCAGATAGAATCCACCTCCAGTACAGTTTTTATAACCAAAAAAGATTCTATCTTGTATATTTTTTTGTATTTGTTCGTGATGTGTAAAAGTAAAACCTGCTGATCTTGGAATTGTCCTAGGAAAGCTATATGTGTTTTTAAAATACCCCTCACACACTATGAATCCCATAGTGTCATGCCTCATCATGGGGGTCTTCCCGTCCCTCTACAGGGCGGGGCATGCTTCGACCAGCAAGTACGCGGGAGCACTAGATTATTTGTAATAGGCTATTTGTGGTGTGGGTAGTGGGAGTGGTAGGGAATGTTGTAGTGTAGTTCCTATATTCCCAATAGGCTGTGTGCATTGGAATAATAAATCCTGTAGTTTAGACATAGGTCTGATGTCGACTAGGTCTCTACCGAATCTATTAGACTTAATTGTGAGTGCCAGCTAGCTTAGAGGTCACTAGAAACTTTCTCGAATTAACAAGAAGGGATTAGTTTCTGACAACCGCATAAACATGACAACTTTGTTTACCTAGAAGAAGAAATCAATCTCTAGAGTCGCGAAAACAATAGATAGCTATTTTACTCAGTCAATCGTGCATGCTTCGTTTCACCAGAGGAGCTGAGAAAATAGAGAGACGGGCGTTTTCAATAAAAAGTATTTATTGAACAGTCTTCTTTCTCAAGCATAAGAAATTTACTGCTACTATCATAATCCTGGTTATAAAGTACAAGGAACAAAATACGAAAAGTATTATAAAGTAGTACTGTAAAAGCATGATATGGTTTCTAAGCCATAAATTGCCTAAAACATATAAAATACATACAGTGATAAAATAATGACTAAAAGTACTTTACTGGTGCTTCTAAAATACGCCTACCTCGGTGTACCTAACCTAAGTCTAATACAATGGTAGAAGTAAGTGAGGAGTAGCTTAAGTTTAGTATTTCTCTGCCAAGAGTCTGTCCAAGAATTCTCTAAGGGTCTAATCAGCTCTGTACCTTGGTTTAGAATGAAGGAGGTCCTGTATCTCTCTCTCTCAGGATGCGATTTCCCAGCAACCCACAAGGGTAGCCTGGAAACACTGGAGCTGGATTTCTCAGCAGGATAAAAGACAGCGTCTCTCAGTGCGTCAGCTGGAGGGTCGGCTACCTTCAGCACTTGCTGCTGCAGGGCGTTGGGCAAGTAGTAAGTCGATCTGCTCCAAACCACTGTGTGTTTGTCTGGGCAAATCTAGGCATATTTATACTTTGAAGGTGCCGAGTTTGACGTGTGATTTGACTTATAACGTCATCAAAGACTCAGTTCTTCGAAAACTCCATAATTTCCTAGATAAATTAGTATTCAGGCAAGGGGAAGTCCCTAGTTGCTGAAGGCGGGTTTCTCTAAGAAATCGTTGTTGATTCTTGGAATTCAGTGGAAGTAGCCATGCCGTATTTGGGCTGCATAGGCTCAGTCTAAATATGGTAATGATTTCTATACCTATATAAGGATCGGATAATCTATACCTATATAAGGGCATGAATCAGGAAAAATTACACTAGGGTCCTAGATTCATTTACAACACCCACTCCACGATATTAAGTTCAATAAAACTAAACGTATAAGCACTGAACATATCTAAAGCTGGTGTATACAATCCCACCGAAAATACAACATACTAATTGCATTTGAAAAGGCTTGTTTAAATATAACGAGTATAGAACAAACAGGTCTCTAAAGACATGAAGCATAGTATACATTCTATCATTTGTAAAAATACAAAATTACATTCCTGAAATGTCTCTGAAGTTTTACAGAAAGAGATAAAAAAAAACATTATTTAGGAGACCATCCGAATTCATAATATCTAAATCATTTTTGTTCTGAGTATTAGGCCAAATATTGTCATTAGGACGTTTTCAAAAGAAATCTTGTTCTCTAAGAATAGTTCTACTTTAAGCAGATTACTCTGTGCCAAAAGTTCTATTTTGGAAAGCGTTCAAATTAGTAGATGATTTGCTTTAACAAATTAAGGCCGAATTTCAGAGTTCAGGGAACGCTGTGTGCATGAATCAAAAGTTATTCTTGGAGTCAGGAGAAAACATCAGATCGTCTAGGCTGAAAAAGAAACTGTCTACCGTAGTAGGTGAAAGTGGAACCACTTCAGTTAGCAGATCAAAAGTGCAGAAGTGTGGATCATCGCCGTCAGCCTTTGATGCATTAGCAATGTCCGCAGTAGGAGGTACCTGTATCTCACCCTCGGTTAGACTTGCCGGTGAGACCTCAATGAATGCCATCACCAGAATGGGCAGCCGTTGGGGGCAACACGATGCATGAGTCGTTACTGGACCTAGCAAAGCGTCAACATCCGATGGCAGTACTGATGGAAGTGTAAGACAAATGTCCAACATGCATTCCTGTCTGCAAAGCAGGCATCGTAGAACAGGTAAGATGCAATCTTGCCAGATTGGTCTGAACAATAGAAACCAGGTTGTGTTCAGATCTCTTACACAAGCCAAGCCAAGAATCTGTGAAATTCTCTCACGATACCTCATGGCAAGGAGGCACTGTTCCATGGTAGTCTGGGTGTCGCTGGTGACCGGACTTGCCATTTCGGAGCAGAAGGAATAAAAACAGAATTCCTGCTACGAGTCCCAAGATGAGAGGCAGGCCGCCGAACACAGAGTGCACAAAATTTGGAAAAATGCAGAGGACTGCTGTAAATGGTGTTAATAGTCCCAAAAAAATCGTCCTAAATACATGTGCAATGCCACTGGTATCAGACATATTTAAGATTTGACTTAACATTTCTGCGAAATGTACTGGGCAGTTTGTTGATAATAATGCATCTATCTCTGCAGAAGTCCTTGCAACTTGCAGATCATATGTTTCTCTAGATGAGGTCAGTGGCACAGTTTTTTGTAAAAGAATGACTTTCATTCTGCTTAAAGTATCAATTCGTATAGAAGAGATATTCAGTGAAGGCCATAATGCCGTCCCCGGTCTGTCTTTTGTGTTGGATACAATACTTGCGTACAACAAGTGACCATGGACGAGACACTGACTAGATATGCTTTTCCTGGCAACATGCCACAACAGCTGTGGTTGTCGAGCATAACGTAACTGCCATTGGATAGCTGCCTGAAAATTGGTTCTATCACTGCGGAGGGTGTACCGTGCAGGTTGCAAGAGAGGTTATTTGCAGAACCTTCGCAGGCTCTGTGTAAATTAATACCTTGTCACAAAAGTGTACCACTTAGTGAGTTCTTACAATTTTTACCACTAAGGAATACCTCCTTTCCTCCATTCCAACATTGGTGTGTGTATGGTAAAGTCCAGGTCGACTTAATGTATACTTTACCCAATGTTTCATACAGGCCGGCTGGTATATGCTGTAGACAATACTGAAATTGGAAAATCGTCATTGGTATCGTGATGGTGCCATGTATTATCCATTCAATGACAGGCTTCTCAGAAACTGTCAATGGTAATCTTTCCAGTTTTTCAATGCTCAGCACCGTATAGTCTGCTCCTTTTTGTGCCAAAGAGATTTGTTTATCTGTAAGTTTAAACACAGTAAACAATGACGTGGTAAAATTTTGTAACGTCCAGCCTAGCAGCATTATAGAACGTAATTGAGACTGGCCATGTTGTAACATTAGCAAGTCTTGCTCTTTTATGTCAATTGCAGATGATACGATGCTGTCCAAAGAATAAATTCTGGAGGACAGAGTCGTTAACCCATTGTCCACTACAGAGACGCTTTTCTCTAAATTAATACGATCAATTTCTCGTATTCTTTCTGCAGTTTCCATTTCCGTTATTTTCCAAGCTTCGTTGTACACAACGTATATACCGGCGTATATGAAACGTTTTTGATGTGGTTTGCGAGGCCCCATTAAGAAATCTCGCAAATCATTGCCTTCTTTAAGTAAAAATAAGTGTTGTTGGATTTCTGGAAGTGTAGATTTCTGTAGCCACTCACGGCATAGCTTTCCTACACTGTAAGTAGTTATTATCCCTGGATGTTGTCTCTGGGAGTATCTTGGATCTGGCCTATTCACTGTGAACCCTTGTGTTTCGTTCACGAGTCTATCTTGACAGTTATTCATGTTTGTGGGCCAGATTAACCATTTTTTCCAATCAGGATTAGTTCTGTTTTGTTTTAAAATATAGGGTATGTCTACCTCCTCTTCTGTAGTATCATCACTGTCATATGTGGGCTTAGGTATAGACGGTTTGTTTAAATCTTTTATCTTAGCCAGGCCAAGACAAGAAGTTTTTTGAACAGTATCATTTAAAAACATTGATTGTTCTGGTATAATGCAGGCTCTGAACAGGGCTTCTAAACCTTGCACATGCCAGTCTTTCGTGCCCAAACGGTTTTTGTCTCAATGTTGTCTTTTCAAAAGTCAAAACCTAATGTAGACAGCTGAGCATAAACGTTTGCAGAATAAATTTGTTTATTATTGGTCAGCATTGTTTTCATTCCTGTCTTATTTATACTTCTGAAATAAAACGTTTCTGGATTTGTAACATTAAACCCTGTGAAATATGCAAACTTTTCATAAAATGTTTTCGAGCTGCCATTTGGCGGTGTTGGACAATGTTCCCATTGATTGTAAGTAAAAACATTTCTAGGGTTTGCAGATTTATGCAAATAATGGTGACCATAATGATTAAAAAATATGATTTGTTCATAATCTGATGAACCTTCTAGGTATTAATGTTCTGTAAATTTAGCTGACATTTCTAAATCTGTCATCATGTTGTTAACAGTTTCAAAGTCCCAATCATCAGAAAATGTGCTGGGTGATACAAAGTCACTCAAAGAAACCTTGAACTGGTGTAGAATCTTCAACAGCTCCACCGGGCCATAGATGTCATAATCAGTTCTATCCCATGCTATATCACCAGGTATAGGAATGGCTGTGATGTTCACTGATGAGAGGTCTCTTCGTTCACAATGAGATGATTTGTGAGGTTTCAGGAGCAAGTTGATTTTTTTACTTGCTGTGTCCATTGTACTGTATTTTCCATCTATCATCCTTCCCAAACTTAACACCAGCATGAGCCAGAGCAGGAGGAAAAGTACACCTAACACAATCCAAAATTCAATCCATGGTGAAACCAGATATGTTTTTTCAAGTTGACGAAAGAGTCTGTTATTTTTTCTTTGAAGGTTTCATTTACTGGCTTATCTTCAGGTTCACTGGGATCCTCAGAAAATGTATCAAAGTTGATGAAATAGCCAGAGGCAGTTCTGTCAATTGTTGGAATTGCATCAGGATTGTTATTAATCTTTGTAGTTGCTTCTTCATATTTGTATAGCCAGAGGCTACATCATTGTAGACAGGTGTTTCTTGACGAACTGTTATTTGGGTCTCAAGAGGCACAAGTTCCATGGTTTTGTTGTATAGTCCTTCTTTTCTTACTTCAGGTTTATCAAAGGTGATAAGTCTTTCAGTTTGAACCTCTTGGATTGTAGCAAGATTGGGTTGTCTGCTATGTCTTGGGTGTCCAATGGGCCTACTACTTATTATCGGCCACATGATTGTGGTTTGACCAGGTCGATGGACACAACTCTGTACTCCCTTTTACCAGCAAGGGGCGGTAGTACAACTGATCTTGTTATTTGGATTGCCAAGACAGGTACTGCTTTTCTGTAGGAAGGTCCAAATTCCTTCTTGACCGCGATCTTTTCCCTGACTAGATCCCCAATCTTTGGATTCCAGACAGGTCTTGCTGGGACAGTGGTTTTTCTTCAGTGGTCGTTTGCTTCTGTATTGTGTTACTCAGACTTCTTGTTTCATTTAAGTCCTGTAAAATAGCCAAACGATTTTTGACATCAAAGGGTTTTTGTTCCACCACTGAAGTTTGACAATCGAGGTCTTCGATTACCATTCCAGTACCAAATAGTAATTCATATGGAGTGACTCCACTCAGAGAACTTCTTGGCAGATTGTTAAGACTACGTTGGACACTTATTAGATGTTTGACCCACCCATCACCCAAACCTAATACCTTAGCTGTTATGGATTGCTTTATATCACAGTTTTTTCTTTCCACTACAGCATTACCCTCAGGATGGAAGGGACTAGAATAGAGCAAAGCAACGCCCAAGCTAGCCATGGCCTCCTTGTAAGCTCGAGAGCTAACAGCAGGACCCTGGTCAGAGTGTAGCGTGACAATTGCATATGTGCCGATAAAAACTCGCAAATCCTTTATAACAGTTCTGGCGTCAGCCAAGCGCTGGGGCCACATCCAAATAAATCTTGTCCTAGTAGTTGTGGGACCACATCCATCTATTATGGTGTTTGCGTGTAGACAGTCTAATGATGTCTAGCAATGGTATCTGAACTAGGCTGGCTACACTGTAGTCAGGTATCTGGTGACTTTCGCTGCTGCAATCTCTGTTGCAGTTAAGGCAATGGATTGCAAAATTGTACACATCAACGCTCATTCCCGGCCACCAGTACATCTTTTCTAAATATATTAGAGATTTTAAGATCCCTTGATGTCTCAGACCCTCTCCCATATGTGCTTCGTGAACCAAAACACCTCTCTTGTTCCTGTTTGGAATTACTCTGTCCACCACTACAGGGATTCGCGCAAAAGGAACAGAGTTTGCATCATTTATGTCTGTATTACCGAGTGAATGGTTTAGAGGTAACACTGCATAGCTGCCTATCATTGAGGTTTTTACTGCTAGTAACGTTTCACCGTCTTTTACTCTTTTCGAGTGAGTGATTGTAGCTACGGAAGCCGTTTGCACAGCTGCCTTCGTGGCTTCATCAGCCAATGAATTCCCTGCAACGTGAACGCCATCACGCTGATGACTCAGTGTATGAATCACGTGAGTCTTTTGTAGTTCTTTCTGTAAAAGAACTTCTTGTTCCCAAAGCGTTTTATTCCTAATTGTGACACCTTTCGTATTTCTGAAACCGTTTCGAACCCAGCTCTGCAAATGCTCATTGTAAGATTCGACGCAGAAATACGAATCTCACACTATTAGTGTGGGGAATTCGCGATCGGTATTCTCAAGCGCCATCTTGAAAGCCTGTAGTTCAGCTCGCTGAGCTGTACAGTCTCCGAGTGATTGAGTTTTAGTTAACATAGGTCTGAATTTACCTTCGCGCCAGCGACCTTTAACAATCGTGCACTCAGCACTATAGGCTTTTTTACCCCCAACTGCGGGTTGCATTGATCCGTCCATATAGATTATACATCGGTAATGTTCTAGAGGCAGAATCTCGGTCGGCAGAGGACATTCGTATTCGTATTGTAGGAATTCCTGTGTCTTTAAACAGGGATCAAAAACGTATTCAACGTCTGCTGCAGCAAGAGAATTAACCCATTGTATCCATCTTGGATGTAAAGCCTTAGCATTAGGAATGCTTGCTTTTGTCACTGCCTCTAAAGCAGGTACAGGTGTAACGATCATTATGCGTTTACCTTGTGCGAGAGCTCTCTCCTTTGCTACTGCAGTTTGAACCGCTGTCAGAATTTTTTCTGTAGAAGTGAATTTTATTTCAGCTTGTGTGTATGTGATTTGTAAGCTATTGGTACCTTTCACCTTCATTAAAGGTCAGGTATGTGAATCCGCATCTCCCTGGGATGATTTGGATCACAAAATTGCGCGTATTGTCACTTGTTTCTAACTGTGTTTTTGCTAACATGTCTGTTTGCACTGAACGCAAAATTTCTGGGTGTGTGAATCCAATTTGTTGGTTTGAAATCAGGTTTGATTAGTTCGTAGAGAGGTTTAAGCCTTTCTGCGTAATTCAGAACATAAGTTCTTCCAAAGTTCAGGAAACCTAGAATTGATTGTAAGTTATTCAGCGTCTTTGGCGGTTGAAGCAGCTCGCATTTCTCTAGGAAGTTGGCTGCCAGGATTTTGCATTCACTTGACAACTCGTATCCTAGGAATAGGACGTTGAGATGGGCAATTTGTGATTTCTTAAATTGAATTTGTACCCTTCAGATGCTAACCCGAGTATTATGGTGTTCACGTGCACGTCCAAATCATCGTCTGTAAGATAGATGTCATCGACATAAGATAATGCCTCATCATCATACATTTGTAGTAACTCTGTTACTCTGCCTGAAAATAACCCTGGACTATTCTTGAATCCTTGGAAGAGACGGCAAAATTGTCACTGTGTCCCCATTATTGAGAAAGCGGTCAAATGCCTGTTTTCAGGTGCAATCTTTTGACAGAAAAACCCATTTGGAATATCTAATGTGGTTTTATATTTTTTCCGCACAATGTTATTCATCAGTGCTGCACTGTGTGCGTTTTGTATTGCAAATATTTTGCAATAGGAGTTTAGATGTCTGTAATCCAAAACTAAACAATATGAAATGTCTGGTTTGGAGACAGGAAACAAAGGATTGTTCATTGACGAGGTGCATGTTTCAATTCGCCCTTGGTATTCAAGTTGATTTAAAATCTCCATGACTTGTTTTTAGCTTCTTGCTTAACTGGATACTGCCTCTGTGCAGTAGGTTGATTTTTTAACTGTATTTTATGGTGAGGAGAGTCCTCATCCTATCCCACATGATTTTTATATAATGCTGGAGCCTGGGCCACAGCCCATTTTCTGGTATAGGTGTATTTTTTATCAATAGGAATATGATTTGAGAAGGCTGGCATAATTATCTCTTCGCCATGTGGGCACTCCCTGACAAATGCATGTGGCCTTGTTCAGCTAGAAGAATGGAAAGGGGCGACCACTCGGTTCCCCCGAACGTATGGTGGAGTACCCCGATCCCCCCGGGAAGCCATCTTGGGCGGGAGGCGAGTCTCGGCTGGTATGCCCGAAGCGGCGTAGCCGGGGCGCGCCTTTTCCCGCCCTAGAGTGGGTTGTCCTAGACACTGAAGCCGCCAGCCACGCCCCCAGAGGCGGGCGGCGGCGGGTTTACGCCCGCCCGAAGAAGGATAAAAGGAGCAACAAGCCAAAGAAGCATCCTCTTGTTCCTGTGCTCTGAAGCTGCACCTCCCCGCTGCACGTGAGCTCGAGACGGAACGAAGAGTGCACATGAGGTACAGTCCTCTGTGCGGCCGCCCCTCACAAGTGAGGGGGTAGCTCTGGTTTAGGGATCTGACACCGGTTACGACCTTGCCGTTGGCCCTTAACGTTAGGATGTACAATTTCAATTTAAGAAAGTATTTGTAGGATGTTAGTATCGGCTAGGAGAACCTTTGTATTAGAAATATGTTAAGGTTAGCCAAACATCGTAATGTGGAAATGAAATTGTACATGATATGAAACTGTTATTTTAATGTTTTGATTTTGTTTCATATTTTAATAAATACGGCCGGGAGGGTAACTCCCTCCCGCCTTCCAAAAGTTCAGAACTGTTTCCGGTTTCCCATCCTTGGGGATTGTGTTGAGAGGGGGTGGCGGGTATCTCAGCCATATGTCATAACCCTTGGAAAGCTTATCCCAAAAGAGAGCTTTTATTTTCCTAGTTATGTCCCCCTCTATCCGGAGTGTCACTTCATATAACTTGTGGGGTACATTAACCCTGTTGTCTGCAGTTTCAACTTGAATGCATTCATTCAAGTCCACTGTCTCCAGATGATCCATCAGGATCTTGCAAGCTATGGTGACTTCTGCTGCGCTGTCTAGCATTGTCTGAGCCCACTCCCCGTTCTTGAGTTGTGTCCTCAAGATCCTCGGCATGTCTGATCTTTACGCTTGCTACCTTCTTTTTGGTGAATTTAGTTTTCTTATTTTTTGGAACGTGCTGTTTTTCTTCAGACTTCACGCGTTCCTCTTTTTGTTCTGATCGTCCTCTTCTCTCGAATTTCTGCGAAGGAAGTCTGAAAGGTACGAGAGGAACGTGTATCAGTATCTTGATATCTATCAGGTTTTCTTAAAGTATCTCTATTTCTAAGGTTATACCTTTTTTCAGAGGGCTCCCGTTGGGGAGACCTACCTCTGGACTGCGAATGCTTCTGTTTAGGAAGTGTTTGCTTAGTGTTTTCCCACTTCTTTTTAGGAGTAGTGAGATTATTTTTAATAAAAGCTATTTCAGTATTTTCAGTTAGCTGGGGTTTTAACGGTTTTCCACCCAAACTATCTCTACCTAGCTCTTCATATGATTTTTCAATAATTCTTGCAAGCTCATATGGTTGATCTGTTATATCTGTTTCTTTTAACTTATGACGGATTGCCACAGATGCTGCTTCACCTTTAATGTTGGTTAATAATATAGCTGAGACCTGTTTGAAATCTTTCAGTAATTTCATACCTAGATTCAAGGCAGGTTCTGGACTGTATTCATTTTGAATCTGTCTTAGAACGTCTGGTATTACCGCCATAGACGGAACATCATGTGTTTTTGTGTAGATTGAAGCAAAGACTGTACCCCAAGTGTCACAGTCCTCCACATGTGGTGCTATCCCCATTGGTAAGCATATTGTCAGAATTCTGTGTTTCTCATGAGGTGTACTATCAGGGAACACTGCCTCAATTTGAGTAATTTTTTGTGCTAATCAAAACGGAATTTGATCCCTTTTGGCAGGCAATTTACCAATGAATGATTGTATATTCTGTGGTGTGATTTTGTTTGTGTTCCCCTGGTGAGGGGTGTGCTGTGGAATCCTTACAGTAGGTTGGACTGTTAAGGTCCGCATGACATATTGAACCAATTGTCTATGTTTTTTAATTAACTGTTTTAGCTGAGCTAACAGTTCTTGACCTGTCATTTTTTCAATGTCAGGATGTGGTGTATAGTTGGCTAGTACCAGCCATGTAGCTCCTGGTCTACCTAATGG
Source organism: Lissotriton vulgaris (assembly GCF_964263255.1). Taxonomy (NCBI): domain Eukaryota; kingdom Metazoa; phylum Chordata; class Amphibia; order Caudata; family Salamandridae; genus Lissotriton; species Lissotriton vulgaris. The sequence continues at coordinate 30,750,355 of NC_141687.1, read as the reverse complement.
ACCAAGCCTGGTAATGTGATTTTGATGTTGTAGGGCGCCTGTAAACCAGAGCTGATGCTCTTGGTAAGTTAATGGAATTTCAATGTCCTCGTAAGGAACGTATTCCTCTGGAGGTTCCTCTACTTTGTAGTAGTGGAACTCACGTGTTCCCGCATTAGCTGCTGAAATTGAATTCATGAATAGAATACCTCTGTCTGCCGATATTCATGTGCCTCGATAACGAAGATTACTTTACCACCTCTCGATGATACTCAATTATTTATCAGTTTGTAAGTTATAGTTTTCCTTACATTTGCCGGGATGATTATAGCATCCGGGTCATTCTCTATGAGATTTCTGTCATTCAAGGCTACCTGAGCTGCTGCTGTAGCTCTTTCTAATTCTTCGTCAGTAACCAACATTTTTTACTGATTGAAGAGTTTGCAGAACAAGTTTCAAGGAAACAAAGATTAGGTGCACAATATTTTGGAACACTGTATCCTTCAACGTTGAATAAACCAAAAACTAATACATAGGATTTTCCGTCCTACTCAGTTTTGGAGGAAATTATCCTTTCACCCACTCCAGACGTCTATTGGAGTTTTTACGGGAGAAAGGGGTATGTGTGAATAGCACGACTGAGTTACTCTAGTATCTAGCGTTAAATTATCGCCTTACCAAACGTTGGGCGCCATGTAGTGTAGTTCCTATATTCCCAATAGGCTCTGCGCATTGGAATAATAAATCCTGTAGTTTAGACGTAGGACTGATGTTGACTAGTTCCCTACCGAATCGATTAGACTTAATTGTGAGTGCCAGCTAGCTCAGAGGTCACTAGAAACTTTCTTGAATTCACAAAAAGGGATTCGTTTCTGACAACCGCATAAACATGACAACTTTGTTTCCCAAGAATAAGAAATCATTCTCTAGAGTAGCGGAAACAATAGATAGCTATTTTACTCAGTCAATCATGCATGTTTCGTTTCACCAGAGGTGCTGAGAAAATAGAGAGACTGGCGTTTTCAATAAAAAAGTATTTGTTGAACAGTCTTATTTCTCAAGCATACGAAATGTACTGCTACAATCGTAATACTGGTTATAAAGTATATACGAAATACGAAAAGTATTATAAAGTAGTACTGTAAAAGCATGATATGGTTTCTAAGCCATAAATTGCCTAAAACATATAAAATACATACAGTGATAAAATAATGACTAAAAGTACTTTACTGGTGCTCATAAAATACGCCTACCCCGGTACACCTAACCTAAGTCTAGCACAAGGGAAGAAGTAAGTGAGGAGTAGCTTAAGTTTAGTATTTCTCTGCCAAGAGTCTGTTCAAGAATTCTCTACGGGTCTAATCAGCTCCGTACCTTGGCTTAGAATGAAGGAGGTCTTGTATCTCTCTCTCAGGACTCGATTTCCCAGCAACCTGCAAGAGTAGCCTGGAAACACTGGATCTGGATTTCTCAGCAGGAGAAAAGACAGCGTCTCTCAGTGCGTCAGCTGGAGGGTCAGCTTCCTTCGGCACTTGCTGCTGCAGGGCGTCGGGCAAGTAGTAAGTCGATCTGCTCCAAACCACCGTGTGTTTGTCTTGGTAAATCTAGGCATATTTATACTTTGAAGGTGCCGAGTTTGATGTGTGATTGGACTTCATAACGTCATCAAAGACTCAGTTCTTCAAAAACTCCATGATTTCCTAGATAAATTAGTATTCAGGCAAGGGGAAGTCCCTAGCTGCTGAAGGCCGGTTTCTCTAAGAAATCGTTGTTGATTCTTGGAATTTAGTGGAAGTAGCTATGCCGTATTTGGGCTGCATAGGCTCAGTCTAAATATGGTAATGATTTCTATGCCTATATAAGGATAGGATAATCTATAACTATATAAGGGCATGAATCGGGAAAAATTACATTGGGTCCTAGATTCATTTACAATATTGTGATAGCTAGTGAAAGAATTAAAAATGTCCTGGCTAGTAGAAAAATACACTTTATTCGTTTCTCTGGCTGGAAATGTTAAAAAGGGGTTGAAGTACGGTGTATTTACTATACCCTACTGGGTCAACATGTTTCGCAAGCAGACCCCCCTGCTTTACTCATCAGGACCGTATGTGATCCCTTCTACACTCGAAAAATTAGATAAATATATGTAATATGCCTATTGTCCTAATAACAGATTGCAAAAATCGGCTAATCCGTTAAAGGGGTTAATAATTCCCCCTCAAAAAATGACCAAATTTGGCATACTGTTCCCTTTGAAAGCAGGCCTCATAAGCTAGCATCAGAGGGGAGGGGTTTCATCAATGGTAACAAACAATGACCGGCGTATAGCCCTCTCTCGCACAATGGCTTCAGTGCTACTCCGTCTTTTTTGGTTATAAAAACTGTTACTCCTTTACTCCTGAGACAGTGAACCAGGATCCTGTAGTTCACTGTGTCAAATGCTGCGCTCAGGCCATGGAGTATAATGGCAGATAATCCTCCTGAATCTAAGGTTTTCCTACTTTCCTCCACCACTGCTAACAGGGTCGTTTCGGTGCTCTGACGCGGTCGGAATCCTGTTTGAGAGGAATGAAGCAGGTTGCGGGTTTCAAGGAAGCCGGATAGGGTTTGATTTACATATTTCTCTGCCATCTTACCTATTCCTGGCAGAAGGGAGATAGGGTGGTAGTTGCCCAAATCTGCCAGATCCAGATTAGGTTTCTAAAGCAGCTTTCACCATGGCCTCAATCCAGTTGGTAGGAACTATCCCTGTGGACAGTGAGGCCGTAATCAGGTCTGTCATGTTAGGGTCTATTATCGAAGCTGCCTGTTTCAGAATGTTAAGCGGTGTGGGGTCCTTGGGTGATCAGCTCTTTACAGAGGACAGCAATGTAAGGAATGATTCCTGAGAAAGGGGGGGAAGAACTCTAGTGTGTGTTCAGGAGGACATAGGTCGGAATCAATCTGCTTGTAAGGGGTCTCGCCATTGTCATCCTCATGGGACAGGGATTCAAGAATATTCTGAACCTTTGTGGTGAAATATTCTGCCATTTATTGCAACGTAGATCAGAGGTGTCCGGTGCTATTCGTGGGCCTGGGGCTTTAAGTAGTTTTTTAATAATAATGAAGGTTTCTCTAGGTGAGTTGGCGGCTGATAAAATCTTACCCTCGTAGTAGGAGGCCTGGGCTTTTTTTATTTCTGCTTTATAGACACAAATGGCTGCCCTGTATTCCAACTTTTTGATGGGTAGGAAGTCTTTCCTCCACTGTCTTTCCTTAACCTTACAACTCTGTTTTAAGGTACGCAGTTTGGAGGAGAACCAGGGGGAGTTAAGAGGCCCAACAGTCTTTTTTATCCTAGTCTTCGGAAGGACCGCATCAAGTGACTTCTCTATCCAGCTAGAAAAGTACTCATTGGCTTTCACTGGGCATGGGTCAGGTATGGGTCTGGTCCTTTCCAGTTCCTGGGTCCATTTCTCCAGAGGGAGCTTAGCCCAGGAGCGACATTGGGTACATATCGATTGAGTAAGGGGTTTGGTGGACTGTGGAGACCAGGAAAGGGGAACAAGGAGGTGATCAGACCACGAAAGAGGGGTGAGATCTATCCCTTTAAGGTCCTCTAGACTAGAGAACACCGGGTCAAGGAGGTGTCCTTTAACATGAGTAGCATGCAGGATTTTTTGGGGCAATTGGAGAGCCGTAAGGTCTCTGGCCAACTCGAGTGCATTTACAGCTCGTGGGTCGTCAAAGTGCAAATTGAAATCTCAGAGGAAAGTGAAATTAGCCGCTGAGCTGGCCAGGTAAATCACTGTCTCCAGCAGTGATTTGTTTTTAGGATCCTACCGCTCAAGGGGGGCGAAAGATGAGAATGCCTTTAAAAGAAAGGAGTGGCGTATATTCTATGGTAAAGTGAGAGTTCTCACAATCTGAAAGAGGGTTCCCAAGCAGGCGACAAGTGAATTTTTCCTTATGGATAATAGCAATCCCACCACCTTTACCTGTTGTTCTGTCTACCCTCTGCATCACAAAACCATATGGGAGTGCTTGCACAATGTCTGGCTCAAAGAAGGAGTTGAGCCAGGTTTCCGTAAGAAACAGCACATCCGGGTCAAAGTCCTTAAGGAGCATCCAGATCTATGCTGTATGTTTGGACAGGGATCTGCAGTTCAATAAAAATATTTTACACTGGTCCTTAGATGAGGTGGGTACTAAACTATTAGTAGAGAAATTACACCTGCTGTGTGGGCATCTTACGGGAAACTTTTCCGGCGAGATAGAGTGGGCACAGGTAGTCCCCAAGGAGCCATTTAACTGTTTGAGCTGAGTGAAGCTACATGCCATAGCTAAGGTGCACTGCCAGAAGCTTGAGGGTGTTCTAGTACTGGAACAACAGCAGTGCTACAGGCAAAGACTGCTTCACTTGTCAGAGCGGTGAGGGTGTCACTGTCTTGAAACAGTAGGAGTGCTTAAGGCCAAGACCTGGGCATATCTGCAGGTCTCTTTGTTGATCATAGTACAGGAATATCGAAGGACTTCAAATCAAGGTAACGGTATGTTGGTAGAGCTCTATGTGGGCTGCTGTACAGGAGCATGGGAGGAACAGGAGGTTAGGATCCAGGTGTACATAGAGAGCCATATTTACAAAGGTAAACTAAGACAAAAGTCTAACTTTACGACTTTCGGTATTCACAAAGGGCATTTACGAGTAATAAAGTTAGACTTTTGTGTCAGTTTAACTTACATTTTGTTCTTAAGTCTAACTGAGACCAGAACTTAAGTTTAACCCGAGACAAAAGTCTAACTTTACTACTCGTAAATGCACTTTGTGAGTACCTAAAGTAATAAATTTAGACTTTCGTCTAAGTTTACCTTTGTGAATCCGGCCCAGAGATTTCAGTTCCTCTATGGGGGCCTAGTCCATTACCACAGGAAATTTGCTTACCGCAGGGGGCTAAGTACCTTACTCTATGGGGCTCAGTCCCTTACCTTAGGTAACTCACTTACCACATGGGCTCAGTCATCTCACCATATGAAACTCACTGCATGGGTCTGAGGACCTTATCATATCTGCCTCGTCCTTTCATGTGGTGGTTCATACCCCATCCATAGGGGGGACCACCTGTTTACCAGAGGATTCAGGCCTCAACACCACTGATTTTTTCTACCATTTTTACTGTCCCTCCCTGCCAAGTTTTACTGGCCAGTGATGCACAGCAAAAAAAAGCCACCTGACCGCTCATTGTAAATTGGGGAGATGGTTGAATGGCTCATCTCTGATTGTCCGTATTCCATTGGACCGTCAGAGGAGTATGTCAGTGATTTTTTTTTTTTTTTTTTACAAAACGTGATATTTGTGAATACGCAAAAGTCCCTCAAACCCAAATTAAAAAAATAGAGCTTTTTTCCCTTGGGTAAATTTGGAGCAAGCAGTCTGACTGGCTGCAAAAAACATGGGGAAAATGTTCAAGGCAACTATAACAAGACATTTTGATTGGCCCAGGGAGCTTTTTACCCTTGGGCAAATTTGCTCCCACAGGAGACACGCATCTGTGGGAGCAAGCACTCTGACTGGCTGTAAGAAACATGAGAAAAATGTTGCTGGCAACTATTCCAAGACTCGGACACTTACAGCCAGATTCATCATCGGCATGTTTTGCGAGTCTGTAATAGCGAATAATAAGGAATCGCTATTACAGACTCGCAAAACGGGACTCATGTAGTAATCCCAATATTTATTGCGATTCCGACTGCTTCCTTATTTGCGATTAGCTAATTGCTAATCGCAAATAAGGAATAACTCCCCATTCATTCCTATGGGCCTAAAGGCCCATAGGAATGAATGGGAAGATATATCAATGTGCGAATCGCTATTAGCGATTCGCATTTTGATTTTGCGATTTCAAGGGTGCAGGGATGTCCAATGGACACCCTGTTGCACCCCTGAAATGTAAATGTAGCCTGATGTTGCGCACACACATGTCCAAAGGACATGTGTGTGTGTAACATACCACTTCGCAGTAAATAGCGGCCAGAAATAGCGATTTCGCAAATAATAAATGGATAATGAATTGCATTTAAGGAATCTCAAATAGAGATTCCTTAAATGCAATTCCTCGCAAATATGCGATTTCGCAATTAGCGATTTTTGCATTCGGGATGATGAATCCCAAATGCAAACATTGCGCTCGCAAAGGGCCAGATTCTCAGAATCCGGCCCTTTGTGAGCCGATTTTTCTTTCATGAATCTAGCTTCATGTCCCCTGTCCTGAAGTAAAAAAATAAAAAACACAATATAAGGCAGCAAGGTAGGGATACCCTGCCTTCATGGTCCCTGTGGGAGGGGGACCCAGAGGGAAAACTGGGGCCCCAAAAAAAAAGAACAGCAATTCTTGCCACATTCCCAATGGAGCCTCATAGAATCGCAGTAAAAAACTAAATGGTGCCTTCTATTTTATATTACATATTTAGGGAAGGCGGCATCAATATGGCTCCTCTCTCACAGCTCACTTAGGGGCACAGGATCCCCATTGCTGGGACTGAGTATACCCTGAGATGATAGCAGCCGTGGACCCCATTCCCCAGGACAGAACATGTAATAAAGGGGAAGGGGGCTGCACAGCCCCCCTCCCTGAGCCTGTGAAGGTTCTTGAGACGCCACACCCTGGGGCCAATTTTCTTTCAAAATGGGAGGGGGCAGTTCAGCTCCCCTCCCTGAGCGAACTTAGGCCCCAAGGAGCCCATCCCCTCGAGCCAATATGTAAAAAAGAGGAGAGAGCCAAACGGCCCCCTGGACAAGACTATACAAAGGCCCTGGTGACTACATCCCCCTGGGCTTTAACTTAAATAAAAGAGAGGGGGGCCGCACAGCCCTTCCTCCCTGAGCCATTGATGGCCCTAGAGACCCCATCCTCCAGGGAGCCCACTCACGGGACACAGTAGTTTCCCTACTCGCACAAGCACTGGCAGGGAAATGTGTTTGAGTCCGTCTGGCGGGAGCATTTTAAAATCTCCCATCAAACAGGAGAAAACACTAAGGGCCTGATTTAGATCTCGGCGACGGGTTACTCCCTCTCAAGGGTGAATCGGGGCTAAAGCACGCTCCTGACAAGCCCACGCAGCGGATCTTAACGCTGCCGCGGAAGCATAAACAAACTTCACTGCCGCCATTATCGGCGCACCCTCCGCCTGATGAACTCATCCACTCAGGATTGCCAACCGACCCATGTCCCCACCACATCTTCAACAAAGCAGACTCTATTATCGCACCCCATCTCTGCGATGTAATCAACTGTTCCTTCAACTCCGCTACCTTCCCGGAAAGCTGGAAACATACCGAACTCAGCGCCCTTCTGAAGAAACCCACAGCAGACCCCTCTTAAATTAAGAACTACCGCCCCATCTCACTCCTCCCATTTCCTGCCAAAGTCATTGAGAAAGCCGTCAATAGTCAGCTCGCCGCCTTCCTTGAATCCAACAATTCCCTCGACCGTTCACAGTCCGGCTTCCGAGCCAAACACAGCACCGAAACCGCCCTCATCGCAGCTACAGACGACATCCGAACGCTACTGGACAACGGTGAAACAGTTGCCCTCATCCTACTCGACCTCTCCGCCGCCTTCGACACAGTATGTCATAGCACACTCATACAACGCCTCAACAACGTAGGAATTCAAGGGAAAGCTTTGGATTGGATCATCCCGTTCCTCGCCGGAAGAACCCAGAGAGTCCGCCTCCCCCCATTCAAATCAGAGGCCACCGAAGTCATCTGTGGTGTACCACAAGGATCTTCACTCAGCCCCACTAACTTCAACGTATACATGAGTCCCCTCGCATCCATCGCGCGCCAACACAACCTCAACATCATCGCCTACGCAGATGACACCCAGCTGATCCTCTCCCTCACCAAAGACCCAAACTCTGCCAAAACCAATCTACACGAAGGAATGAAAGAAGTAGCCGAATGGATGAAGAACAGCCGTTTAAAACTTAACTCGGACAAAACGGAAGTCCTCATCTTAGGATCATCCCCCTCTGCCTGGGACGACTCATGGTGGCCACCGGCCCTGGACACAGCACCCATACCTACAGATCACGAAAGTAACCTGGGCTTCATCCTAGACTCCTCCCTCTCGATGACCAGACAAGTCAACGCCGTCTCTTCTTCATGCTTCAACATCCTACGCATGCTCAAAAAAATCTTCCGCTGGATCCCCACCGAAACAAGAAAGACAGTCACCCCCGCACTTGTCACCAGCCGACCAGATTATGGAAATACCCTTTACGCCGGGACCACAGCCAAACTACAGAAAAAACTCCAACGCATCCAAAACGCCTCAGCCAGACTCATACTGGACATCCCCCGCCATGCTCACATTTCCGGTCACCTGAAGGATCTCCACTGGCTCCCCGTTAACAAGAGAATAACGTTCCGTCTCCTCACCCACGCACACAAGGCCCTCTACGACCTAGGACCCGAATGCCTCAACACACGACTGTCCTTCTACACTTCCACCCACCAACTAGGACCATCCAACCTAGCCCTCGCCGCAATTCCGCGCATCCACAGATCCACCATGGGAGGAAGATCCTTCTCCTACTTAGCGGCCAAAACCTGGAATTCTCTCCCCACTCACCTCCGACTTACACAGAACCACCTCTCCTTCAGAAAGCAACTAAAAACCTGGCTATTCGATAAGTAATGCACTCACCCTCCCTCAAACGCCTTGAGACCCTCTGGGTGAGTAGTGCGCTATACAAATTCCTGAACTTGAACTTGAACTTGTCTTCCATGTCCTGGGACCTATTATTCCTGACTGAGACTTGGATTAAAGATTCCTCCAACCTAGACATCTCTCTTGCCTTGCCCCCGGGCTACCGCCTTACAGGTATAAGCCGCGAAGGCTCCAAGACGGGAAGCGGAATCGCGGTAATCCTACAGACTCACCTGACGATCACGTCGAGAAAAATCACGAATATAGGGCCCATAGAGGCACTATGGGGCAGATTTATGTTAACTGGCGCATCCCCAGGGATGCGCCAGTTAACATGCGCCACAGTGCGCCACAGCTCAGCCAGCCATGGTGCGCCGCATTTATAATGCGGCGCACCATGGTGCAAAAACGGCACAGATGCGTCACGCATCTGTGCCGGAAATGTGTTGCATTGCTGGAGTTGCGTCGTAAGCGCGACGCAGCTCCAGCAAGGCTCGGGGGTGCCCCATTTTAACAATGCTGCGTCAAGACCTACGCCTGCTTCAAGCAGGCGCAGGCTTTTGACGCAGCATTGCCCTGAAAGTGACTGAGTGAAATCTCTTAGATTTCACTCACCCACTTTTGCGAGGCGCACCTGCCCCGGAACGCCCACCCTGCGCCGGAACGCCCACAAGCGGCGCAGGGCTTTACAACGTGACGCATCTGCCCAGATGCGTCACGTTGTAAATCGTTCGTAGGGATGCGCCACGTTTACGCCGCCTTGCGTGACGCAACAGCAGCGTAAACGTGGCGCAAGGGCCTCATAAATCTGCCCCTATATTTCTCCGTCTCGGACACTACTATAGCCATCTTCTCAGGGATCCTGGTCTATAATCCCCCTAATATCCCAGAGTCTGCCATTTCTGAACTTTTAGCACTTACTGCAGATCTGTCTCTTAAACATCCTCACTTCACAGTTTTGGGAGACTTTAACCATCATGTAGATGTAAGTGGCTGCAGTCGCGCCACCCATCTCCTAGAATCCATGTATGAATCTGACACAAGGGGTAAGGGGCCCCACCCATGTTGCGGGACACACCCTTGATCTAATCTTTTCCAACTGCACGAAGCTGAAAATCCTTCCTTCCACACCTCTGACATGGTCTGACCATTTCTTGATTCCATTCGAGGTGTCTTCATCCCAATCTCCTAAGAAGGAATCTGCCATTAGAACACAAGGCAGAAAATGGCACAAGATCTCATGTACGGCCCTAGAGCAATCGTACATTAATAGCCTAGACTCACTCCCGGACGATCTCAATGGAGCGGTTCTTACCTTTAATAAAGACCTCATGACCGCCATTGAGAAAGTCGCGCCCTTACAGCCCATTACCTCCTGCAGATCAAAACCATCAGCTCCCTGGTTTACCCTGGAACTAAGGTAAAACAGAAGCAAATGTAAAAAGCTGGAGCGCCTTTGGCGCCGGACCTATGACCCTGCAACCAAGTCTCTTTACAGACAGACCCTTAAAGAGTTTCATAAACTCAAAAGTAACACCATGAGTGTATACTTTGCAGAAACTATTGCTAACGCAAAAAACTCTACTAAAGCCCTCTTTAACATCGTTAAAGAATTTACTAATCCCACCGCTCTGTCCACGCCCGTCACCCCATCCCAAGCACTTAGTGAAGACCTGTCAGACTTTTTTGCAGAAAAAATTGCCAACATTACAGCAACAATCGCACAGACTTGTACAGAAATCATCTCAGATTCTGACTCCACCTGCACTAAAGCATTTACATCTTTTAAACCACTCACCAAGGAGTATGCCCTGAATCTATTTTTAAAATGTAAATCTGGCTCACCACTGGACCCAGCCCGGCGCTGATCCTGAATGAGATTGCCCCACTAGTTATTAACCCCCTGCTTGAAATATGGAACTCCTCCCTATATTCAGGTGTTGTCCCCTCCGCCTGGAAACACGCATTGCTAATCCCCATTAAAAAAAAGCAGGTGTCGACCCAACATGTTTGAGTAACTACCGACCGATCTCACTCCTACCTAAGCCAGCCAAAGTGCTCGAGAAGGCGATACAAGAACAGCTGTCCAACTATCTGGAGTCAAATTCGCTGTTCCACGACTCTCAGTCTGGATTCAGGCCGGACTTCAGTACAGAGTCAGCTCTACTTGAAGTGTCTGAGTCGATTCGAGAGTACACGGGTAGGGGAGAGGAGGCCATGCTGGTCCTCCTCGACCTATCCGCAGCATTCGACGCCATCTCCCATGAAACACTACTTACACGCTTGCAAGAGGTGGGAGTTGGTGGTACTCCTCTTGCCTGGGTCAAAGCATTCCTCACGGACAGATTCCAACAAGTGATGCTGGGCTCCTTCTTTTCTACCAAGAAACCGTTGACTTGGGGGGTACCACAAGGTTCTGCCCTTAGCCCGCTCCTGTTCAATGTATACCTGAAGCCTCTGGCAAAAGTGGTGGAATCATGGGGCGTCAGAGTGATCTGTTATGCTGACGACACTCAGCTGGTGTTCTCCTTCAAAGATCACGCTGAAAGCTCCTTACACAACTTTCGCTACTGTATAGTGAATATCGCCGCCTGGATGTCCTCTAACAACTTAAAACTTAACACAGATAAGACGGAAGTCCTATTTTTTAACCAGAAATCCCCCATCTCTCCTAGCCTCTGGTTGCCGGCCGAATTAGACCCTCCCCCGGTACCTGTCCAAGCTGCCCGCAATCTGGGCTTCCAATTTGATACTGCCCTCTCCTGCAAGACCCAAATAAACAAAGTCACAGCGTCTTGTTTTGGAAAGCTCCGCATGATTAAAAAAATCATCCCTTTCCTGCCATTAGACTCTCGCAAGTCGGTAGTCCACGCTCTCATAACTGCCCATCTGGAATACGCAAATAGTATGTACGTTGGAGCCCCGGCGTATCTCATAAATCAACTACAGACAGTACAGAATTCAGCGGCCAGGTTGATCTGTGATATACCCTACCGTCATTCCATCTCACCCCATCTGATTAAACTCCATTGGCTCCCAGTGAGACTACGTATTCAGTTTAAATCCCTGACCCTTGCTTTTAGAGCTCTTAATGGTCGAGGCCCCGCCTACCTGAGACACAGACTGAAGATCTCACAAGCACCCTGCAACCTCAGATCCAACCATCTCCGCCTTATGACCTGTCCCCGTTTTCGCCTTGCGCGAACGGGAGGAAGGGCCTTTGCAGTAGCCACCTCCAGACTGTGGAATCACCTTCCAACAGAACTGAGATTCCTGACTTCTGAGCCTCTGTTTCAGAAAAAACTAAAGACCTGGCTCTTCTCCTTGATCTAACCTACCCTCTTTCTCCTGAACACCTCTGAACCTCACGAGATACTGTCTTCAGCGCTGGGACACCTCCGTCGGAGGTAGCTGTGCGCTCTACAAACTCCTAAATAATAAATAAATAAAGGGTGATGGATATCCCATCCGCCAAACTATAAATGCCATTATATTCTATGGGATTTATATTTTGACGGTTTGGTTATCTGTGACCGTTATGATGGTATAACCCATCCGTTGAGATCTAAATGTAATGTAATGTAATGTATGTATACCTGTAAAGCGCACTGTTACCTCGTTACGTGGCGTCCTGGCGCTGTATACCGCTGGGGAACCTGTGCTGGCTTTCCCTGTGAGAGGGCACCCCCAAGGTGAAGCCAGGCATCCCCGGCGCTGCTGGGGCCATTGTGGAGATTAAGCAAGCTATTGCCCAGAGTTGCGAGTGTGACCCATGGTTAGCGTAGGCACCTAGGCTAGAATTATCGAGTCCGCGGACATTGACCCAAGACCCTGCCGCGTCAGGAATTGAACCCTGGTCCCGGACCGACCTCTGCTTCAGGGTCTGCCGCTTCTAACCAGTGAGCCAGACTTCTCTCCCAGCCCCTAATTCTGCTCCTAGCCGGCAGGAGATTTAAAAATGCTCTGCCTGGCTGGAAACACACTTGTGCTCTGGCTCAAAAAGAGCAGCAAAAAACAGCTGTTCCCTCCGGGTAGGAGCAATGTCCGCTCCGCTCAATGCGGGGTGCTGGCTTGGCCCGCGTGCCCCAGAGGTTAATGGGTGCTCCAGGTGGGCACCAGGGCACCACCTATTAGAAAGAGAGCCCCGGGGGTGGAATCCCCAAAGCCCAAGATAGCCCTCTCCCCTTTTTGTAGGAAAGTGCCCTTTTTGTATGGTCATCCCCACACTTTTTTCTCCGATGCTGGAGGTTTTGACTGGTGCCTGGTAACTAGGCCCAGTGACAGTGCTCTCTCCTTAAAATATGATGTATGTGAATTGGTAACCCCAATTGGCAAGGGCTTTAACTCCCTTATAAGTCCCTTGTAAGTGGTACCAATGGTACCAATGGCATGGGTTTTAAAGGGGTCACCAGGGTCTGCATCACTGACTGTGCCACCCTGAGTGACCCAGGTGAACAGATGACAGCAGGCCTGCCATTACAGAATGCAGGAGCAGTGCAAACTGCTTAATCTTGATGTTGCCCTCACCATGAGATGAAATTTTACGGCATCATTTTTTATATATGTCAGTCACCCCCTCAGGTAGGCCTCCTTCGCCCAGGAGGCAGGGTGAAGTATATTAAGGGTGTGGAAATATAAGTGCAAGCTTATATGTCCCTATAGTAGCCTCTTTCCAATAGGATCTACTATAAGTGTTCAGGGGGGGCATAGGATAACATGACCAGCACCCGGGCAACCATAGGTTGCCAGTATCATGATCCCATTGAAATGGTTCATATTTGGTATCAAACAACTTGTTTCATCAAACCCGATTTTTTTCTAAAGTAGGATTGGATGTGACATGCACCGAGGTGGCTACCTTAGAGGTTGCCCACCTGGTTATCCCAGCCTTTCCTATGCCCTTGCTGACAGCCTGCAACTGCTGCTACCAAGAGAGGAATCTGACCTCCTGCCAAGAGTGTGAACTCTCTCAGAAGGCAGAAACATAGACCTGTTGGACGGAAGCTGTCACATTCCTTCCTGGCAGGATGGGTAGTGAAGTGGCACATCAAGGTGGTGAGATTCAGAGCCTTCACTCTCAGTCTTTGAAACGGAACCATGCTGCCTCCCAAGGGAGGAAAAAGCCAACCCATCAGTCCCAGGCACATTTGCAACTAGGCAGGCAGGAAAATTAAGTAGTCGGAGGAACACACCCCCAAAAGGCTAAATACACCCCTGAGGTGGGCTCCATGGTCTATTCAGCCGAAGAAGGGTTCTGCCATTTTTAAAAGTGACAGAATAGAGGCTTCTGGGTAGAAAATGTACCCCCCTCTATAGAAGGTGGTCACCTCAGGAGCAGATTAGACGCTGGGGCTAGTAGCCAACTGTCTACCAGCATCCACATCCTTAACATCCCTACATCTAGGATTTAGGTGGCTCCCCTGGCACCAGAACCTCAAATCTATTTGATTTGTGACAAAGGAAAAAGAAGAGACCCGTGACTGCGACTTAAGGACCTGCATGAGCAGAGGCGTGATATTCTGCACCTGAGGCAACCACCCTGCAAGTGCACAATCATGACTTGTCATGGACTAGATACTTGCTCAAAAGGAAAGGGGAACCTCTCTGGAAGCCAAAGGCAACTCCAGAACTCCCTTGGACTACAGGCAATAATCCCCTGGAGTCCCCAGGCAAATCGCACTCCCGGAACCAAAGAATCACTGGCCATTGGGTCCACTGAGGGGTCGCCCACAAGTAAATGGTCTAGTGCATTGTGAGAAACATAGTCCTGACCTCAAGGAAGTTTCAGACAGCTATTGTTTTCCCCCAGACTCCAGGACATCAAAGTAACCGAAAGCTGTGTTTGCTACTACCATGGCTTGTTAGTGGCTAGCCCCACTACCACTATCTTTACTCAATGTTGCACCTCGGGGTAACAGAGCAAAAACTTCAACCCGATACCCCAATGGATTCGTTGTTGAGCTTTTGCACCCCCCCCCCCCTTTCCTCGCTAGTGTCATCCAAGCAGCAAACCTAGCACAGAGGCTCCCGCATTCAGTACTGAGGACAGGCAGCACCACTCTGCACACGGGCCCTACGAGACAGGTAAAATTCAACTGACAGTCAGAGTCTGATTCTGAGACCCGCATCACCTTGCCCTCCAGTAGTTTCCACTGGACTGGACCTACAAGTTACCGATTGTCACTAGTGCTTTTCCCTAATGGCAGCAACGTTAACGTTTTGTAAGAGTGAAATGCGCGGTCCTTTGAAGGACATACAGGCCCCCCTCCCCTTTTAAAATACATAAGTCCCTGAGGATTGGTGTACCCCATGGCCTAATGGGGCTCCGGGAGGGAGGCCGTGCAGCCCGCCTCCCTTTTTATAATACATTTGGCCCTGGGGGACTGGGCCCCAGGGCCTAATAAGCCTTAGGGAAGGAGGACATGTGGCCCCATCCCCTTTGCATTGCACCTGGCCCCAGAGGGAGACCGTGCAGCCTGCCTCCCTTTTTTATCATATTTGGCCCTGGGGGACGGGGTCCCAGGGCCTAATAAGGTTTAGGGAGAGTGGCCACGTGGCCCCATCCCCTTTCATTGTATCTGGAACCAGAAGATGGGGTCCCTGGGGCCTATTATGACTCAGGAGGGTGCTGCATGCACCTTTCCCCTTAGATTTTGGCCCCAGAGGACTGGGATCCTCGGGCCCAAGAAGGCTTGGCCACCCTCCTCTTTTTAACAGAAGTGGCTACAGAGATAGGGTACATGGGGCCAACTAAAGCTTGGGGAGAAGGGGCAGCACACCCCGTCCCCTTAATATATATTTTGGCCATAGGGATGGGTTCCCCAGGGCCCGAAGGACAACCCTATGCTGTGCAAGCCGAAGGCTGTGTGTGTCGTGGGGTTGACAGTTTTCTGGGTGCTTGGCCACAGGACCTGGCTGCAGGCCAAGCCCTGTGGCCAACCCCCTGCTGTGCATGGCCGAAGGCTATGTGCAAAGTGGGATTGGTTGCCTTTGGGTGGGTTGGCCACAGGGCCAGGCAGCAGGCCAAGCCCAGTGGCCAAACCCTTGATAAACACGGCTGAAGGTGGTGTGCAGCGTGGGGTTGGCTTCCTCTGAGAGGGTTAATTACAGTGCCAGTCTTGGGACCAACTCCACGATGCTCATGGCCTAAACAGTAATTCACCAGTCATAGTTATCTCAAGTAACTATAACTTGTGTCCTAAGGTAACAATAACTCGCCCTCTCGCCATGCACTGCTAATTACCCAATTTATTACATCACTCATGACATCTTCTATGACATCACTGATAATATAACTGCAAAATTTGAAATTAAATTGTTGATGGGAAAACTGTGCATCATGGGAGCACGAGTTGTAGTTACCTTAGGGCACATGGAATAGTTTCTTGCCTGTAACTCCTGTTCTCTCGAAGGGGAATATCCATTATAGTCATAAGCACTGAATAGTCCTGAACACGTGTGGGAACCCTGGCGAAGTTCTTCGATATATATTTTCATAAGTGTAGACTTTTGCCTTTATTCGGGAAGGCCTCCAAAAACACTTAGGAAAGAGACAGATTATGTAGCCTATAGAGATAGGCTACAATGGCCCATTCTTCACCATGAAGTCAAAAAACGTCCAGAAAGAAGTATTTGTGTATAATTTCATGATGCTTTAGCAAACAGCATAAATCTCCACCACAAACCTTTTTTTATGCTAGAAATGAAGGCGAGCAGGACAGTGTAGCCACACAGGCTGTCTTATAAGGTTAAAAATAGAGACTGTGCCTTTAAGAACCCAGAAACGACCCAGAATCCCATCATGCTCAGCAATTGCCAGTTACTTCAGTTCTTTTTTAAGAAGATGTATGATAATATTTAGATTCCATGGTTACCTCTGTCCATTCCACTGGGGACGATGGAGGGTCGCTTATGACTACAATGTAAATTCCCCTACGAAAGAACAGGAGTTACAGGTAAGAAGCTATTCCTTCTCTCGTAGGGGATTTCCATTTATAGTCATAAGGACTGAAAAGAGTAGCGAGCCCACCCCCACTATCATTGGTGGAGAAGACAGAGGATCAACTAATGTAGCCTTTGAGAAAATACATTTCTGAGGGAAGCCTGTTCTTCTTGAGCGTCTGCTCTATTATCAGAGTCTAAGAGTCTTGGTAAATGTATAAACAGGACTCCATGTGTCCGCTTTGCAAATATCCGGTATAGGGATATTCCTCAATAAAGAGGCAGTAGCCTCTTTATCTCTAGTGGAGTGAACTTTAGGTTTAGCTGATAGTGTCTTGTTAGCTTTTTGAAAGGACAATATGATACAGGAGTAGAATGATTATTAAAAAATGTTGGTAATGAGATGGTCTTATTGACATGGAATCCCGAAATAATCTTAGGGAGGATTTTTGGGGAAATCCTCATTACCACTTTGTAAAAGTGGAAGACTGTGTATGGTTCGTGAGATCATAGTGCTTGGATCTCGCTAACTCCACATGTGGATGTTATTGCTACAAGGAAAGCTGTCTTCAGGAAAGGTGTTGCAGGGATGCTCTGGAATCGGTCCAAAGGAATTCTGCATAAGACATGAACATACTATGTTAAATTCCCAGGGAGGTGAAGGACGATTAATGGGAGGGAAAACCTTCTTCAACCCTTTACAGGGATTTTGAAAAAAGAGGTTTGTGAAGGGCATTTTCTGTAGGAGAACTGCCAGGTGAACCTTTATGAGAGAATTGCAAGACAGATTTAGGTAAGTTCAGGTGGTATGAAAGAATTACTTCTTCTTGGCAAGTAGAAGGGTCCACGCTCTTGGAGGAGCATCAAATGCAAAATCTCTTCCACTTAAATGAATATATGGAATGGGTGAAAAGCCACTGAGTCTCCTTGAGGCTACCCAAGCTGTCCTGTGGCAGATTCATATGCCCGGACTGCACTAACTCAGGAGCCATGCAGCCATAGTCTAGGGGGAGAGGTTGGGGTGAACCATCTGCCCTCCGAATTCCGATAGCAGGTCTGGTCAGCATGGTAGCTTGAGATGTGGATGCTGTGACCAGTGAAGCGGGTCTGTGAACCACCATTAATGTGGCCACTCTAGAGCTATGAGGTTCATCTTAGTTCTTGAGTGGACAGCTTGATTAGGGGAGCCGGGATCTGGGGAATCGGTGGAAAGGTGTAAAGACCGGTAGATCCCCCAGTGTCCCTCCATGTTAGTACCTCGAGGTGAAGCCTTATAATTTTTTGTTTTCTGCAGTGGCCAAACAGTCACTGGTTGGGTACCACACATTGGGAAGATACTTTGTATGACATCATCGTGGAAGACCCATTTGTGGGTTTCGTCGAGAACTCTACTGAGAGCATTTGCCTGAACATTTCAGACACTTGGGAGATGAGGTGCTGTGATCTTCAGTTTTGTGGCTAAGAGCCACCTCCATGTTGCCTGGGCTTCAAATGAAAAGGCTCTGGAACTTGCCCGTCACTGCTTGTTGAGGTAGTACATGGTGGTTGATTTGTCTGTCTTAACAAGCAAGGTCGTAAATGACTTGTGAAAGGCACTGCCCGCGTAAGGAAAGTTGATTGCCACGGCAATAACATCTCAAAAAACGAAAAGAAAGAAGAAAGAAATACTTGATTCAGCTGGAGGTTACATTTCAAGTTTGGGCAAAACACAGTATTTAAAATTAGTGTATATTGCGGCTGTCCACAGGTTCCTTTCAGAAGCGTGGTTCATTGATTGAACATAGAGAGAAGTGTGAAGAAGTGTGGCTCAGGGGTTAGAGGCGGCAGACCCGGAAGCTGAGATCGGCCCCGGACCAGGGCTCAATTCCCCGCCCCGACGGCGGTTGGGCTCAATAATTTCACGGACTCGATAATTCTCGCTCCGGTGCCTACTCAACTCACGGGTTCACACTCTGGGCAATAGCTTGCTTAATCTCCACAACGGCCCCTCGCGGCGGGATGCCTGGCTTTCACCTTGTGGATTCCCTGCCGGGGTATCTCACAGGGGAATACCAGGACGGGTTACCTAAGCAAGCGCATAGATGCCTGCGATGTGGGCGATTTGCGCTATATAAATACATGTACATTTACATTTACATAGGAAATGGAGCTCTTTCTGTGTTTGTGTGCTGATGAGAACCCTTAATGAAATGTGCCAGGGTTTGAAACATGTCCACAGCTTCTTTTTCAGCCAAATAAGTGCTCAATATATGTGTTACCACTGTTTGCTCACAATTAAGATTTCTTGAAAAGGTCTGAAAAGAATATTGCGTGTGAGCTCAGTAGGGTCACTACTTGGCAATTGCTCCTGCCAATACATTTGCATTTTACCTAGTTAGGTAGTATTCAAGGGCACCATGGTATTCTTGCAGTTTTAACTGTACAGAACCTGAGCTTACAAAATCATTTTTTTGTTATGTGGTGTATATGTATCATTTATATGTGATGTAACTTACATGTTTGTCTATATATTTTTGCATTTGAAATTTTGTGATTCCTCTGTAGGGTTAAAAAGCAATGAAATTCTGGAAAAAGTAACATTC
This sequence comes from Lissotriton vulgaris, assembly GCF_964263255.1. NCBI lineage: Eukaryota > Metazoa > Chordata > Amphibia > Caudata > Salamandridae > Lissotriton > Lissotriton vulgaris. Next base: position 30,731,160 of record NC_141687.1, on the reverse strand, counting down.
CAAATTGCAATCGCAAATGCCGAAAATCGCAGAATTTTGGCATTTGCGATCACAATTGGGCTTAGTGGTATGTATGGATGAAAAACTGCCTCGCAAAATAAGGAATTGCAAAATTTTCAATTCCCTCTTTTGCGATTGCATTTAAGGAATCGCAAATTGTGATTCCTTAAATACAATGTAAGAACCACAGAAAAAGTGCAATTTGGCCTTAAGGAATCGCAAATTACCACCAACTTCGAGTTGGTGGTAATTTGCGATTTCTTTGAAAGATGCCCAACTTCGAGTTGGTGGTAATTTGCGATTTCTTTGAAAGATGCCCTTGGGGCATGTATGTGCGCCACATGTGCACCCATGCTTATTTCAGGGGTGCAACAGGGTGTTCTTTTGACACCCTTGCAACCTTAAATTGCATTCTCAATTTGAGATTCTCTAATTGCTAATCGCAAATTGAGAATGTCTTTCCATTCATTCCTATGGGCCTCGTGGCCCATAGGAATGAATGGGGAGGGTTTCCTTAATTGCGAATTGCACTTGCGGTGGTGGAGGTGGAGCAAGTGATATAGGAGGAGAAGAGGGAGATGATAGTAGCACAATGGTACAGGGTGAATACGCTCTTGAAGATTGACAGTCTGTAGATTAATATATTCTTCTCCTCTTCTTCCTTGTCTCCTGTTGTTCCCTCGACATTGAGAAACTCATTGACATCAAAATTTCACCACGACATTTTGAAGTCGTTCCATTTCTCGATGTCAACCTCACCGTCTCGACGTCGAGCCACTCCTTCATGAAGACAAGGCCCTTCTCAACATCAAACATAGTCTGCGAGTCAACAGTGTATGGCCTTTCGAAGTTAACTTGGGTTGTCACGATGACAACCGATGTCACTTCCTTCACGTCAATCCAGCTCTTGACGGCAAACAAGTAGGAGCCGTACCTTGCATGGACGTCGATCCTCTCGATGTCGCCCGGGACGATATTGTTTTTGCCCAGAAAACCTCTTTTAAACATCCCATGTCCTCTAGAGGTTGTAGAAAGAGCCCTGGTGGAAGACTGACTTTCATCTCGCTCTAAGGTGGGTCCCATCTTCAGGCTGAGTTTGCTGGACCCGTTTCTCTTCAGTCCGATCAAGGTGAATTTTCTATCTTTCACGTAAGGTGCATCGTGCAAAGTTCCTGCATTGATGACATGCGTCAGGATCATGAGAGGTGGAAGGCAGATGATACAGACATCATGGGGGGCCTGTTTTGGTGTGCTTCCTTTAACATTTTGGGCAGTTGTCAAATAATGAAGGCAATATATTTGGCAAAAAACCTCACTTTCTGTCATAAAAGAACAGAAAAATGGAAGGAGAGATGAAAAACGTTGAATAAAGGTGTTGCCACCAATTTCTACTAGAGAATTTTGATGACAAAAAGCCTAGAAAGGCCAACCTCAATGCTCCAGGGTTCTGTCAGCAGGAGCCGGAAAAAAGAACTGAAGTAACTGCCATCTCCTGTGCATGATGGAATACTGGTGGTCTCTGGGTTCTTAAAGGCCCAGCCCCTGCTTGTGAGGCTACACTGGCCTGCTCTCCTTCATGCTTATTATTAAAAAAAGGGGTTGTGACGGAGAGTCAGGGGCGGCTTCTCCATAAGGGCCAAAAGGGTGGCCACCCCCCCAATTGTGTCACACCTGCATCTTATTTCTCCAAATATTACAGCTTTTATATGTAACGAAACAATCTCACTGATCATTTACTTACATGTAAGAGCTGCAATATCACCCTGCACCAGAAAAGGGCTCCCCGGGGCTGTATTGCGCATGTGTCACGAGTGGGCTGTTACAGCCAGTCCTTTTACAGATGCTATACATATCTGACATGCTGCACTTGCATCACACAGTGTAGCATGTCGGATAGTGGTGAATTAGTGTCTGTCAGTCATGCGCCCTTTTGCCCTATCAGAAGACGATAAAGGAACAAGTACAACCTTCCATCCTATCTGAGCTTCTGATTAGGTACAAGGGTGTGAGCCTTGCTCTGGCGCCTTGTTTGTTTTGTCTGAATGTTGGGAAATCGACATGCAAAGGAAACTGTGCACTAAGGAATTTTCCACGTTGTGTGTAAGAGTGAGAATATGCTTATGTTGTGTATGAGACTGTCTGCACCAGTGTGTATGTTTATGTGAATATGTGTGTGTGTGTTTTTTGCAAGTATCATAACTACCGTTTTATTACCTTTCATTTGATAGCCCAATTACTTTATAAATTGACCAGCCCCCATTGGAAAGATTAATGCTGTTTGCTAAAACATCATAAAAATATACAGAAGTACTTTTTTCTGGCCCTTTTTTGGGCCATTGTAGCCTATTTCTATAGACTGCATAATATGTTTCTTTCCTAAGTGTCTTTGCAGGCCTTACCAAAGAAAGGAAAACGTCTATACTTAAGCAGATATATATTGAAGAACTGCTCAGGGGTCCCAGCACCTGGGCAGGACTAGTCAGTGCTAATGGAAATCCCCTGCAAGAGAAGTTGTAGTTACTTGAGATAAATATAACTGGTGAATTTCTGTGTTTTTTTTTGTTTAAAACATTACGTTGTTACTGAACATTTCACCAAATTGTAGCGTTACTTTAACTTTTGTTTTTTCAATGAATATATATATTGCCTACTGGCGATCGCCACTAGGTAGTGATAGTTAGGATGTAATTTCCATCAGAATAGCGTTTTTGTTTTGCCAATAACTTTGGCATTGTTCGACGAATCTTCGTGAAATTTTCAAAACAAGTTTGAGGCTCTCTTCAGCTGATGCTTTTGAAAGTTCTGTGGTGATCTGTCAAGCGAGGACCAAGCAAAAGGGGGAGTCCCAAAACGTATTTTCACCATGTTAATTTCCATAGAAAATTTTAAACAAGGGGACAGACAACTGCTGAACAGAATTACTCCAAATTTGGCAGAAAGGTAGCTGTTGGAGCAGAAAGCAAGCTTTTTGTTGAATGGTCTAAATCCATTTAGTAGTTGCTGAGTTATTTAAAGAAATTTCCGGTTAAATATATAGGGACATGGGGGATCCGCAAACCCTCCCGATCTCGTGCTGAGATCTCATTGGCTGATAATACTTCAAACTAGGAAGTGATGGCAGCAATCTTGTGACTCGTTGAACAGATTCACTGGAAAAAAACAATTAAAATGAAGAAATGGCAGCAAGGTAGAAACACCCTGACCCCCAATGCCTTTTTGGGGTGTCACAGAGACCCGCATGGCCAAAATTTCATAAATTTAAAAAAGCTTTGGCGGGAGTCATGCTGGATTTGAACTCCCACCCAAACTTTTTTTTAAAACACAAAGCGCTGTCTCCAGCACTTTGTTTCTAATTGGTCCCCTGGTAGACCAGGTCCCGGGGACCTGTCCAAATATGTAGGAGGGTGGTGCACAGGCCCCCTCCTAGGATCCCTAAAGCCCCAGGGGCGACCACCTCCCATGGGTATTTTTTAACCCTGAGCGGAGTTGGCGGAGTGCCACTATGCAGAGTTACCCCTCCACCTATAATACGCCGTGGTCTCCTCCTCACTGTCCACAACCCTCGCCGGTCGCATGTGCAGTCCTCCAAAGTTGTACAATGTAGGGGTTTGTGACTGGCGAGGATGGCGAGGGGGAGAGACCACGGCGAGGAGGAGGGCAACCCAAGACACCATAGCAGGAGTTTATTTCCTGGGTGCAGGAGTCAGAGTTTTTGCCTGAACGCTGTGTTCCCAACTGAGCGGGGAGTTGGCAAAACTCCAAAAACTCTGCTGGGGCAAATAGTAAAAACTGAACTGGGGGGCAGCACAGCCCCCTTAGCCCCAGGGAACACCTCCTCCCTGGGATATACTCTTTAATGGAGGGGGGTGGCGGCGCACCCCATCTCCTGGAACCTTAGAATGGTTCTGGGGACCGAAACCCCCCCAGAGCCGTTCCAGCAATGTCCTGGGGTCCTCCAAAGTTGTACAATGTAGGGGTTTGTGACTGGCGAGGATGGCGAGGGGGAGAGACCACGGCGAGGAGGAGGGCAACCCAAGACACCATAGCAGGAGTTTATTTCCTGGGTGCAGGAGTCAGAGTTTTTGCCTGAACACTGTGTTCCCATCTGAGCGGGGAGTTGGCAAAACTCCAAAAACTCTGCTGGGGCAAATAGTAAAAACTGAACTGGGGGGCAGCACAGCCCCCTTAGCCCCAGGGAACACCTCCTCCCTGGGATATACTCTTTAATGGAGGGGGGTGGCGGCGCACCCCATCTCCTGGAACCTTAGAATGGTTCTGGGGACCGAAAGCCCCCCAGAGCCGTTCCAGCAATGTCCTGGGGTGCACAGCCCTGGGACATTGCTGTTTGCTATGGCTGGGCACAAGCACTGCTCACACTAAGCCATAGCAAATCCTGCTCTGCTTCAAGTGAGCAAGAACATGTAAAATACTCTTGCTTACTCGAAGCAGAGCAGAATTGCTTTTGGACAGAGGGAGCTGTATGTTCAGTTCGGCTCCCGCAGGACAAGGGGAGGCAGCAGAGACCGAAGATGCCTTCAGGCTCAGCTAGAATAAAAAGAAATATGCTTTCGCATTGTTTTGTGTAAGTTAGCATTTCCAGCGCCAATTTGTGTATGGGCTCCATTGTAAATCATGATTGAAACTAATCCTTTGCTTTTTCTGAGAAAAGGCCTCCATTAAGTTGTTTCTTCAAAGCTGAATTTGGCTACACTAATGAATGCACGGTTCTTATTAGTGCATACCTTTCCCTTTAGATAGAGGTCTCCTTCTTCCACTTGTCTAGTGGCGGGCAAGGACAGAATGGTCATGACTGATACATAGTATGGGCCCAGTTTCAGAATAATAATAATAAAATAATAAAAGGGGTCTTATCATGCGCATACTTAGCCCAATGGGCGTCAAGGCGCCTAATTCAAAATCCAGCTCATAACATGGACCCTACAGCTCAACCTGTGTAAGCTCTCGAGAAGCACCACGTTTTAAGGGCCTTTTTAAACAGCGCTAGAGAAGGTAAGGTCTTCATCTCCATCAGCAAGATGTTCCAAAGCTGAGGAGCAACGACGGAGAAGGCCCTGGCTCCCCATCTGGTGAGCTTAAAGCGGGGGACAACAAGTTGGAATAGTCCCGAAGAGCGCAAACACCTTGTGGGATGGTACCGAGTAAGGAGGGAGCTGATAGCGCCGTTAGATCCATCCTCGAGTGCTCTATAGGTCATACACAGAATTTTGAAATAGATTCTGTGTTGGATAGGCAGCCAATGAAGGTCTCTCCTCGCAGCAGTGGCAGAGGAGGCCCTGGGAAGATCCAGGACAAAACGTGCAGCGGCATTCTGCACGATTTGCAGTCGATGTATAAGGCCCTTGTTGGATTCCATGTAAAGAGAGTTGCAATAATCCAACCTGGAGCCAACAAGGGCGACTGCAATCTGCTTGCGTGCTTGAGGAGACAAATAGCTGCGAATTCTGTTGAGCGTCCTGATCACGCCCCAGCAGGTCGAAACAGTCCGATTCACCTGTAAGGACATCGAGAGCGAAGTATCGAACACTACACCCAGATTTCTGGCAGACTGAGAGGGAGTGGGGCAGATGCCAGGAGAGGGGGGCCACCACTCACTCGACCAGATGTCTTGGTCCTTTCCAAAGACCAGGACCTCAGTCTTGTCGCCATTTAGCTTCAGGAAGTTGGTAACCATCCAATCTGCAACATGTTGCATACAGGACCTGAAGCTAGAGGCAGATGTTATGACAGAGGACTGAGTGAGTGAAACCATGATCTGGGTGTCGTTGGCATATGATACCACCTCCATCCCCTGAGATCTTACTAGCCTAGCAAGGGGGGCCACGTAGATGTTGAACAGGGTCGGACTTAGTGCCGACCCCTGTGGCACCCCGCATTGCAAAGACTTAGCTGGGGAGAGGTGGTCGCCGAGCATCACTCTCTGTTCCCTATCAAGGAGAAAGGAGTTAAGGAGACTCAGGGCCGAGCCAGTGACACCTGCCTCCCTAAGCCGAGATGTTAAAATGGCAGGAGACAGAGTGTCGAATGCGGCTGTGAGGTCCAGTAGCACAAGAACCGAAACTTACTCCTTTGTAATTTGCTGTCCAGCTGCATCTGCTTGGAAAATTCTGTAGTGGGCATGTCTTTACTGGTTTCGAAGTGTACATAAGAAAACAATTTACATACCTGTAACTGTAGTTCTCCAGTATTGGAAGCTTTCATAGATTCACATGCCTGAACCATTCCCCGTCGTCGAGACGGGAGTCTCTGGTATATAAAAAAGCAATGCTTAGCAGTAAAGCAAACTGAAAAGAGGCCTAGGCCCATTTCCCTTTTGCAACCCATAGCCTTTGTCATGTAAAAAAGGCCCAAACTTTTCCCTGAACCAATCAGAGCTCCTCACCCTCTAGAACACTCCTGAGAGACCCTTTTGCCCCTCAGATTTTCGCGCACTTGTGCACATAAAACACTTGTGCTAAATCCAAGGTGAGCATCTCAGGAGAGGAGGGTGGGTGCATATGAATCTATGAAAGCTTCCAATACTGGAGAAGTACAGTTACAGGTAAGTAACTTGTTTTCTTACTCCAGTATTGGAACTTTCATAGATTCACATGCCTGAATCAGAATAGCGAGCAGTGATATTACAAAGCACATTAATCTCTTACATGTCAGCATCATGGAATACATTATGAAAATCAATCATAGTAAAATACAAGAAATGTGACTTGTAAAACAAGAGAAAAAAGCATGGAGGGATGGAAAGAAGGCTCACCGTTACTGGATGATATTTCGCAGTACCACCTCTCCCACCGCCGCATCCGACTCTGCGGCTGCCTCCAAGCAGTAGTGCCTGGTGAAGGTGTGCGAAGATGCCCAGGTCGCTGCCCTGCAGATCTCCTGTATTGGCACTCCTCCAAACTTTGCAGTGGATGTGGCCACTGCTCTTGTGGAATGAGCACGAACTAGGGCATTTAGAGGTTTCCCAGCAGCTTGATGACAGTACACAATTGCACTGGAAATCCATCTGGCAATCCCCCTTTTTGATAAAGGGAAACCTTTCCTGGATGCGCTGAAAGCGACGAAGAGCTGTGAAGATTTGTGAAAGCTCTTTGTTTCCTTTAAATAGAACTTGAGACATCTTTGAACGTTTAGTGAGGGTAACACACTTTCCTCCACTGTTGTTGGTTGAGGAACGAAACGCTTTAACACAAATGGCTCATTCAGATGAAAGTCAGTTGGTACCTTAGGAATAAACTTTGGATTAGTCCTAAGAATCATTTTGTCTTCCTGAAACTGTGGGAAAGGCTCGTGAATTGTGAGAGCCTGCAGTTCTCCTACTCTTCTCGCTGTAGTTAGTGCAATGAGAAGAGCCACCTTCCAAGACAGGAACTTAAGGTTCGCCCTGTGTATAGGCTCAAAAGGTTGTTTCATCAATTGTGACAGCACTATGTTGAGAATCCAGAGTAGTGGTGGAGGCTTTACTGGAGGAAAGACCCTGAATAATCCCTTCATAAATTGTTTGATGAATTTTGATGACCATAAAGACGGGCCTGAGGAAGACCTCCTGTAGCGAGATAATGCAGCTAAATGCACCTTAATCGAAGCGTGAGCCAATCCTGACTTGGCTAAAAGTAAGATGTATGGGATCATTTGATGAGATGCTGCAATAAGAGGGTGAATGTTATGCCTCTGACACCATAGACAGAACCTCTTCCATTTCATCCTGTAGGTTTTGTTGGTACTATCCCCTCTAGCCTTGGACAAGATTCTCCTACATTCGTCCGAGATATTCAGGTGACTAAATTCACAGTGTTCAGGAGAAAGGCCGCTAATTGCAAGGATTGTGGGTCCGGATGGAGCACTTGTCCCTGGGACATTGTCAGAAGCGATGGAATTGTTCGAAGATGGACTGGACGGTCCTCCGACAACAGCAGGAGTTCTGTGAACCAGTGTTGTCTGGGCCACCACGGGGCTATCAGGATCAGTCTGCGCGGTTCCTTTTTGACGTTCACAAGCATGCAGGGCTGAAGAGGAATTAGAGGAAAAGCGTAAGCAAAGACGCCATCGAAAACGCATTCCCCCAAGATTCCCTATGGGGAAGCCAGCTTGCGAAGCACCAGCATTTCCTGTTCTCTCTTGTGGCTAAAAGGTCTACTGTTGGTGTCCCCCACCTTTGAAAAATGTTGTCCAGGATCCCAATGTCCAGCTCCCACTCGTGGCAGGATGATTTGAGTCTGCTGAGAGTATCCGCCTTGATGTTCTGATCTCCCGGGAGATGTTTTGCTGTCAGTGATATCCCTTGCCGTAGTACCCATTCACATATTCTCTGGGCCTCCTGAGACAGGGAGAGTGATCTTGTTCCTCCCTGCATGTTTAAGTAGTGCATCGCCGTAGTGTTGTCCGTTCTTACTAACACTGGCGAGCCCCGTATTCGTGGTAGGAAAGCTTGCAATGCGAGGTGGATCGCCCTGAGTTCTAGCAGATTTATGTATAATTGGTGCTCGTGCACCTTCCACCGACCGCTGACTTGAAGGTCCTGAAGGAAAGCTCCCCATTCTTCCAGGGACGCATCGGTTGTCACCACTAATGGAGCTGGTCTTGAAAGAAAAGACAGACCTAGAGAGACATTTTTTTTTGTGTCCACCATGTCGCTGCTTGAACCATAACTGGTGTCACTTGGACTGTGTCGTCGAAGGATTCCTCCGCTTGAAGCCACTGAAGATCGATCTGTTCTTGCAGCGGGAAACAGAAATTGAACGATGGACCCTTCCTAATGTCAGCACCTGACTACCTTTCTCCCCGTAATATCACGTGGCCCTTAAATTAATAAAGGGAATTGTGTGCACACTGGCTGGCACCCATCGTTACTGTGCCTATTCCCTAGGGAATCAGAGTACAAGTAAAACAACCGCAAAGGTGCACCACAAAGGACAACAAAATATATATAAGTGCAAGTGGTATTTAGCACAAGAAAGAAATATTTATCAGAGATATGTTGATAATCTTCTGGTAATCTTTATTTTCAGTTTTCAGTACAACATACAGCCGACGCGTTTCGTCCCAAGCTGGGACTTCTTCAGGGCTTTTATAGTCTTGATACGTCGCTTTTTGGGTGAATGTTGAAAGTAAAGGGTCCTGGGGGCGCCTTCCCAGACTCTGTGGTCCTAACATGCAAGCCGGAATATATATTTCCTTCCAATATCGAACAGTCAGGAATGAACTGTGAAATTATTTTTGAGTGGCGAGGACAGAGCTTTGCAGCATTCCTGAACAGTAAGAAAAAACGTTCTCGCAACCTTAGTTTATATGTAACTCAATACATGTCCTGAATTATTTGTAGGAAATGCAGATGTCTGTCCCAGGGAGGAGGGTGTGGGCACTGTGTTCAGTAGGCCGTTTTTATTAAATCAGCCGGCGCCCATCCACAGCCCTCGTCCCGCCGATATTCCCGAAACGACGATGTGTTCTTGCAGCGGGCGCATTCTTAACCTGCAGTGAGGCACGAGGGGAATGCAAAATGACATCATGCCTAGCAAGTATTTGTACTTGCGCACTGAAAGATACTTTCTTTTTTACAAAGTTTTGAAAGAGAGATACGATCCTCAGTTGCATTTCTTCTGAGGGAAACGCCTTGTTGCTGTCTGTGTCCAGTATTTCTCCCAGAAATGTGATCAGTTTTGTCGGTTGAAGGTTTGATTTTCCTTCGTGTAGAGTCAAACCCAGTTTGGCAAGCAATTCTAAGCAGGCCTTTGTTGACGCCCTGTCTTGTGCTTCCAATGGTGCTTTGACTAACCAGTCGTCGAGGTACGGAAATATTTGATGTTTTTGCTTCCTTAACACAGCTGCCACTGGAGCCAGGTATTTTGTGAACACTCGTGGTGCTGACTTTAGGCCAAATGCAGTATCTTGAATTGATAATGTCTTCCGGCTACCAAGAACCGTAGGTACTGTCTGTGTGCTGGATGGATAGGTGCATGAAAATACGCATCCTGCAGGTCCAAAGAGGTCATATGATCTTCTGGGTTCAATAACAAAAGGATGCCCTGAAGAGATACCATCCTGAAAGCTTGCTTCTTGAGATAGGTGTTTAGGGACCTGAGATCCAGAATAGGACGCCATTGGAGTATGTTTTTCCTGACCAGAAAAACGGGAGTAAAACCCCTTGTTTATTTGGGCATTCGGTACCGGTTCTATTGCTCCCTTTCGGAGCATTGTCCGAATCTCCATCACGCCATCGACCTCTGGAATCTACTCGACACCATTACACCGGACGTTGCCTTCCTAACAGAAACATGGATGAATGCTTCTTCAGCCCCAGACATCACCATTGCCATTCCGGAAGGATACAAGATCATCCAAAAGGACAGCATCAAGCATACAGGAGGAGGCATCGCTATCGTCCATAAGAACTCCATCCGCATCTCAACCAGTTCAGACGTCAACCTCGCTAGCGCCGAACACCTTCACTTCCAGATCCACACCGACCCCAAGAGCACACTCAGAGGCACCCTCCTCTACCGGCCTCCAGGACCCCGTGCACAATTCAGTGACGACATCACCGACTTTATCACCCCACACGCCCTCCCCTCCGAGGACTACATTCTATTGGGAGACCTCAATTTTCACCTGGAAAAGAGCAACGACAGGAACACCACCACCCTTCTGGACAATCTCGTCGACCTCGGACTCAAACAACTTGTCTCTACGCCCACCCACATCGCAGGTCACACGCTCGACCCTATCTTCACCTCCAGCAAACATATCTCATTCAGTCACACCACAGCTCTTCACTGGACGGACCACAGCTGCGTTCACTTTACCTACAATAAGACCACAATCCACAACCATCCTCAACCCACCCTGCGAAGAAACTGGAACAAAATCACCAGCGACCAGATCTCCTCATCGCTTCTACTAAACCCCCCCGCTCACACCTCAAACCCCGACCAAGCAGCCATCAACCTCACCCAATGGCTATCCAACAGCGCCGACATCCTAGCACCGTTGAAAAAACGCCAAATCAAACTAAGCAGCAAAAATGCATCCTAGTTCAACGATGATCTTAAGAAATCGAAGAAACACTGTCGCTCCCTCGAAAAGGCCTGGAAAAAAGATCCTAACACCAGCACCAGGGACGCCTTCAAAATCGCCACCCGCATACACCACCAACTAATCCGATCTGCCAAGAAAGCCGCATTCAAAGACCGTCTAGATAACAACGCCCACAACAGCAAGGAATTATTCAACATCGTCAAAGAATTTACCAACCCATCAGCCAACTCCAACGACATCACCCCCTCCCAAGCCCTCTGCGACTCCCTAGCTTCCTTCTTCCACAACAAAATCGCAGACATCCACAACAGCTTCAACAACCGACCCGAAGACCAACCTACCCAATCTTCTGCAGGACCTTCACCCCCCTCGAACATCCTTAACGACTGGAACCCAATCTCCACTGAGGAAACCATCCGCCTAATGAACTCCATCCACTCAGGATCCCCAACTGACCCATGCCCTCACCACATCTTCAACAAAGCAGACTCCATCATATCACCACACCTCCGAGATGTCATCAACTGCTCCCTCAACTCCGCCACCTTCCCGGAAAGCTGGAAACACGCAGAACTCAGCGCCCTTCTGAAAAAACCCACAGCTGACCCCACCGAACTCAAAAACTACCGCCCCATCTCGCTTCTTCCATTCCCGGCCAAAGTCATTGAGAAAGCTGTCAATAACCAGCTTGCCGCCTTCCTCGAAACCAACAAATCCCTCGACTCCTCACAGTCCGGCTTCCGAGCCAAACACAGCACTGAAACCGCCCTCATCGCAGCAACAGACGACATTCGAACTCTACTGGACAATGGAGACACAGTCGCCCTCATCCTCCTCGACCTCTCCGCTGCCTTCGACACAGTCTGTCACAGCACCCTTCTACAGCGCCTCAGAGACGTAGGAATCCAAGGAAAAGCACTGGAATGGATCACCTCGTTCCTCACCGGAAGAACACAGAGAGTCCGCCTACCACCATTCAAGTCAAAGGCCTCTGAAGTCATCTGCGGCGTGCCACAAGGATCGTCACTCAGCCCCACCCTCTTCAACGTATACATGAGCCCCCTTGCGGCCATCGCTCGCCAACACAATCTCAACATCATCTCCTACGCGGATGACACTCAACTGATCCTATCACTCACCAAAGACCCTAACACCGCCAAAACCAACTTACACGAAGGAATGAAAGAAGTAGCCGAGTGGATGAAGCACAGCCGTCTGAAACTGAACTCAGACAAAACAGAAGTCCTCATCTTAGGCACCTCCCCCTCCGCCTGGGATGACTCTTGGTGGCCAGAAGCCCTTGGAAAAGCCCCCATCCCGACGGACCACACACGGAACCTGGGCGTCATCCTGGACTCCTCACTCTCGATGACCAGACAAGTCAACGCCGTTTCATCATCTTGCTTCAACATTCTTCGCATGCTCAAAAAAACATTTCGCTGGATCCCCACCGAAACTAGAAAAACGGTCACCCACGCACTGGTCACGAGCCGCCTGGACTACGGAAACACACTATACGCCGGTACCACCGCAAAACTCCAGAAAAAACTCCAACGCATCCAGAACGCTTCAGCCAGACTCATACTAGACATCCCGCGTAAAGAACACATCTCTGGTCACCTGAAAAACCTCCACTGGCTCCCCGTAAATAAGAGGATTACTTTCCGCCTCCTAACCCACGCACACAAAGCACTTTACGAACTTGGGCCCGAATGCCTCAACACACGATTGTCCTTCTACACCCCCTCCCGTCAGCTGCGATCCTCCAACCAAGCCCTTGCCACGGTACCTCGCATCAACAAAACCACCATGGGAGGTAGATCCTTCTCCTACCTTGCAGCTAAAACCTGGAACTCACTTCCCACTCACCTTCGCCTTACCCAGAACCACCTAGCATTCAGAAAGCAACTTAAAACTTGGATATTCGACAAGTAACCCCCCACCCTCCCTCCAGCGCCTTGAGACCCTATGGGTATGTAGTGCGCTATATAAATCTATTGACTTGACTTGACTTGACTTAGAGTTGATGCAGATGGTTGGCTTTTTGATTCATCGGTGGTGTACAAGGGTGCGTCTGTAGAAATTCTAGGGTGTAGCCGAATCGAATAATGTTGAGGACCCATTGGTCCGTTGTTATCTTTTGCCAATTTTGAAAATAATGAGCAATCTTTCCACCCAGGGGAACACTTGATCTTAGGAATGTTGATGCAGCCGGAAGATGAAGGTTGTCATTGTCATCGGGTGTTGTCCTTCCCCTGACGACCTCCTCTTCCTGTGGGAGTTGACTTTGTATAACCTCCCAATTGTCGATGAGTGTACTGCTGGCGGTAGGGCTGAGATGAGGCAGAATAAGAGGAATATCTCCCTTGCTGATATCCTCCTCTATAAGATGACTGCCCTCTCCCTCTAGAGCCACAAAAAGGATCTTTCCTGTACTGTAGAGTTCCCAATGCTTTCTCAGTATCTGAATCTTTCTTGATACTTTGCAGAGTGTCATCGATATGTTTACCGAATAAATCTTCTCCATTGAAGGGGAGGTCTAAGATCTTATTCTGAACTTCAGGCCTAAAAGCCGTTGCTCTTAGCCATCCTTGTCTGCGCAGAACTGCTGCTCCTCCTAAAGACCTAAACGCCGTTGTCGCTATATCCATAGCGCAGTCCATGACTTCCGCCGAAGTTCTTTCACCCTCCAGAAGAATTTTCCTGGCTTCTTGTTTCTCTGGTTCTGGCACCTGGTTAATGTACGTTGGCAGGTCATACCACATTTGCCTGTCGTAACTTCCTAGAATAGCGAGGGCATTGGCAGCTCGTACCAGCAGGGCAGACATTATGGAAAACCTATTTCCTGTGTTGTCCAGCCTTCTACCCTCTCTGTCTGGAGGTGTCGTAATTGGAGCAGACGGATTCCTTGATTTCTGCTGCGCTGCCTGCGTAATCACTGAATCCGGTTTGGGATAACCCAAAAGACACGCTGGAGCATCTGTAGGCGCCTTATATTTCTTGTCCAGTCTGGCAAGAACCGGAGTTACTGTAGCTGGCGTTTCCATAACCTTCAGGACTTTCTCCCAAATATGACATACAATATGTTAGGACCGAACAGATCTTCAATAGGGTTCTTTAAAGTCATATAGAAAGCATTCCGCTTTATCCTCCGACATGGTAAGTGCAAATCTTTTAGTGGCTCTTTCCATCAGGAAAACCACCAATGTCCTCTGGTGGAGAATCTACTGGCTTTGGCGTAGGAGTTGAAGGTGAAGGAATGAGATAGTCATCCCATTCTCTACTAGGTTCTGCAATCTCTCCATCCTCGTGGTCATTCATCATCCGAGGTGTCTGGGTCATGTTGAGATGCTGTTGGCAGGACCTAGTAGTGGGTTCCGGCAAGATTTCCCTTCTTCGCACAGGTGTACCAGGTACAGACCGAGGTCGAGGTGTAACCTCTGGGATTTCCTGAGAGGTTTGAGGTGCCGGATACCTTCCTCTATAATCCTCCAACATGCTCTGAAGGTCTTTCAGTAAAGAAGGTGGTACACTTCTCATCTCTTCTCGATGTTGTTGGCGATATTGTTGTTGTTCTTGGGGATGACCTTGGAACTCCCCATATTCCTCCTCCTCCTCCTCCTCCTCCTCCTGGTATTTTACTTTTAATTGCGATGGACTACTCGCATATCCAAAAGGTCCACCTTCATCCTCGTCCTCTGAATCTTCCTCTTCCAGAAGGTGAGAAGGGACTAATGGAGACACCTTGCTTGGAGATGTCAACTCTGGCGTAATTGTCCTTTTCCAGGATGACAATCTTTTTTCTGGGGTTTTTTCTCCTGTCGCCGTCGTTGTCCATATTATCATCGTCGACGCTATCGTCGACATTGTAGTTACCGTCGACGCTGTCCTCGTCGGCGCTCCCGTCGTCGTTGGCGGCGCTCCCGTCGTCGACGCTCCCGTCGACGATGTAGATCTAGCCATGGTCGTCGATGCTGTCGTCGACGATGGACTCGTCGTCGTTACCGCCTCGACGGTGAAAGTGTCGACGACGTCTTGTCCATAGACTTTACCTCCTGTTTCGTCGACGATGATGATGCTTTTGTCGTCAATGATGACATCTTCCTCGTCGAAGATCCCGTCGACAGTGGAGATCCTTTCACTTTCTCCTCAGAAGGTATAGAGGAGGTCTTTTTGATGGTAATTTTTACTCTTGTAGGAGATTTTGAAGGCTCTGAGGCAGTTTTTTCCACCTGTTTCACCTCAGAAGCAGAACCCTTCTTCCCCTTAGGTTTACCTGAAGGAGATTTTGAGGGACTGCGCCCTGAAGACCCTGGGGTGGTCTTTTTTGCGGCCTTTTCAGGTCTCTCACCTGAGGCATGCGCCTGAGGAGATCTGCTTCTTTTTTTAATCTCTTAGACGAAAATGACTCCTCATCACTCTCACTTGAGAGGATCTCCTTCCTGGTTTTAACCTTCTGGAGACAAAGTAAAAGCCTTCCCTCACGATCCCTCAAGGTTTTACTTGAAAAGGTTCGAAATACCTTACAACTCTCTGCATGATGGTCTGGATATAGGCAGTATATGCAGTCTTTATGAGGGTCATCTGTATAAAGCCTTTTTTTAGAGCAGGTAGGACAAGCTCTAAATAATCCTTTCTTCTCCTTCTCAGACATTGTAGAATTTCAAATAAGAAGAAACTAGAAAATGAGAGAACCTCAAATCACTGTCAAAATTAGTTGAATTGAAGAGTTTGAGCAGAGCTCAATGGAGACTCCCTAGCACAACGTGCGATAGAAAATCTGTGGGGCAAAAGGTTCTCTCAGGAGTGTTCTAGAGGGTGAGGAGCTCTGATTTGTTCAGGGAAAAGTTTGGGCCTTTTTTACATAACAAAGGCTATGGGTTGCAAAAGGGAAATGGGCCTAGGCCTCTTTTCAGTTTGCTATACTGCTAAGCATTGCTTTTTTATATACCAGAGACTTCCGTCTCGACGACGGGGAATGATTCAGGCAAGTGAATCTATGAAAGTTCCAATACTGGAGTAATGTATTGTTATGCTTGTTGAAGTCAGTCAGTCCCTCTGCAGCACTCCTTACCGACTGGGCAGACTAGGCTCCACTCTGAGTGTACCTGAATAAATAGATATTGGTTTGTATGCTCTACTGTCTGACCGACTCTTCATTTGGTATGGAAGGCTGAGAAATGGTCACAAGTAACCCGGGTGACCCTATTTGGGCCATTTCCTTCAGCTCCCCCTGCAGACCCCAATGAAAATGACAGGGTGCCTGGTTGGGACCAAGGCACGCAGTACAGAGGTCAGGTCCAAGGGCCAAAATCAGCCCAGGAGGGTGACCCCTCCCATGTTTTAAAATAAAATAAAGGGCAGGCCCCAGGGGATGGGGACCCGGGGCACAAATCGGCCCAGAGAAGGGGGGCCTCGCAGGCCCCCTTCCTTTATTAAAACAAAACAAAAGAAAAAAAGAAAAAACTGGGCCCCCAGGTGATGGGGGTCCCCAGGGCCACAATCGACCCGGGGATGGGGACATGCAGCCTCCCTCCCTATTCCAAAAATACCTGGCCCCAGGGGATGGGGTCCCAAGAAAATTGGGCTACCCTTCCCTTATAATTAAAAAAGAAAACCTATCTGGGACATGCCCCTTTTCTGCACCATTATGCAATCGCTTCTCCTGGCACGCTGCTGGTTGGTGATGAAGTCCCTTTAGCTACTGAGTGTCTTTGGGGGTGAACAACCCCTCCAGTTACCTCCAGTAAGTCCCACACAGTGGGACTGCTGAGAGCTGTTAAGAGGGTACGCACCCCTTTCTCGACTACTCTGCAAAAACACCTCTTGGCACACTACTGGTGGTGGGATGAAGCCCCTTTGGATTTTGAGGGCCCTTGGGGGCCAACAGCCCTCCTGTTACCTCCAGTAAGTCCCACAGAGCGTGATTGCTGAGAGGACTACAGACATACCGCCCCCATTCTCCACCATTCTGCAAATGAGCCTCCTGGCACACTGCTGGTTGGGCGATTAAGTCCTCCTGGATGCTGCAGGTTCTTGGGTGCCCAGAAGCCCTCCTGTTACCTCGAGTAAGTCAGACAGAGCAGAACTCATGAGAGCTGTTCGGATGCCTGCCCCCTTTGTCCACCACTCTGCAAATGTGACTACTAGTTAAAAAACAAAGAAATTACCTAAAAAAACAAAAGTTACAGGGATGTTATAGTTAGGAAATAGATTTTAAAAAACCTTAGAAATTCACTTTAAAAAAAACCAAAAGGTTATAGGATCATTATAGTTAGCAAATTGAATCTTAAAAAAAAACCTTAGAAATTCACTGAAAAAAACAAAGGTTACACCAACGTTATAGATAGGCTCAGATTTCATTCGTAGAAAACCAGTGAAATTCAGCAGTTATAGTTACCTGAGCTAACTATAACTTACACCCCCGCAATGCCCTGCTCATGACCTCACATATTACTTCACTCAAGACCAGTGGTTTCAACCAGAAATTTGGTTGAAACTTTACCATAGAGGTTCTGTTTACTATGGTGGGGGCACTCTCCTAATGAGGGTGTTCTGTCCTGAGCAGTTGAGCGGTCACTTATAAATGGGGGTTTATTCCATTATCATGAAGACTTCAGTCCGTCCAAGAGGGTTTCAGTTGTTTACTCTGGGGGAACAGTTCCTCACCTGGGGGTGGGGGGGGGGGTAGCCCTGTTCTATAGTGAATGAATCCCTCACACTCTGGATTATGTCCCAGAGGGATTCAGTGCACCTGAGCAGCAGGTGCATGTACATGAGAGTGCTCAACAGCCACAACCGGATATGTGAATAACATTTTACCATAGCTTGTTCAATCCCTTGCTTTGGGCATTCTGTCCCTTCCCACAAGGGATACCTTAGCAGAAGGGGGTTTAGTCTCCCATCATAGGGATTCAGTCCCAGAATAGCAGGTGTGTGCAAAGTGCAGTGCTTGGAGGGACAACCTAATACAAAACTAACATCTAGCTAGAGGGGGTTCAGTTCCTTAGCAGAGGGGTTTCAGTTTCTTACAACAGAGATTGAGTGCCTCAGCAGCAGGTGTGAGCAGAGGTCAGTGTTCTAGGACACGACTGATATTACAGGGTGTTCAGTGCTTACAACAGAGATTCAGTGCCTTAGCAACAGGTGTGTGCCCAGGCAGTGATCCAAGACATGACTGATACTACAGGGGGTTCAGTTTCTTACAATGGGCGTTCAGTGTCTTACAATAGAGATTCAGTGCATGAGCAGCAGGTGTGTGCACAGGGTGGGCTCCAAGACACGACTGATACTACAGGGGGCTCCGTTCAGTAGTAGAGGGGTTTCAGTTTCTTATAACAGAGATTCAGTGCCTGAGCAGCAGGTGTGTGCAGAGGGCAGTGCTCCGGGAGACAACTGATGCTGCAGAGGCTTCAGTGTTTTACAACAGAGATTCAGTGCCTGAGATAGGTGTGTGCAGAGGACAGCTCTCCAGGATACGACTGATACTACAGGGAGTTCAGAGATTACAACAGAGATTCAGTGCCTGAGCCGCAGGTGTGTGCAGAGGACAGCTCTCCAGGATACATCTGATACTACAGGGAGTTCAGAGATTACAACAGAGATTCAGTGCCTGAGCCGCAGGTGTGTGCAGAGGACAGCTCTCCAGGATACGACTGATACTACAGGGAGTTCAGAGATTACAACAGAGATTCAGTGCCTGAGCCGCAGGTGTGTGCAGAGGACAGCTCTCCAGGATACGACTGATACTACAGGGAGTTCAGAGATTACAACAGAGATTCAGTGCCTGAGCGGCAGGTGTGTGCAGAGGACAGCTCTCCAGGATACGACTGATACTACAGGGAGTTCAGAGATTCAGTGCATAAGCAGCAGGTGTGTACAGTCACAGCACTCCAGGATACGACTGATACTAAAGGGAGTTCAGAGATTCAGTGCCTGAGCTGCAGGTGTGTGCAGAGGGCAGTGCTCCGGGAGACAACTGATGCTGCAGAGGCTTCAGTGTTTTACAACAGAGATTCAGTGCCTGAGCCGCAGGTGTGTGCAGAGGACAGCTCTCCAGGATACGACTGATACTACAGGGAGTTCAGAGATTACAACAGAGATTCAGTGCCTGAGCCGCAGGTGTGTGCAGAGGACAGCTCTCCAGGATACGTCTGATACTACAGGGAGTTCAGAGATTACAACAGAGATTCAGTGCCTGAGCCGCAGGTGTGTGCAGAGGACAGCTCTCCAGGATACGACTGATACTACAGGGAGTTCAGAGATTACAACTGAGATTCAGTGCCTGAGTGCAGGTGTGTGCAGAGGACAGCTCTCCAGGATACGACTGATACTACAGGGAGTTCAGAGATTACAACAGAGATTCAGTGCCTGAGCCACAGGTGTGTGCAGAGGACAGCTCTCCAGGATACGACTGATACTACAGGGAACTCAGAGATTACAACAGAGATTCAGTGCCTGAGCCACAGGTGTGTGCAGAGGACAGCTCTCCAGGATACAACTGATACTACAGGGAGTTCAGAGATTACAACAGAGATTCAGTGCCTGAGCTGCACGTGTGTGCAGAGGACAGCTCTCCAGGATACAACTGATACTACAGGGAGTTCAGAGATGCAGTGCCTGAGTGCAGTTGTGTGCAGAGGACAGCTCTCCAGGATACGACTGATACTACAGGGAGTTCAGAGATTACAACAGAGATTCAGTGCCTGAGCCGCAGGTGTGTGCAGAGGAAAGCTCTCCAGGATACCACTGATACTACAGGGAGTTCAGAGATTACAACAGAGATTAAGTGCCTGAGCTGCAGGTGTGTGCAGAGGACAGCTCTCCAGGATACGACTGATACTACAAGGAGTTCAGAGATTCAGTGCCTGAGCCGCAGGTGTGTGAAGAGGATAGCTCTCCAGGATACGACTGATACTACAGGGAGTTCAGAGATTCAGTGCCTGAGCTGCAGGTGTGTGTAGAGGACAGCTCTCCAGGATACAACTGATACTACAGGGAGTTCAGAGATTCAGTGCCTGACCCGCTGGTGTGTGCAGAGGACAGCTCTCCAGGATACGACTGATACTACAGGGAGTTCAGAGATTCAGTGCATAAGCAGCAGGTGTGTACAGTCACAGCTCTCCAGGATACGACTGATACTAAAGGGAGTTCAGAGATTCAGTGCCTGAGCCGCAGGTGTGTGCAGAGGAAAGCTCTCCAGGATACCACTGATACTACAGGGAGTTCAGAAATTACAACAGAGATTCAGTGCCTGAGCCGCAGGTGTGTGCAGAGGACAGCTCTCCAGGATACCACTGATACTACAGGGAGTTCAGAGACTACAACAGAGATTCAGTGCCTGAGCCGCAGGTGTGTGCAGAGGACAGCTCTCCAGGATAAAACTGATACTACAGGGAGTTCAGAGATTTAGTGCCTGAGACGCAGGTGTGTGCAGAGGACAGCTCTCCAGGATACGACTGATACTACAGGGAGTTCAGAGATTACAACAGATATTCAGTGCCTGAGCCGCAGGTGTGTGCAGAGGACAGCTCTCCAGGATACGACTGATACTACAGGGAGTTCAGAGATTCAGTGCCTGAGCTGCAGGTGTGTGCAGAGGACAGCTCTCCAGGATACGACTGATACTAAAGGGAGTTCAGAGATTCAGTGCCTGAGCCGCAGGTGTGTGCAGAGGACAGCTCTCCAGGATACGACTGATACTACAGGGAGTTCAGATATTACAACAGAGATTCAGTGCCTGAGTGCAGGCGTGTGCAGAGGACAGCTCTCCAGGATACGACTGATACTACAGGGAGTTCAGAGATTCAGTGCATGAGCAGCAGGTGTGTACAGTCACAGCTCTCCAGGATACAACTGATACTAAAGGGAGTTCAGAGATTCAGTGCCTGAGCCGCAGGTGTGTACAGTCACAGCTCTCCAGGATACGACTGATACTACAGGGAGTTCAGAGATTCAGTGCCTGAGCCGCAGGTGTGTACAGTCACAGCTCTCCAGGATACCACTGATACTACAGGGAGTTCAGAGATTACAACAGAGATTGAGTGCCTGAGCCGCAGGTGTGTGCAGAGGACAGCTCTCCAGGATACGACTGATACTACAGGGAGTTCAGATATTACAACAGAGATTGAGTGCCTGAGCCGCATGCGTGGGCAAAGGACAGCTCTCCAGGATACGACTGATACTAAAGGGAGTTCAGAGATTCAGTGCCTGAGCTGCAAGTGTGTGTAGAGGACAGCTCTGAAGGATACGACTGATACTACAGGGAGTTCAGAGATTACAACAGAGATTCAGTGCCTGAGCCGCAGGTGTGTGCAGAGGGCAGCTCTCCAGGATACGACTGATACTACAGGGAGTTCAGAGATTACAACAGAGATTCAGTGCCTGAGCTGAAGGTGTGTGCAGAGGACAGCTCTCCAGGATACGACTGATACTACAGGGAGTTCAGAGATTACAACAGAGATTCAGTGCCTGAGCGGCAGGTGTGTGCAGAGGACAGCTCTCCAGGATACGACTGATACTACAGGGAGTTCAGAGATTCAGTGCCTGAGTAGCAGGTGTGTGCAGAGGACAGCACTCCAGGATACGACTGATACTACAGGAAGTTCAGATATTACAACAGAGATTGAGTGCCTGAGCGGCAGGTGTGTGCAGAGGACAGCTCTACAGGATACGACTGATACTACAGGAAGTTCAGATATTACAACAGAGATTGAGTGCCTGAGCGGCAGGTGTGTGCAGAGGACAGCTCTCCAGGATATGACTGATACTACAGGAAGTTCAGATATTACAACAGAGATTGAGTGCCTGAGCGGCAGGTGTGTGCAGAGGACAGCTCTCCAGGATACGACTGATACTACGGGGAGTTCAGAGATTCAGTGCCTGAGCCGCAGGTGTGTGCAGAGGACAGCTCTCCAGGATACGACTGATACTACAGGGAGTTCAGAGATGTAGTGCCTGAGCCGCAGGTGTGTGCAGAGGACAGCTCTCCAAGATACGACTGATACTACAGGGAGTTCAGAGATTACAACAGAGATTGAGTGCCTGAGCCGCATGCGTGGGCAAAGGACAGCTCTCCAGGATACGACTGATGCTGCAGGGAGTTCAGAGATTCAGTGCCTGAGTCGCAGGTGTGTACAGTCACAGCTCTCCAGGATACAACTGATACTACAGTGAGTTCAGAGATTCAGTGCCTGAGTCGCAGGTGTGTGCAGAGGACAGCTCTCCAAGATACGACTGATACTACAGGGAGTTCAGAGATTACAACAGAGATTGAGTGCCTGAGCCGCAGGCGTGTGCAGAGGACAGCTCTCCAGGATACGACTGATGCTGCAGGGAGTTCGGAGATTCAGAGCCTGAGCCGCAGGTGTGTACAGTCACAGCTCTCCAGGATACAACTGATACTACAGTGAGTTCAGAGATTCAGTGCCTGAGTCGCAGGTGTGTGCAGAGGACAGCTCTCCAGGATACGACTGATACTACAGGGAGTTCAGAGATTCATTGCCTGAGCCGCAGGTGTGTGCAGAGGACAGCTCTCCAGGATACGACTGATACTACAGGGAGTTCAGAGATTACACCAGAGAGTCAGTGCCTGAGCCGCAGGTGTGTGCAGAGGACAGCTCTCCAGGATACGACTGATACTAAAGGGAGTTCAGAGATTCAGTGCATAAGCAGCAGGTGTGTGTAGAGGACAGCTCTCCAGGATACGACTGATACTACAGGGAGTTCAGAGATTACAACAGAGATTCAGTGCCTGAGCCGCAGGTGTGTGCAGAGGGCAGCTCTCCAGGATACGACTGATACTACAGGGAGTTCAGAGATTACAACTGAGATTTAGTGCCTGAGTAGCAGGTGTGTGCAGAGGACAGCTCTCCAGGATACGACTGATACTACAGTGAGTTCAGAGATTCAGTGCCTGAGCCGCAGGTGTGTGCAGAGGACAGCTCTCCAGGATACGACTGCTACTACAGGGAGTTCAGAGATTACAACTGAGATTCAGTGCCTGAGCTGCAGGTGTGTGAAGAGGATAGCTCTCCAGGATACGACTGATACTACAGGGAGTTCAGAGATTCAGTGCCTGACCCGCTGGTGTGTGCAGAGGACAGCTCTCCAGGATATGACTGATACTACAGGGAGTTCAGAGATTACAACAGAGATTCAGTGCCTGAGCCGCAGGCGTGTGCAGAGGACAGCTCTCCAGGATACAACTGATACTACAGGGAGTTCAGAGATTACAACAGAGATTCAGTGCCTGAGCCGCAGGCGTGTGCAGAGGACAGCTCTCCAGGATACGACTCATACTACAGTGAGTTCAGAGATTCAGTGCCTGAGCCGCAGGTGTGTGCAGAGGACAGCTCTCCAGGATACGACTGCTACTACAGGGAGTTCAGAGATTACAACTGAGATTTAGTGCCTGAGTAGCAGGTGTGTGCAGAGGACAGCTCTCCAGGATACGACTGATACTACTGGGAGTTCAGAGATTACAACAGAGATTCAGTGCCTGAGCCGCAGGTGTGTGCAGAGGACAGCTCTCCAGGATACGACTGATACTACAGTGAGTTCAGAGATTCAGTGCCTGAGCTGCAGGTGTGTGAAGAGGATAGCTCTCCAGGATACGACTGATACTACAGGGAGTTCAGAGATCAGTGCCTGACCCGCTGGTGTGTGCAGAGGACAGCTCTCCAGGATATGACTGATACTACAGGGAGTTCAGAGATTACAACAGAGATTCAGTGCCTGAGCCACAGGTGTGTGCAGAGGACAGCTCTCCAGGATACGACTGATACTACAGGGAGTTCAGAGATTACAACAGAGATTCAGTGCCTGAGCCGCAGGTGTGTGCAGAGGACAGCTCTCCAGGATACGACTGATACTACAGGGAGTTCAGAGATTCAGTGCCTGAGCCGCAGGTGTGCGCAGAGGACAGCTCTCCAGGATACAACTGATACTACAGGGAGTTCAGAGATTACAACAGAGATTCAGTGCCTGAGCCGCAGGTGTGTGCAGAGGGCAGCTCTCCAGGATACGACTGATACTACAGGGAGTTCAGAGACTACAACAGAGATTCAGTGCCTGAGCCGCAGGTGTGTGCAGAGGACAGCTCTCCAGGATACCACTGATACTAGATCGAGTTCAGAGATTTAGTGCCTGAGCCGCAGGTGTGTGCAGAGGACAGCTCTCCAGGATACGACTGATACTACAGGGAGTTCAGATATTACAACAGAGATTGAGTGCCTGAGCCGCATGCGTGGGCAAAGGACAGCTCTCCAGGATACGACTGATGCTGCAGAGGCTTCAATGTTTTACAACAGAGATTCAGTGCCTGAGCCGCAGGTGTGTACAGTCACAGCTCTCCAGGATACGACTGATACTACAGTGAGTTCAGAGATTCAGTGCCTGAGCTGCAGGTGTGTGCAGAGGACAGCTCTACAGGATACGACTGATACTACAGGGAGTTCAGAGATTCAGTGCATGAGCAGCAGGTGTGTACAGTCACAGCTCTCCAGGATACCACTGATACTACAGGGAGTTCAGAGATTACAACAGAGATTCAGTGCCTGATCCACAGGTGTGTGCAGAGGGCAGCTCTCCAGGATACGACTGATACTACAGGGAGTTCAGAGATTCAGTGCATAAGCAGCAGGTGTGTGTAGAGGACAGCTCTCCAGGATACGACTGATACTACAGGGAGTTCAGAGATTACAACAGAGATTCAGTGCCTGAGCCGCAGGTGTGTGCAGAGGACAGCTCTCCAGGATACGACTGATACTACAGGGAGTTCAGAGATTCAGTGCCTGAGCCGCAGGTGTGTGCAGAGGACAGCTCTCCAAGATACGACTGATACTACAGGGAGTTCAGAGATTACAACAGAGATTCAGTGCCTGAGCCGCAGGTGTGTGCAGAGGACAGGTCTCCAGGATACGACTGATACTACAGGGAGTTCAGAGATTACAACTGAGATTCAGTGCCTGAGCCGCAGGTGTGTGCAGAGGACAGCTCTCCAGGATACGACTGATACTAAAGGGAGTTCAGAGATTACATCAGAGATTCAGTGCCTGAGCTTCAGGTGTGTGCAGAGGACAGCTCTCCAGGATACGACTGATACTACGGGGAGTTCAGAGATTCAGTGCCTGAGCTTCAGGTGTGTGCAGAGGACAGCTCTCCAGGATACGACTGATACTACAGGGAGTTCAGAGATTCAGTGCCTGAGCCGCAGGTGTGTGCAGAGGACAGCTCTCCAGGATACGACTGATACTACAGGGAGTTCAGAGATTACAACAGAGATTCAGTGCCTGAGCCGCAGGTGTGTGCAGAGGACAGCTCTCCAGGATACGACTGATACTACAGGGAGTTCAGAGATTCAGTGCCTGAGCCGCAGGTGTGTGCAGAGGACAGCTCTCCAGGATACGACTGATACTACAGGGAGTTCAGAGATTACAACTGAGATTCAGTGCCTGAGCCGCAAGTGTTTGCAGAGGACAGCTCTCCAGGATACGACTGATACTAAAGTAAGTTCAGAGATTACAACAGAGATTCAGTGCCTGAGCTACAGGTGTATGCAGAGGACAGCTCTCCAGTATACGACTGATACTACAGGGAGTTCAGAGATTACAACAGAGATTCAGTGCCTGAGCCGCAGGTGTGTGCAGAGGACAGCTCTCCAGGATACGACTGATACTACAGGGAGTTCAGAGACTACAACAGAGATTCAGTGCCTGAGCCGCAGGTGTGTGCAGAGGACAGCTCTTAAGGATACGACTGATACTACAGGGAGTTTAGAGATTCAGTGCCTGAGCCGCAGGTGTGTGCAGAGGACAGCTCTCCAGGATATGACTGAAACTACAGGGAGTTCAGAGATTACAACAGAGATTCAGTGCCTGAGCCGCAGGTGTGTGCAGAGGACAGCTCTCCAGGATACGACTAATACTACAGGGAGTTCAGAGATTACAACAGAGATTCAGTGCCTGAGCAGCAGGTGTGTGCAGAGGACAGCTCTCCAGGATACGACTGATACTACTGGGAGTTCAGAGATTACAACAGAGATTCAGTGCCTGAGCCGCAGGTGTGTGCAGAGGACAGCTCTCCAGGATACGACTGATACTACAGTGAGTTCAGAGATTCAGTGCCTGAGCTGCAGGTGTGTGCAGAGGACAGCTCTCCAGGATACGACTGATACTACAGGGAGTTCAGAGATTCAGTGCCTGAGTGCAGGTGTGTGCGGAGGACAGCTCTCCAGGATAGGACTGATACTACAGGGAGTTCAGAGATTACAACAGAGATTCAGTGCCTGAGCTTCAGGTGTGTGCAGAGGACAGCTCTCCAGGATACCACTGATACTACAGGGAGTTCAGAGATTACAACAGAGAGTCAGTGCCTGAGCCGCAGGTGTGTGCAGAGGACAGCTCTCCAGGATACGACTGATACTACTGGGAGTTCAGAGATTACAACAGAGATTCAGTGCCTGAGCCGCAGGTGTGTGCAGAGGACAGCTCTCCAGGATACGACTGATACTACAGGGAGTTCAGAGATTCAGTGCCTGAGCTGCAGGTGTGTGCAGAGGACAGCTCTCCAGGATACGACTGTTACTACAGGGAGTTCAGAGATTCAGTGCCTGACCCGCTGGTGTGTGCAGAGGACAGCTCTCCAGGATATGACTGATACTACAGGGAGTTCAGAGATTACAACAGAGATTCAGTGCCTGAGCCGCAGGTGTTTGCAGAGGATAGCTCTCCAGGATACAACTGATACTACAGGGAGTTCAGAGATTACAACAGAGATTCAGTGCCTGAGCCGCAGGTGTGTGCAGAGGACAGCTCTCCAGGATACGACTGATACTAAATGGAGTTCAGAGATTACAACAGAGATTCAGTGCCTGAGCTTCAGGTGTGTGCAGAGGACAGCTCTCCAGGATACGACTGATACTACAGGGAGTTCAGAGATTCAGTGCCTGAGTGCAGGTGTGTGCGGAGGACAGCTCTCCAGGATACGACTGATACTACAGTAAGTTCAAAGATTACAACAGAGATTCAGTGCCAGAGCTTCAGGTGTATGCAGAGGACAGCTCTCCAGGATACGACTGATACTACAGGGAGTTCAGAGATTACAACAGAAATTCAGTGCCTGAGCCGCAGGTGTGTGCAGAGGACAGCTCTCCAGGATACGACTGATACTACAGGGAGTTCAGAGATTACAACAGAGATTCAGTGCCTGAGCCGCAGGTGTGTGCAGAGGACAGCTCTCCAGGATACGACTGATACTACAGGGAGTTCAGAGACTACAACAGAGATTCAGTGCCTGAGCCGCAGGTGTGTGCAGAGGACAGCTCTTAAGGATACGACTGATACTACAGGGAGTTTAGAGATTCAGTGCCTGAGCCGCAGGTGTGTGCAGAGGACAGCTCTCCAGGATATGACTGAAACTACAGGGAGTTCAGAGATTACAACAGAGATTCAGTGCCTGAGCCGCAGGTGTGTGCAGAGGACAGCTCTCCAGGATACGACTAATACTACAGGGAGTTCAGAGATTACAACAGAGATTCAGTGCCTGAGCAGCAGGTGTGTGCAGAGGACAGCTCTCCAGGATACGACTGATACTACAGGGAACTCAGAGATTACAACAGAGATTCAGTGCCTGAGCCGCAGGTGTGTGCAGAGGACAGCTCTCCAGAATACGACTGATACTACTGGGAGTTCAGAGATTACAACAGAGATTCAGTGCCTGAGCCGCAGGTGTGTGCAGAGGACAGCTCTCCAGGATACGACTGATACTACAGGGAGTTCAGAGATTCAGTGCCTGAGCTGCAGGTGTGTGCAGAGGACAGCTCTCCAGGATACGACTGATACTACAGGGAGTTCAGAGATTCAGTGCCTGACCCGCTGGTGTGTGCAGAGGACAGCTCTCCAGGATATGACTGATACTACAGGGAGTTCAGAGATTACAACAGAGATTCAGTGCCTGAGCCGCAGGTGTTTGCAGAGGATAGCTCTCCAGGATACAACTGATACTACAGGGAGTTCAGAGATTACAACAGAGATTCAGTGCCTGAGCCGCAGGTGTGTGCAGAGGGCAGCTCTCCAGGATACGACTGATACTAAATGGAGTTCAGAGATTACAACAGAGATTCAGTGCCTGAGCTTCAGGTGTGTGCAGAGGACAGCTCTCCAGGATACGACTGATACTACAGGGAGTTCAGAGATTCAGTGCCTGAGTGCAGGTGTGTGCGGAGGACAGCTCTCCAGGATACGACTGATACTACAGGGAGTTCAGAGATTACAACTGAGATTCAGTGCCTGAGCCGCAGGTGTGTGCAGAGGACAGCTCTCCAGGATACGACTGATACTACAGGGAGTTCAGAGATTACAACTGAGATTCAGTGCCTGAGCCGCAGGTGTGTGCAGAGGACAGCTCTCCAGGATACGACTGATACTACAGGGAACTCAGAGATTACAACAGAGATTCAGTGCCTGAGCCACAGGTGTGTGCAGAGGACAGCTCTCCAGGATACAACTGATACTACAGGGAGTTCAGAGATTACAACAGAGATTCAGTGCCTGAGCTGCACGTGTGTGCAGAGGACAGCTCTCCAGGATACAACTGATACTACAGGGAGTTCAGAGATGCAGTGCCTGAGTGCAGTTGTGTGCAGAGGACAGCTCTCCAGGATACGACTGATACTACAGGGAGTTCAGAGATTACAACAGAGATTCAGTGCCTGAGCCGCAGGTGTGTGCAGAGGAAAGCTCTCCAGGATACCACTGATACTACAGGGAGTTCAGAGATTACAACAGAGATTAAGTGCCTGAGCTGCAGGTGTGTGCAGAGGACAGCTCTCCAGGATACGACTGATACTACAAGGAGTTCAGAGATTCAGTGCCTGAGCCGCAGGTGTGTGAAGAGGATAGCTCTCCAGGATACGACTGATACTACAGGGAGTTCAGAGATTCAGTGCCTGAGCTGCAGGTGTGTGTAGAGGACAGCTCTCCAGGATACAACTGATACTACAGGGAGTTCAGAGATTCAGTGCCTGACCCGCTGGTGTGTGCAGAGGACAGCTCTCCAGGATACGACTGATACTACAGGGAGTTCAGAGATTCAGTGCATAAGCAGCAGGTGTGTACAGTCACAGCTCTCCAGGATACGACTGATACTAAAGGGAGTTCAGAGATTCAGTGCCTGAGCCGCAGGTGTGTGCAGAGGAAAGCTCTCCAGGATACCACTGATACTACAGGGAGTTCAGAAATTACAACAGAGATTCAGTGCCTAAGCCGCAGGTGTGTGCAGAGGACAGCTCTCCAGGATACCACTGATACTACAGGGAGTTCAGAGACTACAACAGAGATTCAGTGCCTGAGCCGCAGGTGTGTGCAGAGGACAGCTCTCCAGGATAAAACTGATACTACAGGGAGTTCAGAGATTTAGTGCCTGAGACGCAGGTGTGTGCAGAGGACAGCTCTCCAGGATACGACTGATACTACAGGGAGTTCAGAGATTACAACAGATATTCAGTGCCTGAGCCGCAGGTGTGTGCAGAGGACAGCTCTCCAGGATACGACTGATACTACAGGGAGTTCAGAGATTCAGTGCCTGAGCTGCAGGTGTGTGCAGAGGACAGCTCTCCAGGATACGACTGATACTAAAGGGAGTTCAGAGATTCAGTGCCTGAGCCGCAGGTGTGTGCAGAGGACAGCTCTCCAGGATACGACTGATACTACAGGGAGTTCAGATATTACAACAGAGATTCAGTGCCTGAGTGCAGGCGTGTGCAGAGGACAGCTCTCCAGGATACGACTGATACTACAGGGAGTTCAGAGATTCAGTGCATGAGCAGCAGGTGTGTACAGTCACAGCTCTCCAGGATACAACTGATACTAAAGGGAGTTCAGAGATTCAGTGCCTGAGCCGCAGGTGTGTACAGTCACAGCTCTCCAGGATACGACTGATACTACAGGGAGTTCAGAGATTCAGTGCCTGAGCCGCAGGTGTGTACAGTCACAGCTCTCCAGGATACCACTGATACTACAGGGAGTTCAGAGATTACAACAGAGATTGAGTGCCTGAGCCGCAGGTGTGTGCAGAGGACAGCTCTCCAGGATACGACTGATACTACAGGGAGTTCAGATATTACAACAGAGATTGAGTGCCTGAGCCGCATGCGTGGGCAAAGGACAGCTCTCCAGGATACGACTGATACTAAAGGGAGTTCAGAGATTCAGTGCCTGAGCTGCAAGTGTGTGTAGAGGACAGCTCTGAAGGATACGACTGATACTACAGGGAGTTCAGAGATTACAACAGAGATTCAGTGCCTGAGCCGCAGGTGTGTGCAGAGGGCAGCTCTCCAGGATACGACTGATACTACAGGGAGTTCAGAGATTACAACAGAGATTCAGTGCCTGAGCTGAAGGTGTGTGCAGAGGACAGCTCTCCAGGATACGACTGATACTACAGGGAGTTCAGAGATTACAACAGAGATTCAGTGCCTGAGCGGCAGGTGTGTGCAGAGGACAGCTCTCCAGGATACGACTGATACTACAGGGAGTTCAGAGATTCAGTGCCTGAGTAGCAGGTGTGTGCAGAGGACAGCACTCCAGGATACGACTGATACTACAGGAAGTTCAGATATTACAACAGAGATTGAGTGCCTGAGCGGCAGGTGTGTGCAGAGGACAGCTCTACAGGATACGACTGATACTACAGGAAGTTCAGATATTACAACAGAGATTGAGTGCCTGAGCGGCAGGTGTGTGCAGAGGACAGCTCTCCAGGATATGACTGATACTACAGGAAGTTCAGATATTACAACAGAGATTGAGTGCCTGAGCGGCAGGTGTGTGCAGAGGACAGCTCTCCAGGATACGACTGATACTACGGGGAGTTCAGAGATTCAGTGCCTGAGCCGCAGGTGTGTGCAGAGGACAGCTCTCCAGGATACGACTGATACTACAGGGAGTTCAGAGATGTAGTGCCTGAGCCGCAGGTGTGTGCAGAGGACAGCTCTCCAAGATACGACTGATACTACAGGGAGTTCAGAGATTACAACAGAGATTGAGTGCCTGAGCCGCATGCGTGGGCAAAGGACAGCTCTCCAGGATACGACTGATGCTGCAGGGAGTTCAGAGATTCAGTGCCTGAGTCGCAGGTGTGTACAGTCACAGCTCTCCAGGATACAACTGATACTACAGTGAGTTCAGAGATTCAGTGCCTGAGTCGCAGGTGTGTGCAGAGGACAGCTCTCCAAGATACGACTGATACTACAGGGAGTTCAGAGATTACAACAGAGATTGAGTGCCTGAGCCGCAGGCGTGTGCAGAGGACAGCTCTCCAGGATACGACTGATGCTGCAGGGAGTTCAGAGATTCAGAGCCTGAGCCGCAGGTGTGTACAGTCACAGCTCTCCAGGATACAACTGATACTACAGTGAGTTCAGAGATTCAGTGCCTGAGTCGCAGGTGTGTGCAGAGGACAGCTCTC
Source organism: Lissotriton vulgaris (assembly GCF_964263255.1). Classification (NCBI taxonomy): domain Eukaryota; kingdom Metazoa; phylum Chordata; class Amphibia; order Caudata; family Salamandridae; genus Lissotriton; species Lissotriton vulgaris. Next base: position 30,699,645 of record NC_141687.1, on the reverse strand, counting down.
CAGGATACGACTGATACTACAGGGAGTTCAGAGATTCAGTGCCTGAGCCGCAGGTGTGTGCAGAGGACAGCTCTCCAGGATACGACTGATACTACAGGGAGTTCAGAGATTACACCAGAGAGTCAGTGCCTGAGCCGCAGGTGTGTGCAGAGGACAGCTCTCCAGGATACGACTGATACTAAAGGGAGTTCAGAGATTCAGTGCCTGAGCTGCAAGTGTGTGTAGAGGACAGCTCTGAAGGATACGACTGATACTACAGGGAGTTCAGAGATTCAGTGCATAAGCAGCAGGTGTGTGTAGAGGACAGCTCTCCAGGATACGACTGATACTACAGGGAGTTCAGAGATTACAACAGAGATTCAGTGCCTGAGCCGCAGGTGTGTGCAGAGGGCAGCTCTCCAGGATACGACTGATACTACAGGGAGTTCAGAGATTACAACTGAGATTTAGTGCCTGAGTAGCAGGTGTGTGCAGAGGACAGCTCTCCAGGATACGACTGATACTACAGTGAGTTCAGAGATTCAGTGCCTGAGCCGCAGGTGTGTGCAGAGGACAGCTCTCCAGGATACGACTGCTACTACAGGGAGTTCAGAGATTACAACTGAGATTCAGTGCCTGAGCTGCAGGTGTGTGAAGAGGATAGCTCTCCAGGATACGACTGATACTACAGGGAGTTCAGAGATTCAGTGCCTGACCCGCTGGTGTGTGCAGAGGACAGCTCTCCAGGATATGACTGATACTACAGGGAGTTCAGAGATTACAACAGAGATTCAGTGCCTGAGCCGCAGGGGTGTGCAGAGGACAGCTCTCCAGGATACAACTGATACTACAGGGAGTTCAGAGATTACAACAGAGATTCAGTGCCTGAGCCGCAGGCGTGTGCAGAGGACAGCTCTCCAGGATACGACTGATACTACAGTGAGTTCAGAGATTCAGTGCCTGAGCCGCAGGTGTGTGCAGAGGACAGCTCTGCAGGATACGACTGCTACTACAGGGAGTTCAGAGATTACAACTGAGATTTAGTGCCTGAGTAGCAGGTGTGTGCAGAGGACAGCTCTCCAGGATACGACTGATACTACTGGGAGTTCAGAGATTACAACAGAGATTCAGTGCCTGAGCCGCAGGTGTGTGCAGAGGACAGCTCTCCAGGATACGACTGATACTACAGTGAGTTCAGAGATTCAGTGCCTGAGCTGCAGGTGTGTGAAGAGGATAGCTCTCCAGGATACGACTGATACTACAGGGAGTTCAGAGATCAGTGCCTGACCCGCTGGTGTGTGCAGAGGACAGCTCTCCAGGATATGACTGATACTACAGGGAGTTCAGAGATTACAACAGAGATTCAGTGCCTGAGCCACAGGTGTGTGCAGAGGACAGCTCTCCAGGATACGACTGATACTACAGGGAGTTCAGAGATTACAACAGAGATTCAGTGCCTGAGCCGCAGGTGTGTGCAGAGGACAGCTCTCCAGGATACGACTGATACTACAGGGAGTTCAGAGATTCAGTGCCTGAGCCGCAGGTGTGCGCAGAGGACAGCTCTCCAGGATACAACTGATACTACAGGGAGTTCAGAGATTACAACAGCGATTCAGTGCCTGAGCCGCAGGTGTGTGCAGAGGGCAGCTCTCCAGGATACGACTGATACTACAGGGAGTTCAGAGACTACAACAGAGATTCAGTGCCTGAGCCGCAGGTGTGTGCAGAGGACAGCTCTCCAGGATACCACTGATACTAGATCGAGTTCAGAGATTTAGTGCCTGAGCCGCAGGTGTGTGCAGAGGACAGCTCTCCAGGATACGACTGATACTACAGGGAGTTCAGATATTACAACAGAGATTGAGTGCCTGAGCCGCATGCGTGGGCAAAGGACAGCTCTCCAGGATACGACTGATGCTGCAGAGGCTTCAATGTTTTACAACAGAGATTCAGTGCCTGAGCCGCAGGTGTGTACAGTCACAGCTCTCCAGGATACGACTGATACTACAGTGAGTTCAGAGATTCAGTGCCTGAGCTGCAGGTGTGTGCAGAGGACAGCTCTACAGGATACGACTGATACTACAGGGAGTTCAGAGATTCAGTGCATGAGCAGCAGGTGTGTACAGTCACAGCTCTCCAGGATACCACTGATACTACAGGGAGTTCAGAGATTACAACAGAGATTCAGTGCCTGATCCACAGGTGTGTGCAGAGGGCAGCTCTCCAGGATACAACTGATACTACAGGGAGTTCAGAGATTCAGTGCATAAGCAGCAGGTGTGTGTAGAGGACAGCTCTCCAGGATACGACTGATACTACAGGGAGTTCAGAGATTACAACAGAGATTCAGTGCCTGAGCCGCAGGTGTGTGCAGAGGACAGCTCTCCAGGATACGACTGATACTACAGGGAGTTCAGAGATTCAGTGCATAAGCAGCAGGTGTGTGCAGAGGACAGCTCTCCAAGATACGACTGATACTACAGGGAGTTCAGAGATTACAACAGAGATTCAGTGCCTGAGCCGCAGGTGTGTGCAGAGGACAGGTCTCCAGGATACGACTGATACTACAGGGAGTTCAGAGATTACAACTGAGATTCAGTGCCTGAGCCGCAGGTGTGTGCAGAGGACAGCTCTCCAGGATACGACTGATACTAAAGGGAGTTCAGAGATTACATCAGAGATTCAGTGCCTGAGCTTCAGGTGTGTGCAGAGGACAGCTCTCCAGGATACGACTGATACTACGGGGAGTTCAGAGATTCAGTGCCTGAGCTTCAGGTGTGTGCAGAGGACAGCTCTCCAGGATACGACTGATACTACAGGGAGTTCAGAGATTCAGTGCCTGAGCCGCAGGTGTGTGCAGAGGACAGCTCTCCAGGATATGACTGATACTACAGGGAGTTCAGAGATTACAACAGAGATTCAGTGCCTGAGCCGCAGGTGTGTGCAGAGGACAGCTCTCCAGGATACGACTGATACTACAGGGAGTTCAGAGATTCAGTGCCTGAGCCGCAGGTGTGTGCAGAGGACAGCTCTCCAGGATACGACTGATACTACAGGGAGTTCAGAGATTACAACTGAGATTCAGTGCCTGAGCCGCAAGTGTTTGCAGAGGACAGCTCTCCAGGATACGACTGATACTAAAGTAAGTTCAGAGATTACAACAGAGATTCAGTGCCTGAGCTACAGGTGTATGCAGAGGACAGCTCTCCAGTATACGACTGATACTACAGGGAGTTCAGAGATTACAACAGAGATTCAGTGCCTGAGCCGCAGGTGTGTGCAGAGGACAGCTCTCCAGGATACGACTGATACTACAGGGAGTTCGGAGATTACAACAGAGATTCAGTGCCTGAGCCGCAGGTGTGTGCAGAGGACAGCTCTCCAGGATACGACTGATACTACAGGGAGTTCAGAGACTACAACAGAGATTCAGTGCCTGAGCCGCAGGTGTGTGCAGAGGACAGCTCTTAAGGATACGACTGATACTACAGGGAGTTTAGAGATTCAGTGCCTGAGCCGCAGGTGTGTGCAGAGGACAGCTCTCCAGGATATGACTGAAACTACAGGGAGTTCAGAGATTACAACAGAGATTCAGTGCCTGAGCCGCAGGTGTGTGCAGAGGACAGCTCTCCAGGATACGACTAATACTACAGGGAGTTCAGAGATTACAACAGAGATTCAGTGCCTGAGCAGCAGGTGTGTGCAGAGGACAGCTCTCCAGGATACGACTGATACTACTGGGAGTTCAGAGATTACAACAGAGATTCAGTGCCTGAGCCGCAGGTGTGTGCAGAGGACAGCTCTCCAGGATACGACTGATACTACAGTGAGTTCAGAGATTCAGTGCCTGAGCTGCAGGTGTGTGCAGAGGACAGCTCTCCAGGATACGACTGATACTACAGGGAGTTCAGAGATTCAGTGCCTGAGTGCAGGTGTGTGCGGAGGACAGCTCTCCAGGATATGACTGATACTACAGGGAGTTCAGAGATTACAACTGAGATTCAGTGCCTGAGCCGCAGGTGTGTGCAGAGGAAAGCTCTCCAGGATACGACTGCTACTACAGGGAGTTCAGAGATTACAACAGAGATTCAGTGCCTGAGCTGCAGGTGTGTGCAGAGGACAGCTCTCCAGGATACGACTGATACTACAGGGAGTTCAGAGATTCAGTGCATAAGCAGCAGGTGTGTGAAGAGGATAGCTCTCCAGGATACGACTGATACTACAGTGAGTTCAGAGATTCAGTGCCTGAGCTGCAGGTGTGTGTAGAGGACAGCTCTTAAGGATACGACTGGTACTATAGGGAGTTTAGAGATTCAGTGCCTGAGCCGCAGGTGTGTGCAGAGGACAGCTCTCAAGGATACGACTGATACTACAGGGAGTTCAGAGATTACAACTGAGATTCAGTGCCTGAGCCGCAGGTGTGTGCAGAGGACAGCTCTCCAGGATACGACTGATACTACAGGGAGTTCAGAGATTACAACTGAGATTCAGTGCCTGAGCCGCAGGTGTGTGCAGAGGACAGCTCTTAAGGATACGACTGATACTACAGGGAGTTTAGAGATTCAGTGCCTGAGCCGCAGGTGTGTGCAGAGGACAGCTCTCCAGGATATGACTGAAACTACAGGGAGTTCAGAGATTACAACAGAGATTCAGTGCCTGAGCCGCAGGTGTGTGCAGAGGACAGCTCTCCAGGATACGACTAATACTACAGGGAGTTCAGAGATTACAACAGAGATTCAGTGCCTGAGCAGCAGGTGTGTGCAGAGGACAGCTCTCCAGGATACGACTGATACTACTGGGAGTTCAGAGATTACAACAGAGATTCAGTGCCTGAGCCGCAGGTGTGTGCAGAGGACAGCTCTCCAGGATACGACTGATACTACAGTGAGTTCAGAGATTCAGTGCCTGAGCTGCAGGTGTGTGCAGAGGACAGCTCTCCAGGATACGACTGATACTACAGGGAGTTCAGAGATTCAGTGCCTGAGTGCAGGTGTGTGCGGAGGACAGCTCTCCAGGATAGGACTGATACTACAGGGAGTTCAGAGATTACAACAGAGATTCAGTGCCTGAGCTTCAGGTGTGTGCAGAGGACAGCTCTCCAGGATACCACTGATACTACAGGGAGTTCAGAGATTACAACAGAGAGTCAGTGCCTGAGCCGCAGGTGTGTGCAGAGGACAGCTCTCCAGGATACGACTGATACTACTGGGAGTTCAGAGATTACAACAGAGATTCAGTGCCTGAGCCGCAGGTGTGTGCAGAGGACAGCTCTCCAGGATACGACTGATACTACAGGGAGTTCAGAGATTCAGTGCCTGAGCTGCAGGTGTGTGCAGAGGACAGCTCTCCAGGATACGACTGATACTACAGGGAGTTCAGAGATTCAGTGCCTGACCCGCTGGTGTGTGCAGAGGACAGCTCTCCAGGATATGACTGATACTACAGGGAGTTCAGAGATTACAATAGAGATTCAGTGCCTGAGCCGCAGGTGTTTGCAGAGGATAGCTCTCCAGGATACAACTGATACTACAGGGAGTTCAGAGATTACAACAGAGATTCAGTGCCTGAGCCGCAGGTGTGTGCAGAGGACAGCTCTCCAGGATACGACTGATACTAAATGAAGTTCAGAGATTACAACAGAGATTCAGTGCCTGAGCTTCAGGTGTGTGCAGAGGACAGCTCTCCAGGATACGACTGATACTACAGGGAGTTCAGAGATTCAGTGCCTGAGTGCAGGTGTGTGCGGAGGACAGCTCTCCAGGATACGACTGATACTACAGGGAGTTCAGAGATTACAACAGAGATTCAGTGCCTGAGCCGCAGGTGTGTGCAGAGGAAAGCTCTCCAGGATACGACTGATACTACAGGGAGTTCAGAGATTACAACAGAGATTTAGTGCCTGAGTAGCAGGTGTGTGCAGAGGACAGCTCTCCAGGATACGACTGATACTACAGGGAGTTTAGAGATTCAGTGCCTGAGCCGCAGGTGTGTGCAGAGGACAGCTCTCCAGGATACGACTGATACTACAGGGAGTTCAGAGATTACAACAGAGATTCAGTGCCTGAGCCGCAGGTGTGTGCAGAGGACAGCTCTCCAGGATACGACTGATACTACAGGGAGTTCAGAGATTACAACAGAGATTTAATGCCTGAGCCGCAGGTGTGTGCAGAGGACAGCTCTCCAGGATACGACTGATACTACAGGGAGTTCAGAGATTCAGTGCATAAGCAGCAGGTGTGTGCAGAGGACAGCTCTCCAGGATACAACTGATACTACAGGGAGTTCAGAGATAATAACAGAGATTCAGTGCCTGAGCCGCAGGTGTGTGCAGAGGACAGCTCTCCAGGATACGACTGATACTACAGGGAGTTCAGAGATTACAACAGAGATTCAGTGCCTGAGCCGCAGGTGTGTGCAGAGGACAGCTCTCCAGGATACGACTGATACTACAGGGAGTTCAGAGATTCAGTGCATAAGCAGCAGGTGTGTGCAGAGGACAGCTCTCCAGGAAATGATTGATACTACAGGGAGTTCAGAGATTCAGTGCATAAGCAGCAGGTGTGTGCAGAGGACAGCTCTCCAGGATACGACTGATACTACAGGGAGTTCAGAGATTCAGTGCATAAGCAGCAGGTGTCTGCAGAGGACAGCTCTCCAGGAAATGATTGATACTACAGGGAGTTCAGAGATTCAGTGCATAAGCAGCAGGTGTGTGCGGAGGACAGCTCTCCAGGATACGACTGATACTACGTGGAGTTCAGAGATTCAGTGCATGAGCCGCAGGTGTGTGCAGAGGGCAGCTCTCCAGGATACGACTGATACTACAGGGAGTTCAGAGATTCAGTGCCTGAGCTGCAGGTGTGTGCAGAGGACAGCTCTCCAGGATACGACTGATACTACAGGGAGTTCAGAGATTCAGTGCCTGACCCGCTGGTGTGTGCAGAGGACAGCTCTCCAGGATATGACTGATACTACAGGGAGTTCAGAGATTACAATAGAGATTCAGTGCCTGAGCCGCAGGTGTTTGCAGAGGATAGCTCTCCAGGATACAACTGATACTACAGGGAGTTCAGAGATTACAACAGAGATTCAGTGCCTGAGCCGCAGGTGTGTGCAGAGGACAGCTCTCCAGGATACGACTGATACTAAATGAAGTTCAGAGATTACAACAGAGATTCAGTGCCTGAGCTTCAGGTGTGTGCAGAGGACAGCTCTCCAGGATACGACTGATACTACAGGGAGTTCAGAGATTACAACAGAAATTCAGTGCCTGAGCCGCAGGTGTGTGCAGAGGACAGCTCTCCAGGATACGACTGATACTACAGGGAGTTCAGAGATTACAACAGAGATTCAGTGCCTGAGCCGCAGGTGTGTGCAGAGGACAGCTCTCCAGGATACGACTGATACTACAGGGAGTTCAGAGACTACAACAGAGATTCAGTGCCTGAGCCGCAGGTGTGTGCAGAGGACAGCTCTTAAGGATACGACTGATACTACAGGGAGTTTAGAGATTCAGTGCCTGAGCCGCAGGTGTGTGCAGAGGACAGCTCTCCAGGATATGACTGAAACTACAGGGAGTTCAGAGATTACAACAGAGATTCAGTGCCTGAGCCGCAGGTGTGTGCAGAGGACAGCTCTCCAGGATACGACTAATACTACAGGGAGTTCAGAGATTACAACAGAGATTCAGTGCCTGAGCAGCAGGTGTGTGCAGAGGACAGCTCTCCTGGATACGACTGATACTACTGGGAGTTCAGAGATTACAACATAGATTCAGTGCCTGAGCCGCAGGTGTGTGCAGAGGACAGCTCTCCAGGATACGACTGATACTACAGTGAATTCAGAGATTCAGTGCCTGAGCTGCAGGTGTGTGCAGAGGACAGCTCTCCAGGATACGACTGATACTACAGGGAGTTCAGAGATTTAGTGCCTGAGTGCAGGTGTGTGCGGAGGACAGCTCTCCAGGATAGGACTGATACTACAGGGAGTTCAGAGATTACAACAGAGATTCAGTGCCTGAGCTTCAGGTGTGTGCAGAGGACAGATCTCCAGGATACCACTGATACTACAGGGAGTTCAGAGATTACAACAGAGAGTCAGTGCCTGAGCCGCAGGTGTGTGCAGAGGACAGCTCTCCAGGATACGACTGATACTACTGGGAGTTCAGAGATTACAACAGAGATTCAGTGCCTGAGCCGCAGGTGTGTGCAGAGGACAGCTCTCCAGGATACGACTGATACTACAGGGAGTTCAGAGATTCAGTGCCTGAGCTGCAGGTGTGTGCAGAGGACAGCTCTCCAGGATACGACCGATACTACAGGGAGTTCAGAGATTCAGTGCCTGACCCGCTGGTGTGTGCAGAGGACAGCTCTCCAGGATATGACTGATACTACAGGGAGTTCAGAGATTACAACAGAGATTCAGTGCCTGAGCCGCAGGTGTTTGCAGAGGATAGCTCTCCAGGATACAACTGATACTACAGGGAGTTCAGAGATTACAACAGAGATTCAGTGCCTGAGCCGCAGGTGTGTGCAGAGGGCAGCTCTCCAGGATACGACTGATACTAAATGGAGTTCAGAGATTACAACAGAGATTCAGTGCCTGAGCTTCAGGTGTGTGCAGAGGACAGCTCTCCAGGATACGACTGATACTACAGGGAGTTCAGAGATTCAGTGCCTGAGTGCAGGTGTGTGCGGAGGACAGCTCTCCAGGATACGACTGATACTACAGGGAGTTCAGAGATTACAACTGAGATTCAGTGCCTGAGCCGCAGGTGTGTGCAGAGGACAGCTCTCCAGGATACGACTGATACTACAGGGAGTTCAGAGATTACAACTGAGATTCAGTGCCTGAGCCGCAGGTGTGTGCAGAGGACAGCTCTCCAGGATACGACTGATACTACTGGGAGTTCAGAGATTACAACAGAGATTCGGTGCCTGAGCCGCAGGTGTGTGCAGAGGACAGCTCTCCAGGATACGACTGATACTACAGGGAGTTCAGAGATTACAACTGAGATTCAGTGCCTGAGTGCAGGTGTGTTCAGAGGACAGCTCTCCAGGATACCACTGATACTACAGGGAGATCAGAGATTTAGTGCCTGAGCAGCAGGTGTGTGCGGAGGACAGCTCTCCAGGATACGACTGCTACTACAGGGAGTTCAGAGATTACAACTGAGATTCAGTGCCTGAGCCGCAGGTGTGTGCAGAGGACAGCTCTCCAGGATACGACTGCTACTACAGGGAGTTCAGAGATTACAACTGAGATTCAGTGCCTGAGCTTCAGGTGTGTGCAGAGGAAAGCTCTCCAGGATACGACTGATACTACAAGGAGTTGAGAGATTCAGTGCATAAGCAGCAGGTGTGTGAAGAGGATAGCTCTCCAGGATACGACTGATACTACAGTGAGTTCAGAGATTCAGTGCCTGAGCTGCAGGTGTGTGCAGAGGACAGCTCTTAAGGATACGACTGGTACTATAGGGAGTTTAGAGATTCAGTTCCTGAGCCGCAGGTGTGTGCAGAGGATAGCTCTCCAGGATACGACTGATACTACAGTGAGTTCAGAGATTCAGTGCCTGAGCGGCAGGTGTGTGTAGAGGACAGCTCTTAAGGATACGACTGGTACTATAGGGAGTTTAGAGATTCAGTGCCTGAGCCGCAGGTGTGTGCAGAAGATAGCTCTCCAGGATACGACTGATACTACAGGGAGTTCAGAGATTACAACAGAGATTCAGTGCCTGAGCCGCAGGTGTGTGCAGAGGACAGCTCTCCAGGATACGACTGATACTACAGTGAGTTCAGAGATTCAGTGCCTGAGCTGCAGGTGTGTGCAGAGGACAGCTCTCCAGGATACGACTGATACTACAGGGAGTTCAGAGATTCAGTGCCTGAGTGCAGGTGTGTGCGGAGGACAGCTCTCCAGGATAGGACTGATACTACAGGGAGTTCAGAGATTACAACAGAGATTCAGTGCCTGAGCTTCAGGTGTGTGCAGAGGACAGCTCTCCAGGATACCACTGATACTACAGGGAGTTCAGAGATTACAACAGAGAGTCAGTGCCTGAGCCGCAGGTGTGTGCAGAGGACAGCTCTCCAGGATACGACTGATACTACTGGGAGTTCAGAGATTACAACAGAGATTCAGTGCCTGAGCCGCAGGTGTGTGCAGAGGACAGCTCTCCAGGATACGACTGATACTACAGGGAGTTCAGAGATTCAGTGCCTGAGCTGCAGGTGTGTGCAGAGGACAGCTCTCCAGGATACGACTGATACTACAGGGAGTTCAGAGATTCAGTGCCTGACCCGCTGGTGTGTGCAGAGGACAGCTCTCCAGGATATGACTGATACTACAGGGAGTTCAGAGATTACAATAGAGATTCAGTGCCTGAGCCGCAGGTGTTTGCAGAGGATAGCTCTCCAGGATACAACTGATACTACAGGGAGTTCAGAGATTACAACAGAGATTCAGTGCCTGAGCCGCAGGTGTGTGCAGAGGACAGCTCTCCAGGATACGACTGATACTACAGGGAGTTCAGAGATTCAGTGCATAAGCAGCAGGTGTGTGCAGAGGACAGCTCTCCAGGATACAACTGATACTACAGGGAGTTCAGAGATAATAACAGAGATTCAGTGCCTGAGCCGCAGGTGTGTGCAGAGGACAGCTCTCCAGGATACGACTGATACTACAGGGAGTTCAGAGATTACAACAGAGATTCAGTGCCTGAGCCGCAGGTGTGTGCAGAGGACAGCTCTCCAGGATACGACTGATACTACAGGGAGTTCAGAGATTCAGTGCATAAACAGCAGGTGTGTGCAGAGGACAGCTCTCCAGGAAATGATTGATACTACAGGGAGTTCAGAGATTCAGTGCATAAGCAGCAGGTGTGTGCAGAGGACAGCTCTCCAGGATACGACTGATACTACAGGGAGTTCAGAGATTCAGTGCATAAGCAGCAGGTGTCTGCAGAGGACAGCTCTCCAGGAAATGATTGATACTACAGGGAGTTCAGAGATTCAGTGCATAAGCAGCAGGTGTGTGCGGAGGACAGCTCTCCAGGATACGACTGATACTACGTGGAGTTCAGAGATTCAGTGCATGAGCCGCAGGTGTGTGCAGAGGGCAGCTCTCCAGGATACGACTGATACTACAGGGAGTTCAGAGATTCAGTGCCTGAGCTGCAGGTGTGTGCAGAGGACAGCTCTCCAGGATACGACTGATACTACAGGGAGTTCAGAGATTCAGTGCCTGACCCGCTGGTGTGTGCAGAGGACAGCTCTCCAGGATATGACTGATACTACAGGGAGTTCAGAGATTACAATAGAGATTCAGTGCCTGAGCCGCAGGTGTTTGCAGAGGATAGCTCTCCAGGATACAACTGATACTACAGGGAGTTCAGAGATTACAACAGAGATTCAGTGCCTGAGCCGCAGGTGTGTGCAGAGGACAGCTCTCCAGGATACGACTGATACTAAATGAAGTTCAGAGATTACAACAGAGATTCAGTGCCTGAGCTTCAGGTGTGTGCAGAGGACAGCTCTCCAGGATACGACTGATACTACAGGGAGTTCAGAGATTACAACAGAAATTCAGTGCCTGAGCCGCAGGTGTGTGCAGAGGACAGCTCTCCAGGATACGACTGATACTACAGGGAGTTCAGAGATTACAACAGAGATTCAGTGCCTGAGCCGCAGGTGTGTGCAGAGGACAGCTCTCCAGGATACGACTGATACTACAGGGAGTTCAGAGACTACAACAGAGATTCAGTGCCTGAGCCGCAGGTGTGTGCAGAGGACAGCTCTTAAGGATACGACTGATACTACAGGGAGTTTAGAGATTCAGTGCCTGAGCCGCAGGTGTGTGCAGAGGACAGCTCTCCAGGATATGACTGAAACTACAGGGAGTTCAGAGATTACAACAGAGATTCAGTGCCTGAGCCGCAGGTGTGTGCAGAGGACAGCTCTCCAGGATACGACTAATACTACAGGGAGTTCAGAGATTACAACAGAGATTCAGTGCCTGAGCAGCAGGTGTGTGCAGAGGACAGCTCTCCTGGATACGACTGATACTACTGGGAGTTCAGAGATTACAACATAGATTCAGTGCCTGAGCCGCAGGTGTGTGCAGAGGACAGCTCTCCAGGATACGACTGATACTACAGTGAATTCAGAGATTCAGTGCCTGAGCTGCAGGTGTGTGCAGAGGACAGCTCTCCAGGATACGACTGATACTACAGGGAGTTCAGAGATTTAGTGCCTGAGTGCAGGTGTGTGCGGAGGACAGCTCTCCAGGATAGGACTGATACTACAGGGAGTTCAGAGATTACAACAGAGATTCAGTGCCTGAGCTTCAGGTGTGTGCAGAGGACAGATCTCCAGGATACCACTGATACTACAGGGAGTTCAGAGATTACAACAGAAATTCAGTGCCTGAGCCGCAGGTGTGTGCAGAGGACAGCTCTCCAGGATACGACTGATACTACAGGGAGTTCAGAGATTACAACAGAGATTCAGTGCCTGAGCCGCAGGTGTGTGCAGAGGACAGCTCTCCAGGATACGACTGATACTACAGGGAGTTCAGAGACTACAACAGAGATTCAGTGCCTGAGCCGCAGGTGTGTGCAGAGGACAGCTCTTAAGGATACGACTGATACTACAGGGAGTTTAGAGATTCAGTGCCTGAGCCGCAGGTGTGTGCAGAGGACAGCTCTCCAGGATATGACTGAAACTACAGGGAGTTCAGAGATTACAACAGAGATTCAGTGCCTGAGCCGCAGGTGTGTGCAGAGGACAGCTCTCCAGGATACGACTAATACTACAGGGAGTTCAGAGATTACAACAGAGATTCAGTGCCTGAGCAGCAGGTGTGTGCAGAGGACAGCTCTCCTGGATACGACTGATACTACTGGGAGTTCAGAGATTACAACATAGATTCAGTGCCTGAGCCGCAGGTGTGTGCAGAGGACAGCTCTCCAGGATACGACTGATACTACAGTGAATTCAGAGATTCAGTGCCTGAGCTGCAGGTGTGTGCAGAGGACAGCTCTCCAGGATACGACTGATACTACAGGGAGTTCAGAGATTTAGTGCCTGAGTGCAGGTGTGTGCGGAGGACAGCTCTCCAGGATAGGACTGATACTACAGGGAGTTCAGAGATTACAACAGAGATTCAGTGCCTGAGCTTCAGGTGTGTGCAGAGGACAGATCTCCAGGATACCACTGATACTACAGGGAGTTCAGAGATTACAACAGAGAGTCAGTGCCTGAGCCGCAGGTGTGTGCAGAGGACAGCTCTCCAGGATACGACTGATACTACTGGGAGTTCAGAGATTACAACAGAGATTCAGTGCCTGAGCCGCAGGTGTGTGCAGAGGACAGCTCTCCAGGATACGACTGATACTACAGGGAGTTCAGAGATTCAGTGCCTGAGCTGCAGGTGTGTGCAGAGGACAGCTCTCCAGGATACGACCGATACTACAGGGAGTTCAGAGATTCAGTGCCTGACCCGCTGGTGTGTGCAGAGGACAGCTCTCCAGGATATGACTGATACTACAGGGAGTTCAGAGATTACAACAGAGATTCAGTGCCTGAGCCGCAGGTGTTTGCAGAGGATAGCTCTCCAGGATACAACTGATACTACAGGGAGTTCAGAGATTACAACAGAGATTCAGTGCCTGAGCCGGAGGTGTGTGCAGAGGGCAGCTCTCCAGGATACGACTGATACTAAATGGAGTTCAGAGATTACAACAGAGATTCAGTGCCTGAGCTTCAGGTGTGTGCAGAGGACAGCTCTCCAGGATACGACTGATACTACAGGGAGTTCAGAGATTCAGTGCCTGAGTGCAGGTGTGTGCGGAGGACAGCTCTCCAGGATACGACTGATACTACAGGGAGTTCAGAGATTACAACTGAGATTCAGTGCCTGAGCCGCAGGTGTGTGCAGAGGACAGCTCTCCAGGATACGACTGATACTACAGGGAGTTCAGAGATTACAACTGAGATTCAGTGCCTGAGCCGCAGGTGTGTGCAGAGGACAGCTCTCCAGGATACGACTGATACTACTGGGAGTTCAGAGATTACAACAGAGATTCGGTGCCTGAGCCGCAGGTGTGTGCAGAGGACAGCTCTCCAGGATACGACTGATACTACAGGGAGTTCAGAGATTACAACTGAGATTCAGTGCCTGATTGCAGGTGTGTTCAGAGGACAGCTCTCCAGGATACCACTGATACTACAGGGAGATCAGAGATTTAGTGCCTGAGCAGCAGGTGTGTGCGGAGGACAGCTCTCCAGGATACGACTGCTACTACAGGGAGTTCAGAGATTACAACTGAGATTCAGTGCCTGAGCCGCAGGTGTGTGCAGAGGACAGCTTTCCAGGATACGACTGCTACTACAGGGAGTTCAGAGATTACAACTGAGATTCAGTGCCTGAGCTTCAGGTGTGTGCATAGGAAAGCTCTCCAGGATACGACTGATACTACAAGGAGTTGAGAGATTCAGTGCATAAGCAGCAGGTGTGTGAAGAGGATAGCTCTCCAGGATACGACTGATACTACAGTGAGTTCAGAGATTCAGTGCCTGAGCTGCAGGTGTGTGCAGAGGACAGCTCTTAAGGATACGACTGGTACTATAGGGAGTTTAGAGATTCAGTTCCTGAGCCGCAGGTGTGTGCAGAGGATAGCTCTCCAGGATACGACTGATACTACAGTGAGTTCAGAGATTCAGTGCCTGAGCGGCAGGTGTGTGTAGAGGACAGCTCTTAAGGATACGACTGGTACTATAGGGAGTTTAGAGATTCAGTGCCTGAGCCGCAGGTGTGTGCAGAAGATAGCTCTCCAGGATACGACTGATACTACAGGGAGTTCAGAGATTACAACAGAGATTCAGTGCCTGAGCCGCAGGTGTGTGCAGAGGACAGCTCTCCAGGATACGACTGATACTACAGTGAGTTCAGAGATTCAGTGCCTGAGCTGCAGGTGTGTGCAGAGGACAGCTCTCCAGGATACGACTGATACTACAGGGAGTTCAGAGATTCAGTGCCTGAGTGCAGGTGTGTGCGGAGGACAGCTCTCCAGGATAGGACTGATACTACAGGGAGTTCAGAGATTACAACAGAGATTCAGTGCCTGAGCTTCAGGTGTGTGCAGAGGACAGCTCTCCAGGATACCACTGATACTACAGGGAGTTCAGAGATTACAACAGAGAGTCAGTGCCTGAGCCGCAGGTGTGTGCAGAGGACAGCTCTCCAGGATACGACTGATACTACTGGGAGTTCAGAGATTACAACAGAGATTCAGTGCCTGAGCCGCAGGTGTGTGCAGAGGACAGCTCTCCAGGATACGACTGATACTACAGGGAGTTCAGAGATTCAGTGCCTGAGCTGCAGGTGTGTGCAGAGGACAGCTCTCCAGGATACGACTGATACTACAGGGAGTTCAGAGATTCAGTGCCTGACCCGCTGGTGTGTGCAGAGGACAGCTCTCCAGGATATGACTGATACTACAGGGAGTTCAGAGATTACAATAGAGATTCAGTGCCTGAGCCGCAGGTGTTTGCAGAGGATAGCTCTCCAGGATACAACTGATACTACAGGGAGTTCAGAGATTACAACAGAGATTCAGTGCCTGAGCCGCAGGTGTGTGCAGAGGACAGCTCTCCAGGATACGACTGATACTACAGGGAGTTCAGAGATTCAGTGCATAAGCAGCAGGTGTGTGCAGAGGACAGCTCTCCAGGATACAACTGATACTACAGGGAGTTCAGAGATAATAACAGAGATTCAGTGCCTGAGCCGCAGGTGTGTGCAGAGGACAGCTCTCCAGGATACGACTGATACTACAGGGAGTTCAGAGATTACAACAGAGATTCAGTGCCTGAGCCGCAGGTGTGTGCAGAGGACAGCTCTCCAGGATACGACTGATACTACAGGGAGTTCAGAGATTCAGTGCATAAGCAGCAGGTGTGTGCAGAGGACAGCTCTCCAGGAAATGATTGATACTACAGGGAGTTCAGAGATTCAGTGCATAAGCAGCAGGTGTGTGCAGAGGACAGCTCTCCAGGATACGACTGATACTACAGGGAGTTCAGAGATTCAGTGCATAAGCAGCAGGTGTCTGCAGAGGACAGCTCTCCAGGAAATGATTGATACTACAGGGAGTTCAGAGATTCAGTGCATAAGCAGCAGGTGTGTGCGGAGGACAGCTCTCCAGGATACGACTGATACTACGTGGAGTTCAGAGATTCAGTGCATGAGCCGCAGGTGTGTGCAGAGGGCAGCTCTCCAGGATACGACTGATACTACAGGGAGTTCAGAGATTCAGTGCCTGAGCTGCAGGTGTGTGCAGAGGACAGCTCTCCAGGATACGACTGATACTACAGGGAGTTCAGAGATTCAGTGCCTGACCCGCTGGTGTGTGCAGAGGACAGCTCTCCAGGATATGACTGATACTACAGGGAGTTCAGAGATTACAATAGAGATTCAGTGCCTGAGCCGCAGGTGTTTGCAGAGGATAGCTCTCCAGGATACAACTGATACTACAGGGAGTTCAGAGAGTACAACAGAGATTCAGTGCCTGAGCCGCAGGTGTGTGCAGAGGACAGCTCTCCAGGATACGACTGATACTAAATGAAGTTCAGAGATTACAACAGAGATTCAGTGCCTGAGCTTCAGGTGTGTGCAGAGGACAGCTCTCCAGGATACGACTGATACTACAGGGAGTTCAGAGATTACAACAGAAATTCAGTGCCTGAGCCGCAGGTGTGTGCAGAGGACAGCTCTCCAGGATACGACTGATACTACAGGGAGTTCAGAGATTACAACAGAGATTCAGTGCCTGAGCCGCAGGTGTGTGCAGAGGACAGCTCTCCAGGATACGACTGATACTACAGGGAGTTCAGAGACTACAACAGAGATTCAGTGCCTGAGCCGCAGGTGTGTGCAGAGGACAGCTCTTAAGGATACGACTGATACTACAGGGAGTTTAGAGATTCAGTGCCTGAGCCGCAGGTGTGTGCAGAGGACAGCTCTCCAGGATATGACTGAAACTACAGGGAGTTCAGAGATTACAACAGAGATTCAGTGCCTGAGCCGCAGGTGTGTGCAGAGGACAGCTCTCCAGGATACGACTAATACTACAGGGAGTTCAGAGATTACAACAGAGATTCAGTGCCTGAGCAGCAGGTGTGTGCAGAGGACAGCTCTCCTGGATACGACTGATACTACTGGGAGTTCAGAGATTACAACATAGATTCAGTGCCTGAGCCGCAGGTGTGTGCAGAGGACAGCTCTCCAGGATACGACTGATACTACAGTGAATTCAGAGATTCAGTGCCTGAGCTGCAGGTGTGTGCAGAGGACAGCTCTCCAGGATACGACTGATACTACAGGGAGTTCAGAGATTTAGTGCCTGAGTGCAGGTGTGTGCGGAGGACAGCTCTCCAGGATAGGACTGATACTACAGGGAGTTCAGAGATTACAACAGAGATTCAGTGCCTGAGCTTCAGGTGTGTGCAGAGGACAGATCTCCAGGATACCACTGATACTACAGGGAGTTCAGAGATTACAACAGAGAGTCAGTGCCTGAGCCGCAGGTGTGTGCAGAGGACAGCTCTCCAGGATACGACTGATACTACTGGGAGTTCAGAGATTACAACAGAGATTCAGTGCCTGAGCCGCAGGTGTGTGCAGAGGACAGCTCTCCAGGATACGACTGATACTACAGGGAGTTCAGAGATTCAGTGCCTGAGCTGCAGGTGTGTGCAGAGGACAGCTCTCCAGGATACGACCGATACTACAGGGAGTTCAGAGATTCAGTGCCTGACCCGCTGGTGTGTGCAGAGGACAGCTCTCCAGGATATGACTGATACTACAGGGAGTTCAGAGATTACAACAGAGATTCAGTGCCTGAGCCGCAGGTGTTTGCAGAGGATAGCTCTCCAGGATACAACTGATACTACAGGGAGTTCAGAGATTACAACAGAGATTCAGTGCCTGAGCCGCAGGTGTGTGCAGAGGGCAGCTCTCCAGGATACGACTGATACTAAATGGAGTTCAGAGATTACAACAGAGATTCAGTGCCTGAGCTTCAGGTGTGTGCAGAGGACAGCTCTCCAGGATACGACTGATACTACAGGGAGTTCAGAGATTCAGTGCCTGAGTGCAGGTGTGTGCGGAGGACAGCTCTCCAGGATACGACTGATACTACAGGGAGTTCAGAGATTACAACTGAGATTCAGTGCCTGAGCCGCAGGTGTGTGCAGAGGACAGCTCTCCAGGATACGACTGATACTACAGGGAGTTCAGAGATTACAACTGAGATTCAGTGCCTGAGCCGCAGGTGTGTGCAGAGGACAGCTCTCCAGGATACGACTGATACTACTGGGAGTTCAGAGATTACAACAGAGATTCGGTGCCTGAGCCGCAGGTGTGTGCAGAGGACAGCTCTCCAGGATACGACTGATACTACAGGGAGTTCAGAGATTACAACTGAGATTCAGTGCCTGAGTGCAGGTGTGTTCAGAGGACAGCTCTCCAGGATACCACTGATACTACAGGGAGATCAGAGATTTAGTGCCTGAGCAGCAGGTGTGTGCGGAGGACAGCTCTCCAGGATACGACTGCTACTACAGGGAGTTCAGAGATTACAACTGAGATTCAGTGCCTGAGCCGCAGGTGTGTGCAGAGGACAGCTCTCCAGGATACGACTGCTACTACAGGGAGTTCAGAGATTACAACTGAGATTCAGTGCCTGAGCTTCAGGTGTGTGCAGAGGAAAGCTCTCCAGGATACGACTGATACTACAAGGAGTTGAGAGATTCAGTGCATAAGCAGCAGGTGTGTGAAGAGGATAGCTCTCCAGGATACGACTGATACTACAGTGAGTTCAGAGATTCAGTGCCTGAGCTGCAGGTGTGTGCAGAGGACAGCTCTTAAGGATACGACTGGTACTATAGGGAGTTTAGAGATTCAGTTCCTGAGCCGCAGGTGTGTGCAGAGGATAGCTCTCCAGGATACGACTGATACTACAGTGAGTTCAGAGATTCAGTGCCTGAGCGGCAGGTGTGTGTAGAGGACAGCTCTTAAGGATACGACTGGTACTATAGGGAGTTTAGAGATTCAGTGCCTGAGCCGCAGGTGTGTGCAGAAGATAGCTCTCCAGGATACGACTGATACTACAGGGAGTTCAGAGATTACAACAGAGATTCAGTGCCTGAGCCGCAGGTGTGTGCAGAGGACAGCTCTCCAGGATACGACTGATACTACAGTGAGTTCAGAGATTCAGTGCCTGAGCTGCAGGTGTGTGCAGAGGACAGCTCTCCAGGATACGACTGATACTACAGGGAGTTCAGAGATTCAGTGCCTGAGTGCAGGTGTGTGCGGAGGACAGCTCTCCAGGATAGGACTGATACTACAGGGAGTTCAGAGATTACAACAGAGATTCAGTGCCTGAGCTTCAGGTGTGTGCAGAGGACAGCTCTCCAGGATACCACTGATACTACAGGGAGTTCAGAGATTACAACAGAGAGTCAGTGCCTGAGCCGCAGGTGTGTGCAGAGGACAGCTCTCCAGGATACGACTGATACTACTGGGAGTTCAGAGATTACAACAGAGATTCAGTGCCTGAGCCGCAGGTGTGTGCAGAGGACAGCTCTCCAGGATACGACTGATACTACAGGGAGTTCAGAGATTCAGTGCCTGAGCTGCAGGTGTGTGCAGAGGACAGCTCTCCAGGATACGACTGATACTACAGGGAGTTCAGAGATTCAGTGCCTGACCCTCTGGTGTGTGCAGAGGACAGCTCTCCAGGATACAACTGATACTACAGGGAGTTCAGAGATTACAACAGAGATTCAGTGCCTGAGCTTCAGGTGTGTGCAGAGGACAGCTCTCCAGGATACGACTGATACTACAGGGAGTTCAGAGATTCAGTGCCTGAGTGCAGGTGTGTGCGGAGGACAGCTCTCCAGGATACGACTGATACTACAGGGAGTTCAGAGATTACAACAGAGATTCAGTGCCTGAGCCGCAGGTGTGTGCAGAGGAAAGCTCTCCAGGATACGACTGATACTACAGGGAGTTCAGAGATTACAACAGAGATTTAGTGCCTGAGTAGCAGGTGTGTGCAGAGGACAGCTCTCCAGGATACGACTGATACTACAGGGAGTTTAGAGATTCAGTGCCTGAGCCGCAGGTGTGTGCAGAGGACAGCTCTCCAGGATACGACTGATACTACAGGGAGTTCAGAGATTACAACAGAGATTCAGTGCCTGAGCCGCAGGTGTGTGCAGAGGACAGCTCTCCAGGATACGACTGATACTACAGGGAGTTCAGAGATTACAACAGAGATTTAATGCCTGAGCCGCAGGTGTGTGCAGAGGACAGCTCTCCAGGATACGACTGATACTACAGGGAGTTCAGAGATTCAGTGCATAAGCAGCAGGTGTGTGCAGAGGACAGCTCTCCAGGATACAACTGATACTACAGGGAGTTCAGAGATAATAACAGAGATTCAGTGCCTGAGCCGCAGGTGTGTGCAGAGGACAGCTCTCCAGGATACGACTGATACTACAGGGAGTTCAGAGATTACAACAGAGATTCAGTGCCTGAGCCGCAGGTGTGTGCAGAGGACAGCTCTCCAGGATACGACTGATACTACAGGGAGTTCAGAGATTCAGTGCATAAGCAGCAGGTGTGTGCAGAGGACAGCTCTCCAGGAAATGATTGATACTACAGGGAGTTCAGAGATTCAGTGCATAAGCAGCAGGTGTGTGCAGAGGACAGCTCTCCAGGATACGACTGATACTACAGGGAGTTCAGAGATTCAGTGCATAAGCAGCAGGGGTCTGCAGAGGACAGCTCTCCAGGAAATGATTGATACTACAGGGAGTTCAGAGATTCAGTGCATAAGCAGCAGGTGTGTGCGGAGCACAGCTCTCCAGGATACGACTGATACTACGTGGAGTTCAGAGATTCAGTGCATGAGCCGCAGGTGTGTGCAGAGGGCAGCTCTCCAGGATACGACTGATACTACAGGGAGTTCAGAGATTCAGTGCCTGAGCTGCAGGTGTGTGCAGAGGACAGCTCTCCAGGATACGACTGATACTACAGGGAGTTCAGAGATTCAGTGCCTGACCCGCTGGTGTGTGCAGAGGACAGCTCTCCAGGATATGACTGATACTACAGGGAGTTCAGAGATTACAATAGAGATTCAGTGCCTGAGCCGCAGGTGTTTGCAGAGGATAGCTCTCCAGGATACAACTGATACTACAGGGAGTTCAGAGATTACAACAGAGATTCAGTGCCTGAGCCGCAGGTGTGTGCAGAGGACAGCTCTCCAGGATACGACTGATACTAAATGAAGTTCAGAGATTACAACAGAGATTCAGTGCCTGAGCTTCAGGTGTGTGCAGAGGACAGCTCTCCAGGATACGACTGATACTACAGGGAGTTCAGAGATTACAACAGAAATTCAGTGCCTGAGCCGCAGGTGTGTGCAGAGGACAGCTCTCCAGGATACGACTGATACTACAGGGAGTTCAGAGATTACAACAGAGATTCAGTGCCTGAGCCGCAGGTGTGTGCAGAGGACAGCTCTCCAGGATACGACTGATACTACAGGGAGTTCAGAGACTACAACAGAGATTCAGTGCCTGAGCCGCAGGTGTGTGCAGAGGACAGCTCTTAAGGATACGACTGATACTACAGGGAGTTTAGAGATTCAGTACCTGAGCCGCAGGTGTGTGCAGAGGACAGCTCTCCAGGATATGACTGAAACTACAGGGAGTTCAGAGATTACAACAGAGATTCAGTGCCTGAGCCGCAGGTGTGTGCAGAGGACAGCTCTCCAGGATACGACTAATACTACAGGGAGTTCAGAGATTACAACAGAGATTCAGTGCCTGAGCAGCAGGTGTGTGCAGAGGACAGCTCTCCTGGATACGACTGATACTACTGGGAGTTCAGAGATTACAACATAGATTCAGTGCCTGAGCCGCAGGTGTGTGCAGAGGACAGCTCTCCAGGATACGACTGATACTACAGTGAGTTCAGAGATTCAGTGCCTGAGCTGCAGGTGTGTGCAGAGGACAGCTCTCCAGGATACGACTGATACTACAGGGAGTTCAGAGATTTAGTGCCTGAGTGCAGGTGTGTGCGGAGGACAGCTCTCCAGGATAGGACTGATACTACAGGGAGTTCAGAGATTACAACAGAGATTCAGTGCCTGAGCTTCAGGTGTGTGCAGAGGACAGCTCTCCAGGATACCACTGATACTACAGGGAGTTCAGAGATTACAACAGAGAGTCAGTGCCTGAGCCGCAGGTGTGTGCAGAGGACAGCTCTCCAGGATACGACTGATACTACTGGGAGTTCAGAGATTACAACAGAGATTCAGTGCCTGAGCCGCAGGTGTGTGCAGAGGACAGCTCTCCAGGATACGACTGATACTACAGGGAGTTCAGAGATTCAGTGCCTGAGCTGCAGGTGTGTGCAGAGGACAGCTCTCCAGGATACGACCGATACTACAGGGAGTTCAGAGATTCAGTGCCTGACCCGCTGGTGTGTGCAGAGGACAGCTCTCCAGGATATGACTGATACTACAGGGAGTTCAGAGATTACAACAGAGATTCAGTGCCTGAGCCGCAGGTGTTTGCAGAGGATAGCTCTCCAGGATACAACTGATACTACAGGGAGTTCAGAGATTACAACAGAGATTCAGTGCCTGAGCCGCAGGTGTGTGCAGAGGGCAGCTCTCCAGGATACGACTGATACTAAATGGAGTTCAGAGATTACAACAGAGATTCAGTGCCTGAGCTTCAGGTGTGTGCAGAGGACAGCTCTCCAGGATACGACTGATACTACAGGGAGTTCAGAGATTCAGTGCCTGAGTGCAGGTGTGTGCGGAGGACAGCTCTCCAGGATACGACTGATACTACAGGGAGTTCAGAGATTACAACTGAGATTCAGTGCCTGAGCCGCAGGTGTGTGCAGAGGACAGCTCTCCAGGATACGACTGATACTACAGGGAGTTCAGAGATTACAACTGAGATTCAGTGCCTGAGCCGCAGGTGTGTGCAGAGGACAGCTCTCCAGGATACGACTGATACTACTGGGAGTTCAGAGATTACAACAGAGATTCAGTGCCTGAGCCGCAGGTGTGTGCAGAGGACAGCTCTCCAGGATACGACTGATACTACAGGGAGTTCAGAGATTACAACTGAGATTCAGTGCCTGAGTGCAGGTGTGTTCAGAGGACAGCTCTCCAGGATACCACTGATACTACAGGGAGATCAGAGATTTAGTGCCTGAGCAGCAGGTGTGTGCGGAGGACAGCTCTCCAGGATACGACTGCTACTACAGGGAGTTCAGAGATTACAACTGAGATTCAGTGCCTGAGCCGCAGGTGTGTGCAGAGGACAGCTCTCCAGGATACGACTGCTACTACAGGGAGTTCAGAGATTCAGTGCATAAGCAGCAGGTGTGTGAAGAGGATAGCTCTCCAGGATACGACTGATACTACAGTGAGTTCAGAGATTCAGTGCCTGAGCTGCAGGTGTGTGCAGAGGACAGCTCTTAAGGATACGACTGGTACTATAGGGAGTTTAGAGATTCAGTTCCTGAGCCGCAGGTGTGTGCAGAGGATAGCTCTCCAGGATACGACTGATACTACAGTGAGTTCAGAGATTCAGTGCCTGAGCGGCAGGTGTGTGTAGAGGACAGCTCTTAAGGATACGACTGGTACTATAGGGAGTTTAGAGATTCAGTGCCTGAGCCGCAGGTGTGTGCAGAAGATAGCTCTCCAGGATACGACTGATACTACAGGGAGTTCAGAGATTACAACTGAGATTCAGTGCCTGAGCCGCAGGTGTGTGCAGAGGACAGCTCTCCAGGATACGACTGCTACTACAGGGAGTTCAGAGATTACAACTGAGATTCAGTGCCTGAGCCGCAGGTGTGTGCAGAGGACAGCTCTCCAGGATACGACTGATACTACAGGGAGTTCAGAGATTACAACAGAGATTCAGTGCCTGAGCTTCAGGTGTGTGCAGAGGAAACCTCTCCAGGATACCACTGATACTACAGGGAGTTCAGAGATTACAACAGAGATTCAGTGCCTGAGCTTCAGGTGTGTGCAGAGGAAAGCTCTCCAGGATACGACTGATACTACAGGGAGTTCAGAGATTCAGTGCCTGAGTGCAGGTGTGTGCGGAGGACAGCTCTCCAGGATACGACTGATACTACAGGGAGTTCAGAGATTACAACTGAGATTCAGTGCCTGAGCCGCAGGTGTGTGCAGAGGAAAGCTCTCCAGGATACGACTGCTACTACAGGGAGTTCAGAGATTACAACAGAGATTCAGTGCCTGAGCTGCAGGTGTGTGCAGAGGACAGCTCTCCAGGATACGACTGATACTACAGGGAGTTCAGAGATTCAGTGCATAAGCAGCAGGTGTGTGAAGAGGATAGCTCTCCAGGATACGACTGATACTACAGTGAGTTCAGAGATTCAGTGCCTGAGCTGCAGGTGTGTGTAGAGGACAGCTCTTAAGGATACGACTGGTACTATAGGGAGTTTAGAGATTCAGTGCCTGAGCCGCAGGTGTGTGCAGAGGACAGCTCTGAAGGATACGACTGATACTACAGGGAGTTCAGAGATTACAACTGAGATTCAGTGCCTGAGCCGCAGGTGTATGCAGAGGACAGCTCTCCAGGATACGACTGATACTACAGGGAGTTCAGAGATTACAACTGAGATTCAGTGCCTGAGCCGCAGGTGTGTGCAGAGGACAGCTCTTAAGGATACGACTGATACTACAGGGAGTTTAGAGATTCCGTGCCTGAGCCGCAGGTGTGTGCAGAGGACAGCTCTCCAGGATATGACTGAAACTACAGGGAGTTCAGAGATTACAACAGAGATTCAGTGCCTGAGCCGCAGGTGTGTGCAGAGGACAGCTCTCCAGGATACGACTAATACTACAGGGAGTTCAGAGATTACAACAGAGATTCAGTGCCTGAGCAGCAGGTGTGTGCAGAGGACAGCTCTCCAGGATACGACTGATACTACTGGGAGTTCAGAGATTACAACAGAGATTCAGTGCCTGAGCCGCAGGTGTGTGCAGAGGACAGCTCTCCAGGATACGACTGATACTACAGTGAGTTCAGAGATTCAGTGCCTGAGCTGCAGGTGTGTGCAGAGGACAGCTCTCCAGGATACGACTGATACTACAGGGAGTTCAGAGATTCAGGGCCTGAGTGCAGGTGTGTGCGGAGGACAGCTCTCCAGGATAGGACTGATACTACAGGGAGTTCAGAGATTACAACAGAGATTCAGTGCCTGAGCTTCAGGTGTGTGCAGAGGACAGCTCTCCAGGATACCACTGATACTACAGGGAGTTCAGAGATTACAACAGAGAGTCAGTGCCTGAGCCGCAGGTGTGTGCAGAGGACAGCTCTCCAGGATACGACTGATACTACTGGGAGTTCAGAGATTACAACAGAGATTCAGTGCCTGAGCCGCAGGTGTGTGCAGAGGACAGCTCTCCAGGATACGACTGATACTACAGGGAGTTCAGAGATTCAGTGCCTGAGCTGCAGGTGTGTGCAGAGGACAGCTCTCCAGGATACGACTGATACTACAGGGAGTTCAGAGATTCAGTGCCTGACCCGCTGGTGTGTGCAGAGGACAGCTCTCCAGGATATGACTGATACTACAGGGAGTTCAGAGATTACAATAGAGATTCAGTGCCTGAGCCGCAGGTGTTTGCAGAGGATAGCTCTCCAGGATACAACTGATACTACAGGGAGTTCAGAGATTACAACAGAGATTCAGTGCCTGAGCCGCAGGTGTGTGCAGAGGACAGCTCTCCAGGATACGACTGATACTAAATGAAGTTCAGAGATTACAACAGAGATTCAGTGCCTGAGCTTCAGGTGTGTGCAGAGGACAGCTCTCCAGGATACGACTGATACTACAGGGAGTTCAGAGATTCAGTGCCTGAGTGCAGGTGTGTGCGGAGGACAGCTCTCCAGGATACGACTGATACTACAGGGAGTTCAGAGATTACAACAGAGATTCAGTGCCTGAGCCGCAGGTGTGTGCAGAGGAAAGCTCTCCAGGATACGACTGATACTACAGGGAGTTCAGAGATTACAACAGAGATTTAGTGCCTGAGTAGCAGGTGTGTGCAGAGGACAGCTCTCCAGGATACGACTGATACTACAGGGAGTTTAGAGATTCAGTGCCTGAGCCGCAGGTGTGTGCAGAGGACAGCTCTCCAGGATACGACTGATACTACAGGGAGTTCAGAGATTACAACAGAGATTCAGTGCCTGAGCCGCAGGTGTGTGCAGAGGACAGCTCTCCAGGATACGACTGATACTACAGGGAGTTCAGAGATTACAACAGAGATTTAATGCCTGAGCCGCAGGTGTGTGCAGAGGACAGCTCTCCAGGATACGACTGATACTACAGGGAGTTCAGAGATTCAGTGCATAAGCAGCAGGTGTGTGCAGAGGACAGCTCTCCAGGATACAACTGATACTACAGGGAGTTCAGAGATAATAACAGAGATTCAGTGCCTGAGCCGCAGGTGTGTGCAGAGGACAGCTCTCCAGGATACGACTGATACTACAGGGAGTTCAGAGATTACAACAGAGATTCAGTGCCTGAGCCGCAGGTGTGTGCAGAGGACAGCTCTCCAGGATACGACTGATATTACAGGGAGTTCAGAGATTCCGTGCATAAGCAGCAGGTGTGTGCAGAGGACAGCTCTCCAGGAAATGATTGATACTACAGGGAGTTCAGAGATTCAGTGCATAAGCAGCAGGTGTGTGCAGAGGACAGCTCTCCAGGATACGACTGATACTACAGGGAGTTCAGAGATTCAGTGCATAAGCAGCAGGTGTCTGCAGAGGACAGCTCTCCAGGAAATGATTGATACTACAGGGAGTTCAGAGATTCAGTGCATAAGCAGCAGGTGTGTGCGGAGGACAGCTCTCCAGGATACGACTGATACTACGTGGAGTTCAGAGATTCAGTGCATGAGCCGCAGGTGTGTGCAGAGGGCAGCTCTCCAGGATACGACTGATACTACAGGGAGTTCAGAGATTCAGTGCCTGAGCTGCAGGTGTGTGCAGAGGACAGCTCTCCAGGATACGACTGATACTACAGGGAGTTCAGAGATTCAGTGCCTGACCCGCTGGTGTGTGCAGAGGACAGCTCTCCAGGATATGACTGATACTACAGGGAGTTCAGAGATTACAATAGAGATTCAGTGCCTGAGCCGCAGGTGTTTGCAGAGGATAGCTCTCCAGGATACAACTGATACTACAGGGAGTTCAGAGATTACAACAGAGATTCAGTGCCTGAGCCGCAGGTGTGTGCAGAGGACAGCTCTCCAGGATACGACTGATACTAAATGAAGTTCAGAGATTACAACAGAGATTCAGTGCCTGAGCTTCAGGTGTGTGCAGAGGACAGCTCTCCAGGATACGACTGATACTACAGGGAGTTCAGAGATTTAGTGCCTGAGTAGCAGGTGTGTGCAGAGGACAGCTCTCCAGGATACGACTGATACTACAGGGAGTTTAGAGATTCAGTGCCTGAGCCGCAGGTGTGTGCAGAGGACAGCTCTCCAGGATACGACTGATACTACAGGGAGTTCAGATATTACAACAGAGATTCAGTGCCTGAGCCGCAGGTGTGTGCAGAGGACAGCTCCCCAGGATACGACTGATACTACAGGGAGTTCAGAGATTACAACAGAGATTTAATGCCTGAGCCGCAGGTGTGTGCAGAGGACAGCTCTCCAGGATACGACTGATACTACAGGGAGTTCAGAGATTCAGTGCATAAGCAGCAGGTGTGTGCAGAGGACAGCTCTCCAGGATACAACTGATACTACAGGGAGTTCAGAGATAATAACAGAGATTCAGTGCCTGAGCCGCAGGTGTGTGCAGAGGACAGCTCTCCAGGATACGACTGATACTACAGGGAGTTCAGAGATTACAACAGAGATTCAGTGCCTGAGCCGCAGGTGTGTGCAGAGGACAGCTCTCCAGGATACGACTGATACTACAGGGAGTTCAGAGATTCAGTGCATAAGCAGCAGGTGTGTGCAGAGGACAGCTCTCCAGGAAATGATTGATACTACAGGGAGTTCAGAGATTCAGTGCATAAGCAGCAGGTGTGTGCAGAGGACAGCTCTCCAGGATACGACTGATACTACAGGGAGTTCAGAGATTCAGTGCATAAGCAGCAGGTGTCTGCAGAGGACAGCTCTCCAGGAAATGATTGATACTACAGGGAGTTCAGAGATTCAGTGCATAAGCAGCAGGTGTGTGCGGAGGACAGCTCTCCAGGATACGACTGATACTACGTGGAGTTCAGAGATTCAGTGCATGAGCCGCAGGTGTGTGCAGAGGGCAGCTCTCCAGGATACGACTGATACTACTGGGAGTTCAGAGATTACAACAGAGATTCAGTGCCTGAGCCGCAGGTGTGTGCAGAGGACAGCTCTCCAGGATACGACTGATACTACAGGGAGTTCAGAGATTACAACAGAGATTCAGTGCCTGAGCCGCAGGTGTGTGCAGAGGGCAGCTCTCCAGGATACGACTGATACTACTGGGAGTTCAGAGATTACAACAGAGATTCAGTGCCTGAGCCGCAGGTGTGTGCAGAGGACAGCTCTCCAGGAAATGATTGATACTACAGGGAGTTCAGAGATTCAGTGCATAAGCAGCAGGTGTGTGCAGAGGACAGCTCTCCAGGATAGGACTGATACTACAGGGAGTTCAGAGATAATAACAGAGATTCAGTGCCTGAGCCGCAGGTGTGTGCAGAGGACAGCTCTCCAGGATACGACTGATACTACAGGGAGTTCAGAGATTTAGTGCCTGAGTAGCAGGTGTGTGCAGAGGGCATTGCTCCAAGACATCGCTGATACTACAAGAGGCTCAGTTCTTTACAATGGGGTTCAGTCTCTTGGATATCAGTGCTAAATTAGCACAGGTGATAAGTGAATATCTTAATGTATAGGTTTGGGTCTTTACAATGGGGGCTCAATGTTTTGAGCATCAGGGCTGAAAGGTTACAGGCAGGTATGTGAATAACATCTAACCATTGAGACTGAGTCCTTGAACATCAGTCAGGGCTGTATGCAGGGGAGAGCTCGGGCATTACTAGCACAACACAAGCACAGAAGCGTATCAAAGAGAATCTTACCATAAGGCCAGTGATGCGATTAGACTCAGCATGAGACGATTGTCAGCCACCAACACCGAGTGAGTGTGATTTTTGTCAACAAAGTCCAAGCAGTCATCAAATGGTTTGTAAGCAAATCCTGTAAAGGGATATCAAAGATGGTCAGTCCACACAGCATGGCCACCTTCAACCCCCTTTCCTCAATTCCCTGGGTAAAACCTTCAGCCCATTCCAAGACATAGTGCACCGGTGACAGATTAGAAGTGGTGCAACTCCATCTCTGGAGCAACCTATCCTCACGCATCTACAGTGCCATGAGGTGCAAACTGAAAAACACCCGCATTCCATCAGTAGATTTCCCTTCCCCGTCCTCAATGCCAGGCCTGCACACCCACAATCCCCGCCCTTTGGGGCCTCTTGTGTTATATATAACTGTTGTACCTCTACTTCACCCCACCAGCCTCCAACCTCGAATGCTTGATGTCCACCCATGTCATATCTACAGCTGCAGAGGTATTTACACTGTTCATTCAATCCATCCTACAGCTTGAAGCACTGGGGATGCGAGTCACTATACCCACAGTGCAGTCCTGGAAGGAGGTTCTCTCAGGAGCAGTCTTTCTTAAATCTGGCTACAGACAGCTTTGGGTGTCTACCACAGATCATACAACCACAAAAATAATTAAAGAGCAGTATGGAGAGAAGAGGTTTGGTTGTGTCCTTTTGTTCATCTTCTTTACGGGCATTGAATTGGGCATCATATGTCTTAGCCCGCCTATTTTTATTTATTTGTTTTTTGTGAGCGAACATGGACAAAGGCATTTCAGCACTGTACAAGAGGGCAGGTTCATCCAATTATCAAGTACAAACATTTAACCAAAACAAATACAAATTCTTAAAATAGACAGTGTATTATTTAAATTACTTTTAAGATTACGGGCGATTATAACTTAGCCAAAGTGTCTTTTGACAAGAAGATTTATATTTGAAGGTGGCATGACAAGCGGCAGTGCAACGGGATAGATGAAAAGTGGTCCAAATCCTTGTGTTACCAGAGAACTCTTCATTCATATAATTTTCTTGCTTGAATGTTTCAGGCTCCAAGAGAAGGAATTCTTTCTTCCTCAATTCCTGCTGAGCACTAGAGACTTTCAGTTTTCCACTCAGGTAGGTGGGAGAAGAATCCCGGAGGGGGGCGAAGAATGAAGGAGGCAGGAGAAGAATAATGCAGGTGGGCGAAGAATCACTCAGATGGAGAAGAATCATGCTGGCGGGAGTAGAATCACGCAGATGGGAGAAGAATCACGCAGATGGAGAAGAATCATGCAGATGGAGAAGAATCATGCAGGTGGGAGAAGAATCATGCAGGTGGGAGAAGAATCATGCTGGCGGGAGTAGAATCACACAGATGGGAGAAGAATCATGCACGTGGAAGAAGAATCATGCAGGTGGAAGAAGAATCATGCACGTGCAGAAGAATCATGCAGGTGGGAGAAAAATCATGCAGGTGGAAGAAGAATCATGCAGGTGGGAGAAGAATCATGCAGATTGGAGAAGAATCACGCAGATGGAGAAGAATCATGCAGGCGGGAGTAGAATCATGCAGGTGGAAGAAGAATCATGCTGGCGGGAGTAGAATCGCACAGATGGGAGAAGAATCATGCAGGCGGAAGAAGAATCATGCAGGTGGGAGAAGAATCATGCAGGTGGGAGAAGAATCATGCAGGTTGGAGAAGAATCATGCACGTGCAGAAGAATCATGCAGGTGGGAGAAGAATCATGCAGGTGGAAGAAGAATCATGCAGGTGGGAGAAGAATCATGCAGGTGGGCGAAGAATCATGCAGGTGGGAGAAGTATCACGCAGGTGGAGAAGAATCATGCAGGCGGGAGTAGAATCACGCAGATGGGAGAAGAATCATGCAGATGGAGAAGAATCATGCTGGCGGGAGTAGAATCACGCATATGGGAGAAGAATCACGCAGATGGAGAAGAATCATGCAGGCAGGAGTAGAATCATGCAGGTGGGAGAAGAGTCATGCAGGTGGGAGAAGAATCATGCAGATGGAGAAGAATCATGCCGGCTGGAGTAGAATCCCGCAGATGGGAGAAGAATCCCGCAGATGGGAGAAGAATCACGCAGATGGAGAAGAATCATGCAGGCGGGAGTAGAATCACGCAGATGGGAGAAGAATCATGCAGGTGGAAGAAGAATCATGCAGGTGGAAGAAGAATCATGCACGTGCAGAAGAATCATGCAGGTGGGAGAAAAATCATGCAGGTGGAAGAAGAATCATGCAGGTGGGAGAAGAATCATACAGATGGGAGAAGAATCACGCAGATGGAGAAGAATCATGCAGGCGGGAGTAGAATCATGCAGGTGGAAGAAGAATCATGCTGGCGGGAGTAGAATCGCGCAGATGGGAGAAGAATCATGCAGGCGGAAGAAGAATCATGCAGGTGGGAGAAGAATCATGCAGGTGGGAGAAGAATCATGCAGGTTGGAGAAGAATCATGCACGTGCAGAAGAATCATGCAGGTGGGAGAAGAATCATGCAGGTGGAAGAAGAATCATGCAGGTGGGAGAAGAATCATGCAGGTGGGAGAAGAATCATGCAGGTGGGAGAAGTATCACGCAGATGGAGAAGAATCATGCAGGCGGGAGTTGAATCACGCAGATGGGAGAAGAATCATGCAGATGGAGAAGAATCATGCTGGCGGGAGTAGAATCACGCAGATGGGAGAAGAATCACGCAGATGGAGAAGAATCATGCAGGCAGTAGTAGAATCATGCAGGTGGGAGAAGAGTCATGCAGGTGGGAGAAGAATCACGCAGATGGAGAAGAATCATGCCGGCTGGAGTAGAATCCCGCAGATGGGAGAAGAATCACGCAGATGGAGAAGAATCATGCAGGCGGGAGTAGAATCATGCAGGTGGGAGAAGAATCATGCAGGTGGGAGAAGAATCAAGCAGGTGGGAGAAGAATCATGCAGGCGGGAGTAGAATCACGCAGATGGAGAAGAATCATGAAGGTGGAAGAAGAATCATGCAGGTGGGAGAAGAATCATGCAGGTGGGAGAAGAATCACGCAGATGGAAAAGAATCATTCAGGCGGGAGTAGAATCAAGCAGATGGGAGAAGAATCACGCAGATGGAGAAGAATCATGCAGGCGGGAGTAGAATCATGCAGGTGGAAGACGAATCATGCAGGTTGGAGAAGAATCATGCAGGTGGGAGAAGAATCATGCAGGTGGGAGAAGAATCACGCAGATGGAGAAGAATCATGCAGGCGGGACTAGAATCACACAGATGGGAGAAGAATCACGCAGATGGAGAAGAATCATGCAGGCGGGAGTAGAATCATGCAGGTGGAAGACGAATCATGCAGGTTGGAGAAGAATCATGCAGGTGGGAGAAGAATCATGCAGGTGGGAGTAGAATCATGCAGGTTGGAGATGAAACAGGCAGGTGGGAGAAGAATCATGCAGGTGGAAGAAGAATCATGCAGGTTGGAGATGAATCATGCAGGTTGGAGATGAATCATGCAGGTGGGAGAAGAATCATACAGGTGGAAGAAGAATCATGCAGGTGGGGGTAGAATCATAAACATGCAGAAGAATCATGCAGGGTGGAGAAGAATCATGCACGTGCAGAAGAACCATGCAGGTGGGAGAAGAATCATGCAGGTGGGATTAGAATCATACAGGACGAAGTAGAATCATGGAGGTGGGAGAAGAATCAGTTGGGAGAAGAATCATGCAGGTGGGAGAAGAATCATGCAGGTGGGAGAAGAATCATGCAGGTGGGATTAAAATCATACAGGACGAAGTAGAATCATGGAGGTGGGAGAAGAATCAGTTGGGAGAAGAATCATGCAGGTTGGAGAAGAATCATGCACGTGCAGAAGAATCATGCAGGTGGGAGAAGAATCATGCAGGTGGGAGAAGAATCATGGAGGTGGGAGTATAATCATGCAGGTGGAAGAAGAATCAGGCAGGTGGGAGAAGAATCAGGCAGGTGGGAGAAGAATCATGCAGGTGGGAGAAGAATCATGCAGGTGGGAGAAGAATCATGCAGGTGGAAGAAGAATCAGGCAGGTGGGAGAAGAATCAGGTGGGAGAAAAATCGTGCAGGTGGGAGTAGAATCATGCAGGCGGGAGTAGAATCATGCAGGTGGAAGACGAATCATGCAGGTTGGAGAAGAATCATGCAGGTGGGAGAAGAATCATGCAGGTGGGAGAAGAATCAGGCAGGTGGGAGAAGAATCAGGCAGGTGGGAGAAGAATCATGCAGGTGGAAGAAGAATCATGCAGGTTGGAGATGAATCATGCAGGTGGGAGAAGAATCATGCAGGTGGAAAAAGAATCATGCAGGTGGGAGTAGAATCATGCACGTGCAGAAGAATCATGCAGGTTGGAGAAGAATCATGCACGTGCAGAAGAATCATGCAGGTGGGAGAGGAATCATGCAGGTGGGATTAGAATCATACAGGACAAAGTAGAATCATGGAGGTGGGAGAAGAATCAGTTGGGAGAAGAATCGTACAGGTGGGAGAAGAATCATGCAGGTGGGAGAAGAATCATGCAGGTGGGATTAAAATCATACAGGACGAAGTAGAATCATGGAGGTGGGAGAAGAATCAGTTGGGAGAAGAATCATGCAGGTTGGAGAAGAATCATGCACGTGCAGAAGAATCATGCAGGTGCGAGAAGAATCATGCAGGTGGGAGAAGAATCATGCAAGTGGGAGTATAATCATGCAGGTGGAAGAAGAATCAGGCAGGTGGGAGAAGAATCATGCAGGTGGAAGAAGAACCATGCAGGTGGGAGTAGAATCATGCAGGTAGGAGTAGAATCATGCAGGTGGAAGAAGAATCAGGCAGGTGGGAGAAGAATCAGGTGGGAGAAGAATCATGCAGGTGGGAGAAGAATCATGCAGGTGGGAGTAGAATCATGCAGGTGGAAGAAGAATCAGGCAGGTGGGAGAAGAATCAGGTGGGAGAAGAATCATGCAGGTGGGAGTAGAATCATGCAGGTGGGAGTAGAATCATGCAGGTGGAAGAAGAATCAGGCAGGTGGGAGAAGAATCATGCAGGTGGTAGTAGAATCATGCAGGTGGAAGAAGGATCATACAGGATGAAGTAAAATCATGAAGGTGTGAGAAGAATCATGCAGGTGGGGGGGGGGGTTTGGCACTGCCCCACTGTTAATCTTTGTAGGAATTATATTGGTCAATAGCTGGGAGAGCCCAGGTATCAAGTACATTGATTGATCATAAGAGGCAGAGGCATCGTTAATGTAGGCTCGATGTTAAGTACACAAGGGATGTGCTCTTCAAGGTGTGGCCACATGACACATGTAGTATGAAGGGGTTTTAAACTGTGAACTCTCTCAGAAATGCAGTAGGATGGGGTTTTATATTGTCAACTCTGTGACAAACAGATTTGGAAGGGCCTTTACATTGTTTAATGGTGACAGACCTTATAGCTCAGGAGGGGCTGGGGAGGTCAGATTTTCATCATGTGCATTTGTACATTTGGTATTTGGTTGTGGGTGGATGAAAGCACTGTTTCTTCAAACGTGAATGCACTGGCTGGCCATTGTTTTCTTGAATTTTGTTGTGTACTTTATGGAGTTCCCACACCACCTAAGCAGACCTCGGACTCCACTGCTGTGAATCTCTAAGGTTCAAGGGGTAAAGGGGTACCCTTGGTGCACAGTTTGAGTCCAAAGGTAAGGTGGCGAAGGACATCAGAGTTAAAACACTCAAATTGTAACCCCCCAGTTGCCATGAGACACCGATATCAATTCACACATTAACTGCAGCTTAGAGGGACATTGTCACTGCAGCAGAAGGAACCACCCTTCCCACTGTCCATCGACTCTTGTGGCACTGCTGTAGCACAACATGCTCCAACAGCTGCAGTGCAGATCTTTAACTTAAAGGACACAGTAATAATGTAGCAGCAACAGAAGGGCAGGTACAGTGAGGCATGACCCTCAATGGACTCCCTACTTCCACATGTTATGATGCACCATTGTGTGGAGGGGGCAATGGGTGGGGAATATTGTAGTAAACGAATGGCAGAGCTGCGTTGGTTTGTTCCCGGTGTGTCCCCAGCAGTGACAGATTTCCCCCAGGGCGGCCAGCTGTAGGCAGTATCTAAGATTATCGGGTGCTCAGTTGGGGTTTTCTTTAGTGTAAACATATGTAGTCTTTCACAGATATGTAGAATAAAGATAACATCAGGTGACGTACCAACTGCTCTTATCAAAGTATAGTATTCTCATGTTATGCTGTAATGTTCCCTTTCACCTTGTCCCTAGCTGCTCAGTCAGTGTGAGTGTTCTGTGTAGAATGTTGGTGTGATTGACATGAGTGGAATGCTTGGGTGTAGAATGTTGGTTTGAGTGACATGAGTGGAATGCTTGGGTGTAGAATGTTGGTGTGATTGACATGAGTGGAATGCTTGGGTGTAGAATGTTGGTGTGACTGACATGAGTGGAATGCTTGAGTGTAGAATGTTGGTGTGATTGACATGAGTGGAATGCTTGGGTATCTGGTGTGAGTGTTGTCAGTTGGAAGATGGGCTGAGCAGCTAGCAGGCTGCTCCTGGTGGGGCTCTGTATCTATTATTCTACATGAAATACATCTCAGCAATGTCTACTATGTCCTCTGAACATTTGGGACTAGCTCACTACACTTTGGCGACGCGGATGGGATTTATTCTCCTTCAACGTGCTCTCCAACAGGAATAAAGTTAAAGCTGATGAATATAATAAGTAAGGATGTTGTATAAAGTAACAGAAACTCATGGTAAAGATTATGGATACCCACACCTCGTAGCCTCACCAGTGTCCATCACATCGGACAGCCCCTACTCAAGCGTGCTCTACTCTGTGTTACGTGACCACATTAACAAGAACTGTTCCTTTGAATAAAGTAAGCCACTTACTTTTGATCGTTCTACAATGTAACTCTGTCATATGACGGATGCTGCACACGTTGTGTTTCACATGTACATTTCATCTTCAGCAAACCTGTCAACCTCCTGAAGTGTGCGCTACTAAGGAGGTGCAGCAACCTACTCCTGGAGAGCAGTGGTGTCTGCAACTACAAGTGCAAGGTGTGTTTCCGCTAACTGTGGCATTGACGAACTGGACTCAATGTAAAGATGTGTTTGGTGTTTAGACACACCAGCGATGCCTTACAAGCGCATGGGAAGCGCAAGCACTAGGTAAGAGTAATGTCCTCGTGGCATTGTGTTTAATTGTGTCTGTTTTTCCGGCCAACGTTACAGAATCTGTGTAGTGAGCTCCATTGACGGTGTGACATTTGGTATCTTTCATTGTTGGTGTCCCTTGAACCAATATTGCATCAGTGCCAGTTCACATTGATCACGCGCTCACCTACTTTGTTTGAAAGGCAATTGTTATTATTTCCCAAGACAAACATGATTTATATACTTGTCCTGAAGATGATGCCATGTATCTAAGGTTTCGGCATCGAAACGTCATCGACACATTAGTACCATATGTACCTAAAATGTTCATAAATGCTCTGTACAATGGTACCCTAAAACGCAATCAAGTCTGTTCACTGATTATAAGTATACAGACCGCCTTGTTCGCTCTTGCCTGAATTTTGTTGTTTTGTCTTGTTCACTGTGGGTCACGGGCCGTGCCCTCTCGACATTACTTTAAGATTCATTTCCAATTGTGTATATTTTTCAAATAAATTCCTGTCCGGCTGGACAAAGGACATACTAACTATCTAGTGTATGTCTATTCTTACCCTTATCTCTCAAGTACTAGGGTCCACTGTTTTTTGTAAAAAGTTAACGCCCAAGGTCCCTAGTGTATTACCTTCGGGTTCCCTTGTCTCCCAATAACAGCAATGTGGAGGACGGCCCGCACCAGCTGCTGTATGGGGGACTTGCCGTGACCGCCTGGTACCACGGAGGGTGCCTGGTACCCCCCCCCGCTCCCCCCCCCCCCCCGGGGACCGGAGGATACACGAGCGGTGGCGGGGGCTCGACTAAAATCTGGGAGCTGCCAGGAGAGCGAGCGCTGGTCGGCCCTGCACTGGTGAGTGGGGCGCGGCGGAGACAGGGACTGCGGGCCGCGGAGGCGGACGCGAGGTCCTGGGAACACTGCTGCCTGTGAGCCGGAGCATGGGCGGCGACGGACGGCCTGGGACTAATGCCGGCACCTTGATCATTGTAAGCACAAGGGGACAAAGCGTGCCCCGTGCTTGCATGCCCTCACAAGCTCAAATAAGACGGACATTTCGATTGCTTTAGAACACAAAAGATGTGCATCTCACAGTTTTTTAAATGTTTGACACCTTGAAAACGGCAAGTGAGGGCTCGAGTATTGGTACCTGGGACGAGGGAGCCAAAGGAGCAGTGGCCTAGCCCGGAAGCGCCTGGGAGCAAATTCTGGAGGTGGTTGGTTGAACTGCGAGGCCTGAAAGCGGCTCACCTTCCGCGCGGAAAGGAACGCAAGCCCTGCATGAGCCCGTGAGCTTGGGGCGCTTCTGGAGGGCATTGAACATATTTTTGAAGCTGGTGATGATAAATGAATCTGCCTGGACTTGGGCCGGTACTGCCATAATAGCCTGGAATTGACAGTGGACCGCGTTCCTGTGCGCTTACGGCTGGCAGGGTAGGATGCGACCCTATGAGTAGTCACATGCTGGATTGATCAGTACAACTGGTCTCACTCAGCTGTGACCCACACTGCTGGTGCAATTACCACGCAGAGCTATCTGGCAGTGTAGAACTAGCAGTTATCGGCGGCGGAACCTTGAGCCTCTAGCAGGAAGGAAGATTAAGGCCCTCTTGCAGGTGCGCTGCGCCTTTGGCCGGTTACCAGATAGAGGGAGGTCTGGCGCTTCAGACCCTGCAAGCTTGTAATGGAGGTCTCTAGCATGGGCTAACCAAGAGGGAAGAAGGATGGTGCGCAACATCTCTCAGACACTGAGTCCCCGTCTCAAGCAGAACAAGATACAAGTGAACCCCCGCAGGACTCTGGGCAACAGCAACAAGTGGATAGGATCTTGGCGGCCATCGCAGACTCTCATATTGCCCTGCAGCAGGATATCACGCAGGTGGCGACGGGCCTTGGCCTCCTGCGGGCAGACCACTCTAAGTTCACGGACAGGGTGAAGCATGTAGAAGGGGTAGTCCAGGAGGTGGCACTTGCACAAGCTGCGCTGGCTGCGACAGTGACAAATGCCTTAGATCGGATTGCAGCGCTGGAGAGGCGAGCCGAGGATGCTGAAGGTAGAAACAGATGAAATAACATTTGCATGGTAGTACTACCTGAAAAAGCGGAGGGACCAGACATGGTGTGCTACTTGGAGGACTGGTTGAGAACGGTGGTGGCTCGTGAAGGTTTGTCACCTTTTTACACTCTGGTACATGCACACTGTGTCCCCGGGAAGCCGCCGCAGCAGGGGCGCCCCCCCCCCCCCCCCGACCGGTGGTGGCACGCCTGTTGCATTTCAGAGACAGAGACTTGCTGCTCCAGAGGGCCCGCACTGATGGCACATTTCATGTGGGAAATAGTAAGGTCACTCTGTTCCCAGACTATACCTTTGAGACTCAGCGGCGTCGAGCGTCCTTTCAGTCAGTCAAAAAGGAACTGCGAGCAGAAGGTCTCCAGTACTCCTTGTTGTTTCCTGCTAAACTCCGAATAATCCTGGATGGGAGAACTTGCTTTCATGAAACGCCAGAAGATGCGTGGTCATGGCTGGAATCTTATCGCACTGGTAAAGATGGTCCGGAACGGCAGACCCAGGAACCTACCGAAAACCCTCGGCTCCGTAAGTCGCAACTGATACGGCATCGACACTGGGGACTGCAGCAGCCGTCCACTTCACAGACATAAGTGGAGCGCAGAGGAGCGCTGGAAGCGGTGTAGGCTATCTCTGGTGACTAGTCGGCGACTCCTCTGCAGGGTTCAGATTCGGAGATGGACAAGGAGCACTCGGATGCTGACTCATCGGGGTCCAATAGTATACACTTGCCGCTGGTCACACCGGGAACGGCGGATGGGCTGCTGGATGAGTAACATTTACATTCTATGAGGGAGTGGAGTTCCTTGGTGTAAATAGGAATGGACAGGCAGACATTGTTGCGGATCTAATGTGTCGCTGTCTAGGACGGCAGATGGGTGGGGCTCTGAGCCTGGCTCAAATTTGACATACCTGGTTACTGATTAATGTGCTAAGGGATACTGGTAACAAACAGAGGGGGGCTTGGAAATGTCAAGTTCCTATGGGGTTTCGGGGCGATAAATGGGTGTTGCTTTAACTGATTGTTGTTTGATTGCTAGGATCTATCAAGCCAACACCGGATGGTTCCCAGTTAGTACGCCTTTAGTACCTTTTGGGGTAATTGTCGGCTTAGTTTAGATGGGATTCACTATGTTAGTGCCTGTTCTAGGGGGGAGGGCGATGTAGAGGGTGGGTTGGGATTGTTGGGGCAGGGGGTTATCTTCTTTGGGCAATGGTACTCACCGGCATGTCTAGGGAGGAGCAGGGAATTCTTGTCCTTCGTACAACTGAACGATGGGCCCATTACCTGATGTAAAGTGTGTGACTTGGAATGTACTGGTGATACACTCTATGCAACAAAGATATAAAGTTCACTCATATCTAGCACGCAGGGGCGGGCAGATAGCATTTCTACAGGAAATACAACTGACTAAGACTGAGGGGATAGCATTACAGCGCAGATGGCGAGGGCATCTCTATTCTACTACCTATTCGGCTTTCGCAAGGGGGGTACTGATTTGGATCAGGGCCAGGGTCCCCTTCCAGATGACGGACCAGTTGATAGACCCTGAGGGCTGCTATGTGGCTGTGACGGGACGCCTTCATGGGAGAGATGTGACCCTCTGCAGCGTTTAGGCCCCTAATGTGGAGCAGGCGACTTTCTTTGCCCACATGTCCGATACCCTGGCAGTTTATTTCACGAACCCGGTACTTTTAGGTGGAGACTTCAACTCCATTGCAGATGTGACCATGGATAGGTCCCACCCCCGTTTCCTACTGCCCCAATTCATAAATTGTCAAAGATTAGAGCCCAGTGGCAAGATAGCTGGGGACTTATTGATGTACGGCATGCGCAGCACCTGGGTGAACGAGAATACTCCTACTTCTCGGCTATGCATGATTTGCAAGTGAGACTTGATGCGGTTTTGTGTAGCGCTGGCCTTGCTACTATGGAAGCTAATAGCAAATATTTATCACGTACCATCTCGGACCATAATCCGATGCTGGTGAGCTTCTGCTGGGCCTTAGAGCGCCCAGCGGTTCAGTCCTGGCGATTGCGACCGGAGTTGCTGGAAGTCCCGGTCTTCCGCGCTGAACTGCAGACCGGAATAGAGCGGTATTTTAGTGACATCGAGGGCACGGCTACAACGACCGCTGTGGAATGGGAGGCTTTCAAAGTGGTGACCCGTGGATTTTGCATAGCTAAATGGGTGGGAGTGCGGAAGATGCTGCTGCAGGAAGTAGACACTGCAGAGGAGAATCTAAGGAGGGCCGAGCGGGCCCCCTCAACTGACACTGGGACGCGGGAGATGGTCCTGAACGTGAAGGAAGCAGTGGCAGTGGTCATGGAGCGCTTCCGATGCTTTGACCACAGGGCTCACTTGGCCCGCGCGCACGCTGAAAGGGACAAGGTGGGTACTTTGCTGGCATGGCTGGCTAACCCCCTTCTTAAATGTGCTCCCATATTGGTTTTGACTTCTTCATCGGGACAACTGGAGTACACCCAACTTCAAATAAATACCAGTTTTTGTGATTATTACGCTAACTTATATGATAGCCAGTTACAGGCCAGAGAGGCAGACATGCAGGCTTTCCTGCCCACCGTAGATGCAGAGCAGGCAAACGCTCTCGGCCGGGATATTACGTTTGATGAAGTCAGATGCGCTATTAAACAGCTGGCACGTAACAAAACTCCGGGAATTGATGGCCTACCCATCAAGTTTTATTCGGCTTATGTTGATATTCTTGCCCCTAGGTGGTTGGGTGTGCTGCCGTCCTCGGCTAGAGAAGCCATCATCATTCCTCTGCTTAAACCGGGAAAGGCCCAGAGGGACCCTTCTGCGTACCGACCCTTATCCATGCTCAACACAGACTATAAAATTCTGAGTCGTATTCTGGCCACTCGTCTCCTCCCGCACATGGTACTCCTGGTCCACCATGATCAGGCTGGCTTAATTCCTACTTGCAATACCGCCGGTAGTATACGCAGGCTGATACGCATACTGAATGGAGACCACAGAGAGGACTGTCAAGCGGTGGGCCTCTCGGTGGACATTGCAAAAGCGTTTGATAGCTTGGAGTGGCCCTACTTGTTTTTTGTTATGAGAGCCTTCGGGCTTGGAGAGGGATATGTCCGCTAGACCGAAATATTATATTCATCGGTGAGCGCCAGGGTGAAAGTAGGAGCGTTCATCTCCTCCTCATATCCGGTGGGGCGCGGCACTCGGCAGGGCTACCCGCTCTCCCCATTATTATTTGCACTTGCCATAGAGCCACTGGCAGTCCGCCCCAGAGCATTTCAGGGCCTGCGACTCTGCGTTTGGATGCATTTTATCTCTTTATATGCGGACGACCTCTTGATGTTTTTAAAGGACGCCGGGATGCATTGGAGGGAGCGCAAGCTCTCCTTCGCAGGTTCGGAGACATCTCTGGTTTAAGAGTCAACTGGGCAAAAACTTGCGTTTTCCCGGTGGCTCAGGCATGCGACCCGCCTACGCCAGTGCTCGATATCATGTGGGTGTACCGTTGCCTCCCTTAGTCAGGGACGCATATTTATCATACCAGGATGATTTACTCGAAGATAATATTGGGCGGACAATGAGAGGCCTTAAGGGCAGCATGCAGTTTTGGGAAACTTACCATTGTCGGTGGCAGGCCGCGTGGCTCTGTTGAAAATGGTGGCATCCCCCGGCTACTTTATTTTTTCCGCACATTGCCGGTGTGCATACCCCCCGCCCTGTTCCGGCAGCTCCGTTCCATGGTGAGAAGCTTTATCTGGGGGAGCGGGAGGCAAAGGGTGGCGTTGGACACGCTCATGCGTTCAAGAGCTGAGGGGGGACTTGCTGTTCCTGATTTCGAAATATACTAACTGGCCGCACAGTTCCAGGTCCTTACCCATGCGGTAGCACAAGAATTTAGGAGACCCCCACGGGACTACGAGCCATACGTGCCACGACATGTGCTGTCATTTGTGGTACTACAACAAAAGTTGCATGCTGACTCGATATCCGCTGAGGAACGCACTTTGAGGCTTTGTTGGAAGCGGTACCACAACAGGGTGGTGGGTGCAGCGCCCTTACGCCCCGGAGATACCGTTGGGCATGTGCACAGCATTTCCGCATGGCGGAGACTGGTCGGCCCTTGTGGAATGGAAGTCTCTTGGGCTGCAGGTGTGGGAGACTTGTACGGAGATGGTGTCTTGTTGCCCTATGATGTGCTTCAGAAGAGCTTTGGGCTTCCGCGGGGTCACTACTTAATCCATACAGCCCGAGTTGTGGCCATCCAAAAATACTGGGGCACGGGCCTGCTAGAGCCACCGGTGAATGCAGCATGCCAGTAAGTAGTGATATTTACAAAAAGGGGTGGTGAGGGACAGAGTCTCTGAATTAAGCAGAAAGCTCTCACCCAGTCATATAGCCAGGTTCTGAGCTGGGATGGGGCAGTGAGATAAATAACGGTGATGGATCAAGCCCTGATCTTTGGACTGGGTAAGAGTGGTCTGTTTAACTCAGACACTCTGTTCATCACCACCCCCTTTTCTAAAAAGTAAGTAGTGATGGCACTTATAAGGCCGTCACCTGCTTATATAGACAAATGCTTGAGGAGGGGTTGTTACCGCTGCAGAGACTACGCTCCCACTGGGAGGATGATATGAATAAGGAAATACCTGACTCCACCTGGACGCAAATAGTTAAGAGGGCATGGAAGGGCACTAGGAACGCCAGATTCCAACTAGTTCATTACTTCATATTGCACAGGGCATACCTCACCCCAGCGAAGATAAACCAGTATTTTCATATCGATTCCCCCTCTGCAGGTTGAGGGACGGGGCCTCTTACACATGTTATGGGATTGTCCACAACTGGGTACCTACTGGGATGACATAATTACATTACTGTGTAATTTAACAGAGCAACAGATTAATCTTGACAAAAGAATCTGCCTATTACATTGGTTTCCCAACACTAGTATAACAAAATTGAAGAATAAATTCCTGGATTTGGGGTTGGTGCTTGTCAAAAGAGAGATTATGTCCCATTGGAAGGCTGTGAGAGGGCCCAGTTTCACCAGGTGGAGGGCTGCGCAGCTTACGTGGGTGGGGAGCGAGAGTATAGTTCGCCTACAGCAGGCCCAGAGATCCCACAATGATAGGGCACTGGAGGCGGCGCGAGCATGGTAGACCCTGGTCACAGAGTTGAGGACAACAGATACAGACTCTGACTTGGAATTTAGTGTACCTATTGGGGATGGTGATTCGTAATGTGACTGTCCTTAAGCAAAGTATGGAAGCACATGGTGGTGTTTTTCCCATCCTTTTTTGTTTTTCTACCCCCCCCCTACTATAGTCACAATATTTCATATTACTGTATGTTTGGTGCCATGTCATGTTCAATTATCATTACCTATCATTCTGTTAGAATTTACTGTTCTAATCGACACGCCGGTGAGAGTGGGTTGGAGGCGGTGGGCTCTGAGGGAGGGCAGTACAAGTTGACCTATTTGTGACAATGCCTTGCATCGCATGTGTGCAGGTTTGGCACGGGGGACTGGTGCCAATATGGAACTATTCGCAGATTCAGCAGTTTGATAACAACTGGGTTTTATTTACTCCGATATTCTGCTTTGAATGTAGCATCATATGTAGTAGTTTATCACACGTGCATTCGCAAGACGATCTTATATAGAGTTGATTGGTTAACTTGTTTGTCAGTAGTATATGGAAACCAATAAAAATATTTTTAAAAAATAAAAGGAGGTACGCAGGAAAAACGAGTGAAAAGTCATTACACACAAAATGTTTAGTGAGGCTGAACGTCATGAGACCGCAATGGACATCTTTAAAAACAGAACAACTACTCAAATGGGG
The DNA here is from genome assembly GCF_964263255.1 of Lissotriton vulgaris. Taxonomy (NCBI): domain Eukaryota; kingdom Metazoa; phylum Chordata; class Amphibia; order Caudata; family Salamandridae; genus Lissotriton; species Lissotriton vulgaris. The sequence continues at coordinate 30,655,323 of NC_141687.1, read as the reverse complement.
AATGTGGGGACTGCAAATAATGCAGGACAAGAAGATCTAAGGAGCAAGTTTGCAAAACTGGAGAGACTATATGAGAGAGAGATAAGGAAATGGTGGGAGGTGACTTTGTTGCAACATTAAATTGACATCAATAGGGCACTAAGGGGACTAAGGATCTACACAGTCCCTGCCTATGGGAATCCTGATCCAAAGTTCCTGGACGAATGGGCAGAGTATACAGCAAACTCATCGAGAGAAATGCTTGCTATCCTTGTTAAATTCGCTTGGAGGGATCGTGAAAAGGCGCTCCAGGACATTGGTGAATTGGAAAAAGAGATAGCGAGCAACCAGGATAAGACAAAGCACGATGAACTGAAAGAAAATATGGTAAAAAGGCACAAGAACTATGAGCTGAAGATTAAACAATGAATGCAAGAGAAGTTTGACTGTGATGACAGAGATTACAAGCAATGCAGAGTACTAACTTTTGCGAGAAAGTATGATGCTCCCTGCTGTGAACTAAGAAGCAGCAGAAATCACACGGTGCTGAATCAGAGAGAAACATCCAAATCTGCAGTTACAGATACTGAGCAATCTGAAGATGAAGGGACAGAGAGTGGCCCTCGAAACAGCACCAACTCCTTTTCACAAGGAGTTCAGTCTAATAAGGCAAACTTAGGGCCAGATGTAGGTAAATGGCATTTACCGATTCGTAAATACCGAATTTTACAGATTCAGTATTTACAAATCGATAAATGCTATGTAGGTATTTTTACCGAATAATTTAACAAATCGGTAATATTCGGTAATTACTGAATCGGTACTTACCGATTCAGTAATTGCCATTGATTCCTATGGGCCTTGAGGCCCGTAGGAACCAATGGCAATTACCGAATCGGTAAATACCGATTCAGTAAAATTAACGAATTGACAAGGGGGACATGGTTCACTTTGACACTCTGTTGCACCCCTGATTCAGGCTTGTGTGGCATGTGACACAGGAATTCGCTATTTACCATCAAATAGTATTTGAGTATTTGATGGTAAATAACAAATTCTTAAGGGCCTGTGGCACTGTTTTGACTGTTTTCAGTGCCACCTATATCCAGCTTTACCAATTCGGTAAATTTACCGATTCGGTATTTTACGGAATCAGTAAATTTACAGAATCGTTAAAATTAGGGCCCCCTACATCTCAAGAACCAAATACCAGTCGGTAACGGCCGAAATCGGCCGTTACCGACCAATATTTGGCCACCTACATCTGGCCCTTAGCTCCGGGAGGAAAAGGTAAACCACCAGAACAGAGAAAAAACGAATCATGAGAAGAGGCGGGCGGGAACGACAACCAAAGTGTAACAACCTGCTCAACAAGAACCAAGCGGGGGCGAAGTATTGTCAGTTACTGAAAACTTGAGGATTATAAATCTGACACCATGGATCCTAACGAAAGCAGAGGAACAAGTATTAAAGCTATGACTAAGCTTCGGCCCAGTAATGTTTTTAAAAAATTTTTTTTATAATTTTTTATTTTCAGAAATATTGCAATGGTGAATCATACACTTTGCATTCCAACAAAATAGAATTTTACAGTACATATGAGCACAATCATAAAGAACCAAGCCAATACCCATCATCTTCACAATGTCACGACCCCTGTCCCCCTTACAATTTAAAAACACAGCATTAGTCCTCCAAATCTGAATTGTCTTCATTTTGCTCCGGAGGAGGTTCGCATATATCCCCTCTAAAAGTATTCCATGCACCGCAGATTTTATTCCATTTTTGAGGGCATCCTCGATTAATAAATACCGTTCGTTCAGCAAACATAGCCGCATCCATATTTCTTCCCCACGCCGTAAGTGTCTGTACCGCCACAGCCCCCCACCTCTGAGCTATATTTCGCTTCGCGACCATGATCCCTAGCGTGGCCCAGTTCTGCGTCTGACGCGTTAGATCGTTTGGTTCCCACACATTAAGCAAACATCGTTTGGGTTCCGTCATCAGTGATACCCCGTTGACTGGGATATGGGTCTCATCACTAGGTGTGAGCGGGAAATCCTTTACGCTCGCGGATTTTGCGGATTTTTGGGAAATCCGCAATCCGCGAATTTTACGGATTTCCCGCAAAATCCGCAAAAAAAAATCCGCGAACGTAACGGGTTCAAAAGTTGAACCCCCACTCATGCAACTATTTTACAATGGCGCCAGCAAGCTGCCAGCGCCGTTGTAAAATTGTTACAAAGTTAGCTTGCACAGGAACCACTAGATAAAACGAAGCAGGTGCTGCTTTATTTTATCTAAGTGCTTCCTGTGCAAGCTAACTTTGTAACTATTTTACAACGGCGCTGGCAGCTTGCTGGCGCCATTGTAAAATAGTTGCATGGCTGGGCACAGGTCTGCAGCTCACTCAAGGGACCCCTGCGCCCTTCGGGGCGATTGCATAGTAACACACACATGGTCGCTCGAACTGGTTGATGCTCAAATTCAGTGACTCATTCATTAGCCCAAGAACAATTGTGAGCGTCGTCGAGGCTGGACAGGTGTGCCTTCTTCCCAAATCTACCGTGGAAAATCTGCTGTGATGCTGGATAGGCTCTGACCTTTTATTCACACAAGAGGCACATACCCTACTGGGCACATTGTGTTCGCACGGGTTTCTGCAAGTTCGCACGCGTTTTGTACAATTTCGCAATTTGCGAAATTGTACAAAACCCTCACGAATTTGCAGAAACCCGTGCGAACATAAAAAAAAATAATCCGCAAATTCGTGGGAATTCGCCAATTTTGCGGATTGCGAGTTCGCAAATCCGCAAAATTCACGAACGCGAGATTCGCAAAATTCGCCCATACTTACTCATCACTCGAATCCAATATTCCCTAAATTTGGGACAATCCCATAGTGTGTGTATAAATGTTCCCACATCCCCGCATCCCCGTAGACAGAAGGGGTGTATCGCCCAACCTATCCTGTGCAATGTGTGCCTCGTGTAGTAACATCTGTGTAGGATACGGAGCTGTACCAGTCGGAGCCGTGAGGGTATACCCACCTCTCTTGGGGAGGCTAATGCCTCTTGCCAGTCCAAATCCTCGAAGTCTCCCAGCTCTCTCGACCATTTGTCTCTCAGGGGTCTTGTCGGGTCAGGCAAGTTGCTAACTAGCTTGCGGTATGTTAGTGACGTGGCTTTTTTAGGCATATGCTCTGTCAATAACCTGTCTTCCATGGGGGACGCTTCGGGGACCTCTTTGCCTGGAGGGAGCGCCAACATCAGTGCAGGCCTGATCTGCGTGGATCTGTAGAGTTCCGTCTGCACCAGTGAATATTGCTGCTGAAGGCGCACAAATGTGACTATCTCCCCCTTGTGCCACATGTCCCCTACCGTGGAAATATCGATGTCATCCCATCTATTGAAGCCCTTACTGTTCCTAAGTCTACCCAATTTGTTTATATCCCATAGTGGTGTGAGCTGGGTCAAAGTACCTCGCCAACCTAGTTTAGCTTGGGCGGAGTGCCATATGGCCACAGTGTGTTTCAGTAGTCCAATAAATGCACCTGTCAGTATTTTATCATAGAGAGGGGAGAGTAAGCCTCTCATGCCTAATTGTTCTCTGTCCGCCCTGAATGCCGGGTCCGACTGCGGGGCATGAAGCCATTGGTGATTACTTTCAATTGTGCGGCACAGTAATAGATCTGAATGGTGGGGTCCACTATCCCTCCATCATACCAGGTTCTCGTCAATTTAGATTGTGCGATATGTGCAGGTTTATTGCCCCATACCAGGCTGGAAACTTGTGCCGCAATGGCACGGAAAAAGGAGAGTGGCACTGGAAACGGTGTATTCTCCAACACATATAGAAAGCGTGGTAGCGACATCATTTTGAAAAGTGCTGCTTTTCCCAACAAGGTCAGCGGCAAAGTACCCCAGTGGTGCAAATTTCTCTTTAGGCGCTCAAGCGACGGCTGCAGGTTTAGCTTCAGGAATTGCACTGAATCAGGTGTTATAGATATGCCTAAGTATTTAAATGTGTCCTCCGCTATCAGAAGTTGGCAGTCCACCGGAAGCTGTGACAGGGGTCCATGCAACACATATAGTACACATTTAGACCAGTTAATGGTATATCCCAATGCCCTCCGAAAGATTTCACAGATATTAAGAAGGGTAAGAATGGAGCGTCTTGGATTAGTCAGATAGAGTAACACATCATCTGCTTATAAGGAAATGCGGTCCTCCCAGTCGCAAGTCCACTTAAGTCCCTTTATCATGGGCTCCCACCGTATCCGAGCTACTAGCGGCTCCAGCACTAGGGCGAAGAGCAGCGGGGACAGTGGACAACGCTGGCGTGTTCCTTGCGATAAAGGAAATTCCTCAGACATATGGCCATTAGCAGTGACAAGTGCCATGGGTCCGGAATATAAAAGTCCTATCCATGCACAGAACTTTGGCCCAAAGCCCAAGTGGCGCAGCACTGCGAACATGAAGGGCCATTCAACCATATCAAATGCCATCTGTGCGTCCAAGGACAGCACTACTGCCGGTTCTTGTAGATGGACTGCGCGGGCCATGACGCCGTGAAGTCGCCTCAAATTCAGAGCTGTACTTCTACCCGGCATGTAGCCGGACTGGTCTGGATGTATGATTGTTAACAAGTGGGGCGTTAGACTAGCTGCTAAAAGTTTAGCAAGGATCTTAGCCTCCGCATTCAGTAATGTTATAGGGCAGTAGGAGGTACATTTATCGCCTGGCTTCCCGGGTTTTGGGATCGCCACTATGGTTGCCACGCGCTGGTCCAGTGGGAGTTCGCCCGTCTGTAGACTGTCTGTGTACATGTTAAGTAAATGCAGGGCAATGGTTTCAATCGTTTTTTTGTAAAGTTCTATAGGTATACCGTTCGGCCCCACTGCTTTACCGGACTGGAGTGCCCCAATTGCCGCCTGTAGCTCCTCCACTGTCAAATCCGCCTCCAGTTCCTTGACTGCATCTGGGGCAAGCCTGGGCATATCCAGATCTTGCACATAAGTTAGTGCGTCCTCTATTGTCATGGTGTTAGTCGACGTATAAACTGTTTGAAAATGACTGGCTAGTGCTTGCACTATCTCTCAAGGGTCCGATATTACCTGGGTGTCATCAGTACGTAGTTGTGTCACCCATTTGTTCCCTTTATCCCTCTTGTCCAGCCAAGCCAGCAATTTGCCCGCTTTGTCACCCACATCATAGATCTTGTGTCGTGTGGCTTCTATCTGTTGTATGGTCAGTTCTGTTAGATACGCTTGATGTCGGTTCTGCGCTAGACGTAGGGCGTGTGACGTAGCAGTGGTGGGGTCTGTGGCATGTTGGGTGTCTGCTGCCTGCAACTCTCGTTCTAGCGAGTACAGCTCAAGTTGTGTCTCACACTTATGTGCCAGAATGGAGTCGATTGCCTGACCTCAGAGAATAGTTTTATATGCCTCCTATAGGATGGCCGGGGAGTCCACCGAGGTAGCGTTCTCTCAGAAGTATAGGTTTGTCGCTGTCACAATTGCCTTACGGACCTTAGGGATTTGCAAATAGCCAGGGCGTATTGTGTACATGCGGCGTCTCTTATGTTGATGATGGGTGTAGCTCAAAAATATGGGGGAGTGGTCCGAAATACCTCTGGGTTTTGTTTCCTGAGTATCAATGTTATTAAGGCTGCCCACTGAACCTATGAAGTAAGCAATTCTTGTTAAGATATTATGTACCCCGAGTGATATGTGTATTGCTGCCCTGTCGGGTGCCTTTTATTATTATCGGAAATTGTTTCCGTATCAATATCCCCACACCTCTGGACCCGGTTGAGAACTCCGAATGAGTCACCATCCTATATCCCCATCTATCCAGAGCCTTGCTCGCATTGCTGGTGAGGTGAGTTTCTTGTAACAACACTGTAGGAGAGTAGGGTCTGCAATCCTATGGTCACCCCAGATTTTTGCTTTTTGCTTCACTGGTTTACGACTTTCCATGGCTGTGGGCCTGCTAATCAGACCCACAGCCTAGCTGTGCTCTCTCTAAACTGACATCCATGTACTTTGGGTGCATTTACCAATTGGTATTGGGTCACTCTTGTAAGTCCTTGTACAGTGTACCATAGGTACCCAAGGCATAAGTGAACCCAAGGCCTACCAGGGGCTGCAGCATGTATTATGCCACCTCTGGCTGGCCATCCAAATCTGACACAACTGGCTGATCAATCAGCTGGGGCAAGGTGGTGTAATCACCCTTTGCTAAAATGGACACATATACTCCTATAAGTCACTCCTATGGCAGGCCTTAACAATCCTGGAGGCAGAGTGCTTGGAATTATGTGAGATAGTGCTCTGGCATGAGCTGAGCCTGTCTGCAGCTTTCAGAACCAAGTCCTTTAGCTGTTCCCATGGTAACGCTATACCATATACTCTTAAGTGCATTATAATCTCGCGGTTATTGCTAACTTTGGCATATCATTATCAAAACATGTCGAGTAAGGTGTCATACAAATTGAAATACTACCCCCTCGCCAGTTCTGGCGACTGGGGTAGCATTCCACCATTCTAGAGGGACACGACATGTATGTAACTGTGAACCCCGGTTAAAGTTAACTCGAGCCTCAGCATCACAAAATGGATGCTGCCACCACAGACACAAGTCTGACTTCCTGCTGCTGGGAGTCCTTCCAGCGAGAGAGGCTTGGACAAAGGGTTTCCTGCCTTGGGAGGTGCTAGCACCACCCCAGACAGGATTTTGTGCATTAGGTAGGACAGGCCTGAAAGGAATGAGACATGCCTGGGGCACACAAGGTGCCCTGTGCATACACTGGGTCAAACCAGTTTCTGGGGCACTCCAGCCCGAGCTCTGGGGCGAAACCGGACAAAGGATAGGGGGGTAACCACCCCCCTTCCTGGTCCCACCCATAGGAGTGACCTAGTCATAGTACAGCCACCTTTAGGAGAATAAAGGTAGGAGCTGGTCCCATTCCAAATTAGATTAATCCTGATTTGAAACTCTACAAGAAGAAACTCTGGACTTCGACGTTCTGCTCCACAGAAGACTGAAGAAATCTCTCTTGTGGTCAAGGAGTGAACACCCTGCACAAGCAGGCACCATCAAGCTTTCCAGCAGTTCACTTTGTCGTCCTTCCTGCCTGGAACCAGACTTCAGAGCCCAACGAGATCCGGACTTCCAGACCTCTCCGACCTCTACCTACATCTGCAGCTCAGCTGAGATCCGTGGGTGCAACGAGACATGTGGGACCTGCCCTCTTGGAGAAACTGCACTTCGCTTCCAGCACAACATCAGAGGCATCCTCGACGAAGTGCTTTGGGGATTGAGAAGCCCCAGCCCCTAGCAGCTCCTGCACAGAAGATCAGCCCTCCACGAGATCTGCGTGTGGACCTTTTGCTTGATTGCTGCTCGACGCGTTGTCTGGTCACTTGCCGGCTGGCTAGTGGCCTCCTAGACAACGATCCTTGAAATCCACACCTATGGTCTGGTTGCTTCAGACTGGTCCCTGCTTCCCGGCAAAGGAGAAGCACCCCGGACCCTCCTGGTCCGCACCAGACGCCTTTTCCACTCACCATGTCGGTTGCCTTTGCCAAGGCCTGTTGACGCCGAATCCGGATCCAACACTGCCGACAGCGAGAGCCTGCGTGGGACAGCTCGTACCTCCATCCTGGTCGTCCAAGACACCACCTGGTCCACGTGGCTGCAGAGTCAAGTGTCCACTCTTCACCTGATCACGACGACATCATCTGGTTCCTTCCTGGTTCCACTCCAGTCACTGGCTAGTGACTGTGAACATTGTCCCCTCTGCTTTCAGGTATTCATCTTCCTTGATCCACCCGTGGATCACTCCGGACATCTTCCTTCTGGCAGCGTGCAGCATCTTTTTTTCCAGGCTCCATAGACTTCAACGCGGAAACCCGACACACTTTCACCTATGCACCCGCAGCCAGTGGGTGAGGTAACAAGAGCATTTCGGTGCTCAAGGGTAGATTGACTCGCCTAGTGTCCAGATTTCCAGTCGTTTTAGTCCTAGCTAGTCAGAACGGTCTAATTCTTACCTTTTCGTAATTTGTACTGTCCATTGACTTTGTTACGCATCTGGCGTGTGAGTTCACACTCTGCACACGCGTCCCGTGGGCCTCCTATTACTTACCTCAGGTTAGGATAGTGTAGTCCCAGCGATCCTACAGCCTCTGGAAAGCTCCATTCCTTCTATCGATTTCCTTATACCATTTACTTAGTATATGGTTTGCCATGCCTCTAGGGCACCATTGTAATTTGTGCAACTTAACACATTTTTCTTAAGAGTCTTGTCATGTGCGAACAGTACAGGTTGATGTTCAGAGACACCCAGAAAACTCAGTCTCAGGATTGGACTGACTTTGTTGATTGTGCCACTAAGGCTTTGGAAGGCTGGTTACTGGGAAGTAAAGTTACTGATTACACAGGATTGTATAATCTAATTATGAGAGAGCAAATCTTAAATAATTGTCAGAACCAGTTATTGCATCAGCACTTGATTGACTCAGATCTGACCTCTTCCCAAGAATTGGGAAAGAAGGCAGACAGATGGGTCAGGACAAGGGTCAAGCAGCAGAACCAGAACCAGGTTGGTGGCCAGAAGAAAGCAGACCAAAAGGGTAACCAGAATCAGCAAAATGACTAGAAATCTTCAACAGGGCCCCAACAATCTAAGGAGGGTGGGTCCCAAAATTCCCAGAAGAAGAAGACTGAAGGCCCAAGAAAACCATGGTGCCAATACTGTGAAAGTAAGACTCACTGGCTTATTGAGTGCACCAAGAAAGGCACAGCTCCTACCACTACTGTCCCTAAGGCACCTGCACCCCCTAGTACAGTTAGTAGTGGTAGTGCACCCCCCAAGGCTATAGTTGGGTTAACCCTGGGAACTGAGGTGGGTTCTGACTTAGTCAGAATACCTACTCAGGCTGTTCTTGTTTGTACTGGGGACATGGATATGACCTCTACTGTAAGTCCCAGTACTCTGGGCAAATACAGACAAACGCCTTTAATCAATGGAAAAATGGCTCAGGCCTACGGGAACACTTGTGCCAGTGTCACTATGGTGACACCAAACTTTGTGGACCCTGATCAGGTAATACTAGGTTCAGACTACCTAGTGACCAATGCTAGCAATGTCACTACCAATCACAGTATGGCAGTTGTTAACTTCTCCTGGGGAGGGGTAACTGGCCTCAAAAGGGTTGTAGTTAGTTCAGACCTCCCAATGGACTGTCTTTTGGGCAATGATTTGGAATCCTCCTTATGGTCAGATGTGGAGTATAGAACTCATGTGGAAATGTTAGGTTTGTCAGCACATGTCCTTGCTGTGACCAGGTCACAGGCCAAGAAATACCCAGCTGAACAAGTGCTGGATCCTGGAACAGTGGACCAGACACTACCCAAGAGAAAGAGCAGTAGGGTTAAGGCAGTGCCTTCCCCCCTGCCTCAAGGTGAGGATCAGCCCTCTCAGGAGGCTGACCCAAATACCCCAGAAGGAACTGTCCTAGAAGAGCTTGAACCTGAACAGGTTGAGTTTCTTGGGACAGGGGGACCTTCCAGGGCAAACTTGAGGCAGGCACAGTTAGACTGTTCCTCTCTTGAACCCCTCAGCCAGCAGGCTGTTGCTGAGGCTGCAGGGAATTCTACAGGTACCCACAAGGTGTACTGGGATGATGGACTCCTATACTCTGAGGCAAGAGACCCCAAGCTTGTACCAGGAGGCTGGTCATCCCCTTGTCTCTGAGAGGTTTCCTTCTTACCTTAGCCCATGAGATTCCCCTTGCAGGTCACTTAGGCCAGAACAAGACTTGGGAAAGACTGGTCCCACACTTTCACTGGCCTCATATGTCTGAAGACACAAAAGAGTTTTGTCGCTCATGTGTCACCTATCAAGCCAGTGGCAAATCAGGTGGCACAACAAAGGCCCCCCCTTATTCCACTACCTGTGGTGGGGGTACCCTTTGAAAGAGTGGGGATTGAGATTGTTGGACCAATGGACCCCCCAACAGCATCTGGGCACAGATTTATACTGGTGGTAGTGGATCATGCCACCAGGTATCCAGAAGCTATTCCCCTTAGGACCACTACAGCTCCTGTTGTGGCCAGGGCCCTACTTGGAGCTTTCTCCAGAGTGGGGTTTCCTAAGGAGGTTGTCTCTGACAGAGGTGCAAACTTCAAGTCAGGATACTTGACTGCAATGTGGAAGGAGTGTGGGGTGAATTACAAGTTCACCACCCCCTATCATCCACAGTGCAATGGGCTTGTGGAGAGGTACAACAAGACCCTAAAAGGGATGATAAAAGGGTTGCCTGAAAAGCTTAGGCGAAGATGGGACATCCTTTTACCCTGCCTTCTGTTTGCTTACACAGAGGTCCCACAGAAGGGGGTTGGTTACAGCCCCTTTGAGCTTCTATTTGGGCATCCTGTAAGAGGACCCCTATGTCTTGTGAAGGAAGGATGGGAGTTACCTCCCAAAAAGCCTAAACTTGACATAGTGGACTATGTACTTGGTCTCCGCTCCAGGATGGCAGAGTACATGGAAAAGGCATCCAAAAACCTTGAGGCCAGCCAAGAACTTTAAAAAGCTTGGCATGACCAAAAGGTTTACCAGCCTGGACAGAAGGTGTGGGTGTTGGAGCTGGTGGCCCCAACAGCTCTCCAACAGCTCTCCAAGACAAATGGTCTGGACCCCATACCATCATTGAACAGAAGGGAGAGGTCACCTACCTGGTGGACCTTGGAACTCCCAGGAGCCCTCACAGACTACTTCATGTGAACAGTCTCAAGGCATTTGTTGACAGGGAGGACATCTGCTTGCTCATGGCCACAGATGAGGAACAGGAGGAAGAGAGTGACCCTCTCCCAGACCTGCTCACTCAGACCCTGATGAAGGATCAGTAGATGGTGTGGTCTTTTCTGACAGCCTCTCTGAGCATCAGCAAAAGGATTGCAAACAGGTTCTTCAATCCTTTAGACAAATGTTCTCTCTGACACCCAGTCAGACAAACTGGTGCACCCATGAGGTGGACACTGGTGACAGTATGCCTATAAAGAGTAAAATCTACAGGCAATCTGACCACGTCAGGGACTGCATAAAGAAAGAAGTACAAAAAATGTTGGAATTGGGAGTCATTGAACCCTCAGAGAGCCCTTGGGCTAGTCCTGTAGTTCTAGTTAAGCATGGGCTGAAAATTAGTTCCGCTCGCGGAATTCGCGGATATTCCGCGATTTCGTGATCCGTGAATCTCGTGAAATCGCGGTAAAACCCACGAATCATCGGGGACGAATTTTCAGCCAAGCACCTACAGGGTTACAGCAGCAGGTGCAAAAGTTGAAGCCAATTTTTTGTAACCTTTTACAAAAGGGTTACAAAGAAATTAACTTCAACTTGGGCACCTGCTGCTGTAAGCCTGTAAGTGCTTCCTGGCACCTCGTTGCCTACTTGCAACTATTCTTTGACCCTGCTCTGACCCTTGAAGCAGGGTCAGAGAATAGTTACAAGTAGGCAATGAGGCGCCTGTCACGAAAATTAAACCTCAACAGGAAGCACTGACAGATATAAAAGCAAGCATTTGCAATGCAATAGGTCTCGCATTAGGAAAGTTTGAGCTATTGGTCTTGTGTTGGTTTTGAAAATAGCTAAAATAATAGCTTTGTCATTTACAATGCCAATAGTTATAACTTTCGGACATGTGACACCTATAGCATTTGCAATACAACATGTTTTGTATTTACGTGACTTAGATGTATTGATGTATTTCCGTACCTGCGCACGTCCTGCCAGAGTGCAGCACTGACCGTTCTTTTTGCTGCCTGTAGCTGCGGACCTTCCGCCTGTCTCCCGCCGCCTGCCGCTTCCACGGACATCGGAGCGGGGCTGCTGAGAGGAGCATGGCGAGGAGCAGACTACATAGTGCATCAGCCCTTGAGGTCCGCCGCGTCACCCGGACAGTGCCAGGAGGCGCTCATAAGCAACACCAGCCCCGCCTCGCGGGACGCCGGGGAAGCCAGGGCCAAGGGCGGGCCCGTTCTAGCCCATTCCAGACTGTTCTAGGCTGGGCTGGGCCACCCCCCTTGGCGATTGTGCCTGGTGAACCACTCTCCGACCATCAGGTACATTAATTAATTAATTCCTACCTGTTCTACCCAGTAGTACTACCACAACCTACCGTGCTAAGTCCTAGGTTCAATCTACCATGACACGGGGAGCAGAAGTAAGACGGCCTTGAACAACGCCCTGATCACCGGCCCTATAGACCAATTTATTTCAAGAACAAATGAAGTCATTGATCAGAGTATTTCTCTGCTTGAGCGAAGGGTGTCACAAGACCTTGCAATTGCCAGAAGGTCATCAATGGGCCCCCTAGCCTCAGCTCCATCTCCGTTACAATCGGCTTCAAATATTCCAGTGTTACTTCAGCCAAGTGTCCTAGTGGAGATCCATTCCATCCTGAAATCTGTGATCTATCAGCCACTAATCTCTCCTTAGACTTTGATTCTACAGGCAATCTTGAAAATACTCCAGACCTTCAGTTACTCCAAACACAAGATCCAGGTCCTGACCTTCAGCTACTTCAAACACTAGATTCAGGCCCTGAGAATCAGCTTATGGGGCCGAAGGAGGGTGCTGTCACTAAGCAGGGTAAATATAAGGAGAAAGGTAACTTAAAAAAAACCCAAGTAGCTATAACTAACAAAAAGAGGCCAGATGTTCAGCCACTGCAGGACTTTCCAAATGACTCAACCAATCAATTTATTAATTCGTTAGACCCATTTGTTAATTCAACAACCACGGGTACTGTGGGGGAGATTTGTAGTCTGTGTAGTACAAACACCCAGCTTTTGGCAAGTTTCAGGGAAATTTTAAAACATCATCTTCAACCCTTAGAACGCAGTATAAGGATAATCGAAAAACAACTTGCGAAACTCGCCCTGAAACCATCTAATCAGCACAGACTGGGTCAATCGAATTTAGGGGTAGGTAAAGACAATCCTCCTGGCACAGGTGCTCAAGGGGGCCAAAAGGATTGTGAACCCAAGCCGTCCAAGGCGGTAAAAGCCCAAAACAACCCAACAAAGCATAAAGGGCCACAAACCCCCTCCCTCTCCACCCCTGGCAGTGGGCCCTCGGTTAAGACCTCGACTACCATCTTTACCCAGCCCGCTCCAACGCAGCCCACTTCATCTCAGCCCATTCCTGATAAGGGTCCCGTTCAGTCATCAAATCAGAGACCTATTCCATCTTTACCGTCTCAGCATTCTTCATCAAATGTACTGGACGAGAGGAAAAGGGGGATTAGGCCCAGACGTCCGATCCATCTTCCCCCAGAAGTGTCCCCCTATACTGTCATCCTCACGGGGGTCCCGGAGCTCCAGTTAACCACAGAGGAACCGTCTTGGTCTCTCCGAAATAAGGTCCTACAGTGGCTTAGTGTAAACAGGCCATTACAACCTCTACATACGAGCAGAATCTCTACTGTACGCAGAGTTCCGTGGATAGGGACCAAACCTAAAAGTACACAGGGAGACTGTATTATAGTAAACTGCGATGACCCAGCCACTGTTGACTACATTTGTTCAGGGCCAGCTTTGGCCAAGAAAGGGGGGATTGACTCACATCGTCTCTCCTTCTTTTATCCACCAATACGTAGCAACCAGTATCCTCTGGTTCCAAACTGGGATCAGCCACCAGAGCGTCTCTGGAACTATGTGGGTCCCTGGTTTACCCAGAGGAATAGGAGTAGGGAGTTGGAACCTCGGCCTTGGCACCCTAGTTGGGAACAGGCTTCTCTGGTGGGTTGGCGAGGTATCCCCACTAGAAACAGATATGACTGCCTGGAAATGGTCGATTGACCGATAGCCATTCCACATAGGTGCATTCTGATCCAGAGGGCCTCTGGGTTCTACAGATGCCAGAGAGAGCTTTAGCGATTCAACCTGATAACACTAAAGTGCTATCCGCACCAGGCACCACCAGTGCCCAATCCCTCACATTCCTCTATTCTCCCCATGCCCTCCCAGGATGTGCTCCGGAGGAACCTTTAAGTCCTCCTGACTCGTCGCCTTCTCTGGCCGAGGGTTTTAAATTATCTTCCCCGACTGTGGCTCGGAACAGCTCTTTGCTAATGACCACAACTGAAAGTGCCAGCACAGCTATCCCGTTCGGCCAAAAATCTAACTCCCTCCCACTTAAGGGGACGACCCTATCTGTTTTATTCTGGAACATCGCTGGCCTTCGTTCCAAGATTAATTTACAATCATGGGCAGACACAATCAATGAGAACCACTTAGTATGCCTTCAGGAGACTTGGTTAACCCTCCCTGTCCATCTGGTGGGTTTTAAAACTTTTTTTATCCCGGCAAAGCAGGGCTTGTTCGGAAGACCCAAGGGTGGTTTAGTAGTTTATGCAGTAAATAACCCTTCCTCAACAGAAATAACTAGCTTAAAAGAAGAGGTTTGCTACCAAATTCTAAAAATCCACCTGAATAACAGTTTTACTTACCTTTTGATAAATTTGTATAACAATCTTCAACCCCTTGAGTGTGTGAAGATACTAAATGAAATTACCACTTTTTTAACATTACAGTTGAATAAGTCATCGTCTCTCCCTGTCTATGTTATTTGGGGTGGCGATTTTAATATCCCATTATGCCCAAATCACAGAAACGAGACTGACAGCCCCCTGGCCCATTTTGCACACACCATCAATGGGAATTACCTGAATGAGAGCCTCTTCTCATTGGAGATGGACTATGCAAACGAGTTGGTACACACGCAAGTTGATTTTTCCCCGTTTCAGGGTAGTGGTCCGTCAAGTACAATTGATTTTATTCTTTGCTCACAGAGTATGAAGGGCCAAATAGCAAAATTTCGCACGGGATCTGACATTAGCAGTGATCACTTCCCTAACAGTGTTTTAATACAACCAAAATCTGTTTCACTGCACACCAATGCTACAAGCCTGTTAACACAACAATCGTTAAAAATGGACAAAGTGAACAGCTTCTCAGTAAAGTGGGCAAAAATAGATCCGGATGTAGTAACGGAGAAAGTTCTCAAAAAAGCCTGCCTCTGTTTAAACGACTGTTTAAATCCTGATTCCTCGCCTCAAACAGTGTTGGACAGCTTTGGCAGGATTCTGGAAATAATAAAGGAGGAACTATCTCGTACGCACGTACGCAAACCATCGGCCGAGGGCTGGTTTAACTCCGGGTGTCGGAAAGCTCTCTCTAACCTTAAGGCAGCTCTCCGGAACACTGTGAGGAACATCCCTGAGATAACCAAACTAAGAAAGATCTACAAGGCTGCAAGGGTAAATCGCAGGAAAGAAATAAAGGCGAACCTTGGGTCACAACTACATGACAGCTGCCGAAGCAAAGATAGTGGCCTCTTTTGGCAAGTTGTAAAATTTCCCTTCCTGTCAGATCCATCAACAGTCCAGCATCTGATGTTGCAGTGACAGCAGAAGAGTGGGTTGCCCATTTCTCGAGAATCTTTGGCGGATGCCAAACAGAACCCATAGAGGGGGGTTCTATTGCAGTTACCCCATCGGACTCACAGACCTTTCCAATTAACATCCGATTCGAACTTGGAGAGGTAGTCAGAGCCTTAAAAGCGTCAAAACCAGGCAAGGCCCCTGGCCCATATGGGGTGCCGGTGGACATCTTCACTCACAACATCGAGCTCTGGTCTCCACTTCTTACCCAGGTATTGGCTGCGATAACAACTACAGGTCTTATTGACTCATGGTCCACATCTATTCTCCTTCCCTTTTTCAAGAAGGGCGATCGGAACGATCCAGCCTGTTACAGGCCCATCTCCCTCCTGGACTCTTTGGGAAAGGTAGCAGGGCGACTACTGCTGGAACGTCTTCAGGAGTGGGCGGCAACTAACAACGTCATGACCGACCTCCAATACGGATTCCAGGCGGGTCTTGGGACTGTGGAGCAGGCCCTGAATCTCGCCCTTCTGATTAGGAAGTATGTGGGCGCCAAAAAGGGTCACCTATTTCTTGTATACGTGGACCTCAGTGCAGCTTCTGACTGTGTTCTGCACCCCAAACTTTGGGCTATGCTTGGGGAAATAGGGGTCGATCCAGCTCTCATTGTTTTTCTGCGCGAACTTTACTCAGATGCAACGGCAAGAGTCAGCAACGGGATCAATGGAGAACTTTCCCCCTTTTCTCAATTACCAAAGGGGTTAGGCAGGGCTGTGTACTGGCTCCCTTCCTGTTCAATTTATATACTAACGGACTGGAGGCAGCTATGCTAGAAGGGAGCCAGGACCTTCCACAAATTAAACATCGCCCTATACCAACGCTGCTATACGCGGACGACTGTCATCTTTGCGAGAACGCTGACCCAACTGCAAGTACAGCTCAACAAGTACTGTTCCTACATGGGTTCCCTGGGCCTTAAGCTTAATATAAAAAAGACATTTGTAATGCATTTCGGCCCAAAAATTAAGAGCCCTAAACCAATTTTTGTTGAAAAAACCAAGCTTGAACGAACTCCCGTCTATCCTTACCTGGGCATTTTGGTGGACGATTCACTGAGCTGGCGGAAGGCTGTGGCAAGTAAAAAACTGCTCTTTCAGAGAGCAACGGCAGCCCTGGTCACCTTTTCAAGGAAACTGGGGAAACCGGCTCCTCCTGAACTTCTTACAATTTATTACGCAAAGTGTCACAGCGTGGCTACCTACGGAGCAGGGGTCTGGGGCTATGGTCCAATAAACCCACTTCAAACTGTTGAGAACGGGTTTGCTAAGTATTTGCTGGCCCTACCACAAAGTGCCCCAACCTATGCCTCGCTAGCCGAACTGGGTATGGATTACATTACGGACACTATTCGCTGCCAACCCATGCTCTTATGGCACCGTATATGGACTGAAGAGGAGTGCCACCTAACGCTTTCATTAATTTTGGATTGTATAAACCTTGATAACTGGGAGAAAATACCTTGGCTTGTATATATAAGGAACTTTTGTCGGGACATGGGCCGTAGCAGCTTTTTCCAGGACCCACCCAGTATGGGCGACATCTCGAGGAAAGAACTAAAAAAGCTGTGCTTGTGCCACTTAAGAGCTCTTCGATGTTCGACGGAATTGGTGAAACCCGCAAACACCCAAATCATTGCAGTTCAGAACTATCTGGGTATTCAACCCTATTTGACCTTCCATCTGAACAATTTTGAAAAGTACCTTTTGACAAGGTTTTGTTTTAATTCCTTTTTCCGGCTTGTAACCTTTCATAAATCCCAAGACTGGTCTCCTATGACCATTCACTGTCCCTGCGATGGTTTTTCCCCTCAGTCAACATTGCATATTGTTTTCTTTTGTAAATATTACACTCCCCCCAGGAAGGGCTGGATTTTGCCTCGACTGCGATCAACGGGTTTAACCCCTTCCATACTCACGACGGAACGGTTCCGTCATGAGCGTCGGTTGAGCTGTGCTCATGACGGAACCGTTCCGTCATGAGCCGATAGGCTCATTAGAACCTTCAGCACAGCGCGAAAATTTGCGCCGCGCTGAAGGGGTTAAGATCCTGTCGCCCAGCATTTTTGTACCTG
This sequence comes from Lissotriton vulgaris, assembly GCF_964263255.1. NCBI lineage: Eukaryota > Metazoa > Chordata > Amphibia > Caudata > Salamandridae > Lissotriton > Lissotriton vulgaris. The sequence continues at coordinate 30,637,756 of NC_141687.1, read as the reverse complement.
CAATCCCTAGAGTCAAGTTTCATAGTGAAGTACATAGCTAATTTTTTTTAATCTTGTATCAAATATCGACGTAATTATGAGTAATCTTATACTTTAGTTTACGTTTTATAAGTAAATGTGCTTTCTCTTTTCGTGTATAACAGGATCGACTTGTTTGTAAAATGTTTTTACAATTGTTTATTTTTATTTGTACTTTTTATGGTTGCAATAATAAGTGGTAACCGAATAAAAGTTTATGATGATGATGATGATTATGATATTACAAATTACAATGGCTTTTAATTTTTTTAAATAATTAATACTTAAATAAAAGAGATTTAATTTATAATGGCAATAGCTTAAACTTTTGTAAATAACTTTTGAGAAGATTATGTTCAGTGTATTTTATTGTGACGAAAATCCAAGACCAAAAGTGAAATATTAACATCTTTTTGTGACATGTGTAATAAAGCTTGAAACATTGAGAGAATATATTTGAACCAGTTGTTGTTGAATGGTTGCGCAGATTGATGCTGGGGTGGCGCGGAGTGGTGCGGTGGTGGTGCTGAGTGATACTGGGATGGTGCTGAGTGATGCTGGGGTGGTGCTGGGTGGTGCTGTGGTTGTGATAAGTGATGCTGTGGTGGTGCTGAGTGATGCTGTAGGGGTGCTGAGTGGTGCTGTGGTGGTGCTGAGTGATAATGTGGTGGTGCTGGGGAAACATGGCGGCGGCGGGCTAGAGCGGCGCGCACGCCCCTGGAAGCAGCCGATCCTTCACTGCTACTGCTGGCACCAGGACGGTAATGCGAGTGAAAGCAGGAAAAAAATCCGGACCCCTTTGAATTCTATGTGTTGACCGGAGTTTTGTTTGTGCTGCACGGCGGTTTCTCTCCTCTCCAAGCGAGCACGGGCTCAAGATTGAAGCACGGAGAGGAGAGGGCGGAACCCTCCGGGTCTGCAGGCTATCGACTCCCCGCCACAGTGACCGGTGTGTGCTTTGTAATTCACAGCGGTTTTTCTCCCTCACTAAGCTCAGGGTCAGAGCACGAGAGGAGGGGTGTGGAGGGGTGTGGAACCCTTCGGTCTGCAGATCTCCGTGCAGACTTTCGATTTTGACTATCGGTTGCAGTGTCAGCCGGTGGACGCTCCTAATCGGTGATCAGAGGTGCAGAGACATAAAAGCACAGAAAGCTCTACGCTGATCCGGTCCTTTTTGGAGTTTACTCTTTTTTTCATTTGGCACTTTGAAAATTGTGGATGTGCCCACCGGCAGGGTTACCTTTGCCGATCTCCGCTCCTCGACTGTGTTGGTGGCGGGCGGCAGCAGAGATAAGGCGCGGCCGGGTGGCCGCTGCACGGAGACTCCACACGGTGGCAGAGAATGGTCGAGGGAGCAAGGAAAGGCACCGCAAGGCAATAGATGCGGCGGACGCGGCAGATGCTGAGATAGCCGGAAAAACGGGAGAAGTTCAAAGAGAACCGGTCGAACTGGAGGATCGAGGTGATACCAACATTTGCCCAAGTAAGGTGGGGTCAACTAATGCAAGGGGGGGCTACAAATAGCGACTGTACAAGAGGCTATAGTGAGGATCAGACCAGGGAATCTCAAGTGAGAGTAACAAGGAGTAAGGCCAAAACTTCAGGAAAAGAACTACAGGGCCCAGTGTGCACTTGGGGGGAGGTTCACAAGAAAGCACAGGACTTAAAAAAAAATCTGAATCAGTTCTAGACACTAAAAAACAACAAAGAAATAAGAATAAACTCAAGAATAAGAGCTCGAAAGCCCCGGGTGATATTACACCATCACTGCGTTCATATTTTAGGGTCCTACCCCAAGTTCTGCAGATTACCCAGGATATGGCAGCAGCTGCATTAGAAAGCAATAAGCAAATGCAGAGCAACCCCGAATCACCATCAACCGGGGGTGTAATTATGGTGCAACAAGATGAGGGGCGAGGGACCGAAGTTTCAGCTATTCCACCCACACCTTTGGTTCCAAAAACCTCTACAGAGAAGGGAGCTCATAGCACAATATCAAAAGAGGGGGTGTCCCTGGATGCATCAGTTGGAAGTGAGGCTGAACAAAACACAGTTCTAGATCTTGGTAAATCGCTTGAGGCTATAGTCTCCTCTATCGCAACAATGAGAGAAGAGATTAAACAGGAATTTGTAGTCTCCAAAATTAATCAAAATGAAATAAGAGCAACCTGCGAGGAGTTAGGTCATAAGGTTGATGGCCTTTATGAGAGGACTGAGACTCTAGAAAGTTCTGTGGGTCTACTAACAAACAATCTGGAGTGTGCCAGGTCAAAAATATACAATCTTCAAAAAGAGGGAGAAAGCATGAAAGAGCGAATAGAAGTCTTGGAAAATTTTTCTAGACGCAACAATATCTGACTTTTGAAGATCCCGGAAGGGAAGGAAAGTGGAGATCTTAAGGGATACATAACAAAACTAATAAAAGAGACACTCAACTTGGAGGAAACGGTTGAAGAACTTGGTAAAGATATACAACGGATACATAGAGATCCATTTTGTTTGAACCCAGCAAGGACCAAACCTAGGAAAGTGTTAGTTAACTTCCTGACGTATACTCTTAAGGAGAAAATACTAAACCTAGCTTTGAAAGCTGGTACACTAAAAGGTCCTGATTTTTCTTTTGAAATTCGCTCTGATCTTTCAAAAACTACACTGGACAGACAGTGGGAATTGGGGCAGCGCATGGATAAATTTAGATCTTATGGGGCTACGGTGCAGATGACATTCCCTGCATTCCTGCGCATCATGTATAATAATAAAATGCACAATGCTCGCACTACTCATGACGCAGATGAGCTGTTAGAGTTCATCCGAGATCATGCCCAAGCCCAAGCCCACGACCAGGCTCACTCTCATAAGGCTTAGAAATCGAATTTAGACATAGATAGATAAATGAAAAAGGAAGATTTCAATTAGGGAAACGGTAAAAAAAAAAAAAAAAGTCGGAAAATGAAGGGAGGAAAAAGAGTAGAGCGAAAGGAAAAGGGGAAAAGGGAAAAAAAAGGGAAAGAAGGGGGAATGAAGGAAAGAAAGAAGAAAAAAAGGGAAAAGAAAGAAAGAAAAAGGGGAAGAGGAAAGAAAAAAAAAATAAATGTAGATAATCACGGGAGATTATGCACAGGGATAGGCAGGAATCAATAAATAAAAAAATAAAAAAATCTCCAAAGAGAAAAGGGAAAAAGGGAGAGAAGAGAGTAGAGAGAAGGAAAATAGGGAGGAAAAAGTAAAAAGTAAATAAAAAGGAAAAAAAAAAGCATCTATATATAAATATAAACATATAAATACATTTGTGTATATATATGTATATGGGTGTACACGTATGTATATATATATAAGAAAATAGCACTTAAAACTCCCGCTTAATTCCTGCTTACGATTACTTTAAAGAGGTAGAAGGAAAAAAAAGAAAAAAAGGGAAAAAGGGAAGGAGAAGGGAAAAAAAAAAAAAGGAAATCAAGCTTCTTTTTTTCTCTGTTTTTTTTTTTGGAAGGACTTTCTTTTCCCTACTTTCTCACAGACCAACATACTCCTGTAATAATAAGTAGCAGTAGCAGTTCATGGATGGGCTGTAGACGGGCGTTAACCTGGCTAAAGACCAAGCCAGAGTAAACATGGGGGGGATTTCCCGGGGTAAGGGTGGGGGGGGGATGGTAGCATGGAAAAAAAAATCCTCATTTGTGCTCTTCAACTGTTGGTTTAAATATCCAACATTACGACTTTTATTAAAACAGGCTCTTTTCATGCCAGGTCTAAGAAAATTCCATATAAATACAAAAAAAACGAAGGGTGTCAGGGGAAGATGCAAACTATGACATGTACTAAATTTTTGTCCTGGAACGTAAATGGTCTGCGCGTGAGAGGAAGATGTGAGCGAATACTACAATATCTGAGAGACTCACCGGCGCAGGTCATAGTGTTGCAGGAAACACACCTTCTAAGAACAGAGGCAAATATTATACTAAGAAAACATAAATGGATCGATAAATTCTGTTCCACAGACCACAACGCTAACGTAAGAGGAGTAGTGTTCATCTTTAAAAAATCTGCAAAGGCAGAAATATTAGACAGCAGGGAAGACCAAACAGGGAGATGGCTAATGATAAGAGTTTCACTTGATGGTCATACTAGAACTTTGGTGGGTTACTATGGTCCAAATTCGGATGACCCATCACATCTAGATGCAATAAGGACTCAATTACTAACAGTGCAAGAGCTAATAATCTGGATGGGTGATTTTAATATTGTGCTCGATCCCAAACTAGATAAATCAATAAGATCTAAAAATATTGGCTCGATTAAATCAAGAGAAACACTAAAAGCAATTATGACACACATGGGTCTGGCTGATCTTTGGAGAGAAAAAGTGGGTAAAAAGATTGGGGTGTCCTATAGGAACAGTAGGTTTAAACATAAATCCAGAATAGACTACGCCTTTTTTAGCTACTGCCTAAAAGACACTCTAGAATCAATAGAATATCTTCCATCACATCTGTCAGATCACTCGGCGTTAGAGTTTACTCTTAAGGCTGAAACCTCCAGCAAACACCCTTCATGGTCCTTTGATAGGACACTCCTGCTTGAAGAAGAGGAAATCAACTTCCTAATTAAGGAATCTATAACCTTCTTCGATTTAAATAGAAACTCAGCCACCCCAACTGTGGTAAATTAAGTTTACCTAATCATTTTTCCATATAATTATCAATACAAGACAGCTCATTCAAATGAGAGGCAGAGTCCGTGGGATCTGAGTCATACGGGCTTTGATGGAATAATCCTCGAGGATGGGACATCATATTCCATCACCTCTAAGGTTCAGGAAGGGACATTCAACGTTTTATTAACATTACACATTATATATAGTAAAATGATACAGTTGAAACCAATACAGTAGGCGTAACAGGTAAAAAGAGAGAGATAAGAACACATGTGCGTAATAGGAGGCGTGTAAAAAGGCGTACACATGGGCGTGCACTGTACATGTCAGAGAAACGTCACAAGAAACGTCACATGTGGGCGGATGCATAGAGAAAGTTTGCAGAATCAGCAGAAACCCTTGACCTGTATGCGCGCGCAACTAGCATGACGTGTAACTGGGGGCTTTGACTTTAGCACTAGTGGAGGAGACTGGTGTCTGGGATGTCAGGGCAACCTGTGCCTATAGCATATCTGGTATCTCATGTTTGGAGGATGTAGTGTCTGAAGTAAAAGGTCTCTCGGGCAGGGGCCATTCAATACTGAATGCTAGTACATGCTTACGTGTCTTGGTGCAATGCGCGGAGCCATGGGCCGACCATGGTAACGGGTTCAGTAAATCACTTGCAAGGAGGACAGGAAGGCCGGGCCCTTTGCTCTGCAGCCGGGAATATGTTTACCTATTTCACTAGACTGGAATGTGTTTTCGAGGAGGCTGAGCAGATAACTGTAGGCAAAATATGATTTTGGCAGGCAGTCCAGGCCGAGCCGGGCACCGCTTCGCTGGCAGGAAGTAAGGCAGGGGTCAGGGATGCATACAGCTTTCGGAGACAGGAGAGATGAGACAAAGGGGCCTCGTTTAAGGGCCTAGCTCGACTGGGCCAGGAAACATGGAGAAAAACGCGTGTGAGATTCAAAAGTGCACTATGTAAAGACGTTGGCACCATAGGCATAGGAGCTTAATTAACAGGATTTCTTTGCATGGCTGGATAGCTAACATGTTAAGGATGGACGCAAATGTATTTGCGTCTTTCTAGCATGTACAGAACAGAAGTTACACAACATACAAGGAACATGGGTGCATGGATAGGGTGCGAGTGGGGGACACATTAGCTACCTGAAAATTTCTATTACCTCACAACAATCATCTGGGAGACATTTAACGCGCTTATAAGAGGCCAAATTACCAACAGAGCCTCCCATAGGCGGAAGTCATACTTTGACAAGATAAATAGAATAGAACAGGACATGAAAACTATAGAGTCAAAATCGGCATCGCCATCAAGAACAGCTGAAGAACAAGAACAAATGGCTGAGTTGAAAGCGGAGTTAGAACATACACTGCAGGAGAGAATAAATAGAAGGTGGGAAGAGAGTAAATCTTCTCAATTTGAGTTTGGAGAAAGTGCAGGAAAAATTCTGGCTTGGAAAATCAAATCTGATAAAGCCCTAAACTACATCAGGGAAATTAAGATAGAAGGTGAGCCAGAGACAAGAACTACCAGTCCTGAGATAGGGAGAGCATTTCTTGAATTTTTTCAGGATATTTACAAAGAGGATCTCCCCAATGATTTAAACGCAAGAGATAGCTGGTTGGAAGCTATTACATTGCCAAACTTCTCAACAACCTAGAGCAAATCACTAGAATCAGTCATCACACAAGAGGAGGTGAAAAAAGCTATCAGTCAAATTAAGAAAGGCAAAGCGGCAGGCCCGGATGGGTTACCGGGAGAGATCTACAAAACACTTGAGAACGCCATTATACCAGTACTAATTGAACTTTTTAATGGCATTCTATTGGAAGAACAGCCTATGCCCAAATCTTGGGGTGAGGCCACAATTGTTCTCATCCCCAAACCAGGGAAATCCCCATTAGAGTGTGGGTCATACAGACCAATATCGTTACTTAATAACAACTATAAAAATTTTACAACTATAATTGCCACAAGACTGGCTAGCGTTATTGGTACTGTAATCCATCAAGATCAGAAAGGATTTATTAAGGGGCGACAATTAGCCGAGCTAACGCGTGAGCTAATAGGGGCTATAGACATTGCCACCGCTTTCTCTCTCCCTTTGGCCACCCTGACACTAGACGCAACCAAGGCGTTTGACAGAGTTAACTGGCTTTACCTAAATGACGTCCTAAAAAAATTCAACTGTGGTGAAGTGTTCTGCAGAACGATTAAACAGCTATACAACTCACCGTCAGCTAGGTTGCTGGTTAATGGGTCCTTGACTGAAGCTTTTAATATCACAAGAGGAACAAGGCAGGGCTGCCCGCTTTCCCCTCTCCTATTTGATTTATACATCGAGCCTTTTGCCCAGGTGTTAAGGGAAGAGGCGGATATTTCATCCTTCTGTTTCGGAGAGTGGGAAAGACGGGTAGCACTATAAGCAGACGACATATTAGTGTTTACAGCTGATCCAGTCAAGGCATACCCAGTGGTTATACAACGCGCTGTAGAATTTGGCCATGTCTCGGGGTACGACATAAATTCGAGTAAGAGTGAGATCATGGCATGGAACCTACCCAATTTAGATCTTGGGATTAACATATCATCCTCAATGCGGTATCTGGGAATCAAAATAACTCAAGATGTGGGCACCCTTGTACAAACTAATTTGGAAAGAATACATACTGAAAGCAAAAGACTTATGAAATCTTGGTCACATTTGCCTCTCTCTCTAACAGGAAGGGTAAACTTAGTCAAAATGTGTATTCTCCCAAAATTCACCTTTCTCTTTAACACTATCCCAATAACTATGAACACAAAAATGATGGATAAATGTCAAAGAGAAATCAATTCATTTATATGGAATTACAAGACCACAAGAATATCATGGAAGAAGCTCAGAAGAAGAAGAGAAAAAGGGGGCCTTGCACTACCGGACCTAATATTCTACTCATGGGCCTTTCAAATGTCCTATTCTAGAATGCTTCTCAAAATGCCATCTAATCTACCTAATACATCCATGTACGGAGCCATGTTAAAGGAGACAAATCTTGCAGCAGATGGCTTTATGTTTAAGTTTGGAAGTCAGACATTCTTCAAAAATATAAAATTGAAAATACTACACTCATGGGCCAAAAATTGGTTTAACATCAGGAAAAAACTAGGACTATCTTATTATTCAAACTATGTCCCGATATGGGACTCTCCCGGGCTACCCCTATGCCTGAAAGAGAACTTGTCCACTATAATAGAACAAGCAGGCATTTGTAAATGGGGTCACCTATTTAAAGAAAAAAAACTCATAACTTGGGATGAATTACATGAGCAAGTAGGCTCAGGGCTTTCCAGATTTAAATATATTCAATTGGATAGTTGGGCAAGATCTGAAACCCGTATAGACAGTAACATTGGAAAAATAAGCGAAACGGAACAACAATTGGTGGAACGACCAACTGGAGGAAAAGAAGTAGCTAGATGGTACTGGCTTCTGTTAGAGGAAAGCGAAGGGGAGTTTAAACTCCCGGATGAGTTATGGGGGACAGAAATTGGGACTCCATGTGAGGAGAGGTGGATAAACTCTTTTGAGATATTACGTAATATCGTAAAGCCTTCTTGGCTTGTACGAAACCACATTTTCTCTGTACATAGGGCATACTTAACACCACGGAAACTCTCTAAATACCAAACAGACAAAAAATGTAATAAATGCAACTCAGCAGATGCATGTGATATACATATGTTCCTAGAATGCCCTAATATAACAAAATTCTGGGAAGACGTGAAAAACACTTTAAATTCTATACTAAACACTTCCTTGTCAATAACTCTCTCACTTGTCATTTTTGGGACAGAAGACAATATCTCAGGCAAGGAAAAGTCATTTATTTTCTATGCAATTTTGTTGGCGAGAAGACAGATTTGCATACAATGGGTAGAGAAGACACCTCCTCTACACTGTTCATGGCTTACATCATTATACAAGATTTCCAAAAGAGACCTAAAGAGATCGGTAAATAAGAGAAAGTTAGTATTCTGGGATCTCCTGACCAACTGGAGATAATCCGGGTTTTTTTTTTTTCTCTCCGGGTCCGATGATTATGCCATCTTTACTCTTTTGGACCAAGGGCTAGGACAGTTTCGAACAAGGAAAAAAAAAAAAAGATAATGTGGTGGTGCTGAGTGATGCTGTGGTGGTGCTGAGTGATGCTGTGGTGGCGCTGAGTGGTGCTGTAGTGGTGCTGAGTAATGCTGTGGTGGCGCTGAGTGGTGCTGTGGTGGTGCTGAGTGGTGCTGTGGTGGTGCTGAGTGATGCTGTGGTGGTGCTGAGTGGTGCTGTGGTGGTGCTGAGTGATGCTGTGGTGCTGTGGTGGTGCTGAGTGATAATGTGGTGGTGCTGAGTGATAATGTCGTGGTGCTGAGTGATAATGTGGTGGTGCTGAGTGATGCTGTGGTGGTGCTGAGTGGTGCTGTGGTGGTGCTGAGTGATAATGTGGTGGTGGTAAGTGATAATGTTGTGGTGCTGAGTGATGCTGGGGTAGCGCTGAGTGATGATGTGGTGATTCAGAGGGCAGAAAGGCACAAAAAGCAGTCTAACAAAGGGCAGAAAAACAAGGGAAAAACGAGTCTAACAGAGGGCAGAAGGGCTAATAAAACCAGTCTAACAGAGGGCAGAAGGGCACAAAAAACAAGTCTAAAGGGGCAGAAAGGCACAAAAACGAGTCTAAGAGAGGGCAGAAGCGCACAAAAAACGAGTCTAACAGAGGGCAGAAGGCCAGAAAAACAAGGGAATAACAGAGGGCAGAAGGGCACAAAAAACGAGTCTAACAGAGGGCAGAAAAACAAGGGAAAAATTAGTCTAACAGAGGGCAGAAGGGCATAAAAAACGAGTCTAACAGGGGGCAGAAGGGCAGAAAAACAAGGGGAAAACGAGTCTAACAGAGGACAGAAGGGCAGAAAAACAAGGGAAAAACGAGTCTAACAAAGGGCAGAAGGGCCCAAAAAACGAGTCTAACAGGGGACAGAATGAATCCCGCCCTGCGTGTTTGTCCACGAAGATGCCACCATTTTGTGCAATACCTCTACTCAACTGGAGTACTTTCTACTGTCTAATCAGTAAGTGCTCCCTCGTTGGCTAAATGTATAGGGGCAGATTTACAATAACTGGCGCATCACCAGGGATGCGCCAGTTATTGTGCGCCGCAGCTCCGCCACCCATGGTATGCCGCATTTACAATGCGGGGCACCATGTGGCAAAAACAGCACAGATGCGTCATGCATCTGTGCCGTAAAAGCAGCGCATTGCTGGAGCTGCATCACAAGCGCGACGCAGCTCCAGCAATGCTCTGGGGGGCCCTATCTCCCCAATGCTGCGTCAAGCCTTGCGCCTGCTTCAAGCAGGCGCAGGGTTTTGACGCAGCATTGACCTAAAAGTGACTGAGTAAAATCTTGTAGATTTCACTCAGCTACTTTAAGGAGGTGTTCCTGCGCAGGAACGCTCTCCCCTGCGCCGGAACGCCTCCTGATGCAGCAGGGCTTTACAACGTGACGCATCTCTCAGCATTGATAGACGCAGCTCCAGCAATGCTCTGGGGGGCCCTATCTCTCCAATGCCGCGTCAAGCCTTGCGCCTGCTTCAAGCAGGCGCAGGGTTTTGACGCAGCATTGGCATAAAAGTGACTGAGTGAAATCTTGTAGATTTCACTCAGCCACTTTTAGGAGGCGTTCCTGCGCAGGAACGCCCTCCCCTGCGCCGGAAAGCCTCCTGATGGCGCAGGGCTTTACAACGTGACGCATCTCTCAGATGCGTCACGTTGTTAATACCCAGCTCCATGGCGCATCTTTTTGGCTGCCGCTGCGTCACAAAAGTGACGCAACTGCGGCGCAATAGAGGCGCAAGCAGCTTGTAAATCTGCCCCATTGTGCTTTTACTACACTGTAGCTGCGTAAAGGGCCTGAAGATGTGTCTCCAGTGACCATGTGTGCCTGTGCCTGTGTTACAGGCACACATGGTTACTAGAGATACGTCTTCTGGCCCTTTACGCAGCTGCAGTGTACTAAAAGCACTATACATTTACCCAATGAGGGAGCACTTATTGGATTAGCAAGTAGAAAGTACTCCAGGGCAAATCGCAAAAAAATCTGAGATTTCACGGGGAAATCTGCAAATTCGCTGATTTTTTTTGCGATTTTGCGGGGAAATCCGCGAATTCACGGAACGCGAATTTGCAAATTTTGCCCATGCTTAGTTCTAGTGCCAAAACCACACACCCAGGATGGTAAGAGAGAGATGGGGTTTTGTGTAGACTACAGGGGTCTCAATGCTGTCACTAAGTCAGATGCCCATCCAATACCAAGAGCAGATGAACTCATAGATAAATTGGCTTCTGCCAAATTCTTGAGTACATTTGACCTAACAGCTGGTTATTGGCAAATCAGGTTAGCGGAGGATGCCAAGGCCAAAACAGCATTTTCTACCCCAGGAGGTCATTACCAATTTGTGGCGATGCCCTTTGGTTTGAAAAATGCACCTGCCACTTTTCAAAGGTTGGTTAACCAAGTTCTCACTGGGTTGGATGACTTTTGTGCAGCATATCTAGATTATATTTCTGTCTTTAGCTCCACCTGGGAGGATCACCTGATCCACCTGAGGAAAGTTTTGGAGGCCCTGCAAAAGGCAGGCCTCACTATCAAGGCTACCAAATGCCAGATAGGGCAAAGTCAGGTTGTGTACCTGGCCCACCTTGTAGGTGGAGGCCAGGTTCAACCATTGGAGAGCAAGATACAGGCCATAAAGGACTGGGCTCCGCCAACCACCCAGACACAGGTCAGAACTTTCTTGGGCTTGTCTGGTTACTATAGGACATTTGCCAGAAATTATGGGACCATTGTGACCCCACTTAATGAACTGACAAGTAAAAAAATGCCAAAGAAAGTTCAGTGGACAGTTAGCTGTCAAAAGGCATTCGACGACCTAAAGCAGGCCATGTGCACTGCACCTATTCTCAAGAGTCCAGACTACTCCAAACCTTTCATTGTCCAAACAGATGCTTCTGAGTTGGGTGTGGGAGCTGTTCTATCTCAACTGAATATTGATGGTCATGACCAGCTCATTGCTTTTATAAGTAGAAGGCTGACCCTTAGAGAGAAACGTTGGTCCGCTATTGAGAGGGAGGCCTTTGCTGTGGTTTGGGCCCTGAAGAAGTTGAGGCCATACTTGTTTGGAACTCACTTCAAGATTCAGACAGACCATAAGCCCCTCTTGTGGCTAAATCAAATGAAGGGTGAAAACCCCAAACTTCTTAGGTGGTCCATTTCCCTACAGGGGATGGACTTTACAGTGGAGCACAGACCAGGGACTGACCATGGCAATGTAGATGGTCTCTCCAGGTACTTCCACTTAGAACAAGAAGACTCACCTGGTCAAGGTTAGTTTAATGTCCCTAAGTTTGGGGGGGGGGGTTATGTAGGAGAGTAGGGTCTGCAATCCTATGGTCACCCCAGATTTTTGCTTTTTGCTTCACTGGTTTAGGACTTTCCCTGGCTGTGGGCCTGCTAATCAGACCCACAGCCTAGCTGTTCTCTCCCTAAATTGACATCCATGTACTTTAGGTGCATTTACCAATTGGTATTGGGTCACTCTTGTAAGTCCTTGTACAGTGTACCATAGGTACCCAGGGCATGTAAATGTAAATTGATACTTGTATAGCGCACTACTCACCCGCAAGGGTCTCAAGGCGCTTGTTCGAATACCGCTGTGGAACCCATCCTGGCTTTCCCTGTGAGGCGTCCACTCCTGGGCACCCCCAAGGTGGAGGCCAGGCATCCTTAGCGTTGTGGGGGCCGTTGTGGAGATTAAGCAAGCGTTTGCCCAGAGTTGCAGAGTGGGACTCCATGATTGGAATAGGCACCGACGTGAGAATTATCAGGTCCGTGGAATTTTGAGCCCAAGACCCGCCGAGGCGGGAATTGAACCCTGGTCCAAGGCTAGACCTCTGCATCAGGGTCATTGAGCCACACTTCTCCACTTCTCCACATAAGTGAACCCAAGTGGACCCAAGGCCTACCAGGGGCTGCAGCATGTATTATGCCACCCCTGGCTGGCCATCCAAATCTGACACAACTGGCTGATCAATCAGCTGGGGCAAGGTGGTGTAATCACCCTTTGCTTTAGATATAGTACACCTATATCTAAACCTAAAATGGACACATATACTCCTATAAGTCACTCCTATGGTAGGCCTTAAAAATCCTGGAGGCAGAGTGCTTGGAATTATGTGAGATAGGGCTCTGGCATGAGCTGAGCCTGTCTGCAGCTTTCGGAACCAAGTCCTTTAGCTGTTCCCATGATAACGCTATACCATATACTCTTAAGTGCATTATAACCTCGCGGTTATTGCTAACTTTGGCATAGCATTATCAAAACATGTCGAGTAAGGTGTCATACGATTTGGAATACTACCCCCTCGCCAGTTCTGGTGATGGGGGTAGCATTCCACCCTTCTAGAGGGACACGACATGTATGTAACTGTGAACCCCGGTTAAAGTTAACTCGAGCCTCAGCATCACAAAATGGATGCTGCCACCACAGACACAAGTCTGACCTCATGCTGCTGGGAGTCCTTCCAGCGAGGGAGACTTGGACAAAGGTTTCCTACCTTGGGAGGTGCTAGCACCACCCCAGACAGGATTTTGTGTATTAGGTAGGACAGGCCTGAAAGGAATGAGACATGCCTGGGGCACACAAGGTGCCCTGTGCATACACCGGTTCAAACCAGTTGCTGGGGCACTCTAGCCCCAGCTCTGGCACGAAACCGGACAAAGGATAGGGGAGGTAACCACCCCCCTTCCTGGTCCCACCCATAGGAGGGACCTAGTCATAGTACAGCCCCCTTTAGGAGAATAAAGATAGGAGCTGGTCCCATTCCAAATTAGATTAATCCTGATTTGAAACTCTACATGAAGAAACTCTGGACTTCGACGTTCTGCTCCACAGAAGACTGAAGAAATCTCCCTTGTGGCCAAGGAGTGACCACCCTGCACAAACAGGCACCATCAAGTGTTCCAGCGGTTCACTTTGTCGTCTTCCCGAGTGGATCCAGACTTCAGAGTCCTATGAGACCCAGAATTCCAGACCTCTCAGACCACTACCTACATCTGCAGCTCAGCTGAGATCCGTGGGTGCGACGAGACACGTGGGACCGGCCATCTTGGAGAAACTGCACTTCGCTTCCAGCACAACTTCAGAGGCATCCTCGAGGAAGTGCTTTGGGGATTGATAAGCCCCAGTCCGAGCAGCTCCTGCACAGAAGATCAGGCCTCCAGCATCCACGAGATCTGCGTGGGGCCCTTTTGCTTGATTGCTGCTCGACGCGTTGTCTGGTCACTTGCCGGCTGGCTAGTGGCCTCCCAGACTACTATCCTTGAAATCCACACCGCTGGTCTGGTTGCTTCAGACTGGTCCCTGCTTCCCTGCAAAGGAGAAGCACCCCGGACCCTCCTGGTCCGCACCAGACGCCTTTTCCACTCACCGCGTGGGTTGCCTTTGCCAAGGCCTGTTGATGCCGGATCCAACACCATTGACAGCGAGAGCCTGCGTGGGACAGCTCGTGCCTCCATCCTGGTTGTCCAAGACACCACCTGGTCCACGTGGCTGCAGAGTCAAGCGCCCACTCTTCACCTGATCGAGACGACATCATCTGGTTCCTTCCTGGTTCCACTCCAGTAACTGGCTAGTGACTGTGAACATTGTCCCCTCTGCTATCAGGTCTCCATCTTCCTTGATCCACCCGTGGATCACTCTGGACATCTTCCTTCTGGCTGCCTGCAGCATCTTTTCTTCCAGGCTCCATAGACTTCTATGCGGAAACCTGACACACTTTGACACCTATGCACTCGCAGCCCGTGGGTGAGGTAACAAGAGCATTTCGGTGCTCAAGGGTAGATTGACTCTCCTAGTGTCCAGATTTCCAGTCGTTTTAGTCCTAGCTATTCGGAACTGTCTAATACTTACCTTTTCGTAATTCGTACTGTCCATTGACTTTGTTACGCATCTCGCGTGTGAGTTCACACTCTGCACACGCATCCCGTGGGCCTCCTATTACTTACCTCAGGTTAGGATAGTGTAGTCCCAGCGATCCTACAGCCTCTGGACAGCACCATTCCTTCTACCGATTTTCTTATACCATTTACTTAGTATATGGTTTGCCGTGCCCCTAGGGCACCATTGTAATTTGTGCAACTTAACGTATTTTTCTTAAGAGTCTTGTCATGTACTTAGCCCTCTGATCTCATAAAGAGTTCAAAGGTGTATGTTAGTTAATAAATATCTTGTTTATTTTCATAACTACCTGTGTGGTGTCCTTTCATTTGGTATTCAAGGGGTTATATGTGGTAAAACAGCTGGCTTCACATGCCAAAAGAGTTTAGCCTAAGACTGCTTTGTCCATGCTACCATTAGGATAGCTGGTCTATAAGGTTGACTTACAACCAATCACCATAAGGGTTGTTTGTACTGATACAAGGTGATTACTAGAACTAGTGAGCATCATATATCAGGCCAACTTCTC
Organism: Lissotriton vulgaris; assembly: GCF_964263255.1. Lineage (NCBI taxonomy): Eukaryota > Metazoa > Chordata > Amphibia > Caudata > Salamandridae > Lissotriton > Lissotriton vulgaris. The sequence continues at coordinate 30,622,524 of NC_141687.1, read as the reverse complement.
ACAAACACCACCGCTGGGGCGCACCTCTTGATGTATCGGAGAACCAAACCCCATTTTATCCTATCTCCCAGGCCACGCACATTCCATGTAAGTATTGAGAGTGGGGGTACCTGTGTCAGTAGTTCTGCACCAGGCACCCTTTTGTCTTCATCCCTGGACGTCATGTCTGGCGCAATTTCTATAGGTTAATGAGGATGTATCTGTGTAGGACATATATCCCCCTCGCATATTCGTACTGTATGACCATTGAATATCTCCAAACTTAACTCAAAACCAATAAAGAAAAACCATGCAAACAGTCCCAGCCCCCCTCACTCCCTCTCTGCCTCCCTGCCATGTGGACTCCAAACTGCCCGCCACCCCAACTCAGCAGAGCGCTCAGTTCCCAAACCCTTAAACATAACTTGCGTGTGTGGGAGCGGGAAGTCCGAGGAAGTCCGTTCACATCCCTTGTCCCAGAGTTCGTAGTTACTAAGAATAAAAAGTCTAGTGGTAGCGATCAGTTCAAGTAAAATAGTACAGGCATCAATGTATGTTATCGAATTGTAACACAGGATTCGTCCGCCTTAGTTCACGGCAACTGCTCCCCCTCATCCGTCCGTCGTTCAAGTTGCACGTGGTCATCCTCTGATTCTTGACGCCGTCGTCGACCGTTGGTGCAGTCTGGACCCTTCACTTGTCTCTAACCTTCGAGCCAGTCGTGAGCCTCTTCCGGCGTCTCAAAAAAACATGTCTTCCCTTCCGCCACCACTCGGAGCTTTGCTGGGAATAGCATTGAATACGGCAGCTAACGTGCTCTCAGATTTTTCTTAACCTCCATGAAACTTCTGTGACGTGCCGACACCGCTACCATGTAGTCTGGAAAGAAGACTATTGTTGAATTCTGTATCCGCAGCGGTGGCACCACTCGGGCAGTTTGTAGAAGGATATCTCTATCACGCAAGTTGAAGATGTGGGCCAGCACCGGCCGAGGGGGTGCACCGGGTTTAGGCCTGCCAATTGGCACCCTGTTGGTGCGTTCCATGGAAAAGAAGTTTGATAGGCCCCTAGGTTGGAGCCTAGTTTTGATCAGTTCCTCCACGTAGAGATCTATGGCTGGGTTCCCCTCACTTTCAGGAATTCCCATGATACTTACATTATTGCGACGGGACCGCCATTCTTGATCATCCAGTTTCGTCGTGATGCGTTTGTCTTCAGCCTCTAGTTGGGACACCCTTTGGAGCAGCGAGGAAGTATCTTTTGTGAGGGATGTAGTCTTCTGCTCTACCTCCGTTACCCTTGCAGACATCTTCTGTAAATCTGCTCTAAGGAAGGCCACATCTGCAGTGATTGATCTTACTGTTGTTTGGACGTTATTTAGAGCTGCCATTATGTCCTCTAAAGTCACCTTAGGCGCTCTGGTCTCCTCTGGAGTTTTGTCCGTGCGTGCAGTGTGCTCTGGTAACGTCAGAAAGTCCTTGCCATATGCAAATGAATCCACTTTTCCCTGCTGGGTTGCGCGGTTACCTCTGTTACTCATTCTTGTCTTACCACGTGGTCACACAGACTTCTTTTCTGTACTGTAGGTAGTAGTATGCCGGGCCAGCAATTTTTGCGGATAATTCGCCATCTGATCACGTCCCACCGCAGCTTTCAAACCCGCGGGTAGCACCCGACGGGTAGGGTGGGACACAGTCATCCATGTAATTCAGTTATGGCCTGCCGCCGCTCACCAGCAGACCCCACCGCCTCGGCATCGTAGCGTGTGAGGTATTGTGTTATACTGATGTTCACAGCCAGAGTCACTCGCTGGTCAATGTCACTTATTATCTGTGGCTCCACCTGATCCCCAGCATAGAATCCACTACCTTTCTGCCAGGAAGCAGTCCATTTCGACCATAAATCCCCTGCCTTCAGCTCCTCACACACTATAGGGTCCAGTCTTGACTCTGCCAGCACTTCGAGCCCCAGGCCCTCGATATATCCTCCCCTGTACGGCGCTCACTCACTCATTGCCTTACCCGCATCAGGGTCCCGCTCATCGCTGTGCCGTTTTGTTGTCTTCACCCTCTAATTGCCGGGGTGCCGCGCAGCCTCCAAGATGGCCGCAAGCCCGCACGTCTCAGGGCTCAATGTCGTAACGCGAGCCCCCGGCCGCAGCCGTCCCCGCGTGTCTGTCTCCGCTGCATTATTCGTCCAGCGCCGCACGGAATAGGGAGCCGCCAGGGGGGCCGGTAGTAACCCGGTGCCGACGTATCACTGCTCTTGCCGGGCGGCCCACACTCCCTTGCCGGCCATCCGGAGGGTCACCTCCAATGCGGCCGCTGGTCTTCTCGCCGCCTCCGGGCCGCGTCCGCAAATGTACTCCCCTGCGTCTGTCGAGTGCGTAGGCCTCTCTCTATGCCACGGCCATTCCGGGTCAGTAAGCGGCGGGTGGACATCGGCTTTACAGCGTTCGGCCATGCCTGCTTTCCGCTACCTGCTGGTGAACTCTGGTCATACTTTTGAGATCGGATTAATTAACGGATGGCTGGGATGTCAGTCTCACCCCCAGAGTCCCGTTAGCTTGCGGCCATCTTGCTTGATGGCAAGCCACGCCCACCAGAAAATGTTTTTTAATATATTCAAACTAGAATTGACATCTTCAAATTCTGTAGAAAATTGAAACTCCACAAACTTTTCAAACTAAAAAACCATAGGCAGTGAAGAAACTGAAATCATCAGTAAGAGGGGAGAGTGATATACTCATGACAAAGGATCTGGAAACATTGGCCATATATGAGGAACTGGATTATGAACATCCCCTGAATATGGAAGATCAACGTGACAACATGGACAAGATTGAAGACTTGGGGATAACACAAGTAGGTCCATCCAGTCCATTTGGATCAGAGTCCAAATTTGTTCCACAGCTGCCAACGAATGCAAATTAACATCCTTATGGAATGTATAAATCAAGATCTGATTGCCCTCCGCATGAAAGGGAAGAGACAGATCAAAAGTAATGTGACAAAAGAACAGAAAGGAGCACTAAAACGATTACAGCAAGATAAGGACATTGTGTACAAACCCTCAGAGAAAGGAGGGAACATCGTTCTGCAAATAAGGGAAAGCTACACATAGGAGGGATTAAGACAACTAAGGGACGCAACCAGTTATGAGTTGACCGCCCAGCCAGAATATAACACATGTACAAACCAGTATCAATGTCTAAGCTCAAAATGGCCTCAAAGAAGAAGGCTCATGATGGAAGAAAAACAATTCCTGATGAACCACATCCGAGATTGCCCACATTTTACCATCTACTGAAGGTGCATACAAATAAGGGCCACCCACCTGGAAGCCCGATTGTTTCATCAATATGGGGCCTGATAGAGAATATGTTGAAGTATGTGGACCATTTTCTGTTTCATTTAGTCTCACACCTAGCATCATATACTTGAGACACAACTTCTTGAGTCAACTGGAAGGCATCATATGGCAACCAGATTTCCTGATGGTTGGATTGGATGTCTCTAGCCTATATACAAGCATAGCCCATAAGGATGGGCTGCTGGCAGTAAAATATTTCCTGGATGGACGTCCGTTGAAATGTTATGAACACAATACAGTGCTGCTTGAATTTGTGGACTTCTGTTTAAACAACAATATCTTTCTATTTCAGGATCTACTATACAGACAGATTCGGGGATTGGTCATGGGCACCTGCTTCGCCCCCATCTATGCAAACTTATTGTAGGCTGGTGGGAGAGACAGGGGGCCTGGGCAGACACCAATGATGTCTGGGTGGAAAACATAAAGAGTTGGCGGAGGTATATAGATGTCCTTTTTGTCATCTGGCGAGGAACGGAGGAGTCATTTAGAAATTATACAGCTGCTCTTAATGATAATGAGATGAATCTTAAATATACTTTTGAGATCAGTGCCACCAGGGTCAACTTTCTAGATCTACAGCCCTCCTGTGAAGACTAAATTGAGTCACTTTGGATCAACACATAGCCAACTGAATCTTCCCTTATCAACAACCATGCCAAACACATCAAAATACTGCACTCTGACTATCATGTCCTGACAGTTACCCTTTAACCTATCACCACCAGTCAAAACACCATCAATGCTGTTGACAACTGAACTCAATCAATAAATCATTATGTTTGCTGTATAGACATAAATTACTCTTTTATAATGAACAGGCAGCAAAAAAACTATTTGTGTACGATTCCTTTCCCTGTATTATACACACCCATATCATTCTTTTTATGATATATCATGATTATTTATGCTGATGTCATTATCTTGCCTTGATAATTATTTGAACTAAAGAATGCTTAACATGCAAGTAAATTCCCTATCCTACTAGCATTCACTGTCTCGTTTGTGTCCATTGCCCCTGGTTCCAAGTACGTTTTGGGATACTCTTGTTACTTACTCATGTCCACAGAGCAATAGCCTAAAGTGGGTAAAAGAGCGGGTTGTGTTAATAGTATTCTTTTTTTCACAGGGGGAAAAATATCAATGCTAAATTTCCACAATATTACAAACAATGATAGCAGCAACCTCAAACTTATGAGAAGTGAGGTGCTCAAAGGTCATCCAGTCACTATGTCACCAAGGTTCAAACTGTTATGACTGGTAAATAAAGGGCACTTTTTTCATGAATGGGGTCCAATTTTATTTTGATGCCAGGACCTGTTTTCTGTCCCAGTACGACACTGAAGAACAAGTAATTTACCTTTGGTAACACCTTGTATGTTAAAGACTCTATTTAGCTGCAGATTCCTTACTTTAGAATTAACCCCAGTAGTCAGAATAGTTCCAGAAAGTTTTTGCGAGAAGTAACCCTAAACGCTAGTAGGTGGTGTCGTTTGGTTCGGCGTGGTGATGTCAGTCTCCTCCACCCCAGAAATGATGTGCAGGCACCAACCCAGTACGTTGTAGTCTGTTTCTTTTTGTGAATTTCCACACCTGAAGCGCATGTGTATCTATGCGATACTTCCTTGATCCATTATGTTCAAAATCATGAATATCATGCACTGATAACTTGCACAAGCTATAATTACTGCATCTGTATGAACCAATGCTTTGTTGTTGCAACCATGTTTGTCCATGACCCTGTACCCTAGGATAACTGGGGCTAAGAATATTGTGTATCGATTTCCCTTTGCAGTAAGTAACACAGGGATGACTCATTAAATATGGTCAAAGTGTGATGCCAGAAGTAAGCATATACCAGTATCATTTTAGTATTCCATACATCCTAGATGACCATGGATGGTAACCAGTAATGAGTCTAATGAGGAAGTATCACATAGATACACACATTGACTGTACAACAAAATGTGTGGTTTATGTCATTATCTGCAAGTGTGATATGAAATATATGGGTAGTACTATCAGGAGTCTTAAAAATAGCATGTATGTACAAGCTTTATTCGAGATAATTTCTCATAAAAGCACAGCATAAAATTGAACATGACAGAATAAAAAGTATATCATTTGACAAGTACAAATTCATAAAAACATGTTGTGCAAGCTCATACAATACCAACATAGAAAAATTTACAAATAACAAATTAGTTTTATCAAAACGTGGATATTCGACAAGTAATTCCCCACCCTTCCTCAAGCGCCTTGAGACCCTCTGGGTATGTAGCGCGCTATATACATTTCTTGACTTGACTTGACTTGACTACCCTCCTAGGTGATGAATAGGCTTTACAAACAAATAGAAAGTGGCCTAAGCTCTCCACAGCTGTTTCACATACTGGGCATGACATATTAGTCGACCTCTGCCAACCTGCCGTTAGCTTTTTTAGGGGAATAGAACCAGATCTTAGCTGGAAGACTAGCTTCCAATCCATTGGGACCGTAATAGTGTCCCAGTAATTTTCTAGGATAGGATAGATTTTTGTCTCCAGGAAGCGACCCGCCATAGAGTCAGACCTAACTCCTCTCAACAGATTGCCGCCCACCCAGTCCCAATATTGTAATTTGAGGGCTTCCTTACTTGGGAAGACTTCTCCCAGTGGGTTAGTCCAAAGATTGGAAAACCCAAGGTTAATTAACATGGCCCTTAGATTTTTAAGCCACTTTATCTTGTGGAAGTTATCTTCCTTGATTATCGAGAGGAAACCATCAGCATATTGCCTAATCTCAGGAGTTGTCCAGAGACGTCTCCAATAGAGAACAGGGCGCAGCCGCGCTCTGTCGCTAATTGGGCGTCTACTCAACTCCAGTAACAGTGGTATTAGGGGGGTGCTCTGTGGGAGGCCTGTGATCCCTCTGAGAAACTTGTTCTCAGATGTCTGTAGGGCCGAAAGATTGTCCCAAGCCCATAACTCCGCCCCGTATAAGGTGGCGCCTAAGACCTTTGCGTCATAAACTATAAGGGCGGGTTTGATCGGTTTTGTCTTGGATTTTCGGTGTTCTCCCCTCAATGCACCTGAAAGCTGTTGGTGTTTTAGGGCCGTTTTTTCCAGATGATGTGATCAACCAGGGCCCTCTGCTATCTGTACCCCTAAATATGTAAACTCCTTGACAGTCTCTAGCTTGCTATTATTCAGGGTTACCTTAGGATAAATTTTACGGCGTGGGGAGAAGGCCATTAGTTTCGTCTTCCCCACATTTACTTCTAGGCCGTGCTCTTTACAGAAAATATCGAATATATTTAGTGCACGTTGTAGCCCTGCAGGGGTTTTTGACATGATCAAGGTATCGTCAGCGAACATCAGGATCGGGACCCTGACGTCCGCTAGCGATGGAGCGTCTACGCTTGCTTTCAACATTCGCTCAACAATCCCATTGATAAATAATGAGAAGAGTAAGGGTGCCATGGCACAGCCTTGTCGGACCCCCCTTTCCACCGGGAAGTCCGAAGTTGACTCGCCATTCCCACCCCACTGGACTCTTGCGAAATTAGATTCATGCAGACGCATGATTAGGGTAAGCAGTTCAGCAGAAATCCCCAGCTTTTGCAAGACCAACCATAACTTAAACCTGGGGACCAAATCAAATGCCGCCCGTAGGTCGACAAATGCGACATACAGGCAGCCCCTGCCAAGTACAACCGTCTTCCACCGCAGTATGGTAAAGCGGAAGACCTGGTCAATAGTGCTGGTTGCTCGCCTGAATCCGGCCTGATATGGGGAAAGAGCGTTGTTGTCGTCCACCCAGTCCATAAGCTGATTTGCAACCATTCTACCCATTACTTTTTGCACGGTTGCTATCAAGCTTATGGGCCTGTAGTTAGCAGGGAGTGAACAATCTCCCTTTTTAAAAATGGGAATAATAATTGCTCCTTTCCATAGCTCGGGGACCACCCCCCCCTTGGCAAGAGCGTTTCCTAACAAGAAAATGTACCTCACCCATCTCTTCATGTCATGCTTGAAGATATCCGAGGGTATCCCATCTAACCCTGGTGCTCTCCCGCATTTCACAGAACTAATTGCATTCTCTACTTCTTTAAGGGAGAACAAGTTGTCAATAGCATAGACTGGCAATATGCCCTCCCCTACCCCGGTGAGCATAACTTCGGCATATTGTGGTCTGAAGTACTCAACCAAGGCTTCTTCGGCTACATTGTTGTCAGGTCTTGCGGGGCTACCTCCTCTACCCCACTTAATGATTTTCCAAAAAATCCTAGAATCCTTGTTACTAAAAGCCTCTTTTAGCTCGGCCCAGTGGTCTTCATCCCATTTCCTTTTGGCCTGGGAAATGGCTAATTTATACAGTTTCCTTGCCACTCTAGTTGCAGCACTGTCCCTATTTCTAATAGCTTGGCCCAATTCCAATCGTGCGGATCTACACTGGGAATTGAACCACCTATCAACATCCTGGGGTTTCCTCCCTTTATTGATCTTAGTCAGAAAACATGGTTTAAGGAGAGAAAATAACTTATTATGAATGTCTGTGATATCCCTAGCCCCGGGAGTTGTGGAATCTACCGCCTCCATGGCGGAAATTGCGTTATCCACCTCTAGGTTGATGTAGGTCATTGTTTCTTCATTAGCCAGTACCCTTGGCCATTTTAACCTACGTTCGTCGTTACTCATGACTGGGATCTGGTCGTTCCTTGGATGCAAGTTTTCAGATCCAACATTCCACCACCTATGGGTCACACAAAGGGGGTTATGATCACTTTCTATTCTAGGCTTAATGGCCATATCAATAACCCCCTGCCACAGCTGGAGACTACATATTACGTACTCAATTCTACTCCTGCTGTTGCCGTTATCAAAAGTGCAACTGCCCTCCTTGTCCCCTGGAGTTCTCCCATTCAGGGCTCTTAGACCGTACTCCATACAAATAGCATTTAATAACAGGATGTCTTTTGTCCACCGTGGGACGGGGTTTAAACATAAAGGTGGTACTCCCCAAAGATTATCTTCATCCTTCCCTAAGGGATCATTTGTACAGTCAAGAGGTTCAAAAGTCCTGTTAAGATCCCCGGCTACTATTACCCTACTATCTTGGGACTTAGTTTCTAAGGAGGCAGACAACACCTCTAGAGTGGAAGAGTTGGCTAAATTACTTCCTCTTGCATAGACGTTATACAAGTCCATTAAAACCCCCTTTTCTGATGAGATTCTTAACAGTTGTAAATCACTAGTTCCCAAATCCAACATTTTGATAGAGATGTCCAAATCCTGTTTTATCCATACAGTAAGGCCTCCCATTGGCCGACCCCTTCCACCTTTGGATGCTGGTATAGAAAAGTTTAGATAACCACAAAGAAAGAGGGGGTCACAGGCCCAAGTTTCTTGGAAACAACAGACATCAAACCCATTGATAAATTCCACCCAAGATTGGGAGTCTAACTTACTACCCAACCCTGCAACATTCCAGGATAGAAGCGTACCAAAGCCAAGCTCAATCCCACCGGAATTGCTATTGTTGAAACACACTTGGGAAGTCATTGGGCTTTCAATGTTGTTAGCGACCTTCACAGGATCATCAATAATATCAACAACCATGTTTACTGTTGGTGTGGGTAATTTCTCAACACTGGCATTTATATTTACTATCCCACCTCCTCCCGCTACAACAAGACTCCCTTTCCCAATGTACCCAACAGTTACGGTTGTACCAGCAATAACATCATGTTCATCACAGGTCCCTTTGAAGTCATTGATACTCCCTCCTCTACTACTACACAATTCTTGGGCAGTTTGTCAACATCCCCACCCCTGATCCTGCCATCCGACATGAGGGTTATAATTCATACATGTAGTATAGTTTTGAGACAGTAGGGGTGGAGCTGGTGTGGAAATGATTGGCCATGGAAGGGTAGGGGGATTTATGGGCTCATTAAGCAGGCTAGTCAATACACTGACTGGGCGGGGGTAAAAAAAGGTGAGATCGACAATTCCAATACCTCCCTTGTTTGTACCCCATCCTTGTCTAGTTATCCATCCAACCACCCTTGGGTCTTGAAAGTTAACCACAATACAATCCCCACCCAGGCTTTTGGTTGTATACCCTATCCAATCTATTCTCCTTACCCCTATGATTAACCCATCGACATCTCCAGGGAGAGGTCGGTTCTCCCTTAACCAGTGCATGATCTTGTTTTTAAGCATCTGGAAGGTTTCTCTCTGTCCTACAGATAATGGTGGAACATTTATGAGGACTGCTACATAGGGGAAGGAATCTGGGGTAAAATTCACTGGGGGTTTTCTGTGTGGTGGCTTTGTCAAGGGTGGTGGGATCGATTTGGTAACTATAGGAACAGGGCGGAGTGCAGGTTTGTTTGACACCAACTGATTGTTAGTTGGTTGGGTTGGTACTGTAACTTTACCCGCTGGGGGACATGCATTAGCCCCTATACCAACAACAGGATTGTTTGGTACTAACTGGTTATTGGTTGGTTGTGTAGGTACTGGAACTTTACCCACTGAAGGACATACATTAGCCCCTAAACCAACAACAGAGGGAGGAATTTGTATTGTTGTCGGTTGAAGCACCACAGACTGGGCTGGGTTTGCAGTGTTAGGAGGTTTTGGAGCAGGACCTGGATGTACTAATTCAGTAGGTTTGGGAGTTCTATTTACAATGGCGTTACATGACTTGGGTGGTAATGGGGGATTAGTTTGTGGCCTTCTTCCCTTGTCTTGGGTAGCATAGTTAGTATTGCCCTGGTGCTTAGTACTTACATCCACCCTAGCGTTAGTTTTAATCAATGATTTTGTTGAATAGAAGTTATCTAACATTGCCTGCTCGAAATGGTTTAGTCGATCAGAGAGCTTGGCGATTTGATACTCTATCGGGGTAAGAATTAATCTAAGCAGCTTTTCTAGCTCAGAGATCAGGTTTGTGAGTGATGACAACTTGTCGTCAGTTGGAAGACCTGTCTCAGGAGAGATATTCTGTCCAGGGACTGGGCTATCCAATAAAGCAAAGTTCCCATTCTGTACACTTTCTGTGCTACAACTTGCTTCAGTGGCAACCTCTACAGTACTCTTAGTTTTGTGTAACTTCCTATGCTTTTGTGGGGGTTTCACAACAAATTTACATTTTCTCGGTATGGTAGTCCTTTTCCTTTTAGATCCGTGCTTGGGTTGAGCCAAGGTAACCTCGGCACCTGAGTCAGGAAGCAACATAGGATTAATATGACTCCCTCTGGGTGTAATCAGTTCAGTAGCATTGTCCTTATTTGTAACATTTGTGGGTGCATCAGATCGCTCTTTTACGACTGGAAGATTTACTGAGGATAGTGGTGTTACCAAGGCGGGATATACTTGAATTGGGTGCTTGTCCGTAAAATTTTTGAGTAGTTCAATAGATAATCTGCGCTCTGCGCGCCTCTCAGCCAGTGATATCTCTTTGTCAATGGATAAAGATGAACGATTAAAAAAGAATTTATCCAGTGGACCAATTGGCAATGGTACAGTCTCGACCGGTGGGGTTGTCGAGATGACACTACTTGTGGAGGCAGACATTGCACTACTATACGCCAACAGAGAACAATAGTTAGATATCACTTACTATAGAGTGCACCGGTAGGCAAATGTCAAGGGAATGGCCCAGCCCGGCCTCCTTCGGCCCCGGACGGCCACAGACGGTCCCGCTCTTGTCCCGGGCTTCTCCCGGGCTTCTCCCGCGCGCTCCCGCGCAGCGGTGGAGCAAGCGTTGAAATATACGAAGGGTAATAGGTGAGGGGGCGGGGCTTGCAGGGAGAGCGGCCCAGGTGTTCGCAGCCGGGCTATCAGGGACTCCTGGGATATGAAGTCCCTGACCACACTGCTCGCAGCCCTGCAAGTCTTACCAGCGCCCTGGAAGACAGCACAAATTCCCCCGACGTTCTCCAGAGGCCAAGCAGCGATGCGGGACCCACGGAGCGGGTCCGGCGAGGGGTTGAGGGTCCACGGAGAAACGGCAGCAACCAACCCGACCACAAACGGACAGCAGGTGCTCAATTAGAGGGTCCCAGAGAGGCGGTGGAAACAAGGGCTTTTAGGTCCGTAGGTGAGGGGGCGGGGCTTGCAGGGAGAGCGGCCCAGGTGTTCGCAGCCGGGCTATCAGGGACTCCTGGGATATGGAGTCCCTGACCACACTGCTCGCAGCCCTGCAAGTCTTACCAGCGCCCTGGAAGACAGCACAAATTCCCCCGACGTTCTCCAGAGGCCAAGCAGCGATGCGGGACCCGCGGAGCGGTTCCGGCGAGGGGTTGAGGGTCCACGGAGAAACGGCAGTAACCAACGCGACCACAAACGGACAGCAGGTGCTCAATTAGAGGGTCCCAGAGAGGCGGTGGAAACAAGGGCTTTTAGGTCCGTAGGTGAGGGGGCGGGGCTTGAAGGGAGAGCGGCCCTGGTGTTCGCAGCCGGGCTATCAGGGACTCCTGAGATATGCAGTCCCTGACCACACTGCTCGCAGCCCTGCAAGTCTTACCAGCGCCCTGGAAGACAGCACAAATTCCCCCGACGTTCTCCAGAGGCCAAGCAGCGATGCGGGACCCGCGGAGCGGGTCCGGCGAGGGGTTGAGGGTCCACGGAGAAACGGCAGCAACCAACGCGACCACAAACTGACAGCAGGTGCTCAATTAGAGGGTCCCAGAGAGGCGGTGGAAACAAGGGCTTTTAGGTCCGTAGGTGAGGGGGCGGGGCTTGCAGGGAGAGCGGCCCAGGTGTTCGCAGCCGGGCTATCAGGGACTCCTGGGATATGGAGTCCCTGACCACACTGCTCGCAGCCCTGCAAGTCTTACCAGCGCCCTGGAAGACAGCACAAATTCCCCCGACGTTCTCCAGAGGCCAAGCAGCGATGCGGGACCCACGGAGCGGGTCCCGCGAGGGGTTGAGGGTCCACGGAGAAACGGCAGCAACCAACGCGACCACAAACGGACAGCAGGTGCTCAATTATAGCATTTCAGAACATTACAGGGCCTTGAAAAATGTAGATACAAGATAACCCATTGCTGTTCATGCTCTTAAATGCGGAGCACAAAGCACACTCTCTATTTCTAATTTTCACATTGTTGACGTTATGAAATCAGAGGTTAGAGGTGGTAACAGTGAAGAGAAGCACAATGGATCATGAAATTACAGGCTGCTGAAAAAGGGCTCAACAGTGATAACGAATTACAGTATTTTTTGGGTACCTGATGTTTCCAACTTACCTTGTAATATGTGATATTGTACTGTTCTATCTACCTGTTCCCTCATAGTAACCTGTTAGCCTTGTACATAATGGGTCTGTTTGCTACAAGTAATGCACCTGAATGAAGGATCACATTAACTGACCTATTATTCCCTACTCTTTGGCACTTACTGTGATTCTCTCGTGTCTACTTACTAGCTTTTCTCGTTTTCGTTATATATTTTTTCTTGCCTTACATATTTTTAAACTCTTTATTGGTGTCCAATTAGTGGGTTTTGGACACTAGAGTGCTACCCGTTATCTGCTCAATACCTTTACTTCTTTTTTACCCTCCCTCGGTGCGTTAATGGATCATGCGTGTCCCCAAGAGGTTTAGTGCCTTTATTTTGGATGACTTCTGTCAATATATTACGTTTGAATTAATACATAGTGTTGCCGGTATTTAAACGGAGTGTGACTGTGGATGTATAGTTTCCACACAAACACAACTTTACTCACTGTGCAATATTAGCCACCATATTAAATACTTGTGGAGATTATCCTCACGGAGATTGCACCATGTTAAGATGGCGCTCGACAACAGCTCAATATGTTATGGTTGGAGTATTTGCATAATGTTTCTTAGGTTTACCCTTTGTACAAGTTCCACCTCTATCGCAATATATTTAGTTTTTTAATATTCACATATTACTGTGGCGTTTTGCAATTACTTGAATGAAGTGGATTCGCATCTAGTGTACATCAATTCAAGATGGCGTTTTGTATGTGAACGTTATCCTACACATCAGTCCTATGTCTATTCTTGGGTTTGCAATATTTAAAGACACTCCAACATGACGCCGATGCTGGACGCTGAGATTTGGCAAGGAGTAGACTCCATGGAAGATTGCGTTTGACTTGGTATGTTGATATGATTTACATGCATTTTTTCCTACAAACAGTTACACGCTTTAGTGTTATCTAGAATGGGTGCATAATTTCTCACACCTACAGACCTTTTAATGTACTAATTGTTTTCTTACACTTAATCACCTATTCGTCTCATGCATATGCAACACGTATAGTTTTATCATTACGCGCCTTCAATTTTAGTTACTACTGGCACAATACATGGTGCACCCCCATGATTATTTTGTTATTATAGGCTGCCATATGATCATTTAGAATTATTACTGCAAAACGGTTTCACACATAGGTGATAATGAGAGCGGGCATGCGGTTTCTCGCACCTACCGATTCTTTATTATATTACTTGTTCTCTGATAATGAGTCACTTTCTATTAGATGCTTATGCTACACGTGTAGCTCCAGAGCTACTTGTGTTTAATTACAGTACTTTTTTTTTACAGAGTTTTATATACCGCAAGCTTGACCTGAATCGGGTATCAGAGCGCTTTACATAGCACCAGTTGCATTACATGAGGACACATATATTTTTGTTGGGCACGGGGAGATTAAGTGATTTGCCCAGAATCACAGGATGTTCAGAGTCATTGCTGAGACTCAAACCCAGTTCCCCAGATATGAGGTCGACCGCCCGACCCCTTAGGTTAACTCCTCTCCCCATTGACATACTTATTGACACACTACTGGGTGCAGCTGTATGTTTACTTACTTACTGGTGGTTGCCATGACGTGACTTAAAATGTAAAACTATTACAATCATGTTTTGTGATGATAGAATTTGTTTTATTTATATTACATTTTTGCTGCACTCATTATTAGAACCTCCTATGGAATTTTGACTGAATATTGACGAATACTCAAGGAGCTGTTGTGCATATTATTTTGATGACTGAACATTCATATTAATGAGACGGTTCTTGTTCTTTGACTACAGAAGATTCAACTGGTGTTAGTTCCTGCTGAATTGCTTAGGTTCATATTATGTTTATTTCGGTACCAATATGGGGATTGTGCTTTCCTCATTACTTTGTCATAGATTACTATCTGGACTATGGGATTAAATACTGGATTCGGTTTGGGTTGCCTACCCTTTGTAAATACAGTGCTCTGCATTACTTACTAGCTACATTCTTAGACTGGTATGCTGACGTAAATGTTGTTGTACGTTCTGGGGAACGTACGGTTTGTCTTTCACTCTATATACTTATTTGCAAGTATTATTGTTTATATATCATTCTTCCCTTTCTTCCTCTTTTTGGACATCAGGTGTGCTATGGTGCCTTTTTCTCCTACGGATCTGCATGCGGACTGATTGCCAGCGCAATCTTGTGCCCACTTTTATCTTTCATGTTTTCTGTTTTCTATACCATGTTTGTAACACGAACGATGGGTCTCTGCCTTATGATCTTAATCACCTGCTTAAAATTTGAATAAGGTTATATCCTTTTAGTACAATTTAGAGTTATAATATGGGCTCACTTGTTTAATGTTTCTAGCCATGAAGAAGTCTGTGGATCACTCCAGGTAGAAAAA
Organism: Lissotriton vulgaris; assembly: GCF_964263255.1. Taxonomy (NCBI): domain Eukaryota; kingdom Metazoa; phylum Chordata; class Amphibia; order Caudata; family Salamandridae; genus Lissotriton; species Lissotriton vulgaris. The sequence continues at coordinate 30,607,512 of NC_141687.1, read as the reverse complement.
ACACATGTTGGTTGGAGTCAAATTTCCTGTTGGATATTTGAAAATAATGAACAGAAGAAGAATTCTGTGGAGATAAATTTGAGTGGACTATGCTGATTATTATTGACTTTCTTCGCTCAGGATATTAACATTTTGTTTCATTATACGTGTGGGATCCTTGTCCACACAGCTGGTAACAGCGGGTGGCTGCTATCTATATCCTTAAGAGCTTTCCAACGTGATCGCCACTACTTCACACAACTCAGCGGAACCTATACCCTTCCACCCATTTCGCTTTACCTTCAGTAGGAAGGATGCTCTAGTCCAAAAAACACAGCTTGTCTGGTTAGATGTTAAGATACAGAGGCTGAGTTCACAAAGTCTGGAGCTTACTAACCCTCCAAACAGATGGTATTGCCACTAGAAAGGCCATTTTTATAGTAAGGAGTCAGATAGGCCAGGTGTGTAATGGCTCAGTTGAGGGTACAGCAGAGAAGTTAAGACTAAATTTAGGTCCCACTGTGGCATAATGAAGGGTGAATGTGGAAACGTATGTTGGAGACCTTTCAAAAACGAATGTACAACAGGGGACTTGAAAAGGGATGATTGATCTGGCAACTGCAGAAATGTCTAGAATGCCAGAAAGATAGGCCTGCTGGGCTAGATAAAGAATGAACCAAGGAACCTGGAAAAGGGGAGCAGATAGGGGTCAACCTGCTTTACAGCACACAATGCCATTGCCTCAATGGCATGAGTATACTGTCTTGGTGGAGGGATGCCTGGATGCCAAAATACCATTACAGACTTCAGGCGGAAGGTCAAAAGCTGTCAACTGCCGCCGCTCAATCTCCAGGCATGAAGGAAAAGCGTTGACAAGTTTGGGTGGAGAACCCTCTCTTGCTGCTGTCACAGGAAATCCTCTTGAAGGGGCAGCCTGATCGGCGGTCTGATGGGCATGCTCAACAGCTTGGCATACAAGACTTTCGAAGCCCAGAACAGAGCCACAAGAATGGCTTAGGCCTGGTTGTTCTTGATTTTTTTGAGAAGTCTGGGCAGGAGTGGAATTGGCAGAAAGGCATACAGGAGGCCGAAGCACCACTCAAGACGAAAACCATCTCCGAGAGATAGCTGCCTTGTCTACTCCAGTGCGCGGAACTGCTGACCAGGCACATTCTCTGCAGTGATGAACTTCTCTCCCCACTGCTGAAAGGGACCTTGCACCACCTCCGGTTGGAGAGACTATTCAAAATCTGCTTGACCCTTTCACCGAGTCACTTCCTTTAAGGCTGAGGCTTTGAATAGTTGTGTGGCCAGTACATTTTACAAACAGGTGGCGACCCTCAGTGTATGATGCATTTCGGGGACTCACATTTCAAACAGCCCCAACTGGGACTGCGCTACATCATTGCAGCAGACGTCAACCACATCCGCCAAATGGGTGTCCCCAATGCTGGAACCAGTGGCTGGTCTGAATCAGGAACACTAGTGTTGCTGCCTCGAAATAGAGAAGCAGAGGGTGGCAGCAAGCAGAGGGGACCTCGAACTGGTTTTGAAGATGTTCCTTTACCACCCCTGTCTTAATCAGGCCTTTTACTTAGGGTGCAGGTAGCATTTTTGTTGTCTGGATTTTCGATTAAAGAAACCAAGCTTGACGTTAATTCATGCTGGGTTATCTCAAATACATTTAAAATTGTAAACGCCTTAAAATGGAGGCTGTGAAAACCTTGGCTGACACAATGCTGTGCCAGGGCTAGTAGCGGGTGGCCCCTGCGCTGAGTGGCCAGGCGGGGAAGGTGGACGGGAGTGACTAAGACTACAACAACAACAACAAGCATTTGCAATGCATTCATGCGAGTTTGACATATTGACATGCAAGTACCATTCTTTTGTTTTTGTTTTTAAAACATAAATAAAAGGCATTGTCATTTAAAATGCCAATAGCTTAAACTGGCATAAATGCGAGACCTATTGCATTGCAAATGCTTGTTAATTAGATGGACCTCTGCCCACTCCCCCCCGCCCCGCCGACCCCTCCACCCCCTCTGCGTCTCTCTACATAGATTGGAACTGAATTTGGCCGTGGCTGCAACCCCAGCCCGCCCGTCTATTGATCTGCTGGCGGCGTCAATATCCGACGTTTGTTAATGTTTCAGGAGTCTACAAGGGCTCGTACAATGTCCTCAAAGAGAACTTGTAAAGTGGCATTTCTGCTCGCTTCAATGGCTTGGGCTCCAGCATCTTCCTGCTCTGCCCTCAAGTAGCACTTCCCGGGGGTCTTGCTCCCAGGACTTGTTCCTCTGCTTGTCCTCCGAGAACACTGCAGGCGGAGGGGGTTTAGAGCTGCTGCAGCTTGGGTCTGGGAAGGGTGTTCCGGGATGTCTGCAGAGTGAGTGCTGTGACTTAACGAGTGTGGGAGTGATTTTGCATGTATGAGTGCAGGGTGAGTAATGGGAGAGCGGAGTCTTTGCACCTTTTCCACGTTTTCTTGAAATATATACTGTAAATCCATTTTCTCTCACATGTTCTTGCAGGGGAAGACCTTCCGCACTGCCCCTCTGCCTGTACGATTCTGCCTATCAGTTTTCAAGTGCACCAGCCGCCACTGCATCACGTGTTTTGTTAGTGACAGACTAATGTCACTGGTTAAAGAGGTTCAGTGCACAAAGATTTGGAAAATAGCGAAGTCGTCACTTTAAAACATATTGTTTTACTGCGTGGTTTGCAATTTCAGCCTTCGGGTTTTTGCCCCTATTATTGTGGGAGGAAGAGCTCCGTACAATATTACGTTACTTCTCCTTTCTGGACCAATAAGACGCGCGAAACGACTGTATCCACTCCACTTTTAATACTCGTACCCTGCGCCTGGGGAGGTGTCTGGCCACCACCATGCCTTTCACAGCCTGCGGGTGTTTGTTCCATGGATGAGTCATGTTGAGGATTCAATGCGCTGCCGGCGTCCTGAGCTGGCGGTTCGGGGCCAGTGTTCATGGCCTCGGCATTTCATCCTTCTGAGGCCGGGTGGATAGGTGGCGAATTCTTGAGGGCGCTCAGGAGGCATAGGCAGGGGTCGGGCGCTGTCTGAGGTGGGTTGAAGCCAGAAGGGTGGGATTAAAGTGAGAAATGCAGGGGAGGTCCAGGGGTTGTTTGCAGGTGGTGCAGAACAGATGTTCGCCTGCTGAAGTAACAGGGCATAAAAGGTAGGGGGCGGTACTTCTGTTTCAATGTCGCATCTGGAAAGTAATGCTGGCATATGGGTGCTAATATCGCCAAGTATTGAGCGCTTCGAAGTATTGGTTGCTGGCGCTTTGGTAAAATAGGTGCGTTCTAGTGCGGTAAGGGCCTCTCAGAGTAGATGTGGCCTTCAGTACAACTACAGTTGGGCAGAGAGTAGACACAATTCCGCTGAGCGGATGGGTGCGGCTGCACCCGAGGCAGTGGCGGCTGATGACATTTTAAAGTGGTGGGGTGTAACATTTGTGGCGGAGAGCACCACGGTGAGCGAGTGTAGAGAGCTAGCCCGAACGACCTGAGGTGGACTGGGGGGACGGGGGAAGGGGGTAGGGTGTCGCAGAATCCCAGAACAATCCTCCGAACAGTGAAGGACCCCTCAAGGTGTGCTCCATCTCTTCAATTCTAAATGATGATACTTTATGCAACGGACTGGCCAGTCAGCCCGTTGTTATGTACTTGAAATATACAATATTTGGGTACAATCCATATATTCATAAATGCACACAGATCAATTTACTTATCAAATACCCAAATACATTTCTCTTCTGTGTTAAACATCCAAGTCAAATGTCATTGTCTCAATGTCTGCATTTCAAACGTTCACTTTGAAACGGCTGCCCTGGCCACAGAACCAAAAGAACAAGGTACTTACCTTCTGTAACGCTTTTTCTGGAGGATACAGTATCGGCCTGTGGATTCCTCACCTTGTGAATATCCCCCTGCGTCAGCAACGTTCAGAAAATTCTTTTGTAGCACAACTAAATTGACAGAGTGGATACAAACAGGCTAATGGGCACTCTACAACATATTATCAGGGTCTATTTAAAGAGTATATCACATTTGGTGCATCTAAGAGGGTGGATGTGTATCCAACATCCACAAGTCCCGCAGGTGCAGAAACAAACAAAAAACACTATTATTAATTCTCTCTGTAGATATAGCACCAGTCTTATTGGCAAATGTCACTATTCAGTAAATCAAAAATAGATAGTCCAAATCTTCTCCAATTAAGGTTTCAAAGTTCATCTGTATTTATTTTCATGTCATCCGTCATTTCTTGACAATCACTTGTTCCTGGTACATCAGCCAACGCGTGTTTCGTTGTGCGATATACAACACATTGACTTCCTCAGGGCTGCAACCAAATAAACAATACCCATAAGGTTGACACGATCTACGAACGGCTTTTTGATTAGTAGTGTGTAAAGTAAAGACACACAAACCAAAGTAGATTAGCTCTGCATAGTGTATAGCTTTGTAAAGAGAGAAGATGGAAAGATAGTTTAACCACACCAAGTATACAGTACACCCGTATTTAGTGAGTATATATCTAACCTTATACCAAAGGAAGCATTTCATTATGCTAAGTTCCATGCAATAAAACTCAAGATTCACCTAAATATCCAAAGTTTCCTCTAGAGTGATATCCTCCTCTGGGTTCAACCATATGTCAAATCTAAGAGAAATATAATAGCCAAATTTAAATCTGTACCCTCTATATCAATCCTTTCTCACATTTGGATACCATATAATGATCCCATGGATAAGATCTGGGGTTCTTCTCAATGGTCCTCACCACTACTTTATTTAAGCCATCCCCAAACTAACCAATTACTATAACTCAAGGTCGAAAATTTCAAATCTATTACCTCTTTACGCCACATCTGTGTGTGTATACTTTATCCTCCTCTTCAGTATTCAGAAACTTGCTTCCAATATCGTTCTAACTAAAATAAACATAAGCATCTCATATATTCATGCGTATAGATCTGTCGTCTCATCCTATTATTATATGCACCTACACTCACCGTACATGTAGCGATCCTGAGTTGAAAAGTCCCCAGACTTCATATATATATTCGTAATCCCCCGACTGCAATAAAAGATACCTTCAATTACTTTCCGGCAATAACATCTCTTGTTCTTTCAAACACCGAACTTCTCACGCTATATAGCAATCACCCTCGGCGCGCGACACCTTAAATTACGGGGTCCTCGGTCTTCTTCAGGCAGTAACTATCCTCACTACTCCGTACGGCGTTCAGCACAGACGCCATCTTTGAGTGTCTATTTATCCTATCCTCAATAAGCATGGGTACCATCTTGTAATGGGTCTGTATATTTAAAGTCAAATAACGCTATTGGTTCTTACTCGTACTGGTTTTCTACTATCCTTAGTTCTCAATATAAACCTCATGTATCTATTAGTCACTATAATTATACTCACAATCATGTTTTATCTTTATCTAAGATCAGTCACTCCATATTAACGCCTTTACTACTATCGTTATTTTCCATGATATGCTGGCCACCATCTTGGAGTGTACATTGCTCCTATTAATTATCATATTCTCTTGCATTTCATGTGCCCGAATTATCCATAATACAGTCATACAATTCATAAATAATATCGACCACTTTCTACGGATCTTACTGTTACTTTCCGGCAATAACATCTCTTGTTCTTTCAAACACCGAACTTCTCACGCTATATAGCACTCACCCTCGGCACGCAACACCTTAAATTACGGGGTCCTCAGTCTTCTTCGGGCAGTAACTATCCTCACTACTCCGTACGGCGTTCAGCACAGGCGCCATCTTTGAGTGTTCTATTTATACTCAATAAGCATGGGTGCCATCTTGTAATGGGTCCGTATATTTAAAGTCAAATAACGCTAATTTCATAAATTGCAATACCGCCTTTGTGGTTTATGTAATATCATGCACATGTGGACAAATATATGTAGGCAGCACGATCAGGAGGCTGAGAGATAGAATGACAGAGCATTTTCGAGCATACGAGGTATCCCATTGCTGTCATTTCATACAAAATAGTGAGAAGAAACAAGAACACCAATTTAGCTATCATGGCATTGATTATGTGACACAGGACCCTCGAGGGGAAAACAGATTACTGAAACTCAGACGCAGGGAGGTAATTTGGATTATGAAGTTGAAAAAGGATTAAATATTGATAATGAATATCAATTTTTTCTTGGACAGGATTAAGAGATACTGCTTCAGAATTGTAAATACACACACAAGATGGTAATGGAATTCTTAATGTTAATATGATAATTGATATATTAATATCTATCAGAGGTTAATACAGATCTGTATACTGATGGAGTGAATTGTAACAAATGAAATGTACAGAAAGGTTTAAAATATGAAAGAGTTTATATGTACAAATCCTTGTCGATCACCTTATATTGAGGTCTCAATGAGAAACTACTGGCTAGGCTGATATTCATATAACTGACATCATTAGATTTAATATATTGGAAGATAATATTATAGATTGGAATGTATATACCAATTTGAATAATAATTGTTTCAGATACAGCCCCTTATATGTATATACTGTATATAGCCCTCAATTGCATTGACATATAGAAATGTATTAAGTTGATGGGAGAACTGATATATTCATGTGACTCATGACGGACTATTATGCACAGATACTTAATGGATATGTATATATTGCATTGAATAATGAGATTTTACACAGTCTTCAATTGTATTGACAGTTAGAAACATATTGAATTGATGGGAGAATTGATATGGGATTGTGACTCATGTCGGACCGGCATGCACGGACAATTCTTTAATCTCTCACTCCCCCATCCCCTGAAAATGAACTAATATCATGGGTTTAGATATTTTCAAACCCTGTATTTTGACTAATCTTTGATATATGTTTACTACACCTTCATCCCCTCTATACAAGATGATTTACTTTGGAATGGATAATGTAAGGACTTAGTCGTGGATATTTAAGGATAAGATCCGAAAAAAGTGGTCGATAATATTTATGAATTGTATGACTGTATTATGGATAATTCGGGCACATGAAATACAAGACAATGTGATAATTAATACTCTCCAAGATGGCGGCCAGCATATCATGGAAAATAACAATAGTAGTAAAGGCGTTAATATGGAGTGACTGATCTTAGATAAAGATAAAACATGATTGTGAGTATAATTTTAGTGACTAATAGATACATGAGGTTCATATTGAGAATTAAGGATAGTAGAAAACCAGTACGAGTAAGAACCAATAGCGTTATTTGACTTTAAATATACGGACCCATTACAAGATGGCACCCATGCTTATTGAGGATAAATAGAACACTAAAAGATGGCGCCTGTGCTGAACGCCGTACGGAGTAGTGAGGATAGTTACTGCCCGAAGAAGACTGAGGACCCCGTAATTTAAGGTGTCGCGTGCCGAGGGTGAGTGCTATATAGCGTGAGAAGTTCGGTGTTTGAAAGAACAAGAGATGTTATTGCCAGAAAGTAATTGAAGGTATCTTTTATTGCAGTCGGGGGATTACGAATATATATGTGAAGTCTGGGGACTTTTCAACTCAGGATCTCTACATGTATGGTGAGTGTAGGTGCATATAATAATAGGATGAGACGACAGATCTATACGCATGAATATATGAGAGTCTTATGTTTATTGTAGTTAGAACGATATTGGAAGCAAGTATCTGAATACTGAAGAGGAGGATAAAGTATACACACACAGATGTGGCGTAAAGAGGTAATAGATTTGAAATTTTCGACCTTGAGTTATTGTTATTGGTTAGTTTGGGGATGGCTTAAATAAAGTGGCGGTGAGGACCATTGTGAAGAACCCCAGATCCTATCCATGGGATCATTATATGGTATCCAAATGTGAGAAAGGATTGATATAGAGGGTACAGATTTAAATTTGGTTATTATATTTCTCTTAGATTTGACATATGGTTGAACCCAGAGGAGGATATCACTCTTGAGGAAACTTTGGATATTTAGGTGAATCTTGAGTTTTATTGCATGGAACTTAGCATAATGAAATGCTTCCTTTGGTATAAGGTTAAACTTGTAAACTTGTGAATTTGTAGAGCGCAAATTGTTGCCCAGAGGCGTCCAAGCGCTAGGATAACCAGAGTCTACTGAAGGGCAGGGGGGGAAGGCAGGCAGTTAGTAAGTGGATGCAAACAAGAAGGTCTTTAATTGCTAGCGGAATTCAGTGAGGTTAGGGTTAGCTCTGAGATGGAGTGGCAGGGTGTTCCAGGTTTTGGACGCGTTGTATATAAACGTCCTTCCGCCAGTTCTGGATCTTTTTATTCTTGGCACCACTGCCGAGAAGGTCTGGCTGGGACGGAGACTTCGGTTTGGGGTGTAATGAGTAACCAGGTCGCGTGTGATGCTGGGTCCTGTGTCCCAGAAGGCTTGATGGGCTATGCATAGTGTCTTAAGCAAAACTCTCTGCCGGATCGGAAGCCAGTGAAGGCTAATCAATCCGGCACTGACTGAGTGTTTGCAGGGAATTTTGAGCAGAAGGCGCGCTGCGCAGTTCTGTACGATCTGCAGCCTGCGTAGGGTGTATTCTGGGGCGCCGAGATAGAGTGCAATATTAAAATCAAGGCGTTATTGAATAAGACCTTGAATGGCTACCTGTTTGGCTTCCATGGGAAGGAGGGGAAATATTTTATTTAACACCCTCATGATGCCAAAACAGGTGGCTGAAAGTTTTGTGGCTTGGACATTGAAAGATAGCGAATTGTCCAGCCACACTCCGAGGCTTTTGATGTTATTTTTGGGGGTTGAGGGGGGGGCCTGAACATGGGGGCCACAGAGAGGGAGGGAGGGCCAGATCTGATGGGCCTAGGAGCATCAACTCTGTTTTGTCCCCGTTCAACTTCCGGGATGATGACGACATCCAGTTCCTCACCTCCTCCAGGCATTCTCTAAGCCCGCCTGGCGCAGTTCGGTTTGCCTCCTGCGCCAGTGAGACCACTAGCTGCGTGTCGTCCGCATAGGAGATGATCTTAACTCCTAATGGGCGGACGACATCGGCCAGTGGTCTCATATACAGATTGAAAAGTGCAGGGCTTAGAGAGGAGTCCTGAGGAACACCGCTCTTTAGGGGTCTGCTGGAGGACACGGATTCGCCATCAAAAACCCTAAATGATCTATTCTCCAAAAAAGATTTAAACCATGCCCAGGCCTTATCCTTAATCCCTGTACAGGACAGGCGGTTCAGTAAGGTGTCATGGCTGACCGTGTCAAAAGCCGCGCTTAGATCAAGGAGGATCACTGCCACTGATCCTCCTTGATCCAGGATTTTTCTAGTTTCCTCGGTAACCATGAGGAGGGCGGTCTCAGTTCCGTGTTTTGGTCTGAAACCCGTCTGAGTGCGATCTAGTAAGTGATGGTCTTCTAAAAAGTTCACCAACTGTTGGTTGATATATTTTTCCAGGACCTTGCTCACCCATGGGAGCAGGGAGATGGGGCGATAGTTGGCTAAGTCGGATGGGTCCAGATTGGGCTTCTTTATTAATGATCTGACCACTGATCTCGATGTAATCTTTTCCAATGATCGGAGGTTGACAGTAAAAGATTCTTTCTTTCTGTCATGGTCAGATCATTTGGCTGTATCATTCACTATGTCCTGTATGATCTTGGATGGTTTCAGAAATATTCCGAGCAAGACGGAATTACGTAGGAATCTGAATAATATCACAGAAGGTTCCTTCACACCCTGGATCACTAGCTTGTCTACCTCCTTGGGGGACAATGTCCAGTCGGCTGTCTCACAATACGATAAGATCATTACAGAGGCTTTGGACTCTCTGGCCCCTATAATGCCTTGTTATTCAGCGAGGAAAAGACCTTCAGCATCATGGTTTACGGAGCATCTAAGACTACTCCGGCAGGAAGCCAGGAGACAGGAGCGTCTATGGCATACCAGCTGGGATCTAAGGGAAAAGGAAATCCATAAGATCTTGATAAGAAAGTATAAACTAGAAGTTATTAGGGCAAAACAAGAATACTTTACTGCCCTAACTTCCTCACTTTCATCTCCTAAAGAGCTCTTTAGGATAGCAGATTCCCTTACTACCCTTCAGACTCCTGATCCGGTGATGGCGTCACAGGAGCTCTGCAACAACATTGCGACGTTTTTTCAGACTAAGATCCTGGATATTTATACCGCTCTAGAGTTGCTGAAACCTGTTACCACCAAGCCCGCTGCCTGTGCTGTCCTGGACTCTGGCCCTTCGGAGAAGTCTTCGGTATGGTGCCTGGAATCCTTCCCCTCTCTCTCTCTACAAGATGCAGAGATACTTCTCAGTACAATTAAATCTGGCTCTCCTCTAGATGTCTGCCCGCTTAGGATCCTAAAGCAGTGCGGAAATTCACTTTTACCCCCTCTTGTAGACATCATGAACAGGGCCATGAAGGAGGGCATTTTTCCCCAGCAGTGGAAGAATGCGGTAGTAAGACCGTTACTCTTGAAACCCTCTCTCGACCCTGGGGTGTTAAAGAATTTCCGCCCCATCTCACTGCTCCCAGCCCCCGCGAAGATGTTAGAAATCCATCTGAATAAACATCTTGCTGCCTTCGTGGAAAATTCTGGCTGTTTGGACCCTTCCCAGCATGGATTCAGGAGGGAACATAGTACAGAGTCTGCCCTCACCATAGTACTGGATAATATCCGCATGTGTGTGGATGGGGGGCAGACCTCCCTCCTGATCCTCTTAGACCTTACTGCCGCCTTCGATACCCTCTCTCCCTCAGTGCTAACATCTCGCCTGAGGGAGATTGGGGTTCAGGGGGAGGCACTGGCTCTACTCACTTCTTTCCTCGACAAGCGAGAGCAAAGAGTGAAGCTGGGTAGGTTTCTATCTCCATCCCTGTCTGTGCAATGTGGGGTCCCTTAGGGGTCGGCGCTTAGCCCGACCCTTTTTAACATCTATGTGACCCCCCTTGCCAGACTTATTAGATCTTTTGGGATGGAGGTAGTTTCCTATGCGGATGACACCCAGATCCTCGTCTCTCTCTCCCGGTCAGTTACTACGACTGCCTCCAATTTTAGATCTGGTATGGAGGCGGTTGGACAGTGGATGATTCACAATTCACTGAAACTGAATGGGGAGAAGACTGAGGTGATGGTGTTTGGAGGCAAGGAGGAGGTATGGTCAACTGACTGGTGGCCGGACTCACTTGGTGCATGTCCTGTCCCTGCGTCATCTGCTAAAAATCTTGGGGTGGTGATCGATCCTTCCCTCAGTATGTGTCAACAGGTAAACAGGACTATTGCCACCTGCTGGGGCGTTCTACGCATACTGAGGAAGATTAGGCACTACCTTTCACAGCAGGCTAGGAAACAACTGGCAGTGGCCCTAGTGGGCTCTCGTCTGGACTACTGCAATGCGCTGTATGCGGGACTGAATAAAGCCTGCTGCAGCGCTTGCAGGTGGTCCAGAATGCAGCGGCCAGGTTCGCTCTGGATCTGCCTCGGGGCACCTCGGCCACGCTGGCCAGGAAACGGCTCCATTGGCTCCCAATGGAGGGCCGCATTCTGTTCAAAACCCTGTGCTTAATCTATAGGACCTTAGCAAAAAATAGCTCTATAGGAGTCGGATCTATCCTGTCCTGCTATAGTCCTTGCAGGAACTTACGTTCCTCTAATCAGGCTCTTCTATCAGTCCCGTGTATCAGAAAAGCTTGATGGGGAGGTAAAGCCTTCTCCAATCTTGCACCCAAGTGGTGGAATGGTCTTCCCATGGAATTGAGATCCCTCCCCACTCTGCAGCTTTTCAGAAAAGCCCCGAAGACCCGTCTCTTCGCGCTCGCATATGCATAGTCTGATCTGCCACCTTTCTGATTTATTTTGATAGGCGCCTTGACACCTTAGGGTTTTAGTTGCGCGGTACAAATTACCTTCAATTTCAATTTCAATTTCAATGGCTTGCTTCCAGACAGTTGGCACAGTGCTAGAGGAGATGGAAGCGTTTAGTACCTCCCTAATGATGGGCAGGGTGATCCGGGATGCTGCCATTAAGATGTCAGGAGGGGCAGGATCATCCGGCAAGCCTGATTTGACACTAAGAGCTAGTAATTCCAGGGTAGGGAGATTCAGTGGGGGAAAATTGGATATATACTCACTAAATACGGGTGTACTGTATACTTGGTGTGGTTAAACTATCTTTCCATCTTCTCTCTACAAACCTATACACTATGCAGAGCTAATCTACTTTGGTTTGTGTGTCTTTACTTTACACACTACTAATCAAAAAGCCATACGTAGATCGTGTCAACCTTATGGGTATTGTTTATTTGGTTGCAGCCCTGAGGAAGTCAATGTGTTGTATATCGCACGACGAAACATGCGTTGGCTTATGTACCAGGAACAAGTGATTGTCAAGAAATGACTGATGACATGAAAATAAATACAGAGAAACTTTGAAACCTTAATTGGAGAAGATTTGGACTATCTATTTTTGATTTACTGAATCGTGACATTTGACAATAAGACTGGTGCTATATCTACAGAGAGAATTAATAATAGTGTACTCAGAGGGTACTTTTTTCTTTTGTAGCACGCTGGCGTGGACGACGTCATAGGAGCAGGCATTGCGCGCGACTCCGACTGACATCACTGACTCCTTATTAGGCCTACGTTGGCATGATGACATCAGTTCCACCCTTTTTTCCGTTCCCTCGATGCACCCGGACGGACCAATGACAATAGATATATACATATACAGTGTACACAGTACATAATATCCAAAATAACACACATTGTATGTAGACAATGCATGAAAAAAACTATATATATATATCTATACTACTATTATAAAGAGAGAACTTGCACCTTTTGCCCAGGTAAACTCGGGAACCACAGCGCCAATCTAAACACCCGATACATCTATGAAAATGTCAGGGTGTGTAGATGGACATAGGCTATATAAATAAAAAAAAGTAAATAAAAAATGTAAGTTTGAAAACAAAGTAGTCCCCTGAAAGTAGCGCTGGCCGGGACCTAGCGCTGGCCGCGACGCGACGTGCGTGATGACCGCGATGCGACGTGCGTGATGACGACGAAGGAGGAGCGGCGGTGTAGTGACGAGTGGCTGTACAGTGAGGAGCGGCGGCACAGGTAAGGAAAGGGAAAGTTCAGTGCGAGACTGTGTGATGCAGGGGGAGGCAAGAAGGACCTTCGCAGTGCTATCAGCTGGAAGAGGCAGCACTAAAGGAAAATGTTGGAGCGCGAGTGAGTCGGGGCGGGAGGGGGGCGCGAGTGAGTCGGGGCGGGAGGGAGTCGGGCGGGAGGGGGGCCTGGTCCGTGTCCGTGCATGGGCATGCACGGACAATGTCGGGGCGAGCGGGGGCTTGGGCGGGCGGTTGGCCCTGAAGCCTCATTGCACATCAGGATTCAAGCAAGCCGGGCCGGAGACGGCTGAAATGCCAGAAACCGGTCCCCGGAATCTTGTTTCCTTCCCAGTATAAGAATTGGCTTGGTAGTCTGGTCTGCCCTGTTCCCATGATGCACTGGGCCAGGGACAGACTAATTTGCATGTAGCCAGGTTATGAGCTGGGATGGTGCAGTGAGCTAAAAAACGGTGATGGATCAAGCCCTGATCTTTGGACTGGGTAATAGTGGTCTGCTTAATTCAGACACTCTGTTCATCACCACCCCCTTTTCTGAATCATTTTGTCCACCATAAGCGTGGAAGGGTATACTCAGATGTGAGTCCCTTGCTCATTGCACCATCAGGATTCAAGCAAGCCGGGCCGAAGACGGCTGAAATGCCAGAAACCGGTCCCCGGAATCTTGTTTCCTTCCCAGTATAAGAATTGGCTTGATAGTCTGGTCTGCCCTGTTCCCATGATGCACTGGGCCAGGGACAGACTAATTTGCATGTAGCCAGGTTCTGAGCTGGGATGGTGCAGTGAGCTAAAAAACGGTGATGGATCAAGCCCTGATCTTTGGACTGGGTAAGAGTGGTCTGCTTAATTCAGACACTCTGTTCATCACCACCCCCTTTTCTGAATCATTTTGTCCACCATAAGCGTGGAAGGGTATACTCAGATGTGAGTCCCTTGCTCATTGCACCATCAGGATTCAAGCAATCCGGGCCGAAGACTGCTGAAATGCCAGAAACCGGTCCCCAGAAGCTTGTTTCCTTCCCAGTATAAGAATTGGCTTGGTAGTCTTGTCTGCCCTGTTCCCATGATGCACTGGGCCAGGGACAGACTAATTTGCATGTAGCCAGGTTCTGAGCTGGGATGGTGCAGTGAGCTAAAAAACGGTGATGGATCAAGCCCTGATCTTTGGACTGGGTAATAGTGGTCTGCTTAATTCAGACACTCTGTTCATCACCACCCCCTTTTCTGAATCATTTTGTCCACCATAAGCGTGGAAGGGTATACTCAGATGTGAGTCCCTTGCTCATTGCACCATCAGGATTCAAGCAAGCCGGGCCGAAGACGGCTGAAATGCCAGAAACCGGTCCCCGGAAGCTTGTTTCCTTCCCAGTATAAGAATTGGCTTGGTAGTCTGGTCTGCCCTGTTCCCATGATGCACTGGGCCAGGGACAGACTAATTTGCATGTAGCCGGGTTCTGAGCTGGGATGGTGCAGTGAGCTAAAAAACGGTGATGGATCAAGCCCTGATCTTTGGACGGGGTAAGAGTGGTCTGCTGAATTCAGACACCCTGTTCATCACCACCCCCTTTTCTGAATCATTTTGTCCACCATAAGCGTGGAAGGGTATACTCAGATGTGAGTCCCTTGCTCATTGCACCATCAGGATTCAAGCAAGCCGGGCCGAAAATGGCTGAAATGCCAAAAACTGGTCACCGGAAGCTTGTTTCCTTCCCAGTATAAGAATTGGCTTGGTAGTCTGGTCTGCCCTGTTCCCATGATGCACTGGGCCAGGGACAGACTAATTTGCATGTAGCCAGGTTCTGAGCTGGGATGGTGCAGTGAGCTAAAAAACGGTGATGGATCAAGCCCTGATCTTTGGACTGGGTAAGAGTGGTCTGCTTAATTCAGACACACTGTTCATCACCACCCCCTTTTCTGAATCATTTTATCCACCATAAGCGTGGAAGGGTATACTCAGATGCGAGTCCCTTGCTCATTGCACCATCAGTATTCCAGCAAGCCGGGCCGAAGGCGGCTGAAATGCCAGAAACCGGTCCCCGGAAGCTTGTTTCTTTCCCAGTATAAGAATTGGCTTGGTAGTCTGGTCTGCCCTGTTCCCATGATGCACTGGGCCAGGGACAGACTAATTTGCATGTAGCCAGGTTCTGAGCTGGGATGGTGCAGTGAGCTAAAAAACGGTGATGGATCAAGCCCTGATCTTTGGACTGGATAAGAGTGGTCTGCTTAATTCAGACACTCTGTTCATCACCACCCCCTTTTCTGAATCATTTTGTCCACCATAAGCGTGGAAGGGTATACTCAGATGTGAGTCCCTTGCTCATTGCACCATCAGGATTCAAGCAAGCCGTGCCGAAGACGGCTGAAATGCCAGAAACCGGTCCCCGGAAGCTTGTTTCCTTCCCAGTATAAGAATTGGCTTGGTAGTCTGGTCTGCCCTCTTCCCATGATGCACTGGGCCAGGGACAGACTAATTTGCATGTAGCCAGGTTCTGAGCTGGGATGGTGCAGTGAGCTAAAAAACGGTGATGGATCAAGCCCTGATATTTGGACTGGGTAAGAGTGGTCTGCTTAATTCAGACACTCTGTTCATCACCACCCCCTTTTCTGAATCATTTTGTCCATCATAAGCCTGGAAGGGGATACTCAGATGTGAGTCCCTTGCTCATTGCACCACCAGGATTCAAGCAAGCCGGGCCGAAGACGGCTGAAATGCCAGAAACCGGTCCCCGGAAGCTTGTTTCCTTCATAGTATAAGAATTGGCTTGGTAGTCTGGTCTGCCCTGTTCCCATGATGCACTGGGCCAGGGACAGACTAATTTGCATGTAGCCAGGTTCTGAGCTGGGATGGTGCAGTGAGCTAAAAAACGGTGATGGATCAAGCCCTGATCTTTGGACTGGGCAAGAGTGGTCTGCTTAATTCAGACAATCTGTTCATCACCACCCCCTTTTCTGAATCATTTTGTCCACCATAAGTGTGGAAGGGTATACTCAGATGTGAGTCCCTTGCTCATTGCACCATCAGGATTCAAGCAAGCCGGGCCTAAGACGGCTGAAATGCCAGAAACCGGTCCCCGGAAGCTTGTTTCCTTTACAGTATACCCATCCTCCCACTATTGTAGGAGATGTATCGCAAGATTCCAAAAACATCCACATCTGGATCAACAATTTGGTCCTGGATAAGTCCAACTCAACCAACCAAAAACCAATCTCCCATAAAAGGAAGCCCAATGCCCCGTGGTATACTCAGGCCCTCACCGATAGCCATCGTACGTGTAGGGTCCTTGAAAGAGAGTGGCGGAAAACATACGACCCCACCTCCAAAACCCTATACATTCGGCAGAGGAAACTATATCTGTCACACATAAAGAAAGCCAAAAAAGAGTTTTTCACCGCAGCTATAGAAACAGCTAATCAAAAACAACATACCATCTTCAATATTGTTAAGTCCTTCACCCACCCTAAAGCCCTGGCACTGGAAATCCCCCCATCCCAAACTCTTTGTAACCAAATCGCTGATTTCTTTGTTGACAAAATCAATAACATCCACAAGGATTTCCCTCCCCCTGCCACCCCTCCCCTTCTTCTCAACACTGATTCACCTTCATTTTGCAGTTTTTCACCAGTATCCCTGCTTCAATCCCAGAAGGCCATCATGACCTGCCGCTCGGGAGCCCCTACTGACTCCTATCCCCCGGCTATCCTTCATCTCCTCATTGAGGCCGTCAACCCTCTTATCAATTCCATCATCAATCAATCCCTCAGCTCAGGCACTGTTCCGGCTGAATGGAAGAAAGCTATCGTAAAGCCTCTAATGAAAAAGCATAATAAACCCCCGACAGACCTTTCCAACATGCGCCCAATTTCCCTACTTCCAGCATTAGGCAAGATAACCGAGCAAATAGTACATGCTGAGCTAAAAGCCTTCGTGGAAAACAATCATATTCTCCATCCTCAGCAATCTGGTTTCCGCTCCGGCCATTCTACTGAAACTGCTCTGATCGAGTTATCCGACACCATCAAGTTCCTGCAGGATGAGGGGAAACACGCAGTTCTCATCCTTCTCGACTTAACCGCAGCATTTGATACCATCTCCCATGCAATCCTCATCCACAGAATGCGCGAAATCGGTGTGTCGGATACCGCTCTGAAATGGATATCTTCATTTCTGTCTAACAGATCACAAACAGTCTCACTTGGCCCCTTTCTCTCCAGCGAAAGAACCATTCTATCAGGTGTGCCCCAGGGGTCCATTTTGAGCCCACTTTTCTTCAATATTTACATGGCCCCCCTGCTTACCCTGATTGAATCGCATGGCATCCTTGTAACATCTTACGCTGACGACACCCAACTTGTCGTCACCCTTGACAAAAAACTCCCCGATGCCGCTCTTAGATTCCAGAATTGCCTTTCCCAAGTCTTTGCATGGCTCAATAATAATCACCTCAAGTGCAACAGTGCCAAAACTGAGATCATACCCTTAGGCAAAGACACCCTTTTTTCTCCAAAAGATTGGTGGCCCCAACACTCTGAGGCACCTCCCAGTGCAGTCTTATCGGCCCGCAATCTGGGTGTCCAATTTGACTCGTCCCTCAGTTTTGACGACCATGCGCGCATTACTGCAGGGTGCTGCTTTAACATCATTAGACAGCTAAAGAAATTCTTCGACTTCCTCCCTATTTCCGCCAGGAAATCAGTGGCCGTGGCTTTGATCCTGTCCAGACTCGATTATTGCAATGGTCTCCTGGCAGGTATAAAAAAGTCCACCCTGAAGAAGCTACAGAGCGTCCAGCACGCGGCGGCCAGGCTCGTTCTCGGACTTCCGAGAAGGTCCTCAGCCTCGGCGGCCCTCAACACCCTCCATTGGCTGCCCCTCCATAAAAGGATCCTTTTTAAACTCCTTGTTACTGTCTTTAAGGCCACTAAGAACACAGGCCCCTCCTATCTTGTCAAGCGCTTCCCTCAGTACACTCCATCGCTCTGCCTGAGGTCATCAGGAGCTAATCTGGTTACCATACCCAGGTTTAAGCTCAAAACGAAAGGTGGAAAAACCTTTTCACTCCTGGCGGCTAAGGCTTGGAACGGCCTTCCCCCTAACCTCAGGCACGCCCCTTCAGAAACCCTTTTCAGAAAACTTCTGAAGACTTGGATCTTCCTCCGACCCGACTCTTTGGTCCTCGCAGCCATATGATTCCCATTTCCATCAAGTTGGTTTCTTCTGATTGCTCAGCGCCAAGATGCTCCTTCCGGAGCGATAGTTGCTCTATATAAAAATTAATAAATATCAAATATCAAATATCAAATTGGCTTGGTAGTCTGGTCTTCCCTGTTCCCATGATGCACTGGGCCAGGGACAGACTAATTTGCATGTAGCCAGGTTCTGAGCTGGGATGGTGCAGTGAGCTAAAAAACGGTGATGGATCAAGCCCTGATTTTTGGACTGGGTAAGAGTGGTCTGCTTAATTCAGACACTCTGTTCATCACCACCCCCTTTTCTGAATCATTTTGTCCACCATAAGCGTGGAAGGGTATACTCAGATGTGAGTCCCTTGCTCATTGCACCATCAGGATTCAAGCAAGCCGGGCCAAAGACGGCTGAAATGCCAGAAACCGGTCTCGGAAGCTTGTTTCCTTCCCAGTATAAGAATTGGCTTAGTAGTCTGGTCTGCCCTGTTCCCATGATGCACTGGGCCAGGGACAGACTAATTTGCATGTAGCCAGGTTCTGAGCTGGGATGGTGCAGTGAGCTAAATAACAGTGATGGATCAAGCCCTGATCTTTGGACTGGGTAAGAGTGGTCTGCACCCCCTTTTCTGAATCATTTTGTCCACCATAAGCGTGGAAGGGTATACTCAGATGTGAGTCCCTTGCTCATTGCACCATCAGGATTCAAGCAAGCCGGGCCAAAGACGGCTGAAATGCCAGAAACCGGTCCCCGGAAGCTTGTTTCCTTCCCAGTATAAGAATTGGCTTGGTAGTCTGGTCTGCCCTCTTCCCATGATGCACTGGGCCAGGGACAGACTAATTTGCATGTAGCCAGGATCTGAGCTGGGATGGTGCAGTGAGCTAAAAAACGGTGATGGATCAAGCCCTGATCTTTGGACTGGGTAAGAGTGGTCTGCTTAATTCAGACACTCTGTTCATCACCACCCCCTTTTCTGAATCATTTTGTCCACCATAAGCGTGGAAGGGTATACTCAGATGTGAGACCCTTGCTCATTGCACCATCAGGATTCAAGCAAGCTGGGCCGAAGACAGCTGAAATGCCAGAAACCGGTCCCCGGAAGCTTGTTTCCTTCCCAGTATAAGAATTGGCTTGGTAGTCTGGTCTGCCCTGTTCCCATGATGCACTGGGCCAGGGACAGACTAATTTGCATGTAGCCAGGTTCTGAGCTGGGATGGTGCAGTGAGCTAAAAAACGGTGATGGATCAAGCGCTGATCTTTGGACTGGGTAAGAGTGGTCTGCTTAATTCAGACACTCTGTTCATCACCACCCCCTTTTCTGAATCATTTTGTCCACCATAAGCGTGGAAGGGTATACTCAGATGTGAGTCCCTTGCTCATTGCACCATCAGGATTCAAGCAAGCCGGGCCAAAGACAGCTGAAATGCCAGAAACCGGTCCCCGGAAGCTTGTTTCCTTTACAGTATAAGAAGTGGCTTGGTAGTCTGGTCTTCCCTGTTCCCATGATGCACTGGGCCAGGGACAGACTAATTTGCATGTAGCCAGGTTCTGAGCTGGGATGGTGCAGTGAGCTAAAAAACGGTGATGGATCAAGCCCTGATTTTTGGACTGGGTAAGAGTGGTCTGCTTAATTCAGACACTCTGTTCATCACCACCCCCTTTTCTGAATCATTTTGTCCACCATAAGCGTGGAAGGGTATACTCAGATGTGAGTCCCTTGCTCATTGCACCATCAGGATTCAAGCAAGCCGGGCCAAAGGCGGCTGAAATGCCAGAAACCGGTCCCCGGAAGCTTGTTTCCTTCCCAGTATAAGAATTGGCTTAGTAGTCTGGTCTGCCCTGTTCCCATGATGCACTGGGCCAGGGACAGACTAATTTGCATGTAGCCAGGTTCTGAGCTGGGATGGTGTGGTGAGCTAAATAACAGTGATGGATCAAGCCCTGATCTTTGGACTGGGTAAGAGTGGTCTGCTTAATTCAGACACTCTGTTCATCACCACCCCCTTTTCTGAATCATTTTGTCCACCATAAGCGTGGAAGGGTATACTCAGATGTGAGTCCCTTGCTCATTGCACCATCAGGATTCAAGCCAGCCGGGCCAAAGACGGCTGAAATGCCAGAAACCGGTCCCCGGAAGCTTGTTTCCTTCCCAGTATAAGAATTGGCTTGGTAGTCTGGTCTGCCCTCTTCCCATGATGCACTGGGCCAGGGACAGACTAATTTGCATGTAGCCAGGATCTGAGCTGGGATGGTGCAGTGAGCTAAAAAACGGTGATGGATCAAGCCCTGATCTTTGGACTGGGTAAGAGTGGTCTGCTTAATTCAGACACTCTGTTCATCACCACCCCCTTTTCTGAATCATTTTGTCCACCATAAGCGTGGAAGGGTATACTCAGATGTGAGTCCCTTGCTCATTGCACCATCAGGATTCAAGCAAGCCGGGCCGAAGACAGCTGAAATGCCAGAAACCGGTCCCCGGAAGCTTGTTTCCTTCCCAGTATAAGAATTGGCTTGGTAGTCTGGTCTGCCCTGTTCCCATGATGCACTGGGCCAGGGACAGACTAATTTGCATGTAGCCAGGTTCTGAGCTGGGATGGTGCAGTGAGCTAAAAAACGGTGATGGATCAAGCGCTGATCTTTGGACTGGGTAAGAGTGGTCTGCTTAATTCAGACACTCTGTTCATCACCACCCCCTTTTCTGAATCATTTTGTCCACCATAAGCGTGGAAGGGTATACTCAGATGTGAGTCCCTTGCTCATTGCACCATCAGGATTCAAGCAAGCCGGGCCAAAGACAGCTGAAATGCCAGAAACCGGTCCCCGGAAGCTTGTTTCCTTTACAGTATAAGAAGTGGCTTGGTAGTCTGGTCTTCCCTGTTCCCATGATGCACTGGGCCAGGGACAGACTAATTTGCATGTAGCCAGGTTCTGAGCTGGGATGGTGCAGTGAGCTAAAAAACGGTGATGGATCAAGCCCTGATTTTTGGACTGGGTAAGAGTGGTCTGCTTAATTCAGACACTCTGTTCATCACCACCCCCTTTTCTGAATCATTTTGTCCACCATAAGCGTGGAAGGGTATACTCAGATGTGAGTCCCTTGCTCATTGCACCATCAGGATTCAAGCAAGCCGGGCCAAAGACGGCTGAAATGCCAGAAACCGGTCCCCGGAAGCTTGTTTCCTTCCCAGTATAAGAATTGGCTTAGTAGTCTGGTCTGCCCTGTTCCCATGATGCACTGGGCCAGGGACAGACTAATTTGCATGTAGCCAGGTTCTGAGCTGGGATGGTGCAGTGAGCTAAATAACAGTGATGGATCAAGCCCTGATCTTTGGACTGGGTAAGAGTGGTCTGCTTAATTCAGACACTCTGTTCATCACCACCCCCTTTTCTGAATCATTTTGTCCACCATAAGCGTGGAAGGGTATACTCAGATGTGAGTCCCTTGCTCATTGCACCATCAGGATTCAAGCCAGCCGGGCCAAAGACGGCTGAAATGCCAGAAACCGGTCCCCGGAAGCTTGTTTCCTTCCCAGTATAAGAATTGGCTTGGTAGTCTGGTCTGCCCTCTTCCCATGATGCACTGGGCCAGGGACAGACTAATTTGCATGTAGCCAGGATCTGAGCTGGGATGGTGCAGTGAGCTAAAAAACGGTGATGGATCAAGCCCTGATCTTTGGACTGGGTAAGAGTGGTCTGCTTAATTCAGACACTCTGTTCATCACCACCCCCTTTTCTGAATCATTTTGTCCACCATAAGCGTGGAAGGGTATACTCAGATGTGAGTCCCTTGCTCATTGCACCATCAGGATTCAAGCAAGCCGGGCCGAAGACAGCTGAAATGCCAGAAACCGGTCCCCGGAAGCTTGTTTCCTTCCCAGTATAAGAATTGGCTTGGTAGTCTGGTCTGCCCTGTTCCCATGATGCACTGGGCCAGGGACAGACTAATTTGCATGTAGCCAGGTTCTGAGCTGGGATGGTGCAGTGAGCTAAAAAATGGTGATGGATCAAGCGCTGATCTTTGGACTGGGTAAGAGTGGTCTGCTTAATTCAGACACTCTGTTCATCACCACCCCCTTTTCTGTACAGTGAGGAGCGGCGGCACAGGTAAGGAAAGGGAAAGTTCAGTGCGAGACTGTGTGATGCAGGGGGAGGCAAGAAGGACCTTCGCAGTGCTATCAGCTGGAAGCGGCAGCAGTAAAGGAAAATGTCGGAGCGCGAGTGAGTCGGGGCGGGAGGGGGGCGCGAGTGAGCCGGGCGGGAGGGGGCGGGAGTGAGTCGGGCGGGAGGGAGTCGGGGCGGGAGGGGGGCCTGGTCCGTGTCCGTGCATGGGCATGCACGGACAATGTCGGGGCGGGCGGTTGGCCCTGAAGCCTCATTGCCCCCAGGCAACGCTGGAGCGGGCTGCTGTCACACTTTCATGTGACACGCGCTCAAGCTGAAAATCCATATACCTGGGATGGTCCTAAATGCATGATCAATATAACATTATGCCTGGGCATTTATCTACAATAGGCCACTCACTAAGGGTTTTTTTCAATCGTGCCTGGCAGTGAAACTCTGGTGGGGTCAACATTATGTCCGTGCACCCTTATTTATATTTCCGTTTATGTAAACACACATACAGGAGAGATCGTTTAAATCAACATGTGGCTGATATCCTACATAGCGAGAGAGACTGCACTTTGCGCGTCTCGTATCCTGTGAATAACTGCAGTGCCACACATTACTTAGACTCACCGAATGCACACGACACGATTGAGTATAAGTCCCACGCACGCAACCCAAGGGGAAACAGTCAGGGTCCCTCTGCATATGGCAACTGCTTCCCTAAATAATTTCGAGCGGGGAATAAGTATACAGGCAAACCATACGGCCGACTATAGTAGGGACCTGTGGATCGGAACTACAATGGCAGGGACTGGTGGGGCTACGTAGAACATTGTGTAAACACCTTTTTCCACTGTTCGTTCATAAAAACTGGTGAAATATGACTATTAATGCGGCTGTGACAATTTAAACATGCTGCTTGTAAAGAATGTCATAAATACGAAAGCACGTTTGTTTGGTGAAAAAATACCTGATTGCAAAATGTTTTTTCTAAACATGCCTTGTAAAAAAAGTGTGAAAAGACTAACGTTACAGGTCTAAAGTGCAAGTCATGCACTTGTTTATGTCTATGAACCAAATGCCAAAGTGTAACCATGACAACATCTGGTTTTAACGTGTAAACACGAAGACAATGACACACCCATGTTTCTGTATATATGTGTGCCCTAAACACACAGCAGATGTAGTGAACAAGGCGGGAACGCTGAAACGTGTCTAAGCAGAAACTGATCAAGAATAAAAGTTTGGATTAAGATTCACGGAGTCAGCGCCGTCTTTTATCGTGAAGCATGGTATGAAAGAATATATATAAATATATATATATATATATATATATATATATATATATATATATATATATATATATATATATATATTCAATGAAAAAACCATTGGTTTTAGGCCATATATAGTTAGGGATTTGCATTTAGAAAACCTTATTTTACTCGCATAAAACCATTGAAATTCCATATATAGTTATAAGCGCTAACTATATATCGCGCATCCGCAATCCACTGCTGATGATGTCACATATTACATCATTCATGACATGGTTAGTGACATCACTGATGACATCACTGATGACATCTCAAATGACATCACTGATGACATCACTGATTACAACATCCAGTGTCTGTATGTTTCTGTAAAGTTAAAATATGTTTTACATATTGAAGAATGAGTGGATGTATAAGTGTCTGGATGAAGGATTTAGTAGGTGCAAGACTGACTGTATGAGTGAGTGATTAAATGTGTCTCACTGAGTGCATGGGTTAGTGACTAAACTGTTTTAATTTGTGCATCATTATATCTGTTGTTCTACAAACTGCTGCATATGTTGATCAGTAGCTATATGAGTAACTGTATGGGTTATTGATTGGTTGTCCAAGTATTTGTATGGGAAACTGAGTGTGTGTGTATGGGTGGCTGGGAGGTGTGTGACTCTGTACATAGATGTGTGAGTAGTTGATTCACTATATGTATAGATTCAAAACTGCATGTGGAAACAGCTGTATGGGCGGTTGACTGTGCATGAGTGTATTAGTGAGTGAATGGATATCTCAGTGCTACATGTCAAATTAAGTACATATGTAAAACACAGTACATGTGAGAGTTGACATCTATAAATAACTGTGCATAAGAGCTAGTGAATGTGTGAGTGGCTGTATGGATCATTGTGAACATGTATCAGAGATTGTATAAGAGAGTAAAGTAAATATGTGTTAGTATATGTTTGAATAAGTAAGGTGTGTATAACTGTATAGTTGAGAAAATGGAGGTGTGATTGATTTTTGGTATAACTGACTAGGTGTGTGAGTAACTCCATGGATGAGTGACTGTCTGTTTACACTGATTGTATCTAAGGTTATATTAGAGTCTGAAGAGGTTCATGGTATTATCACATGAATGATATCATCAGTGATGTGATCAGTCATGTCAGATGAGATGTTATCAGTGATGTCATCAGTGATGTCATTTGAGATGTCATCAGTGATGTCATCAGTGATGTCACTAACCATGTCATGAATGATGTAATATGTGACATCATCAGCAGTGGATTGCGGGTGCGCGATATATAGTTAGCGCTTATAACTATATATGGAATTTCAATGGTTTTATGCGAGTAAAATAAGGTTTTCTAAATGCAAATCCCTAACTATATATGGCCTAAAACCAATGGTTTTTTCATTGAATTTTCAAGGTTTTGTAAATGCAAATTCCTAACTATATATGGAGTATAACCTATGGTTTTTTCTGTGAATTTCAATGGTTTTTTAATAGCAAACATTAAAAGCTGTCAAATGTCAAGTACGTGATAGGTAAAAACGTTTTCGTGTTTATGCACGCTGATGTGCTTTGAACGCTGCCCCCCCCCCACTCCCCTCTTTTCTCTTAGTAGTACTCTCTCTTTGCAGATAGTGAACGGTAGTTAACGCAGACCTTTACCCCTGTTGTAATCCGTCGTACCTGCTTGTCTCTCCATTTGATTGATTATTATCCAAGCATTTACTGTTTTACAATTGGTTCTCTTTGGATCATTCTCTATTTACAAACAAGCACAAAGTCGCAATACTCTGTTTAGTCTTTGCAGATAGTGAAAAATCGTGTAAAAAAATAAAAGTATTCGAGCAAAATCAGTAGACCACTAATTCGATCTCTTTTTAACCTCGGTAAAATACAAACATTAGGAATAACCCTTCATGAGAAATACGAAAATAGTGAAATGAATTGAGCTCCACACCATGAGGGCTGCAAAACAGCTCGACTCCGCCACCCACACCGCCCAAAATAACGGCAAACCCTATCCAAATATTATAAATATACACAACACACCACCAAAGAAACAGAATAAAACATTTTATTAAATAACTATTTACATAACTATTTTATACTTTTTATTGCCCGATCCGGCTAGCTCAATCGATCGAGCATGAAAGTCATGCACTGATAACAAGCGTTGAGAGTTTGTAGAATGATGGCTTCAGATTTTCCACATACGGTGTAGTGGCGCGAACTGGCAGGGGGCGTTTGGATTCTACCCCTTCTCCAAATAAGATTTTCATACGTGAATGTTCGTTCATGCTTTTTGTCCCTGAGTTGCTTCCATGTCACTGCCTTACATAAATGGCATAAGTCCTGGTTATTGAGTGCCATACTTCAGAGTTCTAAGCAGTTCTTGTAACACTGTTTAAACCTTATTTGCACCTGCTGCAGCTTCACTATTCAAAGTAAGTGGGGTCCATTTGTGGACCTGACTGCATTGGAAAACAATGTGATACGGTGCCTCCCTAAACCGCTTGACGGAGGCCCCCGAGGGGCGGTGAGATGGCGCGGACTGAGAGGGGGCGCTTGGCTCCTGCCCCCTCCCCAAGTCGTGTTGCCCTGGTGAGGCCTGAGATCGCCCCCGGCATAGGCGGCCGGCTCCCGGGGTCCGGCGGAATTTTTTCCCTTTTGAAGAATCTTTCATTCTGGACCTTGTCCCACAATCCGTTTCACCTGAAGACACGCTGTCGTAGGGCGCCCTTTTACCGTTTTAGTTGCCATTCCGCCCGCTTTTGGTACTCCGTGCCTCTTCCGCCATTCAGCTGTTTACCGCTCGCTCTTGCGACTACAACGTCTCGCTCACCATGTAGTTGAGTTGCTCCCGCTCTTAAGATTTGACCGAACTTTTTGGACTGCTGAAAGCGGTGGAATTCCGACCGCTGGTTGGTGGAGACATTTTGACTATATTCTGCACCTGCATTGTCGCGTAATGCGTCATATGACGCGACGCGTTAGCGCACCCGGAAGTGCTCCAGTGCGCAAGGCGCAGCTTCCCGGAAACGATCCAGAGCGCGCCGCGCAGCGCGTAACGTAAGCATAACAGGTCATGTGACTTGTTAATAAAACTTTTCATTGGTTCATTTTACTTTTCTTTTCCTAATTATGTAAGACTAGGTCATGTGACCTAAAAATAACACTTTTCATTGGATTAAAACATTTTTTTTCCCCAAACGATGAAAGCCCCACCTTGTTTCTGGATGTTTCAGACTGAAGCTGGCGTCACCATGAGAGCACCACCATCTCGTAGCTCCGTCGTGGCCATTCCGCAAGCAATCATGGCAGCCGCTCCCCACCGGAAGCCTGCGGGAGTCGAGGGCCCCCAAGACTTTTGTACAATCTTCAAGGCTGAGGGGACGCTTTCGAGAATGGAACCCAAGCCCTGGCAGACAAGCGTCCGAGTTCCAAGGTGTCCCAGGGCCATTTTACTGGACCAGGCCCAAATCCGAAGAGCCGGCCGCCATTTTAAGAGTCCTGTGGCAGCCGCCTACCGCTGCACCGCAAGAGTGGGAGCAACTCAACTACATGGTGAGCGAGACGCTGTAGCCGTAAGAGCGGGCGGTAAACAGCTGAATGGCGGATGAGGCACAGTGTAGCAAAAGCGGGCGGAATGGCGACTGAAACGATAAAGGGGCGCCCCACTACAGCAGACAAGCCTCCGCCATGTGCTTCAAAACTGCATATGTATCTCGTGATATCAAGGTTGGGCAACCAGTACAGAACAAGCAGTTACGAGTCCCATTTACACCGGCGCCATTTTGGGCGCGGCCGGGCAGGTCCAGGATCTACTGAAACATAAAAAATGAGGCTGACGTCTCTGAAGCAGTTCACGAACAGCAGGACATAGCAAATAAACATGAACTCTCTAAAGCTGTTAACTCACTGCAGAACAAAACAAGTGAACCTGAAACCTCTGGAATAATTGTCGCTCAAAAGAACAACACACAAAACTCTGTAGAGCCTGAAGAAAAAAAAACAGAAGGGCACTGTAGTTTCAGACACACTTAACACTAATGACTAAACAAAGATATCGTCTGTTTATAAAGCAGTTATCATCTTGACAGAATTGACAAAGAAGTGTACAGACACCAATGCATCAGCATTCTCGGAGATAACATCTTAAGGAACAAAGAAAGACCTGTTCACTCTTGACACCCCAGGTGCTGTGTATATTGCACTATAGTGCTGCATCGAGAAAACGGGCAACCCTATTGATGTGGATTTTTCATTATTGATTATTGTAAAGAAATGGCGACTCCCCCCTTTAGCAGATTAGCTAAATGTTTGCGTAATTTAGGCATAAAAGTTATATTATTGTTGTTGTTGTTGTTATCGTTATAGTTCTGGTTAATTTAAAGAAATGGTTAAATATATTTACAGTTTTTGTTGCGTTCGTTATATTTAAATATTAATAAAGTTTTAAAATGTAACTGTCTTGGAGTACTATATTTTTTTTAAAAATCGGGTGAATGGGGCCTTGAATCGGGTTATTGTCATGTGTGGGCTTTGCAAGTGTACTGCTACAAGATCGGACATTTCAAACTCAAATGCACGTTCTTTTTCTTACCTTTCCGAAGCATGGAGCGCAATAGCAGGCAGAGAAAGGGTGATGCACGTGTTGAACACTGCCTGGCCTGCAAATTGCTGGCAGTGCCCCCCCGCCCGCTCCTGAAAGAGGACACACACACACCGCCGCCCCGAGTACTTCACAAATCTTTAAAAGACCATGCGCTTGTTCAATGGGAAGTGGATAACATGGCTAAGAGCATTTGCTGACTAATGCATGAATATCGCTGACTTTTCAGCGATATTCATGCATTGCGGCCGTTTTTTATCGCATTTGCGATAAACCTTGCTAATAGCAAGGTTTATGTGCGATAAAATTCGCCGAAGTGCGGCGATAATTATTGTCTCTAAACAAGTTAGAGACAAAAATTACCGCTAGTTGTTGGAAATATGCCCCCGGGTTTTTCCTTGCAGGAATCGGGAAGCGAAAGACTAGCACTGAAATCAGTAGTCTCACACCTGAATCGGGAGGGTTGGCATGTCTGGATACTCTACAGCTGGAGCCATAAACTACATCCGCAGGGCTAGGTGATAGCCTAGGTCCGGCCTGGACAATCGGACACAGAGGAAGAGAAGTGTCAGAGGGTGCGGTAGTGAATAGGGTGAAAGGGAGGTGTCGAGCGGGCACAGGGTGTGATTCTCAGAGAAGAGCAGCGCAGATGGGGGAAGTATATGGCCCATGCATGAGAGAGAGAGCGGGGGTGACCATTGCGTGGGGGAGATGCGTGCGAGGGTGGGGAGCCATGCTGAGAATCGGCGGCGTGCAGAGAGTGGCCCTGGTCAAGGCATCTAAAATGGCTGCCGTGCACGACAAAATTGTGGCATTGGACAAAAACGCAAGATGGCGCAGACAATGTTTATCAATAAGGATTCATTTATAACAAAATATTTACTCGCAGTGACAAAATGGTGTTCAACACTTCCTGATTTCCATCGAATCGAACGTTAACAAACGTCACGCAGCAAAAAAAAAAAAAAAAAAAGCTCACGCACAGAGCGGTTTTTAGCCATGTTATCCAATGGAAGGTGGATAACATGGCTAAGAGCATTTGCTGGATAATGCATGAATATCGCTGACTTTTCAGCGATATTCATGCATTGTGGCCGATGTGCGGCGATAATTTTTGTCTCTAAACAATTAAAACGAAGCACAAAATGGCGAATTCCCGTTTCGCTACCAGTTTGCGGCCCAGTTCGCGGCCCGTGAAGCGCTTCTACCGTGAAAAATCATTTTTTTTTTATTTTCCCCACGGGACCCTTTAATAACCCCAACAACATTCCTAGGGGGTCAAGAGGGGTATACCTTGCCCCCTTTCAATAAATTCCCCCTTCGTTTTTCACCTCTTCTTCTCTCTCGATCCTACCGAGAGATAAGATGGCGGCCGCTCCGGACTATTTAGAATGTTGACAGACACCGGAGAGCCAATCAGCTTTCTGTTATCCAATGGAAGGTGGATAACATGGCTAAGAGCATTTGCTGGATAATGCATGAATATCGCTGACTTTTCAACGATATTCATGCATTGTGGCCGATGTGCGGCGATAATTTTTGTCTCTAAACAATTAAAACGAAGCACAAAATGGCGAATTCCCGTTTCGCTACCAGTTTGCGGCCCAGTTCGCGGCCCGGGAAACGCTTCTACCGTGAAAAATAATTTTTTTTTTATTTTCCCCACGGGACCCTTTAATAACCCCAACAACAATCCTAGGGGGTCAAGAGGGGTATACCTTGCACCCTTTCAATAAATTCCCCCTTCGTTTTTCACCTCTTCTCTCTCGATCCTACCGAGAGATAAGATGGCGGCCGCTCCGGACTGTTTAGAATGTTGACAGACACCGGAGAGCCAATCAGCTTTCTGCGCGCAAAGTTCAGTTTCGCGAAAAGTAAGCGGACCGGATCGCTGCCCGGAGCGCTGTTACAGATATATATCTTGTTTTGAACGTTAATTTCTCAAAAACTACTGGAGCACATATATTGAGACCTAGCAAAGGCACATCGGGCTAACAGTCCCTACAATTTTGCCAAGTTTCGTGCAAATCCATTCAGCCGTTCGAGCTAAAAGTGAGTCCAACCGCCCTATGGAAAAATGAATGGGAAAAACGCGTTTTGGGACCCCCCTTTTTTCTCAGCCCCCCCTTGACGAAACTCCACCAAATTTTCAGGGGCTGCTCAGAAACAAAATGTGCCATTTTCCTGAAAATTTCAGCCGATTCCGTCCTCAAACGCCAAAGTTATTAGACATAGAATTTTCAAAAATCCCATAGGGAATTAATCCTAACTATATATACCTACTGGCGATAGCCAGTAGGTAATATATATATATATATACATACATGTACATATATACATATAAATACATTTAAATAATGCCATGAACTCAGGTATAGTAGAGTGGACAACGGGGAGGCGGGTGGGCATGTGAGGAATCCACAGGCAGATACTGTATCCACCAGAAAAAGCGTTATAGAAGGTAAGTACCTTGTTCTTCTGATGGATACATCTGCCAGTGGATTTCTCACCTTGTGAATAGAGTCCCACAACAGTCCCCACTCCCGGAGGAGGGTGTCCACTCTCCTATACCAGTAAATCCTGGAGGACAGAGCGCGCAAAGTGCCGTTCCTCCTCACTTCGGAATCTAAGCAGTAATGCTTCGCGGAAGTGTGGAGGGAAGCCCAAGTCGCTGCTCTACAAATGTCCTCTACAGGCACACCTCTAGCCTAGGCAGAAGTAGAAGACTTTGCTCTAGTGGAATTAGCTCTTATACCCTCTGGAGGGTCCTTACCCGCCAGGGAGTAGCAGATCTTGATGCATAGTATAATCCATCTTGAAAGTGTGCGCTTGCGCACAGCTCTTCCTTTTTTGCAACCAGCAAATCCAACAAAAAGCTGGTCATTCACTCAATAGTCTCTTGTCCTATCAAGATAAAAGCTCACCGCTCTCTTAGGGTCCAGGAGGTGAAGTCTCTCCTCCTCCTTGGAAGGGTGAGGGGGAGGATAGAAGGTAGGAAGGGTAATGGACTGTCCTAGATGGAAGGGAGTTACCACCTTATGCAGAAAAGCAGCCTCGGTCCTAAGAACCATTCGTTCAGCATGAATGGTCAAGAATGGGGGCTTTGAACTAAGAGCTTCAAGCTCACTTACCCTCCTTGCCGAGGTAATTGCAACCAGGAAGACCGTCTTAAAAGATAAAAGTCTCATGGGACACTTGTGCAAAGGTTCGAAAGGATTACTCATCAGAAATGTAAGCACAAAATTCAAGTCCCATTGAGGCACATTAAAGGGAGTAGGAGGGAATTTATTCGTAAGACCCTTTAAAAACCTTAGAACCACAGGAGATTTAAATAAAGACGGTTGATCCGGCAGGCAGAGAAATGCCGACAAAGCCGAAAGATAAATTTTAACTGTAGCCACAGCAAACCCTTGCTGAGCCAGAAAAAGAGCAAATTGAAGTATATCAGATAAACGAGCCCTCAAAGGGTCAATGGACTTCTCCCCACACCAAGTCACACATTCAGACAATCTGTATGAATAGATTGACATAGTGGAGTCACGACTGGCAGATAGAATGACATCCACCACATCATGTGGGAGAGAAAAGGAAATCAGCTTGCCCCGTTCAATCTCCAGGCATGAAGGTGTAAGGTCTGGAGGTGGGGGTGTAGAACCTGCCCCTCCATCTGAGAGAGGAGATCTGCCCTGAGAGGGAGACGGAGCAGCGGGCACGAGGCGAGGTGGAGTAGATCTGTGTACCACACCCTTCTTGGCCAATCCGGGGCGATCAATATGACTTGGGCCCGGTCTTGGCGAATCTTCCTCAGAATGCGAGGAATCAAGGGTATGGGAGGAAACGCGTAAAGGAGCAGTGAGTCCCAACTCAACTGAAACGCGTTCCCCAAGGCTCCCTGCATCGGGAACTGGAGACTGCAGAATGACGGGCAGTGAGCATTCTCGTGAGTGGCAAACAGGTCAACCCGAGGAGTTCCCCACATCCGAAAGACATGACTAACTACCTCTGGATGTAGCCTCCACTCGTGGTCGGCCGAGTACTGCCGACTGAGACTGTCTGCACGCACGTTCGGAACTCCGGCCAGATGATTTGCCATCAGACAAATCTGATGGTTCAGGACCAGAGACGCAGGGCCTCTCTGCAGAGACACTGCGACCCTACTCCTCCCTGCTTTTTGACATACCACATCGCGGTGGTGTTGTCCGTCAGGCATTGAGTGCCAGATGTATCGGCCGCAATTCCAGAAGGTTGATGTGAAGCAACCTTTCCTCTGGAGACCAAAGACCCTTGATCTCCAGATCCTCCAGATGAGCACCCCACCCTAGAGTGGATGCATCAGTTATCACCGTAGCCACCGATGGAGGTAGATGGAAGGGCTTTCCTTGAGACAGATCCGCTGCAGTTTCTCTAAAGATCCTGATCGACTCCCTGAGATCTCCATTGTGTTGATACTACTGCCTGCGGAGTCACCACTGAAGTGCCCTCATATGCCAGCATGCATGGTTGACCAGCAGAATGCAGGAAGCCATCATACCGAGCAGACGAAGGACCTTCAAGACTGGAACGACCGCTCCATTGTGAAATAAAGGAATCATTTTGTGTATGTCGCGAATCCGTTGTGGTGGATCGATTGCCCGACATACAGTTGTATCCAGTACTGCACCAATGAACAGGTTGCGCTGGGAGGGCACCAGGTGAGATTTGGGTACATTTATCGAAAAACCCAACCTGTACAACAACTGAGTTGTGACTTGCAGATGATAGAGCACTCTCTCTGGACATTCCGCCTTGATCAGCCAATCGTCCAGATTAGGGAATACTGAAATCCCTGATCTTCTGAGATTTGCTGCCACCACAGCCATCACCTTGGTGAAGACTCAAGGCGCAGTAGTAAGACCAAATGGAAGGACCACAAACTGGTAATGCTGCGATCCCACGGTAAAACGGAGATACCTCCTGTGTGACTTCAGGATTGAGATGTGAAAATATGCATCCTGCAAGTCGATCGACACCATACAGTCTTCTTCCAGCAGCGCTTGAAGAACCTGCGCAAGGGTGAGCATCTTGAACTTCTCCTGCTTCAGGTAAAGGTTCAAGATCCTGAGATCCAGGATTGGACGAAGTCTGCCATCCTTCTTGGCGATCAGGAAATACCGGGAGTAGCGTCCCTGACCCCTTTCTTGCTACGGAAACACCTCTATCGTACCCTTTCTCAACAATGCCAGGACTACCTCCTGCAGAAGTAGCAGGTGGTCCTCCGAGCAAAAACCTTGGCAAGGAGGGTAATTCAAAGGGAATTCCCGAAAGGGAAGTGCATACCCATTTTCTACGAGATTCAGAACCCAAAGGTCTGACGTGACTGATTCTCAATCCTGTAGAAAAGAGGTAAGCCGACCCCCTACAGGACCCGCATGATCCGGAATGGCGGATCTAGGGCTGCTTTGCTGTAGTAGGAGGGGGGTGGGAAGAGGAAGAGGAGGAGGAGACCTGACGTCCTCGAGAACGACCCCTTTGCTTTCCTCTGTAAGACTTATACAACAGATTTTGTTGCTGCTGCTGTTGCTGTGATTGCTTGTAGGGATGAAAAGAAGATCTTCCAAAGCCCCTATATCTTTTGCCCACAGATCCTCTAGTTTGCAAACCTAAAGATCTGGCTGTTGCTCTGCTGCCCTTGAACCTCTCCAATGCAGCATTGGCTTTCTTCCCAAAAAGGCCTGAGCCAGCAAAGGGCAAATCCATTAGAGCAGCCTGAACATCCGCAGAGAACTCGGACGTCTTCAGCCAGGCAGCTCTTCTGGTGGCAATCAAAGACCCCATGACTCTAGCCACTGAATCCGCTGTGTCCATACCACTTTGTATGATCTGCCGAGCAGCGGCCTGAGTGTCAGAAATCACCTCATTAAAATTCTTTCTGTCCTCCTCAGGAAGCTAAGGAGACAGCTGTTTAACAGTATCCATCAAAGCATGGATATATCGACCAAGCAAACAAGGGGCATTTGTTGATTTTAGGGCCATACTGGCTGCCGAAAACACGCTTTTTTGCATTTTGGTCCTGCTTTTTGGAATCCTTATCACCAGGTAACTGGGGAAAAGCACCTGCAGATTTTTTAGAGCAGGCAGTTTGTACTACCACACTCTCTGGTAAGGGATGAGTAGATAAAAATTCAGGGTCGCCAGGAGCCACTCTATAACGCCTTGCAACGGCCTTAGAAACTGCAGGAGCTGTAAGTGGTCTATTCCATACCTCCAAGATAGGATCAGTTAGAGCCTCAGTAAAAGGAAGTAAAGGCTCAACCATAGATGAAGGTGAATGGAGGACTTCAGTCAAAATGTTCGACTTATACTCAACAGATGGCAAAGTCAAATGTAACAGTTCTGCAGCCTTTTTCATCACCACATGGTAGGGAGCCACATCTTGCGAAGGTGCATCCTGTAGGTCGTCAAAATAATCTTTGGGATCTTGAAGCTCACCTTCCTCAATTTCAGCTTCCCCATAACTCTTCAACTCCAAAAGGCGCTGTGCTTTAAGCCTCGACAACTCTATTCGAACCGACGTCGTCGGATCCGGTATTGACTCCGAAGGAGCCGAAGCCGTCGTCGAATGTGGAGCCGGAGTCGAACGAGGAGCTGGAGCTGGCGTCGAACATGGAGCTGGAGCTGGCGTCGAACATGGAGCTGGAGCCGGCGTTGAACTTCGATTTGGATCTCGAGGTCATTCCGGAGCCGGTGAAGCCGTAAGCAGCGTTGATGACTTCGGCTGTGCAGAGAGATGCCAAGGTGGAGCCGGAGCTGGCATAAACGGCAAGAACGACACCGGAGCATAGGCTTGGGGAACCCCCAAATTGTATGCCAACGGACCCATGGGACCAGCCGATGCTCCAGAGGGGTACATGGCTTTCGCATAAACACCATACATGGCGTTTAAAAAATGCAAAGGGTCCTGTCCTGGACCCTGAAAAGGAGGGTACGAAACCACCGGCTGCTCCTGAGGAGGCTGCACCGGAATCGACTCCTCTTGTTCCTCGGGTTGGTTTTCCGGAGTAGTCGAACCCTGAGCAACAGGAACTTCCTCCTCTTCTTCCTCATGTCCCGAAGACTGAGACGGATCCGGAGACAGATTCAACACTGGAGCCGGTGAATGTTCCCGTGACTCCAAAAGCGAGGCCTCACCACCATGACTTCCAACTTGAGAAGGTGATACCATGTCCTTACGATGCCTTCTTGAAGACAACTTCGTTTTTGAATCCGTCTCCTTACCGGAATGGTGCCTTGAACTATGCTTCCTTCTCTTATGCTTCTTCTTAGACGATCTGGAAACATGTCCCGAAGTCGACTTCGAAGCCGACCTCGACTTCGACTTTGACTTCGGGTGTCTCGATCTCGACCTCGAACTCTTCCTGGCTTCCTTACCCTTCAATTTGGCAACAAGAAGTTTTGCCTCATGTTCTCGAAGAGCCTTCGGGTTCATCTACAAACAGGATCGACAACCCTGGACGTCGTGATCCGAACCCAGACACCATAGACAGTCACCATGCGGATCTGTAATAGACATCATCTTTCCGCAGTAATCCCACGGCTTAAACCCAGTCTTCTTCGTCGACATCACGACAGAAGACAGCAACATCGAAGAGATGCAAATAAACTCACAATAGCAACAAAGTTAGTATCAAACAACAGAAGATCCCTCGAAACCGTTAGCGTCGATGACGCAGAAAAAAGGGAACTGATGTCATAACGCCGACGTAGGCCTAATAAGGAGTCAGTGACATCAGTCGCGCGATGCCGTGCTCCTATGACGTCGTCCACGCCGGCGTGCTACAAAAGAATTTTCCGAACGTTGCTGACGCAGGGGAATATTCATAAGGTGAGGAATCCACTGGCAGATGTATCCATCAGAAACATACTTTCTTGCGAGGCAACAGAGAAAAAAAGCGTAATTCAGTTTTATGAGTTGTATTGTACATCTCTAATATAGAAATGTTTCTGAAGTTAGGCGCA
The DNA here is from genome assembly GCF_964263255.1 of Lissotriton vulgaris. NCBI lineage: Eukaryota > Metazoa > Chordata > Amphibia > Caudata > Salamandridae > Lissotriton > Lissotriton vulgaris. Next base: position 30,571,171 of record NC_141687.1, on the reverse strand, counting down.
TTGGCACACATACTGCATGCTTCTCGGAGGTGCATGCCAGGCCAGCAGGGCCTCGCTTTAGAAACATTACATTCCTTGTAGATAGAAATGTTTCTGAAGCTTGGCCCCGCAAGCACGCACCTTGCTTCTCGGAGGTGCGGTCAGTGGTGTAACGAAACCTGAGGGGGCCCCCCTGCAAAGTACATCGAGGCCCCCCCATTACCCGTGCCGGTCAAGAGCTCTCAGGCTAGCTACCCGCCATATTGCAGGGGCTGCTGGGCTTTTGTTACGCCGCTGTTACCAATACAGCTGTTATAAGTACCCCTGGATGGTGGGGTTAATAGTTGGGCTTAGTTTGCTGGCAGTCTAACATAGGTGCTGGTTTATCCACTATAGGGTCTCTGCCATCAGTATGCCGTGAAAGTTTGCTCTATTTTAGGTGGGTTTCCTGATGCAGACAGGAGTGTGCATACATCGCGCCTACTCGTTCAATTTTGCCAAAAGTGCATCCACTGCTCCTTCTCTTTCACACCTCCATCCTCCCTCTTGCTTTCTGTTTCTTCCTTTCCATTATTTCTAAGCATCTTTTCTTCATTCTCATCTTAGCCTTTTTCTTTCTATTCTGTTACTCTGTTTATCTCCAACTTTTTCTCTCCCATCCCGTCGAAATTATTCCACTATGCTTTTCCTATCTCCTGTGCAGTATTTCTCTCCCTTTTTCTGTTCTTTTCTATCTGCTTTGCATTTCCTTCATCCATTTTCTCACCCTCTCCATTCCCTATTTCTCCTTTCACATTTCCTCTTTTATACCCCGCCCTCTCTTATCAGCTTTCCAGCTGACCTTGTCCACATAGCCCCTCGTGATTTCTTTCCTTCATACTGACTCATTGTGTCCCTTGATTAGTGCTTCCAGTGCATTCTTATCTATCACTAGGCTCTTCATCAATCCCGTACAGACCTGGAGCCTGGGTCGCTGGTCTTGAACTCTTATTGAACTTCTTCTTCCTCATACTCTCCCAGAACCCCTAGCCTCAAAGGTTTTATTTTTTAACTCCAGAGTCCTCACTGAGAGAGGCCAGATGGTGCCAGTTCCCCAGTGCTATTTGTCCTGGTTCCCGTAGCACCCACCACCACAGCTGCTGAATGTATTGGGTGACAAAGCAGAAAAAACACTGCACCTTGCCACACACATTAAATTGTCCAACTACTTTTTGTCTCCTCCTGTTCTCTCACTGCAATCTCCCACTGTTCTACCTGATCGGCTGTGGATTTAGGTAAGACTATTTGTTCCTGGATAAATTAATAAAACGATCTTAACCATAAAAGATTAATGAGTTTTCAAAATATTAAAATTTTAACACACGTAAAATTCAAGTGGTGAACGTCAATAAGAAGCACTATTTACAAGGAGAATAAAGCGAATGTAAAAGTTTTATGGAAAAAGCTAAGACCTAATTATATCAAGCAGAATAGGATATGCCACCAACTACTTATATATTTTATAAACAAAGATATTTTAGCTGCACCAAGATTGAAGAAAAGTAAATTCAGGTTTTATTAGGGTGATGGTAAATGTGAGCCTTAAATGTAAAATAATCAATGTATTAAGAGTTATCAGTTTGGGAAGTTTAATCCCTGACACAGAGTTGGATTTTAATGATGGAATATGCAGAAGTGGTCCATGAGCCTTAATGAATGAACCTCGATGGTAGTGAGGGCATCCAGGGGGAGGTCATTGGAAGGGGGGTGCCAAAAAAGACTGTAGGACCGGGCACCACCAGAGCTAAAGCCAGCCCTGGTGGTGAGTGACGAACTGAAAGCATTGCATGTGCCAAAAGTGCTTACCCTGCCTTCTCAGAACCTACTTTAAAGTGTCTTGATTGTGAACTGCTCTGTCATTGAATGGCTGATGCTGCACCACTCACTTTTAAAGCATCACAACTCCTGACAAGTAGCCAGGGCACTACCGGGATACAACTCTCAGATATAATCTACAAATTAAACCACTGATCATCTCTGACGCCTATCTGTGGCCGGGCTGCTTTTTTTTTTTCTACCTGCCCTTCCAGTTTCTTTCTACCATTGAGTGGAAACAGAGAGGTTGGTGTACGGAGGATACGAGGAAAACACATATCTGAGGAGCAAACCAGTAAAATAAATGCAGTCTACACAGGCAAGATGCCCCCCTCGCTCCTGAATCCCGGTGCCACTCCACTGGCTGATAGCTCTGCCCCTGATTTTGTACCTTCCAATGCGTTCAAGCTGAGTCTTGCAACTGGAGCTGCAATCCTTCTGCCCCAGTCAGTACTTTTTTTTCTGAAGTTTGATGTAGATATGAAACACGGGCCTTGTGCACACCCCAGACATCACCAGAAATAAAACACGGGCCTTGTGCACACCCCAGACATCACCAGAAATGAAAAACAGACCTTGTGCACACCCCAGACATCACCAGAAATGAAACACAGACCTTGTGCACACCCCAGACATCACCAGATATGAAACACGGGCCTTGTGCACACCCCAGACATCACCAGAAATGAAACACGGGCCTTGTGCATACCCCAGACATCACCAGAACTGAAACACGGGCCTTGTGCACACCCCAAACATCACCAAAAATAAAACACAGACCTTGTGCACACCCCAGATATCACCAGAAATGAAACACGGGCCTTGGACATTACCAGAAATGAAACACAGGCCTTTTGCACACCCCATACATCACCATAAATGAAACACGCACCTTGTGCACACCCCAGACATCACCAAAAATAGAACACAGGTCTTGTGCACACATCACCAGAAATGAAACACAGGCCTTGGCACACCCGAGACATCACCAGAAATGGAACACAGGTCTTGTACACACATCACCAGAAATGAAACACAGGCCTTGGCACACCCCATACATCACCAGAAATGAAACACACACCTTGTGTACACCCCAGACGCCACCAACAATGAAACACAGGCTTTGTGCAAACCCCAGACATCACCAGAAATGAAACACAGGCCTTGGGCACACCCCAGACATCACCAAAAATGAAACACAAACCTGTGCACACACCACCAGATATGAAACCCAGGCATTGGGCACACCCCAGACATCACTAGAAATGAAACACCGACCTTGTGCACACCCCAGACAACACCAGAAATGAAACACAGGCCTTGTGCACACCCCAGACATCACCAGAAATGAAACACGGGCCTTGTGCACACCCCAGACATCACCAGAAATGAAACACGGGCCTTGTGCACACCCCAGACATCACCAAAAATGAAACACAAAACTGTGCACACACCACCAGATATGAAACACAGGCCTTGTGCACACCCCAGGCATCACCAGAAATGAAACGCACACCGTGTGCACACCCCAGACATCACCAGAAATTAAACACAGACCTTGTGCACACCCCAGACATTACCAGAAATGAAACACGGGCCTTGTGCACACCCCAGACATCACCAGAAATAAAACACAGACCTTGTGCACACCCCAGTTATCACCAGATATGAAACACGGGCCTTGTGCACACCCCAGACATCACCAGAAATGAAACACGGGCCTTGTGCACACCCCAGACATCACCAGAAATGAAACACAGGCCATGGCACACCCCAGACATCACCAAAAATGAAACACAAACCTGTGCATACACCACCAGATATGAAACACAGGCATTGGGCACACCCCAGACATCACCAGAAATGAAACACAGACCTTGTGCACACCCCAGACATCACCAGATATGAAACACGGGCCTTGTGCACACCCCAGACATCACCAGAAATGAAACACGGGCATTGTGCACACCCCAGACATCACCAAAAATGAAACACGGGCCTTGTGCACACCCCAGACATCACCAGAAATGAAACACAGACCTTGTGCACACCCCAGACATCACCAGAAATGAAACACGGGCCTTTTGCACACCCCAGACATCACCAGAAATGAAACACAGGCCTTGTGCACACCCCAGACATCACCAGAAATGAAACACGGGCCTGTGCACTCACCATCAGATATGAAACACAGGCCTTGTGCACACCCCAGGCATCACCAGAAATGAAACGCACACTGTGTGCACACCCCAGACATCACCAGAAATGAAACACGGGCCTGTGCACTCACCATCAGATATGAAACACAGGCCTTGTGCACACCCCAGGCATCACCAGAAATAAAACGCACACTGTGTGCACACCCCAGACATTACCAGATATGAAACACAGGCCTTGTGCACACCCCAGACATCACCAGAAATGAAACACGGGCCTTGTGCACACCCCAGACATCACCAGAAATGAAACACAGACCTTGTGCACACCCCAGACATCACCAGAAATGAAACACGGGCCTTTTGCACACCCCAGACATCACCAGAAATGAAACACAGGCCTTGTGCACACCCCAGACATCACCAGAAATGAAACACAAAATTGTGCACACACCATCAGATATGAAGCACAGGCCTTGTGCACACCCCAGGCATCACCAGAAATGAAACGCACACTGTGTGCACACCCCAGACATCACCAGAAATTAAACACAGACCTTGTGCACACCCCAGACATCACCAGAAATGAAACACGGGCCTTTTGCACACCCCAGACATCACCAGAAATGAAACACGGACCTTGTACACACCCCAGACATCACCAGAAATGAAACACAGACCTTGTGCACACCCCAGACATCACCAGATATGAAACACGGGCCTTGTGCACACCCCAGACATCACCAGAAATGAAACACGGGCCTTGTGCACACCCCAGACATCACCAGAAATGAAAGACAGACCTTGTGCACACCCCAGACATCACCAGCAATGAAACACAGACCTTGTGCACACCCCAGACATCACCAGATATGAAACACGGGCCTTGTGCACACCCCAGACATCACCAGAAATGAAACACGGGCCTTGTGCACACCCCAGACATCACCAGAAATGAAACACGGGCCTTGTGCACACCCCAGACATCAACAGAAATAAAACACAGACCTTGTGCACACCCCAGACATTACCAGAAATGAAACACGGGCCTTGGACATTACCAGAAATGAAACACAGGCCTTTTGTACACCCCATACATCACCATAAATGAAACACGCACCTTGTGCACACCCCAGACGTCACCAAAAATGGAACACAGGTCTTGTGCACACATCACCAGAAATGAAACACAGGCCTTGGCACACCCGAGACATCACCAGAAATGGAACACAGGTCTTGTACACACATCACCAGAAATGAAACACAGGCCTTGGCACACCCCATACATCACCAGAAATGGAACACACACCTTGTGTACACCCCAGACGTCACCAACAATGAAACACAGGCTTTGTGCACACCCCAGACATCACCAGAAATGAAACACAGGCCTTGGGCACACCCCAGACATCACCAAAAAGGAAACACAAACCTGTGCACACACCACCAGATATGAAACACAGGCATTGGGCACACCCCAGACATCACCAGAAATGAAACACCGACCTTGTGCACACCCCAGACATCACCAGAAATGAAACACAGGCCTTGTGCACACCCCAAACATCACCAGAAATGAAACACGAGCCTTGTGCACACCCCAGACATCACCAGAAATGAAACACGGGCCTTGTGCACACCCCAAACATCACCAAAAATGAAACACAAACCTGTGCACACACCACCAGATATGAAACACAGGCCTTGTGCACACCCCAGGCATCACCAGAAATGAAATGCACACTGTGTGCACACCCCAGACATCACCAGAAATGAAACACGGGCCTGTGCACTCACCATCAGATATGAAACACAGGCCTTGTGCACACCCCAGGCATCACCAGAAATGAAACGCACACTGTGTGCACACCCCAGACATTACCAGATATGAAACACGGGCCTTGTGCACACCCCAGACATCACCAGAAATGAAACACGGGCCTTGTGCACACCCCAGACATCACCAGAAATGAAACACAGACCTTGTGCACACCCCAGACATCACCAGAAATGAAACACAGGCCTTTTGCACACCCCAGACATCACCAGAAATGAAACACAGGCCTTGTGCACACCCCAGACATCACCAGAAATGAAACACAAAATTGTGCACACACCATCAGATATGAAGCACAGGCCTTGTGCACACCCCAGGCATCACCAGAAATGAAACGCACACTGTGTGCACACCCCAGACATCACCAGAAATTAAACACAGACCTTGTGCACACCCCAGACATTACCAGATATGAAACACGGGCCTTGTGCACACCCCAGACATCACCAGAAATTAAACACAGACCTTGTGCACACCCCAGACATTACCAGATATGAAACACGGGCCTTGTGCACACCCCAGACATCACCAGAAATGAAACACGGGCCTTGTGCACACCCCAGACATCATCAGAAATGAAACACAGACCTTGTGCACACCCCAGACATCACCAGAAATGAAACACGGGCCTTTTGCACACCCCAGACATCACCAGAAATGAAACACAGACCTTGTACACACCCCAGACATCACCAGAAATGAAACACAGACCTTGTGCACACCCCAGACATCACCAGATATGAAACACGGGCCTTGTGCACACCCCAGACATCACCAGAAATGAAACACGGGCCTTGTGCACACCCCAGACATCACCAGAAATGAAAGACAGACCTTGTGCACACCCCAGACATCACCAGCAATGAAACACAGACCTTGTGCACACCCCAGACATCACCAGATATGAAACACGGGCCTTGTGCACACCCCAGACATCACCAGAAATGAAACACGGGCCTTGTGCACACCCCAGACATCACCAGAAATGAAACACGGGCCTTGTGCACACCCCAGACATCAACAGAAATAAAACACAGACCTTGTGCACACCCCAGACATCACCAGAAATGAAACACGGGCCTTGGACATTACCAGAAATGAAACACAGGCCTTTTGTACACCCCATACATCACCATAAATGAAACACGCACCTTGTGCACACCCCAGACGTCACCAAAAATGGAACACAGGTCTTGTGCACACATCACCAGAAATGAAACACAGGCCTTGGCACACCCGAGACATCACCAGAAATGGAACACAGGTCTTGTACACATCACCAGAAATGAAACACAGGCCTTGGCACACCCCATACATCACCAGAAATGGAACACACACCTTGTGTACACCCCAGACGTCACCAACAATGAAACACAGGCTTTGTGCACACCCCAGACATCACCAGAAATGAAACACAGGCCTTGGGCACACCCCAGACATCACCAAAAAGGAAACACAAACCTGTGCACACACCACCAGATATGAAACACAGGCATTGGGCACACCCCAGACATCACCAGAAATGAAACACCGACCTTGTGCACACCCCAGACATCACCAGAAATGAAACACAGGCCTTGTGCACACCCCCAAACATCACCAGAAATGAAACACGAGCCTTGTGCACACCCCAGACATCACCAGAAATGAAACACGGGCCTTGTGCACACCCCAAACATCACCAAAAATGAAACACAAACCTGTGCACACACCACCAGATATGAAACACAGGCCTTGTGCACACCCCAGGCATCACCAGAAATGAAATGCACACTGTGTGCACACCCCAGACATCACCAGAAATTAAACACAGACCTTGTGCACACCCAAGACATTACCAGATATAAAACACGGGCCTTGTGCACACCCCAGACATCACCAGAAATGAAACACGGGCCTTTTGCACACCCCAGACATCACCAGAAATGAAACACGGGCCTTGTGCACACCCCAGACATCACCAGAAATGAAACACAGACCTTGTGCACACCCCAGACATCACCAGATATGAAACACTGGCCTTGTGCACACCCCAGACATCACCAGAAATGAAACACGGGCCTTGTGCACACCCCAGACATCACCAGAAATGAAACACAGACCTTGTGCACACCCCAGACATCACCAGAAATGAAACACAGACCTTGTGCACACCCCAGACATCACCAGATATAAAACACGGGCCTTGTGCACACCCCAGACATCACCAGAAATGAAACACAGGCCTTTTGCACACCCCAGACATCACCAGAAATGAAACACAGGCCTTGTGCACACCCCAGACATCACCAGAAATAAAAAACAGACCTTGTGCACACCCCAGACATCACCAGAAATTAAACACGGGTCTTGGACATTACCAGAATGAAACACAGGCCTTTTGCACACCCCATAAATCACCATAAATGAAACACGCACCTTGTGCACACCCCAGACATCACCAGAAATGAAACACAGACCTTGTGTACACCCCAGACATCACCCGAAATGAAATAGAGACCTTGTGCACACCTGAGACATCATAAGAAATGAAACACACACCTTGTGCACACCCCAGACATCACCAGAATTAAACACAGGCCTTTTGCACACCCCATACATCACCAGAATGAAACACAGGCCTTGTGCACACCCCAGACATCACCAGAAATGAAACCGAGACCTTGTGCACACATGAGACATCACAAGAAATGCAACACACACCTTGTGCACACCCCAGACATCACCAGAATGAAACACAGGCCTTGTGCACACACCAGACATTACCAGAAATGAAACACAAACCTGTGCATACACCACCAGATATGAAACACAGGCATTGGGCACACCCCAGACATCACCAGAAATGAAACACAGACCTTGTGCACACCCCAGACATCACCAGATATGAAACACAGGCCTTGTGCACACCCCAGACATCACCAGAAATGAAACACGGGCATTGTGCACACCCCAGACATCACCAAAAATGAAACACGGGCCTTGTGCACACCCCAGACATCACCAGAAATGAAACACAGACCTTGTGAACACCCCAGACATCACCAGAAATGAAACACGGGCCTTTTGCTCACCCCAGACATCACCAGAAATGAAACACAGGCCTTGTGCACACCCCAGACATCACCAGAAATGAAACACGGACCTGTGCACTCACCATCAGATATGAAACACAGGCCTTGTGCACACCCCAGGCATCACCAGAAATGAAACGCACACTGTGTGCACACCCCAGACATCACCAGAAATTAAACACAGACCTTGTGCACACCCCAGACATTACCAGATATGAAACACGGGCCTTGTGCACACCCCAGACATCACCAGAAATGAAACACGAGCCTTGTGCACACCCTAGACATCACCAGAAATGAAACACAGACCTTGTGCACACCCCAGACATCACCAGAAATGAAACACGGGCCTTTTGCACACCCCAGACATCACCAGAAATGAAACACAGGCCTTGTGCACACCCCAGACATCACCAGAAATGAAACACAAAACTGTGCACACACCATCAGATATGAAACACAGGCCTTGTGCACACCCCAGGCATCACCAGAAATGAAACGCACACTGTGTGCACACCCCAGACATCACCAGAAATTAAACACAGACCTTGTGCACACCCCAGACATTACCAGATATGAAACACGGGCCTTGTGCACACCCCAGACATCACCAGAAATGAAACACGGGCCTTGTGCACACCCCAGACATCACCAGAAATGAAACACAGACCTTGTGCACACCCCAGACATCACCAGAAATGAAACACGGGCCTTTTGCACACCCCAGACATCACCAGAAATGAAACACGGACCTTGTACACACCCCAGACATCACCAGAAATGAAACACAGACCTTGTGCACACCCCAGACATCACCAGATATGAAACACGGGCCTTGTGCACACCCCAGACATCACCAGAAATGAAACACGGGCCTTGTGCACACCCCAGACATCACCAGAAATGAAAGACAGACCTTGTGCACACCCCAGACATCACCAGCAATGAAACACAGACCTTGTGCACACCCCAGACATCACCAGATATGAAACACGGGCCTTGTGCACACCCCAGACATCACCAGAAATGAAACACGGGCCTTGTGCACACCCCAGACATCACCAGAAATGAAACACGGGCCTTGTGCACACCCCAGACATCAACCGAAATAAAACACAGACCTTGTGCACACCCCAGACATCACCAGAAATGAAACACGGGCCTTGGACATTACCAGAAATGAAACACAGGCCTTTTGTACACCCCATACATCACCATAAATGAAACACGCACCTTGTGCACACCCCAGACGTCACCAAAAATGGAACACAGGTCTTGTGCACACATCACCAGAAATGAAACACAGGCCTTGGCGCACCCGAGACATCACCAGAAATGGAACACAGGTCTTGTACACACATCACCAGAAATGAAACACAGGCCTTGGCACACCCCATACATCACCAGAAATGGAACACACACCTTGTGTACACCCCAGACGTCACCAACAATGAAACACAGGCTTTGTGCACACCCCAGACATCACCAGAAATGAAACACAGGCCTTGGGCACACCCCAGACATCACCAAAAATGAAACACAAACCTGTGCACACACCACCAGATATGAAACACAGGCATTGGGCACACCCCAGACATCACCAGAAATGAAACACCGACCTTGTGCACACCCCAGACATCACCAGAAATGAAACACAGGCCTTGTGCACACCCCAAACATCACCAGAAATGAAACACGAGCCTTGTGCACACCCCAGACATCACCAGAAATGAAACACGGGCCTTGTGCACACCCCAGACATCACCAAAAATGAAACACAAACCTGTGCACACACCACCAGATATGAAACACAGGCCTTGTGCACACCCCAGGCATCACCAGAAATGAAATGCACACCGTGTGCACACCCCAGACATCACCAGAAATTTAACACAGACCTTGTGCACACCCAAGACATTACCAGATATGAAACACGGGCCTTGTGCACACCCCAGACATCACCAGAAATGAAACACGGGCCTTTTGCACACCCCAGACATCACCAGAAATGAAACACGGGCCTTGTGCACACCCCAGACATCACCAGAAATGAAACACAGACCTTGTGCACACCCCAGACATCACCAGATATGAAACACGGGCCTTGTGCACACCCCAGACATCACCAGAAATGAAACACGGGCCTTGTGCACACCCCAGACATCACCAGAAATGAAACACAGACCTTGTGCACACCTCAGACATCACCAGAAATGAAACACAGACCTTGTGCACACCCCAGACATCACCAGATATAAAACACGGGCCTTGTGCACACCCCAGACATCACCAGAAATGAAACACGGGCCTTGTGCACACCCCAGACATCACCAGAAATGAAACACAGGCCTTGTGCACACCCGGACATCACCAGAAATAAAAAACAGACCTTGTGCACACCCCAGACATCACCAGAAATTAAACACGGGTCTTGGACATTACCAGAAATGAAACCCAGGCCTTTTGCACACCCCATACATCACCATAAATGAAACACGCACCTTGTGCACACCCCAGACATCACCAGAAATGAAACACAGACCTTGTGTACACCCCAGACATCACCCGAAATGAAATCGAGACCTTGTGCACACCTGAGACATCATAAGAAATGAAACGCACACCTTGTGCACACCCTAGACATCACCAGAATGAAACACAGGCCTTTTGCACACCCCATACATCACCAGAATGAAACACAGGCCTTGTGCACACCCCAGACATCACCAGAAATGAAACCGAGACCTTGTGCACACATGAGACATCACAAGAAATGCAACACACACCTTGTGCACACCCCAGACATCACCAGAATGAAACACAGGCCTTGTGCACACACCAGACATTACCAGAAATGAAACACACACCTTGTGCACACCCCAGACATCACCAGAAATGAAACCAAGACCTTGTGCACACCTGAGACATCACAAGAAATGAAACACAGTTCTAGTGCACAACCCCGACATCATCAGAAATTAAACACAGACCTTGTGCACACCCCAGGCATCACCAGAAATGAAACGCACACCGTGTGCACACCCCAGACATCACCAGAAATGAAAACACAGACCTTGTGCACACCCCAGACATCACCAGATATGAAACACAGGCCTTGTGCACACCCCAGACATCTCCAGAAATGAAACACGGGCCTTGTGCACACCCCAGACATCACCAGAAATGAAACACAGGCCTTGTGCACACCCCAGACATCACCAGAAATGAAACACAGACCTTGTGCACACCCCAGACATCACCAGATATGAAACACGGGCCTTGTGCACACCCCAGACATCACCAGAAATGAAACACGGGCCTTATGCACACCCCAGACATCACCAGAAATGAAACACAGACCTTGTGCATACCCCAGACATCACCGGATGTGAAACACGGGCCTTGTGCACACCCCAGACATCACCAGAAATGAAACACGGGCCTTGTGCATACCCCAGACATCACCAGAAATGAAACACGGGCCTTGTGCACACCCCAGACATCACCAGAAATAAAACACAGACCTTGTGCACAGCCCAGACATCACCAGAAATGAAACACAGGCCTTTTACACACCCCATATATCACCATAAATGAAACACGCACCTTGTGCACACCCCAGACGTCACCAAAAATGGAACACAGGTCTTGTGCACACATCACCAGAAATGAAACACAGGCCTTGGCACACGCCAGACGTCACCAGAAATGGAACACAGGTCTTGTACATACATTACTAGAAATGAAACACAGGCCTTGGCACACCCCATACATCACCAGAAATGAAACACACACCTTGTGTACACCCCAGACGTCACCAACAATGAAACACAGGCTTTGTGCACACCCCAGACATCACTAGAAATGAAATACAGGCTTTGTGCACACCCCAGACATTACCAGAAATGAAACACAGACTTTGGGCACACCCCAGACATCACCAAAAATGAAACACAAACCTGTGCACACACCACCAGATATGAAATACAGGCATTGGGCACACCCCAGACATCACCAGAAATGAAACACAGGCCTTGTGCACACCCCAGACATCACCAGAAATGAAACACAGGCCTTGTGCACACCCCAGACATCACCAGAAATGAAATGCAGGCCTAGTGCACACCCCAGACATCACCAGAATGAAATACAGGCCTTGTGCACACCCCAGACATTACCAGAAATGAAACACAGACCTTGTGCACACCCCAGACATCACCAGAAATGAAACACACACCTTGTGCACACCCCAGACATCACCAGAAATGAAACAAATCTTGTGCACACCCCCTCCATATCTATTGTATGGTCCCAAGTCATATGACTCCGTCAGTTAGCCTCCTGTCCCTAGTCTAATCACTGCCCGGCTTGACCCTGCTGCCCCATCCCATCCAAATAAAATAGAAGTTGAACATTTATTTACAAAGGAGGTGGAACATATCATGACGCCATCATTGTCACTGTCCCTGTAAACGAGTCACTGCAGACCCAGGAAGGGGAGGAGGCCTTAAGAAAGAACAGCCCCTTCCATATCTTTCAACTCAAAGAATCAAACACAATTCAAGCCCTCCAATATGTTGGAATCCATAATTCGAGGAATTCTGTATTTCCCCTGAAAATGGAAATTTCGAATTACAAGATTCCCAGTGAAAGAGAGTGAGTGAATGAGGGGCTTTAATGCACGTCTGAATTTCTTTTCCATGTGTGGCAAATTGGCGCTGATGAAGTTTCTGTAACCCTCTGAGGGCCCCCACCCCCACCCTTGTTCCGGTGTTCCGATATTCACTGTATCCCCGTGTGTGGTTGCACCCCCTACGTCACGGGGTGGAGAAGGGCAGAGAGCACCCACAGGGTCCTTGTGCCAACATTGTTCACAGCCTCGTGCCACCAGCAGCCCGAGGCGGTGTACGAGGCTGGAACAGTTCTAAATTCATGTTAATGAATGTCATGTTAATCACCATCTATGATGGAGATTTGATTACAGCAGGAAAGGGAGAGGGGTCTGGGAAGAGGCACGCTGATGTTGTTGTAATGCAGGCAGCTTAGCATCGCAACATGCACTGTGATCATTCGTATAATAATTAGTTTAACACGCTTCCCGGGTACACGGTTTACATTTTAAATAAATATGTAGCAGCTTTAATGCGGGGCAATACCGGCCTGCAGGTGGGGGGTCCTGCTTGTACGGAGACGGGCTGTGTACAGAGGTCGGCACAAGGACCCCGCGGGCGCTGTCTGCCCGAGACGCAAGCCCTGTTCGAATAGAGCATGCGCAATGATGATGACACGGAATGATGGTGGGCGTGGTACCACGTAATCAGCCGTAATGTGCGCATGCGTATGCATGCGCAAAACAGGGGGGGGGGGGCACTGCCACACGGAGGGCAGCGGATTATGGAACACCGGCCCAGCTCGTGGCTCTGCCTGAAGAGAAACAATGTAAATTGTTACTTTGTTTCTCTGCAGTCGGAGTCCTGGGGCACCGCGAGGAGCTCAGAGCAGGGTGCAGCAGCTGCCTGTGAGCAAACCTCTCACAGCTCTCTAACGATGAGCTGAGGGGGCCCCCTTCACCCAGTGAAGACGACCCCCGCACCTCAGGGGCTGCGGGGGTGTTTGTTACGCCCCTGGGTGCGGTGCCAGTAACGTTACAGCAGGGCCTGACGCTTCGGAAACATTTCTGTCTACTCTGCTGTTGTAATATTTTATTGCACTTGAAAACCAAATAAAAAGAATGTATACACAAATGCATCAATGGATCAAATTCGATGTCAATTCACTTTACCGAAAGGTTTTGCATCAGCTAATAGTTGTAAACATTTGTAACACACTATTTTGCTTATAACTTGTTTTATGTGTCTAACAGAGATTTTAACAAAGAATTACTTTTTAAAAAGTGATATGTGCATTATTTTTGCTACTTATACACAGGGCTCGAGTAGGGGGTCCACATGGGTGGACTGCGTCCCGCCACTGTTTTCACAGGGTGGACACCGTCCCCCCTGCCAAGAAGCTGGGCCCCACAGAAATATGCTGAAGGTTTCCCGGTGTAAATTTCAGACACCGGGACACGTTTAGCATGTGACGTCACAAGGTCATTTGCATACTATCAATCCCCCACTTCTTTTTATAGGACTTGTGCCCTGCTTATACATTAAAAATAAAATGTACCCATTTTTATTCTTCACTGCTGCACTGTCTCAGACTAGAATTTTATTAGCAGGAACGCGACTCACCCGAAGGTATCTGATTATCACTTACAGCAAGCTGTCTGCCATCGATTTGCGCTTAATAATATTTTGCTCAAGCAATATGGACTGTGGCAATAAATTAAATAAGCACACGCAGATGTGTTCCTCCCTATTTTACATGTGTTCACCGCATAGCGCTCTCACATGCGCTTCAAAACTGTAGCTCCTTTGAGGAGCTCTATGCTAGTGAACACCCTCTGTATAGCCACAACTTTGGAGTACGAATGCGTACTGTTATTCTTTTAATACATTATTATTATCCCAAAGTATTTTAAAAGTCCATTCATCTAAGTGCGTTTCAAAGTGGCATCAAATTTATAGGTCCGAGGCTAAGCCCAGGTACCACCTTGCGGGCCATGTCGCGGTGCGCAATGGTGGGGGAATGGTAGAGCAGTGTTTAAAGCGCCATTTAGAGAGGATGGAGTTTTTTTTTCCTGCCGGTGGTTATGGGTGGGGAATTGGAAGTGCTGCGGAGGGTTCAATGCGCGTGATTTGGGGATGGGATGTAGGGGGTTTGGGTGCGAATTTACACAAGTGGGTGATAGGTGGAATTGCAGGAGAGCTGGGTGGAGCTGGTGAAGGGAGACTGTATCTCGGACTGCTGGAGCGCGCTTTGGAGGTGGCGGATTGCGAATGGGAGATCAGGGCACAGTGTTGTTAGAGCAGGCAAATGGTGGGCAATGTAGTGGTCCCATGGGGAGGCCTCAGGCATAGTGGGCAAGGCTGTTGACTTTGGGGCGGTGGGATGGCGTGCATATTTCGGTGTTGATCACATCTGGTGATCCTGGGACAGATGGTTTAGTATCCTGGGAATAGTACGGCAGGGACGTTAGCCGGGTGTGACACAGTGGGCAAGCCTGGAATACACACACAAGCACTGATTGGGAGTGGAGGGAGACGGGGGAGCCCCAGTAGGAGAGGTGGGGAGCACTGGTTTGGGCAGCTGGGGTCAGGACCAGGCAGCATAGGGACTGACTTCGGGATTGAGGGGGCCCCAAGGCTGTCCAAGAGAAGAAAAACACATTCTGATGGAGAGCCGGGGTGGAGAGGCGAGTTGAAATGGCGGAGTTGGGTTGAAGGTCGGAAGGAGCTGTGGGAGCGGCCAGAGGGGATGCACAATACAGGGAGAAATGCAGGGGAGCCAGGAGATAGTTTGTGCAGGTGGTTGGGGAGCGGACGGTCACCTTCAGGAAAGTGGAGAGGGGGCTCTAGCGGCGTGAGGCAGTGGGGATACGCAGGGATGATGCTGCAGTCCCGGGAGGCTGGAATGCATGTTAGCACATCCTGGGTGCTGACCAGGTGTGAGCGTGACTGATAGCGTTGGCACCACCATAGGGACGCCAGTGGTTGGGTGGTAGGGGGCTTCGCGTTTACACCTTCAGGTCAGTCACAGGTGCATTGGGGGCTGTGCAAAGGGCAGTGGTGGGGGCGCAGATGAAGCGCTTTCGGCTGGCTGCTGTTGTATTTCCCAGGGGATGGTGTGGTGCTGCGGTTCAATTGGTCTCGGTAGTGTTTGTTGCCCCAGCCGGTGTTTTGCAGCATCTGGGGGACTGTGGCGGAGGTACTGGGATGCGGGGAGGGGGAGCAGGGATGTAGGAACAGGCTGCTGCTGCTGTGTGAAGAGGTTGTGTGCTTGTGTGTTGCCAGTGTGCTGCTGGGGGAGGGGGAGCAGGGATGTAGTGCTTTCGGTGGGCGGTGCAGGATGTAGTGCTTTCGGGGGGCGGGGTGGGATGTATTACTTTCGGGGGCAGACAGGGTGGGGTTGTCTGTTCTCCGCCCTCGGGTTGATTGCTGGGTTGGCAGAGTGGATTCGGGGAGCAGCTGCCTTCCTTGGGAGCGGGGTTCCCCCACGGCCTGTGCTGATAAGCCTCTTCCTTGCCCGCTCTGCCGAAGCCCCGGGGACTCGATGCAAGGCGGGTCCGGGAACAGGCATCCAAATTCCAGACGTGATCGGAATGCGGGCCATGGCGCTACATCAAAAACAATACCAGGTCTGGGCTGCACTGCAGTGAATCAGGGAGTACGGCGGCCACCCTATCACGTTGAAAATGAACATTTGCAGACACGCTGGCTTTCACAACAACATGCTGATGTAATTCCCAGCTCCCTATCGGCCAAGAAGAGGCCAGGGGGCCGCTCTTCCTCAGTTAAAGGGCATCACTGCTAATTAAAACAAGTGCGAGCGGAGGAAAACAGTAGTTAGGCTCCGCTGCTTCGGGACTTCAAGGAAGTTACTATGGGATCAACAGCCAACAGAAAGCAAGATAAGAAAAACAGTGCCACAGTTAAACGAATCACAAGCTGTATAACAAATGACACAGAGTTTAAGCCAACATATAGATTACTATAGGTCTCGCTGAGACAGCACATGCACCGCATGCGCTGCCAAACACGAGACCTAAAAATGACACATTTTAAAAATAGCTTACCTATCCGTCCTGCCGCATTGATGCTCTTCTCTCTACAAGCACAGACTTCCAGAATGCCCTGCACCAATCCCGATGCTGCTCTCATTCATGACAGCAGCATCATGATTGGCCTGAGCACCAAGGATTTTCACTCCAGGGGTAGTGGGAGCCTGTGACTGCTGTCTCCAACCCAGCCATTCATCTGGGGTTGAAGAGCGCTTCAGTGTGCATGACGCTATGGCCGACCTGAGACGGCCGAACAAACTGTAATGCGCAAAGATCACAGTGCCCATCCCTCTCCCTATGTTACTGCCCCCATTCCCTGCAATAGAACCGCCCCAAGACTCGCTCGGTAGAAAAAAATAAAACGATAATAAACTTGGTTGATTATCATTTTGTTTTTCGATTTTTGCCACTGCTGGGGGTAAAGTGGGGTAGGCGAGGTGACGCTCCTCCACCATAGCGGAGGAGCCGCTGCTGGCTGGGTTCATTTTTCGAGCAAGTCTTTATCAAAATATCAGGTCGATTCCAAAATTACTACTGAACTGGGCACACAGAATGAAATAGTTAGATGGGATATAGTCTGTGATCCCATATATTCATGACTTCTCCAACACCAATTGCCTCTTAAGAAAAGGATTTTAATGGGAAACAGAAAAGTCTGGAGGAACAGACCTGTATCCAGGACCCATATCCACCAACTTGATAAAACGTAATTGGCTCTTCTTACAAGTCTCATCTTCAAACCAGCCGCATCATGCACAAAGGTATCACAACCAGCACCCCCTCTTACCTTAGAGACAAGGTCACCATCTCTGGTGGGTCTTGGCACCCTTGCATCCAGGACACCATCAGACTGCAGACTAAGGAGTGCAGGAAAGAAGAAACAAAAGACAGCAGACAGACTTGTTCCATCTCTGCACCCAGGATGTGGACAACATCCTCGCATCCATCATGATCACCCCAAAGCTGCCCCAATTCAGGAAAGAGTTGAGGAGTCATCTCTCGACTAAACATAATGTAACTGTTCAGTACCCAATCACAAACCAGCTCCCGCTCCTATCATTCCTTGACTTTGAGCTTGTTTTTGACCCTGTACAGTGCCACAGAAATACTGCACACATACAGACTAGAGTGGTGCAAGGATTCACGTCATGTAAATGAAAAGGTATTTTGCTACTGAAGTTTGCCTACTTTCTTAAGAAAAAACAGTTTTTCAGACCTCGTGGCTGAATGTGCCATCCCCTTTGGGTGGCATCCTAAAGCTAATGTCATACATAGCTTGCCTTCTGGAGCCGCCTGGTGTAGTTCCTGAAATTTTCTGGAATCCGTGAAATAAACGTTGTCGTATTTTGACGATTTTTATGCCAAAATACTCATAATGACTAGTACATTGTGCACAAGCATTTGCGTCACAATCAGGTAACGATTTCACCATGAAATGGCCATTTTCGTTTCTGAACCCTTGTCCGCCATTTTGCGTTTTGACATCCATCTTATATGTTGCCCTTCACATAGGTTTGCAACTACAGCTGAATTTGATATCAAGGACACGTACACCTTAATCGACTTCCCTGTGACCTGGCCAAGCTGAAGCCATCGCCCCAAGCCAAACCTGTTTGGTCAGTTCCTCTCCCAGTGGCCGAACTGAGGTAATATGAATTTTTGGTCAATTGTGTCCCCTATCGTAGACCCCAACGGCTCCATGTACCTGCTTCTAGTACATGTAAGTTCCCTTCACAACCAGCTATGAAGACGCAAATACATTTGCGTCCAACGTTAACATGTCCTCTTTCAGATCCACCATGAATGGGTCCGATATTCAGTTCCTAAGTGTGCCTTGCCAACGTCTTTACATGGTGCACTTTCACGTTTTTCTGGCCCTGGCGAGTTGGGCCTTGTTTTCTGCCATTCAAGCTTTCTCCTGCCTTCTGCCTCTGGAAGCTGCAGCTTGGGCCTGCATCTGTATCCATGACCTTTCACTCACTCCCTGCGCGGCTAGCGGTGCCTGGCTCAGCCTGCCGGCCTGCCAAGACTGTATTCAGCCTTCAAGTTATCTGCTCCGCTCCTCGAAAAAAATACATTCCTGTCTAGTAGTTTAGGTAAACATCCTTCCCAGCTGCAGAGCAAAGGGCCCGGCCTTTCTGTCTCCATGCAAGTAATTCATAGCCTCCGTTACCATGGTAGGCCCATGGCCCCCTGCTTTACACGTAGACACGCAGTTGCATATACACGCATTAACAGTCAGTATAGAATAGCCTCTGCCCAAGAGACCTTTCCTTCTAGATAATACAGTTCCTCAAACACAAGATATTAGATATGATTTGGGATTAGGTTGTTCTGACACTCCAGACTTCTGTCTCCACATGTAGGGCTAAATGTCAAGTCCCCTTCACCCTCCAGTTCCACGTCAATCATACGTCATGCTGCTGCGCGCGCATCTCTGCCACATGTTCTTGCTGACTCTGCAGGATCCTTTTAGGGATCCACCCACTTATGACACCTTTCTGTGATGTTTCTTGCACACACCTCCGTGTACGCCCTAGTGCACGCCTTCTGTTACGTATTTCTGTTCTTATCTCGTTTCTCTCAGCTGTTACGCCTTCTGCATTCAATGTACTGTATGACTTGACTATATATACGATTTCTTGTTAATAAATCATTGTACATGTCCATTGCAATTCCCACCCTGAACCCTCGTGGCGATGGGTCATGCTACCATTGGTTCGAACCAATTCCTTTTTAAGGAATAAAACCCCACTTTAAACCTCAGATACCACGGATTCTGCCTCTTCATTTTGACTGAGTTATTCTTATTGAACTTTACCGCATAAATTCCGTATAGGTAATTAAAATTTACCACATAATTTGGCGCCCGAATAGGGACCCCTCCCCCACCTTACGCGCCGGCGGTGCGTTGCAGGCCCGGTCCCCTGCCACAGCGCTGACGGACAACTACGCGTACCCGCAGGATTTCCTGTATCTCCCTCAGGCCAACGGAGGTGACTGAGGCTGCGATCGACACCCAGACGAGGCGGTGAGGAGTGCGGAGGATCCCGACCAGAGCCTAGCTGAGAGAGCAAAGTCCGAGGTATCCGGAGGCCCACCAGTTCCGAAGTTCCGAATCGAGTCCAGTCGAGTCCAGTCCAGTGTCGAGTTTCCGAGGCCTTCTGTTCCGTGCTTCCCGGTGAGTACTGTTGCTGGGGACGCATCTAGACGAGCGCATTAGTTTGTGCCGGTCAAGACGGGTTTGGGTACGCAGACCCGGTCTGCACTGTTTAGCGGTGTATCTGTACTGTTTAGCAGTATATCCAGTATGCAATTAGCTAGTTTTCTTCTAATCATTATTGTTCGTTCTGAAATGTTTTAGTATGTTTTAATGTCGTGGTATGAGTGATTGTTCGATCTGCATTATTGTGTTTATTGTATTAGTTGTGTCCAAATTCGAGTAAGTATCAAGCCCAGAGTAGCACGACTTAAACATGCCGCTGTTCTCCAAACTAAGACAGATAGGAACTAGAAAAGGGATTCTAGAAGAAGCAGTGCCCGTTCCACCTAGGGACACTCCAGGGCACTTTATGTACCACAAGCACGGCCTAGACGCTGTATTATATCTCGATTTGTGGGTAGATTATACTAAAGATTTAGCAGAGAATCAAAGATGGCCCGCTGCAGGGACATGGGATGCCGAGTGCATCATGAGAGTAGAGGAAGCGCTATGGAAAAAGAAAGCCAGACAGTCACAGAAGGACGCCATTGAACTATGGCGTAAAGAATCACATAGGCGCACAGAGAAAGCACTCAGAAAAGCAGAGAAACATAAAGAGGATTCAGACAAAGCCCAAGAAAACGCATTAGTTGAGGAGGGGATACGAGTAAAAACAGAACAAGTAGACCGACAACGAAACGCTCTTATGAATGGTATGTATCCTTTGCTGGCCGAGGGTTTACCTAAGGCCACCCCGGAAATACCGAAGGATCTGCCCCCTCCCTTGCTCCCGACTAAAGTACATCACAAGACCACAAAGGACATATTCCTTTCTTCCTATCTAGACGACGTAGCTCCCGCATATACAAATCCACATGCTCAACCACTACCACTACCCGCTGATGGTACTCCACCCCGAGATCATCTACTCCCACCTCCGCAACAAACTCCTTCTCCCGTTCGACACCCTGCACCTGTTCCCCCAACCCTTCCTGCACCTATTCTTCCGATCACTAACCCATTCAATCCTTTTGGTCCTGGCACCTCGGTGACTTACTCGGGAGGTGCGACAGGTTTTCAAACACCGCCACCAGCACTCCGATTGACTTATAGGGATCTAGCGCAACAACGCACACCTAAATCAGCCGATTATGACATACTTAATGAACGTCTTTCAGACTGTAGATATGATCCAGTACCCGGTAAAAATGACGACAGAATGATGCTCGCATCAGTACGCCTAAGACGGGTTACCAACTATTTACTGTTACTACCAGGAATGGTTGATCATCTAGACAAAATATATCATTTTGTTCAAACAGGGGAAGGCCCTGAAAGCATTGGCGAGGCCATGGCTCACCAGAAAGTTGACACTCAAGCCAAGATATTACGGTTTTTAATAAACTGCCTAATAAGAGAACAAGATAGGCCGGGTGTAAACCCGGAAGAAATGAAAGCACTTAATAGATGGGGTCAGAATATAGCAGACGGGAACCATGATAAACAGAGCTGTATAAAAAACATGTATCAAAGAATCAGAAATGCAGTAATAAAAATACATGAAAGAAGATCGCAAGAACCAGAAATAGATTCAGACAAGGTCGAATCCTCAGGGGAGGAGGATGCATCAGAAACAGCAACAGGACAATCGCAATTACCAGTTAGAGAAATGATAGCATATGTAGGTAAGGGAAGACCCTATAATAATTCAATGCGTCCGGTACGTCCGGAAAGTAAAAGAATCTTTCAAGCTGCCATGTCAAATCCAAAGACCCCCGAACATCTATTCCAGGCCGCTGATAGGATACTTCAGGAACGAATGGGGTACCATGTACTCAATTCCATGGATGAACAAGAATTGGCTAGGTCAGCCGTACAATGGACTGACGATCCTGATAAATATAGTGATGATGGTTTAGTACAGACCTTTTTAAATCTTTCCCCTGATGAACAGAAATTAGCTGGCATATATATGGTTCAGCATTTCATTACTTTATTCAAAGGCCATCATTCTGATCCAGGTCCCTTACCTGATATTTTAATAGAACTACTCTCGCCACAATGGAGAGGTCTAGGTACTGACTTGATTAAAGTAATTCTAGAACATCGACACAGGTATAATACTTTCCTGAATACACGGTTTGTTCCAGCTCCACCCGTAGAAAGAAAAATGTATTACTTAGACAGACAGAATCCCTTGCGAGAAGTGCATCCAGTCCAGAATGCTGATTATTCTTTAAGACGCGTGTTTGTGTACACGCCCATAACGAAAATGGAACTGTTAGAAATGAAGAAATTAGTGCCCAGTCACGATAAAGACCAGCAGGTTTTCACCGCGAAATCAAAGACATGTTACTCATGGGGGATTACACCTACCCCGACATTATGAAAATATTGAAAGTGTTAATGCCGTCCGGTATTTACGAGAAACTCAAAGAAAAAGATTGGGAGGTATGAACGCAAAAGATAGATTGGGCTGCATTAGAAGACGAAGAAAAGACTCGTACTCCAGGAACAGGGCTTGGGGACAAATCTAAAGCATTACCAGGATTGTTACTGCAAGTATTGCCACGTTTATTAGCAACTAAAAAGGAGGACTGGGATGCAATCTCAGCCTGTAAACAGAAACCCGATGAAGACACTAGCGATTTTTACTCCCGATTTGAGAAATGTTTTGGTATTAATAGTGGTTTGAAAACAAGTAGCGAGTCATATCCACATCTTTTCGTAACAAAGCTAGTAGAAAATTCCCTGCCCCAAGTTAAGAATCGTGTACAGAAAGTCGAGAGCACATGGCAAGCAAATACACCTTCACAAATGTTACAAATGTTACAGTATCACCAGAACCGAATTAGAGAGGAACACGAACACGAACATGAAAGACACGAAAATGAAAATGTTAGTTGCTCAGTCAGTTCCAGCTGACGGTCAGAAAAAGGGCACGACACAGTCAAATAATTCACCAGCTCCTGTTAAAGGGACATGCAACTATTGCAAACAGCCAGGTCACTATATAAACGATTGTGCAGTTTTGAAACATAATATACTTACTGGAAAAACTAAAGAGAGACCGCGTCCTCCTAGACAGGACCAGGTACAACAACAAGTACCACAGAATATTCAGCCTATGCAAGCCTCACAACAGACAGGACAGACAGTAGCAGTGCCACAACCTCAACCGATTGCTGCAACTCAGCATGCATCACAGCAGATGTACCAGTATGCCCAGACTGATTATCCCGATTATCAGCGATACACATGAAACAGCCTAGAGAGGGAAGTTGGCTTGCCTCTTATTGAGGTTCCTGTAGATCAAGAGGGTCCTTATGTACACAGTCAAGTATTAGGGAAAGACAGAAAGTTTTTAATTGATACAGGGGCAAGCCGAACAACAATAAGTCATGACGAGGTCCCAGGGGCACCCCTCTCAGGCTCACAGAATGTTTCCCTTGGTTTTTCAGGCAAGCCTATTATTAATGAAGTATCGCAACCACTTCCCCTTGCAGTTGGTCCATTGACACGTACTACAGATTTACTGCTCACAAAGTCATGTCCAGAAAACTTGTTAGGTATCAAGACTCTGAAAGCTCTAGGAGCTGTTATTTGCTGTTCTCCGGAAGGAGTACGGTTGTTTCTACGTGACTTTAAAGGTCACTATGTGTTGAGAGATATTGATCCCCGATTACAGAATGTACCTGCACATTTATGGGCGCAAGGCCCCACTGATGTAGGTTGTATGCACATTACACCATATCGAGTCACACTCAAGCCAGGTGTTGTTTTACCACGAATTCGTCAATACAAGTTACCCCCCGATGCTGTAGTGGCTTTACTGAAAATCATTGAAGAGCTCATTGCACAAGGAGTGGTTGTAGAAACCAACTCGAATTTATGTAATTCTCCTATCATTCCAATTCTTAAACGTACAGATCCCAATGCACCACCAGTTTACCGATTGGTTATTGACTTGCGCGAATTGAATAAATGTATTGTACCACAGTACCCTGTGGTCCCAGATATCTCATCTCTATTGACAGCCATTGATTCTGAAGCAACGTTCTTCACCATTATTGATCTTAAGAACGCCTTCTTTAGTGTCCCAATTGATCCGGAAAGCCAATACCTTTTCGGATTCTGTTTAAGTGGACGAAGCTTCAAATTTGCACGCGCACCTCAAGGATTCACAGAAAGCCCCAGCATCTATAGCCAAGCACTGAAAAGACAACTCGACAGTATACACATGCCTGAAAACACTGCCCTACTCCAGTATGTCGATGATCTGCTGATCACCGCCCGAAGCGAACCTGAATGTGAACTAGCGTCACTGACGGTTTTACATTTCCTGGCTGACAAGGGGCACAAGGTATCCCCTTCGAAGCTGCAATTCTGTGTTCAGCAAGTTGTTTACTTAGGTCACTTGCTGTCCAAATGGGGGAGGCAGCTAACGCCCGATCGCATCCAGTTAATTGCAGGTATGCTACCACCCAAGACACAAAAGGAGGTGCGGGCTTTTATAGGCCTCACCTCTTACTGCAGACAATGGATCCCTCAGTATGCATTTCTAGCAAAGCCACTCATTCAGTTAACAACTCAGGAGGCAGCGTCTTCGACTGTCCTCCCTTGGACTCAGGAACATACACAAGCTTTTGACGACTTAAAGAAAGCCTTATGTCAAGCACCAGTTTTAGCAACACCATGTTACAGTAAGCCTTTTACACTTTTCGTCACAGAAAGTGAAGGTACTGCATTGTCGGTACTCACGCAGGATCAAGCAGGTTCACACAAACCGTGTGCTTACTTTTCTAGTACATTGGATCCAGTAGCCCAGGCTCTGCCTGCGTGCTTGAAATCCGTTGCAGCAACAGCTCTAGCAATCAGACAAAGTGATTCAATAGTGTTAGGACATCCATTGACAGTACAAGTTCCACACTCCGTGGAAGTTCTTTTAAATCGAACACAGACTCAACACTTGACTATAGCAAGATTGACAGGTTATGAATTGACATTATTTCAGCCACACATAGAAATCAGACGTTGTAATACATTGAATCCTGCTACACTTTTGCCATTAACTGAAACAGACCCATTGGCACATGATTGCATTGAAGTTATTACTATCACGACGAAACCCAGACAAGACTTGACAGACACTCCATTACCAGATCCAGACCTGACACTTTACGTGGATGGTTCATGCATGAGAACAAGTACAGGAGAATTAGTGGCCGCCTACGCAGTCACAACAGAAACTGAAGTCATAGAAACAAATTGTATTGACACCCTTTCAGCACAAGCAGCAGAGCTCATCGCTCTGACACAAGCCTGTATTCAAGCCAAGAACAAGAGAGTTAACATATACACAGATTCCCGTTATGCATTCGGAGTTGTTCACGACTTCGGTGTCCTCTGGCGAGAGAGAGGTTTTTTGACTTCTCACGGTGCCAAAATTCAACACGGTCCCCTCATTCAAACTCTATTAGATGCAATACATCTGCCTACTGCGATATCCATCATGAAGTGCAAGGCACATACAAAAGTTACAGATACTATTTCCCAGGGTAATGACTTGGCAGATCGAACCGCAAAACATACAGCTCAGAATCAGATTCACACCACTGACCTGACAAAGACAATAGTCGCTACACCGACACATTGCATGACAGTTAAGGATCCCGCCTTAGATGTAATTGACATACAGACACATGCTACACCAGATGAAATCAAGAAATGGATTGAACTAGGAGGGACCCAGACAGATCAAGGATGGATGACGAAGGGAAAATCTACATGGTTTCTCCCCGACTCTATGGTTCAAGTTATCATTAATACCGTACACAGTCCAGCACACTTAGGAGAAAAAGCCATGTTAGACAGTATCCAACATCTCTGGTTTAATAAACACTTACGAGCAGCAGCCAAACAGAAAGTGCGTACTTGCATGATTTGTTGTCAGTTCAACCCAGGTAAAGGCGTTCCTGTAGAGCAAGGTGGTTTTCATCCTCACGATCACCCTTTTGAAGTCCTCCAGATGGATTATATTCAGATGGAACATTGTCGAGGTTTCAAATATGTCCTCGTAGTTGTTTGTGCACTCTCCCGTTGGACAGAAGCATATCCAGTCCCAGATTACACTGCTCCGACCACTGCCAAGCAGCTGGTTCGTGAATTCTTCCCCCGATATGGTTTGCCCCGTGTTGTGTACTCAGACAACGGTCAGCCATTCTCGTCCGAGCTCATGAAGCAGGTATCACTCCTGCTAGGTTACCAGTGGAAGTTCCACTGTGTCCGACATCCTGAAGCAGCAGGTCTCGTAGAGAGACACAATCAGACCCTGAAAACTCGTCTAGCAAAAATCTGTAAGGAGAAGGGTGTCGACTGGATCGTAGCTTTGCCAGTCGCCCTTTTTTACATGAGAATGGTCGCGCATTCCAGAACAGGGCTATCCCCGTATGAGGTGGTCTTTGGTAGACCACCGAATATGTGGGGGACGCCTTTGCCAAGAAAGATCACTGATGTCGATTGTAATATGTTGACAGATTACCTTGCCTCCTTGATGTCTGCACTACAATCATGTCGTTCACAGGTCGCTGCAGCCTTTCCTGACAACACCGAGGTGAAACCGCACGACGTGGTCCCAGGTGATATCGTCCTTGTAAGAAATTTCGACAGGAAAAGTCAGCTGGAGCCCAGGTGGCAGGCGCCGAAGTTGGTTCTTCTCACAACGAGGACTGCAATCAAGGTCGAGGGCCGAAAAGGGTGGTTGCACTCAAGTCACGTGAAGAAATTTTGTGCATTGCCAGAGACTGACTCACCCTCCCCCTCTAAGGACTGTCCAGATTCTAGTGACTCTAAACTTCCCCTGTTAGAGAAAACTCCACAGCAGGAGTATAAAGAAAAATTGAGGTCTAGCAAGTCAGACAGTTTAATTGTTTAAGTCCTCCCCTAGGTGAATCGGTTAGACGTGTTTTCTGACATGTATCCCCTAGACCCCAACAGAGAGAGAGATAGACAGAAACAGCTCAAGAAACGTGAATATTGCAAATCTCTTCGCAGCCACTGTATTGTGACTTTATTGATTATGTTTTTTCTGAGCCTTATGATTATTGCTGCAAGTGTGCTTCTACACATATACTATCCTATATTCAAGCGTGAACTTTCTTCCTTCAACGTCACTGCCGAGCATTCTTTCAGTGAACTGCCCCCGCACGAGTTATCTTACAGACTTGCGCTGCGCAACAATTGTTGCATTGCCAGCGTGACTTTAGTTGCAGATTTGCTCCCTGATTAGTTGCTTGTGCTCAAAATCGCCGCTTTGCTTATTAACATTGTGATTTCACAGCGTTTCTCAGCATTTGTGTTTTCCCCCCAAGCGCTCTCTCCGTCCTGACCCCTCCGCCTCCATTTTGTTATTATTGACCTCCTCCTTAGCCCGACCCGCCTCCCAGCTGAACCGCCCTCGCCCCTCCCCCGCCTCTGTCCATTAATGTCAGATGGTCCCACGCGCAGCGTCCACGCGCTACGTACACGCCGAAGGTGCGCCAAAGGTAAGCCCGTCTACGCCCGTCCGCGCCTGTACCGCGCCCAGCGCCAGACCCCCTGCCCCTCGCGCTGCCCAGCCCTCCCGCATTACCTACGATGCCGCCACCCTCCTAGCCCTTGACCCCGGTCGCGCCCCCAAATGCGTCCAAGCCGCTCCTGGACACACCCATGGACCTTTCTCCTGCTACTCCTGCAAATTCAGCGGCACAGACAACATCTCCGCTACGATCACACCACAGACTCTCGACCCCAACCACCTACAGTGCATCCTTCTCAACACCCGCTCGGTCCACAGACACGCCATTGACCTCTGGAACCTACTAGACACCATCTCTCCAGACGTCGCCTTCCTAACAGAAACTTGGATGAACGCTTCCTCCGCCCCAGACATCACCATTGCCATCCCTGAAGACTATAAGATCACACGCAAGGACCGCACCGACCACACAGGAGGAGGAATCGCTATCGTCCATAAGAAATCAATCCGCATCTCAACCAGCTCTGACGCCAACCTCGCTAACTCCGAACACCTTCACTTCCAGATCCACATCGACCCCAAGACCACACTCAGAGGCACCCTCCTCTACAGACCACCAGGACCCCGCGCAAAATTCAGTGAAGACATCACGGACTTCATCACCCCACACGCGCTCCCCTCCAAAGACTACATCCTTCTGGGAGACCTCAACTTTCACCTCGAAAAGATCAATGACCGCAACACCGCCATCCTCTTAGACAACCTCGCCAACCTCGGACTTAATCAACTAGTCACTTCCCCCACCCACATCGCAGGTCACACACTCGACCCCATCTTCACCTCCAGCAATCATGTCTCCTTCAGCCACACCTCGGACCTCCTCTGGACTGACCACAGCTGCGTTCACTTCACCTACAACAAGCCAAAACCCACCAACCACCTCTAACCAACTCTGCAAAGAAACTGGAACAAAATCACCACCGACCAGATCTCCGTATCGCTCCTTCTAAACACCCCAGCCCACTCTTCTAACGCAAACGAAGCCGCCGCCAACCTCACCCTATGGTTATCCAACACCGCCGACACCTTAGCACCACTGAAAAAACGTCAAAGCAAACCTGGCAGCAAAAAAGCCTCATGGTTCAACGATGATCTTAAGAAGTCCAAGAAACTCTGCCGCTCCCTTGAAAAGGCCTGGAAAAAAGACCCAACCACTAGCACCAAGGACGCCTTCAAAAACGCCACCCGCACTCACCACCAACTAATCCGAAAGGCCAAGAAAACAGCATTCAAGGATCGACTTGACAACAACGCTCACAACAGCAAGGAACTTTTCAACATCGTCAAGGAATTTTCCAATCCCTCGGCCAACTCCAACGACATCACCCCCTCTCAAGCCCTCTGCGACTCTCTAGCCTCATTCTTCCACAACAAGATTGCAGACATCCACAACAGCTTCGACAACCAACCCGGAAACCAACCCACCCTACCATTTGCTGAACATTCTCCCCCCGTGAACACCCTTAACGACTGGAACCCAATCTCCATGGAGGACACAATCCGCCTGATGAATTCCATCCACTCAGGATCCCCCACAGACCCATGTCCTCACCACATCTTCAACAAAGCAGACTCCGTCATAGCACCGCACCTCCGAGACGTCATCAACTGCTCCTTCAACTCCGCCACCTTCCCGGAAGACTGGAAACACGCTGAACTCACCGCCCTTCTGAAAAAACCCACAGCGGACCCCACCGAACTCAAAAATTACCGCCCCATCTCGCTCCTTCCATTCCCGGCCAAAGTCATCGAGAAAGCTGTCAACAACCAGCTCGCCTCCTTCCTCGGAGCCAACAAATCCCTCGACTCCTCACAGTCCGGCTTCCGAGCAAAACACAGCACTGAGACCGCCCTCATCGCAGCAACAGACGACATTCGAACTCTACTGGACAATGGAGACACCGTCGCCCTCATCCTCCTCGACCTCTCTGCAGCATTCGATACAGTCTGCCACAGCACCCTTCTACAGCGCCTCAGAAACATCGGAATACAAGGAAAAGCACTTGAATGGATCACCTCCTTCCTCACTGGAAGAACACAGAGAGCCCGCCTTCCACCATTCAAGTCCGAGGCCACTGAAGTCATCTGTGGCGTACCACAAGGATCCTCACTCAGCCCCACCCTCTTCAACGTATACATGAGCCCCCTCGCGGCCATCGCACGCCAACACAACCTCAACATCATCTCCTACGCGGATGACACCCAATTGATCCTATCACTCACCAAAGACCCCAACACCGCCAAAACTAACCTACACGAAGGAATGAAAGAAGTTGCCGAATGGATGAAACAAAGCCGTCTGAAACTGAACTCAGACAAAACAGAAGTCCTCATCTTAGGTACATCCCCCTCTGCTTGGGACGACTCCTGGTGGCCGGAAGCCCTCGGAAAAGCACCCATCCCGACAGACCACGCACGGAACCTAGGCGTCATCCTGGATTCTTCACTCTCAATGAACAGACAAGTCAGCGCCGTATCCTCTTCCTGCTTCAACATTCTTCGCATGCTCAGAAAAACATTTCGCTGGATCCCCACCAAAACAAGGAAAACAGTCACCCATGCTCTGGTCACGAGCCGACTGGACTACGGAAACACCCTCTACGCAGGCACTACCGCTAAACTCCAGAAGAAACTCCAACGAATCCAAAACGCCTCAGCCAGGATCATATTAGACATCCCACGCAACGAACACATCTCTAGTCACCTTAAAGACCTCCATTGGCTACCCGTCGAGAAGAGGATCACTTTCCGACTGCTAACCCACGCACACAAATCTCTCTACGGCATCGGAACAGAATGCCTCAACTCACGTCTGTCCTTCTACACCCCCTCCCGCCAACTACGTTCTTCCAGCCAAGCCCTCGCCACGGTACCTCGCATCAACAAGACCACCATGGGAGGCAGATCCTTCTCATACCTGGATGCTAAAACATGGAATTCACTCCCCGCTTACCTCCGCCTTACCCAGAACCACCTAGCATTCAGAAAGCAACTTAAAACGTGGATATTTGACAAGTAATCCTCCTCCCCTTTCTAAGCGCCTTGAGACCCTCTGGGTATGTAGTGCGCTATATAAATTCTCTGACTTGACTTGACTTGATATGTGGCCGACTCCCTCCCTATCAGAAATACAAAGGAGTTCTGCCTCTTTTTCCGTATCCGTTCACACATAATGGGTCATATTTAAATAAATATTTAATTTACCGTCTTAATTTCTATGCAGGTAAGTACTTAAACAAAAATAACTCAATCGGAAAGAAAGAGGCAGAGTCCGTGGTGTTAGAGTTCTTAGGGGTTTTATTCCTTAAAAAGGAATGGTCATGGTACCAGATCGGATATCGGGTTCCTGCCACCACTGGGGTGCAGGAAGGGATAGAGCAATATTTTATTGACAATACATAGCTTATATACTTAAATCATACAATGAATACCAATACAGTAGGCGTAACAGCTGAGAGAAACAAGATAAGAGCACACACGTGGTAGTGATACGTAATCAGAAGGCGTGAACTAGGCGTGAACATAGAGGCGTGTGCTAGAAACGTCATATGTAAGTGTCACGAGTAGGTGGGTACAAAGCAGAATTTGGCAATGTCAGCAGAAATCTGAGGCCTGGATGCGCGCACAGCTGCATGACGTGTGATTGACGTGAAACTGGAGGGTGCAGGGGACTTGACATTTACACTGGCGGAAAGAGACAGAAGTCTGGGATGTCAGATCAACTTGTACCTCTATCATATCTGGTATCTGATGTTTAGGAACCATATTATCTAGAAGGAAAAGGTCTCTGGGGCAGAAGCTATTCTATACTGACTGTGAGTGCGTGTATAAGCGTCTAAGTGTCTGCATGAGATGCGAGGGGGCATGGGCCTACCATGGTAACAGAGGCTATGAATTACTTGCACGGAGACAGTGAGGCCGGGCCCTTTGCTCTGCAGCTGGGGAATGTTTACTTAAACTAGTAGGTAGGAATGCATTTTCGAGGAGCGGAACAGATAATTCGAAGGTTGAATTCAGTCTTGGCAGGCAGCAGGCTGAGCTAAGCGCCGTTAGCCGCACAGGGAGTAAGGTAGAGGTCACGGGTACAGAGACAGCCCAGGCTGAGGCGTTCAGAATCAAAAGGCAGAAAAAGGCTCGATGGCAGAATTCAGGGCCTACTTCGCCAGAGCTGAAAAACGTGTAAAGTACACCACAAAAAGACGTTGGCATAGCATACTTAGGAACGGAATATTCAACCCATTCAGGGTGGGTCTGAAAGAGGACATGTTAACGTTGGACGCAAATGTATTTGCGTCTTCATAGCTGGCACAGGAGGGAAGTTACATGCACTTTAAGCTGGTACATGGAGACGGTGGGGTACACGTTAGGGAACATTACTTGACCATAAAATTTATATTTCCTCATTCCCTCCTTGTTCCCTACGGACCCTTCATGATATATCGATCCTCATGAATCGATCAGTCTGTTCTTGTAACATCATTTGCTCTTCCTTCTTCTTTTCGCGTTTTGAGTGAAAACTGGAATGTGCAATGCACGATGTGGCGCACAGACCACAAATCGCTGGCCCACACTGTAGGCACAGGCAGCAACTGAATACTATGACAAGGGCAATGCCTAGGAAGGATAGGATCTTCCATCCCCAAGCGGTCAACGTTGTCCAGAACCAACCGGACCAAGTCCAGGTGCCTGGATTCTGATGTATCAAACTTGCAATTTTATGAAGACGTGTAATAGCTTGGTATACCGTTGGCGCGTTTTCTGGAATGAAAACACAGCAACTTGACCCGATGACCTTACAAGCTCCGCCTCTATCTGCCAAGATGACGTCAATAACAAGACGATTCTGAAGAACGACAACCCGCATGGCGGACTGCTCCTCTGTTAAGTTGCCTAGAGCGGAGGTAGTTTCATTCACTACTGCTTCGAGTGTTCTAGTTAATCTGCGTATTAGTTTACTATTTTGGACGGGGCCTGTGAAGAAAAAGAATCCTTTATTGAAATCTGTGTATTGCTCCCATGCCGTTTCAGTATAGTCGACAATCGGGAGATCTCTTCGGAGTCTATTCTTTACTAGATTTGTATTTCTGTGATAATCAGGAGGGGCTAGAAAAACAGGTGGTAGAAGGAATGCAATGTAACAGGTACCATCCCAATCTGGAGGTAAGCGTATGTATGCGGTATGGCCACAAACAAAGTAGGAATGACGAGTAGCTCTAAAGGAAGACTTGCCTTGATCACTGAATTCGACCACAGTAGTACATTTACTATGACCTAAGTGTACTGAACCCTTCTTTCTGACACATAAATCACCAGTGACTGGTAATACTGACATAGCAGGGAGAACTGGTGCAGCTTCGGATTCGACAGTAAGAATCATAAGGTTAATTGTATAATTACCTAATCCATATACTTCATTTTCTAGATCAGTTCCTATTCTAATGGGAAGTCCCTTCTTGTCAGGGTAACAGGCGTTAAGCAGAACTAAGTTCAAGTTTCCCCAAACCCAGTTTCCTTTGAAAACAGCAATATCAGGATCTAAGGAATTAATTATTCTAAACCATGCACCACAGGAGCCATTGTGAGTGAACGGGTACGGAAAGAGAGGCAGAACTCCCTTGTATTTCTGATAGGGAGGGAGTCGGCCACATATCCAACAGTTTGTAGCATTGTTAGTCTGATGGGAGTGATGTAACATACTAATGAATGTATTGTTGCGCAGCGCAAGTCTGTAAGATAGTTCATGAGGAGGTAATTCACTAAAAGAATGTTCGGCAGTGACATTGTAAGCAGGTTGTTCACGCTTGAAGATAGGGTAATATATGGGAAGCAATATACTGGCAACAATAATCAGAAGACTTAGAAAAAACATAATCAATAATGTCACTATACAGTGACTGCGGAGTGATTTACAATATGTAGGTTTCTTGAGTTGTCTCTCTCTCTCTCTATCTCGATCTAGGGGATACATGTCAGAAACTATTTAACCGATTCACCTAGGGGAGGACTTAAACAATTAAACTGTCTGACTTGCTAGATCGAAGTTTTGTTCGATACTCCTCTTGGGGAGTTTTCTCTCTTTTTGGAACTTTGAAGTCTTTAGTATCGAGGCAGTCCTTTGAGGGGGTGGACGAGTCAGTTTCTGGCAACAGTTCATTACATTTTTTAATATGACTCATGTGGATCCACCCCTTTCGGCCTTCCACTTTGATTGCGGTCTTCGTGGTAAGAAGGACGATCTTCGGCTCCTTCCAGCGGGGCTCCAGCGGGCTTTTCCTGTCGAAGTTGCGAATTAACACCGTATCTCCGGGACGGACATCGTGTGGCTTTACATCAGTGTTGTCGGGAAAGGCTGCAGCAACCTGTGAACGACATGATTGGAGTGCAGACATCAAGGAGGCAAGGTAATCTGTCAGCATGTTACAATCAACATCGGTTATTTTCTTAGGCATGGGCGTCCCCCACATATTCGGTGGTCGGCCAAAGACCACTTCATACGGGGATAGTCCTGATCTCGAATGGGGGACCATTCTCATATAGAACAGTGCAACGGGCAGGGCGACTATCCAGTCGACCCCTTTCTCTTTACAGATTTTAGCAAGGCGTGTTTTCAGTGTCTGGTTATGCCTTTCTACAAGGCCAGCGGCCTCGGGATGTCGGACACAATGGAATCTCCACTGATATCCTAGCAGGAGGGAAACCTGTTTCATGAGCTCGGATGAGAATGGCTGTCCGTTATCTGAGTACACGATACGAGGCAAGCCGTATCGTGGGAAGAATTCACGAACCAGCTGCCTGGCAGTGGTCGGAGCAGTGTAATCTGGGACTGGATATGCTTCGGTCCAACGGGAAAGTGCACAAACAACTACGAGGACGTACTTGAATCCTCGACAACGGTCCATCTGGATATAATCCATCTGGAGGACTTCAAAAGGGTGATCGGGAGGATGGAATCCACCTTGCTCTACAGGGACGCTTTTTCCTGGATTGAACTGACAACAGATCATGCAAGTACGCACTTTCTGTTTTGCTGCTGCTCGTAAGTGTTTGTTGTACCAGAGATTCTGTAAACTGTCTAACATAGCTTTTTCTCCTAGATGTGCTGGACTATGTGCTGTATTTATTATGACTTGAACCATAGAGTCGGGGAGAAACCATGTAGATTTTCCCTTCGTCATCCAACCTTGATCTGTCTGAATCCCTCCTAGTTCAGTCCATTTCTTTATTTCATCTGGAGTAGCATGTGTCTGAATATCGATTACATCTAGTGTGGGATCCCTAACTGCCATACAATGTGTTGGTACTATGATCTTTGTCACGTCAGTTGTCTGGATGTGAGTCAATGCTGTATGTTTTGCTGTTTGGTCTGCCAGGTCGTTACCCTGGGAAACAGAATCTGTAACTTTAGTATGTGCTTTACACTTCATGATGGATATGCCTGAAGGCAGATGTATTGCTTCTAACAGTGCTTGAATGAGGGGACCGTCTTGGATCTTGGCACCGTGAGAGGTCAAAAAACCTCGTTCTTGCCATAACACTCCGAAGTCGTGTACGACTCCGAAAGCATAACGGGAATCAGTGTATATGTTAACATTTCTGTTCTTGGCTAGTATACAGGCTCGGGTCAGAGCGATGAGCTCCGCTGCTTGAGCAGACAGTGTATCAATACGATATGTTTCTTTTACTTCAGTTTCAGTGGTCACTGCATACGCGGCCACTAATTCTCCTGTACTTGTTCTCATACATGAACCATCCACGTAAAGTGTCAGGTCTGGATTTGTCAATGGAACATCTGTTAAGCCTCGTCGGGGCTTTGTTACTGCATTTATGATCCCTATACAATCATGCAGGGCTGGATCTGTCCTAATCGAAGGTAACAATGTAGCGGGGTTTAGAATGCTACAGCGTCTGATTTCTATGTGTGGCTGGAATAGCGTCAATTCATAGCCTGTCAGTCGTGCTATAGTCAAGTGTTGAGTCTGAGTTCGGTTTAGAAGAACCTCTACAGAATGTGGAACTTGTACTGTTAATGGATGTCCTAAAACAATTGCGTCGCTCTGTCTGATTGCTAGGGCTGTTGCTGCTACTGACTTTAAGCACGCAGGGAGTGCCTGGGCTACTGAATCCAATGTACTTGAAAAATAAGCGCAAGGCTTATGTGATCCTGCTTGATCTTGAGTGAGGACAGACAACGCTGTACCATCACGTTCTGTAACAAAAAGTGTAAAAGGTTTGCTGTAACACGTTGTCGCTAAAACTGGTGCTTGACATAAAGCTTTCTTTAATTCCTCAAAGGCCTGTGTATGTTCCTGAGTCCAAGGAAGGACAGTCGAAGTCGCTGCCTCCTGTGTTGTCAACTGAATGAGTGGTTTAGCTAGAAATGCATACTGAGGAATCCATTGTCTGCAGTACGAGGTGAGGCCTATAAAGGCCCGCACTTCCTTTTGTGTCTGGGGTTGTGGCATATTTACAATTAACTGGATACGGTCAGGAGTGAGCTGTCTCCCCACTTTGGACAGCAAGTGACCCAAGTACACAACTTGCTGAACAAAGAATTGTAGCTTCGAAGGAGACACCTTGTGTCCCTTGTCGGCCAGAAAATGTAAAACTGTCAGTGATGCTTGTTCACATTCGGGCTCACTTCGTGCGGTGATCAGCAGATCATCGACATATTGCAGTAAGGCGGTGTTAACTGGCATTTGAATACAATCAAGTTGTCTTTTCAGTGCTTGACTATAGATGCTGCGGCTTTCTGTGAATCCTTGAGGTGCGCGTGAAAATTTGAAACTTCGTCCATTTAAACTGAATCTGAAGAGCTACCTGGTTTTAGGCCACTATTAATAATGAAACATTTCTCGAATCTTGAATAGAAGTCACTAGTATCTTCATCTTGTTTCTGTTTACAGGCTGAGATTGCGTCCCAGTCTTCCTTTTTAGTGGTCAGTAATCTCGGCAGAACCTGTACTATCAAACCTGGTAATGCTTTAGCTTTCTCCCCAAGGCCTAGCCCTGGAGTACGAAGTTTTTCCTCGTCTTCTATTTCTGTCCATATAATCTTTTTGTCTCCCACCTCCCATTCTCTTTCCTTGAGTTTCTCGTAAATGCCTGTGGGCAACAATACCTTTAACAATTTCATAACATCAGTATATGTGTAATCTCCCATCAGTAACATGTCTTTAAGTTCTCTGTGAAAACCTGCAGGGTCTTTATCGTGACAGGGTACTAGTTTCTTCATCTCCAATGGCTCTCTGGATCAATGGGCACACTGAAGAAGGCGTTCTTGAGGTCAATTACAGTAAAGAACGTTGCTTCTGAATCAATAGCCGTCAATAGGGAAGAGATGTCGGGAACCACAGGGTACTGTGGAACAATGCATTTATTCAGTTCTCGTAAATCAATCACCAGCCGATATACTGGTGGTGCATTGGGATCAGTACGTTTAAGAATCGGAATGATAGGGGAATTACATATATTGGAGTCGGTCTCTACGACCACTCCTTGGGCAATGAGCTCTTCAATGATTTCCAGTAAAGCCACTACAGCATCGGGTGGTAACTTGTATTGTCTGATTCGTGGTAAAACAACACCTGGCTTGAGTGTAACACGGTATGGTGTAATGTGCATGCAGCCTACATCGGTTGGGCCTTGTGCCCACAGGTGTTCTGGTACATTTTTCAATCTGACATCAAACTCTCGTAATACATAGTGACCCTTAAAGTCAAGCAAGAAAAGTCTAACTCCTTCCGGAGAACAACATATCACAGCTCCTAGAGCCTTCAATGTTTTGATACCTAACAGATTTTCTGGACATGATTTCGTAAGTAACAAGTCTGTAACACGTGATAATGGACCCACAGCCAGGGGGACGGGTTTCGATACCTCATTTACAATAGGCTGTCCTCAAAAACCAAGGGAAACATTCTGTAAGCCTGAGAGGGGTGCCCCTGGGACTTCATTATGGCTGATTGTTGTGCGGCTTGCCCCTGTGTCAATTAAAAACTTTCTGTCTTTTCCCAATACTTGACTGTGTACATAAGGACCCTCTTGATCTACAGGAACCTCAATAAGAGGCAAGCCAACCTCCCTCTCTAGGCTGTTTCATGTGTATCGTTGATAATCGGGATAATCAGTTTGGGCATACTGGCACATCTGCCGTGAAACTTGCTGCGTCGCGGCAATGGGCTGTGGCTGTGGCTGTGATACTGCTGCGTTTTGTCCTGTATGTGGTGGAGCATGCATAGGTTGTGCGTTCTGTGAAGTCTGTTGCTGGCCCTGGTCTTGTCTAGGCGGATGCGGTCTTTCCTTAGTTTTACCTGTTGCTATATTGTGTTTCAGGACTGGGCATTCATGTACGTAGTGACCTGGCTGCTTGCAATAGTTGCATGTCCCTTTAACGGGAGCTGCTGCATTTCCTGTCTGGGCCGTACCCTTTCTCTGGCCGTCGGCTGGAACCGACTGGGCCACTAACATTTTCATTTTCGTGTCTTTCATGCGTCTCTGTTCATGATCCTGTTCTTCTCTGATTCTGTTCTGATGGTACTGTAACATCTGTAACATCTGGGATGGCGTATTTGCTTGCCATGTACTCTCAACCTTATATACACGGTTCTTAACTGATGTCAAGGAATTCTCGACTAATTTCGTTACAAAAAGATGCGGGTACGACTCGCTACCTGGTTTTAGGCCACTATTAATAATGAAACATTTCTCGAATCTTGAATAGAAGTCACTAGTATCTTCATCTTGTTTCTGTTTACAGGCTGAGATTGCGTCCCAGTCTTCCTTTTTAGTGGTCAGTAATCTCGGCAGAACCTGTACTATCAAACCTGGTAATGCTTTAGCTTTCTCCCCAAGGCCTAGCCCTGGAGTACGAAGTTTTTCCTCGTCTTCTATTTCTGTCCATATAATCTTTTTGTCTCCCACCTCCCATTCTCTTTCCTTGAGTTTCTCGTAAATGCCTGTGGGCAACAATACCTTTAACAATTTCATAACATCAGTATATGTGTAATCTCCCATCAGTAACATGTCTTTAAGTTCTCTGTGAAAACCTGCAGGGTCTTTATCGTGACAGGGTACTAGTTTCTTCATCTCCAATAGTTCTAACTTGGTCAGAGGTGTGTATACATACACACGTTTCAAGGTATTATCGGTACCCATAACTGGATGTACTTCTCGTAAAGGGTTCTGCCTTTCAAAACGCTCCATATGATACATTTTTCTTTCTGGGGGCGGAGCGGAAACATATTGTGGGCCTAAGAAAGTGTTGTATCTATGCCGTTGTTCTAGAATTATTTGGATTAACTTGGTACTTAGGCCTCTCCATCTATCCATGAGTAGTGCTTCTAATGTATCGTGTAAGGGACCTGGATCAGAATGTTTATTTCTGTATAACGTGAGGAGGTGCTGAATCATATATATACCTGCTAATTTCTGCTCGTCTGGGGATAGGTTCAGAAATGTCTGCGCTACTGTGTCATCATTGTATATATTAGGATTGTCAGCCCATAGTACTGCTGACCGGGCTAGTTCTTGTTCATCCATAGAATTGAGTACATGGTACCCCATTCGTTCTCGAAGCATTTTATCAGTGTCTTGAAACAGATATTCAGGAGAATTCGGTTTTGATATGCCAGAGAGAAAAACTCTCTTGCTTTCTGGACGAATGCCTTTCCTAAGGTAAGTTCCCTTACCTACATACGCTATCGTATCGGTAGTTGTTTCTGGTTCTTCCGGTCCTTCCTCCTCCTCGGAGGAGGCATTTTCTTTTTCTTTTTAGTGCATTTCTATTACTGCTTTTCTTATTTTCTTGTACATACTAGCTATACAATTCACTTTATCATGTTTTCCTTCGGCTATATTTTGACCCCACTTGTTTAGTGCTTCCATTTCATCTTGGTCTGTCTCAGGCCTGTCTCGGTCTCTTATTAAGCAATTTATGAAAAAACGTAATATATATGCTTGAGTGTCAACCTTCTGATGTGCCAGGGCCTCCTTAATACTATCGGGATTTTCCCCAGTCTGGACAAAATGATATATTCTATCTAGATGATCAGTCATCCCTGAGAATAACACTAGGTAATCTGTAGCTTGTCGCAAGCGTAGTGATGCTATCAACATTCTATCGTCTTTGCCGGGTACTGGATCGTATCTGCAAACCGGAAGTTGTTCTTTGAGTATGTCGAGACGGGGTGATTGGAGTGTAGGGTGCTTCTGCATGTCCCTAAGGTGTAATCTGTGTGTTGCTGGCGGGGTCTGGAAACCCCCGGTCGCACCTCCTGAGGCGGAGGCTTGGGCATTATCCCTCTGTGGAGTCTGTATGTGTACTTGAACTTGTCTCTTAATAGGATCAGGCAAAAACGGATTTGGTATCTTAACCTTAGGTGTGGGAAGTGGTGGGGGTGGAGGGACAGGCTGTCGGACGGGGGAACTTTGTTGCGGCAATGGCGGGATATGGTCTGGAGGCGGGTTGCCACCTCCGTCACCGTCAGTAGGCGGGGCGCGTGAATTGGTGTAAGCGGGTGCTACATCATCTAGATAGGAATTCAGAAATATGTCTTTAGTAGTCCTGTGATTTACTTTAGTTGGAACCAATGGTGGCGGCAGATCTTTCGGTATTTCTGAAGTGGCTTCAGGCGAACCCTCGGCCACTAAGTACATGCCATTTACAAGATTGTTTCGTGCGCGGTCTACTTGTTCTGCTTTTACTCGGATTCCTTCATTAACTAATTCGTTTTCTCTGACTTTATCCGACGCCTCTCTAAGTCTGTCTTCTTTTCGTAGTTCTTTCTCGGCTCGTTTATGTGATTCTTTACGCCATAATTCTATGGCATCTTTCTGTGATTGTCTGGCTTTCTTTCTCCATAGTGCTTCTTCTACTTTCAGGATGCACTCAGCATCCCACGTTCCTGTAACGGGCCATCTGTGTCTTTCTTCTA
Source organism: Lissotriton vulgaris (assembly GCF_964263255.1). Taxonomy (NCBI): domain Eukaryota; kingdom Metazoa; phylum Chordata; class Amphibia; order Caudata; family Salamandridae; genus Lissotriton; species Lissotriton vulgaris. Next base: position 30,529,899 of record NC_141687.1, on the reverse strand, counting down.
GGTGCTTAGTATAATCGGCCCATAAATCTAGATACAATATGGCGTCTATGCCATGCTTATGGTACATGAAATTTCCAGGCGTGTCCCTAGGGGGGATAGGAATTTCTTCCTCTAGTATCCCTTTCCGAGTTCCTATCTGCTTTAACTTATTGAAAAACGGCATCTTGTTTACTTAGTACTGTATATTCAATCCTTGCTACTTAACTCTGAACACGACTAGTTACACAAAAACACAATAATGTACATTAAACAATCACTCATACCACGACATTAATCACATGAAAAACATTTTGAACATATATCTCTACCGTAGATACTGGATGTACTGCTAAACAGCACAGATACACTGTCGAAGACAGTGCAAGAACTTGAATAACTGATATACTGCTAAACAGTACAGATACACTGTCTAAAACAGTGCAGACCGCGTTTGTGTACCCAAACCCGTCTTTACCGGATACATAATAATGCACCCGTCTAGATACGTCCCAGCAATGGTACTCACCGGGAAGCACGGAATCGGAAGGCCTCGGAAAACTCGACTGGACTGGACCGGACTGGACTCGACTCGACTCGACACGTGGATACTTCGGAAACTGGTGGGCCTCTTGACACCTCGGACCTTGCTTCTTTTGGCTAGGCTCTGGTCGGGATCCTCCGCACTCCTCACCGCCTCGTCTGGGTGCTGATCGCAGTCTCCGTCACCTCCGTGGGCCAGAGGGAGATACAGGAAATCCTGCGGGTACGCGTAGTTCCGTCTTGACTGATGGCAGGGGGCAAAGCTTGCAACACACCAACCGGCGCGTGGGGTGGGGGAGGGGTCCCTATTCGGGCGCCAAAATAATGTGGTAAATATTTAATTTACCGTCTTAATTTCTATGCAGGTAAGTACTTAAACAAAAATAACTCAATCGGAAAGAAAGAGGCAGAGTCCATGGTGTTAGAGTTCTTAGGGGTTTTATTCCTTAAAAAGGAATGGTCATGGTACCAGATCGGATATCGGGTTCCTGCCACCACTGGGGTGCAGGAAGGGATAGAGCAATATTTTATTGACAATACATAGCTTATATACTTAAATCATACAATGAATACCAATACAGTAGGCGTAACAGCTGAGAGAAACAAGATAAGAGCACACACGTGGTAGTGATACGTAATTAGAAGGCGTGAACTAGGCGTGAACATAGAGGCGTGTGCTAGAAACGTCATATGTAAGTGTCACGAGTAGGTGGGTACAAAGCAGAATTTGGCAATGTCAGCAGAAATCTGAGGCCTGGATGCGCGCGCAGCTGCATGACGTGTGATTGACGTGAAACTGGAGGGTGCAGGGGACTTGACATTTACACTGGCGGAAAGAGACAGAAGTCTGGGATGTCAGATCAACTCGTACCTCTATCATATCTGGTATCTGATGTTTAGGAACCATATTATCTAGAAGGAAAAGGCCTCTGGGGCAGAAGCTATTCTATACTGACTGTGAGTGCGTGTATAAGCGTCTAAGTGTCTGCATGAGATGCGAGGGGGCATGGGCCTACCATGGTAACAGAGGCTATGAATTACTTGCACGGAGACAGTGAGGCCGGGCCCTTTGCTCTGCAGCTGGGGAATGTTTACTTAAACTAGTAGGTAGGAATGCATTTTCGAGGAGCGGAACAGATAATTCGAAGGTTGAATTCAGTCTTGGCAGGCAGCAGGCTGAGCTAAGCGCCGTTAGCCGCACAGGGAGTAAGGCAGAGGTCACGGGTACAGAGACAGCCCAGGCTGAGGCGTTCAGAATCAAAAGGCAGAAAAAGGCTCGATGGCAGAATTCAGGGCCTACTTCGCCAGAGCTGAAAAACGTGTAAAGTACACCACAAAAAGACGTTGGCATAGCATACTTAGGAACGGAATATTCAACCCATTCAGGGTGGGTCTGAAAGAGGACATGTTAACGTTGGACGCAAATGTATTTGCGTCTTCATAGCTGGCACAGGAGGGAAGTTACATGCACTTTAAGCTGGTACATGGAGACAGTGGGGTACACGTTAGGGAACATTACTTGACCATAAAATTTATATTTCCTCATGTGGAGCATGGTTTAGTTCAATAAACTCTCTAGATTCAGACTCCGTAGTTTACCAGGGTGACTGGGTATGGGGAAACCTGAACGTCGTTCTGCATAAAGTCTGTTTCCCTGACAAGGAGGGTCTCCCCAAAAGGACAGGAACTGATCTAGAAAATGAAGTATATGGATTAGGTAACTTTACACTTAACCTCATGATTCTCAATGTTGAATCCGAAACAGAACCAGTCTTGCCCGCCATGTCCGTACTTCCAGTCAAAGGTGAATTATGTGTCAGAAAAAATGGTTCAGTACACCTGGGTCATAGTAGATGTACTACTGTGATCGAATTCAGTGATAAGGGCAAGTCTACCTTTAAAGCTTCACGTCATTCCTACTTCATTTGTGGTCATACCGCATATATACGCTTACCTCTAGATTGGGATGGCACCTGTTACATTGCATTCCTTCTGCCACCTGTTTTCCTAGCCCCTCCTGATTATCATAGAAACACCCATCTAGTACATAATAGACCCCAGCGAGATCTCCCGATTGTCGACTACACTGAAACGGCATGGGAACAATATACAGATTTCAATAAAGGTTTCTTTCCCTACCTAGGTGCTGTCTTTAATAGTAAACTGATACGAAGATTAACTAGAACCCTTGAAGCTGTAGTGAATGAAACTACTTCCGCCCTGGGCAACTTAACAGAGGAGCAGTCTGCGATGCGGATTGTTGTTCTTCAAAATCGTCTCGTCCTTGACGTCATCCTGGCCGATAGGGGCGGAGCCTGTAAGGTCATCGGGTCGAGCTGCTGTGTTTTCATTCCAGAAAACGCGCCATCAGTATATAGAGCCATAACTCGCCTTCATAAAATTGCAAGTCTGATACATCAGAATCCAGGCACCTGGACTTGGTCCGGTTGGTTCTGGACAACGTTGTCAGCCTGGGGATGGAAAGTCCTATCCTTCCTAGGTATTGGCCTTCTCATAGTATTCAGTTGCTGCCTATGTCTGCAATGTGGGCCAGCGATTTGCGGCTTGTGCGCCACATCATGTATTCCTCATTCAAGTCCTCATTCAAAACGCTGTAAGAAGAAAGAAGAGCAAATGATGTTACATGAACAGATTGATAGATTAATGAGGATTGATATATCATGAAGGGTCCGTAGGGGACAAGGAGGGAATGAGGTAATATGAATTTTTGGTCAATTGTGTCCCCTATCGTAGACCCCAACGGCTCCATGTACCTGCTTCTAGTACATGTAAGTTCCCTCCACAACCAGCTATGAAGACGCAAATACATTTGCGTCCAACGTTAACATGTCCTCTTTCAGATCCACCATGAATGGGTCCGATATTCAGTTCCTAAGTGTGCCTTGCCAACGTCTTTACATGGTGCACTTTCACGTTTTTCTGGCCCTGGCGAGTTGGGCCTTGTTTTCTGCCATTCAAGCTTTCTCCTCCCTTCTGCCTCTGGAAGCCGCAGCTTGGGCCTGCATCTCTATCCATGACCTTTCACTCACTCCCTGCGCGGCTAGCGGTGCCTGGCTCAGCCTGCCGGCCTGCCAAGACTGTATTCAGCCTTCAAGTTATCTGCTCCGCTCCTCGAAAAAAATACATTCCTGTCTAGTAGTTTAGGTAAACATCCTTCCCAGCTGCAGAGCAAAGGGCCCGGCCTTTCTGTCTCCATGCAAGTAATTCATAGCCTCCGTTACCATGGTAGGCCCATGGCCCCCTGCTTTACACGTAGACACGCAGTTGCATATACACGCATTAACAGTCAGTATAGAATAGCCTCTGCCCAAGAGACCTTTCCTTCTAGATAATACAGTTCCTCAAACACAAGATATTAGATATGATTTGGGATTAGGTTGTTCTGACACTCCAGACTTCTGTCTCCACATGTAGGGCTAAATGTCAAGTCCCCTTCACCCTCCAGTTCCACGTCAATCATACGTCATGCTGCTGCGCGCGCATCTCTGCCACATGTTCTTGCTGACTCTGCAGGATCCTTTTAGGGATCCACCCACTTATGACACCTTTCTGTGACGTTTCTTGCACACACCTCCGTGTACGCCCTAGTGCACGCCTTCTGTTACGTATTTCTGTTCTTATCTCGTTTCTCTCAGCTGTTACGCCTTCTGCATTCAATGTACTGTATGAATTGACTATATATACGATTTCTTGTTAATAAATCATTGTACATGTCCATTGCAATTCCCACCCTGAACCCTCGTGGCGATGGGTCATGCTACCATTGGTTCGAACCAATTCCTTTTTAAGGAATAAAACCCCACTTTAAACCTCAGATACCACGGATTCTGCCTCTTCATTTTGACTGAGTTATTCTTATTGAACTTTACCGCATAAATTCCGTATAGGTAATTTAAATTTACCACAGAACGAGATAGCATCAACACACAACAGGCCATAAATCGCGCACATCGCACACACACCCTGCCCAAATCTTGCTCACACCTGGCTCTGCTCTTTTCTTCTCTTTTTCTTTATGATGAGGAGGAGCCCGGTTTTATTGAGGGTACACCGATATCTGATGGAAATGTTGGGCCTGGCCGGATAATTGATCACAAACTGGACACACTAAATGTATACATGTCACCATGACTCTGCTTTTTCTCTTGTAATGAAAATATGTGAATAGCCCACTGTAAATTCTAGAATGTTTGCACCGTAAACTTAAGAATGTTGCCTGAAGCCTAAAAAGATGTATAAAAGAAGAGACCAGGCTTTGTACATTTGAGCAGTCTCCTGAGAACATACATGCTTTTGTACTTCTAGGACGCTTGTTACCTGGTTGCAGCCAATAAATTTGATCCTTGATTTCACCTAGAAGACTCGTGTTTCTGTGGTCTGAATCAGGAAAGTACTCGAGGTCTACGGGTGTTATCCCTGACACCGCTGGGTTACCGGATCAGTACCGGTTCTGAAAAACCCAGTACCTCAGTTGGCGCCCAACGTCGGGCGGTATCAGCGGTACCGGTCCAAGCCAGAGGTTCGTGAGGAGCTTCGTGTGGAAATTCCGGAGGAAGGCCAGCCACTTCAGCGACCCCTGCATGTCGACGTGGTCTTTGCTGCGAGGTTCTCCGCGTCCCGACGGATACGAAGGACTGCTGCCCTGACTGCCGCCCTGATTTGGACCCTTGATGTTTGGTAGAGCGAAACGATAGACAAGTCTTCTGGTGACGTCATCGATATTTCAGTTAAGTATAAGTGGAGCGCCTCCCAGTCCTTAGTTTGTTTGGTGTCCCTTTTGGACCGTTTTGTATTGGTACTTGCAAGAACAAAAACCGAAGGACTCGTGTATTCACGAGAAATATCGTAATCGATAATCCTTTGAAGTTTGGAGCTAGACTAGTGAGCAAAGATGCCTGGTCTTAGCAGACTTGGAAATTTGTTTTGCCTTGGTTGTAATAATAGGGATTCCCGATTGGAGGACTCGTGTCCGGTTCCTCCGATTGGAACTCCAACATATGAACTTTATGTGAAACATGGGGTAGGCCCCATCATATACAATGAAGTGTGGATCAAATACACCAGAAAGGATGGTGTTTTAAAATGGCCCCAATATGGTAGTTTTGATACGGAAATCCTAGATAATCTCGAAGTTAAACTTTTCAAGAGGAAAGCCCGGCCGGCAATGTTTGACTCTTTCCGCCTATGGCGTAAGGAGGCCAATCAAAAAGAAATTAAATTAGAGAAAAGGATTAAGAAAGAAAGGGGTATTTCGATAATGCAAGCTGCCAGGCAGCATAAAGACAATGAAGAAGAACAGATGAGCGAGCAGTTGCACAGGCAACGTAAAATGGTAATAGATAAATGTTATCCAGTTTTGCCGCCTCTTCAGCAAGAAGCAGCAAAAGAGCTTGAAAAAGATCCCCTAATGTCGCATTTGTTAAGTTCACCACCCCCATATGCGCAAAATGCTACCGCACCTCCGCAACCTCTAGTTATACAACCCATGGTTGTTGTGCCTCCTGTTCCTCCACAGCACCCACCAGCTACTCTTCAGCTGGCTCCTGTTCCTCCGGTGCAGCCTTCTCAGGGGCCACCAACTTTGCTACCTGCTTCGTCTCTACCTCCTGCGACTTATTCACCTGTTCTTGCCACCTCCTCTGCTACCGCTTCTGCCTTAGCTTCTTCTCAATCTGCTTTATCTCCTGTCCTGTCGACTTCTCCTTCGGTTCGACAGAGAATGACAAACACTGTTGCTAGTCTTTTCTCTCCTTTCTTTGGGTCACATAGTACGACTCCTAATTTGGAACGCACGCAGTTACGTAGTCAACTGCCCGATTCTAGAGAGAAAGAAATATTAGATCGTCTTGCGGGTAAATGGATTAACGACCCCGCAAGATATGACTTAGAGTCTGTTATAGATGTTTTCCGCCAATGGGAAGCACCGAAGCAGAGGTACGTCTTTGATACAATGTGTACTTTTCTTTATGAAGATTTGGAGGAAAATGATTTGAAGCCCATTGCGCCTGAGTTGTGTCGCGTCCGGTTTGAGTTTGCAAAAGGTACGATTGTGGGTTCCGATGTAGACAAAGCAGTTGCAACATTACTGTCATTTAGGAATGAGGGTGTTTCTCAGTCGTTGTTTGAACAAGATACATCCGTTAAGAGAAAAGGACAGTACCCAATGAGAGAGGTTCCTCCTGTATGGAAGGAAGCAGTGGCCGCTGGTCCGGCCAATAATCCACAAGCTGTACCAGCTCATTTCCAACGTGTTTGGGTGCATGTCCCCTGGAAACGTGCAGAAGTGTTAGCAATTAAGCAGTCTTTGCCTGACCCACGCAAAAACCCAGCAGGGTACTATAAAGAATTGACTCAGACTGTGGGTTCGTGTATTATGAATTTGGCAGACATCGACATGTTGTTTGGCAATGTTGTCCCACAACCTATTTGGAGTAAGATTCGTCATACAGATCATGTGGTTGAATTAGGTGATACATGGGTTAACCTTAGAGATGCTGACAATAGACAAGTAGGCGGTGCCAAGCCCGAAGATTTGATTACTGAGCTCCCTAGTAAGATCATCGATTACATGAAGACGATGATGCCTGCGTTGCGTGTAAATTGGGATAAGTTGTCTGCGTGTAAGCAGAAGAAAGATGAAACGGTGTCTGATTTCTTCACTAGGTTTGAAGAAACGTTTGTTGACCACCGTGGTCAAGATATGAGCACAGAAGGTGGTCAGCGACTGTTCGTCGATAAATTCATGCACAATCTGCTTCCAGAGTTGTGTAAGAAGTTGAAGGATTCAGAGAGTTCATGGGCAGTTTCCTCTTCAGCACAGATATTGGCTACTGCGCAATATTACGAAAATCGAGACAAAGATGAGAAAGATAGAGCAGAAAAGAAAACTAAGGAGTTGTAAACGAAGGTCTTATTACAGCAAGCATATCCGCCACGTGGCGGTAATGGTCAGAATAATGGTAGTCAAAATAACTATCAAAATAATTACCAGCAGCCTCAACAGTATTCGGGGAACTCGCAAAGAAAAGAGTTTCCCCAACAACGTGTACCATATGGGCCCAATCAGTGCGCGTATTGCAAAGAAGAGGGTCATTATAAGAATAACTGTCCCGTTTTATTACAACGCATGAATGGTGTTTCTGGTACAAGAGGTAGGGGTGTTCAGCAAACACCTAGAGGTAGAGGACGTGGAAACGTCCCTCAGAATGCACGCTCCCTTACGCCTCAGGATTCTATGAATAAGTTTGACCAGCAGAATAACACATCTGGTAGGACAGCTCAGTATTATGCTGATGATTATTATGCAGAAGATGAGTGGACCGAAGGTAATGATTGCTAGGACAGCCATGGACAAAGAGAGGGAGTTGTTTCAGTTCCAGTAGATCAGAGTGGGCCATATGTTGAGGTGATTACATCAGGTGTGTCTGAACCTTTTCTGTTGGATACTGGTGCTACAAAGAGTTCTATGATGCACTCAAAACTCCCTGGCGCACCTTTGTCTGGCTAAATGAATGTTTCTGTAGGTTTTTCTGGCGCCCCGGTTAGGAACCCGATTTCATGTCCTATGTCCCTGTCTGTTGGTCCTTGTGAATTGGAAGCACCTCTTATTTTGACAACAGGTTGTGGTGAAAATTTGTTGGGATTAGACCTGCTAAAAAGATTGTATGCGACTCTGTACTGCTCTCCCTCGGGAGTACAACTTACACTAGGTAAGAAAGTGGTTTCTCCTATGTATTTGTCGAAAGATAAAATCCCGGCAGAATTGCTGTCTCTACCTAATATTCTTTGGGCTACTGGTCCTAACGATGTAGGTCTCTTGAAAATACCACCATATGTTGTAACATTGAGAGCTAATGTTAGAATGCCTCGCATTCCCCAATACAAGATCTCCAGTGAAGGTGAGAAAGCGTTATTAGCGATCATTCACGATTTAATTGAAAAAGATGTGATTGAAGAGACAAGAGGCAACGTTTGCAATAGTCCTGTTCTGCCGGTTTTGAAACGAACTGACCCATCTCAGCCACCTGTGTACAGATTTGTGATTGACCTTAGAGAGGTGAATAAAATAGTAGTGCCACAATTTCCAGTTGTTCCTGACATTACTGCCCTGTTGACTATGATCCCAGCCTCTGCAACATGGTTTTCGGTGATTGATTTGAAGAATGCTTTCTTCAGCATCCCAATTTCTGAGGAAAGCAGGGATATTTTTGGCTTCAGTTTAGGAGGACGAAGTTTCCGCTTTAAGCGCGCTCCCCAGGGCTACTGTGAAAGTCCATCAATATATAGTCAAGCTCTAAAAACACAGCTTGATACGATTGTTTTACCTGAAGGCGCTACCCTCATTCAGTATGTCGACGACTTGCTTATCGCTGCAGACTCTGAGGAAATATGTAAAAAAGACACGTTGTCATTGTTGCGTCATTTGTGTGATCTGCATCACAAGGTGTCCCTGTCTAAATTACAATATTGTCGACAAGAAGTGACCTACTTAGGCCATCTCTTATCGAAGGAGGGAAGGAAACTGACCCCAGAAAGAATCCAAGCAATAGCAAGATTAAGTGTGCCAAAAACACAGAGAGAAGTGCGTGCTTTCTTGGGTATTACATCGTACTGTAGACAGTGGATTCCAAATTTTTCTTTACTGGCCAAACCATTGGTGGCATTAACATGTAAAGATACACCCAATCCCGTGCCTTGGTCCGAAGAGTGTCAGAAAAGTTTCTCTGAATTGCGCACAGCATTATGTTCGGCTCCTGTGTTGGGTACCCCCAACTACAGTAAGCCCTTTACATTATATGTCCATGAGCAAGAGGGTTGTGCATTATCAGTGTTGACACAGTTGTTTGGAGATAAGCAGCGTCCATGTGCATATTTTTCGTCGACTTTGGATCCGGTAGCTAGGGCATTGCCGAGTTGTCTGAGAGCCACAGCCGCAGCAGCTGTTTCTATTCGACAGACTGCTGGTTTGGTGATGAATAACACGTTAGTGGTTATGGTTCCGCACGCAGTGGACACGCTATTGAACAGAACCAAGACACAGCACTTAACTAGTGCTCGATTGTCTGGTTACGAACTAACTTTGTTAGCGAGCCATGTTCACATCAAAAGATGCGGTACACTAAACCCCGCCACATTACTGCCAATCCCAGTTGAGACCGAGAATGCTGAGGAACAGCATGACTGTTTTCTTAGAACAGAAGAAGAAACAAAAGGGAGAATAGACCTCCAAGATACTCCTCTTGCTGAATGTGATGGTACTTTATGGGTGGATGGTTCATGCTTCAAGCTCCCGAATGGTGACACGACTGCAGCATATGCTGTCACCACCTTGCATACAGTCGTTGAAAGTGCACGTATTCCATTTAACTCAGCTCAGGCTGCGGAATTGGTTGCACTTACAAGAGCGTGTGTGTTGTCGAAAGGAATGAAAGTGAATGTGTACACGGACAGTCAGTATGCGTTTGGTGTGGCCAATAGTTTTGGACGATTGTGGCGTGAACGTGGGTTCCTGACGTCGCATGGCACAAAGATCCAGCATGGTCAGTTGGTGAATGAGCTTCTTGAATCACTGACTTTGCCTCTGCAAGTGGCGATTGTAAAATGTAGCGCTCACAAGAGGGTGACTGACGATGTTGGTCGTGGAAATGCGTTTGCTGACGAAGTCGCGAAAGAAACGGCAGGAAATGTAACGAGCCGAATGTATGTTGCGGGCCTTGCCAGATGGATAGGTGATGTTGGAATGTGTGAGGACACAATAGAGAGTGTGAAATCGATTCAATCTGAGGCTACAGAGGAAGAGTTGAACATGTGGAAAGAAAGTACGGGCAGAATGGATGCAAATGGTTGTTGGGTCCAATTGTCAGAGCATCAGAGATGGTTGCTACCAGATGCGTACGTGCCTGCAGTTGTTACAATGGCCCATTGAATGGCCCATATCAGTGTGAAAGGAATTTGCAAGTTGTTGGCCCCGGTATGGCAGAATGCTGGAATACCTAAGTGTGCGGAGAATGTAGTTAAACATTGCATAATATGTCTGAAACACAATCCTGGTAAGGGAACCCCAACTCCAGCTGGTCATTTTGCACCTCCTACGTATCCGTTCGAGGTTTTGCAGCTAGATTTCATACACATGGAGAGGTGCAACAACTTAAAATACGTACTGGTTGTTGTTTGTGCCTTCTCCAGATGGGTAGAAGCATATCCCCTAAAGGACAACACTGCCTTGTCCACAGCGAAAGCCCTTGTGAAAGGATTCTTCCCTAGGTTTGGAATGCCTAGAATGGTCTGGAGTGATAACGGGAGTGAATTTGTGGGACGAGTGATGAAAGTAGTGTGTGAAGGGCTAGGCATCCGACAAAAGTTCCACGCTGCAAATCACCCCCAATCAGCTGGATTAGTAGAATGCTACAACGGCACCCTAAAACTAAAATTAGCTAAAATCCAAGAGAGCACTGGTCTTAAATGGCCTGATGCTCTGCCCTTAGCGCTCCATCCACCAGAATGACAGTGCATTCCAGAGTAAAACTTAGCCCTTATGAAATTGTTTTTGGCCGTCCGGCCAACATATGGGGAGTACCCAGACCCACCAAATTTAGCGAAATAGAGTATCCTGTTTTGCTTGACTACTTGTATGATTTGACGGCTAAATTGCGTGTTTTACACCAACAGGTTCACGACTCACTGCCTCAAGCCTCTGAAACTCCAGGACACCCTATTGATCCTGGAACATATGTCCTCGTGAAAAATTTCCAAAGGACAAGAAACGACCAGCCCCGGTGGACCGGTCCTCATTTGGTCCTTCTCTCGACGAGATCTGCCGTCCGAGTGGAGGGAAAGAAACATTGGATACACGGGACCCACACTAAACGGGTCCCGCTGCCTTTGCCTTATGACCGGTGGGTCCAGGAGGGTATCGCTGACTCAGAGACAGAATCCGTGCCAAGATTCATCCCTTTCAGTGATGCTCGTGTAAAAGGAACAATTACAGAGACAGAAAGTGACAATTTGCTACAAGCAGCTGTGCCATCATCAGCTCGATTGGATACCTCAGAACCTGAAGCTCTGTTTCAAGATCATACAATACCGGGAAAGCAACGGTATAATCTGAGGCCGAGAAATACGAACTAATAAAAAATAAACTAATAAGCATTTTTTTCCCTTTAAGAACTATTTTTGAAAACGCAGCTCTCTCCACCCGAGAAACTTGCTCATTTTTGTTTTTTCGAACCGCCATCCGGGTTCTGCTGCTAAGGCCGCGGTTGACGCAGTCTTTGGAGCGCAGCTGGAGACGATTAGGTCTACAGTTCTGGTTGGTCTAAGGGAATTACCCTGGACTGAACAGAGGCCCTCCTTGACAGAAGCAACCTCCCACTGCGGGCAGCAACATAGAGGATGGAGTTTTTCAACATGGAGAGACCTGCCAAAACTGTAAATTTTAAAACGAAAATATGTGGATTGGTGACAAGAAAAAGTTTTCTATTATTATGCATTTTCCTATTACTGAGTACAATGATGTTTTTAATAGGTTACACACTGTTTTCTTTACAAGTGTATTTTGCCCCGACTAAATCACCCATACCTCCTCCTACTGTTTCTGCACATTCTTTTCAACCCCTTCCTGAACATGAGTCAGCTAGGAGATTGGAGTTTATTAATAACTCATTCATTCAACTTCTACACCAACACCAGGTTGTAATAAACACGACAAATTGCTGGGTATGTGGACTCATGCCACACACGACTGATAAGGGTATCCCATATTTTGTCCTACCTTTTAGTTACTACGGATCTTTGTGGGCATTTCAAACGTTGTTTTTATTCTCCCTTGAACCATATTCCCCACGTTCCACAGGGAGCAATTCAGTCAACGGGGCATTACTAGTGGGGATCAGAAATATGAGCCAAAATATTGACACATATAGAATTATCCCCAGAGACGAACTAGAAGCCTACCGTAGATGGAATGTAACAAAGTATGGAATTTCTTTAAGTGAGAGCCAGCGAGCAAAGAAATCCACCCCAATCTGGATAGTGCCCCACCAAGGTCACCTATGTCTGCAAGGGAATGGCAAAAATCCCAGAGCTCAGCTAGGGAATAGTGTCTGTACCGAAACATATGTCTACCCGTCTCAGACCTCCCCCTCATTTTCAGCAGCTAAGGGCACGTATTTCATCTGCCAAGATAGAGCATACACATGGCTGCCCCCTGACTTCTCGGGCACATGTTTCATCTCGTTCCTGCTGCCACCCACCTACACGGCCGCGGCAGATTACCATAGGACAAGGATAGTTAGGGGTGTTGTGAGTAAAGACGACACCGCGGAACAAGAGTTTGGTGATTTCGCGAAAGGTTTTCTGCCATTTTGGGGGCCCATGGTGAACAGTAGGAACATTCGCCAGTTGACAAGAGTAGTTGAATCCACCGTGATCGTAACGGCTGGTGCCCTTAGTAATCTGACTGCTGAGCTTCAGTCGGACCGACTCATGACCCTTCAGAACAGGGTCACATTAAATGTCATTCTTGCAGACCGAGGTGGGGTATGTAAGCTGATCCAATCGAGTTGCTGTATATTTATTCCAGATAACGCTCCAACAGTGTACCAGGCCATCTCCAAACTGCATAAGATTTCCGAATCGATTCACGTAGATAAAGGAGATTGGTCTCTCATGGGATGGTTCTGGGAACTGATATCTGGCTGGGGATGGAAAATTCTGATGGTCGTTGGGATTGTTCTAGCCATTCTCTTCCTGTTCTGTCTATGTGTGTAGTGCGCTCCTGCAATGTGTGGCCTCTGTGCTACATCATGTGTAAGGAAGCCTGTGTCACAAAACGAACTAAGTACCAGAATGATGCTGCAGCAACATCTCAATGACTTTAGGAATATCGACCTGGACTCAGACTAGCATGAGATTAGGTTTAATTGCCTATGTTAGGGCAAAAGTAGGGTTTGTAGTTCCTGAAATTTTCTGGAACCCGTGAAATAAACTTTGTCGTATTTTGACGATTTTTATGCCAAAATACCGATAATGACTAGTACATTTTGCACAAGCATTTGCGTCACAATCAGGTAATGATTTCACCACGAAATCGCCATTTTCGTTTCTGAACCCTTGTCCGCCATTTTGCGTTTTGGCATCCATCTTATATGTTGCCCTTCACATAGGCTTGCAACTACAGCTGAATTTGATATCAAGGACACGTACACCTTAATCGACTTCCCTGTGACCTGGCCAAGCTGAAGCCATCTCCCCAAGCCAAACCTGTTTGGTCAGTTCCTCTCCCAGTGGCCGAACGAGATAGCATCAACATACAACAGGCCATAAATCGCGCACATCGCACACACACCCTGCCCAAATCTTGCTCACACCTGGCTCTGCTCTTTTCTTCTCTTTTTCTTTATGATGAGGAGGAGCCCGGTTTTATTGAGGGTACACCGATATCTCATGGAAATGTTGGGCCTGGCCGGATAATTGATCACGAACTGGACACACTAAATGTATACATGTCACCACGACTCTGCTTTTTCTCTTGTAATGAAAATATGTGAATAGCCCACTGTAAATTCTAGAATGTTTGCACCGTAAACTTAAGAATGTTGCCTGAAGCCTAAAAAGATGTATAAAAGAAGAGACCAGGCTTTGTACATTTGAGCAGTCTCCTGAGAACATACATGCTTTTGTACTTCTGGGACGCTTGTTACCTGGTTGCAGCCAATAAATTTGATCCTTGATTTCACCTAGAAGACTCCTGTTTCTGTGGTCTGAATCAGGAAAGTACTCGAGGTCTACGGGTGTTATCCCTGACACCGCTGGGTTACCGGATCAGTACCGGTTCTGAAAAACCCAGTACCTAACTGGTCAGGTCAGCCAGGCATGCACAGACTCACTCTTCCTGCTCAGAGCTTCTAGGGACCGCACAGCCCATGGAATACTTGCCACTTCAAGGTTCATGGCAGGAGAACGCCTTGTGCCCCTCTTAGGGAGACTTACCTGGGACCTGGTGCCCAGAGGCGCCCGATCCAAAGGAACCAATGCATAATGGGTTGACTTGCTCCATCCTTCACACAATTCAGAGGTTGAAAAGAGGCATGATTCTCAGGTTGTGAACTCATCACTAACTAGCAAAATGATGACCTCACTGGTAATGTCGTCATACAAGCTCTGGCTTGATGCTGACATCCCATGAAATGCACAGCTGCCTGGATCTGAAAAAAGGAGCATTTGGCATCATGAAAAGGAATGTGATGTGATGGCATAAGAAAACAAGTTACTTGCCTGTTACAATCAGATATCCAGTATTGGTATCTTTCATAGATTCACATGCCTGAATCATTCCCCGTCGCTGAGGCGGGAGTCCCACGGTATATAAAAAAGCAGTGCCAAAAATAAATTACAGTAGTAGGCCCTATGAGAAGGGCTACTACAATCTAGGCCTCAGGCCTATCTACCTCCTTATGCTAAAAAGACCAAAGTCTTTGCTCCAACCAATCAGTTCACAGCACCCTCTAGAACCCTCTCTGCAGAGCCTGTTCTCCAGTATCCCAAAAATAAGACAACTGACCCTCCGGGGAGGGGGGTGGGTGTATGTGAATCTATGAAAGATACCAATACTGGATAACTGAATTTACAGGTAAGTAACTTGTTTTCTTATCCAGTATTGGGGTATCTTTCATAGATTCACATGCCCGAATCAGAATAGCAAGCAGTATGCCAGACGAAAGTCGGTTGTGGAAGGTGGGAGACTTATTGTGATACACTCCCATAAACAGGTTTAGCAATCAACAATTGCGAAGTAAATACATTACTAATGAAAAACATGACTAAATTCCAAGGAGCAGTTATATACTATTAAACAGGAAAAGTAATATCACTACAAAAGAAGCAAGTAATCTGCAATACATGTACATCTGTAACCTCCACAGAAATATTGAAAGGCATAGACTCATTATAAGATGAATAAAACATTGGTTACCTGAATTTGTTCTTATGGAAACAGGTGACGTACAACCGCTTGACCAACTGCCGCATCATCTTGATTTGCTGATTGCAGGCAGTAATGTCTTGTAAACGTGTGGACATTCTTCCATGTCGCAGCACGGCAGATATTCTCTAGCATCACTCCTGCGAATAATGCTGGAGACGCTGCTACAGCTCCTGTAGAGTGAGACCTGACAGTCCTTTGTAATGGTCGGTTAGATTTGACGTGGCAAAAGTGGATCGCGGAGGCTATCTACCTGAAAATTGTGGCTTTAGTGACCGCTTTCCTCAGTGTAGCTTGGCCATAAGCCACGAATAACGGATCTGATTTCCTGAAGCTTTTTGTTCTTTGAAGATAAAACTTCAAACATTGTTTATTGTCCAAAGAATGCAGTGTTCTTTCCGCCGGGGTTGTAGGATTTGGGAAGAAAACTCGCAATTTCACTGGTTCGTTTAGATGGAACTGAGAAGGCACTTTGGGTATGAAAGTTGGATTCGTTCGAAGAGTGACATACTCTTGAGAGAAATGTTAGAAAGGTTCCTTTATAGTGAAAGCCTGAATTTCTCCCACTCTTCTGGCAGAAGTTAGGGCTAAAAGCAAGGTGACCTTCCATGTCAGGTACTTGAGGTTGGCTTTGTGAATCGGCTCGAACGGGTGCTTCATCAGTTGTGGGAGCACCGTGTTGAGTTCCCATTCCGGTGGTGAAGGTTTAACCGGAGGATATGTCCGGAAAAGACCTCTCATGAACTGTTTTATCAGGGATGAAGAACATAGTGAGGGAATGTCAGCCACCTTCTTGAACCTGGATAGAGCCGCTAGACGGACCTTTATCGGAGAGAAAGAAAGACCAGAACGAGCCAAATGTAAGAGATAAGGACGTTTTTTTCTGCTGGAGCTTCAATAGGGTGTAAAGCATTTGAAGTACCCCAGGAACAGAATCGCTTCCATTTGAGACGATAAGTATTTAATGTGCTCTGGGCTCGTGCTTTCTTTAAGATGTCCTGGCAATCCTGAGGAATTTGGAGGTGTTGAAACTCTAAGAAGTTAGGAGCCATGCATGCAATTTCAGAGATTGAGGGTCTGGGTGAAGTATCTGACCCCCGTTGCGCATGACAGTAGTGTTGGAGCCGGGAGAAGTTTGATTGGAGGCTCCTGCGATAGCAACATGAGCTCCTGAAACCAATACTGATAAGGCCATCTGGGAGCAATTAGGAGGAGACAGCAGCTCTCCAGTTTCATTTTGCGCAACACTCGTGGAATAAACGGGATCAGAGGAAAGGTGTAAGCATAAATCCCTGACCATCGCATGGACAGGGCATTACCTCTTGAATCCTGTTGAGGGTATCTGCTGGCATAATACCGGCATTTCTTGTTCTGTTGGGTTGCAAACAAGCCCAAAGTTGGCTGGCCCAAAGTCTGAAACACCTTGATCAATTGAGTGTTGTCAAGCTCCCACTCGTGGCAATCCGACAAGGATCTGCTGAGTTTGTCTGCTAGGGTATTGTGGAGGCCCTTGAAATGTTCCGCCTTGAGAGCTATGTTGTGAAGTGTCAGCCATTCCCATAACTCATGAGCTTCCTTTGAGAGCGTAGCTGACCTTGTCCCTCCCTGCTTGTTTACATAAAACATGCTGGTGGTATTGTCCGTTCGGAACAGGACTGAAGACCCTGCGATTCTGGGAAGGAACACTTGTAGGGATAGAAACATGGGTCTCAACTCTAGACTGTTGATGTGACATTGTTTGAATTTCTGAGACCATTTGCCCTGCACTTGCAAATCCTGGAGATGACCTCCCCAGCCCTCCATGGACGCATCTGTCGTTAGAACGAAGTCCAGAGTAGTTTGCAAGAATGTGAGTCCTTGTTTTAGATTGTGTAGTTGCGTCCACCATTGAAGAGCATCTACCATGGGTGGGGTGATTTTGATGATGTCCTCGAAGGAACCTGTCGCTTGTTGCCACTGAAGATGCAGCTCCTCCTGTAGAGGCCGCATTTTGAGACGTGCCAGTGGAATGAGATTTATGGCCGAAGAACACATTCCCGGAAGTGAAGCAAACAGGCGAACAGAAAGTGACTTTCTTTTTGACATTTTTATGGCCAATATCTGTAGACGGAGCTGCCTTTCTTGAGACAAGAATGCCTTGCATTTTATCGTGTCCACAAGCCCCTAGGAAAAGCAGGATTGTTCTCGGAATCAATTGGAATTTGTTTTCGTTCGCAGTGAGACCTAGGGTTGCAAAGAGATTGCGACACGCTGCTTTGTCGTTCTGTACTCTGCCCTTTGATGGACCTTTGACTAGCCAATCGTCCAAGCATGGCAAAACCTGGATCCCTGAAGAGTGAATTGCTGCCGCTACCGGGGCCAGGCACTTCGTAAAAATCCTTGGAGCCGACTTGAGGCCAAAAGGGAGTACTTTGAACTGATAATGGGCGCCAGTCACAGTGAAACGGAGATACTTTCGATGTTTTGGGTGAATTGGGATGTGTAAGTAAGCATCTTCCATGTACAAAGAAGCCGTAAAATCTCCCTCGTTTAGGCAACTTAGAATTTCCGAAAGAGTGACCATGCGGAAACCTTGCTTCTTGAGATATCTGTTGAGATTGCGCAGGTACAAGATCGGTCGCCATTCCCCTGATTTCTTCTTTATGAGGAAAACACGGGAATAGAAGACTCTCTGATAAACTGTAACTTTTTCTATAGCGTTCTTGAGGAGCATTGAATGAACTTCCTTGAACAGTAAGTGAAGACGAGGGGGAGCCAAACTCCAGTGTGTGTCCATGTTGAACTAGGTCCAGCACCCATTGATCGGATGTAATCTGCTGCCACTGTTGTTGAAAGGCAGATATTTTCGCGCCCACCGGGAGGGAAGGAAATAAGGTTGGCGCCCAACTGATCTCACTGTTTTCTGTGAGTATCTCGCCCTTGATTGTTAGTGCGCTTTCGTCCGTCTTGGCGAGAGAAACTAGCTGTTCCGGACTGGCGATAAGAAGACTGATACATCTGCCGGTATTGAGGCTGATATTGTCTGCCTTGTTGGTAATAGCTTCCTCTAGAGGAGTATCCACGTCCTCTAGCAGCTCTAAAAGATCCCCGCTTGTACAGCAGTGAACCTAGGGATCTTGCGGTATCAGTGTCCGTTTTCATTGCCTTGAGAGCTTCGTCAATGTGTTTCCCAAATAGAGATTCTCCGTTATAAGCCATGTCCAGGATCTTTAATTAATCTTTAATTGGACCTCGGCCGAAAGGTGGTAGCCTTTAGCCAGCCCTGACGTCTGAGAACAGCAGTTCCTGCCAGTTGTCTAAAGTTTGTATTTGCAATATCCAAAGCGCAGTCTATGGTTTCTGCAGCTGCACGTTCCCCTTCCATTAAGATCTTGCGAGCCTCCTGCCTTTTATCTTCTGGGATTAGATCAATCATATCAGCCATGTCGGACCACATTTGGCGATTATAGCGCCCTATAATCTCGAAAGAATTTGCAACTCTTATCGAGGCAGCAGCCACGGTGGAATTCTTTTTACCGATAAGGTCCAAACGACGCCCTCCTTATCTGGTGGTGTAGTGATGGGTGTGGCTGGGTTTTTTGATCTTAGTTGTGCTGCCTGTGAGATGACCGAATCCGGCTGCGGGTGTCCAGTGAGGCATGAAGGGCTACTGAGAGGAGCGCGATATTTTTTGTCAATCCATGGTAACACGGCAGGCACAGAAGCAGGATTTTTCATCACTTTGATGCCGTCTTTCCAGATATAATCTATAATAGGAATGGCTCTAGACACCTTCCTAGTTTCTTCTATAAAATCATGAAGAAAACATTCTGTCTGTTCCACTGGTACTGGTAGTTGAAATCTATTTGCAGCTCGGTGCATAAGATTATGGAACCCACCTATGTCTTGAGGTGGTAAGTCTGAAGATTGTGAGGTTGGTGGAGACTGCATAGGAATAATGTAATTATCCCACGGATCCAAAGGAGGGTTAAATGGTAACTCGCCTTCCTCTACTTCTTCATCCGAAGAAGTATCCGGGGTCTGTGTAGGCAAACCAGGTTGTGGAGTTTCCGTGACCGGAGAGCTAGGTGGTGGATTCTCAGGTTGAGGAACGGGGACTGCAGGTTGGGGTGGAGGCACGACCTGCTGTGGTGGAAAACGTTGTCTATAGTCTGCCAGCATGGCCTGTAAATCCTGAATGAGGCTCAGTGGCAGATGGCTGGACTATGAAGTACGAGATCGCCTTTGGTATTCTATATGATGAGGCACTACAATGTCCTCCTGATAGTAATGCTCAGAATAGTCACCATCCTCCTCATCATCCTGACACTTAATGTTCAATTCTGAAGGATGGCGAGCTACCCCAAAAGCTCCCTCATTGTCATCATCCTCAAAATCATCCTTCTCTTCATGAGCATAAGTCTCTAACAGATGAGAGGGCTTAAGTGGCGAGATGTAGGAACCTTCTTGCCTCTGGTACGATAATAATTGAAAGGTTTTTGAAGAAAGTGGCGTAGAAAAAGCCTGTATTGTGGTTGGAGGCTTTGCTGAAGCAGCATCTATTGGTCTTGTTGGCACAGTTGACGGTGGTGACCTTGGTAGCTGGATTGTTGCTGGCATCGACGACAGGACCATCGTCGACGGAACCGACATCGACGGATTCGTTGTCGATGGACTCAACGTCGACGGAACCATCGTTGACGGACTCGACGTCGACGGGACCACCGTCTACGGACTCGACGTCGATGAGACCACCGTCGACTGGCTCATCGTCGACGGAACATGCTTCTTCGTCGACGAGATGGTTGTCAACGGTACCGTAGATTACTTCGCCGATGGGGGCTTCGATGGTGTCTTCGTCGACGAGTGCTTCGACGACGAGGTTGTCGCCGACGGATCGTCGACAAGTGTTCTTTTAGTCACAATGGAGATTTTAGTGGACAGGATAGGAGAGGTGATGGCTGTAGTAGAAATCATAGCCGTTGACGAAGGAGCACGAGATGAGATGGTAGTCACAGGTGAGGAGACAGAAGAGCTCATACTCACAGTTTTCTTTGTAGATTCCTTGAGAGCTGGGGCTTCAGATAGAGAGTATGGAGATCTCTGTGAAGAGCCCGAAGTGGAATGTGAGGTTTTAACATGTTTTTTCCCCTGACTTGGATAATCCTCTTGCGATCTTTCTCTCTTACTGGAGGTTGAAACTCTGTCTTCATCATCAGTAGAAGAGGATTTGAGCCATAAAAGGACTCTGGCCTCCCTATCCCTTAAGGTCTTGGATGGGAAGGTGCGGCAGATCTTACAATTATTTGCCTCATGATTTGGATAAAGGCAATAAATGCAGTCCTTATGTTGATCATCAACATGGACCCTTTTCTTTTGACATGTTCTGCAAGGTTTAAATAAGGCCTTCTGTCAGACATCCTGAAGTAGAGAAAAAATTGAGTAGAGACTCAGGGAAACTCCCTTCCACACGACGTGCAGTGAAAATCTGAGGAGAACTGGCTCTGCAGAGAGGGTTCTAGAGGGTGCTGTGAACTGATTGGTTGGAGCAAAGACTTTGGTCTTTTTAGCATAAGGAAGGTAGATAGGCTACTACAATCTAGGCCTCAGGCCTTTCTCATAGGTTCTACTACTGTAATTTATTTTTTGGCACTGCTTTTTTATATACCGTGGGACTCCCGCCTCGGCGACGGGGAATGATTCAGGTATGTGAATCTATGAAAGATACCCCAATACTGGATAAGTAGTATGACCAGCTGTAATTCCTCTCTCCACTTCTTCAACAGCGCACTCCAGCTATGTCATTCATAACTCCAGCAGCAGCTGGGAGGCCCCTGCACTTTAGAACACTGCAGGGGGTGGGAGACTACTCCCAGCCAGGGCCAGGCAAAGAATTATTGCTGCACTCAGGACATATGCCCAGGTAACTACCACACCCCCACTTCCTAGAATGGCGCACACACAACAGTGTTTTGACAAAATATCGATTTTGAAAGATGGAGAGCCAGAAACATCAGAAATTAAATATTGTGACATACATTAACAAGAATATCACGCTTTGGAGGAAATATCTCGGTAAATATCTATGGGACTGATTACGATTTCACCTGCCATTGTAGTGGGGATTGGGACCACCCGCCAGTCATGTGGCGGTCCCACATTCCCAAATTACGATGCGGCCTCTACCATGGTGGTTGCATCTTGCACTTTAACATTGCGGCGGGTGCTGCTGGCTGCAGCACTCGCCGCAATGCCAAAAATACATGTCATGCATTTCACTGTACTACGTGGCAGGCACCACGCAGTGCCTGCCACTTAGGGCAGTGAAATGTAGGGGGTAACATGGGTACCCCCCCAGGGCACCAACACCTTGGGGGGCCTGCAATGGGCCCCAGAAACCAATCCCCGCCAGCCTTTCCATGGCAGTTTTGCCACCATGGAAAGGCTGGATATAGGCGTCATCATAATTTGGCGGACTCCACCATTTTACGCATCATGACCGCTCCGCCAGGCAATTGGAACAATTGATTTTTGTGGATCCGTAGCGGGCGGTCTTTGCGCCCGCCACGGTCGCTGTCCGGATCCCCCCACCATCATAATCTGGCAGGCGGAGAATCGTCATTCGATGGCGAGGGCTCGCCACCACACGGCTGGCGGGCCTTTCGCCATCATAATCAGCACCTATGTTTTTAATATAATTTTGATTCATATAATGGTTAAAATATCGTTTTAAAAAGTATTCGAATAAGTTTTTAGTTAATATACATTTTATGAGTTATTATTATTTATATAAATATTACTAATTGTTTTAAAATATAGCTTGTAATTGTAAGTGATTTATAATGTTTTATTCATTTTTAGTAGTAATTGATAGTGTCTTAGTGGGCTGTAGGGGTATAGGGTGGGAAGTTAATTAGCTAATAATTTGAGTTAGATCACTAACTCATAATAATATTAACAACAATAATACCAATAATTCAAGTCAGGAAATAATAAAAAAACTGGCTCTTTGACCAAATCTAGATTTGACTGTCCGAATTTACTGTCAGTCGCTCTGCTTTGAACACCAGGACGCTTCTCCTGAAGCAGCCGTGTGTTATATAACTTCTGTTGATAATTATTTAAGAATTATTTAATACATTTTATTTAACTATATAACTGATACTTATTTTGTAATTTATGTTATACTCATTTAAGTTCATTACATGTTATTTGCAGGCTGTTAGGTTTGTAGTGGTGAAAGGCAGAAAGTTAATTCAGAAATAATAAATTTAAGAATAAATTATTAATAGTTAATTCATTGTTTACTTGATTTTTAATTAAGTAATTTACGAATACTTATTTATTTTACTTCTATTTTAGTTGTGGGCTGCTAGGTTTGTAGAGGTGTAGGGTGGGAAGTTAATTACGTAATAATTAACAATTTATTAATGTTAATTATTTAATATAGTTTTATTATGTAAAGTACTGAATACTGTTTTTTTCACTTATATATTAGTTGTGGGATGCTCAGTTTGTAAGGGTATAGGGTGGGAAGTTAATTAAGTAATGATTGATGAAGTATTAATTATTATTTTTAAGTCAATTATTCAATAGAATTTTAAATATGTAAATGGAGGAATATTTATTTAATTAAAAAAATTTAGTTGTGGAATGCTAGGTTTGTAGGGGTCTAGGGTGGGAAGTTAATGAACCATGAATTATTAATTATTCAAATATTTAATATAGTCTAAATATGTAAGTTCTGGAATAATCATGTTTTTAGTTATGTTTTAGATGCAGGATGGTAGGTTTGTAGTGGTACAGGATGGGTGTTAATTAATTATTAACTGAATAACAATGATTTATTAATTGATCCTTTTTTATTGAAAAGCAATGATGGAAATTGATTGTTTTTAGTTTTTTTAACATATATATTTATTTGAATGACTTTTTTATGTTATCTACATTCATGGTGTTACTCATTTTTTTTTTGTAACATCGTTTTTATTGCAGTACCAAAAGTGATAGCATAGACATTACAATGATTAATGACATATCAATACAGCAGTATGGCATACCATCATTCCGCTACCATTAACATTTTGCTCGAGCCTCCAGACAGAAAGCCGATTAACGAACGCAGGGAGTCCATTCTCTGCTCCATCGTCCAATGTCCGTTTCTGATAGCACAGGAAGACGCGGACTGCTTTTAAGTTTTCGCCCCTCCGCCACCCCCTATCAACTACCCCCCCAAACTCCCCAACACCCCCCCCCGTGGCAGCGCTGCAGTAGAATCATAGAGAAAAGCAAGGTCTGGTGTGTGCAAGGAGGAGTGAAACATCCGCTAAGGGTGTGCACCTGGTGCACTAGTGGGGTCAACCACTTCAGAATCTGTATCCTCTCCTTCCCCCTCATCAACATCATCCCGGAGTGCCTGCACTATCATTTCCCACGCTGTTGCCCTCTCCATGGCTTTCTCATCAGCAGCCCTTGTGGCCATCTGGTATCGTAGAGTGCTTTCACATGTCGCCCACCTCAAACATTCACTATACCAGCGTTTGTACGTGGGTCTCACTTTCGATTTCCAATTCCTGGTTATTTCCCTCTTCGGCAATATCAACCCCATGTCTATGAACCTGCTGGTCGTCTTATTTTTAGGCGTGTGTGGAAACCAATGCAGCACCCCCACTGCTTTGGTATATTGTATCTCCCTATCCGTGGCATTGTTTAAAGCCCTCCCAACCTCCTGCCAGTATTCCCCCAGTGTAGGGCAATCCCAGAGCATGTGTCCCAAGTCCGCCCCCAGTGTACCACACCTAGGACAGGCCACCTGCTCCACTCCAAAGTACTGCTTCAGTTTCCCTGGTGTGAGGTATGCCCTATGGATGATGTAGAAATGTATAAGTTGGAATCTGGCGTTCCTCGTGCTCTTCCGTGCCCTCCGTAATAGTTGGCCCCAAGTGGCGTCAGGAATCTCCATTTGGAGGTCCAGTTCCCAATTAGCCTTTAGGGCAGTGAGCGGTTGCAAGGCCTCCCGCAACATTCTGGAATACAAACAGGTCACCGCCTTAAGGGTTCCCGCCGCCATCATCGTGTATTGGCACGCCATAGAGGTCGCCGGGTTCCTGCAGGCCCTCCCCCCAGTGGTCTTGCATGGCGCCCGTCACCGCCGCGTGCAGGAGATAATCGCCTCGTGGAAGGTCGAAACGCTCCTGTAGCTCTTGGAACGGAAGCAAGGCTCCGTCCTCATAAAGGTCACCCAGCATCTGGACCCCAGCTTCCTCCCAGCCCAGCAGTCTCGACCAATCCCCACCATGAGGCAGGGCCGTGACCATTCCCAGCGGGATCTCCGGAGCATACATGCGGCGGATTCCCGCCCGTTTGAACGCCCGGTTCCAGCAAAGCCGAAACGTCTGTTCCTCCACTGTGAGATCTCTGAGCAACAGCTTCTGATGAAGCGTAATATACGCAAGCACATGCCACGGAGTGCCCTCATCTCTAGTGTGTTCTGGGCCTCGATATCCTCTCGCGACCTCCTGTGTAAAAGTCTGCAGCTGAGCCGCTAGGTAATAGCACTCAAATTCAGGCACCGCCATGCCTCCCTCATCCTTGAGTCGCACTAGGGTGTCCAGCGCTATTCGCCGCCGACCCGTGCCCCATAGAAACGCTATAACCAGTGATCTCAGACGTCGAAAGACTGAACCGGGTACCCATATCGGGAGGGCCCTAAAATAATACAGTAGCCTAGGCAATGCCACCATCTTCAGCAAGGAGGCACGACCTGCTAACGAGAGTGGGAGAGTGGCCCAGAAATCCATACATCCCTTGAAGGCATTAATGCAACGGGTGATATTACCGTCCAACATATCTGCAGGGGTATGATACACATAAACACCCAGATAGTGCAGGCAATGAGGCTCCCACCTGAGCTCTTGTGCCGTGAGAGGGCATGGCTCTCCCCGTCTCAACGGGTATAGGCAAGACTTGGTCCAATTGACCTTCAGACCCGACAACCGCCCGAACAATTCTAGCAAATGTCGCGCTCCCATCAATTCCTCCTCTGCGTCGGCCAAAAACATCAACAGGTCGTCCGCATACAGCGAGATGACGTGTGGCCTGGTCCTATAGACCAATCCCTTATAATAGCGGCCAGATCTGGCTTCCACTGCAAAAGGCTCCATTGCCAGCGCGAACAAAAGGGGGGAGAGTGAGCATCCCTGCCTAGTGCCGCGCCGCACCGGCTATTGACTCGAGATCAGCGAGCCCACTCTAACTCTAGCCGTGGCTTCAGTATACAGGACTTTGGTCCAGTTGATATAACCCTCCCCTAGTCCGAAACGCCTCATCACTTCGTATAGATAATCCCATTCCAGGCTATCGAAAGCTTTCTCGATGTCTATGGAGAGCACCAAAGGAGTAGCCCCTTCCGGCGACCGAGTTCCTAGCAGCCTAGTTAATCTACGGATGTTGTGGGTGGTGTTTCGCGTTGGAATGAAGCCGCACTGATCACTATGGATCAGGCCTGTCATGTGGGTCAACAATCTATTCGCCAGGATTTTGCTCAGTATCTTGTAATCCGTTGTGAGCATAGATAATGGACGGTAAGAGGAGAGGGCGTCACTCGCTCTACCAGGTTTCAACAACGGGATCATAAGGGCCTCACACATTGACCGCGGTAGTCTACCTCGCGACTGTGCCTCGTTGTAGCCCAACTGCAATTGCGGGGCCAAGTGCTCCAAATATTTGCTATAGAACTCAATCGGCAAACCGTCAAGCCCCGGGGTCTTATTCCTAGCCATCTGCGTCACTGCGCACCCTATCTCTCCGACCGTTATAGCTCGACCCAGCTCCTCTGCCTCCGATTTCTCTAACTGCGGCAGCTGCAGCCCTCCAAGGAAGGTGTCCAATTCCTCCGCCCGCTCGTCGGCCCGCTCTCATACAGACCCTCATAATACACCCTGAACCTATCCAGGATCCCTGCTTGGGTGTGGCAGAGCCCGCCTCCCTCCTCCTGAATAGACATGATTGGAACACCCCGCCGAAGCGGATTGGCCAGCCAAGCCAGCATCGCCCCCGCCTTATCGCCCTCCGCATGCGCTCTCGCCAGATAGACCTTGTGATCAAAACTACGCAACCGTTCCAACTCCACCGCCATTGCTTCTCTGGCTTCGCTAACCCCCTCTTGAAGTTCAGGATGATTTGGGCGCTCTCTTTCTTTCTCTCTCAACCGCCGCTCTGCTCTATCAAGATCATCCAACAATGTTTTACGAGCACCTGCAACGCTCCAAATACAGTGCCCCCTGACCACTACCTTAAACGCATCCCACTCCACGGCCCTAGTGGAGGTGGAGCCACTGTTCTCTTCGAAATAGAGCGTCACTCGCCCCCCCAAGGCCTCCCTAAATAGCAAATCATCTAGGGTATCAGGTTGTAGCCGCCAAGTTGGGACACAATTGACCTCCATCATCCAGTTCAGGGACAACAACAGAGGGTTGTGGTCCGACAACGTGCGGGCCAAGTACTCCGCACTTCCCACCGCTGTAAGCACAGGTGAAGAGCACAAGAACACATCCAACCTAACATGAAGGTCATGTAAAGTAGAATGGAAGGAGTAATCTCTAGTAGTAGGGTGTAGTGTCCTACAGGCATCTCCCAGGTCCCAACTCTCTTGCCAATCTAGTCTACGTTTCGCTATTCTATGTATCGGTGAAGAGTGCAATGGGGGATGAGACCTATCTAAAACAGTATCCACCACCGAGTTAAAATCCCCCCCATGACCATCGGCCCAGCCAAGTACCTCGCCAGTTTACCCGAAAGCGCTGTCAGGAAAGCGGGCAAGTCCACATTGGGAGCATACACACTGCATAGAGACACTATTCGGCCCCTAAGTCTCCCCTCCACAGCCACGAACCTACCCTCTGGATCTACTACTTGTTTAGTGACCTGGAATGGAACCCCAGCCCGTATCCAAATCAAGGCCACCCTCGCAAAGGCCGAATATGCCGTGTTAAATAGCTGCCCCCTCCACCTTCTCTGCAGCGCCACTCCCTCCTGCTTGGTGAGGTGCGTCTCTTGAAGAAAAGCTAAATGCACTCCCCTACGTTTCAGATACGCATGGACCTTGTGTCTACGCACCATGGTGTGGAGACCCCGCACATTCCAGGTCACACATTTCAGAGCCCCCGTATTAGCCATACCTCCCTGCCCCCAGAGATATAGCAATGATAGCCATCGACCATGCGCTCATGACAACATAATACTGACCCCCCCTCCCTCTCCAGACAAATGAACCCCACAACCCTCTGGACTCAACCTGAGCATCCCCAACTACTCTTGGTTCCCACCCCCCCAGGACAGGACCCCCCACAATTGGAAGTGAACCCATCCAAACTGTTGCAACTAAGTACCCCCCTCAAAGAAAGACACTAGAACTCGCAGTCTCCACTGCGATGACCTTAAGGGCCAGTAGGGCACAGACCGCTACCGAAGGAGTTCGTTAAACCAAATCAGTCCCGCATAACCCGCCCCAAGATCCCCCCATGAAAAACTCACGAAGTCCCATATAGCGAAAAGCTGCGCACACGGGCACAGCGCCCCAGTGTCTGACCATTAGGTCGTTCCTCAATTCCAGCGTCTCAGGCGTCGACGATCTCTCCAGACGTTTGAGGCGTGACGACGGGACCCTTGGCCCCCCCGAATTCTGAGAGTTCCGTCTCCGATCCCGTACCCTGCTCCTCCGAGTCCGTGCCTTTCCCAGACTGGCTCCGCGCCGTACCAGAGAGATCCACCACCGCCTGTAGGGCAGCCTTCCTCTCCGCCTCAGTCTGTGACACCGATGGTTTCCCAGCCCTCGCCGATTTTTGCGAATGCATTGTGACTTCCTAATCGGCTGTTTCTCTTGAGCCTCCTCCGCCCTGGCTCTGGCCCCGTCCGTTCCAGCCTTGTACGTGTCCCACCAGGCCCAAGCATCCGCCGATGAGGCAAAGAAAAGCGACTTGTCGTCCACCACCACCCTTAGCTTCGCTGGGAAGAGAAGGGAGTATTTGATGCCCTCTCCACGGAGCTCACGCTTGAGCGACAGGAAACTGGCCCTGAGTCTCTGGGTCTCAAAAGTGTAATCCGGGAACAGAGTGACTCTGTTATTATCAACTTGGAAGGGTCCTGCTTCCCTTGCCTCTGCAGTAGCCAGTCTCGATCTTTGTAGTGAAGCAGCTTAATCACCAGCGGGCGAGGTGACGTAAATAATTAATTTACTCTCTTAATTTCTATGCAGGTAAGTACTTAATCAATGATAACTCAATCAGAAGGAAAGAAAACAGAGTCCGTGGTGTTAGAGTTTCTAAGGGTTTTATTCCTCATAAAGGAATCAGGATATCATGTTCTGACCACCACAGGGGTGTCAGAAGGGATAGATGAGCGCGCTCTCGTTTATTGACAATACATAGCTTATATACTTGATTTACATCATAAGGTTCAATGTAAGAGGCGTAACAGCTGAGAGAAGACAAGATAACAGTATACACGTGGTACCAATACATCATCAAGAGGCGTAAACTAGGCGTGAACTAGAGGTGTGTGCTAGAAACGTCACTGATAGGTGACGCAAGTGGGTGGCACCAAGGGGTGGTGCTAACAGAATGTTGCAATGTCAGCAGAAATCGGAAGCTTGGATGCGCGCGCAGCTGCATGACGTGTGATTGACGGGGTGCAGGGGACTTGACATTTACACTGACGGAAAGAGACAGAAGTCTGGCATGTCAGATCAACTTGTACTTCTATCATATCTGATATCTGGTGTTTAGGAACTATACTATCTGGGCGGAAAGGTCTCTAGGGCAGAAGCTATTCTATGCTAACTGTGGATGCGTGTATAAGCGCCTAAGTGTCTACATGTGAAGCGTGGGGCACGGGGCCTTCCATGGAAGCATGGCAACAGAGGCTATGAATTACTTGCATTAAGACAGGTCGGCCCTTTTGGCTCTGCAGCTGGAGAGGATGTTTACAGGATCTAGTAGGCAGGAATGTATTCTCGGGGAGCGGAACAGATAACTCGAAGGTTATAGTCAGTCTTGGCAGAAAGCAGGCTTGAGCTGAGCGCGAGGGGCCGCGCTGAATGTAGGACAGAGTTCACGAGTACAGAGGTAGCCTGGGCAGAGTCAGGAGCCACAAAAGAGGTTCAGATGGCAGGAATTCAGGGCCTACTCTGGCTAGAGCAGGAAAATGTGAAAAGTGTACTACAAAAAGACGGTGGCATAGCATACTTAGGAACGGACTACATAATCCATTCATGGTGGATCTGAAAGAGGACAAGTTAACGGTGGACGCAAATGTATTTGCGTCTTCATAGCTGGCACAGGAGGGAAGTTACATGCACTTTAAGCTGGTACATGGAGTCGGTGGGGTACGCGCTAGGGAACACAACATGGCCAAAATTTAATTTTCCTCATTCCCTCCTTGTTCCCTACGGACCCTTCATGAAATATCGATCCTCATGAATCGATCAGTCTGTTCTTGTAACATCATTTGTTCTTCTTTCTTTTGGTTACGTTTTGAGTGAAAACTGGAATGTTCAATACAAGAGGTGGCACACAGTCCACAAATCGCTGGCCCGCACTGCAGGCATAGGCAGCAACTGAATACTAGGACTAGGCCAATGCCTAGGAAGGATAGGATCTTCCATCCCCAAGCTGTTAACGTTGTCCAGAACCAACCGGACCAAGTCCAGGTGCCTGGAGTCTGATGCATCTGATTTGCAATTTTATGAAGACGGGTGATAGCTTGATATACAGATGGTGCATTTTGTGGAATGAAAACACAGCAGCTTGACCCGATGACCTTACAGGCTCCACCTCTATCTGCCAAGATGACGTCAATTACAAGACGATTCTGAAGGACAACAACCCGCATAGCGGACTGCTCTTCTGTTAAGTTACCTAAGGCGGAGGCAGTTTCATTTACTACTGCTTCAAGTGTTCTAGTTAATCTGCGTATTAATTTACTATTCTGGACAGGGCCTAAAAAGAAAAAGAATCCTTTATTAAAGTCAGTGTACTGTTCCCATGCCGTTTCTGTGTAGTCGACAAGTGGGACATCTCTTCTGGGTCTATTCTTTACTAGATTGCTATTTCTGTGGTAATCAGGGGGAGCTAGAAAAACAGGTGGCAGAAGGAATGCAATGTAACAGGTACCATCCCAATCTGGAGGTAGACGTATGTATGCGGTATGACCACAAACAAAGTAGGAATGACTGACAGCTTTGAAAGACGATTTTCCATGATCACTGAATTCGACCACAGTAGTGCATTTACTATGACCTAAGTGTACGGAACCTTTCTTCTTGATACATAATTCACCAGTGACTGGCAGTACTGACATAATAGGTAGAACTGGCGTGTCTTCGGATTCGACAGTAAGAATCATAAGGCTAATTGTATAATTACCTAATCCATACACTTCATTTTCTAGATCAGTTCCTATTCTAGTGGGAAGTCCCTCCTTATCTGGGTAACAGACGTCTAGTAGGACCAAGTTCAGGTTTCCCCAAACCCAACCCCCATCGAAAACAGCAATGTCAGGATCTAAAGAATTAATTATTTTGAACCATGCTCCGCAGGAGCCATTGTGAGAGAACGGGTAAGGAAAGAGAGGCAGGGCTCCCTTATAATTCTGGTAGGGAGGGAGTCGGCCACATATCCAGCAATTTGTAGCATTGTTAATTTGATGAGAATGGTGTAACATACTAATGAATGTATTGTTGCGCAGCGCGAGTCTGTAGGAAAGCTCATGAGGAGGTAACTCACTAAAAGTGTGTTCAGTAGAGACATTGTAAGCAGATTGTTCACACTTGAAGATAGGATAGTATATAGGTAACAAGATGCTAGCAACAATTATTAATATACTTAGAATAAACATTATTATTAGTGTCACTATACAGTGACTACGAAGTGATTTGCAGTATGTTCTTTTCTTTTCCTCTCTCTCTCTAACTCGATCTAGGGGATACATGTCAGAAACTATTTAACCGATTCACCTAGGGGTGGACTTAAACAATTAAACTGTCTGACTTGTTAGATCGTAACTTCATACGGTATTGTTCTTGAGGAGTCTTTTCTCTTTTAACTTCGGTAAAGTCTTTGGAATCACAGTCTCTGGTGGGGGTGGGTGTGTCTTGTTCCGGTTTCAGTCCTGGGAATGTTTTGATATGGCTTAGGTGGACCCACCCCTTTCTGCCTTCCAATTTGACTGCGGTCTTTGTTGTAAGAAGAACGGTCTTCGGAGACTTCCAGCGGGGCTCCAACGGACTTTTCCTGTCGAAGTTTCGGACTAAAACAACATCTCCGGGGCGGACGTCATGCGGCTTCACATCAGTGTTGTCAGGGAAGGCTGCGGCAACCTGTGAACGACATGATTGGAGTGCAGACATCAAGGAGGCAAGGTAATCTGTCAACATATTAGAATCAACATCAGTAATCTTTTTAGGAATGGGCGTCCCCCACATATTCGGTGGTCTTCCAAAGACCACCTCGTACGGGGATAGCCCTGATCTCGAATGGGCGACCATTCTCATATAGAATAGTGCCACTGGCAGGGCGACTATCCAGTCGACTCCTTTTTCCTGACATATTTTGGCAAGGCGGATCTTTAATGTCTGATTATGCCTCTCAACAAGGCCTGCGGCTTCTGGGTGTCGGACACAATGGAACTTCCACTGGTAGCCCAGTAACAAGGAAACTTGTTTCATTAATTCGGATGAGAATGGCTGACCGTTATCTGAGTACACGACACGAGGCATGCCGTATCGTGGGAAAAATTCACGAACCAACTGTTTGGCAGTGGTCGGAGCAGTGTAATCTGGGACTGGGTATGCTTCGGTCCAGCGGGACAGAGCACAGACAACTACGAGAACATATTTAAATCCTCGACAACGGTCCATCTGCATATAATCCATCTGGAGGACTTCAAAAGGGTGATCGGGAGGATGAAATCCACCTTGCTCTACAGGGACGCTTTTACCTGGATTGAACTGACAACAGATCATGCAAGTACGCACTTTCTGTTTTGCTGCTGCTCGTAAGTGTTTATTGTTCCAGAGATTTTGCAAACTGTCTAGCATTGCTTTCTCTCCTAGATGTGCAGGACTATGTGCTGTATTTATCATGACTTGAACCATAGAGTCAGGGAGAAACCATGTAGATTTTCCCTTCGTCATCCAACCTTGATCTGTCTGGATCCCTCCTAGTTCGATCCATTTCTTTATTTCGTCTGCAGTAGCATGTGTCTGAATGTCAATAACATCTAGTGTGGGATCTCTGACTGTCATACAGATTGTCGGATCTGTTGTTTTTGTGGTGTCAGTTGTCTGAGTGTCGGTCAGTGCTGTATGTTTTGCTGTCTGATCTGCCAGGTCGTTACCCTGGGAAACAGAATCTGTGGCTTTAGTATGTGCTTTACACTTCATGACTGATATGGCTGAAGGCAGATGTATTGCTTCTAACAGTGCTTGAATGAGAGGACCATGCTGTATCTTTGTACCATGAGAGGTCAGAAAACCTCGTTCTTGCCAGAGCATACCAAAGTCGTGTACGACTCCGAACGCATAACGGGAATCTGTGTATATGTTAACATTTCTGTTCTTCGCTAGAATACAGGCTTGGGTCAGAGCGATGAGCTCTGCTGCTTGAGCAGACAGTGTATCAATACGATGTGTTTCTTTAACTTCAGTTTCAGTGGTCACAGCATATGCGGCCACTAACTCTCCTGTACTTGTTCTCATGCATGAACCATCCACATAAAGTGTCAGGTCTGGATTTGTCAATGGAACATCTGTTAAATCTCGTCTGGGCTTTGTTACTGCATTAATAATTTCTATACAATCATGTGGAGCTGGATCTGTCATAACTGTAGGTAACAATGTTGCTGGATTCAAGATACTGCAGCGTCTGATTTCTATGTGTGGCTGGAATAATGTCAATTCGTAACCTGTCAGTCGTGCTATAGTTAAGTGTTGAGTCTGGGTTCTGTTTAACAGAACCTCTACAGAATGTGGAACTTGTACTGTTAACTGATGACCTAAAACAATTGAGTCGCTTTGTCTGATTGCTAACGCTGTTGCTGCTACTGACTTTAAGCATGCAGGCAGTGCCTGTGCTACTGAATCCAATGTGCTTGAAAAATAAGCGCAAGGCTTATGTGATCCTGCTTGATCTTGAGTGAGGACAGACAACGCTGTACCATCACGTTCTGTAACAAAAAGTGTAAACGGTTTACTGTAACATGGTGTCGCTAAAACTGGTGCTTGGCATAAAGCTTTCTTTAATTCCTCAAAGGCTTGTGTGTGTTCCTGAGTCCAAGGGAGGACAGTCGAAGTTGCTGCCTCCTGTGTTGTTAACTGGATGAGTGGTTTAGCTAGAAATGCATATTGAGGAATCCATTGTCTGCAGTACGAGGTGAGGCCTATGAAGGCCCGCACTTCTTTTTGTGACTGGGGTCGGGGCATGTTTACAATTAACTGAATGCGATCGGGAGTGAGCTGTCTCCCCACTTTGGACAGCAAGTGACCCAAGTACACAACTTGCTGAACACAGAATTGTAGCTTCGAAGGAGACACCTTGTGTCCCTTGTCGGCCAGAAAATGCAAAACTATCAGAGATGCTTGTTCACATTCGGGCTCACTTCGTGCGGTGATCAGTAGATCATCGACGTACTGTAGTAAAGCGGTATTAACTGGCATTTGGATACAATCTAGTTGTCTTTTCAGTGCTTGACTATAGATGCTGGGGCTTTCTGTAAATCCTTGAGGTGCGCGGGAAAATTTGAAACTTCGTCCATTTAAACTGAATCCGAAGAGATATTGGCTCTCCGGGTCAATGGGTACACTGAAGAAAGCGTTCTTGAGATCGATTACAGTAAAGAACGTTGCTTCTGAATCAATAGCAGTTAACAGGGAGGAGATATCGGGGACCACAGGATACTGTGGTACAATGCATTTGTTCAGTTCTCGAAGATCAATCACCAGCCGGTATACTGGCGGTGCATTGCGGTCTGTACGTTTAAGAATTGGAATGATGGGTGAATTACAGATATTGGAGTCGGTCTCTACGACCACTCCTTGGGCAATAAGCTCTTCAATTATTTTCAGTAAAGCCACTACAGCATCGGGTGGTAACTTGTATTGTCTGATTCTGGGTAGAACAACTCCTGTCTTGACTGTAACACGGTATGGTGTGATATGCATACAACCTACATCTGCTGGGCCTTTTGCCCATAAGTGATCTGGTACATTTTTCAATCTGACATCAAAGTCACGTAGAACATAATGACCCTTGAAATCCCGTAGAAAGAGTCTGACTCCCTCCGGGGAACAGCAAATTATAGCTCCTAGAGCCTTCAGTGTTTTAATTCCTAACAGATTTTCGGGACATGATTTCGTAAGTAACAAATCTGTAACTCGAGATAATGGACCCACAGCTAGTGGTACTGGTTCTGATACTTCATTTACAATAGGCTGTCCTGAAAAACCAAGGGAAACATTCTGTGAGCCTGAGAGGGGTGCCCCTGGGACTTCATTATGACTTATAGTAGTGCGACTTGCCCCTGTGTCAATTAAAAACTTTCTGTCTTTTCCTAATACGTGACTATGTACATAAGGACCTTCTTGATCTACAGGAATTTCAATAAGAGGCAAATCACTTTCCCTCCCTAGGCTGTTTCATGTATAACGCTGATAATCTGGGTATGCCGACTGGGCATACTGGTACATCTGTTGTGATACTTGTCTAGTTGCGGCAGCGGGCTGTGTTTGAGCATGCTGTGGCTGCGGTACTGCTACTGTCTGTACGGTATGGGACTGATCATGCATAGGCTGTGTATTCTGCATTGCCTGTTCGTTCTGTGAGGTCTGTTGTTGACCCTGTTCATGTCTAGGCGGACGCGGTCTTTCTTTAGTTTTACCTGTCTCGATGTTATGTTTCAGGACTGGACATTCATGGACGTAGTGACCTGGCTGCTTGCAATAATTACATGTCCCTTTAACGGGAGCGGCAGAATGATTGGTCTGGGCCCCACCTTTTCTATGACCCTCGGCTGGAATGGTCTGAGCTACTAACATTTTCATTTTCGTGTCTTTCATACGTTTCTGTTCCTGATCTTGTTCTTCCCTAATTCTATTCTGGTGATATTGTAACATTTGTAACATCTGTGATGGCGTATTTGCCTGCCAAGTACTTTCAACCTTGTACACTCTATTTTTAACTAGTGGTAGGGCGTTCTCTACTAATTTTGTTACAAAAAGATGTGGATATGACTCGCTACTAGTTTTTAGGCCACTATTGATAATGAAACATTTCTCGAATCTTGAATAAAAGTCACTAGTATCTTCATCTTGTTTCTGTTTACAGGACGAGATTGCGTCCCAATCTTCCTTTCGAGTTGTCAATAATCTTGGCAGAACCTGTACTATTAAACCTGGTAATGCTTTAGTCAGATCCCCAAGGCCTAACCCTGGGACTCGTTTCTTTTCTTCGTCTTCTATTTCCGCCCATGCTATCTTTGACTCTCCCACTTCCCAATCCTTCTCTTTTAATTTCTCGTAAATGCCCGTGGGCAACAGTACCTTTAGCATTTTCATAATATCATCATACGTGTAATCTCCCATCAGTAACATGTCTTTAAGCTCTCTGTGAAAACCCGCAGGGTCTTTATCATGGCACGGAACTAATTTCTTCATTTCTAACAGTTCTAACTTAGTCAGTGGTGTGTGAACATACACACGTTTCAGAGTATGATCCTCACCCATAACTGGATGTACTTCTCGCAAGGGATTCTGACTTTCAATGCCACCACCGCATTGCATGTGGTACATTTTTCTTTCTGGAGGCGGAGCGGTAATATATTCAGAGCTCAGGAAGGTGTTATACTTACGTCGTTGTTCTAGAATTATTTGTATTAATTTGGTACTAAAACCTCTCCATCTATCCATGAGTAGTGCTTCTAATGTTTCATGTAAGGGACTTGGATCAGAATGATGGTTTCTGAACTTGATGAGGAGGTGCTGAATCATGTATACACCTGCTATTTTCTGTTCTTCCGGGGAAAGGTTCAAGAATGTCTGCACTAACGTGTCATCATTATATATGTCTGGGTTTTCGGCCCACAACACGGCTGACCGGGCTAGTTCCTGTTCATCCATAGAATTGAGTACATGGTACCCTACTCGATCTCGAAGCCTTTTATCAGTTTCCTGGAACTGATGTTCAGAAGAATTCGGATTTGTTAAAGCAGAGAAAAGGACTCTCTTGCTCTCCGGACGGACACCTTTCCTAAGGTAGTTTCCCCTACCTACATATGCTATAATGTCTGTAGATTTTCCTGATGTTTCATCTTCATCTTCCTCCTCGGAGGAATTTTTATCATTTTCTTCCTGATGTGCAGTTAATACTGCCTTTCTAATTTTCTGGGACATAGTGGCTATGCAAGTCCCCTTGTCATGTTTTGCGTCTGCTATATTTTGGCCCCACTTGTTCAATGCGTCTAACTCACTTTGATCTGTCCCGGGCCTGTCTCGTTCTCTTATCACACAATTAATGAAGAATCGTAATATCTGTTTTTGAATGTCAATTTTCTGTTTATACATGGCAGCTTTGACACTGTCGGGGTCTTTCCCTGTCTGTATGAATTTGTATAGTCTGTCGAGAGCTTCCTGCATTCCTACACAGCATAGCAAGTTATCGGTGGCAGATCTTAAGCGCAGTGATGCTAATACCATTAGATCGTCCTTTCCGGGTACTGGATCATATCTGCAGAATGACATCCTATCTTTGAATGCCTCAAGCCGGGGTGAGTAGGGAGACTGGAAAGGATTCTGTGTGTCCTTTAAATGCAATCTGTGTGTCGGTGGCGGGGTCTGTAGACCCGTTGTCGCACCTCCTGAGGCGGATGCTTGGGCATTATCTCTCCGCGGAGTCTGTATCTGGACTTGAATCTGTCGTTTAGTAAGATTAGGTAGT
This sequence comes from Lissotriton vulgaris, assembly GCF_964263255.1. Taxonomy (NCBI): domain Eukaryota; kingdom Metazoa; phylum Chordata; class Amphibia; order Caudata; family Salamandridae; genus Lissotriton; species Lissotriton vulgaris. The sequence goes on along the minus strand of NC_141687.1, from coordinate 30,492,414 downwards.
ACTGGTTTCGTTAGATCCGTCTTGAGTGGAGGAAGTGGCGGAGGTGGCGGAACAGGGGAGGTCTGTCGCGGTACCGGCGGAACATTATCTGGGGGCGCAGTGCCACCCCCATCCCTGTCAGTAGGCAGGGCACGAACAGGCAGATTGGTGTAAGCTGGTGCTACATCCTCTAGATACGAATTCAGGAATATGTCTTTAGTAGTTTTATGCATTACTTTAGTTGGAACTAATGGTGTCGGTAAGTTTTTCGGTATCTCTGATTCAGTTTCGGATGTCCCATCTGCTATGAGATACATACCGTTTACAAGATTATTTCGGGCACGGTCTATTTGTTCTGTTTTGACTCGGATCCCTTCAGTAACTAATTCGTTTTCTCGTTCTTTATCTGATTCTTTAAGTCTGTCTTCTCTACGAAGTGCTTTGTCAGCACGCTTACGTGATTCCTTACGCCAAAATTCTATGGCGTCCTTCTGGGATTGCCTAGCTTTCTTTTTCCATAATACTTCTTCTACCCTCATGATGCACTCAGCATCCCACGTTCCGGTAACAGGCCATCTGTGTCTCTCATCTAGGTGCTTGGTGTAATCGGCCCATAAATCTAGATATAATATGGCATCTATGCCGTGTTTTTGATACATAAAATTGCCTGGAGTGTCCCTAGGGGGGATAGGAATTTCTTCCTCTAGTAACCCTTTCCTAGTTCCGATCTGTTTTAACTTGCTGAGGAACGGCATCCTGCTTACTTATTGCTGAACGCTAGGTCTTTTATTCCTTGATACGAGTTGTTAGTTGATACAAGAAATACAATAATTACACAGTAAAACAGTCACATTCATACCACAACATTAATCACATGAAAACATTAAAGACATAGCTAACTAAGTGTACTGCTCAACAGTACGGATACACTGCTGTAACAGTGCAGAAATTCGGAAGACTTGATATACTGCTAAACAGTACAGATACACTGCCTAAAAACAGTGCAGACCGGACTTGCGTACCCAAACCCGTCTAGATACGACCCAGCAATGGTACTCACCGGGAAGCACGGAAACAGAAGGCCTCGGAAAACTCGACTGGACTCGGCTCGGAACTTTGGAAAACTTCGGAGAACTTCGGAAAACTTCGGAAAACTTCGGAAAACTGGTGGGCCTCTTCACACCTCGGACCTTGCTTCTTTCGGCTGGGCTCTGGTCGGGATCCTCCGCACTCCTCACCGCCTCGTCTGGGTACTGATCGCAGTCTTCGTCACCTCCGTGGGTCAGAGGGGGATGCAGGAAATCCTGCCAGTACACGTGTAGTCCGTCTAACTGATGGCAGGGGACACGGATTGCAACGCACCTTCCGGCGCGTGAGGTGGGGGAGGGGTCCCTGTTCGGGCGCCAAAATGACGTAAATAATTAATTTACTCTCTTAATTTCTATGCAGGTAAGTACTTAATCAATGATAACTCAATCAGAAGGAAAGAAAACAGAGTCCGTGGTGTTAGAGTTTCTAAGGGTTTTATTCCTCATAAAGGAATCAGGATATCATGTTCTGACCACCACAGGGGTGTCAGAAGGGATAGATGAGCGCGCTCTCGTTTATTGACAATACATAGCTTATATACTTGATTTACATCATAAGGTTCAATGTAAGAGGCGTAACAGCTGAGAGAAGACAAGATAACAGTATACACGTGGTACCAATACATCATCAAGAGGCGTAAACTAGGCGTGAACTAGAGGTGTGTGCTAGAAACGTCACTGATAGGTGACGCAAGTGGGTGGCACCAAGGGGTGGTGCTAACAGAATGTTGCAATGTCAGCAGAAATCGGAAGCTTGGATGCGCGCGCAGCTGCATGACGTGTGATTGACGGGGTGCAGGGGACTTGACATTTACACTGACGGAAAGAGACAGAAGTCTGGCATGTCAGATCAACTTGTACTTCTATCATATCTGATATCTGGTGTTTAGGAACTATACTATCTGGGCGGAAAGGTCTCTAGGGCAGAAGCTATTCTATGCTAACTGTGGATGCGTGTATAAGCGCCTAAGTGTCTACATGTGAAGCGTGGGGCACGGGGCCTTCCATGGAAGCATGGCAACAGAGGCTATGAATTACTTGCATTAAGACAGGTCGGCCCTTTTGGCTCTGCAGCTGGAGAGGATGTTTACAGGATCTAGTAGGCAGGAATGTATTCTCGGGGAGCGGAACAGATAACTCGAAGGTTATAGTCAGTCTTGGCAGAAAGCAGGCTTGAGCTGAGCGCGAGGGGCCGCGCTGAATGTAGGACAGAGTTCACGAGTACAGAGGTAGCCTGGGCAGAGTCAGGAGCCACAAAAGAGGTTCAGATGGCAGGAATTCAGGGCCTACTCTGGCTAGAGCAGGAAAATGTGAAAAGTGTACTACAAAAAGACGGTGGCATAGCATACTTAGGAACGGACTACATAATCCATTCATGGTGGATCTGAAAGAGGACAAGTTAACGGTGGACGCAAATGTATTTGCGTCTTCATAGCTGGCACAGGAGGGAAGTTACATGCACTTTAAGCTGGTACATGGAGTCGGTGGGGTACGCGCTAGGGAACACAACATGGCCAAAATTTAATTTTCCTCAGAGGTGGCAGACCCGGGGCTGGTGGTCGGGCCGGAACCCTGTGGGCCCGTTCCAGGGAGAAGAAAGGAGAAAGCCCTTCTGGTGCAACTTCAGTGCGTAGCCAATTATCGAGGTAGCCCACCATGTCATCACCATCAATTTTTTCTGGAAGGCCCACCAGGCGAACGTTGTTGCGCCTACTCCTATTTTCGGCGTCCTCGGCCCTCCTCTCCAGCACCTTTAGCCTGTCCAGAGCATCCGCCATCTGTGCCTTCACCGCTGCGTGATCCGGGGCCAATTCTTGTATGGATATCTCCATATTCTTGACTCTGTCCTTAAGCTTATCATGGTCCGCTTTCAGGAGGCCTGGGCGATATCCTGCTGCAGGGCGTCCTTTGTGGTCGTGATGGCCTCCAGTATACGGTCTTGCATGCGCTGGAGAGCAGGGTGGTCACGGTCCGCTCCATCCAGCGTTTCCGAGTCAGCCGCTCCGTCCCTCTTCCCCTTCGGTTTCACCATCTCGGCTGCTGCAGGTATTGGCCCCCGGGATCTCTATCAAACTCCTCGCAGTCGTCCGCAATGCAGGACCTCGCCACTGGACAGTACCCCGAACAATGGGACCTGGGGATCTAAGACACCCGCAGGGCACTGAGCACTGTCCTGATCTCACCCGTGGGGCCAATTCAGTTCTCGGAGGCCGACGGCTATGACGGGGTCTCGAGGTTCTGGGCCGTGCGTGGAGAGTCGGAGTCGCCTTCACAAAGCCGTCGCCATTTTGGGGGACCTCCCCGGAGAATTTTCCTGTGTCCTCGTGCCCCCGTCAACTCGCCACCAAAGCGAGGAAAAGGCCACCCGTCCTTGCTTACAGGGTTGAGAGAGGCCCTCCGGTCCGGCAATCACCGCTAGTACTGGGTCAACAGGAGAACCGGGCCAAAAGCCACCTCTGCCTTCTGCGACACTCGTCCAGGCCTCAGGGCGCCATCTTAGATCAATGTCTATCACACCTGAGGCACTTGCTAGAGGTCGATTTTCAGGACGATAAGCAGCCACAGGTCGCCCACTCTGAACGCCGTTGCCTCCGTGACACCTTTAGATCACAGATTTTCCAATTTTCGTTGGAATTCGCGTGGATAAACAGGATGATATTTGGGATCGGGCGCGGAGCTCCGGGCTCACGCAGCCTACCTCCTCGGCATCCGAGCCACGCCCCCCATTCATGGTGTTACTCATATACGTAATGTGTTTGCAGTGAAGTATTTTCCCCACTCCTGCTTATACTGCAGTAAGAATAGTCAAATTAACCTCTTCACAGTTCAACACTTGCCCTACTGTTGCACAGATTGGAATAGGAATAGTAAGTTTCACCCCTTCAAAGTCAAATGCTTTCCCTACTGTTGCAGAGGCAGAAGTAGGATTAGTAAACTTAACCACTCCATAGTCTAACACTTTTCCTATCATTCCACAGATTGGAATGGGAATAGTAAATAATTTTCCCCTCCAAAGTCCAACACTTTCACTACTGTTCCACTGACTGGAGTAGGAAAAGTAAATTTTACACCTTTGAAATCCAATGCTTTCCATATTGGTGCCTTGTTTGGAGTTAGAATAGTAAACTTAATCCATCCGAAACTCAACACTTTCCCTACTGTTGTGTTGTGTGGAGTGGGAATAGTAAATGTTACCCCTCCGAAGTTCTATGCTTTCTCTACTGTTGCACAGACTGTAGAGGGAATAGTACATGTTACCCCTTGGAAGTCTAACGCTTGCCACACTGTTGCAGAGACTGGAGTGAGAATAGTGAATTTTACTTCTCTGAAGTCCAAAGCTGGCGCTACTGTTAGACTGTTTGAAGTGGGAATAATACATTCTACTCTTCTAAAATCCAAAGGTTTTTACACTTTTACGTTGTTTGAAGTGGAAATCATCAATTTAACCATTCCAAAGTCCAACTCTTTCCGTACAGTTGTGTACAATGGAGTGGTAATAATACATTTTAGCCCTCCAAGGTCCAATGCTTTCCCAACTGTTGCTTAGATTGCAGTGGAAATAGTAAATAACACTTTAGCTACTGTTGCAATGACTGGAGTAGGAATAGTAAATTTAACTCCTTCCAAGTCCAACACTTTACCTTTTATAGCGGTGACAGAAGTAGGAATAGTACATTTAACCCCTCCATCACTTTCCCTACTGTTGCGTAAACTAAAGTGGGAATAGTGAATTTAATATTCTTAGACTCCAATAGATTTCATAATATTGGTTAATTAGATTTTATAGCATTCATTATTTGTTTTATATTATATATATATTTGCTGGAGACCATGGGACAATAAAACCCACCTTTTCATACTATTTACGCGTATTTCGTGGTCTGTACCTGTGTCAACGTTGTGTGTATATATATATATATATATATATATATATATATATATATATATATATATATATATATATATATATATATATATATATATATATATGTAACACACTCGTTTTAGCGTTTGACTCCCGCCTCTCTCCACAGCAGGCTCCCGGCGGGATCGCCACTTCCCGAAATAGTTCAAACAAACTCCTGGTGGTTACAGAGCTAATAAATCAGCATGACACCAGAGCCGGGGCCCAAATGTTCGTTCTAAGTGCAAATATTTATTGGCACACGGAAAACCCAACGCGTTTCAAAGCTTTCGCCTCTTGCTCACGGGTAATGTGAAGTAGTGGCCATTCATTTTTTAAAGTGAAACATACATGATTAACGTGCACGTGATCAAACATAAACATAGAAAAGATACTTTGTATCAAACAATGTGTCAGTATCCTGTTATCGGGTTCCAAAGCAAAATACATATTTTGGTTTTATAGAGCTGTTGGTGAAAATACACAAATACTATTCACAGTTGCTAAAGAAACAATGTCTATAACGTGTGCCGTTTTAAACAAAATAATAGATTTCTTGTAACAATTAAATTCATGCCGGTTTTGCGTGAAACTAATATATTATAGTTCAGTTCATGAATGAAAATAAACAAAGATGTCTCGCCCCAGTGGGCACAGTGTATATAATTCACCAATCCTTATGGTCATGTCATAAAGTCCAAAATCAAGTTAGACGGTATCATGCCCCAGTGGGCTAGGTGTTTCCAAATCTCTTGTATATGTGCATCATACCTACAGAATCAAATTTAGAGAAACAAAGTATCAGTGTTTTACTATGAGTCTCAGGTCACGTGAAAAAATGTGCATATTAAAAACAGTCAGAATGGAATACATATACAGGAAAGTAGACATTGGATTTTTTTAGTTTAAGATTGTAAGTGCACTGATAATTCTTCCCCTATGTTATGCCCAAAGGGTTGCGTGGTGTTGTACCGGATGATGTATTTGGATTCCAGTTTGCGTAGTTCAAGTAACCTGTTGCCACCTCTCTCGTTTCTGTTGACACAGTCAATCACATAGAATTGTACAAGATTGGGATTTTGCTGGTGCTCGGTCGCAAAGTGCCTTGCCACTGGGTACTGTGGATTTGCATTTTTAATGGCACGAAGATGCTCTAATGCCCGCAGTTTTGCTTTCTTGGCAGTCATACCAATATAAAACTTTTCGCATGGGCATTTGAGTGCATATACTGCATACTCGGTGTTACAGCCTAGCATTTTTGTGATTTTATGCTCAGTCAAATCTTTGCAAATTTTAAGGCTCTTACATTTATGGCTGTTCTTACATGCCTTGCATTTGGTGCATGGGAAAAATCCACTCACTTGGGGGGATTTGACGGGGTGCTGTAGTGTGGCCTTACTTAAAGAGTCTTTTAAGGACCTTGCCTTCCTAAAGGTGAGTGCTGGATTTTCACTAAGTACCTCATTAAGGTCATGATCTAGTTTTAGGATACTCCAGTGTTTGTCCAGGCTCTTCCTAAGCTGCCACGTTTGGCTATCATAGCGGGTTATAAACCTGATCTGTTCAGATTCCTTTCTTTCTTTGGGAACTAATAGTTCGGACCTTTGCATAGTGTCAACCTTGGAAACAGCCTGTGTGATGACTTTGCTGCTGTACCCCCTTTCCCTGAATCTATTGCACATGGTGCTTTTTTCTGCCTCAAAATTTGCTACAGTACTACAGTTCCGTTTGGCTCTGATAAGCTCTCCTAATGGAATGCTGCGTATTAATGATGGTGGATGGCAACTATTGGCGTGGAGCAAACTGTTCCCAGCTGTTGGTTTCCGAAAAAGGGAACTGATTAATGACCCATTGACAATTTCTAGACTAACATCTAGAAATTCCAATTTGTTGGTACTCATGTGGCTAGTGAATTGAAGGTTCAATGAGTTGTCATTGAGGATGTTTTCAAACTCATTCGCTTGCTCTAGGGTTCCCTTCCACACGCAAAAAATGTCATCGATGTAGCGTGCCCAGAGAACTACGTGGTCAGTGAAGTGGGAGATGTTATTCACCACTTGCTCCTCCCACCAGCCCAGATATAACCCCGCAAAGCTGGGGGCGAAGCAACTGCCCATCGAAGTCCCCCGGGTTTGCTGGTACATCTGTTTGTCAAAAATGAAAAAATTGTTCTTTAAACAAATCTCGATCATGTCAAGTAACATGTGCGTGTGGAAGAGATGGGAAACAGATCTTTTTCCCAAAAAATGTTTACAAGCATCAACTCCCTGATCATGGGGTATACAAGTATATAAACTTGCAACGTCAAAGCTGATAAGCCAGTATTCTTTTTGCCAAACCAGGCCACTGATGACTTTCAAAAAATCAGAGGTATCCCTGATAAAAGACGGAAGGGACTGTACAAGAGGCTGTAGGAAATAATCGATATACCTCGAAGTATTTTCCAGCAGACTACCATTAGAAGAGACAATGGGCCTTCCTGGGGGCATTTCTAAGTTCTTATGTAACTTTGGGAGTAGATATAGTGCAGGAATACGAGGATATTTACACAATAAGAAATTATATTCATCATCCTCCAACAGACTTCTATCTCTCCAGTCACTCAGTTTAGAGAAGTACATTTCTTTTGAAGCGTTAAACTCATTCATGGTAGACATTCTGTAATTATCAGTGTTGTTTAACTGCATTAAACCCTCCTTCAAATATAAGTCAAGGGGCCAGATGACTACATTGCCTCCTTTGTCGGAGTTTTTGATTACCACATCCGACCAATTCTGCATTTCTTTCAATGCCAAGTACTGCTTTTTCTTCAAGTTAAAATTAGAATGGGAACCTTGTTTCTCAATCTTTCTCATCTCATTAATCATTCCTGTTTCAAAACATTCAATGCAGTTGTTATTAATTTGTGGAACGAACAAGGATTTTGGTTTGAAATTACTCCCACTACTCGCCCCAATGTCAATGTCACTGTCCAACAAATTAAGGACTGGATTGTCTAGTATGTCCTCACAGCCTGCCAATTCTTGTACCACTTGTAATGTTTCTGCATCATTAATGCAAAGGGTACTTGCGCTGTCTTTCTTTTCTTGTCTAAGACGTGGTCTGGAAGCAAACCATTTTTTAAGCTTTAACTTTCTGGTAAACTTAAACAGGTCAATGCGAGTTTCGGTAAAATTAAATTTTGCTGTCGGGCAAAAAGACAATCCTCGTGACAAGACATACAACTGTTCAGACGTTAAAACATGAGATGAAAGGTTTACCACTGTCTTGTTGTCCTGGCTCTTCATTTTTTCGCTTTCTTGCCCCTTGTTTGTACTCCCACGGGGCTTGCTGATTGCATTGCATTGGATAATCCTCCTCTTGCTCCTTTGCCTCCTCTTGCGCCTCTGCCACGACCTCTTGGCGGAGTTTGGCGTTCCCTGGAGAGAAGTACCACCTCGTTTAAAATACGGTCTTTTACATTTTGTGGTTCCATGTTTAAAGAGACATCACTTTCCACACTTTCTCCATCTGATTCAACAAGTGTGGTAATGCCTTCAATTGATGTCTCATTTTGAGCTGCCTGGTCATCTGCAGGTAGTTTAGTCTTTTTAGGTGTTTTTGTCGACACCCGAAGTGCTTCATATTTTTTGGCAAAGGTGAGGATTTGTCCCTTTTTGTAGTCGATCTCATCTCTTATAAATTTGCTTTGCTTTTTAGTTTTTATTTCCTCCTCCACTTTTTCCAGTCTCTTTTCCATCTTGCTCATTTCAGCAGTGAACTCACTTTCGGTAAGTTTTTCTTTCAGTTTTGATATCAGCATTTCACTTTCAACGTTGAGCTCACCACATTCTTTCTCAGCATATTTCACTAGAATGTGGAGCATATTCATGGAACAGGAATGGTTATTAGTCATCCACTCGTTGATCAATTCGGGATTTGGCTTTTGGAAAGTAGGGATTATAAAAATCCGAAGACCTCGTGGAATGCGTCCGCATTCCACATATTTCGTGAGGGCAGCCGCCTCCCACCACTTAGATTGCTCACGTTTGAGCACTTTCCATAATGCCTCCCACAGCTTTTTAACATCATCCACCTTTGAGCTGGGTGGTAGCGAATTTCTAGATGTTAGTCTAGAAATTGTCAATGGGTCATTAATCAGTTCCCTTTTTCGGAAACCAACAGCTGGGAACAGTTTGCTCCACGCCAATAGTTGCCATCCACCATCATTAATACGCAGCATTCCATTAGGAGAGCTTATCAGAGCCAAACGGAACTGTAGTACTGTAGCAAATTTTGAGGCAGAAAAAAGCACCATGTGCAATAGATTCAGGGAAAGGGGGTACAGCAGCAAAGTCATCACACAGGCTGTTTCCAAGGTTGACACTATGCAAAGGTCCGAACTATTAGTTCCCAAAGAAAGAAAGGAATCTGAACAGATCAGGTTTATAACCCGCTATGATAGCCAAACGTGGCAGCTTAGGAAGAGCCTGGACAAACACTGGAGTATCCTAAAACTAGATCATGACCTTAATGAGGTACTTAGTGAAAATCCAGCACTCACCTTTAGGAAGGCAAGGTCCTTAAAAGACTCTTTAAGTAAGGCCACACTACAGCACCCCGTCAAATCCCCCCAAGTGAGTGGATTTTTCCCATGCACCAAATGCAAGGCATGTAAGAACAGCCATAAATGTAAGAGCCTTAAAATTTGCAAAGATTTGACTGAGCATAAAATCACAAAAATGCTAGGCTGTAACACCGAGTATGCAGTATATGCACTCAAATGCCCATGCGAAAAGTTTTATATTGGTATGACTAACAAGAAAGCAAAACTGCGGGCATTAGAGCATCTTCGTGCCATTAAAAATGCAAATCCACAGTACCCAGTGGCAAGGCACTTTGCGACCGAGCACCAGCAAAATCCCAATCTTGTACAATTCTATGTGATTGACTGTGTCAACAGAAACGAGAGAGGTGGCAACAGGTTACTTGAACTACGCAAACTGGAATCCAAATACATCATCCGGTACAACACCACGCAACCCTTTGGGCATAACATAGGGGAAGAATTATCAGTGCACTTACAATCTTAAACTAAAAAAATCCAATGTCTACTTTCCTGTATATGTATTCCATTCTGACTGTTTTTAATATGCACATTTTTTCACGTGACCTGAGACTCATAGTAAAACACTGATACTTTGTTTCTCTAAATTTGATTCTGTAGGTATGATGCACATATACAAGAGATTTGGAAACACCTAGCCCACTGGGGCATGATACCGTCTAACTTGATTTTGGACTTTATGACATGACCATAAGGATTGGTGAATTATATACACTGTGCCCACTGGGGCGAGACATCTTTGTTTATTTTCATTCATTCATGAACTATAATATATTAGTTTCACGCAAAACCGGCATGAATTTAATTGTTACAAGAAATCTATTATTTTGTTTAAAACGGCACACGTTATAGACATTGTTTCTTTAGCAACTGTGAATAGTATTTGTGTATTTTCACCAACAGCTCTATAAAACCAAAATATGTATTTTGCTTTGGAACCCGATAACAGGATACTGACACATTGTTTGATACAAAGTATCTTTTCTATGTTTATGTTTGATCACGTGCACGTTAATCATGTATGTTTCACTTTAAAAAATGAATGGCCACTACTTCACATTACCCGTGAGCAAGAGGCGAAAGCTTTGAAACGCGTTGGGTTTTCCGTGTGCCAATAAATATTTGCACTTAGAACGAACATTTGGGCCCCGGCTCTGGTGTCATGCTGATTTATTAGCTCTGTAACCACCAGGAGTTTGTTTGAATATATATGTATATATGTATCCAAAAAACATCTCCTCCAAAGAAAAGAATGAGGGCAAGGTGAGAGTTCACCTCGCCCAGCGAGGAACCGAATAACCCCTACATTGCTGCTTTCTTCCTGGCCAGGGGGTGGGTCTCAGCCATTCCAGACACCTGGACAGTCCCAAATTTCACAGAAGTGAACGAACCAGCGAGGCTGAGTCCTCTTGATGTTGCGGGGGCCCCCAAAATACGTAACTGGGACCTGCGCTAACAATATCCAAAAAACATCTCCTCCAAAGAAAAGAATGAGGGCCATAGCAGGGGAATACAAAGAGGTAGCTTTATTTGCGAGCTTGGCAAATGCATTTCGGCTACAGGTAAGCCTTCTTCAGCGCCTAGATGGTAGCAGGAGCAAATAATCTCGTTTGCGGTTTAACTGTTCTTTAAACGTGTCCAGCTTACAACACATTGGTTGCTGCCAGCTCCGCCCCTCAACAAGTGCAAAGGTTCACCTGCTGCATGCGATTAGAGCCCAGGCGAACTACCATACCCAGAATGCAGTGTGGATCCCAGGTTGGTCTCGGTTTGGCGGAGATCTTTGGCAAACAGGGCACCACAAAGTTTAATCAATGCCGCTCTCTGCATGCAAACATAGCCCCCTCGAATCCCCAACCGCAACAACCACCAGGGCCACGGAGTCCAAATTGCAGGGGCAAGTGTGAGAGTTCACCTCGCCCAGCGAGGAGCCGAATAACCCCTACACCGCTGCTTTCTTCCTGGCCAGGGGGTGGTTCTCAGCCATTCCAGGCACCTGGACAGTCCCAAATTTCACAGAAGTGAACGAACCAGCGAGGCTGAGTCCTCTTGATGTTGCGGGGGCCACTGGAACCCGCGCTAACAATATCCAAAAAACATCTCCTCCAAAGAAAAGAATGAGGGCCACAGCAGGGGAATACAAAGAGGCAGATTTATTTGCGAGCTTGGCGAATGCATTTCGGCTACAGGTAAGCCGCCTTCAGCGCCTAGATGGTAGCAGGAGCAAATAGTTTTTATAGTATTTATTTTAATTGTGTTTTTTGATTTTTCAATTTGTGATATATTTATTGTCACATTATTATATTTTTGCAATTCAATCGTTTATATTTTTTATGTTTTATTGTGCATATATCATATATATAGATATATGCAACAAAAAAAACTTTGCTGTAGAAATGGCAAAAGACTTTGGGCCAGATGTAGGAAGCGTAATTCCGGTCGGTAATGGCCGAAATTACTGAATTTCGTCTGTTACTGACCGGAATTAGGCTACTGAGATGTAGGTGCCCAAATTGCTAATTCGGTAATTTACTGATTCGGTATTTTAAGGAATCGGCAAATTAATGATTCCTTAAAATACCGAATCGGTAAATTACCGAATTAGCAATGTAGGGAGCACTCAAATGAGTGCTTTCCCCTTTTTGGGATTCGTTATTTACCACCAACTACAAGTTGGTGGTAAATAAATTTAAAAAAACAAAAAGCAATTCTATGCAAATTGCTTCAGAGCCATTTTGCAGACATACATGCCCTGTTTCAAGATTTATTGGCAGACCCCCTTGCCCCCAGAAAGACAAAGGCGTTTCGCCGTAAAGGCTTCCTCAGTGTCCAAAAAAAACAAAAAAAATTAAAAATTATATATATATATATATATATATATATATATATATATATATATATCCATATACTACTGGCGGTCGCCAGTAGGTAGATATAGTTAGGATCTATTATCCGTAGGAAATCCGCAACATACTATTTGAAATAACTTTAGCGCCGATTGACGAATCTTAGCGAAATTTTCCAAACTTTTGGTCAGCTCCGGTCCGCTCCTATCCTGAAAATTTCACGGTGATTCGTAAAGCGGGGGCTGAGAAAAAAGGGGGTCCCAAAGCACAAGTTACTACTTGTGTAACGATATATCTGTAAGAGATATTAGTTAGTGATAGATTCCTTACCTTAGAATATCCCCAGGCATCAGACTGGATCCGGAAATTTTTGCGTAGCAGTACCCTTGCGCGTCGGTAGGTGTCGTCTGCGGCTCCGCGTCCGTAGTTGGCGTCGTGTGCACCGTGATGACGTCGTCGGATTACTTAGACTCCGCCCTCGCACGCTGACCTCAGTTCTTAGACACAGCTTTTCCGCGCCAAAAACGCAGAGTCATGTCAAAAAATCCACACTGGTGCCATTGAAACTAGGGCCCTGAAAAGGGATGACCGTAACCCTAGAAATCGGTTCGCAGAATGGGGAGGATGGGTGGGTCGGTAAGGAATCTATCACTAACTAATGTCTCTTACAGATATATTGTTACACAAGTAGTAACTTGTGCATCAGAAAGTGACACGTTAGTGATAGATTCCTTACCTTAGAATAGATACCCCAGCAATACCAACCCCGGTGGTGGGTCTGCGAACCAATAATCACACCAGAAAGTCCTGGAGGACAGAACGGCCAAAGAAGCCATCCCTCCGGACTTGGCTGTCCAGGCAGTAGTGTCTTGCAAACGTGTGCAGTGAGGCCCGGTAGCTGCCTGACAAATGTCCTGCAAGGGGACTCCTCTGCCCAGGGCAGTGGTAGTCGCCGTGGCCCGAGTTTAATGGGCCCTAAGCCCAACAGGAGGTTCCTTTTTAGCCATAGAGTAGCACGCTTGGATGCACAACACGATCCACCGAGAGATGGTCCGTTTGTGCACCGCCCGTCCTTTCTTAGCGCCCACGTAACCAACAAAGAGTTGGTCAATCACCCGGAACTAGCGTGTGCGATCCAGATAGTATGAGAGCGCACGTTTTAAGTCCAGACGGTGGAGCCTCTCTTCCTCTTTCGAGGGATGCGGAGGCGGGAAGAAGGTGGGCAAGGTGATGGACTGCCCGATGTGGAAGGCTGTGACTACCTTGGGCAGGAAAGAGGGTTTTGTCCGCAACACAACCTTGTCCAGATGGACAAAAAGGAAAGGAGGTTTAGAGGATAGAGCCTGGAGCTCACTCACCCTCCTGGCAGAGGTGATGGCAACTAGGAAAGCAGTCTTCAGAGTAAGAAGGCGGATAGGACAGTTGTGAAGTGGCTCAAAGGGAGCGCACATCAGAAAAGTAAGAACCATGTTCAAGTCCCACTGAGGCATCACGAAGGGAACAGGTGGAAACGTGTGTGTGATGCCCTTCAGAAAACGATTTACAATAGGGGACTTGAACAAAGATGGTTGATCAGGCAACCTTAGAAAGGCTGAAAGGGCAGAAAGGTAGCCCTTGACAGTGCCCAGAGCAGAGCCCTGCTATGCAAGAGAAAGAAGGAAGAGAAGAACCTCAGAAAGAGGGGCAGAGAGAGGATCCACAGACTTTGCTGTGCACCATGCCACAAATCTGTTCCACCTGCAGGCGTATACAGACTTTCTGGAGGGACGCCTGGCTGCCAGAATGATATTACAGACTTCAGGAGGCAAGTCAAATGGCCTCAACTGTCGCCGCTCAATCTCCAAGCATGGAGGTGGAGACTGGACAGGTTCGGGTGAAGGACCGTCCCCTGCTGCTGCGACAGAAAGTCCTCCTGAAGAGGCAGACGAACTGGGGGATCGACTGACATACTGAGTAGCTTGGGATACCAGTTCCTTCATGCCCAGTCCGGAGCCACAAGGATGACTTGGGCCCGGTCGCGTTTGATCTTCTTCAACACTCTATGCAGAAGTAGTATAGGCGGAAAGGCGTACAACAGACCGCAACTCCACTCAAGACGAAAAGCGTCTCCAAGCGAGTGCCGCCTTGGAAATTCCAACGCGCAGAACTGATGACATTGCGCGTTCTCTTCTGTGGTGAATAGATCTAACCAAGACTATCCCCACTGCTGAAAGAGGCCTTGCCCAACGTCCGAGTTCAGACGCCATTCGTGATCCATCAAGCACTGACGGCTGAGTTTGTCTTCCTTGGCGTTCAGAGAACCTGACAGGTGTTGAACCACCAGGGTCACGCCCTGGTGTTCCAGCCATTGCCAGAGGCGTAGAGCCTCCTGGCATAGGGTCCATGACCCCACCCGGCCCTGTTTGTTGCAGTACCACATGGCGGTGGTGTTGTCTGTGAACACCTGCACTACACTCCCTCGGACCGAGGGGAGGAATGCCTTCAGTGCAAGACGAATCGCCCGCAGCTCCCAAAGGTTGATATGGAGCCGGGACTCCGCCAGAGACCAGAGGCCTCTGATCTCCGCCTCTCCCATGTGGCCTCCCCAGCCCTGGAGGGACGCGTCCATCACAACTACGTGCTCCGATTGGGGAAGGGAGAGGGATCTGCCGCTGACCCAATTGCGGTCCATGAGCCACCACTGCAGCTGTCTCGCAGTGCCCTCCGAGATCAGGACGTGGTTGGACAGGTTGCCCTGATGCTGGGCCCACTGAAACGCCAGGTCCCACTGCAGAGCCCGCATCGGCCACCTGGCGCGATGCACCAGTAGGATGCAGGAGCCCATCAGCCCCAGGAGCCGCAGCGTCAACCTGATCGAGACTCGGGATAAAGGCTGAAAGATCGGAATCAGAGCCTGAATATCCCAAACCCGCTGTTCGGGAGGATAAACACGAAACTGCGCCAAATCCAGAACCGCTCCGATGAAGAGGAGCTTCTGAGTGGGGCACAGGTGTGGCTTCGGCACATTGATGGAGAACCCCAGCAGGTGCAGGAGGTCGGCCATAGTCTGGAGGTGGCTAACGACTGTCTGGGGCGAGCCCGCCTTCAACAACCAGTCGTCGAGATAGGGGAAAGGAACCCCTGATCTGCGCAGATGAGCTGCGACCGACGCCATCACTTTCATGAAAACCAGAGGGGCACTGGCAAGGCCAAAGGGGGGCACGGTAAACTGAAAGTGCTCGTGGCCTACCGTGAACCTCAGGTAACGCCGTTGGGCCGGCAGGATGGGGATATGGAAATATGCGTCCTGCAAGTCCAACGCTACCATCTAGTCTCCAGGGCCTAGGGTAGCTGAGCTAAAGGTAGCATCTTGAACTTCTCCTTCCGGAGGAAGCTGATGACGCTCCGGAGGTCCAAGATAGGGCGTAGGCCTCCTTTGCCCTTCTTGGGTACCAGACAGTAGTGGGAGTAGCACCATGTCCTACTTTTGGGCCAGGAACGCGCTCGATGGCCCCCTTGGCCAAGAGGGCCATAACTTCCTTCTGCAGAAATTGCAAGTGATCCCCGACATGCGGTGGCACTGCAGTGGCATGGCTGGAGGGGTCGCATCAAAGAGGCGGGAGTAGCCCTTTCTGACGATTTGCAGCACCCACCTCTCCGACGTGATGGTACGCCAGTCGAGGAGGTGATGGCGGACCCTACCCCCCACTGGCATCGTATGGGCCTGAAAGTTTGGACTAGGAAGGCTTTGAGGCAGATGCTGCGGGAGCGGGTGTGGACAAAAAGGCGACGGCCATCAAAGGGCATGTCCATGAGCGTGGACTGGCCATCCCCTGAAAAGTGGGCAGACCTCAGCCAGGTGTGGCGGCGAACCGCCACTGTCGTTGCAATCACCCTACCCAGCGAGTCCGTGGTATCAAGTCCACACCTTATGGAATAGCGTGCTGCATCCTGCCCTTCCTCTAAGGCTTGGGTAAGCTTTGCCTGGACCTCCACCGGTCACTGCGGCAGCACATCCGCAACTGTATCCCACAGAGAGTGGGAGTAACGGCCCAAAAGGCAGGCAGTGTTGACAGACCACAGCCCCAAACTCAGTGAAGAGAACAGTTTCTTCCCAAACTGATCGTACCTTTTGGATTCCTGATCCGGAGGAACGGTCGGTAATGCGGTCTGGGATGTAGGGGCCTGGATAACCAGACTCTCGGAGGTGGGGTGGGTGGAAGAAAGCAGGGGTCGCACGGAGCCGGGCGGTGGTGTTGGGCCACGTTCTGATCCCCAGGGAGGCCTGTAGAGGGCTTGGACCAGGTGCCCATCAGAACGTCGGTGAGGGCTTCGTTAAACGGCAGTAGATGCTCCAAGGAGCTTGCCTGCGGTTTGAGCACCTCAGTGAGGAGATTAGTCCTCACGGCCGCGATAGGGAACTCAAGAGCCAAGGCCTTGGCTGCCCAGGTCAACACCACGCTATAAGCAGCACCCTCCTCTGAAACCACGGAGGGAGGAGAGATGAATCCAGTGTCAGGCAAAGTGTCTGGACCACTTGCCTCCCCCAGCTCATCTGCCCAGTCCTGGCTCAACTGGCACTCCCAGTCCTACCCTTCATCCATGTCCTGAAAATCAGGCAGAAATTATGGAGCCGGGTCATAGGGGAATTGCTCACCCACTGGCGTCGGACCCGGAATGGGGCTGAACCCGGGGACGGCGTCGTCTGAAGACGGTGCCGGGAGCGACACCATGGGGGTCCGCGCCAGCAGTGGAGTCATGAGGTTGACTGGCGATGGCCCGGATCCAGGCCTGGATCCTGTGGGGCCCTGCACCGTCGGGACCAAAGTCGACGACGGCGCCGGGCCGAAGCACCCGATGGCAACGGGGCCGGAGTCACTGGCCCGCTAGGTCCCCCATGTCGGGATTGCAGGGCCTGAAGGCGATCCGGTAATCCTCGACGGAGGGAAGTGAGTCTTCATGGCAATGAGGAATTAACAAATCTCCTCCGGCATCGCTTGCAGGCCAGGGACCAGAGGGTATGGGCCTGGAGGTGGCGCCTACGGCTCCGGCGGAAGCCCGAGCCCTCAGCCGCGTTGCGTGAGGGGAGTCCAAAGAGCGATGAAGTCTCTTGGACTTTTTCTTAGAGTGCCTCGACTTACCGGAGGACTTGGAGCCCGATGAGTGATGGTGATGACTCAACGAGATACGACTGCGGCTCCGCGACCGGTCCCTCGACTTCCTCCTCAGCCAGGACCTCGAGCGGCGCTGAGCCGAAAACCGGAGCTCGAGCAGCTTGCGAGACCGCTGACACCTAGCCTTCGAGGTCAAGGCCCCGGCAGTCGGGCCACGACTTGTCGTCTTGGTCGGCCCGAGGCAGTAAAGGCACTGACAGTGAGGGTCGGTCACTGACATCAAGCAGTGACAGGCCTCACAAGGCTTCAAGCCAGGCATCCCTATCGGCACCAGGAGTCGATGTCGACTCGAAAAGATGATCAAAAAGAGATCAAAATGTTGGTCAAAAAATGACCAGAGTAATGCTCTTCCCGGATCTGCGCTTGCTGGCGCAGAAAAAAGAAGAACTGACGTCAGCGAGCAAGGGCGGTGTCTAAGTACTCCGACGACATCATCCCGGTGATCACGACGCCGACGACGGACCCGCAGACGACGCCTACAGACGCGCAGGGGTACTGCTACGCAAAACTTTCCGGATCCAGTCTGACGCCTGGGGATATTCTAAGGTAAAGAATCTAACACTAACCTGTTTCTTTCAGATATTGATTATGAAGAACGACATTCCTTAGATGTTAAGAGGGCAGTTCTTATAATGTTGGAGCAATTTAGCATTGTGACTGGTCTGAGCGCCGTGGTTCGGTGCTCAGAAGGGACGGGGAGCCTGTGCATGTTCCTCACCAGTCTGTAATGCAGCTTGGTAGGGAACATGCAAAGAGTGCATGAACTGTCTGGTCGGCCCAAGAGGGCCAGCCAAACAGTTCCTCCATACACTTAGGGAATGTCATAGTGGCATTGAGGGACACCCCCACTGCCTCCTGTAGTGTGTCTAGAGTCTTCCCATCACTCTGTGCAAGCGTCGTAGATTGAGGGAGGTATTTCTTGCCGGTATAAAACCTGACTGATCAGGGTGTATGAGTTTCGAAAGAACCTGAAGCAGACAGATGGCCAACAAGTTCGCCAAGATATTAACGGCGTTGAGCAATGATATCGGTCGATATGAGGAGCATTTATTTTTGGGTTTACGACTTTTGTGAATGACCACTATTGTGGCTATTCTTTGGTCTGAGGGAAATCTCCCTTGTTCCCAACTATTTAAAAACATCTTGGTGAGATGTGGTACTAGCCTGCTAGTAGCTAATTTGTACAACTCAAGGGGCAGACCGTTGTGACCCACCGCTTTCCCGGCCTGTAATTTTCTTATGGCCCACTCAACCTCTGGGCCCAAACAGGGGAGCGATCCGAAATGCCCCTTGCAAGGTTATGCACCTCTTTGATATGTCCCAGCTTGAGAGACAGTTGTGGGCTCCGGAATGGAATGTAAACTGCATCTTCGTGGGATGGAGTGCACGCCACACGTCCACCAGCCCCATAGCTCCCATGAAGCCATGGATCTGTGTCTGCGGAGGCGGCACCTCCCTAGGGGGACATCGGTCTAGTTGACCCAATAGAATCGAGTTAAAATCTCCTTCTGTTAATGGCCGTCCTTCGGGAAGGGCAAGTAAATGATCCCCCAAGTCTTTGAGGGCTAATGTGTGGAGGCCTGCTAGGATATACACAGACACTAGTGTTAGTATCTTGCCTTCCCATCTCCCCGTGACTGTTGTCAACCTGCCTTGTTTGTCAGTTCATGTTCCATCAATTGCCATTGGGAAATGTTTTCTGATCATTATTCCTACTCCCCGGGATTCGGTAGTAAATGTTGAACGTGCAGCTAGCCTGTATCCCCACCTTGTCAGTTCTCCACATGCATGTCCCATCAAATGCATCTTATGCAGAAGGACCAGGTCTGGTGAGTGCCTTTGCAGGTATTGGAACACTGTCCCTCTTTTGAGATTATCTCCCAAACCATTCATGTTTCAGAACAACAGCCTAATTCCCTGTTCCTCACCAGCCTGTAATGCAGCTTGGTAGGGAACATACAAAGATTGCATGAACTGTCTGGTTGGCCCAAGAGGGGCAGCCAAACAGTTCATGCTCACTTAGTGAGTGCACACCACTCCTCCCCCTGCTCTGGCAAACCCGCCCTCCCACTGACTGCAATAGGAAAAATAACATGATAACAATATGTTATTATTATTTTATTACTCCTTTTGAGCAATGAATTGAGGCTCCTCCACAATAGTAGAGGAGTCACCACAGGAGTGGATACTCTTTCTTTACCTTGGTATCTTCCTCTGCTCTCTAGGTTTCCCCATTTTCCTTAATTCTTTGTCTTCTGACAATGATACTGAGAGCGGCAGTAGAAGGAATCATTGTTCCTCTTCTTCTATCCATGTCAATAACTCCACCCTGGAAGTTTCCTCTATTTCTATCTCCAATACTATCCCTGAGGATGCTTTCGCTATGTGTCAATCTCTGTCTGTATGGAGGTTGAAAGGAAGGGCTACCAAACAGGAATATTCCTCCTCATCCAGCCTCTTCCATTCAGCAATCCAGACGTCCTTCTACACTATACGAGTATCCAAAACATTGGAAAAATGTTCAGTCCTGGTGAGCCCACTTAAGTGTGATATTAACATTGGTCTACAGTTTTTGTGTGATGGATTTCACTAAGGATTAGCTGCATCAGCGTTAAGATTCTATCAAGATGAACATTTAGGAATGTTTTACTAAAGAGTTTTTTGCTATCCAGACCTAAAGTTCATTCTTTTTTTCACCTTGGGATATAACTCTTGCTCTTCAGGCCCTTCAAGGGTTTCCTTTTCAACCTCTAATGTCTGTTGAGCTGAAATTTCTGACTTTAAAAATGGTGATTCTTTTTTAAATTTATAATTTTTTTTATTGATGACAACTTCAACACTTTACAAACATTTTGCCAGTCAGCATGCTGCGCAGTACTTTTACAATGAGTCACGCTTTATCATAACCAAGTCTATTGTGTTCTATCTGTTGATATAGTACCTGTCTAGTATTCCTCACTGTGTAGAATAATGTCGCATTGCTCCACCCACAGAGGCTCACAGATACTCCCTCTATACTCATTCCATTTTCCCCATATGTGTGACCATTGTCTAGGACAACCCTTCGATTCATATATTGTCCTTTCCATTAACATGCAGCAGTCCATATCCCTCTTCCATGCAGTGATTGTTGGTACTTCTTGTGATCCCCACAGTCTAACAATGTGACACTTAGCAACCATCATTCCCAGCGCCAGTCACCCAGGTTCTCTCTTTACTATTTAAGTCTGTGGGCCTGAGATATTTAATAGGCATAGTCCTGTCTTAGGTTCTATTTTCGCCCTCAGCACTTCCCCCATACATTGTAACAAGGCTGTCCAATATCTTCTAATGTGTGCACATTCCCAGACAATATGGATGGATGTACCTTCCTGGCCACACTGTCTCCTACACTTAGATTTATCTCTGTAACCCATTTTCACAAGCGCTGGACTAGATAGATATGTTCTCTACAATATGTTTAGTTGCACCACCAGTCTTAGTCTGGAGGAGATCGCGATTTCTCTGGAGGATGCCAAGGCTTCCTGCAAGTCCTTTTCCACCAGATCCGCGACATTGTGTTCCCAGTATGTGCGGAGTTGTAGAAGGGGGTCAAGCATATTATTGATTAACTTCTGGCATGTCATGGAAATAGATTTATTAGTCATGTGTTCATCCAGGATTCTGTCTTCGAGTGGGGAGAATTCTGGAAGCGACTTTCTTCTTGGAATAACAGCCTGCAAGGCATTTCTTATCTACAAATATCTAAAATTCTCTGTTTTGGAAAGTTCAAATTCAGTTTGCAACTGTGCAACGGGAATCATGTCCCCTTTTTTCCACAAATCCCCAACCCGGGAAATTCGAATCATGTCCCAATGGTCGAAGCCCTTGGTGTTTCTTAGGGTGCCAAATCGTTCTGTGTCCCAGAGATGGGTGGGTTGTGTGATTTTCCATGCCCACTCCATGCTCTTGTTGACTGTGTGCCATATCTGGACCGCATGTGCAGTTGGGCTTGTTAATAACAATTTATTTGGTTTGGAGTAAAGTATTCTTGTATAATTCCCATCCGGGAGAAGCCACCTATCCTTTTGATATCCAGGGTGACCTTGGGGCCTATATATACATTGGTTAATGGCTGCTAAATGTGCAGCCCAATAATATCGTTTGACATTTGGGAGTCCTATTCTTCCACCATACCACCCCCTTGTGAGTTTTTGGGTCGATATACGGGTTGGTTTCCCTGCCCATTAGAGTTCTCTTTGTTCGCTTTCAAAGGCTTTGAAATAATCTGTTCGTACATGGCCCAGTGAGTTTTGTAGAATGTATAAAAAACGTGACAAGGACATCATTTTGAATAGACACTTACCGGATTTACCGAACTCCTGCTTCCATTTGGGTTGGTTTCCCTGCCCATTAGAGCTCTCTTTGTTCGCTTTCAAAGGCTTTGAAATAATCTGTTCGTACATGGCCCAGTGAGTTTTGTAGAATGTATAAAAAACGTGACAAGGACATCATTTTGAATAGACACTTACCGGATTTACCGAACTCCTGCTTCCATTTGGGAACATTTGCCTTGTGTGGTTTCGCCATTCCCTTGCTGCAACGCCCGCTGGTAGTCTCCCTCCCGCAGCCACAGTTAACACCCTAGCGCGGCCGCAGTGTGGAGGGGGACATGAACTACATCTCCCAGCCTACTCTCCACCGGAAGCTCCCACCATCATCCCCGCATCTGGAGGAGCATAAAAAGGAGCGCAGCCCCGGTGGAGCGGGTGACGCTTACCGGATTTACTGAACTCCTGCTTCCTTTTGGGGACATTTGCCTTGTGTGGTTTCGCCCTTCCCTTGCTGCAACGCCCGCTGGTAGTCTCCCTCCTGCCGCCACAGTCAAAACCCTAGCGTGGCCGCAGTGTGGAGGGGGACATGAACTACATCTCCCAGCCTTCTCTCCACCGGAAGCTCCCACCATCATCCCCGCACCTGGAGGAGCATAAAAACAAGCGCAGCTCCCACGTCGCGGGACCGCGAGTGGACTAAGCCCGGGCAATGGCGGGCCGTCTGTGGCCGTCCGGGGCTGGCCGAGCCTGGGCTGGGCCACCCCCCTTATATTGCCGTGGAGTGAACAAAAGTAAGCCTGTAAAATATTTTTCTTACCCCACAAATTCTTGATGCTAGTGAATGTCAGTGCTGTCTAGGCACTATAATACATGTGGTTAGTTTATTACATTATTTGATTTTTAATTAGCTCTATTGGGTTACTGTTTATCCCCTTTTTGTTTCTGAATATAAACATCGAACACATATCAAACATTGTAGGAACATGGGTGGTCGTCTCAGTAAACCTAGGAATTCTTTGGTGGGAGGCTCAGTCCAAGGAACCCTAGATCTTTTTATCACAAGGGCTGCCTCTGCGCTTGAACGAGAGATTGAAATGACGGAAAGGCGCCTATCCATAGAACAACTGTACAGCAAACGTTCATCCTTGGGCAAAATACAGCTTGCAACCACCCCACCGATTCAGATTCCCCAAAAACCCCAAGATGCTGATATCAGCATTCCAATACAACTTCAAGACCAAACATCCCTGTCGCCAGCACACACAAATGAGTCATCTACTGACCTGCATCTAGAGATCATTTCAGAAGAGCAAATATCTAGCATTTCCTCCAGGGATTCCTCAATTAAGGAAATGTATGATAAATCAACAGCTCACGGCCAAACAACAAGAAACAGGAAACGTGGGGTCATTCATCAAAACCATAGAAATGTAAAAATACCTAAATCGCTCAGGAACTGTCCAAAGAATATCGAGAAAAATGTGGGAAAGTACAGTCAGGATCGCGAAACTTCACTTACCCATTCCACCAGTGACTTAATGGGTAGTATGGAAAATCTAGTTAAATCATTAATACTCCCGCTAGCAGAGCGAATAAAAAGAATGACCGAACAACTAAGGAGCATAGAAAAAGCCATTTCAACCAATAAAGAATTGGTTAAAGAAATCGCCAAGGTAAGGCACAACCAACAAAATCATAAAACACAATTAGGGTTAACAGCAGTCGAGAAACCGCCTAGCAAGAATTTGCGAACACCTCAAGCTAAGAATACCACGGCTCCCCTGACAACAGATAAAGGACAGTCCAGACACCATGAAGAAAGCACAGAGAGCCACACACGAGCTAAAGATAATCCCCAGATTACTGTTCCTATGAATCCTTTTCCTGCTAAACCCCAAATGACAAATAGGGATGAAAGATCGGATGGACAGATCAACAAAATTGATAATCCTCAGACTAATGCACCTAGGAAGTCCCTCCCCGCCAAAGTACAAATGTCACACCAGCAAAAAATTGATCTACCACCAGAGGCGGCACCCTATGTCGTAGTCTTAACTGGGGTACCGGAATTAACAGCGGGAAAAATCGAGGGCTACCAGAAACTTAAAAACAAAGTTATATTTTGGTTGAGGAATAATAGGCCACTACCCCCCCAACATAAATGAGGAAATCCTTCATGTTAGAAGACTTGGGTGGGTAGGTTCTAGACCAAAGGACATCAGAGGGGATGTCATTATAATAAACTTCAGGGACCGCAGAACAACCAGACACATAAGTGACTAGTACTCTGAGAGAAAAGGGGAATCTATCTCCACTTGCAACCTCAGCTATTTCTACCCTCACTCCCTACTGGTTCATCCCCCAAGATCTAGGGCCCTTTATGGGCACCCCACAAAAAACCCCGGTTCAAACGGCCTTGATTTTGATTTTAATGTTCCTATGTACAATCACTTCTCCATGCTCTCTCGGCTGAAAGTAGTCGATTGACTCCCTATCCAGGAGTCCGGGGCCCACTATGCTTCAAAGCAATTAGAAATCTTACAAAATTAAAAAGCTAACTCAAAGGGCGGTAATCAGTTCGAATCCCTGAATCCCACTTTACATAGACCAACAATCCATTGTAAGGTAGACAATCAATGCCCCATGGCAGAAGAACTACTATTAAGTACAAATGCACTTGGAAAAATAGAAACCTTGGGACATATCGAAGAGTCGTCTATGGAACAACCCTCAGGGTTAGCAAAAACATGCCAAGGCAAAGCAGAATCCTCGATCGTGTTCCTATTTTGGAATATTGCTGGATTACGATCCAAGATAGAAAACGGTTTGGGGATAAGTCTGTTACAGAAACCTAATATAATATTTCTCCAGGAGACCTGGACAACAACAGAAATCCATATGGTAGGCTACAAAACCTTTTTTTCTCCAGCAATACATACAACCTCAGGTAGAGCAAAAGGTGGGATGACAATATTTATCTCTAATACAATAGGGGGCTTGGCATTACCTTAATAGCCCTGGAAATAAACTATCAAATGTTGTGCCTCCGTCTTATTAAGAATTATACAGTATTACTAGTAAATTTTTACAATAACCTTCCGGTTAATGAACTACTGACTGTTGTGCGACAGCTGTGTTCCCAATTATCCACCATGATGCAGGGCTCTGTAAAGGGGGCCACCATTCTATGGGGGGGGGGCGTTTTCAACCAACACCCTTGTGAACACTGTAATCATAATAATAATAATAATACAGACTTTTGTATAGCGCGAACAGCTACCTCTGCTAGGAGGTGTCCTAGCGCTGTGAGAGCAGTGCAGGACTACGAGCCCTATGGTAGAGGAATATCTAGTTTCCTTGTGAGTAAAGCCAGGTGTTCAGCAGCTTTCTAAAGATGGATTCTGAGGGGGCGCTCTGAAGGCTCGGGGGAAGAGAATTCCATAAGCGAGCCGTATTAGCCGAGAATGTGCGTCCTCCTATTCGAGCCCTCCTCAAACGTGGATCCGGTAGCAGAACCCAGCCATTCGAGCGGAGTGAACGTGCCTGAGAGTATCTGGGCAACCGTGATCTTAAATAGTCTGGACAGATACCATGCACAGCTCGAAACGCAAGCGTAAGCGCCTTGAATTTTTTTCTACTGAATACCGGTAGCCAGTGCAATGCGCGGAGATGAGGGGTCACATGGTCTTTGAACGGTATGTGCTTTAGCAGCCTAGCCGCTGCGTTCTGCACAATTTGCAAACGCTGGATCAGGTATTTCGGGAGACCCAGGTATAGGCCATTAGCGTAATCCAGCCTAGATGTAATTGTGGCATGGATCACCGTTTTTCTACACTGCTCAGGCAGGAGCGCGAGAATTTTCTGCAGGTTTTTCAGTTTGCTGAGACAGCACCCCGTCACTTGCTGAATATGCGAAGAGAAGGCTAGACTATCGTCCCATTTAACCCCTAAGTTTTTTGCTGAGAGGCTAGGTAAGGGTGCAAGCCCCATCACATCGGGCCACCATAGATCTGCCGCAAGAGATGTAACTTTCCCGAAAAAGATCACCTCAGTTTTATTCGGATTTAGCTTTAATTTATTCGTGTTCATCCAGGCTGCCACGTCTTCGAGGCAGCCCTTGAAGTTGGCAAAGGCTGCCTCTGATACTTCAGAGTAGGGGAAAACCAACTGGGTGTCGTCTGCGTAAGATATAGCAGTGACCCCCCAGTTGGCAATTAGTGTGAAAAGCGGGGCCAGATAAATATTAAATAATAAAGGGCTTAGTGCCGAACCCTGTGGCACGCCACATGTCAGGCTCCTAGATTTTGATGAACATGCCCCCAGTGCCACCCTCTGCGATCTGTTTGACAAATAAGAATGTAGCCACCCGAGGGCCTGATCCTGAAGCCCAATCGCTGCAAGCCTCTGTAGTAATCTGCCATGGTCGACCGTATCAAAAGCGGCCGACAGATCCAGGAGCATCAGCATAGCTGAGTTCCCTGAATCCATCGACCACCTTATCGTCTCTGCCACCTCAATCAGGGCTGTCTCGGTACTAAAACCGGGTCTAAACTCCGATTGGGTCTCATGTAGAATGTTGTTGGCCTCAATGTAACTATTTGGCTGTCGCTGAATCACTTTCTCAATCATTTTACCCGGCGCCGCCAGTAAAGAAATTGGCCGGAGGTTGTTCAGATCCTCAGGGTCCCCATTCGGTTTCTTTTTCAGAGGAAGAAACGTTGCATGCTTCCACCCCTCCGGGAACTCTCCCATTCTAATAGACCTCTAAAATAACCTCTGTGGGCTAACCGATGAGAATGGGGAACCTCTGGTACATTTTTCCCATTCAAGTTTTGGAAACTGTCTGAATGAATCTCTTCTCGATCTGGACCTTAAAGTCGTAAATAAAATGAATGCTTCCACGCAGAGGTTAGATGCAACATTCATTGGCAGAGGGAGTCAAACTACTATTGACTTCATTCTGATTTCTAATACATCAGGGAACCGTGCCACCAACGTTCAAACCCTCATAAATACACAAAGTGATCACTGTGCTCTCGCTATAATATTTCATCCCTTGCGAGAGGACAGCACGCAAAGTATAGTCAGTGCATTGAGTCAAAATACCTTAAACCTGGACAAAATTAATAGATTTTCTCTAAAATGGGGAAAAATCGACCCCCCAAACATTTTAAAATCAGTCATAAACATGGCACATAGTTCAATTCTCAAATGCCTAGACTTGTCGGTACGTAGTGAAGAAGTAATAACAAACTTTAAGGTGGTCATAAATGCAGTACTGTTCGCAAAACCAAAAATACACCCAGGGGAAGAAAGTGGGATGGTTTAATCACAGATGCACAGCTGCGCACTCTAAATTGAAGGTCGCATTGCAAAACCCAAATGGGGCGCCTCAAGAAATAGTAAATTTAAGACGGGAATATAACACCGCTTTAAAGGATAGGAAAATAGAGCTTAAACAGGCCCTATGGGAACAACTACACAGGAGCTGCAGCATTTTGGGCTGTGGTAAAATCTCCTTTCCTAACAGACCAAGAGAACCAACCATCCATTGACGTGGCAATTTACGAATCGACCTGGGTTGACTACTTTTCAAAGATATTCGGAGGGGGTCCAGCAGATACAACCGCATATTCAACTGTTGCTCCACTCTCCACTACCTACCCTCTGGAAATAGATATTGACCTTGCTGAAGTTCAACGGGCCATCGAGGTCAGTAAAAACAGTAAAGCCCCAGGCCCTGATGGTGTCCCAGCAGATCTATTTAAAGCAAATGAAGATCTCTGGGCACCACTACTTACAAGGGTACTTAGGGCAGCCTGTGAGGTGGGACTATTGGACTCAGGGTCCAAATCAATCATGGTCCCCATCTTTAAAAAGGGGGACCGCCAGGAGGCATCATGCTACCGTCCGATCTCTCTGCTGGACTCCCTAGGGAAAGTTGCGGACAGGATTATCCTGGAACGTCTCAGCAGTGGGCGGAGGCTGGCAGGATACTTTCAGATATCCAGTTCGGCTTCCGGGAGGGCTTAGGGACAGTGGAACAGGTACTAAATCTAACACTGCTTACAGAGAAATCTGTACACGCAAAGGCGGGCAGTATCTACATGGTATATGTGGATCTGTCCGCAGCCTTTGATTGCGTCTGCCATACTAAATTATGGTCAATACTGCTGAACATGGGGGTGGACCCTCCTCTGGTAAACTTTCTGCGTGAACTTTACACAAATGTATTTATTCCATTTGTATGGCGCAACAGCTACCATGAGGGTTTCCCGGCGCCTTGGATCAAAAAATTCCATAGGGTCATAGATTCATAGTATCATTCTTGGTTGAAAAGCCATGCCTTGACACCTTTCCTACATTTCATATAGTTAGGTTCAAGGCGCAGATTAAGCGGGATTGAGTTCCATAGGGCTGGCGCCAAGTAACCAAAGGAGAGCCTCCTAGTCTTGCTCGCCTGAATCTAGGAACATCAAATCTCTCCTGATGGATAGATTGGAGGTTCCGGGTCGGGATGTATTTATTCACCAGTTTGCACAGATAAGCTGGTGCTTCTCCTTTGTTTATTTTGTACATGAAACAAAGCGCCTTAAATTTAACTCTGTTGCCCATCTTGAGCCAATGTAAATTATGTAGATGTTCCGATACATGTGCTCGCCTAGGTAGATGGAGAAGTATCCTGGCTGCCACATTTTGCACGACCTGAGGACGGTGTAACATTTCTTGTTGGCCCCCAAGAACAAGATGTTACCGTAGTCCAGCCTTGACCCGATCAATGCTTGCGCTACAGTTCTCTGTGCCCCTTCCGGGAGTTGCCACAAGATTTTTCTAAACCATTTGAGAATGGCAAAGCAGACTGATGCTGTTTTAGTGACCTGGGTACGCATTGTCAATTTGTCATCTATTATTACTCCTAAATTACGAGCTGACGTGACTGCTCTCGGGAGAGGCCCCATTTCAGTAGGCCAATGAACTGGACCCCAAAGATCTTTCTGGTCCCCGAATATGAGCAGTTCGGTTTTGTCTCCATTCAGTTTTAATTTTTTGGAGTGCATCCATTGCGCCATGCTCTGTAATCCGGAGTGAAGGGAAGAGGGAGTCTTTTTGTCGGTTGA
Source organism: Lissotriton vulgaris (assembly GCF_964263255.1). Taxonomy (NCBI): domain Eukaryota; kingdom Metazoa; phylum Chordata; class Amphibia; order Caudata; family Salamandridae; genus Lissotriton; species Lissotriton vulgaris. Next base: position 30,463,407 of record NC_141687.1, on the reverse strand, counting down.
TGACAAGGAGAACACCAGTTGTGTATCGTCCGTGTATGAAAAGATTGTCAGACCAAATCTGTCCGCTATGTACGCAAGAGGGGCAATATAAATATTAAATAACAGGGGGCTCAGTATTGACCCTTGAGGAACTCCATGTGGGGAAGTTAAGATCTCAGAAAAGTTATTTTTGGAAAATACCTGGTAAGACCTGTCAGCTAAGAAATTTTCTAGCCACCTCAGTGCTGTACCCTTTATCCCTATACCCTCTAGAGTTTCTAGTAGTGTTTCATGGGATATAGTGTCAAATGCGGCACCGAAATCTAAAAGAATGAGTGCCGCCGTGCCCACCTTTGTCTAACGTTAGACGGATCGCTTCTGTGACTCCCAGTAGGGTGGATTCGGTCGAATGCCCTGCTCTGAATCCTGATTGCGATGGATGTAATAGCTTGTTGGTGGTTATGTATTCCCCCAATTGCGTGTTTACATGTTTTCCTAAAATTTTAGAAAACAAGGGGAGCAGTGATACCGGTCTGAAGTTCGACAGTATCTCTGAGTCGCTATTTGCTTTTTTCAACAGTTGTACTACCATCGGGTGTTTCCATACAGCCGGCAGTATCGCTTCCTCTAGTGATGCATTTAGTAATACTCTAATGACGTTAAGTATATCGGGGTCAAGTTGTTTAAAGATGCAAGCTGGAATGGGATCATTTGGGGAACCAGATTTGATGCTGTTGAGAGTTTCTGCAAATGACTGTTGGTCTAAGGGTTGCCAGCTCGACAGTTGATTCCCGGGAGGGTCTATCCTTACCCTGGAACTCAGGATTCTATTCGGGGAGAGATGTGAGACCTCATCACTACCGAGGGATAAGTGAATGTTAATTATTTTGTCACTAAAGAATTGCGCAAGGCCATTACACTGTGATATAGACAGCGTTGGCGGTTCCGGTTGATGAGCGGCCCCCGCTAGATCCTTTAGAACCTTAAATAGGGTTTCAGAATTGTTTTGTGCTTCTTGAATAGTACTTTTTGTAAAATCACCTTTAGTTATTTTACATAACAGATGGTATGCCATCAGAGCTTGTTTGTAGTTTTCCTTCTTTTCCACATCATAGTCTTTCCTCCAATTTCTCTCTAGTTTTTTACATTTACTTTTTTCTATTTTTAGCCTTTTGGAAACCCACGGGACTGGGGGTCTACCTGAGTTCCATTTGCTCCTTGAGAGTGGAATGGTTGACTCTACAGCTTTGGTTAACCATTGTGTAATTTTGTTCTGATCTCTTACTTTAAGGTCATCTAAGTTAAGATGGAGCTTAAAATTATGTAGTTGGGAGTTCAGGTCTGCTATCTTCAGTTTTTTCCAGCTTCTGAAATAAGAGTTCTTGGACCTACTCATAGTTTTCTTATCTGTTAGCCTGACATTGAAAGTGGTTATATAGTGGTCGGACCAAATGACAGGTAATGCAGGCTCACAAATAAGGCCCTCAAAGTTTGCAAAGATCGGGTCTAATTGATGGCCCGCTGTATGAGTGGGGCCTGAATTACATAAATGTACATTAAGGGCTTCCAAGTCGGTTAGGAGATTCTGAATCAATGGGCATGTATGGTCCTCGAAGTGTAAATTCAAATCTCCTAAAATCGTAAAGATGGGTGCTTCTAATAGCGAGGGGGTAATAAATTCAGGAAAGGCTGCCACCCAATCTCTGGCGGTTCCAGGAGGGCGATATACCAGGATTCCGGTAAAAGTGGATTGCAGAGATAGAGCAAGTTTAAAAAGTCCGGCTTCACAGTTGGCAAGTGATAGATCTTCCCATTTGCACAAGTATTCTTTTTTAAAAATAATGCCTATGCCTCCCCCAGTTTGATTTACCCTATTTCTTCTGACAAGGAGATAGTTTGATGGTAGGGCTATAGCAATATTGGGACCCGAACCGGCGTTAAGCCACGTTTCGGTTAGAAACAGAGCGTCTGGTTTAACATCCATTAAAAGAATAAATATATCCTCCTTATGTTTCGAGAGGGATCTGCAGTTAATGGTAATAAATGTGAAGTGTCTGGTTACCTCATCATTAATCTTAATCGTACCTTTCCTAGCCCAGGCGTTCCCGCCGGTTATTCCTAATGCTGAATGGGAAAAGGCGAAATTGCAGCTGTTACATCGAGGCATGCGGTGTTCCATATTCAGGAGATTGCAGTGTTGGGTCCCCATGGGTCTTAGGGATAGCAGCTCACTCCGTGAATATGTGACTAAAATTGCATTTGGGACAGGGGGGGTGGCCCCTGGTCCCGGGCGGTCGCGGACGGGTGCAGACGGGCTTGCCTTTGGGGCGCCTTTGTCGCGCCCGCTGCGCGAACAACACATTGCCGGTTTTTATATTAATTAGGCAGCGTTCCCGCCCCCGACCTCTCCCCCGGAAGAATGTCCCTGTCCCGCCTTACTACCTCCACATCAAGCGGGAAAACCCGTGGTGGACCGGGGAGCGTGCGGACAGGACTCCAGGTGACTGGAGGATCTAGGTGGCAGTGAGTACGATTTAAAATACACAGCTTAAAAATAGTGAGGCTAAAATCAACGTATCATTAAAATGCAGGCAAATTCATTCAACTGTGCAAAATAGCAAATGTCGCAATCACACCACTATTATGGCACCTGAAGAACGAATGCCACAGCTAGGGTGAGGATCGATGTAAAAGGGGAGCTATCGGCGTCGTTCGGAGTGGAGAGGGGAGTGAGACAGGGATGTGTCCTGGCTCCCATCCTCTTTACGCTTTATACCAATGGGCTGGAACTAGCCATGTTGAACGGGAGCCAGCCCTTCCTCAAGCTAACAACCGCTCGATCCCGGCACTGCTCTACGCGGACGTCGCCGTGATATTGGCACGACCCCCCTTGAGCTCCAGAAGGCATTAAATAGGTATTTCCAATTTGTAGGTGAATTGGATCTACGCATTAACATTAAAAAAACCTTTGTTATGAGTGTTGGTCCAACAAAACAAAGGCCAAAGAGCATATTTTTAAATGAGGAGAAATTGGAAGTACCAGCGCAACACCCATACTTGGGCATCATCATTGACCACAAATTAAACTGGTTTACTGCAATAGAGTCTAGAAAATTCCACTAAGTAAGAACGATAACGTTTCTGGTAAATATTAAACAAAAATGGGTAGAAGACCGCCAGTAGAGCTCTTAAAGATATATAGAGCCAAATGCCAGTCAGTAGCGCTATATGGCGCAGGACTGTGGGGGTATGCAAACATCAAAAACCTACTGGTGGCAGAAAATAAATTTCTTCGATTCCGCCTAGTGGTACCTAAAAGCACATCCACCTTTTCGTGTCATACAGAACTGGGAATCTCCGATATTACGGACCTAGTAAAAATACAGCCACTTCTTCTTTGGCACCGTATATGGTCAGGAGAAAAAAACACACTTACCCAGCAAATTATCCTTGATTGCATGACCCTGGACCACTCACTTAAAATTGGTTGGCTAGCGTACATAAAGGGTTTCTTACAAGACCTAGGATTGGAAAAATACTATTTGGCACCCTTTACAATCCGGTCACTATCCAGAAAGGCCTTACAGGTGCTTGCATTGGCCCACTTAGAAGAAATTCGATTAGTGAAAGAAGCCCCCAAACCATCTGTCCAACACTGCGTTGCTGTTAAAACAACTCTATCAATTCAGCCATATTTACCCCATGATCTTACTATTTTCGAGAGATTTCTCCTAATAAGATTTAGGTTAAATATCTTTCACCGAATGGTCACTTTCCTTGAAAGAAACAACTGGGACTCAGTACTATTTGTATGCCCGTGTGATGAGTCCTCAATCCAGGCCACCATTCATACTCTCTTTTTTTGTAAGTTTTATAGAGAGCACAGAAAGATTTGGCTAACACCCCTACTAAAACATGTCGGAATAAGAAAATGTCGTCCGCCCTTGCTATTTTTACAATTGCTGAGTGAGAAGTGGATGTCGAAGTCCATCGCCAAATTTCTGAAATGTATTTTTCGCCATCGACTAAATCTGTAGCTGGGCTCTGTTAATTATAAATTAATTGAGTTAAAGGGGACTGATGTTTCCGCAGACTGTTTTAAGTATTCATAGTTTATTTGTTTTTAATACTATATGAATTTTAGTGAAATACACTAAAAGCTTTCTTTTAGGACCTCATACTAAATGTCAATATTTCATTTTAAAGATAATCATGAAATGTAATTGTTTCCTTTTCTATGTAACTGCTTTTATGGTTTTTTACCTGCTAAAAACCGAATAAAGAAATACTTGACTTGACTTGAATAGTGCGGCATGGCCCAGTAATGGCAGTGGGAGTGACTTCCAAAGCTAGACATCGCTCCTAAGTCGCCGCAACAGAGGCAAAATGTTTTGCTCATAATAAATATCAGGTCCTGAGTGACATATTTGCCTAGGTATTTGAATCTCTCATTTGCTTCTGCTGTCGTATATCCTTTGGGTAGGGGAGGGAACTTACCCCTCAACACATAAATGACTGATTTGGACCAGTTTATGTTATATCGCAAATATTTCCCAAAATTGGTGAAAATATGGAGCACTCTGTTTATTGAGGTTCCCGGTGACATCAGGTATAACAGAATATCATTGGCGTATAGGGAGATATGGTCCTCCCATCCCTCTGACCACCTAAGTCCCCTCATGATTGGATCCTTCCGTATCCACATTGCTAACGGTTCCAACATATTAACGAAAAGCAGCGGGGATAGGAGGCAACCCTGCCTTGTTCCCTTCTCTAGGGCAAACATTGGGGATTTCCTGTTATTGACTACGACCTGAGTCAATAGGTCTCCATACAAAAGTTAAATCCAGCTCAGGCAATTGGGGTGTAATCCCATTTTTCTGAGGACTGTGAACATTATGGCCACTTGATCGAGTCAAATGTCATAGTGGCGTCGAGGGACACCACCACTGCATCCTCCTGTAATGTGTCTAGAGTCCTCCCATCACTCTGTGCAAGCGTTGTAGATTGAGGGAGGTATTTCTTGCCGGCATAAAACCTGACTGATCAGGGTGTATTCAAAAGAACCTGAAGCAGACAGATTGCCAACAAGTTCGCCAGCATGTTAACTTCGGCGTTGAGCAATGATATCGGATGATATGAGGAGCATTTATTTTTGGGTTTACCACCTTTGTGAATGACCACTATTGTGGCTATTCTTTGGTCTGAGGGAAGTCTCCCTTGTTCCCAACTATCTAAAAACATCTTGGTGAGATGTGGTGCTATCCTGCCAGTAGCTAATTTGTACAACTCAATGGGCAGACCGTTGGAACCCATCGCTTTCCCGGCCTGTAATTTTCTTATGGCCCACTCAACCTTTGGGCCCAAACAGGGGAGTGATCCGAAATGGTCCTTGCAAGGTGATGCACCTCTTTGATATGTCCCAGCTAACTTGCAGGTACAATAATATAATCGATTGTTGAGAGACAGTTGTGGGCTCCGGAATGGAATGTAAACTGCTTCTCCGTGGGGTGAATTGCACGCCACACGTCCACCAGCCCCATAGCTCCCATGAAGCCATGGATCTGTGTCTGCGGAGGCGGCACATCCCTAGGGGGACATCGGTCTAGTTGACCCAATACAATCGAGTTAAAATCTCCTCCTGTTAATGACCGTCCTTCGGGAAGGGCAAGTAAATGATCCCCCAAGTCTTTGAGGGCTAATGTGTGGAGGCTTGGCAGGATATACACAGACACTAGTGTTAGTACCTTGCCTTCCCATCTCCCCGTGACTGTCGTCAACCTGCCTTGTTTGTCAGTTCATGTTCCATCAATTGCCACTGGGAAATGTTTTCTGATCATTATTCCTACTCCCCGGGATTCGGAGATAAATGTTGAATGTGCAACTAGCCTGTATCCCCACCTGGTCAGTGCTCCACATGCATGTTCCATCCAATGCACCCCTTGCAGAAGGACCACGTCTAGTGAGTGCCTTTTCAGGTATTGGAACACTGTCCCTCTTTTGATATTATCTCCCAAACCATTCATATTTCAGATTAACAGCCTAATTCCCTGTTTTGTAGAAGGTCCCATTCCTGCTGTAGTCAGTTCCCTTCTGTGATGCAAGCCATCTCGCCAGAGCAGCACGCCCCCTCTCTTTTGCGAACAATCCTCCTAGTCAGGATGGCGCATGCTCATTGTTTCAAAGTGGAGGGTTGGGTGGAGAGCGGGCGCCATCTTGGGGGTAGCCTGAAGGGCGCTTAGACGGGAGTCAGTGGTCAAGCTGCTCGAGGCTGATCTCCATAAAGCGACAGAATTTGCTGGGCTCTCCGTGGGTGTTACAGGTTGGTGGCAGCTCCTGTTTCCCATTGGGGGCATTGCGATTACAAGGGGCAGAATTTGTGTTACTCTTGGCCTGAGCAGCTGATAACACGCCGGCGCTCTGCATGATTAGATGCAGGCGCTTAATTTTACTTTTTAATCTATTTTGCATCCAGCACATCGGTGCCTTGTTTTTTAAAATATTACGATCTCTGTGCAATTTATTACCTGTTGTGTGGCCTCCCCTGCCCCTGTCCACCGCGGCTCTCCTTGTTGATTGTGTGGAGGGCAGCTCTCTCACCGCGGCTCTTCGTGCCGGTTGGGTGGAGAGCGGGCGCCATCTTGGGGGTAGCCTGAAGGGCGCTTAGACCGGAGTCAGTGGTCTAGCTGCTCGAGGCTGATCTCCATAAAGCGCATGTGTCCTCGTGCGCGCAGCGGACGAGCGCAGCGGGCGCGCCTCTTGCGTGCCGAAGGTGCGCCTAAGGTAAGCCCGTCTGCGCCAGTCTGCGACCGGCCGGGGCCCGGGGCTCCTCACCATGCCCCTCTTATCACATACTCCTTTGAACTCCTTTGCTCCTACCAAGGCCCCTGGAAGCTTAACCCTGTAACTCTGGCTCATATTGCTAACAATGGCCTTGTCCAAGCCAACCCCACGCCTTCCTTTCCTTTTAACTGGTCTTCTTTACTGTGCCCCCGCACTACTGACACAGGCCCCTCGCCCTCAGCTGTCCTTTCTCCTACCATTTCAGCTTTTATTTTAACACTAGATCCGCACTTAAACATCACCTTGATTTATTTATTTTTTTGGATACACACAAACCGGATCTTCTGTTCCTCACAGAAACTTGGTTCTGCCCTGACTCCCTGCCTAACTTATTAGCGGCTCTCCCCGCTTCCTATTATGCCTAACGTGCGGACTGGCCTGCAGGGAAGGCGGGAGTGGGGTTGCCTTGATTATCCGCTCTGGTCTCCACTTCCAGTTATTACCTTCTCCATCTATCATGGCGGTAGACTGCTTGGTGGTACGATCTGCCTCCTTTCAAGTCCCTGTCACTTGTGTTTTAATATACAGTCCCCCCCCCAACAAATGCCTCACTTCCTCCCGGCCATCCAGGAGCTGCTAGCCACTCTAGCAGTAAATCCTCCGTCCTGGTCCTTGTTGATCAGTAGTTTACATGTATGTTTGAAAAAGCTTGAACCACAGAGCGAATTGCAGCCTTAACTGTGTTCTTTCAAAATTCAAAAACTCAAAAATACATTTTCGAAAGAGGATGCAACAGCCAAAACCAAAACTTAAGAAGGAGTAAGAAGTCTTTACAGAAGATATATCCTCATCTTCCCAAACAAAATGCTTCAATAAACTAAAGGAGTCAATATCTTGAATATCATAAAGTGCATATAAATGGTCTATCCGAGACCGGTAAGAAACGGCACCCAGGTATATCGGTGCTTACCGTACATTTGTATTGGACTTGGGTGAGATTAAAGAAGAGTTTTTATGGATATATAACTGGGTGTATATATATATTTATTAGGGTACTCACCCACTGGTACCACCTGTGGTCCTTGGACCCTCACTCACATACATACAGTGTGTGATAGGACTCGACGTGTTTGTAAGCGGAGTTCTGTGATAACTGTGAGTGAAGGCAGGGGATCTTGGTGAGTTTAAAATAACCTCCGAAACATAAAAAGTTATTTAATGGTGTAGGTTTAGGGGCTAGATTAAAGTATGAAAAGTGACACTATATTAGGATATAATGGTCCCAAGTGTCTAATCGGTCGACATGTTTCAGCTACAAACTGCCCGAAAGGTCAATTGTCTTTCTTCGGGACCTGTGTTTTCCCTACTAGTTATAATGAACAGCCTATTGGCATGTACAAATCAAATCATTTTTTTGAAAAGCATTCACATTTACATACAGACCATACACTGAGGACCTTTTCCTTGTATGGTCAACTGCTGAAATGAGTGAAATTCATAATTAAATGTGGGCATCCTTCATTTTTAATGTGCACCCTTAATTTTATTCCGAATAAGTGCTAAATGGTTGCTGCGTTGTATCCAGGGACATTTCTTAGTATTAATACATATGACCGACACACAAAATTTGAAAAAATCAGACAGACAGTGGTGTTTTACACCAGAAAACAAAAAATGGCAAAATAGAGTAAGGAATACTGACATGTCTAGGTCAATTTACCAACATCATATGGAAATTTTAGGGATGGACCGTCCCTATAGTCACACACTAGGGGAAATAGACACATCATTTTTTAGATCGATGTTCTTACTCACAGCTTAGATGCTCCTGTTGGAATCAGAGATTCAGTAGGTATAAGATTTGTCTTACTTTGTCAAGGGTACCAGTCCGCCCAACCCTCAATGAGTGCCCCTGACTCCCTGCATGTTGGAGATCGAATGTTTTACTTCCTGGTTTTAAGGACGCTCCTGATTGGTGGTCGGGATCATGTGATCCTGCATCACGTGATAGAGGTCATGGGACACATGACAGAAGAAACCAGAAACATTGAAAACATATTTTAAAAAGAACAGAGGTGGGTGTACAGACTCTCTACACAGTATCCCTGGACTGCACCAGTTGTTTATGTCTTGGTTGCCTGGAGAATGCAGCCTGTAGTGGTGCACGATATGTTTGCTGATGTTGGTAGGAAGGTCAAAATGAGTTATAGGTTAGTATTTTTGGTAACCTCCATGAAATGAATATTCTCTTCTACCACGGACTGCAGGAATGGGGGTCTGCCTGTATTGGAGCGTGCCCAAAGCTTTAGCCGTCTTGGTGTCTGCCTTAATCGTCTGAAATATTAACAACAAGGGGTGCCCTGTTCCCATGATGCACTGGGCCAGGGACAGACTAATTTGCATAAAGCCAGGTTCTGAGCTGGGATGGGGCAGTGAGATAAATAACGGTGATGGATCAAGCCCTGATCTTTGGACTGGGTAAGAGTGGTCTGCTTAATTCAGACACTCTGTTCATCACCACCCCCTTTTCTGAATCGTTTTTGGCCACTATAAGTGTGGCAGGGTATACTCAGACATGAGTCCCTTTCTCACTGCTCCATCAGGATTCAAGCAAGCCGGGCCGAAGAGGCTGAAATGCCAGAAACCGGTCCCCGGTAGCTTGTCTCCTTTCTGGTGAAGAATTGGCTTGGTAGTTTGGTCTGCCCTGTTCCCATGATGCACTGGGCCAGGGACAGACTAATTTGCATAAAGCCAGGTTCTGAGCTGGGATGGGGCAGTGAGATAAATAACGGTGATGGATCAAGCCCTGATCTTTGGACTGGGTAAGAGTGGTCTGCTTAATTCAGACACTCTGTTCATCACCACCCCCTTTTCTGAATCGTTTTTGGCCACTATAAGTGTGGCAGGGTATACTCAGACATGAGTCCCTTTCTCACTGCTCCATCAGGATTCAAGCAAGCCGGGCCGAAGAGGCTGAAATGCCAGAAACCGGTCCCCGGTAGCTTGTCTCCTTTCTGGTGAAGAATTGGCTTGGTAGTTTGGTCTGCCCTGTTCCCAAGATGCACTGGGCCAGGGACAGACTAATTTGCATAAAGCCAGGTTCTGAGCTGGGATGGGGCAGTGAGATAAATAACGGTGATGGATCAAGCCCTGATCTTTGGACTGGGTAAGAGTGGTCTGCTTAATTCAGACACTCTGTTCATCACCACCCCCTTTTCTGAATCGTTAATCGTCTGAAAGGCATCATCACTATGCTTACCATCAAAAGGCATAAAAAAGAATTTGCTTTGCACCTCAGGGCGAAATTTTGTTGCTCTCAACCAACCTTGCCTCCTAAGAACTGCTGCTCGAGTAAGCTGACAAAAGGCCAGAGAAGCCACTTCTATGAACGCATCAATGATCTCTGAGGAAGACCTTCCTCCTGTAAGAAGAATTTTTCTTGTCTCTTGTCCTCTGGAAGGAGTTCCATGTAGGGAGCGATATAGTACCACGTTGGGCGGTCATATCTTCCCAATATTGCTAGTGTGTTAGCTGCAAGCACAGTAGTGCCTTAGGTGGTGATAAACCTTTTGCCAATATTATTAAGGTGCCTTACTTCTTTGTCAGGTGGAGCTGTGATAGGCACTGAAGGATTACTGAAGGCGCTGTGCAGCTTGAGTTATCGCAGAGTCTGGTTTCGGGTGCCCTACTAGATAAGCTGGCGCATCACCAGGAGGCTTGTATTTTTTATCTATTCTAGGCAAAACTGCAATAAATGTAGCAGATGTCTGGAAAACCTTCACACCTTTCTCCCAAATATGGTCTTTAATAGGTATTGCTCTCACAGTCTTCTGAGATAAAATGATAAAGAAAGCAGTAAGTCTGCTTGACAGACATTGATAACTGAAAGCGAGAAGCTGCCCTTTCCATCAATGCGTGGAAGCCAGCAATGTCCTCCAGCGGAGAATCCGCTGTCTGAGGAGACGGGGAAGCAGGTGTTGAGATAACGTAATCTTCCCATTCATTGTCAGTTGGTCTTGTACTTTGAGGTTCACCTTCCTCTATCTCCCCATCATCAGAGATATCATGCTGTTGCAAAGGTAAAACACTATCTGTTACAGGTGACGTTCTGGGCAAATGCTCAGAAATGTGTGGCAGAGATGTCAGTGGAGGTGGAGGCGGAGGTGGAGGTGCACTCGACGATGAAGGAAAACAAGTATGATAATCCTGCGACATGCCTTGCCATTCTTGGACTAATGCCACAAGAAGGTGGACCATGGGTTCACTAACAGGTTCCATGTATTGCCTATTTTCATGTGGAGTGTCCTGCTGATAATAACTCTCTTAGTCATCTTCATCATTGTCCTAATACTTGATGTGAAGTTGAGAGGGGCTGTGAGCTGGTCCAAACATGTCATCTTCATCAGGCTCCTCTAAAATTGTTGAAGTAGGTAATGGGGAAAGCAACGAAGGATTTTGGAGAAAACGCCTTGTCGACAGTGTCATCGACTGGAACTTCGTCAATGGATTTAATGGTGTAAGTTGTAACGTCGACGGTCGCTTGAGGCCAGAAATGTTATACAGCATTGTGAGCTTCATCGACGGCAGTGATTTAGCTCACAATGCTGTCGTCCTTGTCGTCAATGAGGAAATAATGGGAACTGATGACGAAATTATTGTCGTCATCACCGACGATGCAGGAACTGTCAACACTACACCACAAGTGGCTCAGGTGCGTCCGGGTGCATGGTGACAACACAACTCCAGGTGCGCAAGGTACAGCTATGGAGAAAAGCTCTATCTGAAAAGGGCTGCATGCTCAAGCCAGGAGGCTGGTCCAAGGAAACCAACAACCTGAGAGGTCATTTGCGATGCTCAGGGACATAGGGACACCTTTGGTCCGCTTCACCTAGGCCCAGGGATATCAAGTGCAAGAGTGTCTTTAGATGTCAGAAACGGCTTGCAGGGATTCTGCACAAATACAGAACTATGCGCAAGAATATAGGACCTTGGTGTATAGGGACTGGGTCTTCCTACCACCTTAGTACCCAGAAGCCCAGGACCGACTAGATATAGTGTCTCACTTGCTCTCCTACTCTCACACAGTGAAACAAATGATTAGACACTTCAGAACACAACACTCCCAGATCTCTCAGGAACCGCAGTAACAAGACACACCCTTTCGCTCGCACTCTTGTACTTGTACACAATAAGATCTGCAGAGACACGAAACAGTTTAAAATATTTATTTTCACTAACATGCCCTAGCATGCAGTATACGTGCCACAACAAGCAGGTAAATACGTAGTACAAGTTTCATCAGCATAGCAGCTAGTCCATAAATCATGAAGGGAGATTGTATCATGGAAAGACAATAGAGCCTAACCTCCCTCCCCTTGGTACGAGCAGTATTATTATGTTAGAAGATTTCTGGGCTTTGTCAGTAGACCCCATACATTAGCCTATAGATGGTAGATTTATATCATAGGTGCTGTCTCGCTCTTCTCTCTGGAAAGGTCCCTCTCCTAGTGTATGCTATCTATTTGTGCATCCCACTAAAAAACAGAGAACGTTGTCCAAAAAACAACTGCATCAGTATGTTTTTCCAAGGGTTAAGGTCTGGTCAGAACAATATAACAAGGGGCATCGTTGTTTGACCTTGCACATAATGTTCAGTCAAAATCCTAGGAACATGCAGAGAGCGAACACAAAGATGAGTTCTCATGTGAAAGCAGCCATAAAAATATTGCAAAAATAAAGACATTTAGTAACGTGCGCAAAGCAGCAGGCAAGCTGCAGTGTTCTCATGCTAACTTAGTGTAGACAACAATGTCCCTACGGGCCACGTGACACTCTCCCCCTGGCCAGGTCGTTACCGCCATGCTAAGACAAATCTTGAAAGGTAAGCAGAGGCAAAGCATCTCAGTTGTAGTCCAATTATGATGTTCATGAAGCCAAAAAATAATGTATTGCCTGATTATATTTTCCAAGATTTTTTTTTTTGCCAATTGGGCACTCAAAACCCTATCTATTCATAGTTAGTCTTCCGAGATATAAATGTTGCGGGAAAAGCGGAATGCCATGAACTTCAAAATGTTGTCTGTCCCTTCCATAGTAAAAAAGTATGCAAGTTTAGTGTATCGAACAAGCACACATGCTCCTCATATCCTGAGGCTGTTAGGAGCATGCTAGGGCAGCCTGCGACAACTTTGATGAAAATCTAAGCTACGAGGCGCTGCCCACGGGCAAAGGTACTCAAGTCTGCCGTTGGTCCATGTAGAGAATTGCACAACAGGTGCCTACCCATGGCAAATTCCTGGTCATGGTCCTTCAACTGACCCAATAACAGATCTTAAACCAGAACAGGGTGTGTGGTATTGGAGAGGCAGACATCCAGGGCCCATTGAAAAGGGCACCGGAGACAGTGGAACATAGGTTGCAGGCAGGTGAAGTAGGCAAAAACGGAAGGTCAGCCTATAGTCGATGGCAAAAGACGTCACTGTCATTGAACCACAAAGCTGCCACATTTGATCACGGTACAGCTGCAACTGGACTGAGCTTGGTAGCTCCACAGATCGAGCATCCATTGCGAAGCAATAATAAGAGAACCAGAACGCCGCAAATCAACAGGAGCATCAGGGGAATCCTCCTGCGAAAGTGCTGGAAAAAATAGAATGGATCAAGGCCGGTATTACTCCAAAAATAGTCTGAAAAGAAGAAACAAGGCCGAATCCCATAAGTTAAAAAAAGTGGGCAAGGCCCACTGTATCAAAAGTATTAAATATTTGGTGCAGTAATTATCCAAAATGGAGTGGGTGAGTCATATTTAGCAGTGAGTGTATCTCAATTGCGGTTCTCGCCACCTGCAATTTGAAGGTCTCTTGAGCTGATGTCAGAGCGACTTCTTGTCGAAACAATAGCGCTTTAAGTCTGCTTAGCTTGTTGAAATCTGTTTTCAAAGTTGGAATGGAAGGCCAAAGCGAACTATGTACAATCCCATACGGAGATGGAAACAGGACATTACTGCAACATGCAACACGTAACACGTTGTGAAACCGTTACTATATACGGGACGCCTGCCCATAAGCCCCAGCAGTCATGGTTTTTCTAAATTAGCTTGGTCAATTTGGTGGAAACGCACCGCAGCTTCCATCCGCAACAATTTCCAAACTTAATTATATATATATATTTTTTAAATCGTCTTTATTGGTTTTTCACAGTTTAAGCATGGTACAAGTTGTCTTTGTTACACAATATCATACAGTGACATTTACCAATTGACACTTGGTGAGGAACTAGGCTACCCTGCATGTTGGTGACAAGAGAAAAAAACTAACTTTTTGTATATATCTTTGTATGTTATCCACTTTATACTAAGCGAATAAAGCAACAGACCTTCCTTGTCACCACATGTGCACACAAATCAAAACTCTACAAACACAACAGAAGAAAAGAAAAAACGTATACAATCTCGAATAACCCACACATGTGTAGCGATGCGAGTGGCGCATGAGCTAAGTTATGTGCATAACTGCGTGCTCTTTGAAGTCTGTGGGAGCAGGAGCCGGGGGGATGGGGATGGTAAAGCGCCATGAGGGGTTGTCCAAGTTACTCGTATCTGTATGCTATATGGTATTGTTATCGGATCCATAGGTGAGATACCCTCTCAGCTCTGTGAGGGACTAGATACGTTCAGTGTGCCTTCCACGAAGGACAAATATTCTTGCCATGGTACAGGGTGAGCCTGAGGGGGGTAATGGGGTGTCGTCAGTACTTGTGTGTTCTGGCACCAATGCCATGTGGAGATCCAGCATCCACACACGCATATTGCACTCGACTTCCAAGACATAGCTATTGTCCGCTTCGCTTGTGCCAGTGCTAGGTCTAAGAATTTATTACAATTTTTCCGATTTGCATTGTGCTTGATGACGCTAAGTAGAAAGTGCAGGTCCTGCACAGGTGCCCGTGTGTCAGTTGACCCTCCTAGTATTACTGTGATTTCATTCCAATATGCCCCCAGGCGAGGGCATGCCCAGACCATGTGGAGGAACGTTGCATCCGACTTTAAACAGCAAAGGCATATATCAACCAACGTGGGGTTCATACAGGCTAGTTTGTGTGGTGTTAAATATCTGTGGTGAAAATAATTAAACTAGCATTTGTGGATATTATTTTGGGATACCCTATGGACTGCATCCACTGTTTATCAGTTATGGTGACTGTCAACTCTGAGTCCCAATATGCCTGAAGTGGTGCCAGTAGGGAAGTAGAAGCAGGGTTTAGAGAACTGTATAATGCCATCACCACATGTCTGCCCTTCCCATGTGTAAGCAAGGTCTGTAGCACCTGCGATATGTCTGGCTCCCTCTTCGCATTCCCCCATGTTTGTAGGAATTTTCGTTTCAGAAGCGCATAAAGCAGGAATGTACCCTGGGGGATACCGAAGTTCTCCATAAGTCCTTCAAGGCTTTGCAACTGCGCATTTGTGAATAGATCACCCCAGGTACCCAATCTCACCGCTGCTCAGGATTCCAGCTCCGGTCGGTCATGACAGGTGAATGAGCTCTGTAATATCTCTAGTGGTAGCATAGGTGCTAAGGCATTGTTAGGCTCTTAGGTAGAACATATTTGCTTGCCTTGTTTCCTCTGTGTCTGGGTAGTGGAACCGGACAGCCATTCTAAATTGGTTGTGCATCTTAATGGCATTGCCCAGCTAGACATTTCTGCCACATGGGCACTCGCTAGCCATTTCATTGGCCATTGAAGTTGTGCAGCAGCATAATAAGGCTCATAATTTGGAGCCCCCAATCCCCCATATGCATGCGGAAGGTACAGTTTGAGGAGCACCACTCTTGACCTTGAGCCCCTCATATCAACGCAACCAGGAGCCTTAAAAAAGACTTTGGCGATCTATCCGGGAGGGTGGCAAAAAAGTAGAGGAGCCTCAGGAGTAAGAGCATTTTAGCTATAGCCACATGGGGTTCAAGGGGAGGTATTACCAGAACGGTATTGCTGCACATGCTCTCGACACAGCCTTCCCCAAGTGCCCTTCTATGATGTCCACACTAGAATGATAAACCTGCACCCCCAAATACTTAAATGTGTCAAATGCCCACTCCAGTGGAGTTTGGGGCATACCCTGTCTTTGATATAGTGGGATCCCTTTCAAGGGGAAGACTACCAACTTAGGCCAGTTAACCCGGAGGCCCGAGGCCTGAGCGAGGGCATCTAGGAGCACCATTAGGTCCTGCAGTACAGCGCTCCTCGAAGGTACACCAGCTCATCGTCTGAATATAGCGAAATTATATGTCATTGTCTATCAGCATGGATACCCCAATCCAGCACTCGTTGGCGCAGCCTGCATGCCAATGGCTCCATGGCGAATGCAAATAGGATAGGTGATAGGGGGCAACCCTGTCTGGTGGCTCGCTCAATGATAAATTGTGGAGAGATGTCTCGCCCTGTCCTTGACTCTTGCCTGCGGGTTTGTATATAATATACGTACCCAGAGAAAATATTTAGGACCAATGCCAAATTTACCCAGAACCTCTATCAGGTATTGCCACCCTAGGGTATCAAATGCCTTTTTGATATCCAAGGCTGACAGATAAGGGGTATCGGCTAACATACGGGACCAGTCCAGCAACCTGAACATGCGGCACAGATTCAGCCCAGTACTTCTCTCTGGGATAAAGCCATTTTGATCCTCGTGTATCAGGTGGGATGCCGTTTCAATTAGTCTATTAGCCAGTACTTTTGCCAGTATTTTATAATCGGCATTTAATAACAACAAGGGCCGAAATGATGCCATTTGCAGGGGATCCCTCCGGGGGTTAGGTAGTACCACCAACAGCGCCTCCCATAAAGACTCTGGAAGTTCTACCCTTTCAAAAGCGTCTTCATATACGTTTGTCAACTGAGGTACCCATTGTTCAGAATAAGCAGAGTGCATCTCCGAGGGCCATCAGTCAGTGCCCGGTGATTTACCCACCGCTAACTGTTTAATAGCATCCATTATTCTGTCCGCTGTAATAGGTTCCTCTAATTAGTCATGTTGAGATTTTGTGGCCTACAGGAGCTGCACTGTTGTTATAAAGCTATGAATGTGAGGGAGACTATAAGTGACAGGTGCCCTATACAGAGCTGTATAATATTTGTAAAAGTAGTCATTGATTGCCGCTTGCGTGTTACTAGTAACCCTTCATTGTTATATATTATGGTGATGGGGTATTGAGAAGGGTTGGTTTTTAAGGGCCAAGCTAACATTTTGCCAGCTTTGTCATCCTCTGCGTGCTGCCGGGCTAAATAGTACTTGCAGTCTAGTCCATTTAGGCTATCTAAGGTCTCTTTGCATGCTAGTTGTGCCCTGGCCAGCAGAGGAATCACCTGGGGATCTGTGGGCACCAGGCTTTCACATTGTTGAATCTCCGACTCGTGCCTTTGCGAATCCCACAACAGCGCCATGCGTGAGCCATATGTCATCTTGATGGCCTGTCCTCAGGGGACTACATTAAACGCATCCCATGCTATGCCTCTATTAGAAGCGGTACCTGTATTCTCCTGGGAATATGTCATCTGTAAAATGGCAGAGCAAAAGGTTGTGTCCCAAAGCGCAGCTATGGAAAGATGCCATGTCAGGATCCTAGCCCTCCGAATGACCCATGAGAGACGCTGCTGTAGTGGGTCACTTATGATCAGATAATGCCTGTGCTAAATATTCTGTATGTGTTACCCTGGCTAAGGGATCCATGGAGCAATATATTGCATTGATTCGCATGTGGAGATCATACAGCTTGGAGTAATGGGAGTATATGCGCTTTTCAGGGTGCTGACTGTGCCACGTGTCTTTTAGTTGCCTGTGGTTGCCCAATCTCTCAGGTGTTTTGCCAGTCAAGTGGATTGTGCTCCCATGAGCGGCGGATGTAAGCAGTCCACATCGAGATCATATGTACAGTTACATTCTCCTCCCCAAAGTGTTGGCGCTGTAGGGTCCAAAAGCAGGGACAGTGTGAGTGTCTGTAGGAACTGCACCTGTCCAGTGTTCGGGGCATACAGAGAGACCAGTGCCAGTGGGGAACCATCCAGCAGACCCTCTAATATCACGTAGCGGCCCTGAGGGTTGATGCAGGTGTGTTCCAGTTTCAACGTTGTGCCAGGTGCCACCCATATAAGGGTGCTCTGGGGTATCCAGAGTATGAGGTGCCTATGAACGTGCCTCTCCAGCGCTTGCACAGTGAAGCCAATATTTGTGCAGTGATATGTGTCTCTTGAAGCAATGTGATTGCAATCTTATGGGAACGCAAATATTGGTATATTTCATGTCTTTTGACTCATCCTGTCAGCCCAAGCACATTCCAGGTTACAAGTGTGTAGTCATTATTAACCATTCAGTCCCAATTTGTGGGGAGAGCGGAATAAGCCCCACGCAAGCAGTTCCCCCACCTAGCCACCCGACCTATTCGTACACTCCATCGCCCCTCAGTCACCCCACTGTATATTATTTTGCACAACTGCATCACATGTCTTACCCAGTAACAAGTAGAGACTGCATTAAACAAAGATAACATTTCCAGGCCTTCCCACCCAAGGCCGGCTTGCCAACAGACAATTGGCCACATGCACTGAAATGCCTTCAAACTTGTTGTAGAACAATTGCTATCTTAGCTACCAAACATTCTGTGAGGGCACAGCTGAATTCTATTCTAGCCTGACTTTGGCTGCCGTCTATTAATCAACCAACACTAGGATAACACATAGCTCATTCCACCATATTTGGAAAGGAAAACAATAAACAACTAAGTAAGGCAACCCTCAGATTGACATTGGCATTTGCACAGTTTACCATGTGTTAATAATACTTAACAAAAAAGGATATGCAGGACGTCCCTCCAGTCCCTTCGTCATCTACTAGTTGGACATTAAGTCGCGTCTCCAGGTCTCTGCATACTCCAAGGTATCACCCAAGTTTGTTCGCAGACGGTGGAGTCCCCTCCGGGGACTTCTCCTTGTAACTCTGCACGCAGTGAGTCTGTTAAATATACGAGGCGTTCCTGTCCGACTTACAAGTCCGAGTCAGGTCTAGTAGACACTGTGGCGTTGTTAAGATGTTCCGCCGTCTTTATGGCCTGCGCCCGCTCAGCTGCCACCTGCGCCTTGGTAGTCCATTGTATTCTGTTCTTCCCTCGCCTTCTACTTGTGCCTACTAGTTTCCAGGCTAGTCGTGAATATGCCTGGACAGTGGGCGAAGGATGTGCAAGCCCATTTTGATCTAACTAAGATCAGGCGTCTTCGGGGGTAAAAACAATTTTGGAAAGCTAAAAAACGGTGATGGATCAAGCCCTGATCTCTTGACTGGGTAGGAGTATTCTGCATCATTCAGAAACTCTGTCCATCACCTTTTCCAAAATTGATTTTATCCACACTAAGTGTGGGAGGGTATACTCAGACGTGAGTCCCTAGCTCATTGCACCATCAGGATTCAAGCAAGCCGGGTCGACGACGGCTGAAATGCCAGAAACCGGTCCCCGGAAGCTGGTCTCCTTCCCAGTATAAGAATTGGCTTGGTAGTTTGGTTTTCCCTGTTCCCATCATGCACTGGGACAGGAACAGACTAATTTGCATATAGCCAGGTTCTGAGCTGGGATGGTGCAGTGAGCTAAAAAACAGTGATGGATCAAGCCCTGATCTCTTGACTGGGTAGGAGTATTCTGCATCATTCAGAAACTCTGTCCATCACCTTTTCCAAAATTGATTTTATCCACACTAAGTGTGGGAGGGTATACTCAGACGTGAGTCCCTAGCTCATTGCTAAGGGACTCACAAGGTTGCTGAGAAAATCGCTAACCTTCAGCTAATGAGCTTTGTAGAGGAAGCCTCCCTGCTTCACGACTCGCAGTTTGGATTCCGTCCGCGGCATTCAACCGAGTCAGCACTGCTGATGGCAGTTGAATCTCTACGGCAAGGAGTGGATGAGGGCCAGACTATGGCTCTGATCCTCTTGGACCTAAGCGCAGCATTCGACACTGTAGCTCATTCCATCTTGCTACAGTGTCTGAATGATGGAGGAGTATCAGGGGCTGCGCTTGGGTGTATTCAGTCTTTCCTGACAGGCAGATGCTTCCAGGTCCGCCAGGGAGAGTGTTACTCTAGGGAGATTGGGTTGGGACAGGGTGTGCCGCCAGGCTCGTCCCTGAGCCCGACCCTGTTCAATCTGTATGTCTCCCCGCTGGCGGCCATAGTGGAAAGCTATGGACTTCGTCTAGTGTCCTACGCCGACGACACGCAGCTGGTCATCTCCCTTTCGCGCGCGCCCGGTTTGGTGGCGGACAATTTCAGAGCTTGCATGCAAGAACTGGCAGCCTGGATGTCCGCCAACTGCCTGAAACTTAATGGCAGCAAAACCGAGGTGCTCGTGGTGGGGGGATGTCCATCTGTGTGGACGTCGGTGTGGTGGCCACCTTGCCTTGGAGAGACACCAGTTCCTTGCCAGGAAGCCAGGAATCTTGGGATGTGGTTGGACACCAACCTTGCCTTCGAATCCCAGATTGGTCGTGTGGTGGGGACATGCTTTGGAGTTCTAAGAACTCTGAGAAAGGTCTTGGATTTCCTGCCCACTTCCGCTCTTCGGACGTTGGTGCATGCCTTAGTCACCTCACGCCTAGATTACGGCAATTTGCTGTATCTGGGGGCCACGGGAAAGGCTCTCAACCGCCTACAGGTGCTGCAAAATGCCACCGCTCGCCTTATTTTGAGGCTTCCTAAAAGATCTTCCTCCAGGGCAGCACTTCAGGCTCTGCACTGGCTGCCTGTGAGGAGCAGGGTGGAATTCAAAGCCCTTGCTACGTGTCACCGGATTCTAGGTGGCAAAGCCCCTGCCCCGCTACATAGCCTGGTGACCAGGTATGAGCCCACTAGGACTCTGCGCTCCTCCTGTACAGGCCTCCTGAAATTTCCTAAAATCAGGAAAGCACGTATGGGGGGAAGATCGTTCAGATTTTTGGCACCGAAGCATTGGAATGACCTTCCGTCTGAGATACTCCTGGAGGCATCAGAACCTCTGTTTAGAACTAAACTTAAGACCTACCTTTTCAGACGGTAGTCGGTTGCGCTAGCTGCCTAACTGCTTACCCCACTTTTATAGCGCGGGGACACGCCTGTAGGCGTACACCAGGCGCTCTACAAATGCCCCTAATAATAATAATAATATTTGCACCATCAGGATTCAAGCAAGCCGGGCCGACGACGGCTGAAATGCCAGAAACCGGTCCCCGGAAGCTTGTCTCCTTCCCAGTATAAGAATTGGCTTGGTAGTTTGGTTTGCCCTGTTCCCATCATGCACTGGGACAGGAACAGACTAATTTGCATATAGACAGGTTCTGAGCTGGGATGGTGCAGTGAGCTAAAAAACGGTGATGGATCAAGCCCTGATCTCTTGACTGGGTAGGAGTATTCTGCATCATTCAGAAACTCTGTCCATCACCTTTTCCAAAATTGATTTTATCCACACTAAGTGTGGGAGGGTATACTCAGACGTGAGTCCCTAGCTCATTGCACCATCAGGATTCAAGCAAGCCGGGCCGACGACGGCTGAAATGCCAGAAACCGGTCCCCGGAAGCTTGTCTCCTTCCCAGTATAAGAATTGGCTTGGTAGTTTGGTTTTCCCTGTTCCCATCATGCACTGGGACAGGAACAGACTAATTTGCATATAGACAGGTTCTGAGCTGGGATGGTGCAGTGAGCTAAAAAACGGTGATGGATCAAGCCCTGATCTCTTGACTGGGTAGGAGTATTCTGCATCATTCAGAAACTCTGTCCATCACCTTTTCCAAAATTGATTTTATCCACACTAAGTGTGGGAGGGTATACTCAGACGTGAGTCCCTAGCTCATTGCACCATCAGGATTCAAGCAAGCTGGGCCGACGACGGCTGAAATGCCAGAAACCGGTCCTCGGAAGCTTGTCTCCTTCCCAGTATAAGAATTGGCTTGGTAGTTTGGTTTGCCCTGTTCCCATCATGCACTGGGACAGGAACAGACTAATTTGCATATAGCCAGGTTCTGAGCTGGGATGGTGCAGTGAGCTAAAAAACGGTGATGGATCAAGCCCTGATCTCTTGACTGGGTAGGAGTATTCTGCATCATTCAGAAACTCTGTCCATCACCTTTCCCAAAATTGTCTTCGGGGTAGAGCAATATATGTTTGAGTCTTTGCGGTGGATACGCAGCTTGGCTGGGCATTGCAGCGCATAATGTATCTGTTGCTCTCTCAGGCATTGCTTAACCTCTGTGTAACTGGATCTGTGACATTGGACAGCCAGGGTATAGTTGGGGTATATATGCACAGTTGTGTTTTCCACCTGCAAGGGTCCCCTGGATCTAGTAATTTGAAGGATGTGGTCCCTATCCCTGTAGTTAAACAATCTTGTCAAAACTCGTAGTGCCATGTTCCCTGGGCTTGGAGGGCTACCCGGGTCCCTGTGTGCCCTTTCTATGGAAAATAATTTTGAGACGTTGCCTTGTAGGATTTAGTTCGAGAACCATTGTTACAGATACAGGTCCATGGCTGGCCCCTCTATTCGCTCCGGCAGCTCCACAATGCGTACATTGTTCCTGTGGGAGTGACCTTCCTGGTCATCCACCCGATTCCCTAAGTATTCCACCTCCGGCTGCAGGACTTTAATTTGATCTGTGGCAGTGGACACTGTAGGGCGCAGGGGCGCTAACGCCAATACCAATTCCTCCACTCCTCCACTCTTGCCTTCAGTTTTTTGTGATCGTCCATTAGGAATCCTATATCGACGCATAAGGGATCTATTCTGGGCCCCAACGTGGTCTTGATGTCCACTATTGCAGCCATCAGCTCGTCGAACCGATGTGAGTGGTCTGGTGGAGCACTACCGTTAGATGCACCCGGTTGTGGTGTGCTTTCGCCATCTCCTGCAGATGTCGGTGTCTCAGCCGGTGGGGGCTGTGCTTTATCCGTCCGTGGCTTTCCCATTGTATATATAGGTACTGGCTGGGTCCTATAACAGTGAATTCATAGGCTGCAGCTTCCACGCCGCAGCTTCCACGTAGCGGGTCTGGATGGGCCATCTAATGGTCGACCGCTCTCGTCTCGTGGAGCGACGACTAGTTTTCTCCTCACACTGTTGGACACAGAGTGCCATGCAACAATATTGCTAAAATCCAGTACCCCTGAAGGGTGGAGAGAGGAAACATGTGCTAAATAAGCATAAGAGGTAAGTGAGGTCTCGCTCTGTCCACCGGGCCACTCTATATAGTCGATGTCAAATCACCCAGAATGCCTCTGCGGCAAATATATAGCAGAGTAATGCTCCACGTGACTCGGGTCCAGGTTCTCTTCCCCTTTCAAGATGATGTCCTTCCCACCACTTTTGAGCACCCCATCAATAGTCCTTGCGTCACCTATGGGGCCAACGGTTGCTCCGGGGGCCTCCTGGCAGCTCTTTACACAGTGTAAGTCTCTTCAAGTGCAGCGCGACTCTCACTTATGTGGCCCCCAGGGCGCAGGGAAAGCTGCCAGATCCTTGGTGCGGGTAATACTTATAGGGCATGGGGGACAGAAACACACAGCCACGCCACCAGTAAGGCCTCGGTGCAGGAGCGTGCAGGCTCATCGACAGCACACCTACTACGTGGCGTCGCAGTAGTTCGTATGATGCTTGCCTCCCAGTCCTCTGTGGGTGGTCCGGCCCAAGTCTCTTCACAAAGGGGGGAGAGAGTCTCAGCGCAGATTCGGCATGCCCTAAGCAGCTGATTGCCAGATCTTCGTGGCAGTGACACGGCAAGGGGATGACATTGCACCTCACAAGGCCAGGGCCCACTGCAATATGAGCAGGCCAGACGGTGGCTGCTGCGGCAGGTTACAGCACTGGGAGGGTCTTGGTGTCCAAGGTGCTCGCCCCCCACAGGAGTACCGAACTTCGGGAATAGGGGATGTCACCTCACGTTGTTGCTCCTCCTCAACTCCCTTGATTTTTGATGGTGTCAGGCGGCTCAGCCTCGGGTGAGGTCTGCTGTCAGCGGCAATCTCAGTGCTTCTCCGATGCTTTGCATTTTGTCCCTCTCTGCTTTGCGATCAGAGGTCACCGAACACTCAGGGGACCGTCGCTGCAAATCAGACCCCGGATAGATGGCTCTTGGTGGCGTATACCAGTATAATGCGGCAGGCCAGGCACGGAGCATAATAAAGTACGTCCGCACTCACTGCCATCTTGGCCACGCCCTATTCCAAAATGTATTATAAGCTGCATAAATAAAATGTTTTGTTTGAGGGGATTGCAGGTATGGCAACGAAAGTTGCACTTGCACTTCCAGTGACTTCATCGCATCCCGGTAAAGCCTTAGAGGCAAACGCAGGACCTTGGTCAGAATGGAAGGTGCCACTGGCAAATGTCCTGACAAAGACATGCAAATCTTTAATGCCAGTTCGAGCCTCAGCAGTACGTTGCAGCCAAACCCAAAGGAATCCAAGATATGTTTAAGAGCAGTATCAGATGTCAAAGGACAGCAGTGATCAAGATAAGTACAACCAAAGGGTTGATTTGAAATGTAAAGTTGAGTATGAGGTGGATGAGCAACAGTACAAGGTTTAATTTGTTGACAAATGTCACAAGAAAGTACATATTTATATGCTTGCTGATATAAACCAAGCCACCAGAAACGGTGTTGTAAAAGAGACACTGTTGCTGTTACTTCAGCATGCGCAAAAGCTACGCCTTCTTGAGTGTCAATGATCAAAGAAACTCTGCGTTCCTCGCTGGGAATCAGCCGATCCCCAACAGACGGGATATTTGCAAATGTGACTTGATCGCAAGACAAGTGATATGATTAAAGTGAAGGGAAACCTTGGGGAAGCTCTGTTCCCTCTGTCGTTGCAGCTATAGCCACCAAAATATCATCATTAATTTTAGTCATAGACCTTGTGACTGCTGCTACTGAACAAGTGGCTACTGCAGATTTGGCTGCCTCATCAGCCAGTGAATTAAACACCACATGTGCTCCCACAAGCTGATGGCCCAAAGTATGGATAACATGTGTGAGCGGCAAACGTTCCTTAAATGCGGCCCCTCGGACCCAAAGCATTTTATGCTTATTTGCGCAACCTTTAGAATCACAAAAATAATTTTTTGTCCCAAAGAAGAAATTTTCATTGAAGGATTGTACACAGTAAAACAAATCGCAAGTGTAGGAACATCTGGATCAGCAAATTCAAGGGCCAAAACCAAAGCACGAAGCTCTGCAAATTGAGCAATGCAATCACCAAGAGACTGTGTGTGTACTAAGGATGATTTAAAACCCCATCTACAATCTTTCCTGAGGCAATAGTGCAGGCAGCAGAATAAGCATGTTTAGAACCAATGGCTGGCTGTGCAGATCCATCAGTGTAAATAATGCATTTGTACTGATCAAGTGGGAGCAAAGATAAAGGAGGAGGATGAACATGTTCATATTATAAAAACTCCTTTGTCTGTAAAGAAGGATCAAAGATAAAGTTGACATCAGCTGACGTCAAAGAACTAGCCCATTGTATCCATCGTGAATGCAAGGCTTTGGAATTTGGAACACTATCTTTTGTAACTGCATCGAAAGCAGGTACCGGCACAACCTTAAAAATGTGTTTACCCTGAGCCAGAGAGTGCTCTTTCAGAATCGCCATCTGGACAGCTGTTCAAATTTTGAAGTAAACAATGTGATTTATAAGCAATGGGGAGGTTTCCCCTTCATTGAACACCAAGTAAGTAAAACCCAACGTGCATGGTACAATCCTTATGACTACATTTGTAGAATTGTCCTGTGTTGACAAGAAGTTGGTCGCAAGCATATCAGACTGCAGAGACCGAGGAAAATGTTCCGGAAGCCAACAGGAAGCCCAGAAAGTAGATTGTCTTAATGAATAAAGAGGTTTGATACGCTGGGCATAATCAGGAATGTAGGTCCTCTCGAAATTCTAAAAACCCATCTATTATTGCAATTTTTTAAGGGTAAATGGAGGTTGCAATTATGCAAATTTCTCCAGGAAGTGGGGTGCCAACCCCCTACCTTTATTTTTTAGTTTGTAACCACGAAAAAGTACCGCCAAGAAGGCGATGTGAGACTTAGCAAAATTGAGTTTGTAACCAAAGTTTGCAAAATGTGTGATAATGAGGTCTACTCGCAAGAGATGCAGCTGTAATTCATCATCCATCAAGTATATGAAGGCATCAGGGGCGATCACATGCAAAAGGGATACTATGCATGCCAAAAACACACCAGGGACATTCTTATATCCCATAGGCAATCTTGCATATTGGTGCTGATTGCCTAAAGCACTGAATGCGGTCAAATCGTGGCTCTCAGGAGTCAGAGAGTGGCTGAAAAATCCATTGGAAATTTCCAAGGTGGTGTTATATTTTTTGCGAACAATGTTATTCACTAACGTAGAGCTATGTGTGTTTTGAACCTCAAAGATTCGAACGTGACTGTTTAAATGTCTGTAATCTAAAACTATGTGATATGAACTGGTTTCAATATAGGAAAAAAGAGTATTAGTCATAGTTGAAACACAGGGTACAATCACACACTGACATTCCATTTGGGTCAAGATTTCACCTACGGGCACTTTAGCGTCTCGTCTGTTTGGATACTGTGGTTGGGGCTGAGGTGTAGCACGCAAAGCAATCACAATAACTAGGGAACCCTTGTCCCAACCTGGCTGATTGCTATATAATGCCGGGGCTAAGGCTAATGCCCAATTAGAGGCATAAGCCCTTTTGTCATCATCAGGAAAATATTTCTTTTAAACTAGGAAGAATAAAATGTTCCTCTCTGGAGAAAGGGAGGCCATTCAACCTCCGCTATTACAGAAGTGAGGTTTTCCCAAAACACTGCTTTAAATATTAGTTTAATATCACCTTCAATTCAGAGGGTCGCTTCGTAAAAGTCTATCTGGAGGAATGACTCGAATGTCAGCTTCCCTAATGTAATAAACATGTCAGTTGCTTTCGCCTCCAGATGCTGGTGGAGTGTCTGCCGCACTATGGTAACTTCTGCTGCGCTGTCCAGGAGGGTCACCGCCCAACTCAAGTCGAGGAGCGGGGTTCTCACCGTCTGAGGCATACTTTGCAGTCAAAGCAGCACATTATTTATTCTGAAATGGGACATGATATTGAGGTGGTTTCCCCTGCCTGACTTTTACATCAAACTGGCCCTGCGGGTCGCGTCTCACTTGCACAGACTCGCCTTCTGTGCGATCCTGTCACCCTCCTCCGCCGAACTGTTGATCCAATGTTTTCTTTTTTGTTGCAGAGTTTTATATAGCGCAAACTTAACCCGAATCTGAATCGGGTATCGGAGTGCTCTACATAGCACCAATTAAGTTACATGAGGACACACATTCATTTTTTATTTTTTTTTGGTAGGCACAGGGAGATTAAGGGGCATATGTATCAAAGGATACATTTGCAATTCTCAAATAGCGATATTTTTGAGAATCGCTATTTGAGAATCGCAAAACGCTATGTATGTCGGATTTGCAAATCATTTTGCGAATCCTAAATATTCCTTAATTGCGAATCGCAAATTGCGATTCACAATTAAGGAATACCTCCCTATTCATTCCTATGGACCTAGAGGCCCATAGGAATGAATGGGAAGACATTCTTAATTTGAGATTCTCAATTAGAGAATCGCAAATTGAGAATGCAATTTCAAGGGTGCCAGGGTGTCAAAAGGACACCCTGTTGCACCCCTGAAATGTACATGTGTGCACATGTGGCACACATACATGCCCTAAGGCGATGTTTGTGCGCCACATGGCACTTTGAAAAATGCAATAAAGTTAATTTTTCAAAGAAATCGCAAATTACCACCACCTTGAAGTTGGTGGTAATTTGCGATTTGTTAAGGAGAAATCGCACAACTTGCATTTTTTACATCGCATTTAAGAAATCGCAAATTGCGATTCTTTATCTGCTTTCGTAAAATAAGGAATCGCAAATTTTGTGATTCCCTATTTTGCGAGGGCCTTTTGGGATGATACATCCCAAAAAGCTTTTTCCCGTTCGCAAACGGGCCGATTCTGAGAATCGGGCTGTTTCCGAACGGGAAATGGGCTTCATACATATGCCCCTAAGTGATTTGCCCGGAATCACAGGATGTTTAGTGTCATTACCGAGACTCAAACTCAGTTCCCCAGGTCCGAGGTCGAGCCCCTTAGCCGTAAGGCCAACTCCTCTCCCCTAAAAGGAATGAGGAGAACGAGGATCAGGAACCTGGAACATCTCAGGTGTCCTAGTTTTAGAGAGGTCACACAAATCATATCTCTGTTCAGAAGCCTCAAGTGGGGGTATGCTAGCACGTCAACCAGGCTTCTGTTGTTACTTGTTGCTGCTGCTGATTTTTATTCCAAGCCTTTTTAGGAAAGACTGGGCAACTCTCCCTCTCTGGAGGGAGCTTATTCAGTACCTGAGTAAAAGGTCTTACTCACAAACTATTGCGCTGCCGACCAACGTCCGCCATAGCCAATGGGCGCTGGCACATTTGCAAGTAAACTGTCTCACCTTTGATGTTGGCTAGAATCATATCGGCGATGATAGGAATATTCCCACTAATCTCATCCCCAATTCTAGGGCTGGACATCCCCTTGTTCATCCTGTACCTTTTTTTTGGAGGGACTGACAAACCACAGTGCATACACAGAAGCAAACACCGTCCTCCAGGGGGTGCAATCCGCTAAAGTGGCAAATCATCTCTATTCTGAAATCGCCCGCCCATCACTGAATTAACAATGACTGGGCGTATGACAAGGCCACCGCCTTGTCCAGGCGGAGGAGGCGCAGCTCCTACCGGAGCCACTTGAATCGCACGCAACATTAACTGGATCACACTTCTGTGAATATGAACCAGGGCTGTATGTAACTAACGTAGCTCTGCGAGTGTAACATTAAGCTAATTTAGATGCAGTGTAAAACCTGCCAAAACAGGCCACATGGCCTCACCGACTGATAAGGGGCCTATACGGACCACAGAAACAGCGTGAAGAAGGGAGCCTTGAAACCAAATGGTATGCTCCCAGGAGTCCACTGAACTTCTAGCAATTCATAAGTGCCTTAAGCCCGTGGCACTGCGGCTGCTGTATATTCATGAAACAAATTATCATTTTCATCAACTGGTAGAAATATAACCCAAGAGTAAAAGACCTTGAAGCGTTAAGCTTCGACAACAAAGATAAAGTAAGGCCCTGCATAAGGGACTCCACGGTGAGTCAAGAATGCCATAACCGCCGCGCAGTTAAGTGCCTCAATAGCGACTCCCATTATGAAAATGGAAAAGGCTTAACCAGAGGAAAGGAAGCACAAAACCGGGTTGAAAGAGAGAAACAAAAACTTTTAAAATTCAAGCTTGAAAAACCTATAATATACAAATATAGGAGGCTAAGCCCCCCCCCACCACGGATATCTCTGTAAATTGGTGAAAGGGTATTATTGACAAGCACACGCGCTACTCAGGGGTCTCATGAATGAATAAGTACCAGACTAAACATTGGTGCACCAGGGAATATTACCCACCGGCTACGGTGGGAGACTTTTCCTATTTAGCCAACATAAACAGCACACGTAATAGATTTATACTGCCAAGATTCCGCACTAATTTCATTCCCTTAATGCTTGGTTATCCAGAAAAAACATACAACCATTCCAATCTGATCATGTGCCTGTGTGATAATGTATCACCCCAAACCGAGCTGCACATAGTTTTATTCTGTGATCTCTATGAGAGCGAAAGGAAGGCCTACCTGAAGCCAATTCTAAAGAGAAATGGGTCACAAGAAGTGCCGGTAGTATTATTCTTTTTAAAAACACTACCTGTCCCCTTGGTTTGCTACTCTGTAGCAACATTCTTATGTGCCTGTATGTGTGCCTGTATGAAGAAGAGGAAGGGGTTGACATTTAGCTCATTAAGCTGATCGTACATTTTAATGAACTAATATCTGAGAACGAATTGCCTTTTTTATTATGTTTTTAATGCATTAACATCTTATTCTAGGATCATGAAGAACATTTTTGTAATTTTAATGATAATATTTTTGTAACAACATTTTTATTGATGCATTTATTATGCGTGCTTTTATGATCATTTCTAATATGATCGAATAAAGATGATGATGATGATGATGGTGCGCCATGTTTCAGGGATTCCGCACAAACACAGAACTATGCGCAGGATTATAGGACCTTTATGTATAGGGACTGGGTCTTCCTACCACCTTAGTCCCACGAGCCCAGGACTGACTACCTATAGTGTGTCACTTGCTCTCCTACTCACTCACAGAGAAACAAATGATTAGACATCCCAGAACACAACACTCCCAGATCTCCCAGGAATTTCGGTAACAAGACACACCCTTTGGCTCGCACACTTGTAATTGTCCACAGTAAGATCTGACAGACACAAAACAGTTTAAAATATTCCTTTCAACTAACGTGCCCTAACATGCAGTATACATGCTACAATAAGCAGGAAAATGCATAGTACAAGTATTGTCAGCATAGCAACTAGTTCATAAATCATGAAGGGAGATGCCATTATGGAAAGAAAATAGAGCCTAACCTCCCTCCCCTTGCTACGGAGCAGTATTATTATATGTTAGAAGAGCTCTGGGCTCTGTCAGTAGACCCCCATACCTTAGCCTAAAGATGGTAGATCTACATAATAGGTGCAGTCTCACTCTTCTCTATGGAAAGGTCCCTCTACCAGTGTGTGCTACCTATTCATGCATCCCA
Source organism: Lissotriton vulgaris (assembly GCF_964263255.1). Lineage (NCBI taxonomy): Eukaryota > Metazoa > Chordata > Amphibia > Caudata > Salamandridae > Lissotriton > Lissotriton vulgaris. The sequence goes on along the minus strand of NC_141687.1, from coordinate 30,432,883 downwards.
CTAAAAACCAAAGAACATTGTCCAAACAACAGCTGCATCAGTGTGTTTTGTCTAAGGGCTAAGGTCTGGTCAGAACAAAAAAACAAGGGGCATTGTTGTTCGCCCTTGCACACAATGTTCAGTCAAAATCCAAGGAACATGCAGAGAGTGAACATAATGATGAGTTCTCATGTGGAAGCAGTCATAAATAATATTGCAAAACAAAGACGTAGTAACATGCACAAAGCAACATGCAGGCTGAAACATGCTCATGCTAACTTAAGACGACAATGTCCCTTTGGGCCACGTAACACTGGAGCAGGTGGCAGTTGAGGAGGTCTCCGTGCTGAGGCTGCAGGCGATGTTGAGGAGTTAGGGGGGTGTCAATCCATAATGGAGATGGGCTTTCGAGGGCTAGGGAACCTCACTGGGACTGGTGGGCCACTAAGACTCGTGCCAGAGGCGTCTGTCCAGAGGTGGAACCAGGAGCAGGGTTTCGCGGTTCTTCTGGTCACAAAGGCCTTTACTTTAAAGCTGTTGCTGGTGAACAGATCTGCTGTTTTTGGGAGATCCTGATCTTTGTCGAAAGCAGGCAGTACTCCCAAGGTTGTGGAGGTTGCTGGGCTGTGGGACAAGTCATCTTTTGGTGCAGGATCATCACGGGCTGCAGACAGGCCGGTAGGACTGGGGTTAAGTCAGTACTTCTCTGCAGTCTTCTCTGCTGGTGCAACTCTGTGCTGTCTGGCCTTTTGTAGGTCATCAGGAACTGAAATGCAGGATCTGGGGATGCCACCTAAATACTAGATTTAGGGGTGTTACAAGGGAGTGACAGGTAGTGGCCAATGGGCCCCTTACCATGGGGTGTCTACACTCTATTATGCCCCCCTCCTGTGGGAGGAGGACATAGATCTAGCCCTGAATGGATAAGCCCCACCATCTTCAAGATATTGGGCACTGAAATGTGTACTTCCCCTCGCCTCCTGCACCTGAGGGGTGTAGTTGGCAAAGGGTTACACACCTCCTACTCTAGTTGATTTTTCCCACCTGTTCTCCCGCCAAAGGGGGGTGAGGACAGGAAGGGGGGGGCCTGCTCCTTTCAACAGGAGAGCCTGTGGTAGCGTTACAAAGGTGACGAGGCCTTTGAAGCTCCCAGCGACAATGGCGCTTCCTGACCAGGGTGGAGGTGTGAACAACTTCTCCCAGGAAATACATTGTTCACGACCTCTGAGTGTACAGGTGCTCACCCCATGAGATCAGAACACTGTCTGGTGGTAGTAGGCTGTCTTAGGTCAGTCGGTGACCACACTAAGGGGTTGGTAGGTTTCAGGAGACTCTTTTAAGGGGCCCTCTGAGTGCAATGTTTAATAAATCTGACATTGGAATCAGTGCAGGTTTATTATGATGAGATGTTTGGTACCAATCATCCCATACTTCAGAGAATCCATCATGGAGCGGGGGAACCCATAATGAAAAGTGTACAGCCCATGTACTTACTATGGCTACCCTGGTCACTTACAATATCCCGGATCGACAGGGATATTGCAGGGGTACATCTGCTGATGCAGAAATGCCCTCATAGGAGATAGTGCACCCTGCCTTAGTGCTACCAAAGCCTTCTATTTGTTGCGGTTTACTTTTCGCAATTCACCTCGTTTCGCGGCCAGATTGGTGGGATATGAGCACACATCTGGACAGCTCGCATCATGGGATATTCCACATTTTGGTAAACATCTCTGAAGCACAGGGTTTCCTCCAGAGCCAAGGAACAGTGGGCCATATGTATCAAGCCTTTTCCCTGTTTGCAAACGGGCAGATTCTCAGAATCGACCGTTTGCGAATTGCAAAAAGCCTTTTGGGATGTATCATCTCAAAAGGCCATTGCAAATATGGAGACCTGCAAAATTTGCGATTCTCTACTATTCGGATGCAGTTAAGGAATTGCAAATTGCGATTCCTTATATTCAATTCTGGAAGCACCAAAAATTTGCTATTTGGCCTTAAGGAATTGAAAATTACCACCAACTTTAAGTTGGTGGTAATTTGCAATTTTCTTTAAAAAAGCACTTTTTTGATGTTTTTAAAAGTGCTATATATCACATATACATGCCCTAAGGGCATGTATGTTCGCCACATGTGCACACATACATATTTCAGGGGTGCAACAGGGGGTCCTTTTGGCACCCTTGCAACCTTGAAATTGCATTCTCAATTTGCGATTCTCTAATTGCTAATCGAAAATTGAGAATGTCTTCCCATTCATTCCTGTGGGCCTCCTAGCCCATAGGAATGAATGGGAAGATATTTCTTATTTGCAAATCTCAATTTGCGATTCGCAAATAAGGAATATGTAGGTTTCGTAACATTTTGAGCAAATCCCACATACATTGCATTTTGCGATTCTCTAATTGCGATTTGCCTAAAAATCGCAATTTGAGAATCGCAAAACCAGAGGCAATAAACAGTGGTCAGAAGAAAGGCTCCATGTGGAGGGGATGTGTGGGGGGAGGGGGGTACTGCTCAGCTTTCCCCGACCTGTCTCCAAATGGAAGGCCAGCTGGCTTGCTTCCATTCCATGCCTGCCTGTGCTATCCGGGACACAGAATAATACAATGAAACCCCTTCTCAGTGCGGCATTAGTGATTAAAGAAACCTTGTTTCTTAAGGGTATATCAATACATATAAATACAGAAATTAATAAATAATTAAACCAATAAATAAATATGTATACATTAAAAGCGCCACACTTGACCACATTTCACTTCAAAGTATTTTAAAGGTAATGACTACTTATGAACAAGCGCCCCTTTCAAGCTTGACTTTTAACTAGTAATGTTATTGACGTGTAGTGGCGAGGTAGTGTTTGGTTCATAATTTTAATAACATTGAAGAACGTTAACATTAGCAGAATGGTTTACTGAATTAATGGATTTACGACAGAAATATACATGTTTGTAACCCGAAGGGGGCACTAAGCCTCCCACATTCACAACTCAGTATAACTAGGCACAGAACTACTAACCAGACTTCAGGACAGGATGGGAATATCTGGACATGTGCTGAAATGGTTTGAATCCTTCCTACAGAATAGAACGCAAAGATTTCTGGTCAACCAGACATTATCACCATCATGCCCTAACTCAATTGGAGTCCCACAAGGATCTACACTATCACCATCACTTTTCAACCTATATGTCGAACCTTTTACAGAGATCCTACGTAACTCAAAGATTTCCTACCATATGTATGCGGACGACACGCAGATATACATCAGGATCACATCTCTGGAAGACATCAAGGTAATGAATAAGGCATCGAAAATATCATTACAACTGGTCGTCAAGGATACCGGGCGGAGGTCCTCCGCGGACATGGAGGGAGGCCGCCGACTCCGGAGAGTCCCTCACCCCGACGAGCAAGTACTTTGTTTGGGTTTCGGGTTAGGCACTCTGCTAAGTTGGGGGGGCGGGCAGTTCTGGGTCCGTCAAGCAGGGGGGCAGGGAGGGGGGAAGTTGGGGATGGGGGGGGTTCGGTTCTTTTGACTTGTTTTACAGGTGAAGATTGGTACCACGAGATGCACACATTGCACAGGGCGTGCGCAGGCCAGGGCCCTGCACCTCACTCCATACGAAACACGGGTTTTCTATACCACGGAAACAATGACACACAATACACGGTCTGGCATAGGGAGGGGGGAACCTGAGACGGGACCTGTGGAGCCACTACAGCTTATGTCCTGGAACGTTAGAGGCCTGGGAGACAAGGTCAAGCGAGGGCTGGTGTTACACAGTATAAAGAGGTTCGGCCCGGCTCTGGTCCTACTGCAAGAAACACACCTCACAGGCACAGCCACACATGCCCTAGATAGGAAAGGCTACCGGATGATTGCCCACTCGAAGTTCACGAAGGGGTCCCGGGGGACAGGAATACTAATGCATCGATCCTCCAAATTTATACTCCAGTCCACGAAGGTAGACACGCAGGGGCGCTTCGCAGCGGCACTGGGGCAGTGGGAGGGGAGGCGGCTGAATGTGGTCTCGGTATACATTCCACCGGCACTACACACGATAGCCTTCCCAGAATTGGGTACATTTCTGTTGGAACTCCCGGAGGGGGACCTCATAATAGGGGGGGATTTCAACGCAGCGGCACATAATACACTAGACAGGTTTCCATCACGAACACAGACACCAGGGCCCTCCCGGCTGCATGATTTCCTGGAAGCGCAGGGCCTGATAGACCTTTGGAGGCACATGCACCCAACGGACCGTCACTACACTTATCACTCAGCGGTCCACGACAGTCTGTCTCGGATCGATTATTTTCTTACCCCGGGGCAGGGGCTCCTCACTGTCGATGATGTACAGATCAAACCAAGGGGCATCTCGGACCATTCCCCGTTGACGCTGACCCTCTCCAACCCAGAGCGGACACAAAAGCGCATATACCCGATATTCCCAGGCTACCTCAGGGTCCCACAGGTGGCCAAAGCTCTTAAAACAGCGACAAGGTGCTACCTAGCAGAAAACACTGGCTCGGTCTCCTCCCCGTCGACCCTCTGGGAAGCCTATAAAACGGTACTCCGAGGTCAAGCAATCTCCACTATAACGAATTACAAACACACTCAGAAAGTAGAACTGCTAGACCTAGAGGACAGACTTGCCGAGGCAAACGAGCTTCATACAGCTGACCCGACCGGGGAAACGCTCCATACACTTCAACTGTGTCAGAGACGCCATGCTGATCTCCTGAGACGTAGAGTGATTGACAACATAGCAGCCACTACGAATAGGATATACGAGGTGGGGGATAAGGCAAGTAAGCTCCTAGCCTGGCTAGAAAAAAAAAGGGAGGGGCAGAAGAGTATCTTACAGCTGAAGGATGGGGAAGGGGCGCTACACACCCGCCCTGCCCAGATAGTGGAACTCCTGGCCGACCATTTCCAGACGGTGTATACCTCTGAGGTAGAGGTTACACGGGAGATGGCGGAAGTGGCGCTTGTGGGGGTGCCCACCCGAACCCTGCTCCCAGATAATGCCGAGGACCTAGAGGCAGACCTGACGGCTGAGGAGGTGCAGGCAGCTATCACGGCACTACGTCCGGGGAAAGCTGTGGGACCTAACGGAATCCCGATTGAATGGTATAAGACCATGTCGGAATCGCTTTCGACCCCATTACTAAACATGTATATAGATAGCTTGGAACGAGGACACCTGCCGCCAGATCAGTGCATGGCCACTATTGTGGCGATCCCGAAACCTGGCAAGCCCCCTGAGGATTGCGGTTCCTATAGACCGATCTCCCTCCTCAATGCTGAAAGCAAGATCCTAGCCAAATTACTGGCAACCAGGCTGTTGCCTCACCTTAGTCACCTTATCCATCCAGACCAATCGGGATTTATGCCACACAGAAGCACGGCGCTGAACCTCAGGCGCCTACACGGTGTTATGGCGAGGGCCCCGTTGTTAAAAACTGATGCAGCAATCCTCTCGTTGGACGCTAAGATGGCGTTTGACTTGGTGGAATGGAGGTACCTTTTTGCAGTCCTACGACATATGGGCTTCGGCCCAAAATTCATAGCGTGGATCAGGCTCCTATATAGTGCTCCCACGGCGCGAGTGACGGCCAACGGCCATCTCTCGAGAATCATTACACTGTCACGGGGCACGAGACAAGGCTGCCCGCTCTCCCCGCTGCTATTTGCCCTGGTGCTTGAGCCATTGGCCACGATTATTAGGACCACACCGCTGCTGCGTGGCATTTCCTGGGGTGAGGGCTGGGAGGACAGAGTGTCCTTATACGCGGACGACATGCTAATCTACCTTGAGAACCCGACAGAGGGAATTCCAGTGCTGCTGGCATTGTGTGAACGACAGGGCATAGCCTCAGGGTACAAGATTAACTGGATGAAGTCGGTGATCTATATGCTGCATGGGCCCCCACCGTGTTTGGAGGTAGACTGCCCCTTGGTGGTGGAAACAATCTCCTTTCGGTATCTAGGGATTCGGATCGCCCGAGATCAGATGACTTTTCAGGATCTCAACCTCAGGCCCCTGCTTGAAAGATTGAAGGCGGACGTACGCCATTGGCAGACACTCCCGCTGACATTACTGGGCAGAGCCGCACTTTTTAAAATGATGGCGCTACCCAGATTCCTATATATTTTGGAAAACACGCCGGCACTGGTCCCACCTTCCTTTTTCAAGCAGATAGCGGGGCAACTGTCAGGCCTATTATGGGGAGATAAACCGGCGAGGGTAGCACAGGCGAAGCTGATTAGGGACTGGTACAGTGGGGGGATTGCACTCCCGAATCTGGAATTGTATTACTGGGCAGCACACCTCAAGGTGATCAACCAATGGATGCATGCGCCGCAGGAGGACCCGGCATACCTAGCGGACAGACGTCAGCTCGGCACTACTACGCTACTTGCCCCGCTCTACAACAAGGGCCTGACAGCAAAACTAATAGGCCCGACTAAGCACACTGTAACTTTATGGCATAAAGCCCAAGCTCGTCTGAAATGGGGGGGGGTGCTTACACAGCTTACACCCTTGTGGGACTCTAAGGCACTGGGCAACTTGAGACGTAGTAAAGGATTTGATCAGTGGGACACTATAGGGATCTCCACGGTGGGGGATCTATGGACACGGGAGGGAGTGGTCCCATTCAACACCCTGAGAGAACAGTATGAGCTGAACACCACTGAGACATACCGCTACATTCAGATTAGGCACGCATTGCTAGCAGTGTTAACACCGGGAACCAACGTCCCGGAATCGGCCCCCTTGGAAGACCGACTACTCACTGATTACATGGAAGCCAGCGCCACCTCCCTCACATATCGCAAATTAATAAAGAACTTGCCTGACCCCTTACAACGCTTGAAAGAGAAGTGGGAGGATGATGTTGGGGACCTGGATGAGACAAATTGGAATGCCGCAATGGCGTCACCTAGAGAGGCGGGAATATCAGCGAGATTCCGTCTGGTACAATTCAAGATACTACACAGAGTATACTACACGCGCACCACACTTCACAAATTCCAGAGGGCAGAACACCCATACTGCTTACGAAATTGTGGGGAGGAGGGCACATTGTTTCACACCCTGTGGTCCTGTCCGTGTATAGCAGAATACTGGAAGCGAGTGGCACGTACGGTCGCCCAGACTTTGCAACTCCCGTTCACTCCAGACCCTAGAATTTGTTTGCTGAATGTGTGGGGCCCGACCGACCTCACGCCACAGGGGCGGCTATGGGTGGTCATAGGGATGATGCTAGCAAAGCGGGACATAGCACAGAAGTGGGGAGTGGCTGAGACACCGACTTTGGCACAGTGGTGTAAAAATATGGACATGATTATGGTGACGGAACGGGCGATATACCAACAGAGGGCAAATCCACGTAAATGGAACAGAATATGGCTACCGTGGAATACATATAGAGGGGAGCCGTGTGAACCATTGCCGGAAGAGGATGAAGGGGATAGCTCAGAGGAAGATGAAGATGCAGAGTGAGACCGGGCATGAGGGGGGTACATGTAGGGAAGGGCACGGGCATACTGGGTCTCCGAAGGTCCCTTAGGCATAAGAGATTAGGCGACTATCTGTGGGGGGAGGGATGTGGAGGCAGACATGCAATGCATAGATGGTAATGTGTAAAAAATACGTTTCTGTAAAACCATGTTACACACCTGGATGTTATCGTTGTTAGTTATAAAAAATGAAAAAGTTGCGATCCGGATGACAGTTGGCGGAATGTTGACGCCACTCGTCGTAATGCCTATGAGACTGAATTTGAAATTGTAATGCAACAATAAAAACAAATTAAAAAAAAAAAAAAAAGAAAATATCATTACAATGGTTAACTAGCAATCACCTGAAGCTAAATGCACAAAAAACGGAATTCCTATTAATCACACTACCGAAGAACTACACAGAAGTGAAGGAATTAACAAAACCGATCACAACACTAAATTGCACCCCTACTCTAGTGGACTCAGTGAAATCACTAGAAATCACACTAGATGAGAACCTAGTCATGAAAGCCCATATCAAAGCAATTGCAAAAAGTGCCCGCTTTCATTTGAACTATATTAGGAAAATGAAACCATTCATTTCTACTGCGGATCTCAAACTAGCAGTCCAATCCCTGGTTATCGCGAGGATTGAATATGGATGTACAACATTAGCAGGTCTACCTAAAATCTCCACAGCACCCCTATAAGCATGTCTCATGGCAGCTGCAAGACTCATCGCCGGATCGAGGAAATTCGACCATATCTCTCCAAACTTGAAAGCGTTAAACTGGCTACCGTACGAAGCCAGGATCCAACTAAAAATGGCATGTATCACCCACAAAGCACCCCATTACAACACACCAAGATACTTGGCCCAGAAAAGTAAGTTATCAGGTGGAAGCAGACCTGCCAGGAGTGCTAAGGAGCTGTTGCTGAGACCACCCATCTTCAGAAAGAAGAAAAATTATGATAGAGCTTTCTCAGGAGCCGCCCCCAGAATATGGAACTCACTCCCTCCAAACATTAGGAAAATCCCAAACACAGCAACATTTAAGAGGGAAGCTAAGATCTTCCTAATGAGTAAGTTCCTACCACAATCAGGATAGGGCATCACTAACATCACAACCTAGGAGTGGCAAACAGAACAACAATTTAAGAAAAGAGAAAATCGCCAGCGATACTGAAGAGAACATCGGAAGTTACTATTCCACACCTGGTTCAGGAAGGGAGACTACACGGGGAAAATACATGACAGAACTTCTGAAATGGGAAGTTCCAGTACTCCTTGATACCAAACTTTATCTAACATGTCTGTTTATACTTTGTTAATATTTATTGCTGTACAATTACCCAAATCTTTTCATTGTGAAACGTCGACTATGCAAAATGTATCGCTAACCTACCTCAAGTAATGTGAAGCGCTCTGATACCTAAGGGTCACGTTCGCGCTATACAAAACTCTTTAAATAATGTGTTTTTCCATGTTGATACATAAGACACAAGGATGATATTTCATGGAGATTCTGTATGAACGTTAGACAGACAGCCCCCCTTGTACCTGGACCTCTGCTCTTTAACGTGATGGAAAACGAGCTCAGGATGCAGCAGTTACTAATGCTGCAGCGCCCTGCTCCCTCTCGTCCACAAAAAAACAAACACTGACAAAGCCAAATGGCTCTCACATATGCAAGAGCTTTTTGGCTTTGTCAATATTCTTTTAACTGCAGGCAACATGGCTAAAAGTAATGGGAAAAAGGCGCTATGACACACTAGCGGTGTCATATCACTATTTTCTTCCCTTACTTTTAGCCATGTTGCACGGTGGCCATGGTGCCGTGCAACATGGTTAAAAAGCATAGACAAACCTATAGGATATCGTATAGGCAAGACCTATTTGCTTTTCATTGATTGTTTTTCTTGGTCTTGTGCTGGCTGAAGGATTGTGTTTTGTTCAGTCAGAGCAGGGTTCTCCAAAGTCAGTCCTGGAGGGCCGGATCTGTGCCAGGTTTTTAAGATAACTACATGTATCTAAATGGGGATATGTTAAAAAATCTGGCATGGATCCGGCCCTCTAGGACCGAGTTAGGAGAACACTGATCCAGAGAGTAAAGAGTGGAAGGGGTTTTAACTATTTAATGCACAAACACCAGAGAACTGAGCTGAGAGTGGAAGTGACTTTTTCAATGGCCATAGGACCCTGGTGAATGGATGCCTGTTGGTCTGTGAGGACTGTCTGGAAGTCCCGAGCAAGGCTGCATGAACTGAGCTAGGTTTGGCTGTTCAGAACGGTCAGGGACCCCAATTCCTGTTGACCCTGCGAGATCTTCTCAGCCTCTAACACTCACCGCCTTGAAGGAGGATCTCCAGGCACACGATGTTGAACCAGGCTTGCGCAATGATTGTCGAGTTCTTCGTTATGACCTCCTCCAACAAAGTCACAACTTCAATGCACTCTTCATACCTGCACCAAGACAACAGTAAAGCCAGTCAGTTACAAGGCGGTGTACACTGTGCCTTGTTGGCAAGAACATCAGGCAGTCCAACTTTTATTAGCATGCTGGGGGCTCTTATCATAGGCTTAGTGGTGTGGAAGGGGGGGCGAGATCTTGTTCATCCTCAGCTTTTTAAACCGGTTAACTGAGGCAGTGGATGGACCTGTCATCCAAGGCTCACAGTGAACTCACACTCTACGCCAGGCTTTATTTTCTCACTCTTTTTGCACTTGGAACGATTATGGACAGAGAGGTGGTATGGGCATCAAGTTTGATGGAAGTAGATCAGCTCTGCTCCAAGCTGCTGGTGCAGGATTTGCACACTTGCACTGATGATGTGCAAGCACCTTTCGTGAAAGCTTCCCCTCCCTTGCGCAGGTACAAAGCTTCACCAGTTCTTACTTTAAACAAGCATTGACAAAACCAACAGATCGAACTCTAACATGCTAACCCATAGAAACACAGGCATGAACAAATGCTGTTTGCATGTATTAGCAATTTAAAACCAGATTTACTCGCTTTGGCATTGCTTGCTTCAAATCTTTTTTTTTGGCTGTCAAGTGCCATCGTCTTAAATATATCACACTACACAGCAGGGAAATACACTGGCTCCCGATATACAAAAACGCTCAATCCAAGTTCGTCACACACACATTCAAAGCACTACACAACTCAGGCCCCAGCTACCTGACCAGTTGGATCGCTTTCCACCAACCACCCAGACACGTCTGCTCGCACTTTCCATACATACCCAGACCAGATCAGGAGGATGGGGCATAGGCTGCAGCAGACCTTGAAGATAATACAGGCTTGTATGGTAAGTCAAAATAACTTCTTTAGCGTGTGGCTGATGCGTTGGATTTCAGTCTCTTGTAAAAGGCATCCTTGAAGGATGCCTTTTAGTGGTGCAAGAGGGGTCTCTGGAATACAGTTGAGTAAGGCCTTGCGTGCATCGAGATGGGAGAGACTAGGGCTTGAAATGCCATTCTGAAGTTGTCTCCTTGAAGGAAAGGTTTGAGAGAGAGTGGGAACTATACGGTTTGGTCTTTTTCGCATTGTGTTCTTCGCATTGTGCTCTTCAAACTGTGGAACGCCCTCCCTGGGAACCTCCGCCACGCTGATTCAGAGACTAACTTCAGGAAAGCGCTGGAGACGTGGCTCTTTAGGTCAGACTAATGCATGGGACCAGTGCTTGGACCTCCTATGTGCGTACTGCCTGCTGCTGGAGCGCCGGGACGCCTCTGCTGGGGGTAGCTGTTCGCGCTTTATAAGTGCCAGTATTATTATTATTATTATTATTCGCATTGAGAGGTCGGAGCGGCGGGCGGATCTGAAGGTCATGGTCATGGTATTTGCCGCAATGTTAAGAGTGGATCCCCACCGCTTGCTTTGTGAGGACCACAGGGGTGCTCCTGGATCCAGAGGTTCAATTCTCATGCTCAGATGGATCCTATCATTGCTTCAGAGTTGCCAGTAACTGACTTGGTTGCTAATGTGAATGATGCTCTTCTCCCCAAATTCACAGCAAGGGGAGAGAAGGCTGTGGGTGGGATGCTTTCTCCTGCCCCTGCCTTGAGCCTTATGTCTTATTAATCGAAGTTTATAGAGCTCCTGTCTGGCAAAGGGCTATTGGCGCCGGTAGGTAATTCCCCGGAGATGACACTGAGCACTGAGAGCGGCACAACTTGTCAAATTGTCAGAGTAGCCAGGTCTTAAAGCCCAGGATCCTCTGTGCCTTTCCCCTTTTCCTTCTAACCCTGAGCAGGCTAGAGAGAGAAAGCTGCAGTCATTCGGATTCCTCCCTTTAGGGTCGCTTTTCCTTGTTTCCTCCGATGTCTCAGATGGCCTGCCCATACTAGGGTTTGCAAGAGTTCATTCTGTCCTGGATTTTCCAGACCTGCCCCAGGAGAGCCTTCTTTATCTTTGCTAACCCGCCTGGCCAGCATGTTGAGCAGCATGGCCTACAGGGAAGGGGTTTGCTGGGAGCACCAGCTGTGGATGTGCAAGCTTCCAGGAAATGTCGGCTCTTAAGTCTTCTTCACGTTACTGGAGGTCATTTAGAAAAAGCTGTCTCAGGCAACTCGATGTGATCATTTGCTTAGAGAATGCTGTGTTCTGCCTTCAGGATGGCTACTCTAGGAATCCAATGGGAAGAAAGGAAAGGGCTTAGAAAAAGGAGTGGGAGTTCAAAAGATTGCAAGTCTACGAGAGCTCTGGTTTCTAGGGGGATCTTTGGTTAGTTCTGGGTGTGCTCGAAATTCTCCCTCTTTACATCTGACTAGCAGCCCGTCCCGACGTTGTCCGGGTATGAATTGCTGCCGGCCAGTAGTATATTGTTTTGTAGGATTCCGTTTTGATAGCATTTCTTATCTGTGACAGGCCTGTGAAACGCTCCGATTCACAGTGCACTGCTGATGCACTTAAGAGTGCGCGTTCAGTAGTACTCGACAACATAGCATGAGCACAATTTACATTACAGAAGAACACATTCATTTGTGGTAGGCACGGGGAGACAAAGCGATTTGCCTGGAATCACAGGATGTTGAGCTCATGCCGAGATTCGAACGTAGCTCAGCTCTAAAGTTCGCAATTCTAGAACTTGTGGCGGGAGATGTGTCTAAAAGCATATGTCGGTGCTGGCCATCAATGAGAGAGACCTGTGCATTTTTCAAATGGGTGGTGAAAAAATATGAGTATGTTGCTGGAGATGTGGGCCGCCGTGCCACCAATGTACTTACCGGGGTAGGGTAAACACCCATTATTCCGCAACTTTCTTTCCGCATACCATCACTCCGCATACTTTCATTACGAAAGTACCATGACTCCGCAATGCCATTATAACGCATGGCATTACATTTTATATGCTTTTACCACGCATACATTTACAACGAAATTCGTTGTAAATGCATGAATGGTAAAAGCATGTTTTTTTATGTTTGGATAAGGTAAGTATGGGTATTGGGGTATATGTTTTTTGGGGAACTGAGGTATATGTTTTGGGGTATTTGGGTATTTTAAGGGTTCAGATATAGTCTGGGGTTATGGGGTACAGGGGTAGTTTTAGGGTGTAGGGATAGGTATGGGTTTTGGAGTACAGGGGTATTTTTAGGGTTCAGGGCTAGGTTAGGGTTTTGGGGCATAGGGGTATTTTTAGGGTTCAGGGGTAGGTTTGGGTTTTGGGGTACAGGGGTATTTTAAGGGTTCAGGGCTAGGTTTGGGGGTACAGGGGTATTTTAAGGGTTCAGGGCTAGGTTTGGGTTTTGGGGTACAGGGGTATTTTAGGGTTCAGGGTTAGGTTTGGGTTTGGGGTACAGGGTTATTTTTAGGGTTCAGGGGTAGGTTTGGGTTTTGGGGTACAGGGGTATTTTAAGGGTTCAGGGCTAGGTTTGTGTTTTGGGGTACAGGGGTATTTTAGGGTTCAGGGGAAAGCTTGGATTTTGGAGTACAGTGGTATTTTTAGGGTTTAGGGCTAGGTTTGGGTTTTGGGGTACAGGGGTATTTTTAGGGTTCAATGGTAGGTTTGGGTTTTGAGGTACAGGGGGATTTATAGGGTTCAGGGCTAGGTTTGGGTTTTGGGGTACAGGGGTATTTTTAGGGTTTATGGATAGGTTTGGGTTTTGGGTACAGGGTATATTTATAGGGTTAAGATGGGTTAGTGTTTAAGGGTGTTGAGGGAAATTTAAGGAGTAAGGGTGGGTTATGATTATGGGGTGCAGGGGTATTTAAAGGGAGCAGGGTGGGATTAGCACACGATATGAGACATGGCATGAAGGGCGGAACGTACCACGTATGTATGTATGTATTTAATGCTTGTTAAGCGCGGCTTTCACCCAAAAGGGTATCCTGGCCCTGAGACCATATCTAATCATCAGATGAAGTAGGCTACATTACTCTAGGGAACAGGTGGGTCTTAAGGTCCCTTTTAAACGAGGACAGATCATGGCTACTCCTCAAAGCCAGAGGTAGAGTATTCCATAATGTGGCGGCCGTAAAGCTGAAGGCGCGGCCGCCCATCCTCGCTCTGTTTAATATGGGGATCCTCACCAGGAACGCAGAGGAGGATCTCAAAGGTCTGGCGGCTTGATACCAGGAAAAAAGATTTTGCAGTGTTATTGGTCCTAGTCCGTGCAGAGCCCTAAATACAAGACAAAGAGCTTTAAAAGCGATCCTCTGCTGGACCGGTAGCCAATGAAGGTCGGCTAGAGCTGCCGATGAAGAAGCAGACCGTGGTCGGGACAAAGCCATGTTCTGAATCCTTTGCAACTTTAGGATCAGAGTCTTGGGAGCTCCCAGAAGTAGTGCGTTGCAGTAGTCTAACCTACTGAGGATAGAACTATGCACTACCTCAGCTCTGGCCCCCCGAGGAAGAATTGGCAGATTTTTTCCTAGGGCACGAAGCAGGCCCATACATGTCGCTGCCGTCCTGTTTACAGAGGCATCGAGCTGTAAATTGGGTTCAAACAGAACTCCTAAATTACGAGTCGATTCTGCAGCTTCCACCGAGCCCGGGATAGAGATTGGCCAAAAATCATCCGGTAATGCACGAGGAAGGCGGTTTAAAGAGCAGTGGAGCACCTCTGTTTTTGACCCATTAAATTGGAGTGAGTTGGCTCGCAACCATGCTGCTGTAGCCGACATACAACGGTGAAAAGTGTCCCTTGAAATTATCTCCGATCCTTCAAATGAAAAAATCAACTGAGTGTCATCGGCATAATTGATGACTGATATGCCGAATTACTTTATCAGATCAACCAGGGGTCGGAGATATAAATTAAAAAGGATCGGACTGATCGCCAACCCTTGAGGGACTCCTTGATTCACCTGTCGTGTGGCTGATCGAAATGGTGGTAATGCCACAGCTTGTTGTCTGTTGTCAAGATAAGATGTGAGCCAGACCGCTCACTCCCACGCTCCGAAGACGGCCAAGTAGAACTTCATGGTCTACTGTGTCGAACGCGGCCGACATGTCAAGCAGCACCAAAAATGCTGACTTGCCCCTGTCGACACTCGTCCGTAGGTCATCCAACATGGTGACCAGTGCGGTCTCGGTGCCATGGGCCGGTCTGAAGCCAAAGTGGACCGCATCCAGACAGAAGTTTGTTTCTAGGAAGTTAGACAAGGCTCTCGTGACCCACCTCTCAAGAATTTTTTATGCTGTGGTCAGCGATTGGCAGCAGATGGAATGAAGTGGTGGAAACAACTCATCTTGAAATGCCTTCCAGATCTTATGGGGCATTGGATCAAGTGGTGATCTTGAAGATACGCCATTGGCCAAGACACAAAATTCCTCTAACGAGGGAATAGGAAAACAGGACAACCGAGGGGAATCTTCCTTGATGTTATCCAAGTGATCGGAAGAATCCAGAGGGAAAGAAATAGACGACACAGACTGTCCAGATGCTATAAGACCAGTCAAAATGGTCCTGATTTTCTCCTCGAATGCGAGGGCCAGCGAGTCACATAATTCCTGAGAAGCCGGAATAGCTGGCACTGTACACGATGGGTTGGATAAGTTATTATCCAACCCCCAGCGTTTGTCACGCCCCCAGCACACGCCCACAGCACAACGCAGATACGCCCACAAGGGACTACTTTGCTGGCACAGTTCTTTTACCTTTTAAATGTACATGGTGGGCGTCTGCATAGCCTATGTCCTTCTGCTGCAACTGCCCTTTCCAATGCTGTATTGGGTGTTGTGATTGGTGCTGTAGTTTCTGAGATTACCCGCCTCAAAGGTTTGGGCTCTCTCTTTATTATATTAGTATGGATAAAAGGTTTGGAGATTTAGGCTCTCTGTATAACGAACATCATTTTGTGACAGAATAGTTCAGAAACATTGTCCATTTTTGTTATCAAGGTTTGCTCTTCTTAGCATTTGAAGAAGATTCCTTTACCCATTTTTTTTCTCCAGCACCTGCTTCTCTGGAAGTCACCCTTTATTCTTTGGATGTAAAAAGAGTCCATTCAATGTATCTTGCCTGAGTATCCGCTTTATGGAATACTGAAACTCTTTTTGATCATTCTGGTGCAGGTAAGAAGACCTTCAAACTTTCCTTCCACAGCCTTGGTCACTGGATAAAGTCTCTGGTTGCTTCTGCTTATCATAGTTTAGGAGTGCAGGTTCTGTCAGCAAGAGAGTTACAAGGTCTATCATTTTTGGAAACTTGCAGACTTTGCCCTCAGTCCATTCAGATCATTGCAAAGGGGAATCTATGGTTTCCAGGATGATTGGGGTGGAGAAAGTATCTCTGTAGGCTTTATGTCAGGATATGCTAAGGGTGGGCACAGCCACGATAATCCCGGGACAGAAGATTACGATTTGCTGACACCTTTGTTTTCTTACAAGATTTTAGCTTTTTGAAGGCCTGTTTATTGGAGGCATACACTACTCATAAGGTACTGATCAGAAAAGGGAAGAAAAGACTCCAAGCAATGAGATTACTAGTGAGTCATTTGTCTTTTCCTGCTGAGACCTTGACTGCTGGTCCCCGCCCTTCCCCGGCTGATCCCTCAGACCTAGCTCAGGCCACTACGGTCTCCACTCACCTTTGCTGCAGGAAGAGTGCATGAAACATAATCGGAAGCACAGCGATCTCCAGAGCCGGGCTGTTCAGCATGCCAGCCAGCTTGTGCGAGCGGTACCCTGAAATGCAGCAAAGGGGAGGGGGTTCAATCCCAGTAGACCATGAAAACACGACATACAGGAAGAGCCCGGTCAGCGAAGTACCTACCGAACTCCACAGCCTGGCTCAGGTTACCGAAACACAACTTGGTGTTGGCCATGGCCTTCGCAAGCTTGGCCATCACTAGCAGCCCATCGTTGGTCATTGGCAAGTACCTGCTGCGGTCCATAGCCATCAGCTCATACCTCTGACAGCGCTCCCTGAAGCCCAGGATCTGGCAGCACTGAAAACAATCCATGTAGGCCAAGATAATCTGAAAAATAAACAAAGGAAAGGGATGTATGAGGGAGGCTTCTCCAAGCAGTCAAACAATGACACAACAGCTTCTAGGCACTTTGCAGACATTCAGTAAGTGCATAATTAGGAGGTCTCAAAGCACCTGCTAACCTAAAACATCTCAATGGGAGCCTTCAGCTGTCCTTCAATATCCATTCCTGGTTAAGCCCTTCTTTACTTTGATCAGAACTCAAACCTATACTAAACTAGTAATCTCAGTTCTCTCTAGTGAGAATATGTGAAATAAAATACCCCTTAACCCATGAATCTTATTATATTAACACATCTCCTACATAAGCACATTGCACGGTACTGCACTGATCCAATATTCTTTGTTTGAGGTATTATATTCCTCATGATCCATCATCGTCACACCATTCAGTGCTTAAAGTAGACTTGACAGCTAACCTCTAAACAGCAGGTATTGCGACAAGGGTTTTTAAAAATGTATGCCTGTATGCCATTTATTGTGCCCAGGTATGTCTGAAATGTATCACTCAATATCACTGGAGACATTCTATGTATAAAAGAAAAAAATAATGTGTTATTTGCGGCTGTAAATCAGTGTTCCGAATTCTGAGCTGTCTCTGTTCAGAAGTCCCGCTCTGCCCCCCAGAGTACACGAAAGCCTGAACCCCTTCCCCCAGACAGTAATTGCTAGAAGAGAGAGGAACTGCAGACCCAGCTAGATGCTTTTCCAGTAAAGAGCGTGTGACAAGGTGGACTTTGGGCTCCCTGGGGACTGCCAGGTCATCCACTGACCAGAGGTATTCTTCCACCCCATGGACGGAGAACCCCAGGCTGGATGGCTCTGACATGTCCCATCAGAAGCGTGGCAGGCCCAGGGCACAGACCCCTGCCCATGGTTTCCAGGAGCTGACCGTTGTCGTCCACCCTCCCCAAGATACACCTCTGTAAGTCCGTGTGGCTTCCTCTCCCCAGCTCGCGGTTGAAAGGTCTGACCCAGTCAGAGCTCCGGGAGGACCGGGATGATGGCCCCTGGGCCTGGACTCCTTTCACCAGCCTCTGGTCTAGGACAGAGTTCCACAGGCCCCGAGAAGGATCACCTGCACGGTGGCTTGAAAAGCTTCAACCATGCTCCCGTTAGATCTCCAAGATGCATGGGGGTGAATGCTGCTGTTTGTGGACTCTATTGGCCAGCATGCGGTGAGTTGGGCTCTGCAGGCTCGAAGAGGGTTCCCCTGCTTGCTCCAGTGGGCTGGAAAGCTCTGACCGCGTCTCCGGCGAGACCTCCAACAGGACAAGTTGAACAAGCCCTTTACCTAGGCTTCTACCATTGACTTGTAGTGGCACAAAGTTCACAAGATGGAATTCTGGAGGCCCAGGGAGAACTCTCCTACCTCAGTGGGTCAGAAAGTTCAAAGCAAGGCCCCCTCAATGCTTTAGCAGGCCCTGGTGTGTAGGACTCCAGGGCAGGGTTCCTTTCACCAGTCCCTAGTGTTACAAAGTGCCCTGTACAGAGTCCCACACGTCCATAGAGGGATCTCCTGCTGCACTGGGGTGGAAAACTCTGACAGGGCCACGTCAGAGGTCTGAGAGGCGCGGACGTCAGGGCCTGGGCTCCATATGCCAGCGCACGGTGTTACAAAATGCCCAGGATGGGGTTCCTCAAGTCCCAGGAGGGATACGCAGCATCAGGACGGCGGAAAGCTCTGACAAAGCTTCCCTCTGAGCTTCAGCAGGCTCAGGGAAAGGACCCCTACACCTGAGCTTAAATCACCAAACTGTGGTGTCACAAAGTGCCAATGAAGGAGTTCCACAAGCCCCATGAGGGTGCCACTGCTTCAGCAGGGTGGAAAGCTCTGACTATCCCACGGTCAGCGCTCCAGCAGGCCGTGTGTGGCCCCCTGAGCCTGAGTTCCATTTACCAGCCTATGGTGTCATAGGTACACAGGTCCATTGAGGGCTCCCCTGCTTGGCCAGCATTAAAACTCTGACTGGGCCCAGGTCTGAGCTCTGGGAGGACCCTGTGCCTTATCGGCATCTGAGCCCATGTCCTAGCTTCAGTCACCACTCTGAGGAATACCTAAATGCCTATTGGTATCCCAAATGACATGCAGCATGGCATCTTGGAAAGCATAGTACTACCAGAGGGCCATTCTCTGATTTTGGTCCTCTGGTTGTGCAAGTGTTCGGAATGAAAGCCACAACTAAATGTACCCCATTCCAGCCACCCAAGGGCCTTCATGGGCCTGGACTTTCCGATCAGCTCCAGGGGCATTTCAGCAAGCCTGCCTTCCCAGAGAGCAGACATCCAGGCAGGGTGGTGTACTTGGGGATGATTCTACCTGCACTGTACCCAGACTGGTTGGGCATTCTTGATCTGTTTTGGAATTTACTACTTGGCCAGCATCTTCTGTTGTTTCAAGCAAAGGGCTTCCATCTCACCAGCAACTGACCAATCTGAGGCTGTGCCTTTCAGGAAGATCGTCTTAGAGGGTCTTCACATCCAAGAGAGTGAAGGCCAAGGAGCCAAACTGCTTGCTCCTTACTGTCCTACTATGCCATGGTTCTTCATCTACTGCATTTCCACAGCACCTCAGAACAACCGTTCCATGTAGAAGCAAAACTACCCATGGCAATGGCGAGTCTAGAACTCCTATGTCTTTGTTCGGGCATTGCCATGGATTGCCACTCCCTTCTGTCATTGCAGAGCAGGCTGGGCCACTAGTGTCCGTGTGATTGCACTTTCAACCTGGCAGACAGCATGGATTCCCAGGTTGTTGAGGGATGCGAAGGGCAGTAGAGGACCGGCATGCAGCTCCATCTTCCATTGGTGTGGGTACCTGGTTGGTCCTGTAGTAGCATATGCTTCTCAAACATTAATGCAAGAACACGACAGCAACAACTTGAATGGTTGAACCACAGGCCATTGCTCAGACTGCATCCCAATCCATCGTTTTTTGCCCACCATGCCACCTCACATTGGTCCCAGCTATATGCAAATCAGTCTTGACCCTGCTCCTCATAAGAACAATCCAGCCCTAAGTGCCAGGCTAGGCCCTCCTTGAACTGGTACACAAGTAACCTAAGACTGGGTCCGCCCTAGTTAGGGCTCTACTGCCAGGTATAGCTTAGTTCCAGGGGCACACTGAGCCTGGAACCCATGTCTGAGGACACCCTGTACACTTACGGCAGCACATGCAAAACAACAAGGTGCAGAAGTATATGCTTGTCTCAAAGAGTAAGCCATGAGCATGTAAGTATACATGGTCTGTACAGCGCAACTGCAAATGGCTCATTAAATCGCTAAGAGTCCTTTCATCATTCCATCAGTAACAGTAGTAATTCTAGAGATAATACATACTGATGAGCGCTGACCTCCCAGGATTCATCATTCACCAGACAGACCATCGGGCTCACATTGCTGGTTTGGTGACTTTAGATAACCACTGGTCATTCACACATCCCATTGACAGTAATGGTACATTTGGATCTCGGCCTTACCAACTTTCCTTTCTTCCAGATATTTTTATTGATTTTATCGATCACAATTGCAACAAGCCCTTAGTTCAAAAATAAGAAGAGATAAACAGAATAACCTCCCCTCTACCCCAAAAGTTCCCGACAGGTAAACAAGTATTCTGGTTATTTTTAGACTTCCAATATCACAGCACGTACTGTGCTCACGTTTAATGTCTCTTCTGATGATCTTGAACACCCACCACTCTAAAAGATGTCAAGCACCTCAGGCACCCTATATTTATCACCTGAGCAGACAAATAATGTAATAAGGGCCTCCATTTCTGTTCATATTCATGGCTTATGTCTTGTAAGACCCATGACAATGTTTCCATGGCCAACAGGGGCCATAGTTTACTAGCCTATTCAGTTATCATCGGGATGACATCTGTTTTCCATTCCTGCGCAATCAATTGTTTCGCGCCCAAGATCATGTTGGTTGCTACCCTCCAGTCCGCGTTAGTGAGAAGCTTGTTGTCGGAGGTATAACAGGATGATAGCTGGGTCGGGCTGCAGGGGGTAGCGTAGAACCTGCTTCAAGTGGCTTGGAACATCTTTCTAAAGCATTTCCTAGAGGAGGGAAGACCACCATAATGTATGTCGTTACCCTCGTGACACAGCCCCGAGGGGTGAGTGTATATGCCCTTCAGTCTATTTGGTGCGAAGGACCATAATGTCATGTACCTATAAAGAGATTCTCTGTTTCGAGCACTTCTGCACATGGATCGCAAATCCGCCCAAAGTTTCTGCCGCTGCTTTATAGGAACCTCACATTCTAAGATTTTTAGCTACCGCCTCATATAGGATCATTAATTCATAGGATCTCTAACCGTGAGTACCAAAAAGATTTTAGCTAGCCCCTGATGGGCTGAATAGCTAGAACAAATCTTTTCGCAATCAGCCTACAATCTAATGGCCGGCATGTAGTAACAGGATGGAGTGCTCGATTCCTCATCTGTCAATACTTCATGAGATCAGTTTCCTCTATTTTAAATCCCCTCTTTCATTGCTTGAATGTATTTATAGCTTCTTTATGAAAAAAGGTCTGTAAGCGTTCTGCACCCTTCCTCTGCTCATTTGCCCTTCGCTTCCCTTGATCATCCTGGTGTAAATTTGGGTTTCTTCATAGTGAAGTGTAAGGGAAGAATATGTAGTCAATGCCTGCTGTCCAGTGATCATGTCCCATATTTCCAGTGGGGGTTTCAAAACCTCAGGCAAATAGCACAGAGGTGGTCGATCTAGTTCTGCCCACCACAGCATTGGCTATGGTGTTTGGCCCACCACGGCTGCGTCTATATGGATCCAGGGCCTCTCTCTTTCATAGAGAGGCCACTCAAAGAAAACTCAGACCTGAGATGAGCAACAGTATTGTTGAAAGCCTGGGAGCATCAGGTCTCCTGAGCATCTATGAGACCGTAGAACGGATCTGGCCATTCTAGCTCTCTTATCCACCTATGGAAAGACATCTACAGCACTTTCTAGGGCTTTAAGTACCGCTTCACGAATTCTTACTGGCAGTGCCTGGAATGCTTATAATAACCTGTAGTGTGTTCATGTTGATGGGCGTTACTCAAATCAGCCATGAAATGCAATGAGTCCGCCGCCTGCGCATGTGAGTGACGATCACATTGACAAGCCTGGGGAGCATAAAGATTCCGCAATTGGGCATGATGCGTTCAAATCTCCAGGTACTTCATCTTTTCTCTAGGCCAAAGGCAAGGAGTGCATTCAGTTAATATCCCTTTTGCCTCTGGGACAAGGCACCATCCATCTGCCCTGATTTTGCAAGGTTAAGCTCTAAGCCAGGTAGTTTGCTGTATCATGCTATCTAGACAAGACCTGGCAGCAGGGGTGTACGGGGGTCTGTTTCTACCAATAGAATATTACCCGCAAATAAATGACTTGTGTGTAGATCTCCCCGAAAACACTGACTTTGATGTCTGAATGCTTCCTATTATAAGTAGCCACATATTAAATGGCTTGTATGAACAGCCGGAGTGGCAAGGCACCCCTGTCTCGGTCAGATTTGCTGCCATTGACCCGGATCCTAGCTGAAGTTGTCTTACAGTGAACCGCTATATATGTTCACATAGGCAGACATAAATTAGTCTGGGTGAACGAGATGTGACATACACAGCATTAAACAATTCGCCAGTGCCCTTGTACAGATCTTGGCATTTAGGTTAAGCAAGGCTATAGGGTGTTATACTTCACAGAGATCTGGGTGTTTACTTCCTTGTGTATTAATGTGCTATGGGTCTCTGTCATGGTAGGTGCGACTGTGTCTGTATGTAAGAAAGAATTAAACATAGAACAAGATCCATTCAGAAAGGCTTATAAAAGGCATTTGTATGCCCACCATGTCGCGGGGACTTATTAGAGTGCAGATCATTAATGGCTTTTACTACCTCCTCCAGAGGCATTCCTTGTTCCAGAGCACTCTTGTTTCCATTTGACAGTCGCGACAAGCCGGATGAGTCCACAGAATCATCTGTCTCTTTCAGGGCCACTGGATCCACTGACTGCAGTGTGGAATAGTACTCTTGGAATGCCTGCTTTATCCTACCTGCCCCTCAGATGGGCTCACCTCCGTAACCTCTCATGGCACAGATTCTCATCATAGCCTTATTTTGTCAGAGGGTCTGATTTAGATCTCGGCAGCCAGGGTTACTTCCCACAACGGTTATTGATATACTGTCCGCCAAAATGTAAATCCTAATATATCCTTTATAATTCGGGGGATGGGTTATCAGTCGCCATTGTGACACAGTAACCCGTCCGCAAAGATCTAAATCAAGCCCATAGTCTACGCACCAGAAGAGAGTCTGTTTTATTACCTTTTTCATAGAGTTTTTGCTGCAGGCATAGTAGACTTTTTTCCTCTCCCTCTGTGGACGGGAGACCCAAGTGCCCCTTTGCCATGATTGTGGCATGGAAAGATTGTAGTGTCCAAGACTACTTAAAGTCCTCCGTCACTGTTGCTAGCTCAGATTCAAATGTCCAGCAGAGAGAATTAGCTGTCTTCATTCAATCAATCAATCAATCAATCAATCATGACATTTGTAAAGTGCACCACATAACCGTGAGGGTCTCAAGGGGGAGGGAGGGATGGTGCTGCTAGTGATCAAAGAGCCAGGTCTTGAGGTGTCTTCTGAAGGCCAGCAGGTCTTGGGTCTGATATAGGTTGGTGGGAGGGTGTTCCAGGTCTAGGTGGCGAGGTGGGAGAAGGATCTGCCACCGGCGGTCATTCTTTGGATACGGGGGACTGTGGAGAGGGCGAGGCTGGCGGAGCGGAGCTGGCGGGTGGGGGTGTAGAAGTTGAGTCGTCTGTTGAGATATGCTGGGCCGGACTTGTGGAGAGCTTTGTGTGCGTGGATGAGGAGTTTGAAGGTTATCCTCTTGTAGACGGGGAGCCAATGCAGGTCTACTAGGTGGGGGGTGATGTGGCTGCGGAGAGGGATATTGAGGGTCAGACGTGCTGAGGCGGTCTGGATGCGTTGCAATCATCTCAGGAGCTTGCCGTAGTCCAGCCTGCTGGTGACGAGGGTCTGGTTGACTGTTCTTCTTGTCTCAGTGGGGATCCACTTGAAGATCCTGCGGAGCATTCAGAGGGTGTTGAAGCAGGATGAGGAGACAGCGTTGACCTGCTTAGTCATGGAGAAGGTGGAGTCGAGGATGACCCCTAGGTTGCGTGTGTGGTCGGTGAGTGTTGGGGCTGTTCCTAGAGTTGTCGGCCACCAGGAATCGTCCGAGGCTGAAGGGGTGGAGCCGAGGATGATGTCCTCCATCTTGTCCAAGTTCAACTTCAGTCAGCTGTTCTTCATCCATTCGGCGCCAGCCTTCATTCCTTCGTGGAGGTTGGTTTTAGCGGTGTGGGGGTCTTTGGTGAGGAAGATGATCAGCTGGGTGTCGTTGGCGTAGGAGATGATGTTGAGGTTGTGCTGTCGGGCAACGTGGGCGAGGGGTGCCATATAGATTTTGAACAGCGTTAGGCTGAGGGAAGAGCCCTGGGGTACGCCGCAGATGATTCCGGTGGCAATTGGGGGGGCGGACACTCTGAGTCCAGCCGGAAGGAAGGATGGGGTCCAGTCCAGGGCCTTCTCTAGGATCCCGGCGTTGTGTAGGTGTGTTCGTAGTGTGCAGAGGCAGACTTTATCTAAGGCGACTGACAGGTCCAGGAGGATAAGGGCTACTGTTTCTCCGTTGTCAAGCAGGGTCCTGATGTCATCGGTGGCGGCGATGAGGGCGGTTTCGGTGCTGTGGTTGCTGCGAAACCCTGACTGGGATGGGTCCAGACTGCTGTTCTCCTCGAGGAAGCGGGTCAGTTGTTTGTTGACAATTTTTTCAGTGACCTTCGCCGGGAACGGGAGCAGGGAGATGGGTCTGAAGTTCTTGAGGTCCTTGAGGTCCGCCTTGGGTTTCTTGAGTAAGGCGTTAATCTAGGCGAGCTTCCAGCTTTCTTTGAAGGTTGTGGTCTCGAAGGAGATGCTGAATACTTTCCGGAGATGGGGTGCGATGGCTGTGCTGGCTTTGTTGAAGATGTGGTGACGGCATGGGTCTAATGGTGATCCGGAGTGGATGGTGTTCATGGTCTCGCTCGTGTCCTCGTCATTGATGCTGGTCCAGGAGAGCAGGCGGTTGGTGCAGGTGGTGGTCTTGGAGGCGGGGGTTGTGGGGCGGCCGTGGCGTTGAAGCTGTCATGGACGTCGGTGATCTTGCGGTGAAAGAAGATGGCCAGCGAGTCGCACAGGTCTTGCGAAGGCGGGATGTCATTGATGTTGGAGCTGGGGTTGGAGAGTTCCTTCACAATGTTGAAGAACTCTTTGCTGTTGTGTGCGTTGTTATCCAGCCGGTGATTGAATGACGTCCTGTTGGTGGCTCTGATGAGTTGATGGTGTCTGCGGGTGGCGCTCTTGTGGGCTGCGTAGCTGTCTGGCATTCGTTCGAGTAGTCAGTTCTTTTCCAGTTTTCGGCACGTTTGTTTGGAGGCCTGGAGGTTTTCAGTGAACAAGGGGGCTTTCTTGCAGATGTGGCTGTTGGAGGGTGTCTTGAGCGGGGCGTGGGTGTTGGCGCAGTCGTTGATCCATTGTCTGAGGTTGCGGGCGGCGGTGTCGAGGTCGGTGGAGTTGGCGGGTGGGTTCTGGGCGAGGGTGGTGGTTAGCTGGTCTTCTGTGACCTTGCTCCAGCATCGTTAAGGCATCTGTTGGGTGCAGTGGTGCGTGGTGGGCTTCCTGAAGGTGAAGTGGATGCAGTGGTGGTTGTTCCAGTGGGGTTCGGTGGTAAGGTTGAAGGAGACGTGGGGGCTTGCAGTGAAGATGGGGTCGAGCGTGTGGCCTGCGGCGTGGGTTGGTGTTGTCACTAGCTGCCTGAGTCCATGGTTGGCGAGGTTGGCGATCAGGGTGGTGGTGTTGGTGTCGTTGTTGTTCTCGAGGTGAAAGTTCAGGTCCACGAGGAGGATGTAGTCTGTGAAGGCAAGGGCGTGTGTGCTGATGAAGTTGGCGATGTAGTCGCTGAACGGTGGTCTGGGTCCGGGGGGATCTGTAGACGAGGGTTCCTCTGAGGGTGGTCTTGGGGTCGGTGTGGATCTGGAAGGGCATGTGTTCGGTGGTGCTGAGGATGTTGTCGGTGTTGTTCAAGACTATGATGGTGTTCCTGTGGACGATGGCGATACCTCCCCCTACGCCGTTGGTGCAGTCCCTGCGGGTGATCTTGTAGCCTTCCGGGATGGCTTTGGCGATGTCGGGAGCTGAGGTGGGGTACCGCCAGGTCTCCGTCAGGAAGGCGACGTCTGGGGAGGTAGAGTCGAGAAGGTCCCAGAGTACGACAGCGTGTTTACGGCGGAGCGGGTGTTGAGGAAGAAGCCTCTGAGGTAGTTGGGTCCTTCGTTTGGTGGTTTTGCCAACCAAGTGGTGGTGAAGCTGCAGTTCCGGCAGGTGGTGGGTCCTTGGGTGCGCTTTGAGGTGGCCTGGTAGCAGGTGTGTTCACGTCCGGGGTTGAGTGCGTGGAGGGTGCTGGCATTGTAGCGCTGTTGGGGGTTGTATTGTTTGTTGGGGCCAGGAGTTGTGGCGCTGGGCAGGGTCCAGGCACGTACGGGTGCAGACGGGCTTGCCTTAGGCGCGCCTTTGGATTGCCAGTGGCGCGGCTGCCATAATAAGGGGAGGTGGGAGGGAGGAGCAGCGGCGAAGGTGGGGATCGGATGAATGGGGGGGGCGCAGGGGACGCAGCGGTGGGAAGCAGGACCAGTGATGGCACAGAAGTAGAATGGGCACAGTGGAAAAGGGGGGAACAATGTAAAATAAAAAGCTGAGCACAGTGAATATAGCTAACAGGCACAGAAACGAGTACAAAAATAGCAAAAAGCCGCAGAGAAAGCAAACCTTAGGCCTACCACTGCTACCAGGAATGAGGCGCAGGTGGTAGCCTGCGGGTGGAGGCAGGCCTAGTACTCACGGTAGCTGGGCTGAGATGCAGGCACAGTCAGGAGGAGCTGCGCAGTGTGTGGGGAGAGACCTGCTTGCCAGACAGGGTCAATGGTCGCTACGAGATACACTGCCCTTTACTAAAAGACATAAAAGGTCCAGATTTGTGAATTTAAATGTAATTTGATGAATTAATGACTAACATCCGCAGGATTCTATCTTGGGGTCACTGTAAAATGTCAAAAATCTTTAATGAAGGAACTATAACATAATATATCTATGAAAAATATATGCAGACTATTTTTGAGGTCAACGCTACATGTCACTTATCTATTATAAAGGGATAAAAATGAAAGTATACCCAGTGCAGATATATGGTTCATTCTTGCATCAATGAGTACTATTTATAATGTTGTATTTCACGATTGTGGGGTCCTGACTCTCCTACCTTCTTCGTGTTTTTGCACAGCCTCAGGTTCAAAGAGGATTTGAGAATTATGAAGCACAGAAGATTATGGTTAAATAAAGTAGGTGACGTGACTCTGAAAATCTGTTGAGGTATGAATCTCCCTGTGCATTTTGAGGTAATCGCTGGTTTCCTACGCTGCAAGATGAATGACTGATAGCTGAGTGTGCATTATTGCATTCAGTAATTTGGGGGTCTTGGGTGGTTTGTCACTTTGGAGGTTTGATTGTCTACTTGATCAAGGCTCTTTATTTGCATTTCTTTTATGCTTTGATAAATCGAAATAACGAGGGTGGACACTGTTAATATCGCCCATCACGATATTCGCATCAAGTCGGGCACACTCTTGTGATACTGCCAGGGGTGTGCACAGGCTCACCCCAATGGCATGGTGCATGATGGTCAAAGCTAGAAGACTAGAGAGGTAAGGTGTTCATGGGTGGCAAATTGTACACTCGGTGAGTACTCAGAGTTGTGGGGAGGTGGGGAATACCTCCTTTCGAAACTAGGACCCTCACACACCCAGCAAGCTAGGTGTCATGCTTCATCATATGGGTCTGCTCCTTGTCGAGCCAGCGCTGCAGTGCTCGATGGGCACCCATAAAAGGGCTTTTTATCAGAGATCTTTTGTTCCTTGCCGTATAGGTGCCGTGGGCGTCTAGGGCCTAGTAAGATGTAGATGTGGTGTGCGGGTTAAAACAGGTAAGGGAATCCTCTATAATTATTTTTATTCTGGAGAGGTCACAACTTGATTAAAAAGTAAAAGATATAGCAGGGCGACTATTTTGTTTTAATTTGACAAAAATTACGCTCTACCCCTGTAAATGTCCCTAATAGATCAACTGGCGAGTCCTCAGGAACCAAGTGACTAAATGAAAACTATCTACAGTGTGTGGTGTGGTTCTACATACCACTTCTTCTCTCTGTAGGAATTTGCTCCGGAGAAAAGCAGCCAACCTCTTATGCGTTCAACTGCTGCTACATCAGACTGCAAACAAAACAGGTGATGGACCGAATGTGGATCAATGTCACACATTCACCCAAGTCCGAAGATCTGGGCCCAAATCCATCATTTTTTTGCACTCCACACCACCCTGGGTTAGACAATGGCGATATGCTACATCAGACTGCAGCAGAGTATATGGACACTCAATGTGGTGTCGCTGCTCCCGCTAAGAGCAGTCCTGCTCACCTACCCGCTCCGCTGCATCAGGAAGGGACATGTTAGGTTGGCGGAGGCAAATAATTAGGTTTGACAGCGAGTTGGATACAGATTCCCCGGCCACGCGAGCATGCATCAACTGTGTGTGTCCACATTTAATTAGCAAATGCGCGCTTGCACCTCCAGCCATCCAGGCCCTGTTACCGCACAGATGGATCCGCTTGTCGTGGGGCCTCCCAAACGGCGCCACGGCATAACATTTGGTGACGAGGGTGGCCAGGCTCATTTGGAGCATTTTGCGGCAGCCACGTACCATTTACACATGTGCACGGTGCTTGTGCTGCAGTGTATCAACGCCCCCTTGCCACTCAGGAGTTCCTCGAGAGCTGCTGCCGGCAGAGTGATCACCCACAACAAGGAGGCAGTGTGCCGGAAGGGACCAGGACCAGAACAGCACACCAGCACGTGGTGGCAGTGAGCTGAGGCCTACAAGGCTCCCACTGAGCAGTGCATGCGGTCACACTCCTGAGGCTGAAAACTGTAAGTGGCGCAGAACTGGGACAGTGCACACCATAAGGGAGCGGTCATACTCAGACAGCACCACCACTGACCTGATCCAACGTTAGGCTCAGCACAGAGAGGGACACCAGTGTGCATGCAAATACTATTGTATTGTATTGTATATTGGATTTATATAGCGCTTATCACCCAGGGGTCTCTAAGCGCTTGCCTTGGGAACCCGTCCTGGCTTTTCCCTGTGAGATAGCCCCTACAGGGCATCCTCAAGGTGAAAGCCAGGCATCCCGCCGCGGGGGCCGTTGTGGAGATTAAGCAAGCTTAATGCCCAGAGTTGCAGAGTGTGAACCCATGATTAGGTCAGGCACCGAAGCGAGAATTATCGAGTCCGTGGACATTTGAGCTCAAGACCCTGCCGCGTCCGGAATTGAACCCTGGTCCTAGGTCTGACCTCTGCTTCAGGGTCTGCCTGCTCTAACCAGTGAGCCACACTTCTCCACTATGGCCCACAATCCAGCAATAAAGATTTTTGTCTTAGAAGGGCCCCGTCAGCACAAGCAGAAAGAGTTATTGGAGAGAATGCTGATGTTCTTCGAGGCCATAAAAGTGGACAATGGGCAAAAGCGCACCATGCTGCTACATCTAGGAGGGAGAGATTTGTACAAAATCTCCAATATCATTTAACACATAAAAGGGGAGAGGGCCAACCAGTTCCACTCAACCACCCCGAGCCCCCACAGGATCTAAAGTACATACACAAGGGGGGTGGAGAGTACAAGACTGAGAACAAAAACTATGCCAAAGCAGACAAACTCATTAATTTGAGAAAACTGCCCTCACTCACATACCAAAGTATGTGACATGCTTCATCATAGGGCCTGCTTACAATACGCCCTGGTGTAGCCACACACAGGACGGAGCATGAGGGAGGGGAAAAATAATAAATTCCATACAACACAACATATAACAAATGGAACTAAACAAATGAAACACGTAACATATAATGCCTAAAGCCAGTGCCAGATCACCAAGTGGCTTCAGACAATGGTGCGACAGAAGGGTGCAGTTTGTTAGAAGTGGTTTAAAACTGGTTTGAGGGTACCAAACAAACCATTTTTATTATTCTCAGGTTCCCCCATCGGGATTAAAAGAAACAAAGGATGGGTAATGTCTTCGTGAGAAAATGAGGGTTCTCAAGACTTCCCTCCTATTACTGCTGTGGTCAACATGTTTCGACCGACTTATTGTGCCTCGAAAGGTCACCCCGGTCTTCTTCAGGACTATTGTCGCTTCCTGTACCACCTATTACCCCACCGTATTTCGGTTATTGTGCCATGAAGTGTGAGCCGGTCTATCTAGATCCTAGCTCTTCTGGTCACGTGCAGAGGATGTTCCCAATAGTCAGGGAAAACATTCACTAGGATATATGATGTTAGCACGCATACTTTTAGCATGCATACCATTACCACACATTTTTTACAACGCAGGACCTTTTACAACGAATACCTTTACAATGCATTACACTACAACGCAGATACTATTACAACGCATACCATTACAACGTAAGTATAGGTAAGTATATAGTATTTTTAAATAATGTAATTAATAATTATTTAAATATTTTAATTATTCATTAAATATTTTATTATTAAATATTTTAATTAATTATATTAATTTTTATTTATTCATTTGTAAATATATATGTTAAAAATACCCCTGTACCCCAAAACCCAAACCCAGCCCTGAACCCTAAAAATACCCCTGTACCCCAAAACCCAAACCCAACCCTGAAACCTAAAAATACCCCTGTACCCCAAAACCCAAACCCAGCCCTGAACCCTAAAAATACCCCTGTACCCCAAAACCCAAACCCAACCCTGAAACCTAAAAATACCCCTGTACCCCAAAACCCAAACCCAGCCCTGAAACCTAAAAATACCCCTGTACCCCAAAACCCAAACCCAGCCCATAAACCTAAAAATACCCCTGTACCCCAAAACCCAAACCCAACCCTGAAACCTAAAAATACCCCTGTACCCCAAAACCCAAACCCAACCCTGAAACCTAAAAATACCCCTGTACCCCAAAACCCAAACCCAACCCTGAAACCTAAAAATACCCCTGTACCCCAAAACCCAAACCCAACCCTGAAACCTAAAAATACCCCTGTACCCCAAAACCCAAACCCAACCCTGAAACCTAAAAATACCCCTGTACCCCAAAACCCAAACCCAATACCCCTAATAAATTTTTGTTTAAAAAAAAAGATAAACGTACCTATACGTTGTAATGGTATGCGTTGTAATAGTATCTGCGTTGTAGTGTAATGCGTTGTAAAGGTATTTGTTGTAAAGGGTCCTGCATGGTAATAGTTTCGTTGTAACAGTATTTCGTGCTAAAAGATGCGTGGTAACAGTTACATACCGCCTTTCTTTCCAGGACTGAGTTGCAGTGTGCTCTCAGGGTTAACCTCTGGCTACCTAAAGCTGGAGGCTGGGTCCCTCTGTTTGGTTTACTGGAGGGACAGGTCAGGGTTGGGGCCCTTAGGTCCCAGGTTTGGCAGTGCCCAAAAGTGTCCATCTGTGGGAGGTCCCTAACTAAGTTGAAGGGGGATCCCTCAGGAGTTTGTTTTATTTTCACCTGGCTATGATGCTAGCCTTGGTGCCCTTAATCTGTTGATTGGGAGGTTCATTTGGACAGGGGGCCCTTTGGGGTCCACCACTGGCCTCCCTGACCTCTACAGCCCTGGGCAGACTAAGGCAGGGTAGAGAGGGGCAGGTTACCTGCTCCAGACTGGGTCCCACATTGGAAGGGTCCACTGACATCAGGGGTTCTGCCAGGCTAGGCCTGACTACCTCTGGGGCAGTTTCTTCACAAGGGGTAAGATCAGTTCCCTGAGGAGGCTGATCCTCTCCTAAAGTCTGGTGGGAGGGAGATTTCTCTTCCTCCTCAATGCTCTCTGTTTGAGTGGAGTGATCCATAGTTTCAGGCTTCACAACACTATTATCTGTTTGAGTTTGGGCTGTGGCCATCACAGCCCCACCTACCTTTTCAGGAAGGGACTCAGTTTGGGTATGGGCTGTTACCATCACAGCCCCGCCAACCTGTTCAGGGAAGGAATCTGTTTGAGATTGGGCTGAGACTGGCACAGCCCTCCTGACCTGTTCAGGGAGGACACCTTGGACTGGGGCTGTGGCAACCACAGCCCCACTAACCTTTCCATGGAGGTTTACCATTTTAAAATGGGTTTCTTGCTCTACCTCAGCCCAGGCTGAGATCTCTAAATCATTCCCCAGTAGACAATATACAGGCAAGTTTGATGACACTGCCACTCTCTTGGGACCAGTGACACCTCCCCAACTGAGATTTACCACTGCCATGGGATGATCTCTCTGCACTCCATCAATGTTGGTCACCTGGTATGTGGCTCCAGATGAAAGTTGCCTTGAGAGGACTAGGCTTTCAGTCGCCATAGTGATGCTAGCCCCTGTCTCTCTATAGGCCTCAACTTTCAGACCATTGATGAGGGGCTCCTGTCTGTACTTGTCCAAAGTGTTGGGACAAGCAGTGAAGTTGGCAAACCCCATGCCATTTTCTCAGACAAGCGTATCTGTGGTAGGGGACCTGGTTAGGCCAGAGTCCACCTGAGTTCCCCAAGTATACCCAACCAAATTCTTGGGGGCACTCCCACCACCTGGGGGATTACTACTAGTAGTAACAGGAGGTGTTGGAGTATTACCTGGAGGAATATTTTCCTTATTGTTGGCCTTGGAGCAACTGCTGTCAGTTTTCCAATGGCCTACCTGTTTGCAGGCAGGGCAATAAGGTTTCTTTTGGGTATTGGAAAGATTCTGGGACCCACCCCCTTCAGAAGATTTTTGGGGCCCTGATGTGGTTTGATCTTTTGATTTATTCCCACCCTTCTCTTGAGGCTTGGTTGATTCTTTCTTTTGGTCACCACCCTGATTCTTAGGCCTAATCCTGGTTCTGACCCATGTGTCTGCCCTCTTACCCAATTCTTGTGGAGAGGTCAGATCTGAGTCTACCAGGTGCTGGTGTAATAACTGGTTTGACAATTATTTAACACCTTGGCTGCTAGGGGGTTTTCCACTCCTGTGCTGCATTTACTCAATCCCCTTTGTTCATGACAAGGTCAACTCGTCATAAGCACAGGGCAGGTAAAACCCATGACGAGTTGACCTTGTCATGAGCACTGAAGGGGTTAAGACTTGCTCTCTCATAATCAGAGTATACAATCCTGTGTAATCAGAAACTTTACTTCCCAGTAACCAACCTTCCAAAGCCTTAGTGGCAAAATCAACAAAGTCAGTCCAATCCTGAGACGGAGTTTTCTAGGTGTCTCTGAACATCAACCTGTACTGTTCAGTAGTTAAGCCAAACCCATCAATCAGTGCATTTTTCAGGACTTGGTAATCATTAGCATTCTCAGCTCTAACAGTGAGGAGCTTATCTCTACCTTTACCTTCAAAGGAGAGCCACAAGATATCTGCCCACTGACTATGGGGTACCTGCTGTACTGTGCAGGCCCTCTCCAGAGCAGCCATCCATTTGTGGATGTCATCTCCTACCTTATAGGAGGACACTATTTTACTCGGGTATCTATTGTCAAAACTCCTGTCTTTATCTCTAGGGATAATGCTGCCACCAGTGGGTTCTAACCCACTCAATTTCTGCTCTCTGGCAAAGGCAAGTTTCTCCTTGGCAAGGGCAAGTTCTTCCCTTTGGATCCTCAGATTAACTTCCTTCATCTTTGCTTCCTGTTCTCTTATCTTAGGGGAAGTCATCCCTCTCTGAGAAGATGCCTGAGAGACATGGGAGTGAATAAATCTGTTAGAGCCTCTGAAGTGAGACCTAGCTCTTCTATTCCCAAGGTTAGGCCTGCTTGTGGATAGGTCTGAGGCTCCCCCAGCTCCATCCCCATGTAGGCTTAAGTTGGCCCTAGTAAGTCTGCTGACTATAGCTTGGCCATTGTCTACCTCTTCCTCAGATGAGTTCCCATCTTCCCTACCATCTACATCTTCTGTTTCAATTAGGTTAGACTCAGGGGCACCTTCTAAGGGGAGCATGCTTCCATCTGTAGGATCAGAGGGGCCTGTGTTAAAAGCCCTTATAGCATCATATGTCTCTAAGAGACCTAACAGAAAGGGAAGGGTAGGGTTGGAACCCTGTTTTAGTTTCCTGGAAGTACACAATTGTCTCATCGCCTGGAAGCTGAGTGTTGCATATCTGGAAAGGACCTGTGGAGGGTCACTAATCACAGGGGTAGCCACTGCGTTCTGTCCTGTGATAGACATGCTTTCTAGTGAGGTGTAAGTGGTGCACTTACCTACACTATGGGTTTTCCTACTGATCCCTTGCTGAGAGTTGTAGTCAGGGTGTGCTACTCCCTTTCTACTACAACAGCTGGTTCAGTAAAACTCAGAGTATTTCTAAGCTTGTTATATGTACCTATGGTACCTTATGTGATCTTTCAAATGATATCTCAAGATTATATTTGGTAAAAACAACAGCAAGCTCAAATCCCAACCGCTGCACACCAATGTGAGAAGTTGGCCTGATATATGATGCTCACTAGTTCTAGTGATCACCACCTTGTATCAGTCCAAACAACCCTTATGGCGATTGGTTGTAAGTCAACCTTATAGACCAGCTATCCTAATGGTAGCATGGACAAAGCAGTCTTAGGCTAAACTCTTTTGGCATGTGAAGCCAGCTGTTTTACCACATATAACCCCTTGAATACCAAATGAAAGGAGACCACACAGGTTGTTATGAAAATAAACAAGATATTTATTACTAACAAAACACCTCCGAACTCTTTATGAGATCAGAGGGCTAAGCACATGACTAAACTCTTAAGAAAAATACGTTAAGTTGCATAAATTACAATGGTGCCCTAGGGGCACGATAAACCATATACTAGGTAAATGGTATAAGGAAATCGATAGAGGAAATGAAGATGTCCAGAGGATGTAGGATCGCTGGGACTACACTACCCTAACCTTAGGTAAGGAGCAAGAGGCCCACGGGACGCGGGTGCAGAGTGTGAACACACACGCGAGATGCGGGACAAAGTCAATGGACAGTACAAGTTACAAAAAAGTAAGTAAAAGGCAGTTCCGAATAGTTAGGACTAAAACGACTGGATACCTGGACACTAGGAGAGTCAATCTACCCTTGAGCACCAAAATGCTCTCGTTACCTCTCCATGGGCTGCGGGTCCATAGGTGTGAAAGTGTGTCGGGTTTCCGCGTCGAAGTCTATGGAGCCTTGAAGAAAGATGCTGCCGGCGACCAGGAGGAAGCTGTACGGAGCGATCCAAGGGTGGATAGAGGAATTTCATTCATTTCATTTCATTCATTTCAAGTCGTGCTGGAAGCGAAGTGCAGTTTCTCCAAGATGGCCGGTCCCACGTGTCTCGTCGCACCCACGGATCTCAGCTGTGCTGCAGATGTAGGTAGAGGTCGGAGAGGTCTCGAAGTCCGGATCTCGTCGGGCTCTGAAGTCTGGTTCCAGGCAAGAAGGACGACAAAGTGAACCGCTAGGACGCTTGATGGTGCCTGCTTGTGCAGGGTGGTCACTCCTTGGCCACAAGGGAGATTTTCTTCAGTCTTCTGTGGAGCAGAACGTCGAAGTCCAGAGTTTCTTCTTTGTAGTTTCAATTCAGGATAACCTAATTTGGAATGGGACCAGCTCCTACCTTTATTCTCCTAAAGGGGGTTGTACTATGACTAGGTCCCTCCTATGGGTGGGACCAGGAAGGGGGGTGGTTACACCCCCTATCCTTTGTCCGGTTCCGCGCCAGAGCTGGGGCTGGAGTGCCCCAGCAACGGGTTTGAACTGGGGTATGCACAGGGACACTTTGTGTGCCCCAGGCATGTCTCATTCCTTTCAGCCTGTCCTACCTTAATACACAAAATCCTGTCTGGGGTGGTGTTAACACCTCCCAAGGCAGGAAACCCTTTGTCCAGGCCTCCCTCGCTGGAAGGACTCCCAGCAGCAGGAGGTCAGACTTGTGTCTGTGGTGGCAGCATCCATTTTGTGATGCTGAGGCTCGAGTTAACTTTAACCGGGGTTCACAGTTACATACATGTCGTGTCCCTCTAAAAGGGTGGAATGCTACCCCCATCACCAGAACTGGCAAGGGGGTAGTATTCCAATTTGTATGACACCTTACTCGACATGTTTTGATAATACTATGCCAAAGTTAGCAATAACCGACTTAAGAGTATATGGTATAGCGTTATCATGGAAACAGCTAAAGGACTTGGTTCCGAAAGCTGCAGACATGCTCAGCTCATGCTAGAGCACCATCTCACATAATTCCAAGCACTCTGCTTCCAGGATTGTTAAGGCCTGCCATAGGAGTGATTTACAGGAGGATATGTGTCCGTTTTAGGGTTAGATATAGGTATACTATATCTACAGCAAAGGGTGATTACACCACCTTGCCCCAGCTGTGTAACCAGCCAGTTGTGTCACTTTTGGATGGCCAGCCAGGGGTGGCATAATACATGCTGCAGCCCCTGGTAGGCCTTGGGTGCACTTATACCCTGGGTACCTATGGTACACTGTACAAGGACTTACAGGAGTGACCCAATACCAATTAGATATGTACCTAAGGTACATTGAGTCCGTTTTAACAGAGAGAGCAGGAAGCCTGGGGTCCTGGATAGCAGGATCCCAGGCCAACAATGTCGAAAACCAGCAAGACACTAGGCAACAAGTTGGGGCCAACCATAGTCAGATATCCACCTTCCTACATTTGGTATGCCTGAACTCAGCATATTAAAATACATCTTTTAGTAAAGTTTATTTTAATATACTGTGTTTGCAAATACTACTTTCAGAAAGTTAGTATTTGTTTGCCTAACCATTTAAGCCGGCCTCTGCTCTGATGTGTATCTGCTGTCTGATTTCTGTGTGTGACAGGGCTGGGGAATTCCAGAAGGCAGGTTGGGGCTGACAGGTTTTGAATAGAGAGATTACACCAGGATGGGTGGGGGGAGTGCCCCTTGACTCTGAATAGGGCTGTGCTCTGCAACCTCAATGCTGACTACGCCCCCTGGGGAGCGTCTGATGTCTCTGCCCTGCACCTTGTGAAAAGAGAGGGGAAGACTGTCAACAGAGTACTCCTGAACTGTACTTGTCACCACAATGCTGGCTCCACCTCTTCCGGAGCGTCTGATGTCCCTGCCCTGCTCACTGAAAGGAAATCCAGAGCTGCCCAAAACAAAGTGCTCATGGACTGAACTAGATTAGGCAAAGGCCCCCCTGGCCTGAAAGAACAAAGGATTTTGTGTATAAAAGTAGGAGCCATGCTCCTAAGAAATCAGGTCCTGTTTGCGCCAAGAAGAAACTCTGCCCGAAGAGAAGGACCTGGAAAAGCTGCATGGAGGACTACTGTCTCTGACCTGGGAGACTGGCCTGTGGTGGGTGCCTTGCTGCAAGAAGGAGAGGAAAAGAGTGAGAAAGACTTTTAAATCTACTTGTGCATTTCTAAAGAAACGATCTCCAAGGGCTTGGAAGTGAGCTTGCCCCCTGAACTGAGCCCAAGGACCATTGGGCTCTTATCCTGCATTCGCTGTCTGCTGCTGGCCTGCTGCCTTCCCCCTAGCTGGAGCCGTGATCCCCATGCGCGACGCCCCCTCCTTGGGCCGTGACACTTGTGCCTGGCTGCCCCTGCCTCGTGTGAGCCTCGCTCGACTTCGAGCTGCTCGCTGTACGTCCCGCTGGGCCGCCCGCACTTTGACACCTTGCCCCATTCAGATCGCACGAAGTGCATCTCGTCCCTCCTACTGGAAGCGGACCAAAGTGCTGCCTAAAGCCCCGGACAGCCCGCCCCGCACTCCTGAGTCCTGAGGGCCGCGCCGCACGCTGATAGCCTCCCATACATCCCGTACTGGTGGCCCCATGCCGCGCCTGCCCACACTTAAACGCAGCTCCCCCCGCAGGCTTGTACGCCGTGAACGCTTCAGCGCACCAGATCGCCTGCCCTGCTCCTCGAGGCCCCCCCGCTCTACGTCCCGCACGGATACATTCCTGAGCCGGGGCCCGCCTCGGAGAGGAGCCGCCCGCGTCGCATCAGTGCGCCTACGTCGCGGACGCCGCCTGCAAGCCTGACTCTCCAGCCTCAGAAAGGTACTGTCATCCGACCCGCACTACGGTGCGTACACCCAGGCCAGGAGCCAGCAACGCATCAATAACTATCTTTTTGAGCAGCAACTACAGTGACAGTCGGACAAGTGTGCGCACAGCGCATGAAAACTAAGAACTAAGACGGAGGAATGGATCTCGTCGATGGAGTTTTCGTCGTCACCACCTTTGCTGTCATAATCGTCGACGTCGAGAATGTAGACACCATCGTCGAGGAGCAGGAAACAGGCACTTTAAATGTCGACAAAGCCACCGTCGACGGTACCGTCGACGGAGCTATACGGGAACTCGTGTCTTTCTTTGGAGCTGTCGTCGACGTACCTGCTGATTTCGTCTTCGACGAACGTTGTTTCTTGTCAGGTTTTCCTTCCAGAGAGACAGTAGAAGGTTTGGTGCCTTCCTTCTCCTTTTGAGATGGTGAAGAAGTTACAGAAACATCTTTTTCACCTTCTTGGCTGTGTCTGTCTCCGCAGCCTGTCCCAGCCTCTCCTTTTCACCTCGGTGAGGAGATTTAATGGGACTAGCCTTTTCAGACCTATCAGAGGTCTTTTGTAAGGCTTTGACAGGGGGCTCAGTAGAAGTAGAAGGGGATGACCTACCCCTCTTTCTGGATCTTCTGGAGGACGCAGCTGAAGAAGGGTCCTCATCGTCAGAGGAAATAACTTCCTTATGTGATTTCATCTTCTGTAGCCAAGTTAACAGGCGGCCCTCCCGGTCTCTCAAGGTCTTTGTAGAGAAAGTATTACAGATCTTACAATCTGTGGCCTTGTGGTCCGGGTACAAGCAGTAGATGCAGCCATCATGCTTGTCTTCCACAAACAGTCTCTTTTTAGAACAAGTAGCACAAGCTCTAATTAATGCCTTCTTCTCCTTGTCAGAAATTGTAAATTTGAAGAAAATGTAAAAGAATTAAAGTTGAAGAGAAAAAACTGAGCGGAGCTCAGTGGAGACTCCCTAGCACAATGTGCGGTAGACAAATCTGAGGCTCTGAGGCTCTCTCAGGAGGGTTCTAAGGGGTGAGGCTGTTCTGATTGGTTGTTACAGAATTCTTAGTCTCTTTTACAAAAAGAGGAGGACAAGCTACAAAATGAGATGAGGCCTAGGCCTAGTTTTCTCTTTTGTACTTACTGCTATGGTATTTTTTATTTACAGAGGCTCCCATTCCAACGACGGGGGAATGATACAAAGCATCCCATTATGAGCCTGCACGCAGTCTTCGGTCCTCGCAGACCGGGCTGTTAAAAGTCCCAAGAATATTCAAAGCTCGTATGGGAGGTAGATCCTTCAGATACCTTGCTCCCAAGCGCTGGAATAACCTTCCGAAGTCCAGTTCAGAAAAAAACTTAAAACGCACCTTTTCAGCAGATAGCTTGTGTGGGAGGAGGGGGGACAGCCACTCCACTTGTAATAGCGCGGGGACACGCCAGTGGCGTAACCAGGCGCTTAATAAATGTCCATTAATAATAATAATAATAATTGGAATCTATGACAGTTCCAATACTGGGGCAAAAAACGTTATTTGGTCTTGTATTTAAGCCTGCTTAAGATTTATATAAAGAAAAGCTATTTTTGATATACAAAACGCCTGGTGTCCATTTGTGGTGTATTCATGGGTTACTGTATGTGATCATAAATGCTTAACTACTACTTGCGCCACACTACCTAGAGGGTGAGCAGGGGTTATTTTTAGGAGTAAGTCCCTTGCCCTGACTAGAGGAGAGGGTCCCTGTTTGTCACAAGTATTCACCTGTGCCAATCAGAGACTCCCAATTCTAACAGATTCCATAGTCCAGTCACCTCTCAGATTAACATAGATTGATCGGATATCACTAGCAAGCCATACAAAATGCTTCGGTTCTCATCCACGCATCCATGCTTCCCCCATTCTAGGTTCATATGCGAATATGATCTGTACGACATGGCAAAATAGGTATACAACTGTGACATAAGATTCTTGTCACTCCAGGTATATACTAATCCAGTTTCACTAATCTCCCTTAGTAAAAAGAGTGGCATTGACCCCTCATAGAAGTGTTCCTGAGGGTGTCTGCCAACCTGCGTGCCCGTAACTATATTTAAATCCCCAACCCAAAGCAGTTCACAGGGCTTTCAATCTCTTGATCTGACGAGCTTTTGGGCTAGGAAGATATCTTGGACCACATTAAGAATATTATTGTTTCTTACTGGCCACTGACCCGCTGGATACAGAACACTAGTCTCTTTCTTGTCCTTTACTATTGGAATATTTTCCAGTGGAAAGTCCCAATGTAAGCCAATCATGACACACCCTCTTTTGTTACTGGTTTCCGTGTGTGATGGGAATCCTCACTGCTGGAATCAGGCCTTGGCTTGAAACAAGCTGGATGTGACAGAAAGCCCTACTGCAACACGAGCCATATTCACTGAGCTTGATCCCGGGGGAGCCAACTGACCCTTCTCAGGCTGGGCCTTGAGATGCCATGCTACCTGTGCCCGCAATAGCTGATCACAGGCCATCCAGGTTTCAAGCGACTGAGGAGTTGCCCTTCATGAGCGACAGGGCAGCCTGGATGGTAAGGGGCTCAGGCCATGAGGAAACCCATCTCCTTCTGACAGAGGCGCAGTGCTGCTTGAAGTCCCTGGGTGTTGCTTTGACAGTGCTCGCTACTAAGGTCGCTTGGACTCCATGTACGTACAAGGGTTGATTCCACATTTAGGGGTACCCAGCTTTTCTCCACACAATCCTCCGAGGAAGAGGAGGGCCGAGCCAGCTGAAATGTCTGGGCTGCTGCCTAGGTATGTTACTCAACATGTAAGGGTCACCTCCTGGCTCCCACCAGCGGGGCCAGTGGGAATGAGCATCGCTTTGTGTCAGTTACCAGGTCACCTGGTCCCATGTGGCTGAGTGGGGTTTTTAAGACTCATGTCGCCCTGCCTGAGCATCAGCGCATCTGCCTCGGTGGACCAGAGCTGCCTGCCTCTGATGCTGTAGGATCTATATGAATATCTGATGATGCAAGCAGGCCAAGCTTTTGTTAGAGGGCGCCTGCATTTCGCTTCTAGCAAGAGGTGAAGCAATTGCGGTCCAAGAGAGGCTTCCCCACATAGACCATGCTTGCCCCCTATCCTGAGCTGGGTGCAGGGAGAGGGGCACACTGGCTGTCTAATGATAGTATTCAAACCATTTTTCAAAGTTTTAGGTACATCACAATATTTTTATTCAAAATGTTCTGACAATTAGACAAACACCTAGTATCTGACTCATTAGATGCAACTTTATGTAGTACATCAATAATGTCAGATTTTAAAGTTGAAAGTACATTGGATGTATCTTTTAATGCAGATGCAATAGGTAATGGATCATCAGTGTGTATTTCTTTCACAATTTCTTCATTAACTTTACTATCAATATCCTTAAGACTGTCAATAAGTTGAATGTCAAGAATTGCTTGTATAATATGGTT
This sequence comes from Lissotriton vulgaris, assembly GCF_964263255.1. Taxonomy (NCBI): domain Eukaryota; kingdom Metazoa; phylum Chordata; class Amphibia; order Caudata; family Salamandridae; genus Lissotriton; species Lissotriton vulgaris. The sequence goes on along the minus strand of NC_141687.1, from coordinate 30,391,271 downwards.
GGATATTGCAAATCTTGTATTTCTTAGTCAATTTGCTAGAAGTCAATGCAAAACGTTTTTTGACTGTGAGGTTCATGACAGATTTAGGTATATTAGCCTTAACTTCAAAAGTATCAATAATTCATGAAGACGAAGAGCAGGGTCAGACTGGCCTTGCTTGGAGTGCTTCTCTGGCAGGTCAGTGTGTGGGTTGTTTCTTTGAATGCCTCTTGGCATATTTTATGGTTTTGTGGGCTGTTTTTTACTATTGATTTCCCTGATATTGAAACAAACATTGCCTGCATCACACTTAAATCCAGATGTATACTTTGCAGAACACATACAGCATGTATTTACAAGTTCGTCACTGCCTCAACCATTAAACAAGGACTTCTTTTTTAGGTATCTAGTTCATTAATGGAGGCAACTTTTATTTTGGTGCCCTGGCCTATATTCTTTCGCAGTCTGACTTTTGGAAGAATGGATAAACGAATCACTAATTTCTTGGATTTTGATGTGATTGTGTTACCTGTGACTTTGTCTTCACACATGTATTTGCGGTATCATTTATATTAAGTTATATTGTAAAGCACACAGCTACTCAGCAGAGTGTCCCGGAGTTAGGCCATAGGAGATCAAACTTTCAGCTGGATTAGCTGTTCAAGAGGCAGGTTTTTAGTTTCCTCTTGAAAGTATGCAGACTGTGTACTAGCCGAATGTCTAATGGGAGTCTAGTCCGGAAGAGAGGTCCCAGATAGGATAAGGATCTTCCACCTATTCTGAGGCGACTGATGCGGGTCACACATGCCAGGTACACCGAGGAAGAGATAAGGGTGCAGACAGAGATGTAAGCGCTGATCCTCTCGCTTAGATAGGCCGTGCCCGTCCTGTGCAGGGCCTTGTGCATAAGGACAATGCCCTTAAAGACCGCCCTCTTTTTTTATCGGGAGCCAATGAAGGGCCCTCTGGTGAGGGGTCATGTGGGAACTAAGTGGGAGCCTGAGAAGCAGTCTCGCCACTGAGTTCTGTAACACCTGCAGTCTCTAAGGAGATAGTCTGGGAGAATGAAGTACAGAGAGTTCCCATAGTCAAGTCTTTTTTTGGGGGGGGAAAACCTTTATTTACTAAAACAAAGTACACCGCTATTCAGCCGTACATCCCGGAGGCTAGGCAGCATTGTGAATCAGTTCGGGAACATGTACAAAACAGAAAAAGGAGCAATCAGGTTTTATTTTATGGATATTGAAGAAGATCTCAAGAAACAAGTGGAACCAAAGAAGACAAGAAAAGAAAAGAAAGAGAAGAGAAAAAGGGGGAAGAAAAGGAGGAAAAAGATGGCAAGGCAAAGGAGCATAGAAAAGCGGTAAGGCACATATCCCGGGGGATAGGCGGGATCGATAACCTCATAAAATTACCAGAACATGAAAGCAAACATGTGAAAGGGGAGCAAAAAATCAGGATAAATCTACGTGAAACCTGGGAAAGGGGAAGCTATGGAGAAAGACGGACCTCCGGTTGAATTGTCTCTGGGGGTACACAGATGTCTCCTCTATACGAATTCCAGGCACTCCAGATCAGACCCCACATATTGGGCTTACCCCGGGCCACGTAAACAGTTTTCTCCCGGAGCATGCACCAATCCATATTGGTCTTCCAAAGACTAACAGTGGGGGGGGGGGGGGTCGGAGCACTCCATCTCTGGGCGATGTCCCTCTTGGCAACCATATTACCCAGGGTGACCCAGCGGGTCTGAGCCCATAGTCAAGTCTTGATGTCAGCAGGGCCTGCACCACCTTCCCACCAGCAGACTCAGATAAAAGAGGTAGAAATGTTTTCAGCATGCGAAGTACGGTAAAACAGGACCCGACTAGGGATTGAATCGGAGGTTTACAGAAAAGGCATTTGTCTATTTTAATCCCTAAGTTCTTTATGCAGTTTTGTGGGAAACCAGGGTGCGGCAAGTTGCTTGGCCAGCAGATTTCCACGAAATTGTGGGGGACATCTCTAAAGGTCACGCTCTCTGTTTTGTCCGGGTTGCATCTCAGATAGTGCAAATCCAGCCAGTGAAACACCTTGGTGAGACAATGTGCAATCAGCTTCCCATATACATCCTTGCCTTTCTTGCAGTCAAACTGAAGCTGCATGTCATCTGCGCAAGAGATGACGTTTGTGCCAAAGGACTTTGTGGGGATTGCTAGATGTGTCAGATATACATTGAACCAAGTGGGACTGAGAGCTGAGCCTTGCGGAACGCTCAAAGTCAGTTATGTACCCTCTTATTCAGCTCCAATTTCCTTCTCATGCATGTGGTCTTGTTTCTTTTTTACACTTCCGTTGTCACTTCCTGTTTATTGCTGCTTTGTTTTGTCTCGTAACATCACTTGTCTAAGTTTCTCCAAAAAGAGGAATATGTTTTTAGGGATGATATTGGCCAATGATACTGCTATTTTCTGTTTCTGTCCAGCTCCTGTAATCAGTATCTGATGCTGACATTATTGATGAGAAGACACTGGGACATGTTTTATTCCTCACAGTTTCATCAAACCTTTGTACATATGAATATACATTACCATTTTTATACTCTGGCCTCTCCTATAAACTTGCTTCTTTTCTTACTCTTTATTTCCTCCAGTATTTAGACAAAAACCTTAGAGAAGTCCATATTTGGTTTTGGCTTGCCTGTTCTAATGTTTTCAATTTATTACTGTTTATGTGCTGCATAAAGACTTTACAAATTGCCTCTAAATTAAGCCTGTCTGCTTTTGTGCCAAGTTGGCAAGAGAATAAGTACAGGTTCATTTGGGGCTTGCTTGTGTTGCAGCCTGCCAGGATCTGTGGTTGCTGTGTAAGTAGGGCTTTACCCCCTCAACCATTAACCCATTTCCTTATAATCTGGGTTAGTGAAAAATACATCTTTCCCCTAACAAATGACCCAAGGTTTAGCTGAATAAAGCAACATGTACTTTATGTTCATAGCTTGCAATTTTTGCTTCACCTTCTCTTATGATTTTCAATGTTGCTGTAGCTATCTGGCATAGTCTGGGAACCTTTAGATGTCTCTCCCAGGCTGCTCACTGTGTATAGAAATAAGTTTCAAGAACCGAGCTCAGATTGCTCTGACTGGAGGTTTCCATACCAGGTGCTCTGCTGGCACAAAGGAACTCAGTTTTCTAGAAAATGTTCCAGACGGGATCCCTCTATGCCCTCTGGGAACCCCACAAAAAGCAAGTTATTGGTTCTGAAGCAATCTTCGGCGTCCTCCTCACAGGCCTTCAGCTACATTTTTGTTTCTTTTTCTTTCTTTACTGTCTGGCAGAGCTCTTAGATTGACCCCGTCAATGTGGCTTTACGACTCTCTGCGTCTGCCACTCGGCAAGTAGTCTTACCAAAGCAGGGCCAGGTCAGCTCTTATTGCCCCAATATTTTGTTCTCCAAGGCCCTTCGGAGGACTCAATCATCAGAAGGATCACGTCTGCCTTGCAGTTGGTCTACCCAAACCTCCGTTCTTCTTCCAGTTCAGTGGGGACCCCTCTCGCTGCCACCATGGAGGGCAGCTACAGCAGCTTGGTTAGTTTATTAAATTTCCCTTGTTCACCGGTAATCTTGTTTCAGGCCATTTCCTTGCCCACCAGGCCTCTCCTCCTAAGCTGCCGGGGAGAACGTGTGAGCAGTACAAGCAGCCCTTCTTCCACCTGGGATCCCTCTTACATACCCACTTGGATGCATTGGAAATTGCCTGTATGGTGTTGGGTGAACCTCTGTACCGTTGTTGTATCTTTTAGTTCAGACTGGAAGAGCATGGTGGTACACTTTCACTGACCCCTGCTGTAAGCACCAGCTACTTCCAAGGCCTCACACTGGTCGCATCCTCACTCCAGGCAAGACTTCATCACCGCTTCAGCCTGCCTCCACTCCTAGGCCCCCGGGCAGTTGCATGTACAATTGAGGGGGTGCCACTCTTCTGGATGTTAGTGACAGGCAGCCATTGCTCTAGTGCCATTGATTCGCTGGCGCTTGCCCCCACGATTAATGGTGGGGCGCTTTCGCCTATCACAAGCAGGGAGCTGTGTTCCAGTGACCCCATGAGGTGTCTCCTCGAGAGTGCCGGGCCCGCGGCCGTCCTCCCCACGCTCCTCACTTTTGGTTTGGGAGGGATTAGCTAGGGGTTTGTAAAGCGCACCTACTCACCCACTCACTGGGGGGGGCAGCTCCGTTTAAGGCTGGAATCACCCGAAGATCCAGGTCTTGAGGTCCTTCCTGAACTGGGGCAGTGTGGAGGTTTGCCAGAGGTGAAGGCCGTTCCAGGCCTTGGCTGCGAGGTAGGAGAAGGACTTTCCTACAATTCTGGTTTTGTAGATACACGGGATAGAGCCATACTTCCTCTAATCAGATAATCCATACCTCCTGGGTCTTTCTTGCATCCCCTTTCAACTACTGGATCAGTTACAGTGTTTCCCTTAACTCAAAAGCCTGCTAGATTCCAGATGTTTATGGATATATGGTGTGGGAGCACAACAGAAAGCCATCAGCCATCTTGTGACTTAAAGCCTTGCCCCCAGAAATCACAAGACACTACCCTTCACCAGCTCCTATTTAATCAGTTCAGCACTCTTGACATGGGAGATTTTCTCAGATATTGCTTGGAACAAAGTCTCATAGCAACTCCAACTTAATCCAGACAGGGCTTACAATCAGAACCACAAGTTGTGCTGGGCTGCCAGCCACCCCTTGGCACCTCCATGAAATCCCCATCTTAGCCAGCACCATGCAACCCCAACACCACACCTTGAGAAATCTCCTGTTTCCACACCCCAACACACCAATACCGCAACCCACAGGCACTCACCAGACAGGAAAGTATTGTCTGGATGACTCAAGTGGGTAGGAAGAAACAGAGGAATTGTGCAGAACAGCTGGAGCCGGGAGCCAACTGATGGCTCCACCAGGACACTTTAGCCCTAGAGCTGCCAATTCTCACAGACCGAGCCCAAGGCAGGAACAACATGCACAGAACTGAGCCGCCTACCACAAACCACCGTACAATAACTTGAGACACTCACAGGTAAATTAACTCCCATGAGGCAAGAACGAATAACTGAGGGCAGCAAAAACAAGCATTTGCAATGCAATAAGTCTGGCATTTGCACGATTTTGAGCTATTAGCGTTGTAAATGACAATGCCTTTTATTTGTGTTTTAAAAAACGGCAACAATAAAAGGCACTCTTATTTACAATACCAATAGGTCAAAGTTTCAAAAATGAGAGACCTATCGCATTGAAAATACTTGTTTACAAGCGCCCCATGCCTCACTTTCACGTAAATAGAGGCCACGCCCCTTTCTTTAGACGGGCAGGGTCTAAATAAAGGTCCGCGGCTGCAATTAAAGTGAAAGCGCGGTATAGGGAACTTTAACCCAAAGAAGCATTTGTTTGTCAACTTGACAAACAAATGCTTTTTTTGTAAAAGCGCCCTGTGAAAGTGCTCATGGCATGCTGAATGTCACAGGAAAAGATGTAGTGCCTGCAGTGGAGAAACCATAAACGAAAATAGTGCTCACAGACTAAATAAGACGTACCATGCAACAACCGATGTAAAAGGGCCAGTCCTCATGGGAAGTTACAAATGAAGAAAAGGCGATACTGAGGAGGGACTAACAAGCCTATTTCCCAATCAGAAACCAATAGTTACGAAGGAAATTGACACAAACTGTAGGAAAGTAGGGTCTGATTTTATGATTACCCCCACTTTTTGCCTGGTGGTATTCTGTTTCTAACTAGTCTTGTTGTGAATGTAAATAGGACCCTAAGGAATTAGTTACTTACCTGTACACTATAGTTCTCCAGTATTAGATTCAGATGCTTGTATCTTCCCCGTCGTCATGGTGGGAGTCTCACGGTAACAGAATGACCAAAGCAGTATCATAGAGAAGAAAAACTGCATAGAAAAGCCCATAGGGACTGTATTGTTTGGTAGCCAGACCTCCTCATTGTTTGGTCCAAAAGTCAGTCAATCAGCATTGCTGCCCTGCCCTCACACTCCCCAGCAGAAACTTCCTGCCTCAGATTTCCGGCCCCAAGTGAGAGACTTGGATAAATTCCGAGATAACAGGTTCTGCCTGAGAAACGGGGAGGTGGGCGGGCGCATGTGAATCTATGAAAGATAATACTGGAGAACTATAGTGTACAGGTAAGTAACTAATTCCTTCTCCAGTATTACACCTTTCATAGATTCACATGCTTGTATCAGAGTAGTAAGTAGTACCCACAAGCCTGCAGCGTTTCCAGGATAGAACCCAGAAGGAAGTTCTGCAGCTGAAATATCTTTAGAACATGATCTGAAAATGCACAGGACAGATAGGAATAAAAACCCAAAACCCCTTATCTCATACAGTGCACGTTCTTGAAATACATGTATTAAACCAACTATAATAACAGCAGATTTTATATATACATATCTATAAAGAATACCTCATTGAAATAGACGCCTCAGAACAGCTTGTCCCTCTGCCGTGTCCTCTTTCCACGCAGTGTTCAGGCAGTAGTGCTTCGTAAATGAATGCACATTCTTCCAAGTCGCCGCTCTGCAGATGTCAGGTAGAGACACTCCTGCAAACATGGCTATCGACGTCGCCATCTTTCTTGTGGAATGGGCATTCACTCTGGAATGAAGTGGCTTTCCAGCTTTTTCATGACATTTAATAATGGCCGATGATATCCATCTGGCGATACTTAGTCTTTACAGAGGGAGCCCTTTTCTCTGTCCTTCAAATGCAATAAATAACTGTTTAGATTTGCGGAATGTTCTTGTTCGTTCAATGTAGAATTTCAAACATCTAGCGATGTCCAAGGAATGCAAAGCTCTTTCTGCTTCAGACGAGGGATTGCTGAAGAAGGTAGGTAAGATAATTGGCTCATTAAGGTAAAAAGAAGTAGGAACTTTGGGGATAAATGTAGGATTTGTCCGTAATATAACTATCCTGTTGAAATTGAAGAAAAGGCTCTTCCACTGAAAAGGCCTGAATTTCGCTAACTCTCCTCGCCGAGGTGAGAGCTAGCAGAAGGGCTGTCTTCCATGAAAGGAATTGTAAGTCTATCTTGTGTGTAGGCTCGAATGGTGGCCTCATAAGTTGCGCCAGAACTGTATTGAGATGCCAGGGTATTGGCGGCAGTTGAATGGGTGGAAAAGCTCTAAAGAGCCCTCTGACAAACTCCTTTATCAGTCTATGAGACCAGAGAGACGGCTCATCTGGCATTCTCCTGAACCTTGATATTGCCGCCAAATGCACCTTCAACGAGGCATGTGGCAGACCTGCTTTTGATAACGACAACAGGTAAGGCAGAACACCTTCTGGGGGTACCGTCAACCGATGCAGATTCTGACTAGCACACCAGTGACAGAAGCGTGTGCATTTTGCCGTGTATGTCTTGTTGGTTGACACAGCTCTAGATTGCGATAGTATTTGTCTGCAGTCCTGTGGAATGCTCATGGCTTGGAATTCCCACTCATGACGTTCCATGCGGATAATTTTAGCGATGCTAGGTCTGGATGCAGAATTTGGCCGTTACTCATTGATATGAGGCTCTGGAATGTCGGGAATTGCACTTTATTGCCTTTTGACATCTGCAGCAGATCTGAAAACCATGCCTGCCTCGGCCAAGCTGGTGCTATCAGAATGACATGACACGGTTCTGATCTCATCTTGCGAAGCACTCGCGGTATTAACCACATCATTGCTACTGTATATTCCCGTGCTGTGCTGCAATTTTCAAATTCCCTTGTTATGTGACAAGGTCAACTCGTCATAAGCACAGCGCAGGAAACACCCATGACGAGTTGACCTTGTCACAAGCATGGAAGTGGTTAAGGGAATTGGTGGGAATGCGTAAGCAAACATTCCCGTCCAGTCTATGTGAAACGCATTTCCTTTGGAATCCCGCTGAGGGTACGTGGATGCAAACTGATCGCATTTCGAATTGTCCCGGGTTGCGAACAAGTCGAATGTTGGTGTGCCCCATCTTTGAAACACTCTGCGAAGCTGAGTGTCGTGCAGTTCCCACTCATGCGACACACTCGACGTGCGACTTAGTACATCTGCCCGTGTGTTGAGGATGCCCTGTATATGCTGCACCTGAATAGAAATGTTGTGGCTTATCAGTCATTTCCAAATCCATTGCGCCAGCGCAGAAAGTTGTTTGGATCTTGTTCCTCCTTGCTTTAGGAGATAAAACATAGTTGTGGTGCTGTCTGTCTGAATGAGCACTGACAAGCTCTGAATTCTGGGCAGGAAAGCTTGAAGTCCCATAAACACCGCTTTGAGCTCCAACATACTTATGTGAAGCTGTGCTTCCCACTCTGACCAGTGTCCCTGGATCTCCAGCTCCTGAAGGTGCGCACCCCATCCTTGCAACGAAGCGTCCGTCGTCATCACATATCTGTGATTCTGAGGTACAAAATTCAGACCCTGATTCAAGTTCTTCTGAACCTTCCACCATGACATGGCCACCTTCATACGGTGAGTGATGGTAATCCGATCTTCGAAGGTTCCTTTGGACTGAACCCACTGCTCGTCTAGATGTTCCTGCAAGGGTCTCATTCGAAGACGGCAGTTTGGAACAAGTGGAATGCAAAAGGACATCATCCCCAACAAGGATTTGTACATCCGCACAGAAGTGAACTTTTTTGTTTGAAGGGATGCTGTGAGGCCCATTATTTTCCTCATCCTTTCTTCGGACGGATATGCTTTCGTTTCCTTGGTGCATATCCATGCCCCCAGAAATTGAATGCCCTGCGCCGGAGTCAGAGAAGACTTTTCCAAGTTGGTTCTTAGGCCGAGCAGATGGAACAGGCAGATGCAGCACTGAAGCGACCTCCTGGCTCTTGTGAATGGTGATGGACCTGTCACCAGGCAATCGTCTAGATATGGGTAAATGCAATGCCCTCTTAACCTTAAGAGGGCCGCCACAGGGGCCATGCATTTGGTAAACACCCTCGGGCCGGTTTGAGGCCAAATGGCAACACCTTGAATTGGAAATGGCAACTCTCCACAGCAAATCTTAAATATTTTCTGTGCTTCCGATGAATTGGAATATGGAAGTACGCATCCATGAGATCCAACGAAGCCATGAAGTCTTTCATTTCTAACATTAGGAGGATCTCTTGCAACGAGAGCATTCAGAAGGGAATTTTTTTAATGTATTGATTCAGATCCCTCAAATCCAATACCTGTCTCCACTTCGTAGTTTGTTTCTTCTTGATGAGGAAGAAATGCGAATAGAAGCCTTTCCCTCTGTGTTGTTGCGGTACTTCTTTTATAGCCCCCTTCTGCAAGAGTGATTGGACTTCCTTTTGCAGCTCCTGACGATATTGGAGGTGTCTGAGCACCGGGGGATGATCTGGTGGCATTTCCACAAACTCTAGGGTATGGCCTCTGCTTCTTACGTCCAAAACCCATTTGTCCGATGTTATGGACATCCAATTGTCGAAGAAGCGAGACAGATAGTGGTCTTTTTCCGGGATCTGCTGTGTGGGGAGCGCCGGCATGAGATCATTGTCGTCTGTTAGATTGTTGATTCTTTCCTCTATTGGAGGACTTGCCCCTAGACTGCTGCTGGAAAGAGGAGTTGGAGGGCCTATACTGATTGCCTGTATTGTATTTCCTATATCCTTGTTGGTTATAGGGCTGATATCTGTTGGATGGATATGAAGATCTCAGATTAAATTGACCCCTTGCACCTCTTTTACAAAAAGAATGGAACCGTCCTTGCTGAAGGGATCCCAGCGCTCTAGCCGTATCTGTGTCTGACTTGATACCCTGCAGCGCCTCGTCTACATGCTTTCCAATGGCATGTCAACAATCTTCGCCTGCACCTCTGGACGAAAGGATGTTGCATTTAGCCAACCCTGTCTCCAAAGTGAAACTGCTCTTACCATCTGCCTGAAGGCCATAGAGGAAACATCCATGGCAACGTCAATGGATTCCGATGCCGACTTTGCCCCATCGCGGAGGATAGCAGCTGCCTCTTCTTTCTTATCCTCCGGTAGTGCAGACAGAATGGGTGCCAAATCTGAGCACATTTGCCTGTTAAAACGGCTAATTAGGGCCATAGCATTGGCTGCTTTAATAGTAGAGGCTGCCATGACCGAAAACCTATTCCCGGCTCCATCCATCCTCCATCCTTCTTTGTCTGGCGGCACCAATGAAGTAGCAACCGGATTGTTTGAATTCCTTTGCGCCACCTGCGTCACCACCGACTCCGGACTCGGGTGTCCTATCAGACAGGCCGCAGCAGACTCTGGTGCTCTATATTTCTTTTTGATTCTAGGAACCGAAACCGCAATGGAAGCCGGTGTCTTTAAAATTTTTAGGCCCTCTTCCCAAATGTGAGGAATAATCGGGATTGAGCGGGCAGATTTCCTGGCGTCATCCTTGAAATCATATAAGAAACATTCAGTTTCTTTAACCTCCATTTCCAAATCAAATCTCTTAGGCTGCTTTTTCCATAATGTCATGGAATCCCCAATATCCTGAGGAGGAGAAGTGGTTGGCGGCGGAGTAGGTGAAGGGGCCGACGGCAAAATTTACTCATTCCATTCCTTCCCCGTAGAATCTTGTATAAGTTCACCTTCCTCAGGTTTCTCATCATCATCAGTGTCCGTCAGATCGTCCCTGATCGTTATCACTGGTGGTGATCTCACAGACTGCTCTTGGGGAGTAGATTAAGTCTTCGGAGGTTGTGTTGTAGTCGCCAGCGTAGATGACGGAGGCGCATTTGCCTCTGGAAAACAACGATAATAGTCGTTAATCATGAACCTCAGGTCAGAGACCAGAGAAACAGGTATGGAGACTGACTCTTCTCGCGACTCCTCTCGCGATTCTTCTTGTTGCTCATCTTCCTCATTATAATTACAAGTCTCCCTGAAAGATTCATATCTTGTGATTGAGACTGAGCTCTCTCCTTAAAGGAAAACACCTCCTCTTCATCCGTGTCCTGGCTTTTAATTCTAAGTTGTGAAGGGCTATAGGCTGCTCCGGACGACTCCTCCCCTTCTGAATCCTGTTCCAACAAAGAAGATGGGGGTAGAGGCGAAATCTGCGTCCACTACGTGAATTCTGCAGATTTGTTTATGGTCCCCGAACCCCTCGACGACTGATATGAGCGAGTGGAGATCAAAGTCTTCGACTGTGGTGATTTAAATGCCTTTGCCGTTGATATTACACTCTTCGTCGACGGAGTCGTCGACGACATTTCTATCTGTAGTGACCGTATTTTTGGCTCTATTTTTGAGTGATGGTGACTTTAAGCTTGCTACCATCCTGAATCTCTATTCTTGCCTTGTGTTGGTCCTTTTTAGGCCTTTTTCAGAAGCTAGAAGCATAAACTAGAGGATAGCTGCTTAATATGATGATAGATCCCTTATTCTTGACTCTAATCCATCTATTGCCTATTGGCTTTGACATAATTATGTGTCCTTTCATCATCCTACCTATAGTAGAGGGTGGATCTTGTAGTTCTGACTTTATATTGCATATTGGTATGGTTTGTGTATGTACTCTGACAGAGCTAAGTGTTATTTCATCCTTCTCAGGCCTACAAGGCCCAGAACTAGAGAGACTCCATTTTGCTTTCTGTCCCTGCAGACTGAGATGCTTGCAGGGTAAAGGTGATGTTTTAGTTATGAGGTGTTGTTCGCTATGGGAAAACCAGCGAGAGTGGTTCTTATCGAAGGAATGTGTTTGTCTCTTGGGCCTAGACGTAACATGCAGATGGTCACTGCAGGCTACGCAAGAGGCCTCGGAGCTGGCACAGGAATTCGGTGGGAGGCAGCCCTCTGTTGGAACTTTCCATGAGGAGAGAGCATTCCATATTAGTGAAGTGCAGAGGCGGAGTCATTCAGTTGAGTTGAGTTGGAGCAGAGGAGAGAAGACAGAGACAGAAGGAGTGGAGTTGCAGAAGGAGAAGGAGTGGAGTTGGAAGCAGAAAGAGTTGATTTGGAGCAGAGGAGAAGAAGAAGACAGTCGATGCTTGAAACAGAGAGAAGTCAGTTTGTCAGTTTGGTGAGTGAGACAGTTGGAGCCAGAGAAAGAAGAAGATGCTTGGAACAGAGAGAAGACAGACAGACAGTCAGTGAGTTGGAACCAGAGAGAGAAGTCAGAAGCAGTTGTGAGCAGATGGTGTTTTGAGCAGAGAGAAGTGAGATGATGTTTGTAACTGAAGGAAGCAGTCAGAAGGAGTTACTTGTCAGAAGGAGTTGTGATCAGCTGGAGTCTGAAGTGATGCCTTTTGGAAGAGACTGAAGTTATATCGTGGATTAGTCTGTGGGAGCAGCTGGAGTGAATTGGACATTGGAGCTGGGATAATCAGACAGAGCGAAGAAGCTAGTGGAGCGAACGGTTATCAGAGCGGCAGAAACTATTAGGCTGAAGCTGAAGGTGGAGAGAGTTCGTGGGGGAGAGGAATCCAGTGCAGAGTGATCAGCGCAGATGCGTGTATTTGAGACGAGCTAAGGCACAGACGAGAGAGGAACCCAGATGACAGCTAGAGCAAGACTTCATACTAATCAGGTGATATTTGTCCTTTACATTTAAACATTACCCTTGTCCCTATTGTGTTGCTAATCCTTTTCCTTTCAGCGGTGTGCAGTCTATTTACAGTCCGTTAGTTACATGTGGATGTGGTATAGTAATAAAGCTTTACAGAGACCCCGCAGATCTGTGTATGTGTCTATTCCCCTTTTACGTTTCGAGCCATGTGTTGTAGTGCAGTATTATATTGTAATAAAGTACCCCAGTTCTTAGTGAACCGGCTTGTGCTTCTTATTATTACACCATAAAGGTAACCTGTTCTTCTAGTCAGGTGTCATTGCACGAACGGAAGCGACCCCCGATCAGGTAAGTGGTACCTGAATAATTAGGGAGAGAGGAGCCCTTGAAATAGAGGATAAGTTGTACACCGTGTAATTCGGCCATTCCATAATATTATTGTACCTCTAGTGAATAGTGAGAGAAACTTCCCAACATAGGGAGAGAGAGCTGAAGGTATTCATAGGAAAGTGATCGTCGTTGTGTAGCGGCGTTAGTGAGAGCACTGATTATGGTCAGTGTATATACCCACAGGATTGTGGCTTGTGTATGTATGAAATAGAGAGAGTACCAGGGGGGATACTGGTATTTATACCCACAAGATTGTGGCTTGTTTATTTATTTATTTATTTTTTAAATGTTTTTTATTTGCATCAAAGAATCACATATACAATAATAAACAATTCATTTTTCCACATTAAAACAAAAGCAAAAATTAGAAGATGGCAGTGTTCCATAGTTACCTTTAAATAAACATGAGAAATAACAATAGCATACAATTAAAAATCGGCAAGATTGTGTTTTGAAAGAAACCTATTAGGACATAAATAGGCCCCATATTCTGTCAATTTTTCGCCTGGCCTGCCCTCCTCTTGAATCTGCAATAGCGGCTTCCATACTATAGATTTCATTTACTAACCTCCACCATTCTAGAACTGTTGGTGGTTTTTTTTCAATCCAAGCTCTAGCAACAATTAACCTTCCACAAGTAATTAGGACATTCAGCAGGTCTTTAAACCTTTCCCCCCCACTAATGCCTACACAAACATCTATATTTAAGAGTAAGAAAGGTTGCTCCAGCCTCTCAGTAATAACCTTAGTTATTCCTTCCCAATATTCCTTGAGGCAAGGGCAAGTAAAAAACATGTGAACAATGTCAGCCCCCCTCAAATCACATTTAGGGTATTTCGTTTTATCTGAATAAGTATTATTCGTTGACCATTTAAGTATCCTATCAGGCGTGTAATATAGTTGACATATTGTTTTAAACATCTGCAGTTTTAAGCTGGAAGATATCACTGTTGTATTTAGACTTGTGAATGTTTTAGCAATCAAATCTGTAGGAATATTAATGGCTAGTTTCCTATTCCATTTCTCTGTTAAAATGGTAACATCACTAATCTTGAGATTAGAAAAGAGCTTATAACCCACACTTATGATGAATTTATCATCATCCCTATAAATGCAGTCCCATATCTCAGATTCTAGGATTATAGTAAGTTCTATTTTATTCACCAGGTAATCTCTGATCTGATAGTACTTAAACCTAGCTATTTCTGGTAAGTTGAAGCATAGTTTCATTTTATCAAAAGCCATAAAACCACGATTGTCATATAGATCCCCCAAAAGTCTAATACCAGAGTTTAAAAACACTTGACAAGCTGTATCATGAAAAATAATAGGAAAGCCGGGGTTGCCCCAAACAGGTGTTTGACTATGAAAAAGAGAGGTATTGCATTTAGCCATAATAGATCGCCAAATGCTCATAGTATCCTTTATGGTCTTGAATTTTACCCTTTTAAAATAATTGGGGTCGTTCATCCTATACACAAACATGTTGACATCTAGTCCAAGTAAAAACTTGTGAAAATATGTGCAGTTATCCAGAACAGCTAAACTGCGGATCCGAGACATAAATGCTGACCAATAGTATAATTTGAAGTCCGGAAATAGCAATCCTCCTTGACTAAAGGGAAGTTTAAGTAATGACAAAGCACGCCGGGCCTTTTTGTACCCCCATACAAAGCTGCCAATTATACCTTCTAATCTGGAGAAGAAGGAATTATTGACCCACAGAGGGATAGTGCGAAATAGATATAAAAATTTAGGCAAGATTTTCATTTTTATTAAATTTATTCGACCAATGATATTAATAGGAAGTTTGTGCCATTTCTTAAGTTGCATAGCAGTTTCTTTTAATAAGGGTTCATAATTCAATCCTATTATGGAGTCAATATCTGCACAAATTTTGACACCTAAGTAGGTGGCTATATTGCTAATTCCAGTTACAGGGGCAGTGGCTTGATAGTTCATGACAACTTGGGTTTTGGTGGTATTGAGTTTGTAGCCAGAGACTGAGCCATAAATGCCAGCTTCTTTTAATATACCTTTCATAGTCTTAGCAACATCTGGGGTAAAGACAGCTATATCGTCAGCATATACAGTGATATCTAATTTCGCTAATCCATTAAAAAAAGGACAAATTAAAGTTTGTTGTTGTAGAGCAATTAAAAAGGGCTCTATTGCAAGAGCAAAAAGTAATGGAGACAAAGGGCACCCTTGCCTTGTCCCTCTTTTAATGGGAAACAAAGAGGAGCATTTTCCCATATATGAAACCTTACCCATAGAATTATCATATAGAGATTGTATCCATCTTAAGTGTTTTCCTTTAATCCCAAATGCTTGTAGTGCGGCCCACAAAAAACCCCACCCCACCCGGTCAAACGCTTTTTCAGCGTCTAGTAAAATCATACCGAGTGGGGTGTGTTTAATCCGCGCCGCATCAAAGGCTGATATAGCCATGTTAATATGTGCTGTGGTGTCGCGTTTAGGAATGAATCCATGTTGTTGGGGAGAGACAAGTTGGGACATAAATGGAGCTAATCTAGTAGCCAATATTTTAGCGAAGATTTTGGCATCACTGTTAATAAGGGAAATAGGCCTATAAGATCCCCTCTCTTGTGGTGCTTTTCCTTTTTTTAAAAAGAAAATAATTTGGGTCAAATTCCATGATCTGGGTGCTTGTTGCCCATTACCAATAGCACTGATCACATCGACAAATAGTGGTAATAGTTCGTCAGTGCAATATTTATACATTTCCAAGGGGATAAGATCTTCCCCGACCGCTTTACCCATTGCCAGAGATTTAATTGCACCCCTCACTTCTAAAGGCGTGATCTCGGCCTCTAATTGAGCCGATTGGTCTAGATCTAAGTTCTTAACTTTATTAACATCAATATAATTCTTGATACAATCATCTAAAATAACATCTTCCGGTGTATAAAGAGTTTGATAGAAAGAGGCAAACTGTTGTAGAATTGATTTTGGATCACTAAATAATTGATTATTGTCCCCTTTAATTTCTTTCACCATATTAATGGAGCGATCTTCCGCAACTTTGTAAGCCAGCAATTTCCCACTTTTATCTCCATTTTCATACTGTTCCATATGATATTTTCTAAGTTTATTAATACTTTTATCCCTCAAAAGGTTTTTAATTACTGCTTTAAGCTCGATTAATTTGAGGTTCAGAACTTCTAGGTTTGAAGCATTGTTACATATGGCCTCAGATATCTGGAGTTCGATATCCCTTATTTCATTTAACCTCTGCTGATTAATAGTTCGAAGTTCTTTGTTTTGCCGCCATATGTATTGTTGGGTAAATCCCCGTACACTAGCTTTACATGCATCCCAGACTATCCATGGTAAGCTTGATTGTCTGTTGATGTCAATGAATTCCTTTATATGCTCCCTAAGCTGATTTATAAACATGGTGTCAGAAAATAAGTAGCGTGGGAAGGAGAAGGGGCGAGTAGAATTTTCCTCTGTTATAAGTGTAAATGTTATAGAGATCGGATTATGATCAGATGTCACCCTTGGATATATGTCCATTGAACAATTACATTTCTCAAGAATCAAACCTGATGCCCAAATCATATCAATGCGTGAACACACCTTATGAGCCGCTGAATAAAAAGTATATCCACCTGTATCAGGATATAAAAATCTCCATACATCTTTTAAAAGATGAATTGCTGCCACATCCAAAATTGCAGCCCTAGTTTTCCTCATCCTTTGAAAAGCATTTTTTCTTGTACTATCCAATTTATAATTCATTATACAATTAAAATCTCCTAGCACAATTATCTCACCCCTCCATCCCAGTAATTCCATGTTAATTTGGTCAAAGATTAAAGGTTCATCCTGATTAGAAGCATAAACTCCACATATTGTAAGTTTGAAATTTTCTATCTTTATCTGCGCTATCGCCCATCTCCCCGCTTTATCGGTTAAAGTCTTAACTACCTCACATTTCAGCCCTTTATGCTTTAAAATCGCTACTCCCCTAATAGAAGCATTGAATTCCGTACTTACTATTAGATCAAACCCTAATTGTTTAAGAAAATTTTTGTCTTTATAGGCAATATGTGTCTCAGTTAGGACTACTATTTGTGGACTGTACATCCTAAGTTCCTCATAGACAAGCCGGCGCTTAATTTTGTTGTTTAATCCTGAAACATTCCACGTTAAACACTTTATTAAGTGCATCCTAAATTATATATTTCCTTTCCTATGTAACCTATGTAACCAAAAAAAATAAACACAATCCTTGTCTCGTGAAACATTTTAGTTTTTTCTTTGTCATTTTTGTGACCTTTGATGCAGTTTTTACCCCCAACCATAATTACCCTTACCCCACCCCACACACTTGTTTAATGAGAGCACTGGTTGCGGTCAGTGTGTAATGGTAAGTAATCAAAAATGCCCTAGGGTAGAATAGTCTGGGTCTGAGTTGCCGCGAGACTATAAGGTAGGAGTGTGGTGTAGGGCATGGACGTCCTTAGTAATCAGTGAGTATTCCTAGTAATCCCTATAGATTTAAGATTTAGTGGTGTTTCTGATGATATGAGCTTGTATATTGCGAGTTCCCCATCCTCAGGTAGGTACCTAGGTGCCTGGATAGATGGGTCCTGAGGAGGGAGGTGGTTGCGTTTCAGCTGGGTTGGTGGTGTCTTGGTGAGCTGATCCTATCTGGTCCAAAAATCCGGTTGTTACACCATCGTCGACGGAGCCGTTGTCACCAAAGCCATCGTCACTGATCCTTTCGTCGACGATGTCGTCGTTGACTGTTTCTTCGTCGACGGGATGATCAAACTCGTCGACGTAGTCGTCGTCGACACTGCTTTAGTTCCTGTTGTCGACGCAGCTGCCGTTGTCGAAACAGTCGTCGTCGACGGTGAGGTCGTCGACGGGGCTGAAGTCTTTACCACAGATTTTACAGCAGAAATCAAGGAGCTGGTCGACGGAGCAGACCCTGTCCCTATCTGACCTGACGGCTTCTTGAGGGGAGTATGAGGGAGAGATGACACCTCCTTCTCCTTTGATTTAACCTTCTTAAGGTCCACCCTTTCCTCAGAATGTGAGGCCTTTCTCTTTGTAGGTGTTAAGTTAGTAGACTCCTCCCCGGAATCTGAATCTGATGTGGCCTTCTTCTTTTGAAGCCACAACAGCAAACGAGCCTCTTTGTCCCTCAGAGTTTTAGCAGAGAAGGTTCTACAATATTTACAATCCTTGGCCACATGCTTTGGATGAAGACAATATAAGCAGTCCTTGCGAGGATCTTCAGAGAAAAGCCTAGCCTTTCCACAGGATCTGCAAGCCCTGAAAAGCCTCTTTTTAGAGCTTTCAGCCATTATGAAAGAAAATAGGTACACACAATACCTTAATCCAGATGATAAGATAGTTGAAACTAAAAGATGAATAGTTCACACAGGAACAGCAAACTGAGCAGAGCTCAGGGAGACTCCTTTCTCACACGAAGGCGGTTGGAAATCTGAGGCAGGAAGTTTCTGCTGGGGAGTGTGAGGGCAGGGCAGCAATGCTGATTGGCTGACTTTTTAACCAAACAATGAGGAGGTCTGGCTACCAAACAATACAGTCCCTATGGGCTTTTCTATGCAGGTTTTCTTCTCTATGATACTGCTTTGGTCCTTCTGTTACCGTGAGACTCCCACCATGACGATGGGGAAGATACAAGCATGTGAATCTATGAAAGATGTAATACTGGGGAATTAAATATTCCAGATTTATGCCATTATATGGTTATAATAAATCATGTCCTTATAAAGGCACAAGAGTCATACCCATATTTACTCATAGCCTAGGCAGCCCAAATACGGCAAGGCTACTTCCTTAGACTCCTAGAGGGCACAACGAGTTCTTTCAACAAACCAAACCTCCAGCATCCTGGGAATTCCCCATGCTTTTGTTTTGATTTTTCATAGAACTCCTGCAAGCACTAAAATAACGGCCAGTTCCTAGTGACATCTTTTATGGACGTCTTATGTCCAACCTTACGTCAAACACGGCACCTTCCAGCTATAAATATACCAACACTTGCCTTAAGCAACACACGGTGGTGTGGAGTAAAGCAGCTATCTACTTATCCGAAGCCCAGCTGATGTGAGAGCCGAAGGAAGCCGCCCCTCCCTTTGACACACCGGGAAAGAAGCTGCCTTTTCTCACGCCGAGAAATCCAGCTCCGGTGTTTCCAGTCACCCTTGCGGGTTACTGGGAGATCGAATCCTGAGAACGAGATACAAGACCTCCTTCATTCTATAACCAAGGTACGGAGCTGATTACAACCTTAAAGAGAATTCTTGATTCAGATTCTTGGCAAAAACCCAACTTAACTTACACTGCAACTTACTTACTCCTTCCCAAGTATTAGGCTTAGGTCAGGTACACCGGGGTAGGCGTATCTTAGAAGCACCAGTTGAGTTCGTTAGTCAATGTTTTTATGTATGTAAATATTTTATCCGTTTTAAAGTATCATATGGCTAAGAAACCATATCAATGCTTTTACAGTATTATTTCATAATACTCCTTTTACCGTACGCACTTTACTTCATGATAAGTATTGCAATTGTGGCAATTCATTTCTCTTGCATGAGAAAGAAGACTGCTCAATAAAATAACACCTTTTTTTGAAAATACCCGTCTCTCTATTGTCACTGCACTCTGGTGAAATTACAAAAAACACAGTTGATGGACAGAATGTAGAACAATGTCATACATTCACCCCAGTACAAGAATCTGGGCCTAAATCCATCGTTTTTTTGCACTCCACACCACCCTTGGTTAGACACTGGCTATGTGCACATCAGCTCTGACCCTGCGCCTCATGGGAACAGTCCAGTCCGAACTACCAAGCCATGTCTTTCCCAGACCGGAATCAAGCATCCAAGGACCTGTTTCTGGCTATCAGCCTTCATCAGCCTGGATAGCTTGACTCCAGTGGTGTGGAGAGCCTGGGACTCACGTCTGAGTATACCCAGCACACTCGGGGTGAAAATGACAAAAAACACAGTTGATGGACAGAATGTAGAACAATGTCATACATTCACCCCAGTACAAGGATCTGGGCCTAAATCCATTGTTTTTTTGCACTCCACACGACCCTGGGTTAGACACTGGCTATATGCAAATCAGCTCTGACCCTGTGCCTCATGGGAACAGTCCAGTCCGAACTACCAAGCCATGTCTTTCCCAGACCGGAATCAAGCATCCAAGGACCGGTTTCTGGCTATCAGCCTTCATCAGCCTGAATAGCTTGACTCCAGTGGTGTGGAGAGCCTGGGACTCACGTCTGAGTATACCCAGCACACCCGGGGTGAAAATTGCAAAAAACACAGTTGATGGACAGAATGTAGAACAATGGCATACATTCACCCCATTACAAGGATCTGGGCCTAAATCCATCATTTTCTTGCACTCCACACCACCCTGGGTTAGACACTGGCTATATGCAAATCAGTCTGACCCTGTGCCTCATGGGAACAGTCCAGCCTGAACTGCCAAGCCATGTCTTCCCTGGACCGGAAACAAGCTTCTGAGGACCGGTTTCTGGCATTCCAGCCATCTTCAGCCCGGCTTGCTTGAATCCAGTGGCAAAGTGAGCAAGGGACTCACATCTGAGCATACCCTGCCACATTTATGGCGGCCAAAAGCGGTACAAAAGGGGGTGGTGATGGACGGAGCATCTGAATCAATCAAACACTCACACCCAGTCAAAAGATCTGGGTTTAATCCATCACCGTTCTTTAGCCCACTCTGCCACCCCAGTTCAGACATGGCTATATGCAAATCAGTCTGACCCTGTGCCTCATGGGAAAAGTACAGCCTGAACTGCAAAGCCATGTTCCCTGGACCGGAAACAAGCTTCCGAGGACCGGTTTCTGGTATTCCAGCCGTCTTCAGCCCGGCTTGCTTGAATCCAGTGGCAAAGTGAGCAAGGGATTCACGTCTGAGCATGCCCTGCCACACTTACGGCGGCCAAAAGCGGTACAAAAGGGGGTGGTGATGGACGGAGCATCTGAATCAATCAAACACTCACACCCAGTCAAAAGATCTGGGTTTAATCCATCACCGTTCTTTAGCCCACTCTGCCACCCCAGTTCAGACATGGCTATATGCAAATCAGTCTGACCCTGTGCCTCATGGGAACAGTCCAGCCCGAACTGCCAAGCCATGTCTTCCCTGGACCGGAAACAAGCTTCCGAGGACCGTTTTTTGGCATTCCAGCCGTCTTCAGCCCGGCTTGCTTGAATCCATTGGCAAAGTGAGCAAGGGACTCACGTCTGAGAATACCCTGCCACACTTATGGCGGCAAAAAGCGGTACAAAAGGGGGTGGTGAGGGACGGAGCATCTAAATTAATCCAACACTCACACCCAGTCAAAAGATCTGGGTTTAATCCACCACCGTTCTTTAGCCCACTCTGCCACCCCAGTTCAGACATGGCTATATGCAAATCAGTCTGACCCTGTGCCTCATGGGAACAGTCCAGCCCGAACTGCCAAGCCATGTTTTCCCTGGACCGGACTTCCGAGGACCGGTTTCTGGCATTCCAGCCGTCTTCAGCCCTGCTTGCTTGAATCCAGTGGCAAAGTGAGCAAGGGACTCACGTCTGAGCATACCGTGCCACACTTATGGCGGCCAAAAGCGGTACAAAAGGGGGTGGTGATGGACGGAGCATCTGAATCAATCAAACACTCACACCCAGTCAAAAGATCTGGGTTTAATCCATCACCGTTCTTTAGCCCACTCTGCCACCCCAGTTCAGACATGGCTATATGCAAATCAGTCTGACCCTGTGCCTCATGGGAACAGGCCAGCCCGAACTGCCAAGCCATGTCTTCCCTGGACCGGAAATAAGCTTCCGAGGATCGGTTTCTGGCATTCCAGCCGTCTTCAGCCTGGCTTGCTTGAATACAGTGGCAAAGTGAGCAAGGAACTCACGTCTGAGCATGCCCTGCTACACTTATGGCGGCCAAAAGCGGTACAAAAGGGGGTGGTGATGGACGGAGCATCTGCATCAATCAAACACTCACACCCATTCAAAAGATCTGGGTTTAATCCATCACCGTTCTTTGGCCCACTGTGCCACCCCAGTTCAGACACGGCTATATGCAAATCAGTCTGACCCTGTGCCTCATGGGAACAGTCCAGCCCATCTGCCAAGCAATGTCTTCCCTGGATCGGAAACAAGCTTCCGAGGACCGGTTTCTGGCATTCCAGCCGTCTTCAGCCCGGCTTGCTTGAATCCAGTGGCAAAGTGAGCAAGGGACTCACGTCTGAGCATACCCGCCACACTTATGGCGGCCAAAGTGGTACAAAAGGGGGTGGTGATGGACGGAGCATCTGAATCAATCAAACACTCACACCCAGTCAAAAGATCTGGGTTTAATCCATCACCGTTCTTTAGACCACTCTGCCACCCCAGTTCAGACATGGCTATATGCAAATCAGTCTGACCCTGTGCCTCATCGGAACAGTCCAGCCTGAACTGCCAAGCCATGTCTTCCCTGGACCGGAAACAAGCTTCCAAAGACCGGTTTCTGGCATTCCAGCCATCTTTAGCCCGGCTTGCTTGAATCCAGTGGCAAAGTGAGCAAGGGACTCACGTCTGAGCATACCCTGCCACACTTATGGCAGCCAAAAGCGGTACAAAAAGGGGTAGTGATAAACGGAGCAACTGAATCAATCAAACACTCACACCCCGTCAAAAGATCTGGGTTTAATCCATCACCGTTCTTTAGCCCACTCTGCCACCCCAGTTCAGACATGGCTATATGCAAATCAGTCTGACCCTGTGCCTCATGGGAACAGTCCAGCCCGAACTGCCAAGCCATGTCTTCCCTGGACCGGAAACAAGCTTCCGAGGACTGGTTTCTGGCATTCCAGCCGTCTTCAGCCCGGCTTGCTTGAATCCAGTTGCAAAGTGAGCAAGGGACTCACGTCTGAGCATACCCTGCCACACTTATGGTGGCCAAAAGCGGTACAAAAGGTGGTGGTAATGGACGGAGCATCTGAATAAATCAAACACTCACACCCAGTCAAAAGATCTGGGTTTAATCCATCACCGTTCTTTATCCCACTCTGCCACCCCAGTTCAGACATGACTATATGCAAATCAGTCTGAGCCTGTGCCTCATGGGAACAGTCCAGCCCGAACTGTAAAGCCATGTCTTCCCTGGACCGGAAACAAGCTTCCGAGGAGCGGTTTCTGGCATTCCAGCCGTCTTCAGCCCGGCTTGCTTGAATCCAGTGGCAAAGTGAGCAAGGGACTCACGTCTGAGCATACCCTGCCACACTTATGGCGGCCAAAAGCAGTACAAAAGGGGGTGGTGATGGACGGAGCATCACCACCCCCCAAAATAGCTTGGGAGTGCCGCAGAGAAAGTGCCCTCATGTGATGAAACATAGCAAGCTCGGTGCAAAGAGCGCACCAGCCCCTGTACCAAAGAGACATGCGTCAAACTGCAAACAAAAACGTGAATAACTCTCAGTTGGATATTGCTGATCTAACACAAAAGGTGCCAAAATCACGTTCTCAGCGGCACTCCCAAGCTATTTTCCTATTTTATCTTCGAACATGTAATCAGTGATTGAGTGACATAGAGATTTCTCTGTTGCTGTTTTGTAGATCCTGAAAAGACTTCACAACAGGAAGCCGTTATTTCAAGACTTTACATTGTATTTTTTTTTATTTTATATACCCCCTGACGAAGGGTTCACGATGAACCTGAAATGCATTGGGATTTTGGGATACACACTGTGAATTTTCTGTGTGGATATCATGTGATTACAAAAATGTAAATTGATGATTTGGTTTATGAATATTTTCTGTTAACACAGAAATCTTTGTGTGAAAACAACCGCAGTGCACAGAATGTACTGACTATTGTTATGTTTTTTCAAACATTCAAAATTAAGAGAATACAAATATTTGCAAATAGCAGTAAATAGAGACGACTAACTTGTGATTACATTTGAAAGGCCTATGGCCCATCTGTTGTGCCTCTAGTAGCTCAGGGTTTTCCTTGGGCTCATATTTAAGCAATGTTACAACATGGCCAGTGCCAATTACGTTCTATTGTACAGCTAGGCTGGACGTTGCAAAACCTGCGTTCAGGCTATGTGCCATGGCGTTTAATCAACACGTTATTATTTTCTATCTTTAACCTTACTGATAAACAAATCAGTTTGGCACAAAAAGGAGCAGACTATACGATACTGAGCATTGAAAAACTTGAAAGATTACCATTGACAATGTCAGAAAGACCTGTCATTGAATGGATAATACATGGCACCATTACAATACCGATAACTTTTCAGTTTCAATACTGCCAAAAATATATACCAGCAGGCCTGTATGAAAGGTTGGGTAAAGGATACATCAAATCGACCTGGAATTTACCTTATACACACAAATGTTACAGTGAAGGGAAAAAAGAGGTATTTCTTAGTGGTAATAATTGTAAAAAATCACTAAGCAGTACACTCCTGTGTCAAGGTATTAACTTGCAAGGGGCCTGCGAAGGTTCATCAAACAACCTTTCATGTCATCTGCAGGGCACTCCTACTACACAGATAGCACCATTTTTCATACAAATATCCAACGGTAGCTATGTTCTAATAAGTGACCACAGTTGCTGTGGCATGGTGCCAGGAACAGCCTATCTCGTAACTGTAACGTCCAGGGTCATTTGCTGTATGCAAGTATTGTATCCAAACAGCAATCCAGACATGGAGGCGGCAATATGGCCTTATGTGAATATCTCTTCTATTCAAATTGATACTTTAAGCAGAATGAAGTCCATTCTTTTACAGACAACTGTGCCTTTAACCTCGTCCAAAGAGACGTATGACCTGCAAGTTGCAAGGACAGAGGCAGAGATACATACCCTATTATCAACAAATTGCCCCGTGCATTTCATAGAAATGTTAAGTCAAATCTTAAACATGTCAGATACCAGTGGCATCGCACATGTATTTAAGACAATTTTTTCGGGACTGCTAACACCCTTCGAAGCAGCTCTTGGCGTCTTCCCGAATTTTGTGCATTCGCTCTTCGGTGGCTTGCCTCTTATTTTGGGACTCGTAGTAGGAATTTTATTTTTGTTCCTTCTGCTCCGATATGGCAAGCCAAGTTACGGACAACACTCTGGCTACGATGGAAGAAACGATCCTAGCAATACGATACCGAGAACGTATCACTAAAGTCCTCGGATTGGCCCGGCGAAGAGATCTGAATACTACCTGGTTTCTTTCATTCAGACCAATTTGGCAAAATTGCATCTTACCAGTGCTTCGATGTCTGCTATGTGGAGAAGAATGCGCGTTGGACGTTTGTCTTACACTACCAATGGATATCGATGCTTTGCTTTGTCCTGTAACGACTCATGCAACGTGTTGTCCCCAGCGGCTACCTATTCTGATGACGGCATTCGTTGAGACTTCACCATTACGATTAGGTGACAGTGAGGTATGAGATGAAAGTGGCACCACACAGGTACAACCTTCTGTGAACATTGCTGATCCTGACATCGATGATGGCAATACATCGCACATATGCACTATTTCCACTTTTTCGGAGTTGGCCCAACTTTCACCTACTGTTGTAGACGCATTTTTGCCAGCCTATCAGAAGTAATGTTCTCCCCTAACAACGAGAATAATATTTGAAAAAGCGAGCTCACAGCGTTCCCTGAACTCTGAATTCGGCCTTTAGTTTTGATAAACAGAACTCTAAAAAAACAGTGAAACTATTGTTTTCTCTCCCTTCCCGAAACCGAAATTATTTTTCCCAAATTTCCAAAATATTTACCATATTTTTGGCACATGGTACTCTGCTTACAGTAGAACTATTCTTAGAGAACAGAACTTCTATTTTTAGAAACTCTAGAGACAATATTTTGAATCAGCCTCTAGCATATGTACAATCTTGTATAACTATGTGATGAAATGGTCTCAACCTTTTTTCTGTATTCAGAGCCATTTCATAAATGTAATTTTCGCAATTCATTCAGCCAATATTTATACTTGCATTTCCTGAATGATAACTCTGCTTGAAAGCGTACAGTATAATACTCATTTTTTCGTGTATCTATACCATTTCAAATGCATCCATTGTATTTTGGGGTGGGCTGGAAAAACACATGCATACCTATATGTTTATATATTGCTTAGTATTTAGTAATGATGGACATTATACGTGGAGTGGGTGTTGTGAATGTATCTAGGACCCTAATTAAATATTCCAGATTTGTGCCCTTATATGGTTATAATAAATCATGTCCTTATAAAGGCATAAGAGTCATACCCATATTTACTCATAGCCCATGCAGCCCAAATACGGCAAGGCTACTTCCTTAGACTCCTAGAGAGCACAACGAGTTCTTTCAACAAACCAAACCTCCAGCAACCTGGGAATTCCCCATGCTTTTGTTTTGATTTGTTATAGACCTCCTGCGAGCACTAAAAGAACGGCCAGTTCCTAGTGACATCTTTTATTGACGTCTTATGTCCAACCTTACGTCAAACACAGCACCTTCCAGGTAAAAATATACCAACATTTGCCTTAAGCAACATACGGTGGTGTGGAGCAGAGCGGCTATCTACTTATCCGAAGCCCAGCTGATGCGAGAGCCGAACTAAGCCGTCCCTCCCTTTGACACACCGGGAAAGAAGCTGCCTTTTCTCACGCCGCGAAATCCTGCTCCGGTGTTTCCAGTCACCCTTGCGGGTTACTGGGAGATCGAGTCCTGAGAACGAGATACAAGACCTCCTTCATTCTATAACCAAGGTACGGAGCTGATTAAAACCTTAAAGAGAATTCTTGATTCAGATTCTTGGCAAAAACCCGACTTGACTTAACACTGCAACTTACTTACTCCTTCCCATGTATTAGTCTTAGGTCAGGTACACCGGGGTAGGCGTATCTTAGAAGCACCAGTTGAGTTCGTTAGTCAATGTTTTTATGTATGTAAATATTGTATCCGTTTTAAAGTATCATATGGCTAAGAAACCATATCAATGCTTTTACAGTATTATTTCATAATACTCCTTTTACTGTACGCACTTTACTTCATGATAAGTATTGCAATTGTGGCAATTCATTTCTCTTGCATGAGAAAGAAGACTGCTCAATAAAATAACACCTTTTATTGAAAACGCCCGTCTCTCTATTGCACTCTGGTGAAATTAAGCATGCACGATTGATTACTGAGTGAAATAGCTGTCTATTGTTTTCACACGACTCTGGAGATATACTCCTTATTCTGGGGGAGCAAAGTTGTCATGTTATATGGTTGTCAGAAGCTAATCCCTTCTTGTCTAAATCAGGGAAGTTAACCCCTCCCTATTCATTCAAGAAAGTTTCTAGTGACCTCTGAGCTAGCTGGCAAAACAAATTAAGTCTAACATAGTCAGTAGAGACCTAGATGACCTCAGTCCTACGTCTAAACTGCTGTTTATGTTATTCCAATGCGCAGAGCCTATTGGGAATATAGGAACTACACTACAGTCTGACTGATATTCTGCTAATCACGACCCCAGTCTCTGTGCTTTCTCACCTAAAAATGGTTATGGCGAGTACTTGGGTACATCCCAGATTGGCTACTGGTGTATCCTTATAAGTTCCTAGTATATGGTACCGAGGGCATAGGTACACCAAGGGTCCCCCATGGGTTGAAGCATGTATTATGCTACCTTTGGGAGACTACACAAACTGTGATGATAGGCCAGCCATTGCAGCCTGTGTAAGTTGGTGCTAGCACCACTTACGACAGGTATAGGTTTCCCTAGATCTAAGGTCATTGCACTTAAAACCTATAAGTCACCCCTTAAGCAGGTCTTTTCAAACCTGAAGGCAGGGTGCTCAGTTCTAAGTGTGAGGGTACCCCTGTATGAGTGGGACACCCCTACAACCTTCAGACTTCATTCTCCAGGGTTGTAAGTGCACCCGCTTTTATGATATATAGAGTGGCCATGCGTCATTATGTGATGGCTAACTCCAAACTGGTTGTAACAAACCCTTTCATGTTTGTATCCAACATGTTGAAATCACACCCCCACACCATAAATGTGCGGGAGGTATGATTCCATGCACTGTAAAGCTCCTCCAGGAGGCCCTCAGTGTACCTGAACCGGACAGCAAGCTATGGCTGCTGCCGACCAGAGACATGTTTATGCCCTGCTGCTGCTGAGCCTAGCTCGAGCAGGGGAAGGCAGAAAAATAGATATCGGTCACAGGGAAGTGTGATCACCTCCCAGACAGGGTTTAGTGTATTGGGGCAGGGTAATGGTGCTTGCAAGCGCCACTGAGACAGCTAGCAGGGCACATTTGGTGCCCTCCTTGTATAGTCCAGTTCAAACCAGTTCAGGGAACCGTTGGCTCCTGCTTTGGCAAGAAACTGGACAAAGGACATGGGAGTGTCCTCCCTACTGTCCGACTCCTCCCCTGGGAGGGAACCTTGAATCATCCCACGCCTTTCCTTAAGGTACTTAAAGGCTTACCAGTGTGTGGGTCCCTAGATTTGTCGTGGGACAAGTTTCATATCAAGACACAACTTCATCTTTGACAGTCTGGGCACTCTGGGCTTCACTGGACCTTGCTCTGGGCTCTGAAACTGCAACTGGGAAGGCTCCTGCTTGATCCTGGTCTCATCATCCTGCAAGTCTATTGCAACGTCTGTGCCCGTGCTCCATAAAGGAACTATCCATGGCCTGTGGATATCCAAGACACCTGAAGGAGTCACTTCTCTGCATCTGCAGGCACCGCAATGAAGCTGACGAGTCTGCTGATACTGGGCTACCACGGACTCTGAAACGCTCAGCAATACATGTGGTGGTACTTTGCATACCCTGTCCTCTCACTAAATTTGAGGTCAGGATCCGTCTTTGGAGCCACAGGAACTGAACCCCTGTGCCCTGCGTCAACTTGCCTTTGCAAAGACATGTTGGCTTCCTTCCTCCAAAATCTTCGGCTCCAAGTAGCTCCACCCTCAAGCATCTCCTGTGACCAAGATCTTCGTGAAGTCCTCCATTGAGTTTGATGGCGGTTTCCAACACCACTTCACAGCTATGCACCCGGTTTCCCTGGTGTAGGTATCCTGGTCCGTAGGGTATCCATTGGTGGGGTGGCCCTCCAACCTTCTGTCTTCCACATGGTTTCTTCAGGGTCCACTGGAAAGGGTCCTTCTTCCTTAAAATTTCAACCGTGACTTACCCATTGACTTAAATCGAGCACATGGGCGACTTTTCCGCACCCCCACGTAAGGTTCAATGTGGCGTTCCTCAAGGCTCTTCCCTTTCCCCTCTCCTTTTTAACTTATACATTCTTCCTCTCATTTTTGGTTTACAGCAGATGGAGGTCACGGTCTACAATTACGCCGACTATCTCCAACTCATTTTTAACCTTTCTTCCTCCCCAGAGTCATTCACAATTTCCAATCGGTCATGATTTTCATCAGGGACTGGATGAACTGCAACCACCTTAAGTTAAATCCAGATAAAACTGAATTACTACTCAAAGGTGGCAGCTCCAGTCCCTGGACCCCATTGTTCTGGCCTCCTTTCTTGGGTACCCCTCAGTCACCTTCCTCCTCAGTCAAGACACTAGGGATCACTCTCAACAACGACCTCACTCTTCATTCTCAGATCAGCTCAGTGGTGTCATCTTGCTTTTTAGCTCTTCGCATTATTCGTAAGATATCTCGTTTTTTTTCCTTTCCTGCTCTCAAATTAATCCTATTGGCCATGGTCTTGTCACGCCTCGACTACGGCAACATCTTATACAACGGGGTCCCTGCCTATGATCTTCGGCGCCTTCAAATGGTCCAAAACCAGGCTGCTCATCTCATTTATGGCCTCCCGAAATTCCACCACGTCACTCCTTTACTTAAATCCCTGCACTGGCTCCCTATTCAGGAGGGCGCCCTCTTCAAGTTGGGTTGCACGACCTTCCAGGCTCGTGCTAGAACTGCTCCAGCCTTTATTAATTCGGCAATCAAGATTCATGCTCCCAGTAGGGAGCTGCGTTCCTCTACCCAGTTCCTTCTGACTGTACCTCGTTTCAGGAAGAAAAAATCTGGGGTCGTGAATTTTTCCGTCCTTGCACCCACCTTCTGGAACACCCTTCCTTGCTCGATTAGATCCACGCGCTCCTATCTCGGCTTTCGTAAAGTCTTGAAGACTCTACTCTTAACACAAGCCTTTCCGGCCTAAGTATCCACCCTCTGCCCACCTGGGTCTGCATCCATAGTGCCAAGGAACCGCCTGATAGACGTGCACTCTATAAATATTTTAACTTCAACTTCTAACTTCAACTTCATGGGCGTGGTCCCACTCCGCACACGGCCTCCGTGGGGTTCCTGGGTACTTACTGCGGGTTGCTCCTTGGGTCCCCAGCACTTCTATGTCTTTTGGGCATAGTCTTGACTTGAGTCGTGGTCACATACCACTATTTTAGTATGTGGTTTGGTTTCCCCCCGACAACCAGTGTGTATTAGTGCTACTTACCTGTTTTATTTGCAAAGTATTGTGTGTATCGTGTATATCTCCGGGCAGGAGATATTTGTATGAGTTAGTGAGTGTCTTATAATAAATACATATTTTTATAAATGCACTGTGTGGTTCTTTTTGCTTAATCTACATCAATAAGGTTACAAGCTGCTTTACACTCCAACTGGACTAAGCCTGAAGGTTGCTCTACACAGCTATCACTTAGAGAGCTTTCTAAGGTTGTCTAAGACAACTAAAATCATCATAAGGGTTATCTGGATTAGTGCAGGGTGTCCACTTACACAAGTGTGCACCATATACTAAGCCAGCTTCTCACATAAACCATTGACAAATACGGGCAGGGCTTCAAGTCCATCCATACTCCAATACAGCATGGCTCGCAGAGCAGCTTATGTGCTGCCCAGGCTCGACCTAAAAATGGTGAAGGCGTCTGGTGTAAATGGCAGCTGTAAAGGGCACCGACTGTTGTAGGAGGCACCGTCGGTGGCTGAGATCCCGCTATCCCTCTAGAGTCTGCGACTCGGCCAACTCAGTCTCAATGGCTGCAACAGTGTCAAAGAACATGCCAGGCGTGCTTGTTTGGATCCACTTGTTGTTGAGCCATCTTGACTTTGTCTAAGAAAGATTGAACTATTGCAAACATTCTTTGAGATGTAATTACAGGTTGAATGATGGCAGAGGATAATGACAAGATTGACCAACCACTAACTCATTCTTTGATCCACGAACATAGGTGATAGATGTGCAATTAAAAATGCCAATTTAGCTTGACTGCTATTCCTGGAGTGAAGAATTCTCAAACGCTGTAAACCTTGATGATCAATTTGGATTTCAAATGGTTTCATGTTACATTACATGGAATTACACAATATTCCAAATGCCTCTGTGAGATGTAGAAAACTGTCTATCCCCACTTGAGTACCTATATTTGCAAAAGATAATAGACAACTCATAAATAGTCAGTAAAGATTTGTGTTCCATACACTTATCCACAATAAATACATGATTTTTAGAGCACTACAGCTACCCAAATATGACACCCTGGTGATGCCCTTTAATAGTAGCAAATGGTATCTGATTGATTGTAATCTGATTGAATTCTCTAGAACCAATACGAGGTCAAAGATCATGATCTTTCTTGGTTACAAAGAGCAGCGATGTTCCAGCAGGGATTTGACAGGAAGAATGACTTACTGTTTACGACTCAGCAGCTGTGGAAGCATGATACTGCAAACCTCCTAGTCGAGTTATTTTCCAGGAAGGAAAATCTGGTGGCGGTCACGGAAGGGTCAGCACTGCTTGATGGATGGCTTGGTGAAAAGGCTTGGCATCTTCCGATAACAAACAACATAACGGCTCCCAACGCACTGCATGCGTTTAGACAGATCGGAGGCAATCCAGAACTCTGCTGCTATTGTTGCACATTTGCACATGCTGACATTTGTTTTAACGGTGTTTTTAGGAAAAATTAGGTGAAGTGTCAAACTTGTTTTAAAAATTGTATGTAGTGGTCCTCTTACCCGCACTTTAATCGTTTTCCACCATGCGGCTTTGCAGGCACTAGGGCGAGCCAATCTGCTCCTTGTTCGCCATATTGGGGGTAGGTTGGGATACTATTGGGCGCTATCTTCAGGGACGCTCTAGTGGCCAGACAGCACTGCCGATTTAAATCGCGGTATGCAAGCGCGCAGTGCTCACGTGTAGTGGGCGCGCCGGTGGCACGACGGAGGATCGCCAGAGGAAAGCCCGTCTGGGCCCATAAGCGCACCGGCCGCGCTCAGCGCCAGCCATGCTGCTGTTTCAATCCCAGAGGCTAATAGACGCGTCTTCTCGAGGGAACAACTGTGAGAAATCTGTAAGGCCATGAATGCAGTTCATTGCCCTACTCCGGTGCAGACTCTTTGTACAAAAAACTCTGTTACTGAGGATGCAAAGTGTGGTCTGATTAATAGTAGATCTATGTTATGTTATGTTATGTTATGTTATGTTATGTTATACAGATTTTTATAGCGCACAGCTGCCCCAGCAAAGGGACGTCACGGCGCTTTTGAACAGGCAAATGAACACATAACACCACACAAACTGCAGGACCAAAGCAAGAAGGAAGAGAGACTAAAAAACATTAGGGAACAAGTGTGTTTTAATGGCCCTGAATGAGAGCAGGTCGTCAAGTTCACGGATATGGGACGGAAGAGAGTTCCAGAGTTTGGCCGCCATAACCCGGAAAGACCGACCTCCAGCTCTACACAGCTTGAACCGAGGCACTACCACCAGATTTTGACAGCATTCTGAACGCGCTGCATCCGGGCGATTTCCGCCTGGTTCGCCCCTAACAGGAGCAAACTGGCGTAATCGAGCCGAGACAAAATAGTGGCCTGGATGACCAACTGCCTGGTAGGGGCGTCAAAGAACTTCAGAATGGGTCTCAGTCCGCGAAGGATCCCGAAGCAAGTAGCTGCAACTTTTTTAGTATGGGCACAGAAACTAAGGGCAGAGTCTAACCAAACCCCTAAGTTTTTTACCTCCGATACAGGAGTAGGCGTAACACCTAAAGCATTACCAAGAGGTGGCCAATTTGGTGGATGATATGAAATTGGATTTTCTCTTTGTGACCGAGACATGGTCAAGTGCACATTCCACCGCATATATAGGCCTCGCATGTCCAGAAGGATACAAAATAATTCAGAAGCCCAGGAATAATGGATGAGGAGGGGGGCTTGGGGTAATATACAAAGATAACTGGAATTTGCGCCACCTGCAGGTCGCGGATGTGGCAGGAATTGAATTGTTGGGTTTCTCAGCTTTTGAGCCTAGAGGTACTCTTTTTTCAGGCCTATTATGTTATAGACCCCCAGACTCAGACACTCAGTACCATGAGCTGTTAAATACCATTACAATTTTGACCCTTTCCCACACCAGAGTACTGATCCTGGGAGATTTTAATCTCTGGGACAATGGGTGCCTGGCCGGCCATCTGAGAGACCTTACCCGGCTATGTGACAGTCTCATTTTGAGACAATTAGTGCAATCCCCTACTCATGAGGGGGGTCACATTCTTGACCTCCTATATGCTAATCAGGCTGAAACAAAAGTGATAGATATTTTGCCACAATACTGGACAGACCACTCACTCATACTTTTTCACACAGTGGTGTCCAGATCTAGCATGATCGGGAGGCAGGAGTCAACTTACCGGAAAGACAGTGACTGGTCTAAATTAAAACTAAATAAGATAACCCAGACATTTTCTAGGGTAAATCTTTTCAATCCTTCCACCTCAGTAGAGAGTAATTACCAACAATATTATGATCTAGTAACCGAGACGTTAGACTCTCTAGCACCAGTGAAACAACGCAAAGTGAAGAAGAGGCCGTCGGCTCCATGGTACAGTGAGGATTTGAGATCGCTTCATTTAAAATGTAGGAGGGCGGAACGGATCTGGAGGAAATTCTATTCCGACACAGACAAATCCACCCTAAAACTACTACAGGCGGAATATAAAAGAGGCAATGCTAAGGCTAAAGCTGAGTTTTATGCTGCCTCCATTCTACAATCTTCTAACTGCACCAAGGCCCTCTTTGACATTGTTAAGACACTTTCTAATCCGCAATGCATGAGTAATAAGGTGACTGCCTCGCAGAAGCTCTGCGATGAGATAGCGGTATTTTTTGAAGAGAAAATTGCTACAATCATAGGTAACCTCCAAAAGTCAACTACTGTTAATGTGGAGACTGTGCCACTGGAGCATAAGGAAGAGCCGGGGTTGAAACCTTCCCTCAGCCAATTTACTGAATTGACGGAGAAAGTGTTTCGCAGTCTAGTATGTAAGGTTTCTTCTGGCTCCCCCCTTGACACCTTTCCCCCGAGGTTATGGAAGGAAGTTGGACAAGCAACCTTACCCTGGCTACATCAGTTATGCAACCAATCATTGGAGGCAGGGGTGGTGCCGGATACTTGGAAACATGCAATGTCACCCCCCTGCTCAAAAAGCCTTCGCTGGACCCTAGTGCCCCTGCTAACTTTAGACCTATATCTCTTTTACCCTTCCCAGTAAAGGTCTTGGAAAAATTAGTAAAGAGGGATCTTTCAGACTTCTTGGAGAAAAATTACCTGTTGGATGAGGACCAGTTTGGCTTCTGTGCAAAACATGGCACGAAGTCAGCATTATTAACGGTCATGGACAGTCTTCGAAGGCATGCGGGCAATGGAGAGCCCACTGTATTGATATTATTGGATATGTCAGCCGCTTTTGAAACGGTGCACCACTGTATCTTGTTGGAGAGGCTAACAGAGATTGGGGTGACCGGGATGGCTTTTCAATGGTTACAGTCTTATCTGTCGGGCAGACAACAGACAGTATCCTTAACACCATTTACATCAAATAAGTCACCAGTCCCCCACGGAGTGCCTCAGGGCCCGTCCATTAGCCCTATCCTTTTCAATATTTATCTGCGTCCTCTACTCCCCCTGATTAGATCTTTTGGGATTGAGTTGGTTAACTATGCCGACGACATCCAATTGGTGTTTTCCCTGGAGGGGGAGCAAGCGGTGCCGCTGAGTACCCTTCAGGACTGTATGCGTCATACCTCCGTTTGGCTTAGGAAAAACTACCTTCAATTTAATGGTGGTAAAACGGAGGTAATGTTCTGCCCGGGATAAACCCACCTTGCCACCTACCACTGGAGTTCAGACTCACATCGGAAGAACCACCCCTGACTCCGGTTAAGGTTGTACGAAACCTAGGGGTTATGGTGGAGGATAACCTTCAGATGGAGGCCCAAGCCAACAAGACAATCAGTGTCTGTATGGTCTTCTTACGAATGCTGCGACAGGCGCTACCTTTTCTCCCGAGTGAGACTTGCCCCGTGGTGGTCAGAAGTCTGATACTTAGTAGACTGGACTATTGTAATGCTCTGTATTTGGGAGCCCCGCAGTATATCATTCAGAGTTTACAAAGAGTCCAGTCTACAGCAGCTAAATTAGCTCTGAACTGGGAGCGTCGCTCTTCTACTTCGTTGGCTCTGAAAAAGCTACACTGGCTGCCAATTTGTGAAAGAATTTGCTTTAAATCTATGTGTATAGTGTTTAATGGACTACACAATTCAGGCCCAAGGCCGCTTTCTAACAGGTTTAACTGGTACCAGCCTAAGAGGACGCTTCGCTCCTCTTCGCTAAACCTAGTGGTGATGTCCAGATTTAAGCGATCAAGGATGGGAGGCCGGGCTTTTAGTGGGCCAGCAGCTCGACTCTGGAACGAGCTACCACTCCAGATTAGACAGTCTAACACGTTGACCTTGTTTAGGAAAAGCCTAAAAACCTGGCTGTTTCCTAGAGTCAGCTAAGCCCAGTTCCATTCTTTCTCTCTGACCATGTTACTGTAATGGGGGCTTTGTGCGACAATCTGAGCGCCAAGATACCCTTAGGGTGAAAGGTTTGCGCTATATAAGAAATAAATACATACATACATTTCCCAGGAACCCTTGAATTCTTCTCTTGTTTGGAGATGGCAGCAACCGTCTTGAAACATTAATTATAAGTTTGCTTGCATTCCAAAGCCTCCTTGCCACACAATCATGCTACAGCCTGAAGCCTGATCTTCAGGTTCATGAAAAAGTTTTTAGATCATTTTGAGTATACAGAAAAATACTCTGAAATTTATGTTGTGTTTTGGAATTCTTTCTTTTCTTTCATAAATCTTTATTTCGGTAATTTATCACCATAAAAGATATTGAGAACCATTTCATAAAACTGTTAAGACATTTAAAACATTAAAACGTTACAAGGTCCATTGGAGTCCATAAAATATTTCATTAGTACAAGGTATCACATTTTTACTACGGTAAAGTTCAGTGAACAGCCTTGAGACACTGTCTTCTCAGGGACCACATTGCACCTAGATATTTAGCCACTGCAAACACAATGTGATCCGACAAGTCTGTTTTCAGCACTCTAAACACAGCCAGACACTCTGCAAACCCCAAATTCCTGCATACTGGAACAATCCACTTCTTGCGGGTCACGTTATAGGCCGGGCAGAAAAAAATTATGTGCAGCTCAGATTCGTTGGCCACTCTGCAAGCCGGACATAGGCTGACTGTTGGTTCACTCCACTTGCTAGTAAGGGCTCGAAGTGGGAGTGTCCCGTGCCTCCATTGCAAATAGAGTTTCCTGAGTAAGGCAGGACATATTTTATCCAAGGCTGGTTCAAAGCTGTACATGTCCTTGATACTTAAAAATGACTCCGTGAATGTTCCAAGGTTTTGTCGACGACAGAGTGCCGCTAGTTTACTGTCGTAGTAGACCTTTACCAATCTCTTTTTGGGAATTAATGGGCAAGTGGATGAAGGGTCAGACCAGAGAGTCGCAAGGCCTAGACCCTCCAACTCAGTTTTAATAAAATGAAGCCATGACAGGTACTGGCACTGCTGCGCACGCGCTGCTGCTGGCGCTCTTGTATTTTAACTCGCCCTGGTTTTGTATTTGGTTTATTTTTATTTTTTCATTTTCCCCTGCTTTTAAGCGGGATTAGGCTGGGCATCTCTCCCCTCCCTCTTACCGCATTTAAAAGGTCATATCACCGCCGCTTTGGCGGGTCCGGGTGCCGGGGGTGGTCCTGTGTAGGCGCCATCTTGCTTTGGGCTCCTAATTCCATCGACGGGCGCCATCTTGGAGCATCCTTGCGCTCGCGCTGGGCTCGGATCGCCTATTTAAGGCGGATTCACTTATCCTGCAGCCTTGACAGGTACTGGCACTGCTGCGCACGCGCTGCTGCTGGCGCTCTTGTATTTTAACTCGCCCTGGTTTTGTATTTGGTTTATTTTTATTTTTTCATTTTCCCCTGCTTTTAAGCGGGATTAGGCTGGGCATCTCTCCCCTCCCTCTTACCGCATTTAAAAGGTCAAATCACCGACGCTTTGGTGGGTCCGGGTCCCCGGGGATGTCCTGTGTAGGCGCCCTCTTGCTTTTGGCTCCTAATTCCATCGACGGGCACCATCTTGGAGCATCCTTGCGCTCGCGCTGGGCTCGGATCGCCTATTTAAGGCGGATTCACTTATCCTGCAGCCTTGACAGGTACTGGCACTGCTGCGCACGCGCTGCTGCTGGCGCTCTTGTATTTGAACTCGCCCTGGTTTTGTATTTGGTTTATTTTTATTTTTTCATTTTCCCCTGCTTTTAAGCGGCATTAGGCTGGGCATCTCTCCCCTCCCTCTTACCGCATTTAAAAGGTCAAATCACCGCCGCTTTGGCGGGTCCGGGTCCCGGGGGTGGTCCTGTGTAGGCGCCATCTTGCTTTGGGCTCCTAATTCCATCGACGGGCGCCATCTTGGAGCATCCTTGCGCTCGCGCTGGGCTTGGATCGCCTATTTAAGGCGGATTCACTTATCCTGCAGCCTTGACAGGTACTGGCACTGCTGCGCACGCGCTGCTGCTGGCGCTCTTGTATTTGAACTCGCCCTGGTTTTGTATTTGGTTTATTTTTATTTTTTCATTTTCCCCTGCTTTTAAGCGGGATTAGGCTGGGCATCTCTCCCCTCCCTCTTACCGCATTTAAAAGGTCAAATCACCGCCGCTTTGGCGGGTCCGGGTCCCGGGGGTGGTCCTGTGTAGGCGCCATCTTGCTTTGGGCTCCTAATTCCATCGACGGGCGCCATCTTGGAGCGTCCTTGCGCTCGCGCTGGGCTCGGAACGCCTATTTAAAGCTATCCTCTCCCGCGCAGCGGGACGCGCAGTCGGGGCGCCCTCGCGTAGCCTGAGTCGTGCCAGAGTCCTGCCCGTCTGCGCCCGTCAGCGACGAGGAAGCGCGAGACGTGGTAGGGCTCGGCTCTTTTGTTGTTACTTCTATCTGGCACGCCTTACTAATGCCTAATTACACTCGGGCAGATTTGATATCTATTGGGAACAGGGTTAGGGTCTGCTTATGTGACCCTGTGGACCCCCTATCCGGCCCATATGTCTGCGCCTGTAAGGGTTGGTCTCTAGAAAGCCCGACTAAGATCCGCTCTCTGGAAGATGTCACCCCGATCAAGCGCAATATCAACGCAGACCGGGGCCTCCAGATCGGGAGTTTAAATGTGAGGTCACTGGTCAAACATCACCAGTTTATATATGACCTCATTGAAAAAGACGATCCTGATCTTTTTCTTCTTACCGAAACCTGGCTTCAGGACTCGGATGCCGCTATTCTGAATCTTGCTTTCCCACCGAATTATACGATTTTCACGCTGAATCGGACTACGAGAGGAGGCGGCATCGCCATGGCAGTTAAATCCTGCTTTCCTGCTGAATGGAAAGTTCTCGGGCTGCCTGCTTGTGAAAGAGCCCTCTTGAAAGTTGCTTTTAGTCATCATTTTACGTTCAGCGGTATGCTCATCTACCGCCCACCTGGCAATGATTTAGCCTTCAAGTCCGCTCTTGCCGATATGGTAAGCTCCTTAGCGCTCGGCTGTGCGAATTTCAACATCATGGGTGACCTTAATATTCATTTTGACAACAGGTCGTCCACAGCCGTTAACAGCTTGCTCGCGGATCTTGAAGCTCTTCAACTTGTCCAGCTTGTTACTCTTCCCACTCACACTGGAGGTCATATTCTTGATCCCTTTTTTCCACTCCTGTGAGGGTGAAGGTGTCTGACCCGATGTTGATGGGATGGACGGATCACTTGCTGGTGGAAGTCTTTTGCCCTATTCACGATAAGCCATTTAAACCTGTGGATAGGCCAATCTTTAAAAGGCATTGGCACAAGCTTAAACTTGAAGAGTTCTATAGGCTACTGGAGCAGAAACCCCTGAGCGCTTTTTTGAATGTGGATCATGGTTACCAGCTGTTTTGCACATGGATTTCAGACGCTCTTGACTCCCTTATACCCATGCGCTGGTCGAAAGGTCATTCGAAGGTACCCAGCCCGTGGTATAATGATTCCCTTGCCGAGCTTGAAAAAACTTGCCGGAAAGCAGAGAGGGACTGGAGAAGATCTTATGATCCCGCCCTGAAAACCCTGTACTTTGCCAAACTTAAGTTCTATCATAGGGCAATCTGCAGAACACGGGCCGCATTCTATGCTCAGGAATTTCTAGCCAGCACTAACCCATCTAAACTAATATTCAAGGTCTTGAAAGACCTTATGAATAAAAGAGCTACCTCGGCAGAGATCTGCAATGACTCCCACTGCGAGAATTTGGCAACTTTCTTTCTGGAGAAAGTGCAGAAAATATACCGAGGATTTGACCCGTGTCGGC
Source organism: Lissotriton vulgaris (assembly GCF_964263255.1). NCBI lineage: Eukaryota > Metazoa > Chordata > Amphibia > Caudata > Salamandridae > Lissotriton > Lissotriton vulgaris. The sequence continues at coordinate 30,351,608 of NC_141687.1, read as the reverse complement.
CGGATCCAGAGTTAGTTGACCCTAATTTCTTGGGGTATGAGACTTTGACCTTCTTACCTGATCTGTCCACTGAGGCTTTTGACAAACTTAGCCTCAGCGTTAAATCAGGCTCTCCTCTGGACCCGCTGAAGCCAGCTCTTATTAGTACACTTTCCCCGCTGTGTCGAGCTCCTATACTAACTCTAATCAACATGTCGTTGTCAACCGGGACGGTTCCTTCTTCATGGAAGCAGGCGGTAGTTACCCCAATCTTAAAAAAGGCAAATTCCGACCCCCTTTTGCCAGAGAACTACCGCCCCATATCTCTATTGCCTTGGATGGCTAAAGTTACCGAAGCCCATGTTAACTAGATCCTGTCTGAGCACCTGGCCCGTAATCAGATATTGGACTCCAGCCAGAATGGCTTCCAGCCAGGACACAGTACCGAGACCGCTTTGCTCTATATTATCGAGCATCTACGCCTGGTGCTTGACTCCGGATGTACGTCAGTGCTCCTGCTATTAGATCTGAGCGCTGCTTTCGATACTGTGTCCCACCATATACTGATCCAACGCTTAGAAGAAGCTGGAGTAGCAGGCACTGCTCTTCAGTGGTTTCGATCCTTTCTTTCATGTCGAACCTTGGAAGTGGCAATACCACCCTGCCAATCTACTATTCATCCCTTGGACCTGGGTTCCCACAGGGCTCCTCGTTGAGCCCCACCTTGTTCAACCTCTATGTGAAACCGCTAGCTGCAGTCGTCAAACAGTGGGGTCTGACGATGACCTCATATGCTGAAAATACGCAGCTGGCGGTGACACTAAGTGGAGACCCTGAAGTGGAGGCCCCCAGATTCCGAGCTGGACTTGTGGCAGTAGCGAGCTGGCTTCGTACCAATTGCCTACAGTTGAATGCCACCAAAACTGAAGTGTTGGTCTTGGGGAAACATGTTGAGCTATGGGGAAACCAGTGGTGGCCTCTAGAGCTGGGCATTATTCCTATCCCAGCCTCCGAAGTGAAAAACCTAGGAATTTGGCTGGATCCCGCACTCACCTTCACAGGCCACACAAAGAAGGTTGCAGCCACTTGTTACGGTATCTTGCGTGGCATAAGGCCGGGTTTGAAATATTTTGACCCCCCCACCCGGCAGCTCGTGGTCCAGGCATCAATTCTATCCCGGCTGGACTACGGAAGTTCGCTGATGTTAGAGGTAAACCAGGCTGAGGCATCCAGGCTCCAAAGGGTTCAAAATGCCGCGGCGCGGGCCATTGTGGGTCATCCCAGACATTGTTCTACTTCGGGTACCATCTCGGCCCTACATTGGTTACCGGTCAGACAGCGGATCAAGTTTAAGGCGCTCTGTCTGGCCTTTAAAATCATGAAACTTTCTTCGCCGCCGGCTCTTGCCAACCTGCTCATTCCCTACATCCCTCCGAGATCTCTAAGATCTCTAAGATCAGAGGCTCTTCATCTGGCAGTCTGCCCCCGTTTCAAACTTAGCAGAATGGGTGGCCGCTCCTACCGGGTGCTTGCTGCGGGGCTGTGGAACTCGCTCCCGGTGCACATCCGAGCTCTGAATGATTTGTCCACCTTCAGGCGAGCAATTAAAACTTTCCTGTTCCCCGCTTCCGAGTAGCCGCCCCCCCTTCTTTTTCCTTTTGTGTGTTATGTTATAGTACCTGTCTAAGCGCCAGGACGCCGCTTGGCTGGGGCAGCTGTGCGCTATAAAAATATTATTAACATAACATAACATAACATTTAATTTTCCCTACGTTAGGCATAGCAAGCACCTCCTGGAGCCCCTGCCTATAACTAATCAGTTCTGGAACTGCCCACAGCCTACGCCAATAAGCCAATGGACGCAATGCCAGTTCTTCATCAAGAGGTCGCATCCCCAGGTCTAGCCTTAATGGAACCAGAGGCGTGCTGGGGGGAAGTGCTACTACCCGCCTGATGAACTTGTTTTCCTCTTTTACCAGATCTGTAGAAACTGTGTGACCCCAGAGCTCACACCCATACATGGCAGCCCCCCTTGCCTGAGCCCTATAGATCTGGAGAGGTGGACCTACAGGTTGGATGGTTGACCTGTTTTTTCCCACAAGCTTCATAATCCCACCCGAGTTTGAGTAGTGCTTTCTCTTGATGTGTGCACCAGGACATTTTCTCATTTAACATGACTCCAAGGTACTCAAAGGTACGCACCCTTTCGAGTCTGCTTTGCCCGATGTTAGGGGTCGAGCGGAGTTTTGGTGGGGGGTTAAAGACCATAAATTTGGTCTTTAGGGTGTTAATTTCTAAACCATGTTCCCCATAAAAATCCACAAAGCCGTCAAGAACACGCTGGATGCCCATTGGAGACTTTGAAAGCAGCAGGGTGTTGTCAGCGAACATAATCGCCGGCACCCTGCTGCCTGCCAGCTTAGGAGCGTCGGAGTTAACACCCCCGTCCAGGTGGGAGATAACCCCGTTGACGTAGAGGCAGAACAGGGTTGGTGCAAGCACACAACTCTGCCTTACCCCCCTGTCAACGGGGAACCTGTTCGACAGTTCCCCCTCCTTGCCGCACCTCACCTGTGCAAAGTTGGCGGTATGTAGACGAATAATCATCTCCAACAAGCCCTTAGGGACCCCCAATTTGGCCAACACCTCCCAGAGTTTTCTGCGGGGAACCAGGTCGAAGGCCGCCCTCAGGTCCACGAATACAGTGTAGAGGCTGCCACCCTCCAACTGTACCGTTTTCCAAAAGATGAGGGCGAGCCGGAAGACCTGGTCTATGGTGGAAATCTTCCTTCGGAACCCCGCTTGGAATGGACTCAGAATGTCATATTCTGTCATCCATTCCGACAGACGATCCAGAAGTAGCCTAGTGAAGAGCTTCTGTGAAACGTCTATCAGGCTTTTTGGCCTGTAGTTGGCTGGGAGCAGAGGCGAACCCTTCTTAAATATGGGGACTATCTCTGCCCCTAACAAAGTTGGGGGGATCGTCATGCCATTCAGAATCGCATTGAACAGCACCCTAAGATAAGGGGCCCAGATCTTAACTTTGTGCCTGTAGAGATCACCTGGGAGCTTATCTAAGCCTGGCGCCTTTTCAGCAGCGAGGCCCATAATCGCCATGGTGAGTTCCTCCAAAGTGAACCCGTCCATGGGGGATACACTTTCAGTAAATTGGACCATTACTGGTTCGAGTGGGTTCCCCAATTGGTCCAAATCGGGCGCGCTATACAGGGGTTTAAAGTGGTCCTCCCACACAGCAGAGGCAATATTTGCTTCTACTGCCGCTATGGGTTCAGCTGAACCATGCTTGATGATTTGCCAGAGTTTACGGGCATCTCGAAGTGCAAGGGTAGCCGTCATTTCAGACCAGTTGTCCTGGTCCCATACTATTTTAGCATTGCGGAGAATGGACTAGTAGGCCAACCATTTTTCCCTGATCTTACTAGGGGTTTCCCTAATTTTAAGGGACTCCAAGAGATCCGCCTTTGCTCTCCTGCAAGAAGCATTGAACCATGAGGCTCTTCTCCCCTTGGCCTTTTTCGACCTGGCCACAGGGTTCAGTACTTCTGCTAGGTTAAGACAAAGCTCAGAGTGAATGTCCCCAAGCACAGTGAGCTCAGCAGGGGTGGGTGACTGAGGGATGAGATCCGCAACTTTTTCAAGGGCAGGGACCACAGTCGCATATAGCCTCTGTATATTGTTAGGGTTCTCCAGGAGTTTTGGCCATCTAATTCTGCGTCCATTGCTAGTTGCGACTAGACCCTCAGGAAATGCCAAATTTCCTTCTGCGCTACCAGTGGGTAATCCCTGGACCATAAACCTCAATGATAATACGTTTGCTTGCATTCCACAGCCTCCTTGCCACACAATCATGCTACAGCCTGAAGCCTGAAGCCTGATCTTCAGGTTCATGAAAACGTTTGAACTATTCTGCAAAATGACTGTTACATAGTTAAACATGTTAGAAATTGGCTCATATGGACTTTGAGATATGTATTTATGATTATGAGTTGAGGTAAGAGCAAGACAAGTAACAGTAGGCTCTGCTGAAAGTGTATGATTGTTTAATTACTTTACAATTGAACAAAAGACAAACTAAAAGTGAACCAGAGAGCACGTGTTTATGAAGCTTAAGATAGTTGCCTTGTCAATATAGGAGGAGAGTTGTGAACATATAGTTACTTAATTCTTGACATATTCCAGTTGGGTCAATATCAGTTTCACAACAAAACACAAAAAGTTGGTTACACAGAAATATTTTGAAGTTATATCTTTTCACTGTCAAGGTTAGATGCAACACCTCAATGTCAGATGATATAGATGTCTCATCTTTCAACCTGCAGTCGCCAGGTCCCCGCGGTGTCTGTAATAGGGGAATATTTCATGTCTCTTTCTTCTCTCTTATCCCAAACCCAATTCCCTGTTTCTAGCATTGGCCAATATGTTCTTATTTTATCTATTACTGGTGGATGTGGTGGTGGGGTAGGGGGGAGCATGACTCCAATTGGATCCTCGGCTCAAGGACAGAGCTTATTGACAGTACTGAGGATGGCACGACCCAGCCACTTTGCAAATTCTCTTGTAAAAAAGCCTTTAGGACATCCTTCTCTTTGTTACATAAGGAACAAAAAGACCCAAAAGGAATATCAGTGCCAGATTCAATGTATATGGTGCAGTGTTATTTCCTCTAAGGTGGGAGTGAGCAATCTTTGAACTTAGCAACACCTGGAGATAAAGTATGGACCTGTAGTGCCGCTGAAGAAAGGTTACCCACTATTAACCTGGACATGGAGCCTTCTATCTTGTTAATTGGTGACCAATAATTTCAGAAACATACAATGATTATGACAAAACTGTGAAGACAATTACTTTTTTTAGTAGACCAACTGGGCTAACCAAGGAAGCCAAATACTACAATGTAATTAGGTGGGGCACTAAAGTACAAAAAATAACACTCTTGTATAGTCCCTAAATGACACCTGACTTGGCGTGGAGAAGAGTCTGCATGTCAAAGCTGAAGTTCATGGTGGCATCAACGGTTTGAATCACTTCAGGAGTCTCCTTCAATTCCTTGTTAGGGGCCCACCCTGAACTGCGTGCACTCATGGGCTCCATTGTCCAACAATGTGGAAGCATTCATGACTTTTCCTTCTTTTCTCACAACAGTCAGTAAAAGGAACACATGATGATGGCCATTATTCACAGAGGATCCAATGCATCCAATGCACTACTGTCTGCTCAGGAGACTGCTTGGTTCCCGCAGCTTTCCTGAGAGACCGTTTATTAGCACATTACTGTAATCTCTGTCCAGCGTCTCCATGTGCACTCATTTTTTCTTTCAGTCAAAGGATCCCTTAGAGTTCCCACTTGCATAAGCTCTTCTTGAAATCTCTGTTGAACAAGATGAAGGAACTGCAGAAAAACTAGAAGAATGTCCTCAGGCCTTCCTCCCTTCCTTTTGTCTGTCTTGTATTCTATGTTCAATCAACATTGAGATCATCTGAGTTCTACCAGTTCAGGGTGTTTAAGCTGATAATTTATGACAACGAATCAAATGCGTCAATGCATAAATTCCACTTTGTTATATATTGCGTGAGGCCTCTCATCAGAACACTCGGTTCAATCATCTTCTTATAAATGGATAAGATATCCAAAGACTGCAAGCAAACATCTGAATTCATTACTGAAGGAATTGCCCAAGCATATTTTGATGCAGTAAGGTAAATAGTCAGGTAACCTCCATTAACCTGGTCTGGTTTAAATTGCACAGACCTAAAACGCAATGCACGCCGCAGCTTGGGCGACTGACTCCGGAATCTGGGGATCACGGTTCGATCCCCGGCACCGGCGGCAGATTAACCCAGCACCATGTGACTCTGGGCAATAGATTGCTTAATCTTCCCGACGGCCCCCAGCGCCTAGAGACCCTTACGGGTGATTGTGCGCTATACAAATGTGGATTGTTATTATTATTATTATTACAATCCAAAAACGTTTCTTCACTTCGCTGAATCCCCAGTAAAATGCCGGACACACGCAGGGATGTCTGCAGACCAGGCCACTAAAGGTCTGCTTTAGCACCAGCTTGTCCTGCCTTGCATAGGCCATTGTGCGAACTGAAGGCCGGAGGGCATGAGGAAGGGGCAGACCCCGCCCTTCTGATTTGCAACTATCGACTGGAGTTCCCCATTGACTGTTTACTGAGCGGTTAGTGAAGGTGGCACAGATTCATGAAGAGGTGACTGCCCACGATGTGGACTCAATGAATCTGAGCTGGGAGTATCTCAGTGGTAGTGGTCCAGGGAACTAGTGCATGCTCTCACATGGCCATTCACCAAACTATTGTTTTTATTTTTATTTCCGCTCTGTCCTTTCTCTGTAAAAATATATTCTCATTTGCATGTGACAATGTGTGTATCCCAAAAGCTGGGCCTCACACAAGGTGGCTGTCTGCACTTCCCATGTATAAGCTTGGATGTTAGCTGAGATGATTCCACACCCAAGTGTCCTGCTTTCCCTGATTTTCTGCCTACCATGCGGATCAATATTAACTCAGGCAATTAGAAGATTTCAACTACAATGAGACAAAGAGGGTTTTCCAGATTTTAATAAATGCTAGAAGTGTTGTCAACTAGAAAGTGTGTTATTTGGTTTTCTACCCTTTCCCCCCAGCTTCATACTTCTAGATTTGGTAGAATGAACTACTCGCTTTTGATTTGACCCTAGTACCATTCTGTGATTGCCTTTCCTCTTGTTATCTCTGGTATCATGACACTGCTGCCTTGTTATGAGGTGGCACCACACACCTTCTTTGAAAGTAACACCACCTGAGTCCCCTTTCAGTGCACTGGTACAGTGTAAAGACTTTGGCTGTGCTGTCATCTGGGTGTTTTATTATGCGTAGTAATGCATAAAACTGTGTCTGCAGTTGGTAATAACTATCTCTTCTGTTAGAGGTGGTAGTGTTTCATTTATTTTAAAAATATGTGCAGTGGGCCAAATCTTTTCTTATGGACAGGGGCACAGCTACCATTGGTGCAGCAGGCGCAGTGGCAGCAGGGCCCAGAGGCATGGGGGTACCATTGACCCCTGATAATTGCTATAGTTTACTACACCAACAGCGGTCAGAGGGATCATTTCCGTCCTCGCACCAGGGCCCCTGGGCCCCTGGCACCCTTGCTCCGCTCCTGTTTATGAGCCCACCACTAGAATGCAGTGGGTGCCAAGTAGCAAGGCTGTCCAGTCTTGATTTCACACCCTAACTCTTTTTTACCACTGCTTGTCACTCTTGTAGGGTCTTTGTATTTACTGCTTTGTACCTTCTCACTGTTTTCTATGCTCCTCTTATACCTTCTCTCTCTCTTTTCTACTATCTCTTTCTGAGTAAGGCCTGGTCCCCAAAAATGAGTGCTAGTGCCCACCATCTGCAACCCCCACCACACATTCAGCACACACAGTAGGTCACAGTACTGTCTTCAGGTGTGTTTACACAAGCACTGTTTGTCATGTCTGGTGTTGCGTGGTGTTCTCCCTGCATAGTAACCACTGGATCTGTTTTATGCTTTTATGTTGGCTCATGTTATGTTATAAAGATGGATTAAACCAAGATCTGTGACTGGGGGTGAATGTTTTGCCATTGTGCAACATTCTGTCCATCACCTTGTGTGTTTTTCTGTTCGCCCTATGTGGGTAGGGTATACCCAAACGAGTGTCCTGTGCCCACTACGCCACTGGAGTCAAGCTATCCTGGCTGATGACGGCTGATAGCCAGAAACCGATCCTAGGATGCTTGATTCCGGTCCAGGGAAGACATGGCTTGGCAGTTCGGGCTGGACTGTTCCCATGAGGCACAGGGTCATGGCTGATTTGCATATGGCCATGTCTGAACTGGGGTGGCATGGTGAGCAAAATAACAATGGATTAATCCCAGATCTGTGCGTGGGGTGAATGTTTTGCCAATGTGCAAGATTCCATCCATCACCTTGTGTGTTTTCATGTTATGTTATGTCATGTCAGTGGTAACATCTGTCCTGTTGAGGTGAAGTTGGGCCCCCAGTGCCTGTAACATTTGGCTGCTGTGTTAGGTTTATTTGGGCGTGGTACCAATACATCACCTTGTGTGTTTTCATGTTATGTTATGTCATGTCAGTGGTAACATCTGTCCTGTTGAGGTGAAGTTGAGCCCCGCAGTGCCTGTAACATTTGGCTGCTGTGTTAGGTTTTTTTGGGCGTGGTACCAATAAGTTGTCTTGTGGGGTATGGTGCCAGCCAACTTCAAAGAGGTAATATCTGGTTCTCTTGTATGGATAAGTTACTTACCTGTAATCCTAGGTCTCTTCCAGTGGTATCCTCATCAAAGTCATAAGCATTGAGTATTCCCGCCCATGCTCGGCGACCACAGAAATAATACAAAATATATATGAAAACATATATATACAGCTCTCTCTCTCTCTATATATATATATATATATATATATATATATATATATATTAGTTGCACTAACTATATATCGCGCACCCGCAATCCACTGCTGATGATGTCACATATTACATCATTCATGACATGGTCAGTGACATCACTGATGACATCTCAAATGACATCACTGATGACATCTCAAATGACATCACTGATGACATCACTGATGACATCTCATTTGACATTACTGATCACATCACTGATGATATCATTCATGTGATAATACGATGAACCTCTTCAGACTCTAATATAACCTTAGATACAATCAGTGTAAACAGACACTCACAGACTGTCACTCATCCATGGAGTTACTCACACACCTAGTCAGTCATGCAAAGAATCAATCACACCTCCATTTCCTCAACTATACAGTTATACAAACTTTACTTATTCAACATATACTAACACATATTTACTCTCTTATACAATCCCTGATACAAGTTCACAATGATCCATACAGCCACTCACACATTCACTGGCTCTTATGCACAGTTATTTATATATGTCAACTCTCACATGTACTGTGTTTTACATATGTACTTACTTTGACATGTAGCACTGAGATATCCATTCACTCACCAATACACTCATGCACACAGTCAACCGCCCATACAGCTGTTTCCACATGCACTTTTGAAACCATACATCTAGTGAATCAACTGCTCACACATCTATGCACAGAGTCATACACCTCCCAGCCACCCACACACACACTCAGTCTCCCATACAAATACTTGGGCAACCAATCAATAACCCATATAGTTACTCATATAGCTAATTATCAACACATGCAACAGTTTACAGAACAACAGACATAATGATGCACAAATTAAGACAGTTTAGTCACTAACCCATGCACTCAGTGAGACACATTTAATCACTCACTCATACAGTCAGTCATGCACCTACTAAATCCTTCATCCAGACACTTATACATCCACTCATTCTTCAATATGTAAGACATATTTTAACTTTACAGAAACATACAGTCACTGGATGTTGTCATCAGTGATGTCATCAGTGATGTCGTTTGAGATGTCATCAGTGATGTCATCAGTGATGTCACTGACCATGTCATGAATGATGTAATATGTGACATCATCAGCAGTGGATTGCGGGTGCGCGATATATAGTTAGTGCAACTAACTATATATGGAATTTCAATGGTTTTGTGTGAGTAAAATAAGGTTTTGTAAATGCGAATTCCTAACTATATATGGTCTATAACCTATGGTTTTTTCAGTGAATTTTCAAGGTTTTGTAAATGCTAATTCCTAACTATATATGGTCTATAACCTATGGTTTTTTCAGTGAAATTTCAAGGTTTTGTACATGCTAATTCCTAACTATATATGGTCTATAACCTATGTTTTTTTCAGTGAATATATATATATACATACATATATAAACATATATCATCTGTATATCTATATAAATACAAACATAAATGCATGCATACATATACTTATATGCATACAGATGCATTTTATTTATATGAAAGTTGAAAAAACACTAATAAAAGCAAAGCTAAAAAGCCACCTCATTACAAACAGAATGGCTTTAACTTAAACGAGGGCGAGATCTATTGCATTTTCAATGCTTGTTTACTTTGATTCCATCAAGAAGGCATTCAGATGTGTCACACATTTGCCATAAATTCTGAATGTTAGCACTCTAGTTGCACATTAGATCACTGTAGTAAAGCTACTGCTCACCAGGGACGTCTGCTGCTGGCATTCAAAGTGCATGTTTCAGTCTGCATGTCAGAATTTTTTTAATGAAATAGAAGAGGATTTGAGAAGTCACTAAAAATGATCCCTAATTTTTCTTTCTGAAGCACTAATCATACTTTCTATGGCAAAATTAACCCCCTCATGTTGTTCCTTTTTAAATTGAGTGTTTTCAGACTTACCACTTCATTCCAATCAAGATGGCTTCTGGTGTGCCATACTTTTGTCATAAGTAAGACTGTTAGCGCTCTAGTTGTTCTTTAGAACACTCTGGGACATTCTGTCATTGGGCTATACTTGGGGTACATCTGGGTGATATTTGGGCTACATTTAGGCTCTTTTGTCTCTGGTGGCCATCTTGGGAGACTGTATGTCAGAATTTTTTAATGAAATTGAAGAGGGTTTGAGAAGTCACTCAAAATGTGCCCTAATTTTTCTTTCTGCAGCACTAATCATAATTCACATGGCAAAATATACCCCCTCATTTTGTTCCTTTTTAAATTAAATGTTTTAAGAGTTACCACTTTATTCCAATCAAGATGGCTTCAGGTGTGCCATACCTTTGTAATAAGTAGGACTGTTAGCGCTCTAGTTGTTCTTTAGAACACTCTGGGACATTCTGTCATTGGGCTATACTTGGGCTACATCTAGGTGATATTTGGGCTACATTTGGGCTCTTTTGTCTCTGGTGGCCATTTTGGGAGACTGCATGTCAGAATTTTTTAATGAAATAGAAGAGGATTTGAAAAGTCACTCAAAATGTGCCCTAATTTTTCTTTCTGCAGCACTAATAATACCTTCTATTGCATAATATACCCCCTCATTTTGTTCCTTTTTAAATTAAATGCTTTAAGAGTTACCACTTTATTCCCATCACGATGGCTCCAGGTGTGCTATACCTTTGTAATAAGTAGGACTGTTAGCGCTCTAGTTGTTCTTTAGAACACTCTGGGACATTCTGTCATTGGGCTATACTTGGGCTACATCTGGGTGATATTTGGGCTACATTTGGGCTCTTTTGTCTCTGGTGGCCATTTAGGGAGACTGCATGTCAGAATGTTATAATGAAATAGAAAAGGATTTGAGAAGTCACTCAAAATGTGCCCTAATTTTTCATTCTGCAGCACTAATCATACTTTCTATGGCAAAATATACCCCCTCATGTTGTTTCTTTTTAAATTAAATGTTTTAAGAGTTACCACTTTATTCCAATCAAGATGGCTTCAGGTGTGCCATACCTTTGTAATAAGTAGGACTGTTAGCGCTCTAGTTGTTCTTTAGAACACTCTAGGAGGCTGCAGTAGAACACAAAGGAATCAACTGACAGTCTCTGTCCTTGTTGGATGTACATGTTTTACTGAGAATGTCAGAATTCATTTTCACATGACTGAGAAAGATAATGTGAATTTACAGAAAATATGCTTTCAGTTTAGCTTATAGATCCCCTTCCAAACCACTGTGGGAAAATCATGAGATATTAGTTTTCTTTCAAACAATATTCATGATATCACAGCAGAAGGTTTTTTCACATGGTAAAATCACCTTAGAACCCACCACAATTCCTAAAACGAGTATGGTACCATCAACAAATGATTTATAATGTAACTAAAGTCCTAAAACCCACTATTAACTACAATGCTTTTTAATGAGGTGCTATCATGTATATTGGTCCCAAGATGGCTGCCAACACTTCTTGGATGAAGTGCTGACAGCCAATCAGATCAGATGTGTGGTTAGGCTCCGCCCAGATATATATCTTTTTTTGAACCTAAATTACTCAAAATCCACTGGAGCACATATATTGAGACCTAGCAAAGGCACATCGGGCTAACAGTCCCTACAATTTTGCCAAGTTTCGTGCAAATCCATTCAGCCGTTCGAGCTAAAAGTGAGGCCAACCGCCCTATGGAAATTAACATGGGAAAAACGCGTTTTGGGACCCCCCTTTTTTCTCGGCCCCCCCTTGATGAAACCCCCCCAAATTGTCAGGGGCTGCTCAGAAACAAAATGTTCCATTTTCCTAAAAATTTCAGCCAATTCCGTCCACAAACGCCAAAGTTATTAGACATAGAATTTTCAAAAATCCCATAGAGAAAAAATCCTAACTATATATACCTACTGGCGACCGCCAGTAGGTAATATACATATATATATATATATATATATTAATTCAATTTTCTCCTTGCAGAGAGGTTTGTTCCTCGTGCACTCCCGTGTGTCATTAAAGTTCAAACCACACCGGTTTTTTAGGTCGATTGTAAATTTTATTCCAGCAACCAGCAACACCTTACGCGTTTCGGTCTCTACGGAGACCTTGCTCACAGGTTAACTGAGTCGACATGTTTTTAGCTTTTAAATAAAGTGAAAAAATATTTAGAAGTTACATCACATTCTGTGTCTCACACAGGCCTTATGGGACATGTAGTTTCAAATAGTCATTTTGAATATATCCATACCAAACAATTCGGTGCATTTGTTCAAATTTGTTTCATGATTACCGCAAATTATAAACAATATTTAAACAGTAATTGAGCCCTCCAGTGGGCATTTCAAATTTGCAGCGTGTTCGTACCAATTGTTAGCACACATTTCTATACATTTGTGAAAAGTTCCATGATTTAAAGCAATTTGACCATAATGTTAAACAAAAATAAAGCCCTCTAGTGGGCATGAACGCTCAACACATATTGTGCCCACCAGTCTGTTGGTATAAGGTGCTAATTTGGTCGGAAGGCTCTCCCACATCATTCAATTGTATCAAGGTTATTATAACATGTCCTAAATGAGGGAAAAAATAAGGGGTGAGGATTTCATATAAGGAAAAATGGTGCAGGTTAAAAATAGGCAGGGTAGGTATCAGTTGTTTCTGATAAATGTTAGGATGCAGTTTTTAAAGGTGGCAATGTAGTTCTTCGTCCTGATTATGCCCGTAGGGGCTCAGAGTTCGAAAGTTCATAATATGTTTTGATTCTTTCTGTCTCATAACTTTCTCATGGTCTCCACCTCTTTGATTAGGTCCAACACTTTCAATTCCATAAAAGATTAGAGATTTCCAATCTCCTTTATGTTCCTTCTCCATATGTTTTGCCATTGCGTTGCTGCGGTCCGAGTTAATAGTAGCTCGAACATGCTCCAAAATGCGGAGTTTTAATTCTTTTTTGGGTCCTGCTGCGCCTCGCGTGCACCGCCCCAGAGCACCCGGGAGCCTCCAACTTGGGCTAGATGGAATGCTATATATATATATATATATATATATATATATATATATATATATATATATATATATATATACATGTATCATTTTTTCACACATCAATGCAGCCCCTATAAAAGAGGCTAATCAATGTAACAATAAATAACTGCTTTTGCAATCACATACTATAGAATATAGACCTCAGCAGGGCAAGCATTGCTTGACTCTTTTTAATAAGTAGACTCAAAACCAATCTGCAACAGAGCAAGGACTGTTAGCCCATAGGCTGCATTGAAAACCAATGGCATAGAAAATGAAAGCAATTGCAAACACAAAAACTGGCACTGTGCCTTTAAGGCAGCCATGACCCCCAGCTTGCCATCATGCCTCAGGGGTGAGAGTTAGGTCAGTTGTTCTTTCTGGAGACCCGAGGGTCAGGACACAAAGATATAGCTTAACAAAAAAGTCTAATTTGTCCGAGGAGGTGGGTGGGTTGCTCATGACTTTGATGACGATACTCCTGGAAGAGAACTAGGATTACAGGTAAGCAACTTATCTTTCACTTCCAGGGGATCCTCATCAATAGTCATAAGCACTGAATCAAATAGCAAGCTGTAAAGTCTGAAGGAAGACACCAAGGAAGTTTCCTTGAAGTTTATTGGAGAAAGAATAACACGGTCCAACGGGCCCAGGGAGCGATCAGCAACTGCCCAGAAGAACAAATACCAACATCAATAGAACAGGATGACATAAGTGGTGGTACCATGACAATAGAGAATTCCAGCCACTCTCATATTGAGGTAATAGAAATTTTCAGGTAGCTAATGTGTCCCCCACTCGCACCCTATCCATGCACCCATGTTCCTTGTATGTTGTGTAACTTCTGTTCCGTACATGCTAGAAAGACGCAAATACATTTGCGTCCATCCTTAACATGTCAGCTATCCAGTCATGCAAAGAAATCCCGTTAATTAGGCTTCTAGGCCTATGGTGCCAACGTCTTTACATGGTGCACTTTTGAATCTCGCACACGTTTTCTCTTTGTTTCCTGGCCCAGTCGAGCTAGGCCCTTAAACGAGGCCCCCGAGCCTCATCTCTCCTGTCTCTGAAAGCTGTATGCATCCCTGACCCCTGCCTTACTTCCTGCCAGCGAAGCGGTGCCCGGCTCGGCCTGCTTGCCTGCCAAAAGCATATTTTGCCTACAGTTATCTGCTCAGTCTCCTCGAAAACACATTCCAGTCTAGTGAAATAGGTAAACATATTCCCGGCTGCAGAGCAAAGGGCCCGGCCTTCCTGTCCTCCTTGCAAGTGATTTACTGAACCCGTTACCATGGTAGGCCCATGGCTCCACGCATTGCACCAAGACACGTAAGCACGCACTAGCATTCAGTATTGAACGGCCTCTGCCCGAGAGACCTTTTACTTCAGACACTACATCCTCCAAACAGGAGATACCAGATATGTTATAGGTACAGGTTGCCCTGACATCCCAGACACCAGTCTCCTCCACTAGTGCTAATGTCAAAGCCCCCAGTTCTCCCCAGTTCCACGTCATGCTTAGTTGCGCGCGCATTCAGGTCATAGGTTTCTGCTGATCCTGCAAACTTTCTCTATGCATCCGCCCACATGTGACGTTTCTTGTGACGTTTCTCTGACATGTACAGTGCACGCCCATGTGTACACCTTTTTACACGCCTCCTGTTACGCACATGTGTTCTTATCTCTCTCTTTTCACCTGTTACGCCTACTGTATTGGTTTCAATTGTACCATTTTACTATATATAATGTGTAATGTTAATAAAACGTTGAATGTCCCTTCCTGAACCTTAGTGGTGATGGAACATGATGTCCAATCCTCGAGGATTTTCCATTAAAGCCCGTATGACTCAGATCCCACGGACTCTGCCTCTCATTTGAATGAGCTGTCTTTTATTGATAATTATATGGAAAAATGATACGGTAAAATTAATTTACCACATAATTTGGCGCCCGAATAGGTACCCCCCTTCCCCACTCGCCGGCGATGTTACGCAGGCTTTGACCCCTTCTACAGCCGCGACGGAAACCGTGCACGTTTGCGGGTTTTCCTGCTATCTTCCCTCGGGCCCACGGGGGAGACGGAGACTGCGGTCCGGCGTCCAGACGAGGCGGTGAGGAATGCGGAGGATCCCGACCAGAGCCCTAGTCGAGAGAGCAAGGTCCGAGGTGTCCGGAGGCCCACCTGTTCCGAAGCGCATGCATGGTATGCGTGGTAGTGTGATGCGTAGCAGCCAGATGTCGTAGCAGTCCAGTCCAGTCCAGTTTCCGAGGCCTTCAGTTTCTTGCTTCCCGGTGAGTACCGTTGTTGGGAACGCATCTAGACAGGTTCATTAATTTGTGCCCGGTAAAGACAGGTCTGGGTACACAGACCTGGTCCAGACGTGTTCACTTAGGTGAATACGGTCCGACGTGTCTCTTTAGGGGACCGGTATTGTCTGTACTGTTTTAGCAGTGCATCTAGTTATTCAGTATTATCTCGAGATTTTCAGAATATGTGTTTTCTATGTACCAGGTAATTTCAGTCTGAAATGTTTCAATGTGTTTTAATGTTGTGGTGTGAATGATTGTTTGCCGTTCAATACTGTGTTTATTGTGTTCACGTCCGAATCACTCCAATCATGCCACTGTTCTCGAAATTACGTCAGATAGGAACTAGGAAAGGGATACTCGAGGAAGCAGTTCCCGTCCCGCCTAGGGACACTCCAGGATATTTTATGTACCACAAGCATGGCTTAGATGCCGTACTGTATCTAGATTTATGGGTGGACTACACTAAGGATCTGGAAGAGAAGTATAGATGGCCTGTCTCAGGGACATGGGATGCTGAATGCATCAAGAGAGTAGAAGAAGCATTGTGGAAAAAGAAAGCCAGACAATCCCAGAAAGATGCCATAGAATTGTGGCGTAAGGAATCGCATAGAAGGACAGAAAAAGCAATCAGAAAAGCAGAGAGAAGTAGAGAAGAATCTGAAAAAGCTAGAGAAAAAGAGTTACTAGAAGAAGGAGAACAGATTAGAACAATTAGACCGCCAAAGAAATGCACTCATTACAGGCATGTATCCAGTTCTTGCCGAGGGCCTGCCCAAGGCGACCCCGGAAGTACCCCGTAACTTGCCACCACCATTGGTTCCGACTAAACTCTGTCACAAACAGACCGCAGCAGATATTTTCCTTTCTTCCTATTTAGATGACGTAGCTCCAGCATATACTAATGTACCCGTACCACCCGTTAATAATGTACAGCAACCTGCTCCGTCTGTTCAACCCACTGTTCAAGCCATGACCCCTCCACGTCACCAAGTCACGCTTCCCGCGCCTGTTGTCACTTCCCCTACTGCTACTGTTACTGTTCCCCCTACTATTGGTCCACTCAATCCTTTTGCGACAGCTGCAACCCAGAGTCCACCCCCATTACATATACCTCTTATACCCGCTATGACGTCAGCAGCTACAGCCCAGTCAGTTCATGCCCTCGCTTCCGCCTCAGGAGGTGCCGTAGGAGGCCACCTTCGCACCCCGCCACAAGTAAGACGAATGACAGTCAGAGAATTAGCATTGCAACGTACTCCGAAAGCGGTTACATACGAAAACCTTAGACAGTATATTACAGATTGTAGATATGACCCAGTACCTGGCAGGGAGGGGGACATGATTTTAGTCTCGTTACGTCTACGACGCGTTACAGATTATTTGATGCTATTACCAGAAATGACTAACCATCTAGACAATATATATCATTTTATTAGAACAGGGGAGAGACCAGAATGTATTTGCGAGGCCATGGCATATCAGAAAGTTGAGACACAAAGTATGATCTTACGATTTTTGATTAATTGTCTGATAAGGGAACAAGATCGGCCAGGTGTTGTCAAAGAAGAGATGGATGCACTGATGAAATGGAGTAATAATATTGCAGATTGTAAACATGATAAACAAAATTGCATAGATGCCATGTACAGAAAGATCCGTAAAGAAATTGTAACGATGCATGACAGACAGAAGACTGAAAGGGAAGCCGAGTCAGACAAGAATGAATCCTCAGAGGAGGAAGAAATAGATAATACAGTAGAAAATCAAGGTACAATAGCGTACGTAGGTAGAGTGAAGCTTCCTAAACAGTATTCTTTTGACAGACCTTTTGACAGACCCATTCGTCTATAAAACAAGAAACGTTTCCTTTCCCCCATACCAGAACAATGTTCTCTTGAACATGTATTTCAAGATACTGATAAAATACTGAAAGAAAGAATAGGTTACCATGAACTTAGTACCATGCGTGATCAGGAACTAGCACGGTCAGCAGTCCAATGGGCTGGAAATGACAGTATATATAAAGATGATTCAGTAGCGCAAACATTTTTGAGCCTTACTCCAGATGAACAGCGATTGGCTGGTATGTACATGATTCAACATCTCATTACACTATATGAAAATCAGCACTCTGATCCAGGTCCACTATATATTATATTGGAAGACTTACTCCTGAAAAGATGGAGAGGCCTAGGTACCGATTTAATTAATACCATTTTAGAACAACGCCACAAATACAGAACTTTCCTGACTCCACATTTTGTTTCTGTTCCACCCCCAGTAAGACAGCCTTTTCATATAGACAGACAGAATCCCTTGCGAGAAGTTCATCCCGTCCAGATTCCAGGGGGTGCACTTCAACGCGTATTCGTATACACTCCATTGACAAAAATGGAATTATTGGAAATGAAGAAAATAGTACCTTGTCATGATAAAGATCCGGCAGGATTCCACCGTGAATTAAAGGACATGTTACTCATGGGAGACTATACATATCCCGACATTCTCAAAATGTTAAAAGTATTGTTGCCAGCAGGGATTTACGAAAAATTGAAAGAGAAAGAATGGGAGGTGGGAGATAAAAAGATTATCTGGACTGAATTAGAGGACGAAGAAAAAACACGAACCCCAGGTTTAGGTCTTGGGGACAAAACTAAAGCATTACCAGGATTATTAGTACAAGTTTTGCCTAGATTATTGACGGTTAAAAAGGAAGACTGGGATGCAATCTCAGCCTGCAAACAGAAACAAGACGAAGACACTAGTGATTTTTATTCCAGATTCGAGAAATGTTTCATTATTAATAGTGGCCTGAAAACAAGTAGCGAGTCATATCCACATCTTTTTGTGACTAAATTAGTCGAGAATTCCTTACCACAGGTTAAAAACAGAGTATTGAAAGTCGAAAGCACATGGCAAGCAAATACACCTTCCCAAATGTTACAAATGTTACAGTACCACCAGAACCGAATTAGAGAGGAACACGATCATGAACAAAGACGTATGAAAGACACGAAAATGAAAGTACTAGTTGCCCAGTCTGTTCCAGCAGATGGTCAGAAGAAAGGTAACACACAGACTAGTCATTCCGCAGCTCCTGTTAAAGGGAATTGCAATTATTGTAAACAGCCAGGTCACTTCATAAATGAATGTGCCGTTCTAAGACACAATATTGCTACAGGCAAAACGAAAGAAAGACCACGTCCGCCTAGACCAGAACACGTTCCACAGAATATTACACAGAATACGCAACATCCACCGAATGCACAGCAACAGACAGTAGCTGTACCCCAACCCCAACCCATTGCCGCAACGCAACATGTCACCCAGCAAATGTACCAGTATGCACAGTCCGATTACCCCGATTATCAGCAGTATACATGAAACAGCCTAGAGAGGGAGGTTGGCTTGCCCCTTATCGAGGTTCCTGTAGATCAAGATGGTCCCTATGTACATAGTCGGGTATTAGGGAAAGACAGAAAATTTTTGATTGACACAGGGGCGAGCAGAACTACCATTAGTCATGACGAGGTCCCAGGGGCACCCCTCTCAGGCTCACAGAATGTTTCCCTTGGATTTTCAGGAAAGCCTATTGTTAACGAAGTATCAAAGCCAGTTCCCCTTGCAGTTGGTCCATTGTCTCGTACTACAGATCTGTTACTTACGAAATCATGTCCCGAAAACTTGCTTGGTATTAAAACGCTGAAAGCTCTAGGAGCTGTAATATGTTGTTCTCCGGAAGGAGTGAGATTATTTTTACGTGACTTTAAGGGTCATTATGTGTTGAGAGATTTTGATGCAAGATTGAAAAATGTTCCACAGCATTTATGGGCGCAAGGTCCAACTGATGTAAGTTGAATGCACATTACACCCTATCGTGTTACACTCAAGAAAGGTGTTGTACTGCCCCGAATCCGACAATACAAATTGCCCCCCGAGGCTGTAGCAGCCTCACTGAAAATTATTGACGAACTCATTACCCAAGGAGTAGTTGTAGAAACGGACTCCAATGTATGTAATTCTCCAATCATTCAGATTCTTAGACGAACTGACCCAAATGCACCTCCAGTCTACAGACTGGTGATTGACCTTCGCGAACTCAATAAATGCATAGTACCACAGTACCCGGTGGTCCCAGATATCTCATCATTATTGACTGCCATTGATTCCGAAGCTGCGTTCTTTACTGTAATTGATCAAAAGAACGCCTTTTTTAGTGTCCCCATTCATCCCGATAGCCAATACCTTTTCGGGTTCTGTTTAAATGGCCGAAGCTTCAAATTTGCACGTGCACCCCAAGGGTTCACGGAAAGTCCTAGTATTTACAGCCAAGCACTGAAACGACAACTAGACAGTATTCACATGCCTACTGACACTGCTCTACTGCAGTATGCTGATGATCTGTTAATTACAGCACGGACCGAACGTGATTGCGAGCGCGCGTCACTGACAGTCTTGTATTTTCTGTCCGAAAAGGGGCATAAAGTGTCCCCTTCAAAGCTTCAATTCTGTGCCCAGCAAGTGGTATACCTTGGACACTTGCTGTCCAAGAGGGGTAGACAGTTGACACCAGATCGTATCCAGTTAATTGCACATCTGCCACAACCCAAGACTCAAAAGGAAGTACGAGCCTTTATTGGCCTCACTTCTTACTGTAGACAATGGATTCCCCAATATGCATTTCTAGCCAAGCCACTCATATAGTTGACAACACAGGAGGCAGCGACTTCGACTGTCCTTCCTTGGACTCAGGAACACACACAAGCTTTTAATGACTTGAAGAAAGCCTTATGTCAAGCACCTGTTTTAGCGACACCATGTTATAACAAACCTTTTACACTTTTTGTTACTGAACGCGACGGCACAGCATTATCTGTTCTCACACAAGATCAAGCAGGACACCATAAGCCTTGTGCTTATTTTTCTAGTACATTGGATCCAGTAGCCCAGGCCTTGCCTGTGTGCCTAAAATCAGTTGCAGCAACAGCTCTAGCTATCAGACAAAGCGATTCAATAGTGTTAGGACATCCCTTGACAGTACAGGTTCCACATTCCGTGGAAGTTCTTCTGAACCGTACCCAGACTCAACACTTAACCATAGCACGACTGACAGGTTATGAACTGACACTATTCCAGCCACACATAGAAATTAGACGCTGCAACATACTCAACCCTGCCACATTGTTACCTTCGAGTACAATTGATCCAGCACCACATGACTGTGTAGAAGTCATTAATACAGTGACAAAACCCCGACAAGACTTGACAGACATTGCATTGACCATGGATGGTTCATGTATGAGAACAAGCACAGGAGAGTTAGTGGCCGCCTATGCAGTGACCACTGAAACTGAAGTCATAGAAACACATCGTATTGACACGTTATCTGCTCAAGCTGCAGAGCTCATTGCTCTGACCCAAGCCTGTATACTAGCCAAAAACAAGAAAGTAAACATATACACAGATTCACAGTATGCATTCGGAGTCGTTCACGACTTCGGTGTTCTTTGGGAAGAGAGAGGTTTTTTAAAGGTGTGGCTCACTGGTTAGTGGCGGCAGACCCGAGTGCAGAGAACGGCCCGGGACCAGGGTTCGATTCCCGACGCGGCAGGGTCGTGGACCAGGATCAGCGGACTGATAATTCTCGCATCGGTGCCCACTCCGACCAGGGAGCACACTCGGCAACTCTGGGCATTAGCTTGCCTCATCTCCACAACGGCCCCACACAAACGCCGGGGATGCCTGGTTTCACCTTGGAGACCCCCAGGAGGGACTATCTCACAGGGAAAGCCAGGACGGGTTCCCCAGCGGTCTATAGCGCTACGAGGCCTCCGGGTAGCAGTGCGCTTTACAAGACACAACAATTTACAACAATTTACAATTTAACTTCTCACGGTGCCAAGATCCAGCATGGTCCCCTCATTCAAGCCTTGTTAGAAGCAATACACTTGCCTACAGCCATAGCCATTATGAAGTGCAAAGCACATACTAAAGTCACTGACAATATTTCCCGGGGTAACGACCTGGCAGATCGAACAGCCAAACTCACAGCTCAGACAGACATTCCGATTAACGTGACAAAGACTGAAGTACCTACACTGACACATTGCCTGACAGTTAAGGATCCCACTCTAGACGTACTCGACATACAGACACATGCAACCCCAGACGAAATCAAGAAATGGACTGAACAAGGAGGGGTCCAGACAGATCAGGGATGGATGACGAAGGGAAGAGCCACATGGTTCCTCCCCGACTCTATGGTTCAAGTTATCATTAACATAGCACATAGTCCAGCACACTTAGGAGAGAAAGCCATGTTAGACAGTTTACAGAATCTCTGGTTCAACAAACATTTACGAGCAGCAGCGAAACAGAAAGTGCGTACTTGCATGATCTGTTGTCAGTTCAATCCAGGCAAAGGTGTTCCCGTGGAGCAAGGTGGATTTCATCCTCCTGACCATCCTTTTGAAGTCCTCCAGATGGATTATATCCAGATGGACAGATGCCGAGGATTCAAGTATGTCCTCGTAGTTGTATGTGCTCTTTCCCGATGGACAGAAGCATATCCAGTCCCGGATTACACTGCTGTAACCACTGCCAAACAGCTGGTATGTGAGTTTTTCCCACGATATGGTTTGCCCCGTGTCATGTACTCTGATAATGGACAGCCATTCTCGTCCGAGCTTATGAAACAGGTATCACTCCGGTTAGGTTACCAGTGGAAGTTCCACTGCGTCCGACATCCCGAAGCCGCAGGTCTCGTAGAGAGACATAATCAAACCCTGAAAACACGCCTAGCAAAAGTCTGTGCAGAGAAAGGTGTAGATTGGATAGTAGCCCTGCCAGTTGCACTCTTTTACATGCGAATGGTAGCCCATTCTAGAACAGGATTGTCTCCGTACGAGATTGTTTTTGGTCGTCCCCCGAATATGTGGGGTACGCCTATGCCCAGACGAATTACTGATGTTGAAAGTACTATGCTGACAGATTACTTGGCCTCCTTGATGTCTGCACTACAATCTTGTCGTTCACAGGCCGCGGCTGCCTTTCCAGACAACACCCAAGCAAAACCGCATGAAGTCGTCCCCGGCGAGTATGTCTACGTGAGGAATTTTGACAGGAAAAGTCCGCTGGAACCCAGATGGAAGCAGCCAAAGCTGGTGTTGATGTCAACGAGAACTGCAGTCAAGCTGGAAGGACGCAAGGGATGGCTGCATTCCAGCCACATTAAGAAATTTCACGGACTGTGTCCAGAAACTCCGATTAAGGACTGCCCACTTTTAGAGACTGACTCTAAACTCCCCCTGCTAGAGAAAACTCCCCAAGAGGAGTATCGTTCCAAGTTAAGGTCTAGTAAGTCAGACAGCGTTTAATTGTTTAAGTCCCCCTCGGGTGAAGCGGTTAGACAGGTTTCTGACATGAATAAGATAGACTTAAGTAGTCAGAGAGATAGGCGTAGCGAAAAGAGAAAACAGTACCGTAAAGTTTTGCACAGCAGATGCATTATCGCTTTAATTTCCATGTTTCTTCTGAGTCTTACGATTATATGCATAGGTTTAATGCTACATGTTTTCTTTCCTCTTGATTCTCATGTACATGCTTCCTCTAATGACACTGTAGAGCACACTTTTAGTGACCTGCCTCCCCATGAATTATCCTATCGTCTAGCAATGCGCAACAATACATTCATCCGTATGTTACACCATTCTCACCAGACCAGCAATGCCACCAATTGCTGGGTATGTGGCCGACTCCCTCCCTATCAGAAGTACAAGGGAGCTTTGCCCCTCTTTCCTTATCCGTTCACACATAATGGTTCGTGTGGTGCATGGTTTACTTTAATGTCCTCCCTAGATAGTAAGTCCAAGGTTTCCCAAGACAATTGGATATGGGGGAACTTGAATACAGTCATGCATAAAATATGTTTCCCAGACCAAGAAGGTCTTCCTCAAAAGACAGGGACCGATCTAGAAAATGAAGTGTATGGATTAGGTAATTTTACACTTAACCTCGTGATCCTGAATGTACAGTCTGAGACTAATTCGGACTTGCCGTCTATTACAGTTTTGCCCGTAAAAGGTGAACTATGCGTCAGAAAGAATGGTTCCGTACATCTAGGACACAGTGATTGTAATACTGTGGTCGAATTCAACAATAAGGGAAAGTCTACTTTCAAAGCTTCTCGCCATTCCTATTTCATATGTGGTCAGACAGCCTATGTACGTCTGCCATTGGATTGGGATGGGACGTGTTATATTGCGTTCCTATTACCACCTGTTTTCCTAGCCCCGCCTGATTATCATAGAAATCCACGTCTTGTACATGTAAGACACAGAAGGGAGATCAAGACCCCGATTGTCGATCAGACCGAGACAACATTCGAACAATATACTGATTTTAATAAAGGATTCTGTTTCTTCATAGGCCCCATTCAAAACAGTAAATTAATACGCAGATTAACCAGAACTCTCGAAGCGGTAGTGAACGAAACTACTTCTGCTTTAGGCAACTTGACTGAAGAACAATCTGCTATGAGACTTGTTGTTCTTCAAAATCGCCTTGTCCTTGACGTCATCCTGGCCGATAGGGGCGGGGCTTGTAGAGTCATCGGATCCAGTTGTTGTGTTTTCATTCCTAATAACGCGCCATCCGTGTATAAGGCCATAACAAGGCTTCACGAAATAGCTCACCTGATCCACCAGAATCCAGGCACTTGGACTTGGTCTGGTTGGCTCTGGAGTGTAATATCTGCCTGGGGATGGAAATTGTTATCATTCCTGGGAATAATATTGGTCATAGTATTCAGTTGTTGTCTCTGTCTGCAAAGTGGGCCAGCGATTTGCGGCTTGTGCGCCACAGCTTGTATTCCCCGTCCAAGTACACGTTCCCGTTCCCGAATGAAGAGAGACGAGCAAATGATGTTATATGAACAGATAGATGGTCTCATGAATATAGATATATCCTAAAGGGTGTAGTAGGGTCCAAGGAGGGAATGAGGTAATAGAAATTTTCAGGTAGCTAATGTGTCCCCCACTCGCACCCTATCCATGCACCCATGTTCCTTGTATGTTGTGTAACTTCTGTTCCGTACATGCTAGAAAGACGCAAATACATTTGCGTCCATCCTTAACATGTCAGCTATCCAGTCATGCAAAGAAATCCCGTTAATTAGGCTTCTAGGCCTATGGTGCCAACGTCTTTACATGGTGCACTTTTGAATCTCGCACACGTTTTCTCTTTGTTTCCTGGCCCAGTCGAGCTAGGCCCTTAAACGAGGCCCCCGAGCCTCATCTCTCCTGTCTCTGAAAGCTGTATGCATCCCTGACCCCTGCCTTACTTCCTGCCAGCGAAGCGGTGCCCGGCTCGGCCTGCTTGCCTGCCAAAAGCATATTTTGCCTACAGTTATCTGCTCAGTCTCCTCGAAAACACATTCCAGTCTAGTGAAATAGGTAAACATTTTCCCGGCTGCAGAGCAAAGGGCCCGGCCTTCCTGTCCTCCTTGCAAGTGATTTACTGAACCCGTTACCATGGTAGGCCCATGGCTCCGCGCATTGCACCAAGACACGTAAGCACGCACTAGCATTCAGTATTGAACGGCCTTTGCCCGAGAGACCTTTTACTTCAGACACTACATCCTCCAAACATGAGATACCAGATATGTTATAGGTACAGGTTGCCCTGACATCCCAGACACCAGTCTCCTCCACTAGTGCTAATGTCAAAGCCCCCAGTTCTCCCCAGTTCCACGTCATGCTTAGTTGCGCGCGCATTTAGGTCATAGGTTTCTGCTGATCCTGCAAACTTTCTCTATGCATCCGCCCACATGTGACGTTTCTTGTGACGTTTCTCTGACATGTACAGTGCACGCCCATGTGTACGCCTTTTTACACGCCTCCTGTTACGCACATGTGTTCTTATCTCTCTCTTTTCACCTGTTACGCCTACTGTATTGGTTTCAATTGTACCATTTTACTATATATAATGTGTAATGTTAATAAAACGTTGAATGTCCCTTCCTGAACCTTAGTGGTGATGGAACATGATGTCCAATCCTCGAGGATTTTCCATTAAAGCCCGTATGACTCAGATCCCACGGACTCTGCCTCTCATTTGAATGAGCTGTCTTTTATTGATAATTATATGGAAAAATGATACAGTAAAATTAATTTACCACAATATAATGGAAGATACAGTGAAAACACCATAAAAGCATTTAAAAGGAATATACACAACACCACATATCTCCCCTTCTTAATAGAGAAAAGAGAAAAAAAAATGAATTTGTGACAAAATCATGGAACTTTTTAGGTAACGTTTTTGTTCTCAAACTCATCCGAACATTTGGTGAGCACGCATCATGAACATCTTTGTCAGAGGCCAAATCTTGTCTTATGGATTTGGCCAAATGAGACATGTTCCACCACTGACCATTGAACAATTTGACAGCATGGCCTCTTATTTCCTCAATAAGAGCAGGATCCCTAAATTTAGAGAATCCTTTTTGCAATAGTAAGGGTTCTCTGACACAAACCGAATCACCAACAGAACAATTCACTTCTCTTTTCTTACACCGATCTCCCAACTTTTCACATCTTTTGCAGCTGACATTATTACTGGTGGATTTCGCCTTGCAAGACTCTTCTAATACTTTGCAGTCACAATTCGAAGCCTTGATTTTCCAAAATGGATTCAAAGTAGAGCTTACCTTTCTGCCCCTCATCAATTCAAATGGTACGCACCCAGACATTGAATGAGGTGTGGTCCTATATGCCCAAACAACCTCCCTAACAGCAGTCTCCCAATCCACCCTAGACTCAACCGCACTCTGAATACACTCAACTAGAACTTTGTTGAATCTTTCAACTTTTCCATTGGCCAGTTGATGATAAAGTGGAGTGCGCAAATGTTTGACAATAGTTTTGGTTAAAAATTCTTGCATGCTAACCAATGTAAATTGTACTTCATTATCAGAAAGTAGTTCCACAGGATACCTTCCCTACTAAAAACATCTTGCAATAACCTGATGACAGATTTGGTTTTGGGCTCAGAAACACCCCTCACTTCCACCGATCTAGAGAGATGGTCCAGTAAGACAATGAAGCATTTCATGTTGTTGGGTAACACATGAAAAGGTCCTGAAAAATCCACAGCTACCCTCTGTCACACTTTGCCTGGACATACAACAGGTCTTGGTGCAGGAGAAGAAGTGGTGAGATGTTTATAACTATGGGCACATTGTGCGCATTCTCTCACCAAAGACTCAACATCTCGATCAATACTAGACCACCAAAAATCATTACGAACTTTACGTTTGGTAGAAGTCATACCCAAGTGACCAGAGTGAGAAGTTTCAAGAATTTTGGATCTAAAATATTTAGGAGGAATTAATCTCACACGCTTGACAAGTAACCCGTTTTGAATTGACAGTTCGTCAGCAACCTTACAATAGGGTTGTAAATCCATATCAATAGACTTTTCTTTGGGCCAACCAGTGACAACAAAATCCATAAGTGGTTTAAGAAGAAAATCCGATTTCAAGGCATCCAACCAAACAAACAAGTTACTTACCTTTGGTAACGCTTTTTCTGGTGGATACAGTATCTGGCAGTGGATTCCTCACCTTTTGGATTCTTCACCTTTCGAATTCTCCCCTGCGCCAGCATTCCACTGAAAACTTTTACCTAGCTCTCCCACATCTACGAGCACGTCATAATGGCACGGTTCCGCTCGCGACTCCATCTGACATCGGAGCCACCAATAGACCTCGTCTGCGTGTTGACGTCAGTTCCACCCATTTTTTCCCTGCCTCCGAGGCAAACAGGAGGACCGACAACATAATGAAAGTATACACAATATAAACACAAATACACACAGTATAAATAAAAAATAGGAAAAGCTAAGGAAATAGAGCATTTCCTATCAACAAATAGCAAGGCAATCAAAAGACACAGGAAAACAACCATGTCAAATAACCAATAAATCCTTTTGGTATACGAAGGTGGACAATGGGGAGGGGGGTTAGACAGTGAGTAATCCACAGGCAGATGGATTCCTCACCTTTTGAATTGAATCCCACAGCAGTCCCACTCCCGGAGGAGGGTATCTACCAACCTATACCATAACATTCTTAATCACAGAGCGTGCAAAATGGCCATTCCTGCTAACCTTCGAATCCAAGCAATAATACTTTGCAATTGTGTGGTGGAAGATCCAAGTTGCTGCCTTACAAATTGCCAACAACAGGAACACCTCCAGCCAAAGCAGAAGAAGAAGACTTAGCTATGGTGGAATGAGCTCTAATACCTTCAAGCAGTTCCTTTTTGGCCAAAGCATAGCAGATCTTGATGCACAAGATAATCCACCTTGAGAGAGTATGCTTGTGCACAGCCTTGCCCTTCATTTGTCCAACATAGCCCACGAAGAGCTGATCGTCCAGGCTCAGATCCTTGCTTCTGGGCAGATAGAAACTGATAGCTCTCGTAGGATTCAGGCAATTAAGTGTCTCCTCCTCCTTGGAAGGCTGAGGGGGATGATAGAAGGTAGGTAAGGTAATAGATTGCCCAAGATGGAAAGGAGTAACCACCTTAGGCAGGAAACCAGTCCTGGTCCTGAGAACCTACTTTTCTGCATGAATGGTTAAAACAGAGGTTTGAACTAAGAGCCTGAAGCTCACTTAGCCTCCTGGCCGAGGTAATAGCAACCTGAAAGACCGCCTTAAGATAAAGAAGCCTCAATGGGGACCTATGAAGAGGCCCAAAAGGAGAACCCTTAAGGAATGTAAGAACAAGATTTAAATCCCACTGAGGCATAATGGAGGGAGTGGGAGGAAACCTATTGGTAAGTCCCTTAATGAACTTCATAACAATGGGAGACTTAACCCCTTCGCTGCGGCAGCTATTCCGCCGCAGAGCTAAGGGGGTGGGGCGGCCGCGCGGCGGCTCCATACTAGTGACGGAACCGCTCCGTCACGGCTCGGGGGTGAGCTGTGCTTGTGACGGAACGGTTCCGTCACGAACCCGGCCGCACATTAAAGCGTCAGCGCAGGTGCGAAATCAGCTCCGCGCAGGCGCGGCGAGCGGGCCGTGATGGAACCATTCCATCACAAGCACAGCTCACCCGTGGCTTGTGACGGAGCGGTTCCATCCCAACGGGTTAAATAAAGACGGCTGGTCCGGCAAACATAAGATAGCCGACAAGGCCGACAAATATCCCTTCACTGTAGCCAAAGCACAACCCTGCTGGGCCAAAGAAAGAGAAAACCCTAGAATGTCAAACAAATGGGCTTTCAAAGGATCAATTGACCTCTCTCCACGCCATTTAATAAAGTTGGACCACCTAGAGGAATAAATAGATTTGGTGGAGTGTCTCCTGGATGATAAAATAACATCCACCACATCCGGTGGGAGAATGAAAGAACTCAGATTTCCCTGTACAATCTCCAGGCATGAAGGTGCAAGCTCTCGAGGTGGGGGTGTAAAACCTGCCCCTGCGACTGCGAGAGGAGATCTGCCCTGATCTGCCCTAAGAGGGAGACGGAGCGGAGGGTACTATGAGAGGTGAAGTAGATCTGTGTACCACACCCTTCTTGGCCAATCCGGGGCGATCAATACGACTTGGGCCCATTCTTGCCGAATTTTCCTCAGAACTTGAGGAATCAAGGGTCACTAGATATTCTGTTTTCAATGATAAAATAAGACAGATCATAAATGCCCAATGGCATATTCCCAATTCCAATGCGGAATCGCAAAACATACTACCAAGACCTATGTATGCACACAGAGGAAAAAAGAACCTCAGAGATCTGGTAGTTAGGTCTAGAATAAATTCTAAACCAGCATTTATACAGACCACCATTGGAGGAACTCACCCCATTAATGGCAACCACAAGTTTGCACACTGTATAGCATGCAATGGAGCCATTGTTGCAGAGAGATATGTGTACCAACAAAAAGAGATTCACCTTAAAGCATTCACTAACTGCAAAATGGACAATGTGGTATATCTGTTGCTGTACACATGTGGTTTGGGCTATGTAGGAGAAACCTTAAGGCAATTCTCAACGAGACTCACTGAACATCGCTCCACTATTAAAACCAACAGGATCACCGCACCCTTAGTCAAACACTACAAGGACAACAACCATACAGAGGATGAGATTAAATGGCTCATCCTAGAAAAGATCAACAACAAAAATACCCAACAATCAGAGGCTATCAGAAAACGTAGGGAGGTATATTGGATCTTTACATTAGAGACACATGCCCATGGGTTAAATTTAGAAAGTCCCTGGGAACAAGCAATACGTTATAATCCTAACGTATCTTGATCCTCTAATATTTGTAGTCGTTCTGTATGACATCCGTCACTTTATGGGATCTATACCTTCCTATCTACCATAATGTCTGTATGACATCTGTCACTTTATGAGATCTATGTATTCCCCATCTACCATAATGTTTGTAGCCCTCTTTGTCCGGCCTACCCATTTTTGTCTCTCTGTAGTTAGAATGGCTTAGTCATACCTATGACCATGGCGCCTTACTTGTTTCACACCTCTAATTTCTGCATTCTATCAGCCTTTACCCTTCTTGTACAATTAGTGTCCATCATGGTGTGCTGGTTAGCCTTACTTTATCCTTGTAGCTATAATGAATTGGTACACTGCATACAAGGCATTTTTTATCCTTTTTCTGCATTACTGGTTTATTACATTTAATGCACTATCTCCCAGGTTCATCAGTCTTATATTTTTCGTGACCGGGCCCATATTACGCCCATATTACGTTCCCTACACAAGATGGCCGCCGTGTTTCCCTAGCCGAGTCCATGTTTATATTTCCATGCGCTGGACCCCCATCGTCTCACGTGATCTTGACCCACCGTTCAAAAAAGCGCATTGCGCCAGAGCGGGTTTCGGCACAGGCAGTCCCGTTGTGACTGTCACCGGGAGCAGCGATACATTTGGGCACACATGCAGGGTTTCTCCACTTATCCTGTTTAACAAAAAGGTAAGAGTCACAGACATATTGTGTGTGTGTTTTAAGTAGATCACATACTAGATAGAACACTCTTAGGTACTATGGGAGGTTGGGAAGAAAGAAAAAGTAAGAAAGGACTACTGACTCCAAGTAGCCATATTGAATGAAGTACAAATATACAACAGTGTGCAATGCCAGCACTTCCTTTGTTTACAGACCCACCAAGCTTTTAAATTTCTCTATATCTCTGCGTCGGTAGTGACTATTGGCCTAACCTCAGTCTTCGTTGCATTTGTCATTAAGATAAATATCCTTGGGTTCTATGCCTCAGATGTTGATTTGTTATACATACCATCTCTGACGTATGTCTCTCATTAGATATGAGCTGTATCCATTTCCCTGAAAGCTATATATACCTTCGGGACCTGTCACGAGCATCCTTTCATAACATTTTAGAGGTAATAATCCTTGGATCTCAGTCTCTTTTTTTATGCTCAATCTGTCTCATATATTTCTTTCACTCCTACCAGTTTATCATTTTTAATAGATACCAGCAGCACCCACTTTCCTGAAAGTCACACATACCTGTGAGACCTGCCTTGAGTATTTTACATTGTTGCATGAACTCTATAGGGGTAAACTGGCACTGTAAATTTGCATGTTCTCGAGTTTACTGTTTGATCATTTTACATCACTTGGTCCTTTCAGTCTAATTACATGCCATTCACTGTTCTGGGACGATTTAGCCTCATTAGTATGTTAGGCTTATTAGCTGCCCTCATTTTTTCTTTGCTGTTCATTTTGGACGGCTGTTTGGGACTCAATGTCGTTGTTTGCCAGCAATGCCTATATATATTTTTTAAATTTTGCATTACCATTGTCGATTCTACATAGCCTTTATGACATTATCTTCTCCTATTAGGACTTTATATTCAAGACATACCAACCAGTGTATCTTGTGCTTTCTTTGGCTAGATTACATGGTCATCATTGGTTTTGGTAAGATAGTGCATCTTCCATTCCCTTTGACTATTATGGCTATCTCCTGCAAGCCTACCACTGGTTTTGGGGACTTTCTTCCATCAGATTCAGCATGAAGCGAAGTTTCCTCTGGATGCTGGTATATTTATTTGTACACACGCCACTTTCTTTTTAAAGCTTCTTTTCTTATTCATCCTTCATGCACTTATGGGCACAATAAGATCATCTATGCAAAATCATTCTCAAATTCTATCTCTTGTTCTTGTTTCTATTATCTTCTTCCTTTGTTTCTTTTTCATTTTTCTATGGTGGCCAGCTCACTTATGTGGATGTAGTAATTCTTAATATAATTGTGATAATAGTGTATTTTTGGTATGCATTTTTGAGTCGTGGCACTTAGATTAGATGTATCTTGTTTTTCACAGAACTAGTGCATTGAAGGTGGCTCTCCGTAGGAAGGCAGTTCTCTGCCGAAACGCGCGTTGATGCATCTTAAAAACCACCCTTCAACCATAGCAATCCATGAGATTCTACCATCCTAATCATCCATTTTGTGTATCAGACATCAATTCTATCTGGGATGCTGACAATGTATCATACATAGACAAATAATAGCGTTAGTACAAAGTATGAGTGCATGGATGAATGAGTGTAGTTAGAATGATATACAGCTTCTGTTCTGTGATTTATATGCTATAAAAAATGTCTTATAAAAAATATATATATCGAAATAAAT
The DNA here is from genome assembly GCF_964263255.1 of Lissotriton vulgaris. Lineage (NCBI taxonomy): Eukaryota > Metazoa > Chordata > Amphibia > Caudata > Salamandridae > Lissotriton > Lissotriton vulgaris. Next base: position 30,319,186 of record NC_141687.1, on the reverse strand, counting down.
AATTTTGTAATTTTTCTATCCACAGTGTCACTACTTTTATCAATATTAATTTGTTTAAATTGTTTATGAAGTACCCTTAGGAATTTCACAACAGGCCCGAAGCCCAGGACCAGAGTCGCAGAGCCTCTCTGCAAAGACGATACAACACAATATCTCCCTGTTTGCTGATGTACCACATCGTGGTAGTGTTGTCTGTCAGGACCTGAACTGACTGACCATGAAGGGATGGAAGAAAGGCCTTTAGTGCCAAACGTATTGCCTGCAATTCCAGAAAATTGGTGTTAAGCAACCTTTCCTCTGGAGACCAAAGACCTTTGACCGCCAGATCCCCCAGATGAGTACCCCACCCTAGAGTGGATGCATCTGTGATCACTGTGGCCACCGGTGGAGGAGGCTGAAAGGGCTTGCCTTGAGACAAGTTGCCCTGTACACTCCACCAAGACAGATCCGCTACAGTTTCTCTGGAGATCCTGACCGTCTCTCTGAGATCTCCGTTGTGCTGAACCTTCTGCCTGCGGAGACACAACTGGAGCGCCCTCATGTGCCAGCGTGCATGGCACTCCGTGGATGACGATTCTGATGTCACAGCATCACATCCTACGCCAAGCAATGTTTGTCAGCCTCATCCCCAACAAACAATTCCCTGTCCTCAGCATCGATCAAACCAGCCACTGCTCCCACACATCCCAACACAGACTTGACTCCCTCACAGCCTCACGCCCAGGCCCAGCATGGTGGTTCCCCTACCCGCTCTTCCCACACAGTGTATCCCTGCGATCCTCGCCACCATTTGTGGGAAGTATCAGCCCTTTTGTGGTGCATGTATCCCCTGTGCACCATTCTCCTGGCCAGAGGCTTCCACCTGCCACACCCCCTAGTGTTGGACCTACTCATCCCATCCATGGCAGACACCTGCAGAGGGGGCCTGCATCTGGCTATGGTGAAAAGTGGGAGCAGGACGTCTTCCAACAGCAGGCAGATGTGAGGCAGGACATTCGTGCCATAGTGGCTACCCGGTCAGACATATCCGAGTCCCTGCAGGACATGGTCCAATTCCCTCAGGTGGTAGACAGGGTGAGCCAAGCTTTGGATAGGATGGATAGAACCTGGAAGGATATGTCCAGGAATATGAGGAACCTGATATCCATCCAAAGGGAAGAGAGTGCAAGACACAATGCCTTGGCCATGAAGATGATGGAGGGCATGCTGAAAGTGATCCAAAGTCTCCCTTGTCGGCAACGCAGGGAGGGGAGCCATCATATCAGCCTCCAGGACAGCACATCCCCACACCTGTACCACCAACTGCACAGCACCACAGGAAAGGTACACAAACACACCAGCACCCTGAACAGGCACCCCCACCAACTGCACAACCACCACCAACCCCTGTACCGTCACTCCCACTACCTGCACAACCACCACCAATCTCTGTACAATCGCTCCCACCACCTGCACAACAACCACTAACCTCTGTACAGTCACTCCCACCACCAGCACAACCACCACCAACCTCTGTACAGTCACTCCCACCACCTGCACAACCACCACCAACCTCTGTACAGTCACTCCCACCACCTGCACACCCAGCCATTGTCCAGGCACAGACACTTAATGCGCAGACACCATCAGCACCTGCACTTGTAGATCACCCTGTACAACACCCACATACACGTAGGCGACAAGCTCAACCTGACTCCTCACAGCAATCATCACCTCCAAAATTGTGGAGTCGCAAGCACAATCTCCAGTGACATTCACCTGTCAGGACCGGTCAGACGCAGCTTAGTTCTAGCTTCTCGTCCCTCTTTTCACCTTCTAAAGGTTTTCAGACTTGTGTTGGCAGTTTAAAGTCTTTCCTTCCAACGCGTTGGTCATTACGTTGTTTATTCACTCATTCAGCTCGCTTGTCCGGTATCCCAAGATGGCTGCCGCGCCCTACCCTAGGTTGCCGGTCCAGTCTTTACTACTAATTTGACAGCACAGCTGTGTTCGCGGCTCCACGCGAATTCAACTGCGCACTTCAACTGAAGACTTGGGAAGAACGGTCGCTATCTACCAGGCGGCGTTCTTCTATTCGTTTTGTGACCAGTTTCGTAAGTAATTTAGATAATTTAGAAGCAAAAGCAGAACGGCTTGCCGTAAGTGGTTTTGACATAGAATTCCTGAAACCTTGGATAGTTCTTTCTTGAACTATATTTGTCCGTGCCACTTGAACCTGTATATTCCAGTCGTGGGCACTTGTAGGAGTTATTCAACTGTCTATGAAAAAGTATCTTCAAGAAAAGGATTAAAAGATAAGAGACTTCTGCTGCACCCCTTGTATGAAGTGAATACCGGGGCGTAGTGTAGACAGCCAGTTAAGCCGAAAGAAGAACAGAAGCATTTTGGACTACTGGGGCTTTTGAATTACCAGAGACTTTGATAATTACAAAGAGAAATAAGCTTAAGTGAATGTATGTGTAGGAGACGCCGCGGCAGTCCCCGGGCGGGGAGAATAACCTTGAAGTCTGAGCCGACTTGCCATCGCTTTTCGGAGGATGATCGGGACGAAGAAGCAACGACAAAGTAGGGTGACTCCAATCGCCCGGTGAAGGAGTGTGAGCTATCGGAACCTGGTATTAAACTACAGACCCGATATCTTAAAGATATTTAACTAATTAAGCCCAAACGAGCACCATGACAGCCGACGCAGTGAGGAGCCGAGAAGCTGCGCCTATTGACATGTTCAGTGACTGTCCCAGTGGGGAAACATTACTAGCACCCAATCCAAGCCTAACTCCCTCACCCGGCCAAAATATCAGAGATCTGTTTAAAAGACTTGAGAAGCTAAGTAAAGCGGAGCATTCTAAGTGGTGGGAACACAAATCTTTAACAAGATACCTGGAGGTTGGGAAGGTCTAAGAATTATGTTAGCCCCAAGTTACGAGCACCCGGACCCCCAAATGCTTGTAGAGTGGGCAGAAACAAACTTGGACTCATCAAAACGATTACTGCAAGTCTTGGTGAAATACGCTGAAAGCGATCGCCTGAAGCTGGTAAAGGAAATGGATGAAGTTAATAGCGAAATCACCAAATTAGATCAAACTGAGCAAATAGAAAAAATGCGCAGTGACATGATCCTAAGACTACAAAAAGAAGAGGAAGTCATAAAGAAAAGGAAAACGTTTAAATTCCAAAGAGACAAATGTGATTATGAGCAAGGGCGAATTATTACATTTGCCAAGAGATACGTGAGAGTGCCTGAAACAGCTGGAACCGTCCCAAAGGTTTAAAAGCAGGGACAGCAATCAAATACAACCCCGCAAACATCTGCATCCGATTGGAGCTCTGCAGTTAGCAGTGGGTCAGACTTGGACCAAGCAGAACTTCCCACGAGATCGGGTTTTCCAACACGGTCCCTAGCGCAAGAAGAGAACTATCTGGGCCAGGACCGAAAACAAACACTGAGGTCCAATGCAAGAAATGTGGGAGCGCAGCAAACAGAAACCGCAAGCGCAGGGCAAGGCGCAGGTGCCACATTGCCAAATGCAAACAAAAAGAAAAAGTCAACCAAGTGGTGGCAGCGCAAGTAGTGCAAACAAAAAGAAACACAAACTTGGTTATCAATCTCTCCAATATTGTGCTTAAGGACAAAGAAACAGCAACCTTGTCTTTAGGACTATCCTACTGCCCACAGACAAACTTTGACTATGCCAACACCAGAATTGATATGTACAAATATGTCAGAAATTAAAACTACAAAAGTATCATGCTATGAGAGAATCAAATGCTGCAGCGGAAGGGTTCGACAAAACAATCACATCGGACACCCAGAAAGGCATTCTGACACGGGAACAACCGCTACTTAATGACTTGGAGGGCTTGTATGAAGAAGGAATAACGCCATCCCAAGAGTTGCTACAGATGGGGACGAATAAGCAAGGAAGGGTATATACCCCCTTCAAACCAAAATCAACCTTCTGCCCCCTGATGTTAAGGGATAATCTGGATCAATTCAGTGAAAGAGTCACAAAGGACTTGAAAACCCTATATTATCAGACAATGCACTCGACCAACAATTTCAAACATCAGAACAATGAATACCACAGATTGGTCAAAAAATTACAAGCCCAACAGAAAATCATAATCCGCCAGTCAGACAAGGGGGGCAACATTGTCCTCTGGCAGAGAGAGATGTACTTAACTGAAGCCTTGAGTCAACTCAATAATAGTGACTGCTACAGGAGAAGTGACCAAGTTCAGGTTAATACAGCTAGAAATAACTTTTTTGGGAGACTGCTTGCTTGGAAATCGGCAGGACTACTGTCGAATGATGAATTCAATTTTCTAAAGAATGACTACTCCAAGCTCCCTGCATTATATTTTATACCTAAGGTCCATAAGGACATCCAGACTCCCCCAGGCAGACCTATAATTTCAGCGAGGGGAGGGTTACTAGAGAACACATCGCGCTATGTGGATTATTTTCTACAGGACCTTGTTAAAGCACTCCCATCCTACATAAAAGACACAAGTGACTTTTTGAGAAAATTGGGTGAAACATCATGGGAAGATGGTTGTCTTTTGGTAACGCTCTATGTCAACACATTATATACTAGTATAAATCATCATGATGGTATTCGTGCAGTGGAATACTATTTAAATACTAGGCCTATTGATATGAACCAGCACAGTAAGATGTTGTCAACCATGATTTTAACTTGTCTCGAAAACAATTTCTTCCTTTTTAACAATCAGATTTTTAATCAAATTAGGGGAGTGGCTATGGGGGCCTGTTTCTACCCTAGTTACGCTTGCCTACACATGAGCTATTGGGAGAAACAGGTCCTCAGTACTGAATATGCTGAAGTTTTAAAGAGTCAAGTTTTATGTTGGTATAGATATATTGACCACATCTTTTTATTTTGGCGGGGATCGGAATCATCTGCTCAGAGATTTGTGGACAATATTAATTGCAATGTTTTTAATTTGGGTTTTACTGCTCAGATGAGCAGATCAACTATTAATTTTCTAGATGTTGAAATTTACATTGTAGATAACACCATAAACACCAAATTACACCGCAAGGCCACAGCAGGAAACACAATGTTACACGCCACCAGCCATCACCCTGTACACCTCATCCGGAGCATCCCTTACGGGGAGATGCTCCGGACACAGCGATGATCAGGAGTGCAGAAAGGCGCAGGAGGCGAGTAAACAAAGATTCCGAGAGAGGGGGTACTCAGAAGTGGTCTTAAACACAGCAATTAAGAGAACAGCTAACATACAGCAAGCAGTAGCCTTGGTGGAGCGCAGTAAACCTGTAATCAACAAAGCTGACGCTCCGACCAGATTAATCCTCTCCTATAGTCTCCAGCACAAGGCCATACGAAAAATAGTGACAAAAAATTGGCCTTTGATTAGGAGTGATCCAGTCCTGAACATTCAAACCACAAGGTCACCAACTTTAACATTCAGAAAAGCTCCCTCTATGAGCAACGACCTGGTAAAAAGCAGTCCAGAGGTAATGTTACGAACAAACTGGTTAAGTCCAAGAGGGGGATTCAGGAAATGTAAAACATGCAGAGCCTGTAAATATGGAAAAAACATGAGGGAGTATAGCACTCCATTTAAGCCCAAACCAGTACCTATAATGAAGAACTTAGACTGCAAAACAGAATTCGCAGTATATGTATTGGAGCGCAAATGCAAGCTGAGGTATGTAGAAAGCACCAAGCTTCAAGTACATAAGCGAGTTCTACAACATCTTAGAGCTATTACAAACAGCGACGCAACCTACCCGGTTGCCCGCCACTTCAAGGAATGTCATGGCAATAATTTACAAGATCTTAATTATTATGTCATTGACAGTATCCTACCTCAAAAAAGAGGCGGACTTCGGGAAGCATTATTGCGCAGATTGGAAACTCGCTACATCCTTGAGTGGACAGTAAAATCCCACAGGGCTTAAATTTTACAGAAGATTTTCGCTCATGTTTATGAAAAATGTATGATATTTTAGGGAATAGAGACAAACAATCAAAATTGGGTAGCTAAAGATGAACTGATACAGATATTAGAGTAACCAGCTTTCTTACAATTTAATCTATCTATAAAAGAGAAAAAAGACACAAAAATATTTTATTCTATTGCACAATTTTGCACAATGAATGGTCATAGGTATGACCATTAGCACATTTAACATATTGCACTTTTTTAGCTATTTAAGGAAATGGAGCACTTATGTAAATTATGCCCACTTGGGCAGTATTACCGGTCGCAGGAACGTTTCTTTACACCCCTTGTTTACATTGCCTAGTTTGCACACTATTGCAGTATATGCTTTGTCTATACAGCAGCTGCTATACATTCGGATGTTTTTAAAGCATACTGAAAAACCCAGTAATGGACTTTTTTAATGCAATGACTTTTTAACATTTGAGTGTAACGTATAAATAATGAATTAGTCAATATTTATGTATTTATTTATTCATTGACGGTCAATATTTATTAGCGGCTAAATGTGGGGTTTATAACGATGCCTTTTATGTTATTTTAACATTGAGACAAATTACGTTCCTAATAGTGTGTTTTCCATTTCCATACTAATGAAATGTAACACTGTTGCTTTAAAGGGATGGCACTCCTCATGCGCGTCATGTGAGCAAGGGCACTGAGTTTCCCGAAACGCGTCATGGCGGTGGTGCAGGGCGAAATGAAATAAACACATATCTGTACCTGAATCTGGGTCTGCGTCCGTCTTTTTGCATTGGAAACTGCGAGCGGAACATCAAGCATATATATATGTATATATATATCATAGCCCCTGCTGCTGCACTTAGTTCACGCACTCGTACACGGGTGCTGTATTTGCGGAAAGTGCTGCCGCAATATATATATATAATATATATATATATATATATATATATTCACTGAAAAAACCATTGGTTATAGACCATATATAGTTAGGGATTAGCCTTTTCAAAACCTTATTTTACTCACACAAAACCATTGAAATTCCATATATAGTTAGTTGCACTAACTATATATCGCGCACCCGCAATCCACTGCTGATGATGGCACATATTACATCATTCATGACATGGTTAGTGACATCACTGATGACATCACTGATGACATCTCAAATGACATCACTGATGACATCTCAAATGACATCACTGATGACATCTCAAATGACATCACTGATCACATCACTGATAATATCATTCATGTGATAATACCATGAACCTCTTCAGACGCTAATATAACCTTAGATACAATCAGTGTAAACAGACACTCACAGACTGTCACTCATCCATGGAGTTACTCACACACCTAGTCAGTTATGCAAAAAATCAATCACACCTCCATCTCCTCAATTATACAGTTATACACACCTTACTTATTCGAACATATACTAACACATATTTACTCTCTTATACAATCCCTGATACATGTTCACAATGATCCATACAGCCACTCACACATTCACTGGCTCTTATGCACAGTTATTTATATATGTCAACTCTCACATGTACTGTGTTTTACATATGTACTTACTTTGACATGTAGCACTGAGATATCCATTCACTCACTAATACACTCATGCACAGTCAACCGCACATACAGCTGTTTCCACATGCACTTTTGAACCCATACATATAGTGAATCAACTACTCACACATCTATGTACAGAGTCACACACCTCCCAGCCACCCATACACACACACTCAGTTTCCCATACAAATACTTGGACAACCAATGAATAACCCATACAGTTACTCATATAGCTACTGATCAACATATGCAGCAGTTTGTAGAACAACAGATATAATGATGCACAAATTAAAACAGTTTAGTCACTAACCCATGCACTCAGTGAGACACATTTAATCACTCACTCATACAGTCAGTCATGCACCTATTAAATCCTTCATCCAGACACTTATACATCCACTCATTCTTCAATATGTAAGACATATTTTAACTTTACAGAAACATACAGTCACTGGATGTTGTCATCAGTGATGTCATCAGTGATGTCATTTGAGATGTCATCAGTGATGTCATCAGTGATGTCACTAACCATGTCATGAATGATGTAATATGTGACATCATCAGCAGTGGATTGCGGGTGTGCGATATATAGTTAGTGCAACTAACTATATATGGAATTTCAATGGTTTTGTGTGAGTAAAATAAGGTTTTGAAAAGGCTAATCCCTAACTATATATGGTCTATAACCAATGGTTTTTTCAGTGAATTTTCAAGGTTTTGTAAATGCAAATCCCTAACTATATATGGACTATAACCTATGGTTTTTTCTGTGAATTTCAATGGTTTTTTAATAGCAAATATCAAAAGCTGTCAAATGTCAAGTACGTGATAGGTAAAAACGTTTTCGTGTTTATGCACGCTGATGTGCTTTGAACGCTGCCCCCCCCCCTCCCCTCTTTACTCTTAGTAGTACTCTCTCTTTGCAGATAGTGAAGGGTAGTTAACGCAGACCTTTACCCCCGTTGTAATCCGTCGTGCCTGCTTGTCTCTCCATTTGATTGATTGTTATCCAAGCATTTACTGTTTTAGAATTGGTTCTCTTTGGTTCATTCTCTATTTACAAACAAGCACAAAGTCGCAATACTCTGTTTAGTCTTTGCAGATAGTGAAAAATCATGTAAAAAAATAAAAGTAATCGAGCAAAATCAGTAGGCCACTAATTGGATCTCTTTTTGACCTCGCTAAAATAGAAACATTAAGAACAACCCTTCATGAGAAATACGAAAATAGTGAGATGAACTGAGCTCCACACCATGAGGGCTGCAAGACAGATCGGCTACGTCACCCACCCCGCCCAAAATAATGACAAACCCTATGCAAATATTAAAAATATATACAACACACCAGCAAAGTAACAGGGTAAAACATTTTATTAAATAACTATTTACATAACTATTTTATACTTTTTGTTGCCCGATCCGGCTAGCTCAATCGATCGAGCATGAAACTCATAAACTCTGATAGAAAGCTCTGGATGTTGGGTGCCATAGTTCAGAGTTCTGAGCAGCGCTTGTAACACTGTCTGAAGCTTATTTGCACGTACTGCAGCTTCACTATTCTCAAAGTAAGTGAGGGTCGTTTGTGGACCTGACTGCATTTGAAAACAATGTGATGCGGTGCCTCCCTGAACCGCTTGACGGAGGCCCCCGAGGGGCGGTGTGATGGCACGGACTCGGAGAAGACGCTTGGCTCCGACCCCTTCCCCAAGTCTTATAGCACCGGTTTAGCCTGAGATCGCCCCCGACATAGGCGGCCGGCTCCCGGGGTTCGGCGGAACTTTTTGCCTTTTGATGACTCTTCTATTCTGGACCTTGTCCCACAATCCGTTTGACCTTAAGACACGCTGTAGTGGGGCGCCCCTTTACCGTTTTAGTTGCCATTCCGCCCGCTTTTGCTACACTGTGCCTCATCCTCCATTCACATGTTTATCGCCCGCTCTTGCGGCTACAGCGTCTCGCTCACCATGTAGTTGAGTTGCTCCCGCTCTTGCGATGCAGCGATAGGCGACTGCCACAGGACTCTCAAAATGGCGGCCGGCTCTTCAGATTTGGGCGTGGTCCACTAAAATGGCCCTGGGACACCTTGGAACTCGGACGCTTGCCTGATAGGGCTTGGGTCCCATTCTCGAAAGCGTCCCCTCAGCCGTGAAGATTCTACAAAAGTCTTGGGGGCCCCCGACTCCCGCAGGCTTCTGGTGGGGAGCGGCTGCCATGATTGCTCGTGGAATGGCCACGACGGAGCTACGAGATGGTGGTGCTCTCATGCTGACGCCAGCTTCAGTCTGAAACATCCAGAAACACTGTAGACTACCAATTCGATCAGTTCCGGTAGCGCCCCAACATGACCCGGTAGGGAAGAACTTGCCATCCCCTCTTTGACTGATGGTTCTTGTTGCCTGTCCCCTCTGTTGTCATTTAACAGAACTTTTTGGACTGCTGAAAGGGGTTGTGTTCCGAACGCTGGTTGGTGGAGACATTTTGACTATATTCTTGACCTACGTTGTCGCGTAATGCGTTATATGACACGCCGCGTTAGCGCACCCGGAAGTGATCCGGGGCGCGGCGCGCAGCCCGTAACGTAATCATAACGGGTCATGTGACTTGTTAATAAAACTTTTTATTGGTTCATTTTACTTTTGTTATTTTAATAATGAAAAGCTTGGTCATATGACCTAAAAAATAAGCTTTTTATTGATTTCGAACTTTTTTTTCTTAAACATGTATGTTATAATATTCCAGGCTAATGTACTTTCCCGGAAAATTTACAACTGTCCTGCAAGTAAAATATATTCCTTTTTCGAGAAAAAGGGCGTTTCTTCGTTCCATGACGGAGCCGTTGAGTAAAAGACTCGGCCTGCTGTCTTAGTCGCCGATACGCCTGATTATCAGATTCTTATCGATCACTTTATGTTGCAGGAGTGGAAAACACAACTGCCCTTGACCATTTATCTTTACTGCGTTCCTACGTATTATACCTTTTATCCGTCATGTAATTGGACTGCTTTATTTCACTTGCCTTTTACTGATTCGAAAACAGTGACTAAAAGTAAAAACTTTACCAATGTAAATACTACTACCATGTTTTGTTTTAAAAACCTTTATTGTGAAAATGTCAGTATACAAATACGGGCCTATAACCACGTGGGCCGGCCACGGAGCAAACTGAAATCGTATATGATGAGGAGACATTTACATTATAGAGGAACGTACCGAGCGGGCCATTAGGTTGCAAGAACTAAGGTGTCTAACAGTTGCGGAATCGGTGGACGTACATTTTGTAATTAAATTACGACAGGGCCACTTACAAAAAAATCATCTAGATATACATTTGCGGGCAAGTACCATGGGTGACGTTAATTCGAACTTTCAATACAGAAAATATTGTTGGCAGCATTTTGAAAGGAAAGATAAACAGCCGTTCTCCTAGTGAGTCTCACATTGTTACATTTAGGAAGAATGTTGAAGAGTAGTATGTGGAAAATCTGAAGCCATTTTTCTACAAACTCTCAATCAGCCTTGGATGGAAAAAAAAATCCTGAAGAATGTACAAACTGAAAACCAATTTTTGTCAGTATAGCATCAACAGCAACGCTTGAGTCAGCTTTGTGTGAAGCCGCCATTTTGATTCAATCAATAACGTCCCCCTGCACACATTCAGGGACCTGGTCGTGTCTTCAGGTGAAACGGATTGTGGGACAAGAAGCAAAAAGGAAAAGGAAAAAAGTTCCGCCGGACCTCGGGAGCCGGCCGCCTATGTCATGTGCGATCTTTGGCCACACCAGGGCAATAGTGAAGCTGCAGCAGGTGCAAATAAGCTTCAGACAGTCTTACAAGCACTGCTCAGAACTCTCAACTATGGCACTCAACATCCAGGACTTGCCATTCGGATCTTGGCGCCTTGTGCTGGTTCCTACCTATTCACACATCGGTCCACTACTGACATCACCTCATAAGCCAACGGGGCACCCCACGCCGACTTTCGGCGCAGCATTGTAGGATGGCCACACCAGTGCGGCAACTTGCTGGACACCACCTCGGTGCCATCCGGATCTCGGCGCGTTCGAGTCACTGTACCGCAAGAGCGGGAGAAACTCGGCTGGACACGCCGTCTTTCGGCGCAGCATTGTAGGATGGCCACACCAGTGCGGCAATTTGCTGGACACCACCTCGGTGCCATCCGGATCTCTGCGCGTTTGAGTCACTGTACCGCAAGAGTGACCGCAACTCAGCTGGACACGCCGTCTTTCGGCGCAGCATTGTAGGATGGCCACACCAGTGCGGCAACTTGCTGGACACCACCTCGGTGCCATCCGGATCTCGGCGCGTTGTGCTGCCTTCGGCCTACTGTAGCCGCAAGTGCGGACGCAACTCAGTTGGACGGCGAGTGAAACGCTAAGGGGCGCTCCACTGCAGCCGAGGAGCCTCCATCTTGGGGGAGACGCACAGCCCCCACTGACTGACGCGACCTCACAGGCCAATGGGGCGCCCCACGCCGACTTCCGGCGCAGCATTGTAGGATAGCCACACCAGTGCAGCAACTTGCTGGACACTAACTCGGTGCCATCCGGATCTTGGCGCGTTGTGCTGCCTTCGGCCTATTCGCACATCGGTCCGCTACTGACGCCGCCTCACGTGCCAACGGATTTTCTACGCTTTTTGTAGCCCTATGCCGCATAACAGGTCATGTGACTTGTTTATAAAACTTTTCATTGGTTCATTTTACTTTTGGTTTCCTAAAGATGGAAGGCTTGGTCATATGACCTAAAAATAACACTTTTCATTGGTTTAGAACATTTTTTTTTCCCCAAACGATGAAAGCCCCACCTTGTTTCTGGATGATTCAGACTGAAGCTGGCGTCAGCATGAGAGCACCACCATCTCGTGGCTCCGTCGTGGTCATTCCGCGAGCAATCATGGCAGCCGCTCCCCACCGGAAGCCTGCAGGAGTCGAGGGCCCCCAAGACTTTTGTAGAATCTTCACGGCTGAGGGGACGCTTTCGAGAATGGAGCCCAAGCCCTAGCAGGCAAGCGTCCGAGTTCCAAGGTGTCCCAGGGCCATTTTAGTGGACCAGGCCCAAAACCGAAGAGCCGTCCGCCATTTTAAGAGTCCTGTGGCAGCCGCCTATCGCTGCACTGCAAGAGTGGGCGGAAGTCAACTACATGGTGAGCGAGACGCTGTAGCCGCAAGAGCGGGCGCAACTCAGCTGGATGGCCGCCACCTGGGGAGGCCCGTTCACGCCGCCTCCCCCACGCCCCCCCCGGGCCGCCCCACGCCAATTTTCGGAGCAGCATTGTAGGATACCAAAACCAGTGCGGCAGTTTACTGGACATCACCTGGGTGCCATCCACAACTCAGCGCGTTCTGCTGCCTTGGGACTATTCGCACAACAGACCGCTACTGACGAGGCCTCCCCCCGCACCACCCGGGACGCCCCACGCTGTTTTTCTGAGCTGCATTGTAGGAAACCAAAAACCAGTGCGGCACCCAGGTGACATCACCTGGGTGCCGTCCAGAACTCAGCACGTTGTGCTGCCTTGGGACTATTCGCACAAAAGACAGCTTCTGACCATTGTTGCTTTTTTTTGTCAAAAAATGTTTAAATGTATTTACAGTTTTTGTTCCGTTCGTTATATTTAAAAGTTAATAAAGTTTTATAATCCTACTTTGTTGGAGTGCTATATATTTTTAAAAAATCGGGTGAATGGGGCCTTGAATCGGGTTATTGTCATGTGTGGGCTTTGCAAGTGTACTGCTACAGGATCGGACATTTCAAACTCAAATGCACGTTCTTTTTCTTACCTTTCCGAAGCATGGAGCGCAATAGCAGGCAGAGAAAGGGTGATGCAAGTGTTGAACACTGCCTGGCCTGGCAAGTTGCTGGCAGTGCCCCCCCCCCCCCGCCCGCTCCTGAAAGAGGACACACACACACCGCCGCCCCGAGTACTTCACAGATCTTTAAAAGACCATGCGCTTGTTCATGAGGCTTAAATGGTTTATCACCCCTTCTAGAACCCCTGCATCGACCCTCTGACGTTTCCTGGAAGAATTACCACGTAACACAATACCAAGCCTTGTCAGCTGAAACCCCCGAGGAATCGTGGGGCATATTATCAAGGGGGTTTATCTCCGCTTTTTTGGGTTTAAAAGCCAAGAAAGCGGAGATAAAATTATCTCCCTATTACCAAGCTGTCGCTAACACCAGTTAGTGACAGCTAAAAGGAGATAGCGACCATCTTGGGCCCCGCTTTGCATGTCAGTGATATTTATCACTAATGACATGCAAAGTGGGCGTGCCAAGATGTTAGCGACTGGAAACAGTCCCTAACATCGCTATCTCCTATTACCAACTTTTGGAGATATTCGCGCTAAGCGCGAATATCTCCAAAAGCTAACACCTGCCCTGAGCAGTTCTTAGCCATGTTATCCAATGGGAGGTGGATAACATGGCTAAGAGCATTTGCTCGATAATGCATGAATATCGCGGACTTTTCAGCGATATTCATGCATTGCGGACGTTTTTTATCGCATTTGCGATAAACCTTGCAAACAGCAAGGTTTATCTGCGATAAAAATCGCCGATGTGCGGCGATAATTTTTGTCTCTAAACAAGTTAGAGACAAAAATTATCGCTAGTTGTTGGTAATATGCCCCCGGGTTTTTGCTTGCAGAAATCGGGAGGCGGGAGACTAGCACTGAAATCAGTAGTCTCACGCCTGAATCTGGAGGGTTGGCATGTCTGGATTCTCTACAGCTGGGGCCATAAACTACATCCGCAGGGCTAGGTGATAGCCTGGGACCGGCCTGGCATCTAAAATGGCTGCCGTGCATGACAAAATTGTGGCATTGGAAAAAAGGCAAGATGGCGCAGACAATGTTTATCAATAAGGATTCATTTATAACAAAATATTTTATCGCACTGACAAATTGGCGGTCAACACTTCCTGATTTCCATCGAATCGAACGTTAACAGACGTCACGCAGCAAAAAAAAAAAAAAGCTCACGCACAGCCGCTGGAAGACATGTATCAACATATATGAGCCTCCTCAGCCACCCTCAGAAAACATAAGGGATCAGGATACGTCTCCCGCACCCCCTTATACCTAGTAATTTAATTAAAACGAAGCACAAAATGGCGAATTCCCGTTTCGCTACCAGTTTGCGGCCCAGTTCGCGGCCCGGGAAGCGCTTCTACCGTGAAAAATATATATTTTTTTATTTTCCCCACGGGACCCTTTAATAACCCCAACAACATTCTTAGGGGGTCAAGAGGGGTATACCTTGCCCCCTTTCATTAAATTCCCCCTTCGTTTTTCACCTCTTCTTCTCTCTCGATCCTACCGAGAGATAAGATGGCGGCTGCTCCGGACTGTTTAGAATGTTGACAGACACCGGGGAGCCAATCAGCTTCGCATCGCAAAGTTCCGTTTCGCGAAAAGTAAGCGGACCGGAGCGCAGCCCGGAGCGCTGTTACAGATATATATCTTGTTTTGAACGTTAATTTCTCAAAATCCACTGGAGCACATATATTGAGACCTAGCAAAGGCACATCGGGCTAACAGTCCCTATAATTTTGCCAAGTTTCGTGCAAATCCATTTAGCCGTTCGAGCTAAAAGTGAGGCCAACCGCCCTATGGAAATTAACATGGGAAAAACGCGTTTTGAGACCCCCTTTTTTTCTCGGCCCCCCTTGACGAACCCCCCCCAAATTTTCAGGAGCTGCTCAGAAACAAAATGTGCCATTTTCCAGAAAATTTCAGCCGATTCCGTCCACAAACGCCAAAGTTATTAGACATAGAATTTTCAAAAATCCCATAGGGAAAAAATCCTAACTATATATACCTACTGGCGACCGCCAGTAGGTAATATATTACCTACTGGCTATCGCCAGTAGGTATATATAGTTAGGATTTTTTCTCTATTGGACTTCTGAAAATTCTATGTCTAATAACTTTGGCGTTTGTGGACGGAATCGGCTGAAATTTTCAGGAAAATGGCACATTTTGATTCTGAGCAGCCCCTGAAAATTTGGTGGAGTTTCGTCAAGGGGGGGCTGAGAAAAAAGGGGGGTCCCAAAACGCGTTTTTTCCATTCATTTTTCCATAGGGCGGTTGGACTCACTTTTAGCTCGAACGGCTGAATGGATTTGCACGAAACTTGGCAAAATTGTAGGGACTGTTAGCCCGATGTGCCTTTGCTAGGTCTCAATATATGTGCTTCAGTGGATTTTGAGAAATTAACGTTTAAATCAAGA
Organism: Lissotriton vulgaris; assembly: GCF_964263255.1. Classification (NCBI taxonomy): domain Eukaryota; kingdom Metazoa; phylum Chordata; class Amphibia; order Caudata; family Salamandridae; genus Lissotriton; species Lissotriton vulgaris. The sequence continues at coordinate 30,303,395 of NC_141687.1, read as the reverse complement.
TATATATCTGTAACAGCGCTCTGGGCAGCGATCCGGTCCGCTTACTTTTCGCTTATCGGAACTTTGCGCGCAGAAAGCTGATTGGCTCTCCGGTGTCTGTCAACATTCTAAACAGTCCGGAGCGGCCGCCATCTTGTCTCTCGGTAGGATCGAGAGAGAAGAAGACGTGAAAAACGAAAGGGGAATTTAATGAAAGGGGGCAAGGTATCCCCCTCTTGACCCCCTAGGAATGTTGTTGGGGTTATTAAAGGGTCCCGTGGGGAAAATAAAAAAAAAAAGATTTTTCACGGTAGAAGCGCTTCACGGGCCGCGAACTGGGCCGCAAAGTGGTAGCGGCCGCCATCTTGTCTCTCGGTAGGATCGAGAGAGAAGAAAAGGTGAAAAACTAAGGGGGAATTTAATGAAAGGGGGCAAGGTATCCCCCTCTTGACCCCCTAGGAATGTTGTTGGGGTTATTAAAGGGTCCCGTGGGGAAAATAAAAAAAAAAATGATTTTTCACGGTAGAAGCGCTTCACGGGCCGCGAACTGGGCCGCAAACTGGTAGCGAAACGGGAATTCGCCATTTTGTGCTTCGTTTTAATTGTTTAGAGACAAAAATTATCGCCGCACATCGGCCACAATGCATGAATATCGCTGAAAAGTCAGCGATATTCATGCATTATCCAGCAAATGCTCTTAGCCATGTTATCCACCTTCCATTGGATAACATGGCTAAAAACTGCTCTGTGCGTGAGCTTTTTTGTGTTTCAAAATTTAATAACATTTCTAACATTTAACTAGTTTATGAATTACATATAAAAATGATTAAAGACTCAAACAATTTTTTAATATTACATACAATTTTATTTTTCGGATTGTTTTTCAAAATTTAATACAACGTCTAGCATTTCACTGTCTGATATGTGTTCTTGTTCAGTGAACATAAGTTCCAACATTTGACCGTCATCATAATGATGTAAATGATCCACAGATTCTACACATTGAACTAATTCATGGTCCCGTGATTCATCCATGAAATCTGAGTCATCATTGTCCTCAATAACTTTTTCTGTGTTGTTCTCCAGAACAATTTCGAAGGAAACATTCTGCTCACCTTCCATTTTATTGCTGTAATTTGCATAAAAAATAAATATATCAGTAGAGATAGGGCACTGTTGGGTTTAAGTTCAGACAGGCACTTGTGAGTTTATAACAGAGAAGTAATCTATGGGCACTGTATGGTTTCAGGCGTGAAGTAGTACTATTAAAAAGTGCCTGTGAAGAAGCCTAAGTAAATTCATAATTATACCATAGAAACCTAAATCAGTCCATAATTATAATAAAGAAGCCTTTCTCAATGTCTAACTCTTACAGAGGGATAGTATATAACTATCTGAAAAAGTTTACCATATTTACTTATAGTGCACAATATAGTTCAGTTTTAAAAATAACAACTTACCTTTAGAAACAAGTTGATGTTATTAGTGATATTCTAAATGATATATACAACAACAAGTAGTAGTCAAAATGGCTGTGTTTCCTTCTCTTCCTTTATATATATTCAGGTATATAACCAATCAAATGTCAGGTAATAAAAGTAGAAAATGAAAGTAACATTTTCATTGGTTGTCAATTCCAACACTTCAGATGTGTTTTGTGAAGTAATTTACCTCACGGTACTTGGAGAGGTCTACAGGCTAAATGGCTAAATGAAATTTCAATGAAATTTGTGAGAATGGAAGGGATTGTTATGTAGTATGAGCTAATCTATATTTGGTGAGAGTGTCTCTAGTCGTTTTTCTGTAAATTACTTTCCCACTTTTTTTTAGGACCGCTTTCTGGAAAGCGGCCCGGTTAGCGAACCTTAAGCGTCACGGGAGTCCACCATTTTGTGTTTCGGTCGCATTAAGATACAAGATGGAGGGCAAATAATGTTCAGAATGTGTAGAAGGGGGCACGGTAGACTTATCTTGACCCCCTAGGTTTTCTGAGGGTGGCTGAGGAGGCTTAAATGTGCGGAAAAAAAACATTTTTTAAAAAAATTCCGCGAGGTTAGCTTTCGGTTAGCGAACCGGGGAGCGTATTTTGTGGAAAATTAGTGAAAAAAGTTAGAAAAAAATAATAATTGTGAGTGATTAGATGAAGGGTAGCTCTGAGAAGAGCTTTTGGGTTTATGGTACATTTAGGTACTTATAAGTAGGTACCAATGCACATTCTTAAATTCAGAATGAAAATTCTGTTGCCCTCATCTGAGAAGTGAACTCCATCTCCTCTGTAGATATCTTGCATGTAGTAACGCAAGTTATTGTTGTACAGAGAGCCCATTCCATGGTCTCTCATGAAAGCTGAAACAGATTTGTTTACATGCTTCCTCGCTTTCTCAATTTGTGGACAAAATTGGTTGGACCACTTCCATTTCTGTCTTTGGCATATATTGGAATATACCAAGGCAGTTTGAGGAAAAAGTGCCATTAATTGCTCAAAGGTGTCCTTTAAAAGCATTTCCAGACCTACCCCTGTCAAAGTGCCCAAATCATTACCTCCACAGTGCACAATTAACAGGTCAGGTTTTGGCAAATGCATAAAGGTTTTCACCAATGGTATCAATTGGTGACATTTTAATCCTCTTTGGCCCAACCACTTAATTTCCACCTTAAAAATTCTTACCTGGTGTTTTTAAAACCAAAATTTTAAAGAAAGAATCTCGAGATTTCCTGTGAAGAATTGGAAAAGGTTCATCAAGTTGAGGGAATGTAAGTCTGCAATGCTGTCTAGATTATTGGTCCAAAACTTTTAATTATAATGTTATTTTGTAAAATCCGACTATATAAACCTGATGCAAGTAAGTCTGCTTCATAATAAGCAGTATCAGTGTCATAGGAAAAGGAGAACATGAGTGACAAAGAAGAGTAAGATATTAGTAGTCCAGGATTGTGAAAATAATCTCAAATGTTTTCTTTTTGCAAGTTGCGAAAATAGAAAATGTCGGGATTTGATTGGAAGAATTACAAGACTTGCGAATCGCGACAACATGATTTGGCCTAGTGGAAACATGTGATAGAATGAGAGAAGTCTTTTTTTCTATGTAACATATTTTTCGTATCGATGGAGGCTTTCTTTCAGAAAGTGGCGGGCTGAAAATATTTATAGCACAACAGAGTGGATGCTGTTCATAGGAGATCCTTCGACGTCATTGAAAGTAAGTTAATTTTAAGGAGTTTTGAAATCAGATTTCTTAAGTTGTATGGGTTTTTTAAACACAGTCATTTTGATTGTGTTTTTTTTTCCCCGCTGTTACATGATGAATATCTTCAAGTCACTGATTTAAGTGAAATTTGATACATTCTGAGAACAGCAAAAATAAACCATTTAACATGTATAATTAATGTTCTTCTGTTTGTACTTATGATATACATTTAGAAATGTGAGGTAGATATGGAAAAACTGAGTCTTTTGAAAGTGTCAATTTTAATGCTTATAGTGCTGTATTTCCGGGTACTGTTTTTTTTAAAAGGAATAGGCCTCACCTCAAAGAAAGCTCTTCAAAGCAGACATCTTATTTGCATCCTGAAACTATCATTTAAAATATTAGAGACAATTTTATGATGGCTTTACATCTTCAACATCAAGATACAGTTTTTTGTAAAATATATATATTTAGGATTGTGTAGGGGACGTAGAGAAGCAGAGACTTCTGTAAATGTCAAAGTTGTTGATAAACTGTTTGTTCTTGAACCTTTTCCCTTGTCTTTTCTAATTTTTAAGTACATGTTTTAATATTTTTGGAAATGTTTGTTCTCTGTTTTACAGATTGAAAGTATGAAAAAATATTTTAAAAAGGTAACAAGAATTATAAGGTAAATGTTTTCTACTCTTTTTACCCGCAATGCACTGCCGATGATGTCACTGACACTATCTCTCATTTACTCTCTATAGCTGTCTTTCTTTTTACATTATTCTCTGTTTACTTCCCTTATACTAACTCTTCTTTTTTTTAAAAAAATATTTTTTTAGTTCGCTTAAAGTTCGCGAACCGGTCAGCGAACTTGAAGCGAACCAAAAGAAATAGAGCTTGCCAGAGTGATAAACATTCTAGCAATTTAATTTGAAAGGGGAGGTAGTACTGAAAAGAACTTTTTTTTTTTGTTTTTGTTGTTTTATATATTTTTTTTTTTTCTGAACATTTTTTGATTTTTTTGTATTTTTAGAACAGTTTTATGTTTTTTTTGTGTTTTTTATGGAGGGGAAACAACAAAAAAACAGGCATTGAAAACGGCTCAACAGGAGCAAAAAAAAAATTACTTCTTGGGTGCATTAGGGCACTTATGGTTTTCGAACACCATATTAATCAAATTGATGCTCATGTTCCCATACGACAACATTGCACCGCAATATATACAAGTAAACCTCATATGTTGGAAATTTGGTTGAATATTTGGCACAGTTTCCTGTGCCTCTCTTCCTGACAAAGACATTGATGAGGTAGATCTGGCCACAGGAGTTGTCGGGGGATTGTCTTGTAGGTCCCTTAACTCAGCCCGGCTGTAGTTCAAGGGATGCCACCTGGTCATATGTCGATGCATAGTATAGTTGCCCATACTATATTTCTTCTCTGTGCCTCTTGACAATCTGTAATCACAGATGAGGCAGGTGACATATTTCGCATTCACCTTCTTCTCCCCTGGAGGGATGGAAAAAACTGCCAGATGAAACTAGTTTTTCTCTTTGAAACACGGGGCAACTCTGGGATAAATTGTTGTGTATGTGGATCCTCTTCTTCTTCTTCCTCCTCTTCCTGCTCTCTGTTGGAGGTAAATTGACTTGGTGGTCCTCTTTTCTTATGAGGAGGTGGAGGTGGTGGTGGGGGTCCACCAGCTGCAGCAAGAATGGAAGCCATTGTTGAACTTCAGGTAAATGGTCTTTCTCTCACCAAGATGAAAGTCAGAGTGAGGAAAGAAGGAGGGGTTTACATGATTTGGGAAAAACAAAAGTTCTGAACCAATGAAAAGTGTTATTTTTAGGTCACATGACCTAGTATTACATCATTAGGAAACCAAAAGTGAAATGAACTAATGAAAAGTGTTATTATCGAGTCACATGACCTGCTGTCTTTACGTTACGCGCTTTGCGCCACTATCCAATCCGCTTCCGGGTCCGCTAACTTGGCGCGTCGGATAACGTATTACGCGACAACGCAAAACGTCATGATAACGTAACAGTTACGCTTAAGGAACGATTACCGGCTCGCGGACCAAGTCAGGGCTTTGAATTCAGCTAACGGGAAGCTGACCAGTTCGCGGAGTAGGAGCGGAACACATTTTTTTTTTTTTTAAAATGTATAAAAAACATGTACAATATATTTTATGATTTAAAGAAGAATACATTTTACAGATACAAATATTAGCTTTCAAAAAACCATTGAAATTCAATGAAAAAACCATAGGTTATAGTCCATATATAGTTAGGAATTAGCATTTACAAAACCTTATTTTACTCGCATAAAACCATTGAAATTCCATATATAGTTAGATGCGCTAACTATATATCGCGCACCCGCAATCCACTGCTGATGATGTCACATATTACATCATTCATGACATGGTCAGTGACATCACTGATGACATCACTGATGACATCTCAAATGACACCACTGATGACATCTCAAATGACACCACTGATGACATCACTGATGACAACATCCAGTGACTGTATGTTTCTGTAAAGTTAAAATATGTCTTACATATTGAAGAATGAGTGGATGTATAAGTGTCTGGATGAAGGATTTAGTAGGTGCATGACTGACTGTATGAGTGAGTGATTAAATGTGTCTCACTAAGTGCATGGGTTAGTGACTGGGTTTTAATTTGTGCATCATTATATCTGTTGTTCTACAAACTGCTGCATATGTTGATCAGTAGCTATATGAGTAACTCTATGGGTTATTCATTGGTTGTCCAAGTATTTGTATGGGAAACTGACTGTGTGTCAATGGGTGGCTGGGAGGTGTGTGACTCTGTACATAGATGTGAGAGTAGTTGATTCACAATATGTATGGGTTCAAAAGTGCATGTGGAAACAGCTGTATGGGCGGTTGACTGTGCATGAGAGTATTAGTGAGTGAATGGATACCTCAGTGCTACATGTCAAAGTAAGTACATATGTAAAACATGTGAGAGTTGACATATATAAATAACTGTACATAAGAGCCAGTGAATGTGTGAGTGGCTGTATGGATCATTGTGAATAAGTATCAGGGATTGTATAAGAGAGTAAATATGTGTTATTATATGTTTGAATTAGTAAGGTGTGTATAACTGTATAGTTGAGAAAATGGAGGTGTGATTGATTTTTTGCATAACTGACTAGGTGTGTGAGTAACTCCATGGATGAGTGACAGTCTGTGACTGTCTGTTTACACTGATTGTATCTAAGGTTATATTAGAGTCTGAAGAGGTTCGTGGTATTATCACATGAATGATATCATCAGAGATATGATCAGTCATGTCAAACGAGATGAGTGATGTCATCAGTGATGTCACTGACCATGTCATGAATGATGTAATATGTGACATCATCAGCAGTGGATTGCGGGTGCGCGATATATAGTTAGCGCATCTAACTATATATGGAATTTCAATGGTTTTATGCGAGTAAAATAAGGTTTTGTAAATGCTAATTCCTAACTATATATGGACTATAACCTATGGTTTTTTCATTGAATATATATATATATATATATATATATATATATATATATATATATATATATATATATATATATATAATACTTACCAACTTACCAACTTTAAGAAGAAACATTCTGGAGAACAAGAATCCAATAGCCTCGTCTGACTGAATTTCGTTCCAAGCAACAACAATTATAAGAACATGTATAATATAGTGCTACATGGGGTGCAAGGTGAGAAAAGAGAAGTTTAGTGATTTGAAGTAGAATATAGGGAATAAGGCATAGGTATAAGAATCTGTTTTCTGTTGCAGCAAGCAAGGAAAGCTACATAGAAGTTACACCTCGTAGGCACTAATAAGAGATCAGTTAGCCACTACATTAGGACAGGTATGTTAATAGATGTTAAGATTTACTAATGATTAATGCAGTTTAGTGGGAATTGCTAGAGTGTCTTTTCATTACAGGAGCGAGAAAACAAGAATAGCAGCAGCCTGTCCAGTGAAGCAAGACGTGGCGTTTTTCTCTTTTCATCCCATTCCCCTTTCCCCTCACTGAGCTACCAGGATCTATATGACCTGGGTGGCTTAGTTTGGGAAGAGAGGACTTAGCATTGGCTCCTGCGGAAGCTTGAAGATTCTGGAAGACCAGGTACTCGACAGATTGCAGTGCCAGTTCCAAATTACTTCCGCTTGGGCACGATAACTGAAGGGATTGATTTCAAAACCCTAGCACCAGTGTTAGTGGGATTCAGGCTCAACTAAGTGACACTATGGCAGCGAACAAAAGTCTTAGAGAGGAGGTTAGAAGGTCCAGTCAAGAGACACAGTTTTTGAGGCAAAAGTTGGATGAGCTTTCCTCCAGGTCAAGCTCAGATTTAAAAGAGAATAGATCACAGAATTTTGCACCTACTTCCTCAGCTGCAGAATTAACCACTCAGGTCATTCACGACAAGTTCCCCACCATTCTTTTAGCTGCTCCAGAGAGGTTTAGTGGGGATCCACATAAGGTCCAGACCTTTTTAACACAATGTTCCTTACACTATCTTTGTAAACCCATTATCTTTAAGGAGGATCAATCAAGGGTAGCCTTCATGTTGTCCAACCTGAGCGATGATGCAGCGGCTTGGTCGATGCCAATGGTAAATAACAATGATCCCATTTTGTATGACTTTGAAGAGTTTAAAAAATAATTTGAGAATTTTTGACAGAAGGTCAGTCTCGCAACTACGGATAATGAATTACTGGATCTCAAGCAAGGCAATAAAGACTTGGTTGCGTATTTAGCGCAATATAACAAATTAATTGTGGAATCCAATTGGCCTGAAACTAAAAGAGCTTCCATTTTTTAACGAGGCCTCAAGAACGAATTGAAGGATGGGTTAGCTCAAATTCCATAACGTCCCACCGATGTATCTGAATTAATAGATCTAGTTCTACAGATTGACCAACATCAGAGCGAAAGAAAGAGTGAACGTAGGCGGGAGGTGAAGTATTTTCCCCCACGATTTGACCGAATCAAGGTCGATAACCAAAAACCAAAGGAGAGTCTGTCAAAAGAAGAACCAATGCAGAGCAGATCAGTTCAGTGTGGGGACCTCTTTCTAAAGGAGGAAAGAGAGAGAAGAAGAAATGGCAAGCTTTGCATGTATTGTGGGGACTCGGGACATTTTGTTAGAGAATGCGCCAAGAAACCAAAGACTCGTACGTCAGTAAAAGACAGGCTCCACCAGTAAAGGGAGTTGCTCTGGTGGAAGCTAAGGAAAAGTCAACTCCGGATCCCCAATTAGTAGCAAATACATTGCAATCGTCAGCTCCACATTTGACGATTGCTAGTTCAATTGATTTTGGTGGTGCTGTACTGGAAAATATTTATGTGATGATTGACTCTGGAGCCACTGGATATTTTTGTGACATTGGCTTTGCCAAGAGTTTGGGAATTCAATTTGTACAAAAGGAGAGACCATAAGCGGTACGAGCGGTCGATGGTGCAAATCTTTCATCTGGCCCAATAATTCATGATACGGAAGTGATCAGAGTAATGGGACCAGGGAATCATGTGAGCATTCTGAGATTCAGTCTCATTGACGCTCCGCAATTCCAGTTGATTCTGGGTTTGCCCTGGCTCACTGAGCATAACCCTCGGATAGATTGGTCTAAGACAAGCATTGAAATGAACTCAGAGTATTGTCAGAAACATTGTCACAATGAGAGTCCAGATGTCCTCTCAGTCTCCTCTTCTCACTATTTGTCTAGTCCAGTAAAATCCATTTGTGTTATGGAAACACAAGCAATTTTAAGTGAGTACATGGATTTAGCTGCTGTGTTCGATGAGCAGGAAGCTAATAAATTACCTCCGCACAGAGAATACGACTGTAGGATTGAGTTGGAACCTGGAGCCTCTTTGCCTTGCAGTCGCATCTATGCTCTCTCGGAAAAAGAGAACGAACATTTAAAAGAATATCTTGAACAATACTTGGCAAATGGATTTATTCGTCCCTCTCAGTCTCCAGTCTCTTCGCCTCTTTTTTTTAATCCCAAAAAGGATGGAAGTTTGACAACCTGCATTGACTATAGAGCCTTAAATTCGGTCACCAAAAAGAATCGATGTCCTTTGTCCTTAATCTCTGAATTGCTGAACCAGGTCAAGGGGGCTAGAGTGTACACGAAACTGGAAAAACGCCTTTCGCACCAGACTGGGTCTATTTGAATATCAAGTCAAGCCCTTTGGCTTGTGTAATGCCCCGGCTGCTTTCCAGCATTTCGTGAACGATGTCCTGAGGAAGAGTTTGGATCTTTTTGCATTGGTATATGTTGATGACATTTTGATCTTCTCTGACAACATTCAGGAACATGTGCTGCATGTGCGAACCATTTTGAAAAAACTTTTGGAACATCAATTATTTGTAAAACTGGAGAAATGTGTTTTCAATACCAGTCAAGTGGAATTTTGGGGTTTTGTTCTCTCCCCAGAGGGAGTGTCTATGGGTGAATCGAAGGTGAAAACAATAAAGGAATGGCCATCTCCTCGAAATGTGAAACAGGTACAGAGTTTTATTGGGTTTGCCCATTTTTACAGACATTGCATCAAAAAATTTTCTGAGAAAGTTTCTTCACTGACTTGGTAATTGAAGAAAGGTGTGAAGTTCGATTGGACACCAGACATGGAAAGAGCCTTTGGTGAATTAAAGGGAGTTTTTACTTCAGCACCGGTGCTCATGCATCCAAATCCAGAAGAGCCTTTTTTTGTTGAGACCGATGCATCACTCTTGGCCATTAGGGGAATTTTATTGCAAAGGGATCCATCTACTGGTCAGCTTCATCCGGTGGCCTATCAGTCTCGCAAATTAACCCCAGCAGAATTGAATTACTCCATTGCTGACAAGGAGCTATAGGCTGTGAAGGATGCCTTTCAGGAGTGGAGACACTACCTGTTAGGGGCTCGTCATGAAGTTACTGTGTTCACTGACCATCGCAATCTCCAGTTTTTGACATCTGCTCGAAGATTAACATCCAGACAATTACGTTGGTCATTATTTTTCGAAGATTACAATTTTGTGTTAACATACAAACAAGGTTCTAGTAATGGTAAAGCAGATGTGTTATCCAGACTGAATACTGGAGAAGACTCTCTAGTATTGGAGAAAGAGTTTATCATTCCCAAAGAAAAGATCATTTGTGTAATTCAGTTTCCAGAGTTGGAAAGCCTTTTGGATCAAGAGTTAGCCAATTTTAATGTTGAAGAATGGTTGAATCTAGGTGAAGATCGAGAAGTGAGGAGTGGTCAACCTTATTTCCAAGGAAAACTGTTTATTCCAAAAGAAGAACTGCAAACTCGAATCATTCAACATTCGCATGATAATCTGTTGGCTGGACACAAGGGAGTAAAAAGAGACATTGGAATTAGTACAACAAGATTTCTGGTGGCCATCCATGGAAGCTCAGGTGGGACAATATGTAGAATCCTGTGAACAGTGTTTTAAAGGAAAATCCATTTGAAAGGCTCCACAGGGTTTATTACTTCCTTTTCCCCCGCTCCTTACCCCTGGCACACAGTTTCCATGGATTTTATTGTGGAATTACCCTCTAGTCAGGGTTTCTCTGTAATTTGGGTGGTAGTGGACCATTTCACTAAAATGGACTTAGTTCTGTGTATCTCCCCTGAGTCGGAAGCAGGGGGTTCTAAGCTGCTCTTCTTTGTTTTTAAAAATTGTGTTGCACTTTTAAGAATTGTGTTTTCTTGGCTAATTTGACACTAGCATCATTTAGTGTTTAAAATTACCTGCACTCTCTGACCACGCCGCATTCTGAACCCTGATCCCCGGCGCAGCCGACTAGGTGCTGACTCAGTGGGAGAATAGGGTTGCAGCCGCCATATTGCTAGGAGGAAAGGTTTGTCGCTCCAGCTGTTGAACGCCTCTCGCCCTCCCTGGATATTTAACACGCATCAGAGCGCAGCGCGTGGACTTAGTTTTGTGTATCTCCCCTGAGGCGGAAGCCGGGGGTTCTAAGCTGCTCCTCTTTGTTTTTAAAAATTGTGTTGCACTTTTAGGAATTGTGTTTTCTTGGCTAATTTGACACTAGCATCATTCAGTGTTTAAAATTACCTGCACTCTCTGACCACGCCGTATTCTGAACCCTGATCCCCGGTGCAGCCGACTAGGTGCTGACGCCGTGGGAGAATAGGGTTGCAGCCGCCATATTGCTAGGAGGAAAGGGTTGTCGCTCTAGCTGTTGGACGCCTCCCGCCCTCCTCTACACTGTATAAAAGAACTATGCCTTCCCGTCCGCACGGCGGGCGGGCGCAGCGGGCGGGGGTAGCGGGCGCACCGGTGGCATGCCGAAGGCGTGCCAAATGCAAGCCCGTCTGCGCCCGTCCGCGCCACTCCAGCGCCGAGCGCCAGGAGCCCTGGTCATTTTTCCTCAGATTGTCAGACCAGGAGGGATTACAACCATGAGTTATTGTTAAGTCTTAAATGGGGGGTGGGGGGGGGAGAACTGCATTTGTATAAGACCAGACAAGGATATGTTGACAGGACTTATTTTGTGCCCAGCATGCTTGTCTTACCCACCTGCAATTCTTTGTAGACCAATCAGGGCATTAATTAAGACCCACAACACCAGGGGGATAGTGAGATGAATACAATTAACTGCATACTAATTAACGCCAGGCCCCTGGTCAAACATAGCACGGAATGCGCTGAACTGGTCAAGGACAAAAATGCAAAAATTGCATTCATTACGGAGACTTGGACGGATTCGGCCTCTGGACCGGATTTAGTTATTGCCACACCGTCAGGTTACCTGAGCCGTGTTCTGGACAGAGCCGGCAAGAGAGGAGGTGGGCTGGCTATTATTTATCATGCCTCCATCCGGGGATAATTTCAGGCGGTGTCCTCACAAACGTGTGAGGCACTGGGGTTTAAGTTATCAATCTCAAATCACCAAACTTTCCAGGGCTGCCTCCTGTATAGACCACCCGGATCCAGGTCCCAGTTCCTCGAAACAGTGGGTATTATCTTGGCCCTGTGCACTAAATCCTTTACAATTCTAGGAGATTTTAATTTCCACTTAGAAGGTAGCTCAGACCTGGACACTCTAGCCCTGGCTGAAGCAATGCAGGGGGCGGGACTCACTCAGGTGGTAATGGGGGCCACGCATACAGTATGGCACACTCTGGATGGCATCTTTACGAACAATCCGGACTTACAGTTCGTCCATACTGAGTCCATGGCCTGGTCAGATCACTCAGTTGTCCTATTCAACATCCAAACGCCCCAGCTGGATAGGGCCAGGCAGGATAGGAAGTCAGCCAAGCTGTACAGACCCTGGTAAGAGCTTGATGGAATGGCATTGGAGGACCGGCTCACATCCTCTATTATCACTCTGCCAGCAGATGTAAATCAAGCCGCAGAGAGGTACACAGACTGGATAGATCGAGCGTGTACCATCTTAGCTCAGCCTAAACTTTGTTGCCCCACTCGTACAGTACCATCTGCTCCCTGGTTCTCCAATGAGCTACGAGAATATAAGGTGATCTGTAAAAAATTAGAGCGAGTTTGGCGCACGGCTTACCTTCAGGCAGACAAAATTAAGCTCAAAGCCAGTCAAAGGATTTACAAAGAAATGATTAGGAAGGCCAAAGGCACATATTTTACTGATTGGATTGAGGGAGCCAAGAACTCTACTAGGGAACTCTTTGACACAGTCACCAGTTTGGTCACTCCCAAGTCAGTGATCGTTCCTCCAAGTCTGGAACTTTGTGAGACTCTCGCCAAGTTCTTCTCAAATAAAGTGGAACCGATCTTCACGGCACTTGAGCACCAAGTGGGGTTGACTCTTCTTGAAGGGACACACAGGACCCTCTTGGTCAATCCACACGAGGCAAAACTCTCAGGGTTCGGCCCGGTAAACTCGGAAGAGATTAAAAAATTGCTGCATGCAACTAAATCAGGTTCGCCTCAAGATCCCTGTCCTGCGTCAGTTGCAAAGTTGGCCGCTTCCCCTATATCGTGTATTCTCGCGGACCTATTTAACCAGATGTTTGACATCGGAGAATATCCAACATGCTGGAAACAAGCATCGATTGCCCCACCGCTTAAAAAACCTACTCTAGATATTTCAGACCCCAATAGCTATCGGCCTATAGCTAGGCTACCACTGCCAGCTAAACTTATCGAGAAGGTTATGAATGCACAGCTCTGTGCCTTTCTCAGGACCTCTCAGTGTTTGGACACAGCCCAACACGGGTTTAGGGAAGGTCACAGTACTGAGACTGCCCTGATCAAATCTACGGAAGAGATCAGGAAGGCGCTGGATGCAGGGGGACGTGCAGCTTTGGTACTCCTCGATCTTTCCGCGGCCTTCGACACGGTCCACCACAGTATCCTGGTGGATCGTTTAGAAGGCTGCGGGATCCAGGGGACGGCTGTGAGCATTTTGAAATCTTTCCTTGTCGATAGGGTCCAGGTGGTGGCCCTGGGAGATTTTGAGTCCAGACCTTTCAAACTCCCAGGAGGGGTCCCACAGGGCTCCTCCCTTAGCCCCACCTTATTTAATATTTATGTCTCCTCCCTCGCCCCGGTCATTTGGATTTGAATTAACATCTTACGCAGATGATACTCAGATCGTGGTATCTCTGCTCCCGGGGAGAGAAGAAGGCATAGCTGCCAGGTTCCAGGACTGCATGACTGCGGTTAGCACGTGGATGGCAGGTAACTGCCTAAAATTGAACTCCTCTAAAACCGAGGTTCAACTCTTTGGTGCCGATGTTAGTTTCTGGAGGCCTAAATGGTGGCACGACGATATGGGAGCTCCACCCACTCCGTCAACGAAGGTACTGTCCTTCAAACCGCAAGTCAATGCATTAACCTCCTCTATTTACTGGATTATGAAAACTATTAGGAAGGTTGTTCCCTTCCTACCGGACAGTAGCAGGAAAACGGTGGTGACAGCACTTGTGCTCTCCCGCCTTGACTACTGCAGCAGTCTCTTCCTGGAAGAGTATAACAAACCCAAGACGCTAAAAGTCTTGCCTTTCACCATAGGTTGGCCAACAGTACATTTTAGTCCTGAGGAAGACCCGAGCTGGTTGCAAAAAAACAAGCACCGTAGTAGTGTCATCCATCAGTCCTTACTAAGTTCCAACCACAATCAGAAAATTCAAATAGGGTTGTAACCAATGCATTGTGATTTTTTGGACTTCTTTTTAATTGTCTACATGTATGGTTTTGTGTAAATTGTATTATATGTTATTGGTTCATTTTCATTCACTTCAGTCCATGCAAGTCCTTTGTATGTTTTTGTGAAAGTTTATTTAGGACAACCACTGATAAATGTATAGCACGTTTTTTTGATACAACTAATGGTTTATGAAATAATGAATATACAGGATTGAATCCAAAAATGGTGTGTTTGTTTAATTTTTAATTAGATATTTGTACTTTCAAAATAATATTACAAATGTCATATGAGATTAATCTGTCATTAGGGCAAACAAAGTAATTTTCCTTCCCAACAGAACCACTGTTGTATATACTATCTTAGAACCCAGGTTCTGAGGATCACAGGGCCACCCCATTATAACTAATGGTCATTTAGTGCAGGTGCACACCTGTGAGGTACTAAACGCATTCATTGCTTTTCTAAATCGTTCAAAGTTATGTCCCACAAAGAAACCTTATCATATACCGAAGAGTATATTAATAAATTAATTGAAGAACAGGCCGAATTTGACTACTTGGGAACAGGAGTGCCATCAACTGACACTACTTTGAATGACAAACTTTCGCAATTAGAAAGACTTGAGAAAAAACTAATAAGGACCAGATTACACGGCCGTCTGCTTACAAAATATTTACAGGCTAATATAATCCCAAAAGGATTACAAGTCAAAAACGAACCAGGGATCTTCATTGAGATTCCTAAATTTTATGAAGGATTCAGTTTCGTGGCAAATAATTGCTCCCGACACTGGATGGTGTTGGGAGCTGAGACAGCGGTGGAATATGTTAAGAAACTGATCCAACAAATTGCAGACTTGAAGAACGAAATATTGGGAGACGCTGCATTAACCAACGCCAAAGAAGCATTGGAGAGAGCGGAGAAAGCCACATCTGAATTTAATACCATCACTTTGAATAAAAAACTTGATAAATTGGCAAAAGACATTAAATCGTATGACAAAAATTTAACTTATCCATACGTGAGTGACGATTATTACGTCCAAGACGCACAAGGATATTACACCAACCGGAATCGACAAACTCCAAGAGGTTTCCAAACCTTCTCTAATTCCTCTTTTGGTAGTAGTTCAAGCACAGAAGCAGACAATACAAACCAGATTGCAACAACTCGTGGATATCAACAACAAGGCCATTTCCAAAGTGGTGCACAATATCCAACTGGAGCACAATACCAAGATCAATTCGGGCCTCAATCTGCCCCTTTTATAGGGGATACTGGATGGACGAAAAGAGATCACAACTGGGGACGCCCATCGAGATGGAATCGAGGGAGGGGCAACAACAGAGGCAACAATACCAAAGTACGATTCCAGGCTCAACCACAACGCCAACAGAATCATGGCGAGATAAGCACCAGACGCCAGACCTACAGATGGTAATAGAAAGCGCAATTAAACAACCACATGCAGCTCTTCACAACTTGGATATTAACATCATGGATCAGGAGATGAGTGCACTGACTGAAATAAATCAGGAGAACAATAATAGGGAAGAGAGAAATTTAATCGATCTCATTCCATCAAAAAATCAAGACAAAAGTGACCAGATTGTGAATTTTTCAAGACATACGTTAACCAAAGATGAACATAGCATTTTAGCTAAAGGTCTGTCATTCATACCCACTACCCCTCCGAATTCTTTTACTATCAAATTGGAACTCCAGCAATTTTTCAGAAAAATTAGATTAAAATACTACTTTTCTAAGAGGGATGAATACAACAGAAAACAAGCAGCCACCTCTTTTTGTCCCTGCTTTACCTTCACTCCGGCAAACCACCTTGTAAATGACAGGGTTATAGCCTATGAAAAAGTGGTAATGTCTGAAGTAATGGATTTACTCAGCAATACCAAGTATATTAAACATAACATTTCCAAAGAAGAAAGGCAAGCACTACAAGGTCTGAAATCCAATGAATCAATTGTCATCAAGACAGCAGTTAAAGGGGGAGCTGTGGTGATTCAAGACAGAGAAGATTACATAACAGAGATAGAACATCAACTCAGCTGTGAGAATAGCTATACCAAAATCCCGGGAGATCCAACTGAAGAGGTAGCTGGATTAATCAAGACCCTTACCATCAAGGGATTGGAGGAAGGTTTCCTTTCCGAACCCGAATTCAAATTCCTAAATAAAACATACCCAAGGATTCCGACCATATGTACCATCCCTAAGATCCACAAAAGCATCTACAAACCCCCGGGAAGACCGATCGTCTCGTGGTGTGGATCCATTTTAGAACCTGTAAATCAATACCTTGACAGCTTTTTGCAACCGTTTGTGCTAATTACCAAGTCATACCTGAGGGATACTATGCACAGAATACAAATTTTTGAAGATTTGCCATTTGATTCCGAAACACAAATGCTTGTTACTCTCGATGTGTGCTCGTTATATACGAGCATACCACAACTAGAGGCGATCGAGATAATTGAGAAGACCCTCCGTAGCCGTCCGGCACCCCACTGGGTACCTACAGAATTTCTTGTACATTTATTAGAAATCGCCATGTCTAAGAATTATTTTATGTTTCAAAATAATTTCTAATATCAATGCAGAGGAGTGGCGATGGGAGCTGGATTTGCGCCGAGTTTGGCGAACTGGATGATTTTGAGCACAAATACCTTTATAATAACCAAAATCAATATGTAGAGTCTATAACAAAATGGCATAGGTATATAGACGATGTTGTTATGATTTGGACTGGTACAAGAGACATGCTAGACACCTTCTTAACTTGGCTCAATCAGTGCTCTACAGACATCCAGTTTACGATGTCCTTTGATAAAGAATCAATACCTTTCTTAGATTTAACTTTTGAGATTGAAGAAGGAAAGATCATAATGAATCTGTACAAAAAGCCAAGAGACCGAAATACACTATTGCAGTACAACTCCCATCATCCCAGGAATCTACGTGATAACCTGCCATATGGACAATTTTTAAGGTTACGTTGAAATTGTACAAGACGCAAGGACTACTTCAAAGAAAGTGATGCCCTCATCTGTAAACTTAGAGAGAGAGGATACCCTAAAGGTCTACTCAATAGATCCCGCAAACGGGCATGGTACCGTCCTAGAGAAACACTGTTAGAAGTGCAAGAGAAAAATGCTGAAATGGACAAACTCATCTGTGTGACAACGTTCAATACAAGGAGCCATGAGATCTTGAAAGTGGTCAAGAAATATTGGAACTTAGTGGGCCAAGAAATTGGAATACCAGAACCCCCTATGTGCTCATATAAACAGGCAGAAAATGTAAAAGATCATGTTGTATCATCCTTCTTGGAGACCACTAAACCGGACGACATCAGAAGCCAATTGGGCCTACAACCAATCATAGGCCATCAGAGATGCGGCCACTGTAAAGTGTGTAAATATACTAAAACAGGAAATTGTTTCACTTATGGATCAAAGCAATACACGATGACTAGGTTTTCAAACTGTAACAGCCAAAACCTTACATTTACCATCAAATTCCCATGCCAACTAATCTATGTGGGACAAACGACACAACGAGTCAAAAATAGAATCATGCAACATCAGAGCAGAATTCGTAGTAATGCATAAGGGGCGCCACTAGTAGAACACTACAAAATGGCAAGCCATACATTTGAAGAACTGGAATGGTGGGTCATAGAAAAAGATGTCTTGCATCAGAGAGGAGGGAATATGTCTTCCAGCTTGAATTATAAAGAGTGTCTGTGGATACACATCCTTAATTCAGTATCACAAAGTTTGAATGAACAGGAAGAGACCTACTTACAAATGAGCAAATTATGAGGTCAATAACAAATTTGGGGTAGATTATATACGTTCAAGTCTACGTTTAAATTGTGTACTACACAGTATGTCCCAAAATTTTAAAATGTAAGAACTTTTCTTATACATAATAACTGGTGTCCATACTATGCATGAGAAATGTACAATCATGGTCGATGTTACAGGTCCCAAAATATAAGATTGTAAGAACTTTCCTTATACATCATAATTGTTGTTCAAACTATGTATGAGAAATTGTATAATCAAGGTCGCTCTTACATGTTAGGATAGATAATTAGACTTGAAGTTATATAAATGCAAGAACTATATATATATATATATATATATATATATATATATAACAAAAATTCTGCTAAAATAAGGTATGAGCACTATATATTTTTATCATAGATTTTGATCAGATGCTTGAAAATAATATCGATGATTGAGAGAATTTTAGAGATATACATCAACTAGAAATATACTATGGAGAAGTACCATTCCAATTCAGTGGCACTTTGAAGTGGCATCTTCGATAGCGTACAGTGAATGTGGACTCCAAGGTTGATTGCTATCCTTTGGGGTTTGATATGGACATTTACGGTAACTTGGGATTCAAATGTGAATGTTGCTCTTATAGGAGTTATTCAACTGTCTATGAAAAAGTATCTTCGAGAAAAGGATTAAGACATAAGAGACTTCTGCTGCACACCTTGTATGAAGTGAATACCTGGGCGTAGTGTAGACAGCCAGTTAAGCCGAAAAAAGAACAGAAGCATTTTGGACTACTGGGGCTTTTGAATCACCAGACACTTTGATAATTACATAGAGAAATAAGTTTAAGTGAATGTATGTGTGATTATATATATATATATATATATATATATCCACAGAATTCGATCCATTCCGCACGAGAGCGCTCACCAGCGTGTGCTGTACCCGAAGGCAGGATCAAAGCCCCAATTCAATAATGTACAAAAAGGGCAGCACAACTGGGTACTTTTTCAAAGTTGCTTTATTTCACAACACTCCACCAACGCGTTTCAGCCTCACGGCCTTTCTCACGGTGAGAAAGGCCGTGAGGCTGAAACGCGTTGGTGGAGTGTTGTGAAATAAAGCAACTTTGAAAAAGTACCCAGTTGTGCTGCCCTTTTTGTACAATATATATATATATATATATATATTCAATGAAAAAACCATTGGTTTTAGGCCATATATAGTTAGGAATTAGCATTTACAAAACCTTATTTTACTCGCATAAAACCATTGAAATTCCATATATAGTTAGAAGCGCTAACTATATATCGCGCACCCGCAATCCACTGCTGATGATGTCACATATTACATCATTCATGACATGGTCAGTGACATCACTGATGACATCACTGATGACATCTCAAATGACATCACTGATGACATCACTGATCACAACATCCAGTGATTGTATGTGTCTGTAAAGTTTAAATATGTTTTACATATTGAAGAATGAGTGGATGTATAAGTGTCTGGATGAAGAATTTAGTAGGTGCATGACTGACTGTATGAAAGAGTGATTAAATGTGTCTCACTGAGTGCATGGGTTAGTGACTAAACTGTCTTAATTTGTGCATCAGTATGTTTGTTGTTGTGTAAGCTGCTGCATGTGTTGATCAGTAGCTATAAGAGTGGCCATATGGGTTATTGATTGGTTGCCCAAGTATTTGAATGGGAGGCTGAGTGTGTGTGTGGGTGGCTGGGAGGTGCGTGACTCTGTGCATAGATGTGTAAGCAGTTGATTCACTAGGAGTATGAGTTCAAGAGTGCATGTGGAAACAGCTATATGGGCGGTTGACTGTGCATGGGTGTGTTGGTGAGTGAATGGATTTCTCATTGCTACATGTGCAAGTAAGTACGTATGTAAAACACAATACATGTGAGAGTTGAGATATATAAATAACTGAACATAAGAGCCAGTGAATGTGTGAGTGGCTGTATCGATCACTGTGAGCTTGTATCAGGGATTATATAAGAGAGTAAATATGTGTTATTATATGTTTGAATAAGTAAGATGTGTATAACTGTATAGTTGAGGAAATGGAGGTGTGATTGATTCTTTGCATGACTGACTAGGTGTGTGAGTAACTCCATGGATGAGTGACAGTCTGTGAGTGTCTGTTTATACTGAGTGTATGTAAGGTTATATTAGAGTCTGAAGAGGTTCATTGTATTATCACATGAGTGATGTGATCAGTGATGACAAATGAGATGTCATCAGTGATGTCATTTGAGTTGTCATCAGTGATGTCATCAGCGATGTCATTTGAGATGTCATCAGTGATGTCATTTGAGTTGTCATCAGTGATGTCATCAGTGATGTCATTTGAGATGTCATTAGTGATGTCATCAGTGATGTCACTGACCATGTCATGAATGATGTAATATGTGACATCATCAGCAGTGGATTGCGGGTGCGCGATATATAGTTAGCGCTTCTAACTATATATGGAATTTCAATGGTTTTATGCGAGTAAAATAAGGTTTTGTAAATGCTAATTCCTAACTATATATGGCCTAAAACCAATGGTTTTTTCATTGAATTTTCAAGGTTTTGTAAATGCAAATTCCTAACTATATATCCACTATAACCTATGGTTTTTTCTGTGAATTTCATTGGTTTTTTAATAGCAAATATGAAAAGCTTTAAAATGTCAAGTACGTGATAGATAAAAACATTTTCGTATTTATGCACGCTGATGTGCTTTGAACGCTGCACCACCCCCCCCCCCTCCCCTCTTTTGTCTTAGTAGTACTCTCTCTTTGCAGATACTGAAGGGTAGTTAACGCAGGCCTTTACCCCCGTTGTAATCCGTCGTGCCTCCTTGTCTCTCCATTTGATTGATTGTTGTCCAAGCATTTACTGTTTTAGAATTGGTTCTCTTTGGATCATTCTCTATTTACAAACAAGCACAAAGTCGCAATACTCTGTTTAGTCTTTGCAGATAGTGAAAAATCGTGTAAAAAAATAAAAGTAATCGAGCAAAATCAGTAGGCCACTAATTGGATCTCTTTTTGACCTCGCTAAAATAGAAATATTAGGAACAACCCTTCATGAGAAATACGAAAATAGTGAGATGAACTGAGCTCCACACCATGAGGGCTGCAAGACAGCTCGGCTCCATCACCCATCCCGCACAAAATAACGACAAACCCTATGCAAATATTAAAAATATAGACAACACACCAGCAAAGAAACAGGGTAAAACATTTTATTAAAAAACTATTTACATAACGTTGGTTTATAAGATGATGTCAGTAGTGGACCGATATGTGAATAGATCGAAAGCAGCACAAGGCTCCAAGATCCGGATGGCAAGCTCCTGGATGTTGGGTGCCATAGTTTAGAGTTCTGAATTTCAGCCTTTTTCAATGCCTGTGCTTTGTTGAATCAAAATGGCGGCTTGACACAAAGCTGACTCAAGCGTTGCTACTGATGCTATGCAGACCAAAACTGGTTTTCAGTTTGTACATTTTTCTAGATTTTTCAATCCAAGTTTGGTTGACTTTGTAGAACGATGGCTTCAGATTTTCAACATACGGTGTGGTGGCGCTGACTGGGAGGGGGCGCTTCGCTCCTGCCCCCTCCCCAAGTAAGATTTTCATACGTGAAAGTACGTTAATGGTTTTGGTCCCTGAGATGCTTCGATGTCACTGCCATTCTCAAATAGCATAAGTTCTGGATGTTGGGTGCCATAGTTAAGAGTTCTGAGCAGTGCTTGTAACACTGTCTGAAGCTTATTTCCACCTACTGCAGCTTCACTATTCTCAAAGTAAGTGAGTGTCGTTTGTGGACCTGACTGCATTAGAAAACAATGTGATATGTTACCTTCCTAAACAGCTTGACGGAGGCCCCTGAGGGGCGGTGTGATGGCCATGGACTCGGAGAAGACGCTTGGCTCCGACACCCTCCCCAAGTCTTATAGCACTGGTGTAGCCTGAGATCGCCACCGACATAGGCGGCCGGCTCCCGGGGTCCGGCGGAACTTTTTGCCTTTTGATGACTCTTCAATTCTGGACCTTGTCCCACAATCCGTTTGACCTGAAGACAAGCTGTAGTGGGGCGCCCCTTTATCGTTTTAGTTGCCATTCCGCCCGCTTTTGCTACACTGTGCCTCTTCCGCCATTCAGCTGTTTACCGCCCGCTCTTGCGACTACAGCGTCTCGCTCACCATGTAGTTGAGTTGCGCCCGCTCTTGCGGTGCAGCGATAGGCGGCTGCCACAGGACTCTCAAAATGGCGGCCGGCTCTTCGGTTTTGGGCCTGGTCCACTAAAATGGCCCTGGGACACCTTGGAACTCGGACGCTTCCCTGATAGGGCTTGGGTCCCATTCTCGAAAAGCGTCCCCTCAGCCGTGAAGATTCTACAAAAGTCTTGGGGGCCTCCGACTCCCGCAGGCTTCTGGTGGGGAGCGGCTGCCATGATTGCTCGTGGAATGGCCACGACGGAGCTACGAGATGGTAGTGGTCTCATGCTGACGCCAGCTTTAGTCTGAAACATCCAGAAACACTATAGACTACCAATTCGATCAGTTCCGGTAGCGCCCCAACATGACCCGGAAGAGAAGAACTTGCCCTCCCCTCTTTGACTGATGGTTCTTGTTGCCTGTCCCCTCTGTTGTCATTTAACAGAACTTTTTGGACTGCTGAAAGGGGTTGTGTTCTGAACGCTGGTTGGTGGAGACATTTAGACTATATTCTTGACCTACGTTGTCGCGTAATGCGTTTTATGACACGCCGCGTTAGCGCACCCGGAAGTGATCCGAGGCGCGGCGCGCAGCGCGTAACGTAAGCATAACAGGTCATGTGACTTGTTAATAAAACTTTTCATTGGTTCATTTTACTTTTGTTAATTTAATGATGAAAAGCTTGGTCATATGACCTAAAAATTACGCTTTTTATTATTTTCGAACAATATTTTTTTTTCAAACATATGTTATAATATTCCAGGCTAATGTACTTTCCCGGAAAATTTACAACTGTCTTGCAAGTAAAATATATTCCTTTTTCGAGAAAAAGGGCGTTTCTTCCTTCCATGACGGAGCCGTTGAGTAAAAGAGATTCGGCCTGCTGTCTTAGTCGCCGATACGCCTGATTATCAGATTCTTATCGATCACTTTATGTTGCAGACATGAAAAACACAACTGCCCTTGACCATTTATCTTTACTGCGTTCCTACATATTATACCTTTTATCCGTCATGTAATTGGACTGCTTTATTTCACTTGCCTTTTACTGATTCGAAAACAGTGACTAAAAGTAAAAACTTTACCAATGTAAATACTACTACCGTGTTTTGTTTTAAAAACCTTTATTGTGAAAATGTCAGTATACAAATACGGGCCTATAACCACGTGGGCCGGCCACGGAGCAAACTGAAATCGTATATGATGAGGAGACATTTACACTGTAGAGGAACGTAACGAGCGGGCCATTAGGTTGCAAGAACTAAGGTGTCTAACAGTTGCGGAATCGGTGGACATACATTTTGTAATTAAAATAGAACAGGGCCACTTACAATAACATTTTCTAGATATACATTTGCGGGCAAGGAGTTACGAGTCCCATTTATACCGGCGCCATTTTGGGCGAGGCCGGGCAGGTCCAAGATATAGTCAAAATGTCTCCACCAACCATCGGCCAGACCAGAACCCCTTTCGGCCCTTTATGCTACAAGATGGTGTCTTCCATTCAGAAAATATTGTTGGCAGCATTTTGAAAGGAAACAGAAACAGCCGTTCTCCTAGTGAGTTTCACATTGTTACATTTAGGAAGAATGTTGAAGAGTAGTATGTGGAAAATCTGAAGCCATTTTTCTACAAACTCTCAATCAGACTTGGATGGAAAAAAAAAACCTGAAGAATGTACAAACTGAAAACCAATTTTTGTCTGTATAGCACCAACAGTAACGCTTGAGTCAGCTTTGTGTCAAGCCGCCATTTTCATTCAATCAATAGCGTCCCCCTGCACACATTCAGGGACCTGATCGTGTCTTCAGATGAAACGGATTGTAGGAAAAGAAGCAGAAAGGAAAAGGAAAAAAGTTCCGCCGGACCTAGTGAAGCTGCAGCAGGTGCAAATAAGCTTCAGACAGTCTTACAAGCACTGCTCAGAACTCTCAACTGAGGCACTCAACATCCAGGACTTGCCATTCGGATCTTGGCGCCTTGTGCTGGTTCCGACCTATTCACACATCGGTCCACTACTGACATCACCTCATAAGCCAACGGGGCACCCCACGCCGACTTTCGGCGCAGCATTGTAGGATGGCCACACCAGTGCGGCAACTTGCTGGACACAACATCGGGGCCATCCAGATCTCGGCGCGTTCGACTCACTGTACCGCAACAGTGACCGCAACTCAGCTGGACACGCCGTCTTTCGGCGCAGCATTGTAGGATGGCCACACCAGTGCGGCAATTAGCTGGACACCACCTCGGTGCCATCCGGATCTCGGCGCGTTCGAGTCACTGTACCGCAACAGTGACCGCAATTCAGCTGGACACGCCGTCTTTCGGCGCAGCATTGTAGGATGGCCACACCAGTGCGGCAATTTGCTGGACACCACCTCGGTGCCATCCGGATCTCGGCGCGTTCGAGTCACTGTACCGCAACAGTGACTGCAACTCAGCTGGACACGCCGTCTTTCGGCGCAGCATTGTAGGATGGCCACACCAGTGCGGCAATTTGCTGGACACCACCTCGGTGCCATCCGGATCTCGGCGCGTTCGAGTCACTGTACCGCAACAGTGACCGCAACTCAGCTGGACACGCCGTCTTTCGGCGCAGCATTGTAGGATGGCCACACCAGTGCGGCAATTTGCTGGACACCACCTCGGTACCATCCGGATCTCGGCCCGTTGTGCTGCCTTCGGCCTATTCGCACATCGGTCCGCTACTGACGCCGCCTCACGTGCCAACGGATTTTCTACGCTTTTTGTAGCCCTATGCCGCATAACAGGTCATGTGACTTGTTTATAAAACTTTTCATTGGTTCATTTCACTTTTGGTTTCCTAAAGATGGAAGGCTTGGTCATATGACCTAAAAATAACACTTTTCATTGGTTTAGAACATTTTTTTTCCCAAACGATGAAAGCCCCACCCTGTTTCTGGATCATTCAGACTGAAGCTGGCGTCAGCATGAGAGCACCACCATCTCGTGGCTCCGTCGTGGTCATTCCGCGAGCAATCATGGCAGCCGCTCCCCACCGGAAGCCTGCGGGAGTCGGGGGCCCCCAAGACTTTTGTACAATCTTCACGGCTGAGGGGACGCTTTTCGAGAATGGAGCCCAAGCCCTAGCAGGCAAGCGTCCGAGTTCCAAAGTGTCCCAGGGCCATTTCAGTGGACCAGGCCCAAAACCGAGGAGCCGTCCGCCATTTTAAGAGCCATGTGGCAGCCGCCTATCGCTGCACTGCAAGAGTGGGAGCAACTCAACAACATGGTGAGCGAGACGCTGTAGCCGCAAGAGCGGGCGCAACTCAGCTAGATGGCCGCCACCTGGGGAGGCCCGTTCACGCCGCCTCCCCCACGCCCCCCCCCCCGGGGCGCCGCACGCCAATTTTCGGAGCAGCATTGTAGGATACCAAAACCAGTGCGGCAGTTTACTGGACATCACCTGGGTGCCTGTCGTACATGTTGTGTCAGCCATGGGACACTGGACACAGTCCCATCGACATCTCAACGCGTTCTGCTGCCTTGGGACTATTCGCACAACAGACCGCTACTGACGAGGCCTCCCCCCGCACCACCCGGGATGCCCCACGCTGTTTTTCTGTGCTGCATTGTAGGATCCCTAAACCAGTGCGGCACCCAGGCGACATCACCTGGGTGCCGTCCAGAACTCTGCACGTTGTGCTGCCTTGGGACTATTCGCACAAAAGACAGCTTCTAACCATTGTTGCTTTTTGTGTTGAGAAATGTTTAAATGTTTTTAGTTTTTGTTCCGTTCGTTAAAGTTAATAGTTAATAAAGTTTTATAACCTTACTTTGTTGGAGTGTTATCTATTTTTTTAAAAACGGGTGAATGGGGCCTTGAATCGGGTTATTGTCATGTGTGGGCTTTGGAAGTGTGCTGCTGCAGGATCGGACATTTCAAACTCAAATGCACGTTCTTTTTCTTACCTTTCCGAAGCATGGAGCGCAATAGCAAGCAGAGAAAGGGTGATGCACGTGTTGAACACTACCTGACCTGGCAAGTTGCTGGCAGTGCCCCCCCGCCCGCTCCTGAAAGAGGAAACACACACACCGCCGCTCCGAGTACTTCACAAATCTTTAAAAGACCATGCGCTTGTTCATGAGGCTTAAATGGTTTATCACCTCTTCTAGAACCCCTGCATCGACCCTCTGACGTTTCCTGGAAAAATTACCATGTAACACAATACCAAGCCCTGTCAGCTGAAACCCCCAAGGAATCGTGGGGCATATTATCAAGGGGGTTTATCTCCGCTTTTTTGGCTTTAAAAGCCTTGAAAGCGGAGATAAAATTATCTCCCTATTACCAAGCTGTCGCTAACACCAGTTAGTGACAGCTAAAAGGAGATAGCGACCATCTTGGGCCCCGCTTTGCATGTCAGTGATACTTATCACTAATGACATGCAAAGTGGCGTGCCAAGATGTTAGCGACTGGAAACAGTCCCTAACATCGCTACCTTCTATTACCAACTTTTGGAGATATTCGCGCTAAGCGCGAATATCTCCAAAATCTAACACCTGCCCTGAGCAGTTCTTAGCCATGTTATCCAATGGGAGGTGGATAACATGGCTAAGAGCATTTGCTCGATAATACATGAATATCGCTGACTTTTCTGCGATAATAGCAAGGTTTATCTGCGATAAAAATCGCCGATGTACGGCGATAATTTTTGTCTCTAAACAAGTTAGAGACAAAAATTATCGCTAGTTGTTCGTAATATGCCCCCGGGTTTTTGCTTGCAGAAATCGGGAGGCGGGAGACTAGCACTGAAATCAGTAGTCACACGCCTGAATCGGGAGGATTGGCATGTCTGAATTCTCTACAGCTGGGGCCATAAACTACATCCGCAGGGTTAGGTGATAGCCTGGGACCAGCCTGGCATCTAAAATGGCTGCCGTGCACGACAAAATTGTGGCATTGGAAAAAAGGCAAGATGGCGCAGCCGCTGGAAGAGATGTATCAACATATATCAGCCTCCTCAGCCACCCTCAGGAAACATAGGGGATTAGGATAAGTCTCCCGCACCCCCTGATACCTAGTACTTTAATTAACGAAGCACAAAATGGCGAATTCCCGTTTCGCTACCAGTTTGCGGCCCAGTTCGCGGCCCGTGAAGCGCTTCTACCGTGAAAAATCATTTTTTTTTAATTTTCCCCACGGGACCCTTTAATAACCCCAACAACATTCCTAGGGGGTCAAGAGGGGGATACCTTGCCCCCTTTCATTAAATTCCCCCTTAGTTTTTCACCTTTTCTTCTCTCTCGATCCTACCGAGAGACAAGATGGCGGCCGCTCCGGACTGTCACGCAGCAAAAAAAAAAAAAAGCTCACGCACAGCCGCTGGAAGAGATGTATCAACATATATCAGCCTCCTCAGCCACCCTCAGGAAACATAGGGGATTAGGATACGTCTCCCGCACCCACTTATACCTAGTAATTTAATTAACGAAGCACAAAATGGCGAATTCCCGTTTCGCTACCAGTTTGCGGCCCAGTTCGCGGCCCGTGAAGCGCTTCTACCGTGAAAAATCATTTTTTTTTTTTTTCCCCCCACGGGACCCTTTAATAACCCCAACAACATTCCTAGGGGGTCAAGAGGGGGATACCTTGCCCCCTTTCATTAAATTCCCCTTTCGTTTTTCACCTCTTCTTCTCTCTCGATCCTACAGAGAGACAAGATGGCGGCCGCTCCGGACTGTTTAGAATGTTGACAGACACCGGAGAGCCAATCAGCTTTCTGCGCGCAAAGTTCCGTTTCGCGAAAAGTAAGCGGACCGGATCGCTGCCCAGAGCGCTGTTACAGATATATATCTTGATTTGAACGTTAATTTCTCAAAATCCACTGAAGCACATATATTGAGACCTAGCAAAGGCACATCGGGCTAACAGTCCCTACAATTTTGCCAAGTTTCGTGCAAATCCATTCAGCCGTTCGAGCTAAAAGTGAGTCCAACCGCCCTATGGAAATTAACATGGGAAAAACGCGTTTTGGGACCCCCCTTTTTTCTCGGCCCCCCCTTGACGAAACCCCCCCAAATTTTTAGGGGCTGCTCAGAAACAAAATGTGCCATTTTCCTGAAAATTTCAGCCGATTCCGTCCACAAACGCCAAAGTTATTAGACATAGAACTTTCAGAAATGCCATAGGGAATTAATCCTAACTATATATACCTACTGGCGATAGCCAGTAGGTAATATATATATATATATATATATATATGCATAAAATACTTACCAACTTTAAGAAGAAACATTCTGGAGAACAAGAATCCAATAGACTCATCTGACTCAATTTCGTTCCAAGCAACAACAATTATAAGAGCATGTATAATATAGTGCTACATGGGGTGCAAGGTGAGAAAAGAGACGTTTAGTGATATGAAGTATTATATAAGGAATAAGGCATAGGTATAAGAATTTGTTTTCTGTTGCAGCAAGCAAGAAAATCTACACCTCGTAGGCACTAATAAGAGATCAGTTAGCCACTACATTAGGACAGGGATGTTAATAGATGTTAAGATTTACTAATGATTAATGCAGTTTAGTGGGAATTGCTAGAGTCTCTTTTCATTATAGGAGCGAGAAAACAAGAATAGCAGCAGCCTGTCCAGTGAAGCAAGACGTGGCGTTTTTCTCTTTTTATCCCATTCCCCTTTCCCCTCACTGAGCTAACAGGATCTATTTGACCTAGGTGGCTTAGTTTGGGAAGAGAGGACTTAGCATCGGCTTCTGCGGAAGCTCGAAGATTCTGGAAGACCAGGTACTCGACATCACCTGGTCAATTTGTCTTGGTGTTCTTATGTGTATAGTAAAAATAAAAATCTACAAAAGTAAGATTCTGTTGTGTATCATGTCCTGTCTAACGATGTATGTGTGTGTGTGTGTGTGTGAGAGACACAGTTACAAGTGTGACGCATCACTGCAACAAGCTATTTATGACTCACAAAATATGCGTTCATATTCGGAAACAGACATTCAAAATGAAGTCAAACAAGTTAAACTAAGTAGAATTCCTCAAAGATATTTATGTACGAATAGAAAATAACTGTCCGTTTGGAAGGGAGAGAGGAAAATTAATGATGATCTTAATGCAGAAGGAGAAGGGAACTTGGATTGGGTTGGGGCAAAAAAAATATAATACGTCAGGGAGCGTCAGGGAAACCAGTCTATTTCCAAGGGGAAAATAAAATCTTTGTCCACAACAACGTCTCAGTCAAAAAGTCAAGTGTCCTTCTGGTCATCCCCCAGAGAGTAGCTCTCCACCACATTATGGTCAGAGGTATCGGGTCCTTCTCCCACACCTTCAATGTCCACAGCCTCCACCCGGGATGTAGCACCAGAGTGCTGTTCTTTCTCAATTCGGGTGGGCACAATCCCCTTGCCTCCTGATGTTGAGGGTCCCTCCTCCTCCTCTTCTTCCTTGCTGGTGGAAAGAGTGCGTAGCTGCCGGCGAACTGATGGCCTTCTTCTCCGGACTTGTTCCTGCAGTTCTTCTATATCACCAGCCGCGCCTGCTGAAAAGTAAGCAAAATTCTGATGTGGTGGTTGTTTCATGCAGGACGAGATACATACATAGAAGAGCCAAGGTCAGAATTTGTTTTCCTCTGGTCACACTCTACAGTTGTCAGGGGCAGAGTAACAGCTTCTGGAGCATCTCTGCTAATCAGCAGAGATGTGCCAGAATAGGTTGCGACGCATCTGCCCACCTGTGCGCCACCATTGATGCATTGTAAATGCGGTGCACCATGGAGCTCAGATGGGCAGATGCGTGACACTTCCCCTGAGGAAATGCGGCGCATTACTGGAGTTGCGTCACAAGTGCAAGGCAGCTCCAGCAAGGCTCGGGGGTGCCCTATCTCTAACATGCTGCGTCAATGCTTACGCCTGCTTCAAGCAAGCGCAGGGTTTTGACCCACCATGGCCCTGAAAGGGACTGAATGAAATCTTGTAGATTTCACTCAGCCACTTTTAGGAGGAGTTCATGCGCCGGAATGCCCCCCCCCCCCCGGCCAAAATGCCTACATGCCTATATGTCGTGCAGGGCTTTACAACGTGAAGCATCTCCCAGCTCCCCGGTAGCATGTCTCCTTTCTGGTGAAGAATTGGCTTGGTAGTTTAGTTTGCCCTGTTCCCATGATGCACTGGGCCAGGGACAGACTGATTTGCATATAGCCAGGTTCTGAGCTGGGATGGGGCAGTGAGATAAATAACAGTGATGGATCAAGCCCTGATCTTTGGACTGGGTAATAGTGGTCTGCTTCATTCAGACACTCTGTTCATCACCACCCCCTTTTCTGAATCGTTTTTGGCCACTATAGGTGTGGCAGGGTATACTCAGACATGAGTCCCTTTCTCACTGCTCCATCAGGATTCAAGCAAGCCGGGCCGAAGACGGCTGAAATGCCAGAAACCGGTCCCCGGTAGCTTGTCTCCTTTCTGGTGAAGAATTGGCTTGGTAGTTTAGTCTGCCCTGTTCTCATGATGCACTGGGCCAGGGACAGACTGATTTGCATAAAGCCAGGTTCTGAGCTGGGATGGGGCAGTGAGATAAATAACGGTGATGGATCAAGCCCTGATCTTTGGACTGGGTAAGAGTGGTCTGCTTCATTCAGACACTCTGTTCATCACCACCCCCTTTTCTGAATCGCATCTCCCAGATGCGTCACGTTGTAATAAACCCGCAGCATGGCGCTCGCTTTGCGTCGCCGCTGCCTTACAAAAATGAAGCAACAGCGGTGTAAAAGAGACGCAAAGGGCTTGTAAATCTGCCCCTCAGTATTAATGAACTTACATTACATGTATGTCATTTACTGAATTGAGTCTGACATGGACATCTCATGTGTATTCTGTGGCTTACGCAACTGTATTGGCCAACCCTGGAAGATGGAAGAGGTGTGGCACCGCGGCTAGGGCGACTGACTCCGGAATCTGGGGATCACAGTTCGATCCCCGGCGGCGGCGGCAGATTAGCCCAGCACCATGTGACTCTGGGCAATAGCTTGCTTAATCTTCCCGATGGCCCCCAGCGCCTAGAGACCCT
Organism: Lissotriton vulgaris; assembly: GCF_964263255.1. NCBI lineage: Eukaryota > Metazoa > Chordata > Amphibia > Caudata > Salamandridae > Lissotriton > Lissotriton vulgaris. The sequence goes on along the minus strand of NC_141687.1, from coordinate 30,271,960 downwards.
TACGGGTGATAATGCGCTTTACAATGTGGATTATTATTATTATTAACCCTCAACCTTGGCATTCTTTTGATCTGTGTGTCCTGTCACTGCTACATGTGCCAGTTCCAAAACTAGTCCACCAAAGGAGAACATGAAGAGTCCAGATTTAATTGAGTTTGGCCAATGATATGGAGTTGCAGCTATTTAACGGCTGGACAAGTGTCCTCTGATTTGTAGCATTGTATGGGACAAGACGAATGCCGAATGTTGGTCACACATCCCCATAGGGTCTGGGCTACTTCTCTAGCTACAGTGTGAGTCTAGCCTTTTGCCGTCTCCACACATCATTGGATAATCCAGTGCCACATATTGGCTTTGTTGACTTAAAAGGTAGTGCAGTACACCGATGAACAGTGGTGGGTGGTTGTGACAGCTACCTGTACATGTGAATTGTCATACAGGCCACTGAGGGTGAAACGTCTGTCAGTGGACACACGTTGCAAATTTAGGAACACTTAAGAGTAATGCAGGGATCTCAAAGTCTGTCTTGGCTCCATGGCACATGATGATCTGTCTCAATTGGAACCCAAACTCCACAAATGCAATGCAAGTCACAGCATCCAATACCCTTTGGACTGCCATGCGCACACTGGACAGTGTCTGTACCATTGCTCATCCAGTGCACACATCAGTTATGATTTCCTTGGTTCAATGGTAGTAGTGCTGGCAGAGCAGAATTCAATATGAATGCACAAGTGTGGCTCATTTACCCAGTTGTCATGAAGAAACTACAACCCCCAAAATGCACTCTGCCCTGTACAGTCCATATGCCACATTGTGCCTTTTTAATCTTGGTGACTGCTGCATGGACACAGAATTGGTGAATGGAGGCATGGGACACGCAATGGTACAGCACTGTTTCACTCACATCATACTCCCAGACACATATTGCATATGATGCACTTACTAGGTCCCAGCTGCTCATGCTCCTCCAGCGGAGCATGGAGGGTCCGTCAAGCTGCTCGCAGGACCCTCCTGTACAGTGGGGAGAGGCGAGGATGATGCACATGGTGCTGGGAAGGCAGTCCCACCAGCTCCGCGGCTTAGCCTTGTAGCGGGACCAGCGCTTCATGTCCTCCCAGCTTTTGCGGCATGCCCTCGCACTCCTGTTGTAGACTCTCACTACACTGCAGCGCTCACCGATGTTGGCCCATAGCCTGGACCGGGTTGCAGTGCTCAGCTGGTACTCAGGGTCGCCATATAGGTGAGGATATTTGTCCAGCATCCCCTCTACCCAGATGTCCAATTACCTTTCTACGAAAGAGGGTGCTCTCTCTTCATACTACTCAGCCATTTTGGGGGAAATAAGGGTGATGAGAGCAGCAGGATGTCTGAAGATCTGATCAGTGATCGAGATGACTCAGAATGAACACAAAATAGCTGCCAACTACTTCCTGTGATGTATTTCCTGTCTCCCACTTCCTGTATAACATTGTCTGTATGAAATTATGTGTTCCAGTTTATTTTCAGAGATTACGGCCCGAAAACGTAGTTTCCGGATCTGGAGCTTCATGTCCACGCACGTGCATTGCGCCGTAAAACCGGAAATGATGTTTTTGGGCTGTAACCTCCGAAAATGACCCGGAACACATAATTTCATAGAGGAAATTTTATACAGGAAGTGGGAGACAGGAAATACATCACAGGAAGTAGTTGGCAGCCATTTTGTATTCATCCTGATCCATCCAATATCAGTAATCAAATCCACTGCCATCCTGCTGTTCTGTTGTAGAAAAAACTGAAATTACAGTGCAGGTGAGAATCATGAATATATAACAAAAGGGGGCACTGACCATTTAATGACATTTCCGCATGAATGGGGGGTTAGGGGGCTGACAACATCAAACCCCATTTTCATTTTCTCCTACTTTGCATTATGGTTATTGTAGTCCATATTGAGTGCTCATTATCAGAGTTGTGTGATGTGTTACATAACATTGGGGTGGGGCAGTGTGGATATATCACAGACACATGGGAGCAGATTTACAAGCCCTGTATGCCTCATTTGCGCGACAGTTGCGTCACTTTTGTGACACGGTGCAATGCTAGCGCTATGCTGCGGGATATTTTCAACGTGACGCATCTGGGAGATGTGTCACGTTGTAAAGCCCTGCAACACAGTTGGGCGTTCTGGCGCAGGGGGGGGGGGCAGGGGTGGGTGGGTCGTTCAGGCGCAGGTACGCCTCCTAAAAGTGGCTGAGTGAAATCTACAAGATTTCACTCAGTTACTTTTATGGCAATGCTGCGTCAAAACCCTGAACCTGCTTGAAGCAATCATGAGGATTGCAGCAGCATAGGATCATGCCGAGCCTTGCTGGAGCTTGCGACGCAACTCCAGCAATGCGTCTCCTTTAAGGCAGCAGATGCGTCACACAGATGTGTCACGCATCTGTCTATTCTTGCGCCATTGTAAATGTGGTTCGTCCATTGTGGCGCAAGGGGTGTCTGCCGTGACGCACAATAACTGGCACATCCCTGCTGATATGCAGGGATGCACCAGTTATTGTAAATCTGCCTCATAGTGTCTGATTCACCCATGACATCATCACTCACGTTCTGGGATCATCATTGGTGGGGGAGTCAAATCTGTTGAGGTCACAGGCCTGAGTATGCAAGGTTTATGGCCTTTTGTGATTAAGTGACCCATCCTCATGAGGTCCAGGTAGGTCTCTCAGGACATGTAGTGTTTGTCATCAGCGTGAATAGTTGTTTTTAGGGGCATCCACTACAATGGTCGCTGACATGGGCACATGACCAGAGGCACACTCCAACTTTTGACTACTGTCAGCAGCTTTGATCCACATACAGTTAGTGTGGCTTGCAAAGTCGTCTCAGGGTGGAATTTATTGACACAGTCGTGTCTATCCAAGTTTCATCATTGACAACAGACAGCAAACCACATTTTGTCCATGACACTACAGGTTGCTCATGAGAAAAACGTGGCAACGAGCTGATCACGGACTTGCATGCTCTGACATCGGTTATGTGCAATGGTCCGGTTTCCCAGATTCAGAGCTAGCCGAGGTTCCAGAGGTATGTGTAAGCCATGCGTTAAAGCAATGTTGTGCAAAACACAACAGGCTAATATGATCTTGAACATGACTTCTGAGGAGTACAGCAGCACACCCCCTGTATGGTCGAGACACCTGAATCACAACTTCAACAGTCCAAAAGTGCGCTCTATGATGGCTCGAGTCCGTATATGTGCCCTATTGTACCTATGCTGAGGTGCAGTGTTTGCACGTCTGTAAGGGGTGAGGAGATGTGGGGAGAGTGCATACCCAGCGTCACTTGAGGAGGGAAGAAAGGGGAGTTGTTTACATTTCCCTCTTTGACTTGCACAGAACATGATATATACGTTAGTACATGCAGTGTCTATTGGGCCATGATTCTTATTGTACAATGGTTTATATTGGGGGGCATTCAGACATTTCAATTACACATATAACTAATTGTTAGTGCTTGGTACTTACCCAGTAGGGATAAGTTACTTACCTGTAATCCTAGTTCTCTTCCAGGGGTATCCTCATCAAAGTCATAAGCACTGAATGTTCCCTTACGTGGGTGGGAATATTCAGCAGCCATCCACCGGGCAAGAGGTGGAATATGAAGCTGTCATGGGTACTGCCTGGGAACACTGCATGCACATTAATGAACCTCCCACTGGCATCACAGACAGCTTGTACATTGATGGAATACCATCTGTGTCTGTTGCAGAAAATGTGTGCAATGTGGCTGGGATCCATGACCCACCATCACCCGCAACAGGTTCCCCGCAGGAGCTGGAACAAGATCACCCCCATCCAGCTCGCCACATCCCTGAACCGGAATCCTCCCGCCCGCTCAACGGACCCCAACCAGGCAGCCAACAACCTCACACAGTGGATCACCAACTGCGCTGATGACCTCGCACCCCTGAAAAACCATCCCAGTAGACCCGGCAGCAAGGAGGCTCCCTTGTTCAACGACGAGCTCATGAACTGCCGCACCCTCGAGAAAGCCTGGAGCAAAGACCCAACTACAGACAACATGACCGCCCTCAAGCACGCCACCCGCAAACACCACCAGTTGATCCACGCCACCAAGAAGACAGCATTCAAGCAACGTCTGGACAACAACACACACAACAGCAAAGAACTCTTCAACATCGTCAAAGAGCTCTCGAACCCCAACGCCGGAACCAACAACATCACCCCCTCGCAAGAACTCTGTGACTCACTCGCCTCGTTCTTCCACAGCAAGATCGCCGATATACACAACAGCTTCGGCACACAGCCCACGCACACAACCACCAAACCGACGCCTCCCACCACCACCCTCCGCGCCTGGACCCCGGTCAGCACCGAAGACACCATCCACACGATGAACACCATCCACTCCGGATCACCAACCGACCCATGCCCCCACCACATCTTCAACAAGACCGCCTCCGTCATCGCACCCCAACTCCGAGACGTCATCAACTGCTCCTTCAACACCGCCACCTTCCCGGAGAGCTGGAAGCATGCGGAACTCAGCGCTCTCCTGAACAAACCATCAGCAGACCCCACCGACCTCAAGAACTGCCGCCCCATCTCGCTCCTCCCTTTTCCGGCCAAAGTCATCGAGAAGACCGTCAACCGACAGCTTGCCGCCTTCCTCGAGTCGAACGGATCCCTCGACCCCTTGCAGTCCGGCTTTTGAGCCAACCACAGTACCGAGACCACCCTCATTGCAGACACAGACGACATCCGAGCCCTGCTCGACAACGGGGAAACAACTGCCCTCATCCTCTTGGACCTCTCCGCAGCGTTCGACACTGTCTGCCACCGCACCCTAGTACAACGCCTCAGCAACATCGGAATACAAGAGAAGGCTCTGGAGTGGATCATCTCGTTCCTCGCCGGCAGAACCCAGAGAGTCCGCCTCCCCCCGTTCAGGCCACCAAAGTCATCTGCGGCGTACCACAAGGATCATCACTCAGCCCCACCCTCTTCAACATCTACATGAGCCCCCTCGCGGCCATCGCACGCCAACACAACCTCAACATCATCTCCGACGACACTCAGCTGATCCTCTCCCTCACCAACGACCCAGCCACCGCCAGAACCAACCTACACGAAGGGATGAAAGAAGTAGCCGAGTGGATGAAGAACAGCCGCTTGAAACTCAACTCAGACAAGACGGAAGTCCTCATCCTGGGACCATCTGGGACGACTCCTGGTGGCCTCCTGCCCTGGGCAGCGCACCCAAACCAACGGACCATGCACGCAACCTGGGCTTCATCCTGGACTCCTCCCTCTCGATGACCAGACAAGTCAATGCCGTCTCGTCCTCGTGCTTCAACATCCTACGCATGCTCCGGAAGATCTTCCGATGGATCCCCACCGAAACCAGGAAGACGGTCACACAGGCACTCGTCACCAGTCGACTGGACTACGGAAACACCCTCTACACCGGAACCACAGCCAAACTACAGAAGAGACTCCAAGGCATCCAGAACGCCTCCGCACGACTCATCCTGGACATCCCCCGCCACTGCCACATCTCCGGACACCTGAGAGACCTGCACTGGCTCCCCGTCAACAAGAGAATCAAGTTCCGTCTCCTCACCCACGCACACAAGGCCCTCCCCGACCTGGGCCCCAGGTATCTCAACAACCGCCTGACCTTCTACACTCCCACCCGGAAGCTTCGTTCGACCAACCACGCCCTCGCCGCCGTTCCACGCATCTGAAGAGCCACCATGGGAGGAAGATCCTTCTCCTACCTGGCAGCCAAGACATGGAACTCCCTCCCCATCCACCTCCGTCAGACCCAAGACCACCTCTCCTTCAGGAAGCAACTCAAGACCTGGCTGTTCAAACAGCAGCAGACCCCCCTCCCCCAAGCGCCTTGAGACCCTCCGGGTAAGTAGCGCGCTATATAAAATGTTTTGATTGATTGATTGACTGGGATGGCTGAAGGGCCGCATGGGTACAATCAATTGCACCCAGCACACGTGGGAATTGTGCAAGGAGATATAAATCTCTTGCTGCCCTTTGTCTCATGGCCAGTGTATCTGGCATTTGTATGTGGTTGGGGGCTCTAGCAGTGATGTATCTCAGTACCTGATGCAGGCACCGCGACTGGCTCACCTGGGAAATGCCCACATGGTCACTGGAGACCCTTTGGAAAGACCCTGGGGCAAAGAAATGGAGAGCAGAAAAGATCTTGGGGTATGCTGGTATTGCATGTGAGCAGCAGGTCACAGAGTCAAGTTCCTGCTCCCACTCACATACCATATCCAAGATGACTTCTGGAGGGAAACGGTACCTGGTCCTTTCATCTTGGCTGGACATTCCAAATAGGTTGATCCTCTGTCTGAAGATCCTCTCTGCTCTCCTCCTCCTCCTCAAGTAGTTTTGCCGCATGGCAAGGGGCAGTGCAACAAACACATTCAGTGACATTTTGAAAGGGTTTATTTGTGTCTGCTCTGAATTTATACATGCTGCAGGGCTAGGATTGGCTGCAGTTTGTCAGCTGATCCATGGTGGGGGATGGTACGCACTGGGACAAGGGTCTACCCTTGGCTAACATGATCAACTGCCATAATTCGTATCTTCCGGCCCGGAATCGGAAATTCCAACGCAGAGCCGGAAATTGCGGGGCGGAATCGCAAAATCCGCAGCAGTGCTGTAAATTCTGGCCCGGAAGTAAATGTAAAAAATGTAAATTGATACTTGTATAGTGCACCACTCACCCGCAAGGGTCTCAAGGCGCTTGTACGAATACCGCTGTGGAACCCATCCTGGCTTTCACTGTGAGGCGTCCACTCCTGGGCACCCCCAAGGTGGAGGCCAGGCATCCTTAGCGTTGTGGGGGCCGTTGTGGAGATTAAGCAAGCTATTGCCCAGAGTTGCAGAGTGGGACTCCATGATTGGAATAGGCACCGAGGCTAGAATTATCAGGTCCGTGGAATTTTGAGCCCAAGACCCGTCGAGGCGGGGAATTGAACCCTGGTCCCGGGCCAGACCTCTGCATCAGGGTCTGCCGCTCTAATCATTGAGCCACACTTGGGAGTGGGAGTTCCGGCCCGTGTGCGGACGTAAAGTTAGTAGTCGTAAGTCTATACTGTGAATACCAAAAGTAGTAAGTTCATTCTGTGAATACCAAAAGAAGTAAGTTCATTCTGTGAATGCCAAAAGTAGTTAGTGCATTCTGTGAATACCAAAATAGTAGTAGGTTTAGGATTGAGTCTTAAGTTCATTCTGTGAATCGGGCCCATACACTTTTAAAGAAACGCATTTTTGTGGCGCAAGCGACAATAACGAAGCGTTGGCACTATATGTGCTGTATTTTTAATAACGTTATACAAACAATTCACAAAATATATACTACAGCGGTGCAACATAAATGTGCTGCCTGCCATTATTAAACTTAAAGGCATTGGGGGAAAGGCGAGTCGCTATCAATATGAAGGTTAGCGTGCAGTGCAGTTACAAGCCCGCGGTAGCCGAAACACAAAGAAAAGTCTATAATACGTGTCAGTTTGCAGCAAATAATTAGAAGAAATATGCACACCGTTATTAATATAAAGCTTGTCGTTCAGTGCAGTTATGTGCTCATGGTAGCCTCGTTGTAATATTTCCGCTGGAATATTAGCAAAGTAAACAAATCAAAGTACTAACTTGTATTACAAAAAGTACAGGTGCTGCTATTAATATAAAGCTTAGCGTGCAGCGCAGGTATGTGCTTGTGGTAGCCTAAAAACAAAGAAAACTGTAAAAAGAGCGAGCTCTGTTGACATTAAATAATTTTAAAGACGTACATCGTAAAGCCCTTCACTCCAAAAATAAAAAAAATAAACATTTCCAACATGCGGGCTTTTGTAAACACATGATACCATGAATGTAAAAAAAGACTAAAAATGCTTTACCATGGGTGGTGAAAGAAAGCCCTAAAGCCCTTCGCTCGGAAAATAAAAAAAAACATTTTCAACATGCGGGCTTTTGTAAACACATGATAACGTGAATTAAAAAAAAAAATGCTTTGCCATGGGCGGCGAAAGAAAGCCTTAAAGCCCTTCGCTCCGAATAAAACCCAAAAACATTTCCAACGTGCGGGCTTTTGTAAACATATGATAACGTGAATGTAAAAAAAGACGAAAAATGCTTTGCCATGGGCGGGGAATGAAAGCCTAAAAAAAAGTCCAACAACGCAAACATGTCTCTTCAGACCACGAAGGAATACACGTAAAGGGGTCAATAGCTGTAGACGTGAACAATCTCCAAATGGAGGGACTTTATGACTGCTTGCACCAACCGTACCTTAAACGGAACTCGGGTGTTTGAGTGACACACCGACAAATGAATCTAAAGTCCATGAAAAAAAGAGGCAGTTACCAACATCATATAGTGTATACAGCATCTCTCGTTGAGACAGCGCATGCGCTGCCTAGGCGAGACCTAAAAGGTCAACATTATATATAAAATTGGTATATCTTATAACAGACCATTTCATTTGGAGGAGACAACACCAATGAACAGACCTCCTGGGCAGATTGAATGTTAAATTTGATAAAAAATGACTTTAAAAACATATGGCTGGCCCTTTGCAACTCTGTACAGACAAATAAAACATGATTGAGATCTGGGATTTGCAAATGACACATTTCACAAATGCTCTTCTCTCTTGGGATTTTGTCTCAAATACCGTAACTTCTCTTGGGGCAACAAGTTAATTTTCAGTTGGAATATCAACCTTTTAATCCTATGAGGAATATTCTAAGTTAGATAAGAATGTGGTTTATTCCCCAGGGCACTCCCGAAGACCACTTCATTACTGGACTTGGACCAACTTAAAGCAGTGTCTCTCACTGAGCTGATAGAGGATACAGACTTCTTTAAAAACTGCTTCTGTGCAGACTTGGACACGGGAGAAGCAGAATACAGGCTAAAACCGAATGTTTAATTTGCATGTGTAAAGGACCTAAAAAACAATGATTGATCTTTTAATGTATAAAAGATTTCTGTTTTCAAAGCAGCCCTAAGAGTACCCTCATCCCCCAACAAAGGGAGTTGCCCCACCGCAGAACCACTGCCAAGGATAAAGTAAAAGAGGAGACTAAACCCTTTTCGAGACGTAATTCTTGTGGTGCAGCCAGAGAGTTTAGATTGCATTCTAATGAGACAGTTCTGCTCCTGGTCACTGAAGCACTAAGGAAACACGACGAAGGACATACAGCTGCACTGATCCTGTTGGATCTAAGTGCAGCTTTTGACTCCATCTCCCATGTCCTCCTTCTCCAAAGATTCAAGACGTGCAGTGTTAGGGGCTTGGCCTTATGCTGGATGACATCTTTCCTGTCTTCACAGTATTTCCAGGTCCCACAATACGTGCATACATCCAAGAGTATTCCCCTGCTACAAGGAGTCCCAGAGGGCTTAATTCTTAGCCCCACGTTTTCCAATGTATACATGGGTCCACTTGCAGATATAGTGGAAGGTCATAAGGTATCCATTGTATGGTTTGCTGATGATACTCAGCTAATTGTCACACTGTTTCAAAACCCGGAACGGACTGCCAACCAGTTTTCCCAATGCCTATAAGAGGTAGCAGCATGGATGTCCAACCATTGCCTGAAACTCAATGGAAGCAAAATAGAGGTGAAGATAGTGGGAAATGCTCCATCTGTCTGGACATCTGCATGGCGGCCTGAGACGCTTGGCCAACTTCCAACCCATAATACAGAAGTCAAAACATTGGAGTGTGGTTTGACTCCAACCTGACATTTGGCAGTCAAATCCAGAAACTAACAGGTAAATGCTTCGGGACATTGAAAATCTTGAGGAAGGTCCTCAATCTATTACCAGTCAATGCAAGGAAACCAATAGTACATGCCGAGGTCACATCCCAGATCGACTACAGCAATGTTCTATATTTAGGCTCATCCAAAAAAAGGCTAATGAAGCTGAACTCGATACAAAATATGGCATCCAGCCTAGTGTTACATTTCCCTAAAAGAACATCTATAACAAAAGCCCTAGCTGAACTGCATTGGCTATCTGTGGAGAAAAGAATATCATTCAAGACAATGTGCTACTGCCACTGAATCCTGGCGAAAAAAGGTCCACGGTATCTCCAAACAATTATTACAGTCTACACACCTAGCTGAAACCTGAGATCTAGAAAGGGCACTGGTAAATGTACCAAGAATAAGGACGGCTAGGATAGGTGGGCGATCTTTTAGATACCTGGCAGCTAAGCACTGGTACATATTACCAGTAGACATGAGAACAGAGCCCTGCAAAGCCACCTTCTATGAAAAGGCTGAAGACATGCTGGCTTTTCCCCACCATTAAACCAGAATAGACTCTGGAGATCTCCTGTCATATGCCCATGGGCTGAGTGGATAATTCCTGCCACCTGAAAGTCTGCTACTAGTGCGGGGACACACCGGAGGTGTAACCATGTACTCTATAAATGGATAAATATAAAATAATAAAAAATCCAAAATTTCTCTTTCCGGATGGATTTGTTGAGGGCGCGAAGATCCAGGATAAGTCTGCATTCTGATTTCCTCACTAGGATGTACCTTGGTAATACTCCTTGACCTCGTTGCGATATAGGAACCTCCTCGATGGCTGATTTTCGGAAGAGGGTAGATACTTCCTGCTGCAGGGCATGTAGATGCTGGCATGCAGTTTTTACTGGAGGGGTTGTAGGAGGCTGATGTCGGAAACGTAGAGAGTACCTATTCCGCAGCGTACTTAAGACCCATTGGTCTTTTGTGATGCTGTGCCACTCTCCCAGGTGGTTGGCTATACTGGAGTGGGAAACTGCAATGGGGGAAGTGAGCATTCATTGCTTTGAAGGAGTTTTGCTGAGGCAGTAGATGAACGAGGAGCTCCTCTACCTCTGGGAGCCAGACGTCCCTAATATTGGGATTTTGATCGGCTCTGCTGATGTTGGTGCCTCTGCCACTGAGGGGCTTGAACCCTCTGATGGAAGGGCTGCTGACCGTATGGCCTGTATCGGTGCCTGAACTCCTTTTTTCTCTCAAGCCCCATTGCCTTCAAGGTGTCTAGTTCCGCCTTCATCCTTGACATTTCCTCATCTGTGTGAGTGCCAAACAAGGAGGATCCCAAAAAAGGGAGGTTTAGGATCTGTGTTTGAGCTTCGGGTTTTAGAGCAGTTAGTCGAAGCCAGGAAGGACGTCTAGCACAGATCCTGTGTGCATAGGAATGTGCAGACAAGATGGCCTCATCAGCTGTGGCGCTGATAACTTGATTTGCCACCAAATTTCCTTCCTGCAACAACTCTTTGAAGTCCCTACGATCTTCTTTGGGAAGCTTTTCCATAAACCTTTGCAGCGAGTCCCACAAAGATCTATCATAGCACCCTAAGAGCATGGTGGCACTGTGCTCTGCTTTCCTTATCAGGAGAACTGTTGATAAGAAGGCCACTCCGTGTGTCTTTTACGCGGCTGCAATTGTCACAGAGTCAGGAGGGGGGTCAGATCGCAGAAACAATGGATCCGCTTGCAAGGTTTAAAAATTCGCTGAGGATGAACTCTGAGGAGTAGGCATAACGATGTTCAACTTTGTTGCATCACTGGCCAGAACGTCCTGGAAAGTACTGACATTGTTCACCAAAGAGACTCTTGAAGGTGGACTGTCCGTAAGGGTTGTAGAATAGGCCCTCTTTGAAGATTGGGTAGAAGAGGGTGAACGTGTTGGTGACCTGTGCCTTCTCGATTGCCCCCAAGATGTAGATCTTCTTGTGGAGGCTACCAGCGTACGAGTATGATTTCGACCTCTTGAGGGAGTGGTAGGAGAGAGATCTACTTCTTGTACCAGCCGAGTCAGCGCAGACCTGTGTGGAGGACTGGAGTAGTCCTGTGGGCCTCGTGCCTGTGTTGTTCCAGAATTCTGCCAGTTATGCAGTGGTAACATCCACCTAGGAAAGAGGTGCACAGATGGAGATTTCTGCCTCACTTCTTGTGCAGGAGTCTCAGAGCGTGCACGTGGGTGTACCGGTGAAGAAGCACGACTGCTCCATGTTGAAACAATCGCCTCTGGTGACCTTGAGGTTGATGACGATGTGCATCTTGAACTTGACCGTGCGTCATGGGTTGACACTGACTTATATGAGTGTTTTGACATTGAACGCGGTCACTGTGTCCTGAATCACCGTTGGAGATGTGGCCTTTGAAGTCGGGGATGGTGTTGGAGAGATGCTCACCGCACGCAAGACCGACGGAGACAGATGTCTCAACGTCGACAGGTGTGTCAATGACGTTGACTGTCTTCTGGGGATAGATCTATGCCTCGACGTCGATTGTCACCGGGTTGACGATGGCGCAGGTATTCGCCTCAATGGCAAACGTCCTTGAGCTGATGCTGATGGAGTCCCCTGTCTCGATGTCGAGCGCCTGAGAGATGGGGCCAACGGAGTTTCGTGCCACGACGTTGAACGCCTTGTAGATGGTGACAACGGAGTCTTGGGTCTCAACGTCGACGGTCTATGTGACGATGGAGTCTTGTGCCTGGACATGGAACGTCTGTGTGAGGACGTCAAGGAGTCTTGTGTCTGAATGTCGAGCGCCTGAGAGATGACGCCGACGGGGTCTTCTGCCTCGCCATCGAATGTTGAGCTACTGCTGACAGAGACCTACTCCTCGACGTTGAGAGTCGCTGGGTTGACTCCAATGGAGGGTTCGTTATCTGATGACTCGATGTTGGAACTGCCATCTTCTATCTTGCCATTGATTGATGCACTGGAACTGTTGACTGTGGAGGTTTCGACGATGACATTCATTTCTACGCCACATGTGGTAAATTCGACGCTGATCCAGATGGGGAACAGATCGGGATCTTGCTTCTAGACGTCGATCTGAACCTCTTTTTCTTCTGTCCCTCCGGAGACCTTCCTCTGGATGTAAATTCCTTCCTCTCAGAAAGTCCATAGAGATGTATCCTTTCTTTCTCCTTGGGAGTCCTCCTAGACAGATTTTTGCAGTGCTGGCAAGTGTCTGAGGAGTGAGCCAGGAAGGCAAAGTATACAGAACAGAATGTGTGTCAAATTTGGCCTTCTTCTTGCCACAGGAGGGGCAAGGATCCAAAAGAGATGGCATCGTAACAGAAAAAGAACCAATTTCTTTCACAACATTGTATTTCCTCACTCTAAGATATAAAAGACGTTGAGTGAGAAGTAAAAAACCTAACTGTCACCCCTGAGGCATGATGGGAAGCTGGGGGTCATTGCTGCCTTAAAGGCACAGTGCCAGTTTTTGTGTCTGCAATTGCTTTCATGTTCTATGCTATTGGTTTTCAATGCAGCCTATAGGCTAACAGTCCTTGCTCTGTTGCAGATTGGTTTTGAGTCTACTCATTAAAAAGAGTTCAAGTAATGCGTGCCCTCCTGTGGTCTATATTCTATAGTATGTGAATGCAAAAGCAGTTATTTATTGTTACATTGATTATCCTCTTTTATAGGGGCTGCCTTGACGTGTGAAAAAATTGATAAATATATATATATAAATAGAGGTTATATATATGTTTTCATATTTTTTTTATTTTTTCTGGAGTATCGGCATGGTGTCTGATGCTCTCCTTAGCAGTAGGAACACACTCTGCATGCTTGTAGGAGGTGTAGTTGTGTGTGATGTGATTTTCTGGTCTTGGCAACACAACGTTGATTTGTTGGGTGTGTGTACCTGGCGTTTCATTTGGAAGTTTTAACACAGAGGCTCCTGGCGCAGGAACGTTTAGTTCTCATGTGAGCTACGATGATGTCTGCGGTAAGCATGGGCGGAAAATCCGTTTCGCTCGCGGATTTTGCGGATTTTCGGGAAATTCGCAATCCGCGAGATTCGCGAATCTCCCGCAAAATCCGCAAACAGCGGATTTTGCTCGCACTGCTCGCACTGCTCGCGTGAGTTCGCGGCTTCCCAGTACAACTTCGCGCCCCGCGAATAAGTGCTAAATTGCAGAAATACGATCTTAGCAAAACTGAAACTACTTACCAGGTTCAAAAGTTCAGGCTCATCATTAGTAGCCATTTCCTGTAGTGCTTCCTGAGGGGTACTCCAGAGTTCAGTTGCAACTATTATGTGACCCTGCTCTGAACCTCAGAATAGTTACACATATGCCACAAAGGTCCTGAATTACAGCTAAGGGAGACAAGCAGGAGCCAGGCTGGAAGTTAAAATCCATTAATCAGCCCCTAATTCATTATTGTCAGTTGGGGCAGGGCAGGTGTTGTAACTAATTTTGCAACAATGAAAGCACTTAGCAAGTGCAAAAGATCACTAATCAGGGCGCACTAAGGAAGCAGGTGCCAGCTAAAAAAATATTCTGTGACACATTAATCAGCCCCAAATTAATTCAGGTCACTTGAGGCAGGGAAGGTGTGCTTTGCTTTGCCGAAAATAATGTACACTGGACAACCAGAGGGTGTGGTGATGAAACAGAGGGTGGCATGGGTGGGCCAGAGGGTGGCATGAGTAGTCAGAGAGTGGCAGTGGTGACAGAGAGTGGCAGTGATGAAGAAGAGTGTCCCAAACAGGCTGGACACGTAGAAACAACAAGTTCGCAAAACTTGCGACCCGACAGGTAAGTTCGCAAATTGCGAAATTGTAAAAACCCTCGCGAACTGGCAGAAACACGGGCGAACACAAAAAAAAAAATCCGCAAATTCGCGGGAATTCGCGAACGCGAGATTCGCAAAATTCGCCCATGCTTAGTCTGCGGTCTTCCTTGAGAAGTGGGATAGCATACATCCCTTTTCATAGTGTGAAGTAGGACCCCCTCTCTGGTCTTGTGGACACCTTTCTCTTCTCTGGAAAAGACTCTTTGGGTTGTGCACACGACGTCCTTTGTAATTCCAGTTACAATGCGTGGGTATCTTGGATATCGGGCAATAAGGCAGCTGCAGTTCTATCTGGGGGTAGTGACATCAGAGCTTAGTGCATGGAGCCAGTAAAGAGCCTGTGAGTATGTTCGGGCTGTGTCGCCCTTCATCCTTAGAGGTACACTCACACCAGATGTCTCCGGATGCGTAACTCTGGGCCTGTAGCTGAGCCTTGCTTTCGGGGCGTGCTGTTTTTGCATTATGACCTTTGGACATCGCAACACATGTCTCCCTTGACTGCTTGACCCTTAGAAGCCGAGGCCCTCTGACCCACACGCAGCCCCCCCCCCCCCACCTCCTCTTACCTGAGACTCGATGCCGGTCTGCTCGGCGGAGTTCACCTCCATCAGCACAGCCAGGAAAGCGCGCATCTTCCCGTCCAGCCTGGAGCTCACGCACTCAATCTTCCACATCAGAGACAGGCAGTGGATCTGCTCGTACAGGTACGGGATCTTAGCGTCACTGAGGGAGGAACAGCAAGGAGGGAGTTAAAGGCAACCTGTCAGGAGGCAGCTCTCCGAGGAGGCACAGCATTCATCACACTCACGCACTGTCTCAGAAGCAACAACCTGCGGCTCTGATGGGGTCTGCGGACAACGCTCAGCACTCAGCTCTCACTCATGTGAACTCACTCCTAGAATATGCGATGACACCACTCAGTGCGGACCAGAGCATGCTGGGAGCTGCGACTCTACCCTCACTGCCTCCGAGGGGGCTCTGCACCACGAGGTACACACTTCCTGCTGCACTAAGATTCAGAACTGTCGCTGAGAGCTGCACTCTCAAGGCACTACAACCTAAGGCTGCCTCCTTTGAAGTGGAAACACTGCAGCCACTGAGGAACGAGGTAGGAGTGGAAACACTGCCTGCAGTCACTGAGGAAAGAGGTAGGAGTGGAAACACTGTCTGCTGTCACTGAAGAACAAGGTAGGAGAGGAAACACTGCCTGCAGTCACTGATGCAAGAGATAGGAGTAAAAACACTGCCTGCAGACACTGAGGAAAGAGGTAGGAGTGAAAACACAGTCTGCAGTCACTGAGGAACAAGGAAGGAGTGGAAAAACTGCCTATAGTCATTGAGTAACGAAGAAGGAATGGAAACGGTCTGCAGTCACTGAGTACAAGAGGAAGGAGTGGAAACACTGCCTGCAGTTACTGAGGAAAGAGGTAGGAGTGGAAATACTGTCTGCAGTCACTGAGGACAAGAGGAAGGAGTGGAAACACTGCCTGAAGTTACTGAGGAAAGAGGTAGGAGTGGAAATACTGTCTGCAGTCACTGAGGACAAGAGGAAGGAGTGGAAACACTGCCTGCAGTTACTGAGGAAAGAGGTAGGAGTGGAAATACTGTCTGCAGTCACTGAGGAAAAGAGGAAGGAGTGGAAATACTGTCTGCAGTCACTGAGGAAAAGAGGAAGGAGTGGAAACACTACCTGTTGTCACTGAGGAAAGAGGTAGGAGTGGAAACACTGCCTGCAGTCACTGTTGAACGAGTTAGGAGTGGAAACACTGCCTGCAGTCAGAGGAACGAGGTAGGAGTGGAAACACTGTCTGCAGTTACTGAGGCAAGAGGTAGGAGTGGAAACACTGTCTGCAGTCACTGAGGAACAAGGAAGGAGTGGAAAACTGCCTGTAGTCATTGAGTAACGAAGAAGGAATGGAAACGGTCTGCAGTCACTGAGGACAAGAGGAACGATTGGAAACACTGCCTGCAGTTACTGAGGAAAGAGGTAGGAGTGGAAATACTGTCTGCAGTCACTGAGGACAAGAGGAAGGAGTGGAAACACTGCCTGCTGTCACTGAGGAAAGAGGTATGAGTGGAAACACTGCCTGCAGTCACTGTTGAACGAGTTAGGAGTGGAAACACTGCCTGCAGTCAGAGGAACGAGGTAGGAGTGGAAACACTGCCTGCAGTCAGAGGAACGAGGTAGGAGTGGAAACACTGCCTGCAGTCACTGAGGCAAGAGGTAGGAGTGGAAACACTGTCTGCAGTCACTGAGGAACGACAAAGGAGTGGAAACTGGCTGAAGCCACTGAGGAAATTAGGTAGGAAACGAAACACTCTCTGCAGTCACGGAGGAACGAGATATGGGTGGAAACACTGCCTACAGTCACTGACGAACAAGATAGGAGTGGAAACACTGCCTGCAGTTGCTGATGAATGCGGTAGAAGAGGAACTGCCTGCAGTCACTGAGGACAGGAGGACGGAGTGGAAACACTATCTGTAGTCGACGAGGAACGAGGGAGGAGTGGAAACATTGTCTGCTGTCACTGAGGAAACATTGCAGTCATAGAGGAACGGGGTAGGAGTAGAGACATTGTCTGCAGTCACTGAGGACAGCAGCTAGGAGTAGAAACACTTTCTACAGCAACTGAGGAATGAGGTAGGAGTGGAATCATTGTCTGCAAACACTGACAACAGTAAGTGGGAGTGGAAACCCTGCCAACAGTCACTGAAGAAGAGGTAGGAGTGCAAACATTGTCTGCCATCACTGAGGACAGGATGTAGCAGTGAAAACATTTTCTGCAGTAACCTAGGATAGGAGGTAGGAGTGGAAAGTTGTCTGCAGTTACTGAGCACAGGAGGTAGGAATACAATCACTGTCTTCTGTAACTGAGGAATGAGGTAGGAGTCAAAGCATTGTCTGTAATCAGAGAGTATAGGAGGTAGGAGGGGAAACATTGTATGCTGTCACTGAGGACGAGGTAGGAGTGGAAACATTGTCTGAAGTCCCTGAGGAAGGAGCGGAAATATTGTCTGCAATCACTGAGGACAGGAGGTTGGAGTGAAAACATTGTCTACAGACACTGGGAACCAAGGTAGGAGTGGAAACATTGTCTGCAGTCACTGAGGACAGGAGGTTGGAGTGAAAACATTGTCTGCAGTCACTGAGGCCCGAAGAAGGAGTGGGCCATTGTCTGCCGTCCCCAAGGAAGGAGAGGGAAGTGGAAAAATCTGCAATCACGCAGAACAGAACCTAGAGGTAGAAAAACTTTCTGCAGTCACTGCAGAACGAGAGAGCATTGAAAACATTGTCTGCAGTCCCTGAGGACAAGAGGTAGGAGTGGAAACATTGTTTGCAATCACTGAGTCAGGAGATAGGTGTGAAAATATTGTCAGTAGTAGCCGAGGACCAAGTTAGGAAAGGAGGTAGGAGTGGAACCATTGTCTGTAATTACCGAGGACAAGAGATACGAGTAGAACCACTGTCTGCAGTCAGCGAGGACCGAGATAGAAGTAAAAACATGGGCTGCAGTCGCTGAGGACAGGAAGCAGGAGTAGAAATATTGTCTGTAGTCACTGAGGATAAGAGGTAGGAGTGGAAACATTGCAGTCACTGAGGACAAACGTTAGGAGTGAAAGCACTGTCTGCAGTCACTGAGGAACAAGGTAGGTGTGGAGACATTGTCTGCAATCACTGAGGAAAGAGGTAGGAGTGAAAACACAGCCTGCAGTCACTGAGGAACAAGGAAGGAGTGGAAAAACTGCCTATAGTCATTGAGTAACGAAGAAGGAATGGAAACGGTCTGCAGTCACTGAGTACAAGAGGAAGGAGTGGAAACACTGCCTGCAGTTACTGAGGAAAGAGGTAGGAGTGGAAATACTGTCTGCAGTCACTGAGGAAAAGAGGAAGGAGTGGAAACACTGCCTGCAGTTACTGAGGAAAGAGGTAGGAGTGGAAAAACTGTCTGCAGTCACTGAGGACAAGAGGAAGGAGTGGAAACACTGCCTGCAGTTACTGAGGAAAGAGGTAGGAGTGGAAATACTGTCTGCAGTCACTGAGGACAAAAGGAAGGAGTGGAAACACTGCCTGCAGTTACTGAGGAAAGAGGTAGGAGTGGAAATACTGTCTGCAGTCACTGAGGAAAAGAGGAAGGAGTGGAAATACTGTCTGCAGTCACTGAGGAAAAGAGGAAGGAGTGGAAACACTGCCTGCTGTCACTGAGGAAAGAGGTAGGAGTGGAAACACTGCCTGCTGTCACTGAGGAAAGAGGTATGAGTGGAAACACTGCCTGCAGTCACTGTTGAACGAGTTAGGAGTGGAAACACTGCCTGCAGTCAGAGGAACGAGGTAGGAGTGGAAACACTGCCTGCAGTCACTGAGGCAAGAGGTAGGAGTGGAAACACTGTCTGCAGTCACTGAGGAACGACAAAGGAGTGGAAACTGGCTGAAGCCACTGATGAAATTAGGTAGGAAACGAAACACTGTCTGCAGTCACGGAGGAACGAGATATGGGTGGAAACACTGCCTGCAGTCACTGACGAACAAGATAGGAGTGGAAACACTGCCTGCAGTTGCTGATGAATGCGGTAGGAGAGGAACTGCCTGCAGTCACTGAGGACAGGAGGAAGGAGTGGAAACACTATCTGTAGTAGACGAGGAACGAGTTAGGAGTGGAAACACTGCCTGCAGTCAGAGGAACGAGGTAGGAGTGGAAACACTGTCTGCAGTTACTGAGGCAAGAGGTAGGAGTGGAAACACTGTCTGCAGTCACTGAGGAACAAGGAAGGAGTGGAAAACTGCCTGTAGTCATTGAGTAACGAAGAAGGAATGGAAACGGTCCGTAGTCACGGAGGACAAGAGGAAGGATTGGAAACACTGCCTGAAGTTATTGAGGAAAGAGGTAGGAGTGGAAATACTGTCTGCAGTCACTGAGGACAAGAGGAAGGAGTGGAAACACTGCCTGCTGTCACTGAGGAAAGAGGTATGAGTGGAAACACTGCCTGCAGTCACTGTTGAACGAGTTAGGAGTGGAAACACTGCCTGCAGTCAGAGGAACGAGGTAGGAGTGGAAACACTGCCTGCAGTCACTGAGGCAAGAGGTAGGAGTGGAAACACTGTCTGCAGTCACTGAGGAACGACAAAGGAGTGGAAACTGGCTGAAGCCACTGAGGAAATTAGGTAGGAAACGAAACACTGTCTGCAGTCACGGAGGAACGAGATATGGGTGGAAACACTGCCTGCAGTCACTGACGAACAAGATAGGAGTGGAAACACTTCCTGCAGTTGCTGATGAATGCGGTAGGAGAGGAACTGCCTGCAGTCACTGAGGACAGGAGGAAGGAGTGGAAACACTATCTGTAGTCGACGAGGAACGAGGGAGGAGTGGAAACATTGTCTGCTGTCACTGAGGAACAAGGTAGGATTGGAAACATTGCAGTCATAGAGGAACGGGGTAGGAGTAGAGACATTGTCTGCAGTCACTGAGGACAGCAGCTAGGAGTAGAAACACTTTCTACAGCAACTGAGGAATGAGGTAGGAGTGGAATCATTGTCTGCAAACACTGACAACAGTAAGTGGGAGTGGAAACCCTGCCAACAGTCACTGAAGAAGAGGTAGGAGTGCAGACATTGTCTGCCATCACTGAGGACAGGATGTAGCAGTGAAAACATTTTCTGCAGTAACCTAGGATAGGAGGTAGGAGTGGAAAGTTGTCTGCAGTTACTGAGCACAGGAGGTAGGAATACAATCACTGTCTTCTGTAACTGAGGAATGAGGTAGGAGTCAAAGCATTGTCTGTAATCACAGAGTATAGGAGGTAGGAGGGGAAACATTGTATGCTGTCACTGAGGACGAGGTAGGAGTGGAAACATTGTCTGAAGTCCCTGAAGAAGGAGCGGCAATATTGTCTGCAATCACTGAGGACAGGAGGTTGGAGTGAAAACATTGTCTACAGACACTGGGAACCAATCTAGGAGTGGAAACATTGTCTGCAGTCACTGAGGACAGGAGGTTGGAGTGAAAACATTGTCTGCAGTCACTGAGGCCCGAAGAAGGAGTGGGCCATTGTCTGCCGTCCCCAAGGAAGGAGAGGGAAGTGGAAAAATCTGCAATCACGCAGAACAGAACCTAGAGGTAGAAAAACTTTCTGCAGTCACTGCAGAACGAGAGAGCATTGAAAACATTGTCTGCAGTCCCTGAGGACAAGAGGTAGGAGTGGAAACATTGTTTGCAATCACTGAGTCAGGAGATAGGTGTGAAAACATTGTCAGTAGTAGCTGAGGACCAAGTTAGGAAAGGAGGTAGGAGTGGAACCATTGTCTGTAATTACCGAGGACAAGAGATACGAGTAGAACCACTGTCTGCAGTCAGCGAGGACCGAGATAGAAGTAAAAACATGGGCTGCAGTCGCTGAGGACAGGAAGCAGGAGTAGAAATATTGTCTGTAGTCACTGAGGATAAGAGGTAGGAGTGGAAACATTGCAGTCACTGAGGACAAACGTTAGGAGTGAAAGCACTGTCTGCCGTCACTGAGGAACAGGGTAGGTGTGGAGACATTGTCTGCAATCACTGAGGACACGAGGTAGGAGTGGAAACACTTTCTGCAGTTATTGAGTAATGAGATAGGAGTGGAAAAATTGTGTGCAATCACTGAGGACAGGAGGTAGGAGTGAAAACACTGTCTGCAGTCACCGAGGAACAAGGTAGGAGTAGAAACATTGTCTGCAGTCATTGAGGAACGAGGTAGGAGTAGACACATTGTCTGCAATCACTGAGGACAGGAGGTAGGAGTGGAAACACTGTCTGCAGTCCCCAAGGAAGGAGGTAGGAGTTGAAACATTGTCTGCAATCACTGACAACAGTAAGTGGAAGTAGAAACCCTGCCAACAGTCACTGAAATGAGATAGGAGTGCAAACATTGTCTGCCATCACTGAGGACAGGATGTAGCAGTGAAAACATTTTCTGCAGTAACCTAGGATAGGAGGTAGGAGTGGAAAGCTGTCTGCAGTCACTGAGCACAGGAGGTAGGAGTACAATCACGGTCTTCTGTCACTGAGGAATGAGGTAGGAGTCAAAACATTGTCCGCGTCACTGAGGACCAAGGTAGGAGTCAAAACATTGTCTGCAGACACTGGGAGCCAAGGTAGGAGTAGAAACATTGTCTGCAGTCACTGAGGACAGGAGGTTGGAGTAAAAACACTCAGCAATTACCAAGGAATGAGGTAGGACTGGAATCATTGTCTGCAAACACTTAGGACAGCAGGTAGGAGTGGAAACATTGTCTGCAGTCACTGAGGACAGGATGTAGCAGTGAAAACATTTTCTGCAGTAACCTAGGATAGGAGGTAGGAGTGGAAAGCTGTCTGCAGTCACTGAGCACAGGAGGTAGGAGTACAATCACGGTCTTCTGTCACTGAGGAATGAGGTAGGAGTCAAAACATTGTCCGCGTCACTGAGGACCAAGGTAGGAGTCAAAACATTGTCTGCAGACACTGGGAGCCAAGGTAGGAGTAGAAACATTGTCTGCAGTCACTGAGGACAGGAGGTTGGAGTGAAAACACTCGGCAATTACCAAGGAATGAGGTAGGGCTGGAATCATTGTCTGCAAACACTTAGGACAGCAGGTAGGAGTGGAAACATTGTCTGCAGTCACTGAGGACAGGAGGTTGGAGTGAAAAACTCTGCAATAACCAAGGAATGAGGTAGGAGTTGAATCATTGTCTGCAAACACTTAGGACAGCAGGTAGGAGTGGAAACATTGTCTGCAGTCCCTGGGGCCCAAAGAAGGAGGGGGCCATTGTCTGCCGTCCCCAAGGAAGGAGATGGAAGTGGAAAAATCTGCAATCACGCAGAACAGGACCTAGAGGTAGAAACACTTTCTGCAGTCACTGCAGAACGAGAGAGCAGTGGAAACATTGTCTGCAGTCCCTGAGGACAAGAGGTAGGAGTGGAAACATTGTTTGCAATCACTGAGTCAGGAGATAGGAGTGAAAATATTGTCTGCAGTAGCCGAGGACCAAGTTAAGAGTGGAAAGATTGTCTGCAGTCCCTGAGGAAGGAGGTAGGAGTGGAATTATTGTCAGTAATTACAGAGGACAAGAGGTAGGAGTAGAACCACTGTCTTCAGTAAGCGAGGACCGAGATAGGAGTAGAAACATGGGCTGCAGTCGCTGAGGACAGGAAGCAGGAGTAGAAATATTGTCTGTAGTCACTGAGGATAGGAGGTGGGAGTAGAAACACTGTCTGCAGTAACTGAGGAATGAAATAGGTGTAGAAACATTTCAGTCACTGACGATAAGAGGTAGGAGGGGAATCATTGCAATCACTGAGGACAAGAGCTAGGGGTAAAAGCACTGTCTGCATTCACTGAGGAACAAGGTAGGTGTGGAGACATTGTCTGTAATCACTGAGGACAAGAGGTAGGAGTGGAAACACTGTCTGCAGTCATTGAGTAATGAGATAGGAATAGAAACATTGTCTGCAATCACTGAGGACAGGAGGTAGGAGTGAAAACACTGTCTGCAGTCACTGAGTAACAAGGTAGAAGTGGAAAGATTGTGTGCAATCTCTGAGGGCAGGAGGTAGGAGTGGAAAGATTGTCTGCAGTCACTGAGGAACGAGGTAGGAGTAGAAACTCTTTCTGCAGTATCAGTGGTACAAGGTAGGAGTGGAAACATTGGGTGCAATCACAGAGGAACGAGGTAGGAGTGAAAACATGGTCTGCAATCGCTGAGGACATGAGGTAGGAGTGGAAACATTGTTTGCAATTACTGAGGAACGTGGTAGGAGAGGAAACATTGTATGCAGTGACTGCGGACAGGAAATAGTATTGGAAACATTGACTGCAATCACTGAGGACAGGAGATAGGAGTGCAAATATTGTTTGCAGTCCCTGAGGAACAAGGTAGGAGTAGAGACAATGTCTGCAATTACTGAGCATAGGAGGTAGGGGTGGAAACACTGTCTGCAGTCCCTGAGGAAGGAGGTAGGAGTGGAAACATTGACTGCAATCACTGAGGACAGGAGGTAGGAGTGGAAACACTGTCTGCGTCACTGAGGATAGAGGTATGCGTGGAAACATTGCAGTCACAGAGGAACGAGGGAGGCATAAAGACATTGTCTGCAATCACCGAGGACGGGAGGTAGGAGTGAAAACACTGTCTGCAGTCCCCGAAGGAGGAGATAGGTGTGGAAACATTGTCTGAAATCACTGAGGACAGCAGCTGGGAGTAGAAACACTTTCTACAGCAACTGAGGAATGAGGTAGGAGTGGAATCATTGTCTGCAAACACTGACAACAGTAAGTGGGAGTGGAAACCCTGCCAACAGTCACTGAAGAAGAGGTAGGAGTGCAAACATTGTCTGCCATCACTGAGGACAGGATGTAGCAGTGAAAACATGTTCTGCAGTAACCTAGGATAGGAGGTAGGAGTGGAAAGTTGTCTGCAGTCACTGAGCACAGGAGGTAGGAATACAATCACTGTCTCCTGTCACTGAGGAATGAGGTAGGAGTCAAAACATTGTCCGCATTTACTTAGTTTAGGAGGTAGGAGGGGAAACATTGTATGCTGTCACTGAGGAAGAGGTAGGAGTGGAAACATTGTCTGCAGTCCCTAAGGAAGGAGCGGAAATAATGTCTGCAATCACTGAGGACAGAATGTTGGAGTGTAAACATTGCCTGCAGTCACTGGGGACCGAGGTAGGATTGAACACATTGTCTGCAGACACTGGGAACCAAGGTAGGAGTGGAAACATTGTCTGCAGTCACTGAGGACAGGAGGTTGGAGTGAAAACACTCTGCAATTACCAAGGAATGAAGTAGGAGTGGAATCATTGTCTGCAAACACTTAGGGCAGCAGGTAGGAATGGAAACATTGTCTGCAGTCACTGAGGCCCAAAGAAGGAGTGGGCCATTGTCTGGCATCCCCAAGGAAGGAGATGGAATTGGAAACATCTGCAATCACGCAGGACAGGACCTAGAGGTAGAAACACTTTCTGCAGTCACTGCAGAATGAGAGAGGAGTGGAAACATTGTCTGCAGTCCCTGAGGACAAGAGGTAGGAGTGGAAAAATTGTTTGCAATCACCGAGGACAGGAGATAGGAGTGGAAATATTGTCTGCAGTAGCTGAGGACCGAGTTAGGAGTGGAAAGATTGTCTGCAGTCCCTGAGGAAGGAGGTAGGAGTGGAACCATTGTCTGTAATCACTGAGGACAAGAGGTAGGAGTAGAACCATTGTCTGCAGCAAGCGAGGACCGAGATAGGAGTAGAAACATGGTCTGCAGTTGCTGAGGACAGGAGGCAGGAGTATAAATATTGTCTGTAGTCGCTGAGGATAGGAGGTGGGTGTGGAAATACTGTCTGCAGTAACTGAGGAATGAGATAGTTGTAGAAACATTTCAGTCACTGAAGACAAGAGGTAGGAGTGAAAACATTGCAATAACTGAGGACAAGGGTTAGGAGTTTAAGCACTGTCTGCAGTCACTGAGGAACAAGGTAGGTGTGGAAACATTGTGTGCAATCTCTGAGGGTAGGAGGTAGGAGTGGAAAGATTGTCTGCAATCACTGAGGACAGGAGGTAGGACTGAAAACACTGTCTGCAGTCATTGAGTAACGAGATAGGAGTGGAAACATTGTCTGCAATCACTGAGGACAGGAGGTAGGAGTGAAAACACTGTCTGCAGTCACTGAGTAACAAGGTAGGAGTGGAAACATTGTGTGCAATCTCTGAGAGTAGGAGGTAGGAGTGGAAAGATTGTCTGCAGTCACTGAAGACAGGAGGTGGAAGTTGAAACCTTGTCTACAGTCGATAAAGAGAGTACAAACATTGTCTGCCTTCACAGAGGACAGGAGGTAGGCGTAGAAACATTGTCTGCAGTCCCTGAGTAATGAGGTAGGAGTAAAAACATTGTCTGCAATCACTGAGGACATGAGGTAGGAGTGGAAACATTGTCTGCAGTCATTGAGGACTGATGTAGGAGAGGAAACATTGTATGCAATGACTGAGGACAGGAAGTAGTATTGGAGACATTGTCTGCAATCACTGAGGACAGGAGGTCGGAGAGGAAATGTTGTCTGCAGTCCCTGAGGAAGGAGGTAGGAATGAAAACAATGTCTGCAATTAGTGAGGACAGGAGGTGGGAGTGGAAGCATTGTCTGTAGTCACTTATAATAGAGGTTGGAGTGGAAACATTGCAGTCACAGAGGAACGAGGTGGGAGTACAAACACTTCTTTCACTGAAGAATGAGGGAGGAGTCAACATTGTCCGCAATCACTGAGGATAGGAGGTAGAAGTGGAAACATTGTATGCTGTCACTGACGACCGAGGTAGGAGTGGAAACATTGTCTGCAGTCACCGAGGACAGGAGGCAGGAGTGGAAACATTGTCTGCAATCCCTGATGGAGGTAGGAGTGAAAACATTGGGTGCAATCACTGAGGAACGAGGTAGGAGTGGAAACATTGTCTGCAGTCACTGAGGACAGGAGGTGGTAGTGGAACCATTGACTGCAGTCACTGAGTACAGGAGGTAGGACTGCAAAAATTGTCTGCAGTCACTGAGGACAGAGGTAGGACTGGAGATATTGTCTGCAGTCACTGAGGACAGGAGATAGGAGTGAAAACATTGTCTGCAGTCACTGAGGACGGAGGTAGGAGTGGAACCATTGTCTGCTGTCACAGAGGACCGAGGTAGGAGTCAAAACATTATCTGCAATCACTGAGGACAGCAGCTGGGAGTAGAAACACTGTCTACAGTCACTGAGGAATGAGGTAGGAGTGGAATCATGGTCTGCAATCGATGAGGACAGGAGGGAGGAGTGGAAACATTGTCTGCAATCACTGAGGACCGAGGTAGGAGTGGAAACATTGTCTGCTGTCACTGAGGACGAAGGTAGGAGTGGAACCATTGTCTGCTGTCACAGAGGACCGAGGTAGGAGTCAAAACATTATCTGCAATCACTGAGGACAGCAGCTGGGAGTAGAAACACTGTCTACAGTCACTGAGGAAAGAGGTAGGAGTGGAAACATTGTCTGCAATTACTGAGGACTGAGGTAGGAGTGTGTTAGACCTGACATCATTGGCTTGAGTCTCTCCTCCATTTTTTCTGTCTGCCTCCTATGTTTAAGATGTTTTTGCTGGTATATCGCTCTGGGCACTGTGCCACCGCTGATCAGTGCCGCGGTGCAAGTGCTACCTATGTTAAATTACTGTATTGATTAGATTCCATGTTTGGCTTATTTGGTTTACTGCCAGTCCCTAGTCTAGTGCACGCGGAGTCCCGGGGCTTGTAAATACAAATGCCTCTAGTGGGCTTGCAGCACGCGTTGTGCCGCCCACACGAGCGGCCTAGTAAAAGTATGTCTACAGGTCTGTCATTGCGAGACCTACGTGCAGTCTCGTACTGTCACGCGGACTGCGTGAGTACGCCTACTTGCCAGTCCTCCAAACCTTCCCTTAACTTCATGTTAGCCACCCCTATGGTAGGCCCGAGGGCAGGGTGCATTGTAAGTATAAGGTAGGACAAGCCTGACAAGGTTGGCCTGTCCTAATAGTGCACTACCGCCATATTCGCACTTCACTATCGTAAGGTCGCCTGCTCTCCATTAGCTAGAATGGGCTGCCGGGATTATTAATGGTATTATCCTCGCTGGCTCGGGGAGCCTGGTGCAATGTCGAGTTTGGTATCCCTGAACTCGGGGTTTGATAAGGCATCCGTTTGGGTGGATGGTTTTTGGACTCTGGGTTTGAAAATAGCACTTTTAGAAAGTGACTATTTTCTTGTATAACTATTTCTGGTTTCTGCTGGTTTGGTGTGTGTATGACAGGAGCTGGGTGGCTCCAGAGTTCTGAATGAGTCAGTGTGGGGTGAGTGGTGCATTTGCATTGAGAGTAGGGGGAGAGTAGTTCTTGATTGCCGGCCCTGCCCGATACAATGCTGGCTCCACCTCCTGCAGAGCGACGGATAGCTCTGTCCTGCCAGTGACAATACTGGCTCTACCTCCTGCTGGGCGTCTGAGGACCCAGCCCTGCACCGTGAATCGGCCAGGTGTCACCACCTGGCTACACCCACCACAGGGGGAGTTCCCCTGCATGGACAAAGGGATCAAAGGGGTATAAGAGAAGGACCCCTGAACCAAGACTTCAGATCAATACTGACAAGGAACCCTGAACCAAGGACAAGAAGCCTGCTGATCCAAGGACTTGCCTACCCCTTCTGCCAGAGTGCTGTTTGCTGGGGGGAATCCTGCAGTTGCTTCTTTATTTTTGCCAAGGAACCAGGAGAGAGGAACTGAGTATGTACTCTCGAACTTTGCCAAGGAAATCTCCAAGGGCAGGAAGAATGCCAGCCTCCTGTTGAAGTCACAGGGCTAAAGGACTTCACCATTGCTGAAAGCGCTTGTCGCTGGAATCTGAGAATCCAGCACCTCTGAAAGAATCCAGCAATCTGGACGCCGACGGACGACGCTGAATCCAGCCTGACATCGTGAGTAACGGCTCCAGTGTCCCGCTTCCTCGACGCCGGCCGCCGGGTCCGATCGACGCCAGTAGCGACGCCAGTGAGTAGTGAGTTCGGCTCCAGCTCCAAGTGACCCCGTGTCTGCACCGCCGCTGATCGCATCGACTTCGATCCCTCTCGACGCCGTGAGCGCTGCTCACTCTTGCAACATCATCATCCACATTGACGACTACTGAGGCCTGATCGACACCGAAGACGCGACGCCGGATTGCTCGACGCCGCTGATCATCGTGTGCTTCATTTTCCTAAGGTAGTGTGTTGTTGGGGGTCCGTGTGACTCCGGGCTCGACGTAACACTCCTCGCGGTCGACGCCGAACCTTTGGATTACCTTTGCCTCGACGTTGTGTGACTCCCGTGTGGGTTACATTGTTGCCAAGAACTGTGATCTAAAGAAGAAGAGTTGCTTTTGTTGCTAAAGACTTTTGTGCTTAGAAGAAACTACGCTTGAACTATTATTTTTCCTTCCAAGAGCATTTATTAAGATTGTGGTATACTTTTGTCGTTATTTGGTCTTGTGCTAAGCCTTATATAGACATCCGTATTTTTATAATACTACTGTGTCTTGTCCATTTGTATTGTCTTCACTTTATTACTGTATGTGGTCGTAAATGCTTAACGCACTGCCTCTGAGATAAGCCTATCTGCTTTGCCAAGCTACCGAGGGGGTGAGCAGGAGTTATCTAAGTGTGTGATCCCCTTACCCTGACTAGAGGAGGTGAGTCCCTATTTGTCAGAAGTGTATACCTCTGCCAACTAGAGAACGCCGAGTCTAACAGAGCGTGGAAACATTGTCGGCTGTCACTGAGGACCGAGATAGGAGTAGAATCATTGTCTGCAATCGATGAGGAGAGGAGGTAGGAGTGGAAACTCTGTCTGCAGTCACTGAGGAACGATGTAGAAGTAGAAACATTGTCCGCAGTCCCTGAGGAAGAAGGTAGGAGTGGAATTATTGTAGCAGTCACTGTGGACAGGAGGTGAAAGTGGAACCATTGACTGCAATCACTGAGGACAGGAGGTAGGAATGCAAAAATTGTCTGCAGTCACTGAGGACAGAGGTAGGACTGGAGATATTGTCTGCAGTCACTGAGGACATGAGATAGGAGTGGAAACATTGTCAGCAATTACTGAGGACTTGTGGGACACCCCCGCGCCGCACGGCCACCAGCTGCTGCGTGTGCCCCTTGCCTCACTGCTGCCTCGTTTGTGCCTCGTTTGCCGGCTGCCGCCGCTGCGAGTGCTTTTTCCGCTTTTTCCCTGGTTTTGTCAAGCATTTGTGCTTGTCTTGCCGATCTGTGTTTTACTCTGTTTTTGCCCGTTTTTGTCGCTATTTTTTGCCTGTTTGTATTGTAACGTGTGCGCTCTCCTTCCTTGTTGTCCGCCTACCGCGCCGCCCCCCGCCCTCCCTTCCCGCCACCGCCGCTTGTCCCCGCCCCTTTTTCTTCTGTAACCCTCCCCGCTCCCGCCTCCCAGCTGCCCCGCCCACCCGCGCACTTGGCCTTAAATGGCGACCGTGCGACGCAGGTGAGTGTGACCCACTTGTGGGACACCCCCGCGCCGCACGGCCACCAGCTGCTGCGTGTGCCCCTTGCCTCACTGCTGCCTCGTTTGTGCCTCGTTTGCCGGCTGCCGCCGCTGCGAGTGCTTTTTCCGCTTTTTCCCTGGTTTTGTCAAGCATTTGTGCTTGTCTTGCCGATCTGTGTTTTACTCTGTTTTTGCCCGTTTTTGTCGCTATTTTTTGCCTGTTTGTATTGTAACGTGTGCGCTCTCCTTCCTTGTTGTCCGCCTACCGCGCCGCCCCCCGCCCTCCCTTCCCGCCACCGCCGCTTGTCCCCGCCCCTTTTTCTTCTGTAACCCTCCCCGCTCCCGCCTCCCAGCTGCCCCGCCCACCCGCGCACTTCGCCTTAAATGGCGACCGTGCGAACGCGCAGCGGTCACGCGCAGCGGGCGCGCCGATTGTGCGCCGAAGGCGCGCCAAAGGTAAGCCCGTCTGCGCCCGTCCGCGACCGGATCGCGACCAGCGCCAGGACCCCTGGACCTCGAAGACCTCGACCTACCCGCCTGACGTACTCCGCCGCCACCCTCACCGCACTCAACACCGGCCGACTCCCAGAATGCCACCAAGCCACACCACGACACACCCACGGACCTTTCAGCTGCCACGCCTGCAAGTTCTCCTGCATCCGGACCAGCCCCGCACCAGCACCCGCCAAGTCGAACGCCAGCAGTACCCACCTCAAGTGCATCCTGCTCAACACCCGCTCCGTCCACAGACACGCCATCGAACTCTGGAACCTCCTAGACGCCACAGCCCCTGACGTTGCCTTCCTCACGGAGACCTGGATGAACGCCTCTTCAGCTCCCGACATCGCCATCGCTATCCCAGAGGGCTACAAGATCGTCCGGAGGGACCGCAACGCCAACCAGATGGGAGGAGGCATCGCCATCATCCACAGGAACACCATCCGTCTCACGACCAGCACCGACAACACCCTGACCAGCGCCGAACACCTGCATTTCCAGATCCACACCGACCCGAACACCACCCTCAGAGGCACCCTGATCTACCGACCCCCTGGACCACGCACGCAATTCAGCGAGGACATCGCCGACTTCGTCAGCCCGCATGCCCTCCCCTCCGCTGACTACATCCTCCTGGGGGACCTGAACTTCCACCTGGAGAACAACAACGACCACAACACCAGCACCCTGCTCGACAACCTCGCCAACCTGGGACTCAAGCAACTGGTGTCCACCCCCACCCACCTCGCCGGACACACACTCGACGCCGTCTTCTCATCCAGCACAGACATCAACTTCAGCCACGCCACAGAGCTTCAATGGACGGACCACAGCTGCGTCCACTTCACCTTCAAGAGAACAACGACCCACCAACACCAGCAACACACCGCCCGCAGAAGCTGGAACAAGATCACAGCAGACCAGCTCGCCACCTCCCTGAGCCAACACCCTCCTGCCAGCTCAGCGAACCCCAGCCAGGCCGCCGATAACATCACGAAGTGGATCAGCAACTGCGCAGACGAACTCGCCCCGCTGAGGACCCCGCCCAGCAGACCCGGCAGCAAGAAGGCCCCATGGTTCACCGACGAACTCAAGAGCTCCAAGAAGAACTGCCGAGCCCTCGAGAAAGTCTGGAAAAGGGACCCGACACCGGACAACAGGACCTCCTACAAACTGGCCACCCGGAAACACCACCAGCTGATCCGCGCCGCCAAGAGAACAGCATTCAAGGACCGGTTGGACAACAACGCACACAACAGCAAGGAACTCTTCAACATCGTGAAAGAGCTTTCCAACCCCAGCGCAGGAAACAACGACATCACCCCATCGCAAGACCTCTGCAACTCCCTCGCCTCATACTTCCACAACAAGATCACGGACATACACAGCAGTTTCAACAACCAACCAACGCACACCACGACCGACCTGCCACCCCCCCCCACCATCACCCTCCACGCCTGGACCCCGATCAGCACAGAAGACACCATCCGCACGATGAACTCCATCCACTCCGGATCACCAACCGACCCCTGCCCTCACCACGTCTTCAACAAGGCCGACGCTGTCATCGCACCCCACCTGCGAGACATCATCAACACATCCTTCGACACCGCCATCTTCCCCGAAAGCTGGAAACACGCCGAACTCAGCGCTCTACTCAAGAAACCAACAGCAGACCCCACCGACCTCAAGAATTACCGCCCCATCTCGCTTCTCCCGTTTCCAGCCAAAGTCATCGAGAAGACCGTCAACAAGCAGATGGCCGCCTTCCTCGAGACGAACGGATCCCTCGACCCCTCACAGTCCGGCTTCCGAGCCAAACACAGCACCGAGACCGCCCTCATCGCCGCCACCGATGACATCCGAGCCCTGATGGACAATGGAGAAACAGCGGCCCTCATCCTCCTAGACCTCTCCGCGGCATTCGACACGGTCTGCCACCGCACCCTAACACGGCGCCTCAGCAACATCGGTATCCAGGACAAGGCGCTGGAATGGATCATCTCCTTCCTCGACGGAAGAACACAGCGAGTCCGCCTACCACCGTACAAGTCAGAGGCCTCTGAAGTCATCTGCGGCGTCCCCCAAGGATCATCACTGAGCCCCACCCTCTTCAACGTCTACATGAGCCCCCTCGCGGCCATCGTACGCAAACACCACCTCAGCATCATCTCCTACGCCGACGACACCCAGCTGATCCTCTCCCTGACCAACAACCCCGCCGCCGCCAGAGCCAACCTGCACGAAGGGATGAAAGAGGTAGCCGAGTGGATGACGACCAGCCGCCTGAAACTGAACTCGGACAAGACGGAGGTCCTCATCCTGGGCTCTTCACCCTCCGCCTGGGACGACTCCTGGTGGCCTCCCGCCCTGGGCACCGCACCCAAACCGACAGACCATGCACGAAACCTGGGCTTCATCCTGGACTCCTCCCTCTCCATGACCAGGCAAGTCAACAGCGTCTCCTCGGCGTGCTTCAACATCCTACGCATGCTACGGAAGATCTTCTGGTGGATCCCCTCAGAGACCAGGAAGACCGTCACCCAGGCCCTCGTCACCAGCCGACTGGACTACGGCAACGCCCTCTACGCCGGGACCACCGCCAAGCTCCAGAAGAGACTCCAGCGGATCCAAAACGCCTCAGCCAGACTCATCCTCGACATCCCACGATCCAGCCACATCTCCGGACATCTGAGAGACCTTCACTGGCTCCCCATCAACAAGAGAATAACCTTCCGCCTCCTCACCCACGCACACAAAGCCCTACACGACCAAGGCCCGAGCTACCTCAACAGCCGAGTCAACTTCTACGCTCCCAAACGCCACCTCCGATCAGCCAACCACGCCCTCGCCGCCGTCCCCCGCATCCGAAGAGCGACTACAGGAGGAAGGTCCTTCTCCTACCTGGCCGCCAAGACCTGGAACTCCCTCCCGTCCGACCTGCGCCTGACCCAAGACCACCTCTCCTTCAGGAAGAAGCTGAAGACCTGGCTGTTCGAGCAGTAGCGGC
This sequence comes from Lissotriton vulgaris, assembly GCF_964263255.1. Classification (NCBI taxonomy): domain Eukaryota; kingdom Metazoa; phylum Chordata; class Amphibia; order Caudata; family Salamandridae; genus Lissotriton; species Lissotriton vulgaris. The sequence goes on along the minus strand of NC_141687.1, from coordinate 30,238,777 downwards.
ACCCCCCCTCCCCAGCGCCTTGAGACCCTACGGGTATGTAGCGCGCTTTATAAGTGTCACTGATTGATTGATTGATTGATTGAGGACAAGAAGCATGAGTGGAACACTTTGCAGTCACTGAGAAACCATGTAGGAGTGGAAATAGTGTCTGCAATCACTAAGGACAGGAGGTTGGAGAGGAAATTGTGCAGTCACCGAGGACCAAGATAGGGGTGGAAACATTGTCTGCAGGCCCTGAGGACAGGAGGCAGGATTTGAAACATTTTCTGCAATCACTGAGGACAGGAGCTAGGAGTTGAAACATTGGCTGCAGTCACTGAGGATGGAGGTAGGAGTGGAACCATTGTCTGCTGTCACAGAGGACCAAGGTAGGAGTCAGGACATTATCTGCAATTGCTGAGGACAGCAGCTGGGAGTAGAAACACTGTCTACGGTCACTGTGGAATGAGTTAGGAGTGGAATCATTGTCTGCAATGGATGAGGACAGGAGGTAGGAGTGGAAACATTGTCTGCAGTCACTGAGGAATAAGTGGAAATATTGTCTGCAATCACTGAAGAACAGAAGGTAGGAGTGGAAACACAGTTTGTAGTCACTGAGGCAGAAGTTAGGGGTGGAAACAATGTCTGAAATCACTGAGAACAGGAGGTAGGAGTGGAACCATTGTCTGCTGTTACAGAGGGCCGAGGTAGGAGTCAAAACATTATCTGCAATCACTGAGGACAGTAGGTAGGAGTAGAAACACTGTCTACAGTCACTGAGGAATGAGGTAGGAGTGGAATCATTGTCTGCAATCACCGAGGACAGGAGGTTGGAGTGGAAACATTGTCTGCAATCACTGAGGACCGAGGTAGGAGTGAAAACATTATCTGCAATCATTGAGGACAGCAGCTTGTAGTAGAAACACTGTCTACAGTCACTGAGGAACGAGGTAGGAGTGGAAACATTGTCTGCAGTCCTGAGGACAGGAGGTAGGGTTAGAAATATTGTCTGCAATCACGGAGGACAGGAGGTTGGAGTGGAAACATTGTCTGCAATTACTGAGGACCGAGGTAGGAGTGGAAACATTGTCTGCTGTCACTGAGGACCGAGATAGAAGTGGAAATATTATCTGAAATCACAGAGGACAGCATCTAGGAATAGAAACACTGTCTACAGTCACTGAGGAATGAGGTAGGAGTGGAATCATTGTCTGCAATCAATGAGGACAGGAGGTAGGAGTGGAAACATTGTCTGCAGTCACTGAGGAATGAGTGAAAATATTGTCTGCAATCACTGAAGGACAGGAGGTAGGAGTGGAAACACTGTTTGCAGTCACTGAGGAAGAAGGTAGGAGTGGAAAAAATGTCTGCTGTCACTGAGGACCAAGGTAGGAGTGGAAACCTTGCCTGCAGTCACTGAGGACCGAGGTAGGAGTGGAATCATTGTCTGCAGTCCCTGAGGAAGGAGGCTGGAGAGGAAACATTGTCTGCAGTCCCTGATGGAGGTAGGAGTGGAAACATTGTGTGCAATCACTGAGGAACGAGGTAGGAGTGGAAACATTGTCTGCAGTCACTGAGGACAGGAGGTGGGAGTGGAACCATTGACTGCAATCACTGAGGACAGGAGGTAGGACTGCAAAAATTGTCTGCAGTCACTGAGGACAGAGGTAGGACTGGAGATATTGTCTGCAGTCACTGAGGACAGGAGATAGGAGTGGAAACATTCTCTGCAATCACAGAGGACAGGAGGTTGGAGAGGAAACTTTGCAGTCACTGAGGACCAAGATAGGGGTGGAAACATTGTATGCAATTCCTGAGGACAGGAGGTAGGATTAGAAACATTGTCTGCAATCACTCAGGACAGGAGCTAGGAGTTGAAACTGTGTCTGCAGGCACTGAAGACCGAGGTAGGAGTGGAACCATTGTCTGCTGTCACAGAGGACCGAGGAAAACATTATCTGCAATCACTGAGGATAGCAGTTAGGAGCAGAAACACTGTCTACAGTCACTGAGGAATGAGGTAGGAGTGGAATCATTGCAATCACTGAGGACACAAGGTTGGAGTGGAAACATTGTCTGCAATCACTGAGGACCGAGGTAGGAGTGGAAAAATTGTCTGCTGTCACTGAGGACCAAGGTAGGAGTGGAAACATTGCCTGCAGTCCCTGAGGACAGGAGGTAGGGTTAGAAACATTATCTGCAATCACTGAGGACAGGAGGTTCGAGTAAAAATATTGTCTGCAATCACTGAGGTAGGAGTAGAAACATTGTCTGCTGTCACTGAGGACCAAGTTTAGGAGTAGAAACATTATCTGAACTCACTGAGGACAGCAGCTAGGAGTAGACACTCTGTCTACAGTCACTGAGGAATGAGGAAGTAGTGAAATCATTGTCTGCAATAACTGAGGACCGGAGGTAGGAGTGGAAACATTGTCAGCAGTCATTAACAATAGTAGGTAGTAGTGGAAACAGTGTCTGCAGTCACTGAGGACAGGAGGTAATAGTGGAAACATTGTCTGCAGTCCCTAAGGGAGGAGGTAGGAGTGGAAACATTGTGTGCAATCACTGAGGAACAAGGTAGGAGTGGAATCATTCTCTGCAATCACTGAGGGCTAGAAGTAGAAAAAAAGTCTGCAGAACCTGTAGAACAAAGTAGGAGTGGAAACATTGTCTGAAGTCACTGATGGAGGAGGAATGAGTGGACACATTGTCTGCAGTCACTGGGGACTATAGTAGGAGTGGAAACATTGTCTGCAGTCCTTGAGGAAGGAGAAAGTAGTTAAAATAGTGTCTGCAATCACTGAGGTCAGGAGCTAAGACTAGAAAAACTGTCTCCAGAAACTATAGAACAAGGTAGCAGTGGAAACATTGTTTGCAGTCACTGAGGAACGAGTAGAAATATTGTCTGCAATCATGAGGACAGGAGGTAGGAGTGGAAACACTGTTTGCAGTAACTGAGGATGAAGGTAGCAGTGGAAACAATGTCTGCAATCACTGAGGAGAGGAAGTAGGAGTGAAAGACTTGTCTGCAATCACTGAGGACAGGAGGTAGTAATAGAAACAGTGTCTGCAGTCAGTGAGGAATGAGGTAGGAGTGGAAACATTGTCTGCAGTCACTAATGAGAGAGGTAGGAGTGGAAACATTGCAGTCACAGAGGAACGAGGTAGGAGTGGAATCAGTGTCTGCAATCACTGACAACAGAAGGTGGGAGAACAAACACTTCTTTCACTGAGGAATGAAGGTGGAGTCAACATTGTCCGCAATCACTGAGGATAGGAGGTAGGAGTGGAAACATTGTATGCCGTCACTGAGGACCGAGGTAGGAGTGGAAACATTGTCTGCAGTCACCGAGGACAGGAGGCATGAGTGGAAAAATTGTCTGCAATCACTGAGGACAAGAGGTAGGGCTGGAAACCTTGTCTGCAGTCCCTGTGGAAGGAGGCAGGAGAGGAAACATTGTCTGCAGTCCCTGATGGAGGTAGGAGTGGAAACATTGTGTGCAAACACTGAGGAACGAGGTAGGAGTGGAAATATTGTCTGCAGTCACTGAGGACAGGAGGTGGGAGTGGAACCATTGACTGCAATCCCTGAGGACAGGAGGTAGGACTGCAAAAAATGTCTGCAGTCACTGAGGACAGAGGTAGGACTGGAGGAATTGTCTGCAGTCACTGAGGACAGGAGATAGGAGTGGAAACATTGTCCGCAATCACTAAGGTCAAGAGCTAGGAGTAGAAAACAGTCTATAGTCACTGTAGAACATGGTAGGAGTGGAAACATTGTCTGCCGTCACTGAGGAAGGACGTAGGAGTGAAAACATTGTCTGAAGTCACTGAGGAATGAGTAGAAATATTGTCGGCAATCACTGAGGACAAGAAGCAGGAGTGGAACACTTTGTAGTCACTGAGGAACCATGTAGGAGCAGAAACAGTGTCTGCAATCACTAAGGACAGGAGGTTGGAGAGGAAACTGTGCAGTCACTGAGGACCAAGATAGTGGTGGAAACATTGTCTTCAGTCCCTGAGGACAGTAGGTAAGATTTGAAACATTTTCTGCAATAAATGAGGACAGGAGCTAGGAGTTGAAACATTGTCTGCAGTCACTGAGGACGGAGGTAGGAGTGGAACCATTGTCAGCTGTCACAGAGGACCGAGGTAGGAGTCAAAACATTATCTGCAATCACTGAGGACAGCAGCTGGGAGTAGAAACACTGTCTACAGTCACTGAGGAATGAGGTAGGAGTGGAATCATTGTCTGCAATCGATGAGGACAGGGGGGAGGAGTGGAAACATTGTCTGCAGTCACTGAGGAATAAGTAGAAATATTGTCTGCAATCACTGAAGGACAGAAGGTAGGAGTGGAAATACAGTTTGCAGTCCCTAAGGGAGGAGGTAGGAGTGGAAACATTGTGTGCAATCACTGAGGAACGAGGTAGGAGTGGAAACATTGTCTGCAGTCACTGGGGAATGAGGTAGGAGTGGAATCATTGTCTGCAATCACTGGGGACAGGAGCTAGGATTAGAAAAAATGTCTGCAGTACCTGTAGAACAAAGTAGGAGTGGAAACATTGTCTGAAGTCACTGATGAAGGAGGAATGAGTGGACACATTGTCTGCAGTCACTGATGACTATAGTAGGAGTGGAAACATTGTCTACAGTCCTTGAGGAAGGAGAAAGGAGTTAAAATAGTGTCTGCAATCACTGAGGTCAGGAGCTAGGAGTAGAAAAACTGTCTCCAGAAACTATAGAACAAGGTAGGAGTGGAAACATTGTCTGCAGTCACTGAGGAATGAGTGGAAATATTGTCTACAATCACTGAGGACAGGAGGTAGGAGTGGAAACACTGTTTGCAGTAACTGAGGATGAAGGTAGCATTAGAAACAATGTCTGCAATCACTGAGGAGAGGAAGTAGGAGTGAAAGACTTGTCTGCAATCACTGAGGACAGGAGGTAGGAATAGAAACAGTGTCTGCAGTCAATGATGAAGGAGGGAGGTGTGCGAACATTGTGTGCAGTCACAGAGGAGAGGAGGTACGAGTTGAAACATTGTGTTTAGTCACTGAGGATAGGTGTGGGAACGAGAAACTGTCAGGATTCGAGTACTTGCGCCTACAGGACTACAAATCCCATAATGATAAAAAGTAACAGAGTCTATATATTGTGATGACCACTAGATGGCGCTGTAAATGATTACTCCTTGGAATCGTGTTTGAGAGAGTGTGGTCGCGTTCCCTGTGTTGGGAGCTTGTTCCAGGATTTGGATTTGTATTTGGATTGACTTCAGGTCTGTTTGGCGAGATCCTCTCGCATCTGCCAAGTCGACGGGAGGGAAGGCTTTTCCTCCGTTTCTCTACCTGGTCGCGAGCGGCTGCTGCGCAGCGAGAGACGTGTGTCCTTGTTCCAAAATTAAACGCCGGGTTGGTGTTACGGCGGTGGAGAAAAGGATTGTGTGCTGAAAGCAGGGTTTCCCGGTCGCGAGCGGCTGCCGCGAGGGAAGATCTCCAGCGCCTGTGGGCTCGCTGCAAGGGACGCTGATTTGTGTTGCCAATAAACCGGGAAGACTGGAGAGTGCTTACAAACCCCGACAGTGCTGTGATCTACATCGCGAGGGGATTCCGCGAGGCGAAAGTAACTGGCACTGTAGTATTCGGGTTGCTGGAAACGATAAGAATCGTACAACCTTTTTTGTGAAATATCCGATTAAAGAGTGGATTGGTAAGCCTCGGAAGCATCTTTGAACCATCCATACAACAGGGAGCTGGTAAGCCTCGGACGAGGAAGTATTGCTTGGTTTTATTTTTTGTTAGTATTCCATTAGTAGTTGGGCCCAGCTAGGAATACTAAATTGAACTCTTTTTGTCCTGGATTGAACTGGATGTGCATTTGAAGTAGAAACTCACGACTTTTCGAACTTTCTTGCTTTGGTTCTACGGCCGCATCACTACCTATATCAACTGGGTTACTGGAGAAAACTAATTGCTAATCAAGGGAAGCATATATGGTATGTGTGGGGAATGCTAGGCCTTTTGTGCTGTGCTGCTAACTGTTGAATCTTTATTGACAAGTGGTTTCTTCGCAGGGAGTCCTCTGGTATAGAGAAGTATCTATGGTCTTAGAGGAAAGAGGTCCCCCTCCTGATATATTGGTATGTACCATTCTACTAGCGAGACTTGAATGAGAGTAGTTAGGATTGATGTGATAATCTTCTCTTTCTTGTCGTTTCAGCTATCCCATCCGTTCCAGACCCTTTCCTTACCTTCCCTGATTTATCCCTTGCTTGATTACCTTTACGCTCTGTGTTATATGTGCAGTCAGAGTGTGGGGAAATCAGGAGGTGGACCCCTTTTGGCATCACCCTGATCCTGAGGTTTCCAGAATCGTGACAGAATCATTTACCCAAGAAAATAGTAAACCTCCCGGTCAGGGTGTGCTGAAAGATGACCACACTAGAAGAACTCATGCAGGCATTGGTTATAGTTCAGCAGGAGTTGGTGAATTCTCGGGCAGAAACTGCTGCTCTAAAGGAACGGTTTGATAGGCCGGCTAGAAACCCTTTTGATGCTTCTGTAGGAGCACCGCAAATACAGGTTACAGTGCCCCCGCCGATACCCTTGGCTAGTCCAGAGAGATATGCAGGGGACCCTCTTAGGATCCAAACATTCTTGACTCAGATTACTTTGCATTTTTCGTGTAGGCCAGCGTCCTTCCCTACCAACCATTCCAGGGTGGCTTTTGCGATATCTTACATGACTGGGGAGGCGGCAGATTGGGCAGTCCCTTTGGTGCGCAAAGACGATCCTTTGTTGACAGACTGGAATGCCTTTCGAAGAGAGTTTGAGAGGGTGTTTGATAGAAGGGCTACCACCCTTAGTGCGGATCGTGACTTGTTGGGGTTGCGTCAAGGGAGAAAGGATTTGATAACTTATATGACAACTTTCAATCGCCTGGTGGGGGAAACTGCATGGCCTGAAGAAAAAAGAATGGCATTGTATTATCAGGGGTTGAACGAAGACATGAAAGATGTCCTGGCCCAAATTGATCCCCAGCCCACGAGTTGTTTAGCATTGATTAATCTGACCCTGCGTTTGGATCACCGCCTGTCTGAGAGGGGTGGTGAGCGGAAAAGAGGCGGGCGAACATGGAGTGGGTATGAGGTGGAGAGCGTTAATCAGAAGAGGGATTCAGGTCCTGAGGCTATGGAAGTAGGAGCTGTACGGCCACCATTAACCAAGGCAGAAAGAGAGAAGAGACGTGCCCTTGGTCTATGCATGTATTGCGGAAAGAAGGGGCACTACGTGAGGGAATGCCCGTCAAAACCCCAAAAAAGAGGTTTGTTTTTCCCTCCCAAAAAGATGGTTGCAGTAGTTGCAGAAAATACCTATGCGTTACAGGAAGCAGAAGAGGGGACTGAGAGTAGGCCTACCTCTCCTAGGGAATGGAGGATTCCATCCTTGGGAGTAGTGGATAGAATGGAAGCAGTGTCACATGTGATATTGCCCATGTATCTGGGGTCAGGACAGAAAAGGGTATCGGTGAACACAATGGTGGATTCCGGGGCCACGGGAAATTTTATTGACTATGGGTTGGTGCAGAAGCTAGGATTGAAGAAAGTTCCCACTCAAGCCCCAGAGTTGGTGTTGGCAGTGGATGGCACCCCTCTTAAGTCAGGTCCCATTGTAGAACATACCGAGGCGTTAGAGTTGACTCTTTGTGGACAGCCGTGGGATCATGTGGAATCCATTGTTCTAAACATGATTGAGGCCCCACAATACGAAATCATATTGGGGATGCCGTGGTTGTGGAAACACAATCCTTTGATGGATTGGAAGTTGAAAACTATCCAGTTCACTTCGGAGCTTTGTGTAGCCAAATGTTTGCATGATAATGAGGGATCACATACTCTATCTTTGGCCCAAAGCTACAGAGTAGCCACTGCAGCCGAGAAAGAGGCTTTTGAGCAGATGAAAAAGGCTTTCTGTTCTGCCCCTATCTTGCGACATCCTCAATCTGATGTTCCCTTCGTTGTAGAAGCTGATGCCTCGGACATTGCCATTGGAGCGGTGCTCTCACAAAGAGATAAAATCACAGGTCAACTTCACCCTGTTGCCTTTTTGTCCAAAAAGCTGAATCCTGCAGAGGTGAACTACACAGTGGCAGAGAAAGAACTGTTGGCAGTAAAAAGGGCTTTTGAGGAGTGGAGGCCTTATTTGTGGGGAGGTCAACATCCTGTTACTGTGTTCTCTGATCACCGCAACCTGCAATTTATGAAGACTGCTAGGCACCTGTCGCAACGTCAAATGCGGTGGATGTTATTCTTCGCAGAATACGACTTTACAATCACCTTTCGTCCTGGGGCTGATAATCGAAAGGCAGACTCTTTGTCCCGCCAATTGGATCCCGGAGCATCACCAAAGGGTGAACAGTTGTCGATTCTACCACCGGAGAGAGTGGTGTGTGCCACTACTGTGGAGACGTTCCTGGAAGCAGTACGTAAACAACGTTCCGCATCACAGTGGCAGGTTTGGGCGGGTAAAGAAAAACACCGAACACTGAAACATGGACTACCAATGCGGAACAATGCTCTGTTTCTTCCCACACATGAATTACGTCTGATGGCCTTCAACTGGTGTCATAACGCCATGGTGGCGGGTCATCCGGGACATACGAAAACACTACAGGCGATACAAAGACAATTCTGGTGGGAAGGAATGGTGACAGATGTAAAGTCCTGGATTGAGCAATGTGAAATCTGTGCAAGAGCTAAAAGTGAACAGACCAGGAGTAAGGGGTTGTTGATGCCTCTTCCTACACCCTCTAGACCTTGGCAAAGATAAGCCTGGATTTCGTGCTGGGACTACCAATGGATAAGGGTTGCGACGCCATTCTGGTAGTGGTGGATAGCCTGACCAAGATGGGACATTTTATTCCCTGTCGCAATCTTCCTACGGCTGCCCAAACCGCGCAGTTGTTGTTAACTGAGGTGGTACGGTTGCATGGAATACCTAAAGTCATCATCTCGGATCGTGGACCGCAGTTTGTCGCCAGGTTCTGGCATACCTGGTGTAAGGCGCTACAGGTAACGGATGCATTGTCTACGAGCTTTCATCCCCAGTCGGATGGTCAAACCGAGAGGCTTAACCAAACGCTTAAGAAATACTTGCGGTGCTACGCCGAAGAGGCTAAGGATTCCTGGGTCTCTTTGTTATGGTTAGCCGAACTGTCCTACAACAACGCTTGGCATAGTTCTACGGGGGAATCTCCTTTTCGGGCCAATACAGGTTACCATGCGGACATCTTGCCAGTAACTATCCCTAGCGAGGTGCATAACCATCCCACTGTTGCTTCTAGGATGAAGGCTTTGCTGAAGATCCATAGACGGGTACAACTGCACCTGGAAAGGGCAAAAACCACGTATAAGAAATGGGAAGATCGTCGTCGTCAGAAGGGTCCTGAATACCAACGAGGGAAGCTGTGGTATCTCATATCCTGGAAAGGATACGACTCAGAGGATGACTCCTGGGAACCCTGTAATGAAGTACATGCCCCTCTTGCAGTTCGACGGTTCTATGCCCAGAATCCGGGGAAGCCTGGTGCTAGAAGGCGCCGTTGAGGAGGGCATACTGTCAGGATTCGAGTACTTGCGCCTACAGGACTACAAATCCCATAATGATAAAAAGTAACAGAGTCTATATATTGTGATGACCACTAGATGGCGCTGTAAATGATTACTCCTTGGAATCGTGTTTGAGAGAGTGTGGTCGCGTTCCCTGTGTTGGGAGCTTGTTCCAGGATTTGGATTTGGATTTGGATTGACTTCAGGTCTGTTTGGCGAGATCCTCTCGCATCTGCCAAGTCGACGGGAGGGAAGGCTTTTCCTCCGTTTCTCTACCTGGTCGCGAGCGGCTGCCGCGCAGCGAGAGACGTGTGTCCTTGTTCCAAAATTAAACGCCGGGTTGGTGTTACGGCGGTGGAGAAAAGGATTGTGTGCTGAAAGCAGGGTTTCCCGGTCGCGAGCGGCTGCCGCGAGGGAAGATCTCCAGCGCCTGTGGGCTCGCTGCAAGGGACGCTGATTTGTGTTGCCAATAAACCGGGAAGACTGGAGAGTGCTTACAAACCCCGACAGTGCTGTGATCTACATCGCGAGGGGATTCCGCGAGGCGAAAGTAACTGGCACTGTAGTATTCGGGTTGCTGGAAACGATAAGAATCGTACAACCTTTTTTGTGAAATATCCGATTAAAGAGTGGATTGGTAAGCCTCGGAAGCATCTTTGAACCATCCATACAACAGGGAGCTGGTAAGCCTCGGACGAGGAAGTATTGCTTGGTTTTATTTTTTGTTAGTATTCCATTAGTAGTTGGGCCCAGCTAGGAATACTAAATTGAACTCTTTTTGTCCTGGATTGAACTGGATGTGCATTTGAAGTAGAAACTCACGACTTTTCGAACTTTCTTGCTTTGGTTCTACGGCCGCATCACTACCTATATCAACTGGATTACTGGAGAAAACTAATTGCTAATCAAGGGAAGCATATATGGTATGTGTGGGGAATGCTAGGCCTTTTGTGCTGTGCTGCTAACTGTTGAATCTTTATTGACAAGTGGTTTCTTTGCAGGGAGTCCTCTGGTATAGAGAAGTATCTATGGTCTTAGAGGAAAGAGGTCCCCCTCCTGATATATTGGTATGTACCATTCTACTAGCGAGACTTGAATGAGAGTAGTTAGGATTGATGTGATAATCTTCTCTTTCTTGTCGTTTCAGCTATCCCATCCGTTCCAGACCCTTTCCTTACCTTCCCTGATTTAATCCTCGCTTGATTACCTTTACGCTCTGTGTTATATGTGCAGTCAGAGTGTGGGGAAATCAGGAGGTGGACCCCTTTTGGCATCACCCTGATCCTGAGGTTTCCAGAATCGTGACAGAAACACTCTCTGCAGTAACTGAGGAACGAGGTAGGAGTGGAAACACTGTCTGCAGTAGTTGAGGAACAGGGTAGGAGTGGAAATATTTTCTGCAATCACTGAGGACAGGAGGTGGGAGTGGAACCATTGTCTGAAGTAGCTGAGCAAGGAGGTAGCAGTGCAAACAGTTTTTGCCTTCACTGAGGACAGGATGTAAGAGTGGAACATTTGTCTGAAGTTGCCAAGGACAAGAGGTAGCAGTGGAAACATACTCTCCAGTAAATGAGCACAAGAGGTAGGAGTGGGAGAATTGTATAGTGTCGCAGAGTACAGGAGGTAGGAGCAGAAACATTCTCTGCAGTCACTGTGGAAAGAGGTAGTAGTGCAAACCATGTCTGCAATCACTGAGGACACAAGGTTGGATTGGAATAATTGTTGGCAGTCACTAAGGACTGGGGTAGGAGTGGAAACATTATCTGCAATCCCTGAGGAAGAATGTAGGAACGGAAACATTGTCTGAAATCACTGAGGACAGGAAGCAGGAGTGGAAATACTCATGCAGTCACTGAGGAACCAGGTAGAAGTGGAAGCATTGTCTGCAATCACTGAGGACAGGAGGTTGCAGAGGAAACTTTGTCTGCAGTCACTGAGGACCAAGGTAGGTGTGCAAACATTGTCTGCAATCACTGAAGACAGGAGCTAGGAGTTGCATTATGTCTGCAGTCACTGAGGACCGAGGTAGGAGTGGAAACATTGTCTGCTGTCACAGAGGACCGAGGTAGAAGTCAAAATATTATCTGCAATCACTGAGGATAGCAGCTAGGAGTAGAAACACTGTCTACAGTCACTGAGAAATGAGGTAGGAGTGGAATAATTGTCTGCCATCACTGAGGACAGGAGGTTGGAGTGGAAACATTGTCTGCAATCACTAGGGACCGAGGTAGGAGTGGAAACATTGTCTGCTGTAACTGAGGACCGAGGTAGGAGTGGAACCATTATCTGCAAACATTGAGGACAGCAGCTAGGAGTATAAACATTGTCTACCGTCACTGGGGAACGAGGTAGGAGAGGAATCATTGTCTGCAATCACTGAGGGCAGGAGGTTAGAGAGGAAACATTGTCTGCAGTCACTGACGAACAACGTAACCAGTGGATACATTGTCTGCAGTCCCTAAGGACAGGAGGTAGGAGTTGAAACATTGTCTGCAGTCACTGAGGACCGAGGTAGGAGTGGAAACATTGTCTGCTGTCACTGAGGACCGAGGTAGGAGTCGAAATATTATCAGCAATCACTTAGGACAGCAGCTAGGAGTAGAAACACTGTCTACAGTCACTGAGAAATGAGGTAGGAGTGGAATCATTGTCTACAATCACTGAGGACAGAAGGTAGGAGTGGAAACATTGTCTGCAGTCACTGAGGACAGGTGGTAGGAGTAGATCAGTGTCTTCAGTCATTGAGGAACGATATAGGAGTAGAAACATTGTCTGCAGTCTGTGAGGAAGGAGGTAGGAGTGGAAACATTGTGTGCAATCACGGGGGACTGAAGGTAGGAGTGGATCAGTGTCTTCAGTCACTGAGGACAGTAAGTAGGGATGGAAATAGTGTCTGCAGTCACTGAGAATAGGAGGTAGGAGTGGAAACATTGTCTGCAGTCACTGAGGACTGGAGGTAGGAGTGGATCAGTGTCTGCAGTCACTGAGGACAGTAAGTAGGGATGGAAACAGTGTCTGCAGTCACTGAGAATAGGAGGTATGAGTGGAAACATTGTCATCACTCGGTGAGGAAGGAGGTTGGAGTGGAAGCATTGTCTGCAGTCACTGAGAACTGGAGGTAGGAGTGGAGACAGTACCTGCAGTCACCGAGGACCAGGACAGCAGTGTAAGTTTCAATGAAAATAGAGAACCAACAGCAGACTCCAGTGGCTGCACCTACTCGATGTGTTCCCCAAGTGATCGTTTAGTGGTATGTTGAAAGTCAGTGTGCACAATCAGCTCCTGCACCCGCCTTTGTAGGATGCCAACTGCTGAGCAGATATACAGTACTTTGAGAACACTGGAGCTGTGCACTCCCAAGTAAGTATTATGTCAATAAAGAAGCTCGATCAGTATCTTCATTGAAAAAATATCAGTCTTTATTTCAAACAATCCATAAGGTTTATGCAAAGCATCAGTCAATGCATTTCGTTCAATGGTTGAACTTCGTCAAGGCATTTGTGATTGTTGGCGAGTATTGGCGAATGTTACACCCGTTTGAAAGTGGGTCTTGGGGTCCAATCTGGTCTAGTTCCTGCAGTCCGTCGGGAATTCGTCTCAGGTAAGACGGACTGCAGGAACACTAACCGGTCTCTTATCAAAGAGGCTCACACCACAGGTGTAGTCAAAGATCTACACACTGAGTCTTCACTTTAGACTGGGTCTAGACCTGATTTAGCCCCAAGACCCATTTTCAAACGGGCGCAACATTCCCCAATACTCGCCAACAATCACGAATGCCCTGACGAAGTTCAACAATTGAACGAAACGCGTTGGCTGATGCTTTGCATAAACCTTATGGATTGTTTGAAATAAAGAAATATTTTTTCAACGAAGATACTGATTGAGCTTCTTTATTGATTTAATACTTACTTGGGAGTGCACCGCTCCAGTGTTCTCAAAGTACCAGTGAAGATTCACCCTAAGTGTCTGGTACTCACTCAAAGAGATCCTCATGCTGTGCCCGCAGGCGGCGCCGCTGATACACTGGCATCATTGCCCTCTCAATCGCAACTTTGAAGAGGACCGACACAGGGTTCACAGGGTAGCTACGATTCAACAACTGAAGGGCCTTCTTCAGCAAGTCCTTGGCTTCAGTGATATTACCCATGTTAAATAACACCTGCAAGGAAGGACAGAGGGAAGCAGTGAATAGAAATGGCCATGGATGAGGAAACACATGCAATGGCTTCTCTCTTCTGAGTGCTACCCTAACGAACATCAATGAACTGATATGACAAGATGATGGAATAGGAAGGAGATGCCCATGCTACTTTTCAGACTCTGACCATGCCACCTATTAGACTCTGGCCATACAAACTGTCACACTTTGACAATGCCACCAGTCACATTCTGGTCATGCCAGCTGTAGAACTATGACCATGCCACCTGTCACACTCTGACAATGCCAGCTGTCACACTCTGGCCATGCCACCTGACAGTATCTGGCCAAGCCACCTATCACAGTCTGACCATGCACCCTGTCAGACTCTGTGTAGTAATGAAGATCCACACAAGTAGGATATAGATTAAGAAGACTTATTGAAGTAGGTTTCACACAGGCTGAGCGGGAGGAGGGATAATGGCAGAACATTAACGTGAAATGGGTACTACACTCTGACCATGCCACTTGTCACACTCAGGCCATCCCACTAGTCACGCTCCACCCAGGCCACCTAAAAGACTCATGATATGCCACCTGTCAGATTCTGGCCATGCAACCTGTCACCCTCTGACCCAAATGACCTATCACACTCTGCCCATACTACCGATCAGACTCTGATCATGCCAAATATAAGACTCTGGCAATATCACCTGTCACACTTTGACCATGTCACATATCACACTCAGACCATGCCACTTTTCATGCTCAGGCCATGGCACCTGTCACCATGTGGACATACCAACAGTCACACACTGACCATGCCAGTTGTCACACTCTTACCATGCCAGCTGACTCAGGCCATGCAACTAGTCACGCTCAGGCAATGCCACCTAAAAGACCCTGGCCATGCCATCTGTCAGATTCTGGCCATGCAACCTGTCACTCTAGTCATGCCACCTGTCACACTCTGGCCATGCCACCTTTACCACTCTGGCCGTGCCACCTGTCACACTCTGACCAAGCCAAATATCAGACTCTTGCTATTACACCTGTCACTCACTGATCATGCCACTTGTCCTGCTCAAGCCATGCCACCTGTCACCCTCTAGCCATACAACCTGTCACACTCAGGCCATGCCACTTGTCATGCTCCGACCATGCCACTTGTCACACTCTGACCATGCCAACTGTCACAATATGGCCATGCCACCTGCACTCAAACAATGCCACTAGTCAAGCTCCGACCATGCCACCTAAAAGACTCTGGCCACACCACCTGTCAAACTCTGGCCATGCAACCTATAACACTCTAGTGATGCCACCTGTCAGACTCTGACCATGCCAAATATCAGGCACTGGCCCTACAACCTGTCACTCTCTGATCATGCTGTGAGAATTTGGCCTGGCATATGCTGTCCACTATTCTAGTGGGCAACTTGCACCAGTCCGAACGACCCTTATTGATGGTAGGTTTAAAGACAATAATACAAAAGGGGGGCATGTGTGGGGAGTATTTAATGACCTAGCATTGTTACAATCCCTACAGATACTGAAAAAACAAAATGTAACAATGGGTCAACAAGAAATTAGAGCAGCTATCTATATGACTGTGTGTGTATTGAAAGAACACAATCCCTGAATCCAAAGTATTCTTGGTGAAAAATTTGTTCCCATCAGATACCCGTCCTGTACCGCCCTACATCACTTGGGATCCTTCACCCGAAGGAAGTGGAAAGAACCACTTAGGATTAGGTAGATTGTGGCCTAATCAAAATGTGAAGGAATGCAGGGTGTATGAGTATAGACTATGTGGTGGTATCAGGGGGCACAAGAAAATATATAGGTAAGCAGTGCATTAAGTGCTCGCTGTAGCGTGTGATAGTGAGAAAATTAATATTGGGTTGTGGGAGTGGAAAAAGAGTTTATTGGGGTCCTACCCACACCCAAGGTTAAAAACAGTGCAAGTAGTAATAACAAATAACTACTGAGATCGTATCTAGGTCGACATGTTTCTGCAGTATTCATTGGCTCAAAGGATACCAGTCTGCTTCATCAGGACCTTGTTGTTAATGGAGTGCTACTGCTAATATTAAAGTGTATAGTGTGTATAAAAAATCATATCACCTGAGAACACCGGTTGAAATGATCCAGTCAGTAAACAAAAGACAAACACACATGTAAATACAAAATACACACAGTTAGTGACGAAAGCTGCAAATGCACAGAGAAAATCTCGTGATGTTCAATTATATGCCAAACATTTATGGTCAGTGGTTGTAACAGCAATCAACTCATTGAACCAGGTGCACATATCCTGGGTTTAACCAAAATTGTGAACACTCACCCATGTTCTGGGGAATGGACTCTCCACCTCACCCGGCAACAGCTCAGGTACAAATGGAGCACCGCTCTAATGAATGTGAACAGAAAAAGAAATGAAAGAGGAAGAGTTCACTAGAACTCAGTCTGAAAACACATATTCCCTCAGCCATTTAGGATTATAGCCAGAGGTCGAGGGAAGTATATAATGTTGTTAGTTCCCTGTATTACACAGCTGTGGGCTTAAAGGAGGTCTAACTATTCTCTTTATGCAGTTTGTACAGCCGGGCGTGTTGTGCCTCTTGAAGAGTCAAGCCGCTTTGCGCATAAAAAGGGCGATCTCGATCTCAAATATAATGGAACAAGCACAATCTCAATTTGCTAACGTGCCTGCCCTGCGTGTTGTGCCTCTTGAGGAGTCAATCCGCTAAAAGCATGAGCGGGGCGATTCCTATCTTATCTAGAGTGGAACCGATGTAATTCTTAACTTGCCTTCGTGCCTGTCCTGCATCTTCTGCCACTTTCAGACGCAAGTCGTTTTAAGCATTTGAAGGCCGATCGTGATTTTATCTATATTGGAGCCAACACACTCACGCATTGCCTCCGTGCCTGCCCTGCCCCGCTTACCTGTCCGTTGGTACTCCGCGCCTTCCTCTAGGCTGACTGTGGGAGGTACCGACTGGACAGGAGGCGGGATATTTAACCAGAGTCTAATTGGTCTAAGGAGCGACACGTGTGCAGCGTGATTACGCGCGTCACGGAGCAGTGGTGCAAGGGAAATGTAGTCCGTGATCTCGCACGGAATCATTGCCTCGCTTCTCTATTCGTCAGAAAGCAGACACGTGGGCCACACGGTAGCGCGCGATTTGGAAACGCGCATTGGAACTACAAAATACATTGGAGATATAGTTTATAATTCTTCGCCCCTTTGCTTGTAGTAGCGCGCGATTTGGAACGCGCAATAAAACTACAAAGTTGATGGGAGATGTAGTTTATTTACAATTATTCGCCCCTATTGTTTGAAAACGAGCTATTTCATAGAACCTGCCCTTGTTTCATCCTCTCAAATAGTGGAAATACATATGTGGTGGCAAAGATATAACAGTGGCAACAATTTAACACTCATTAAGGGCCATTCTTATGGGTTTATGGAATATAGTCCCTAGGTGAACTTTCAACTCAATGGTAGAGAAGCTTATGGGAATAAAGTGGTGGTCTGTGTATTATGACAACAAAAATAATTCTACGCTAAATTGATATTATAGAGAACAATCTGGTTGATAAGCGCGGAACTTGTATCCTATATATCGTGACCTACAGAGACATCCACGGGATGTCTTCATTCAAACCCGTGATATCGGTTTGAAGTTTGTGCACCCATCTCTGTTCTCTGCGATGTAGAAAAGTGCTGACATCAGTAATATGTTTCGGGATCATAGGCTGTTCCAGCACGGTCATTGTAGATCTGTCGGAGCATGTTGTGCCTCTAAGAAGTGTTTTGTCATGCGAGTTGTTTGTTTATTGCAGCGTATTGAACTCTTATGCTCCGAGATCCTAGTCTTCACTTTTCTCGTGGTCATACCCACATACTTTTTCTCGCAGGGACAGCTGATTAGGTAAATGAGGTTGGAACTGTTACAATTCGTGAACCTCCGCTGTTCCCAAGGATGTTCTGTACCAATATTGAGTGTTGTGGATTTACGGGTCTGAGGGCATGCTGCACATTGTCCGCAAGGGTGATGTCCAGTTACAGCTGGTATGTCCCACAGGGTGCCTGTATTTCTAGGGATTTCGGTCTTGGGTCTTGTATGGACCAGTTTGTCCCTAAGATTAGGTCCCCTTTTGAAAGCAAATAGGGGAACGGGCAGTGCGTCATTTCCCGTATTCAAAATGCCCCAGTGTTTCTTAATGATGCTAGTTATTTGGTTAGATAGTGTACCAAATGTTGTCACACATGTCATTCTTTCTGTTTTCTCTTTAGGCGGCACTATTTCCAATAGACTCGCTCTGTTATTTTGTGCTCTTTTTTTGGAACGGTTTACCAGTACATGCCATTTCCGGCGCGAAAGGGCATCCCATGGCGGTCCCCATCGTTTGTAAATATTGGATGTTATTAAATTTAAAGAAATTGATTTTCAGACAGATTTCTGCTTGTTTCAACAGAAAATCTGTGGGGACATTCAAGTTCTTTCTCTCTTGTCTAGAAAAAATTCAAGGGCTTCCGGGCCATCTTCTTGTGGAATGTTGGAGTACAAGCTAACCATAGTTACTAGAATTTCCATTGATTCATAAAAAGTTTGTCCATCAAGAAAGTTTATTGCTTCCATAGTGTCTTTGATGTAGCTGGTTGTTTTGCCCACAAGAGGTTTAAGAAAAGTGTCCACGTATTTTGCTGGGCGTTCGAGCATGGAATTCACTCCCGAGATTATTGGTCGACCAGGTGGATTCATGGAATCCTTATGGATCTTCGGGAGGAATTACATCAATGGTGTTCTAGGGTTCTTATTTATAAGATATTCTCCCTCTTTTTTAGATAGCCAGCCTTCTCTTCGGCCATCTTCTACAAGTGTCTCCAAGCGGTTTGTCAGTTTTTTGTTCCAATTTTCATCAGTTCGTTTATAGTACTTTTCATCAGAAATTTGCCTTTGGACTTCTGCTTCATACATTTCTCATGAGAGGATAACGATCCTGCCGCCTTTGTCGGCTGGTTTTATAATTAGACTTTTATTGTCTTGAAGTTCGTAGAGGGCGGTCTTTTCATCTCTCTGTAAATTCCATTTTGTATATTGTTTCTTTTTCTTATCGAGTGTATCCAAATCACGTAACACATTCTTTTCAAATGTTAGTAATTCTGCAGGCATCTGACTGGAGTGTGGGAAAAAAGTGGAAGGATTTTGGAGTCCTGAATAGTTTTGTGCTGCCGTGTCTTGTTGGTCTTGAAAAAATACTTTCAGCCTCATTTTTCTGAATAGTTGGATTAACTCCAATTTAGTTTGGCAAATGTCTGGTTTTACTGTTGGGATGAAGGTTAAACCTTTTTGTAGTACACTCATTTCACTGGATGACAAAGTGCGGTTGGATAAATTGAATATTGCACAGTTGTTCTTATTTACCATCTGTATACTCGTCTCCTCGTGGTGATTTCTCCTTGGTACTGGTTGTTTGTCCGGTTGAACCATCTGTTTCCTCTTTGATGGCCACGTAGTCTGCCTCTGCCTCTGTCGGAAAAAGGTGCCGGCTGGTAATGCTGCGGGCTTGGTCGTCTCTATTGCTGGTAGACGAGTCTGCGTCACTTAAACTGTTTGACACCGAGGAGTCGTCAGAGAACGTTATAAATTGCCTCCTACTTCTGCCCCCGGATGCTCGTAGAGACCCAGTATTTTGTGGCTGTTTGTAGAAGTCCTTTTCCAAGTATGGATACGTTTTTTTCTCAGAATTGTTTGTAATGTCTTTTTGTAGTTTTTGCCTCTTGAAATCTTCAGTTGTTTTGGTTTACTACTGTTCATATAGATTCAAAAGAAATTCTTATACTTTAGTTGCTTAGCAATAATTTTTTTATTTTTCTATTGAATCATTTAATTGATTCTTTAATTGATTTTTTAGAAGTCTTGTTTTTTTGTTGTTGTTATTATTTCTTTTCATAACAACCTTTTTAATTTGTTGCTTCTATTCAATATTTCACATATACATTGCATTTCATACATAGTCAATACATAATATGGTAAACGGCGATTGCTGTTTGTGATTGGCCCGATGCATTTCGGGACCGGTGTCCCTTCTTCAGGGGCCACTGTAAAAAGTAACAAAAACTTTGTGTCATTTATATTATTTACATAGTTTACATACATACTTTTTCACACCATCATCTTATTTGCTGTGCGACTATGGTTTTGAGTCTGCCTTCCTGTTCTGCAGTCTGAATTCATATGACCGCTAATATTCCACATAGTGACAATTAAAATTATCTACAACTGTTATATACGTATATCCTAGATTACTCCATATTAATAACAGAGCCTATTTATGTCAGTTTCTTTTCTAGAGCCTATATGTCTATTGTACCTAATTCCGTGTTCTGCAGAGGAAATATTAGTACGAATCGGAGGAGAAAAACTATTGCAGAGAGGTGATCCACACAGTAGAATCAGTTGTTTTTTAATTTACGAAATTTTAGACACGGTTTGGAATTGTTTATTAAGGAGACACACTAGGCGCATTACATTATCTTATACACTCAGTATAATATTAGAAGCCTTTTGGAATCCACTACTCTGTAAGCATTCTGACTAATAGTCTCCTCCGTTTCAAGATGGACGACCAAACAATCCTGGGAACCCTAGTCCGTTATTGTATATCACCTTACCGTAACGCCTCAAACATCCCCATGTTTAATCACCTCAGTGTGAGTGAAACTCTTTATTTTAGTTGGAATCAGTATATGTAAGATTTGAATACTGCTCAGCTGAGCGACATAAAGCGATCAAAAGCTAAATAATTACTTTTCAAACTGCAGAGTTCATTTAAATGACCGTTCCAAGATGGCCGACATAACGATTCTGTGAACCCGAGTCCGTCATCTAATATTACTTCACCGCAATGCATGATATATTCCCGCGTTATGTCACTTCAGTGATAGCGGAAATCTCCTCCCGAGTCAGAACTAGTACACGGAAAACCATATCAACGCCTCAGGTGAGCTACAACATGCGACCGAACACGGAACATTGTATCCAAACGAAGTAACTTTTAAGCTTTAAGGACCTCGAGTTTAATTCTGACTTTAATTTCATAAATTCAAATTAATTAATATGAAATGCAATGTATATGTGAAATATTGAATAGAAGTAACAGATTAAAAAGGTTGTTATGAAAAGAAATTTTAACAACAAAAAACTTCTAAAAAATCAATTAAAGAATCAATGAAATGATTCAATAGAACAATAAAAAGAGATTATTGCTAAACAACTAAAGTATAAGAATTTCTTTTGAATATATATGAACAGTAGTAAACCAATACAAAGTGGTGCGTTTGGTTAAGTGATGATATTCTATCATCTACCCCATTCTAAGATATTATAGAACTAGCGACAGGCAGCCCTACGATACCAAACAGCACGCCCCAACTAGAAAAATTGACCTACAGTAGATTAACAAATCATTAAAACCTTCTTAAAAAACAGGAGTGCCAAGGCCAACCTCTTTCAATTATACATGAAATGGAATTGACCAGGTTCAAGGTTGATAGGCAGCTAGAAATAGAAAATAGAAAGGTAGATCTTGAGGAAAAGAAAATGCAGTTTGAGCATGAAAAAGTTTTGAGGGAGTTGGAGTTTAAAACTAAAAGTTCAGCAGTTACTCCCTCCGGAAGCAGCATTCGGCCAGTACATTCAGAAAGTAGGGTGTATATTCCCAAGGATGTGGTGAAGGAGTTTTAAAAAAATGATGATATTGGTCAGTGGGTCAGAGCCAATGAGGTAGCCATGTCTTCCCACCGGGAGAGAGATTGGGGAGCGGGGTTGTGGGGAAGGTTCCTTAGTGAGGGGCGGGATACATTGTTAGATCATTAGGGGTAGGAAGAATTTGCGTAATCGCGTTACGCAAATCTCCACAAAACGGTAAAAAATTTCCGCAAACACGCAGAAATTCCACGAACGCGCGGAATTGCTTGTTCGCGATGCTTGTTTACTGTTCTCAATCACTTTTTGTGTGCTCGTGAGGAAATATCTCACGAACTTGCATTTGAGAACGCGAACAAGCAAAAAACTTCGCAAAGTCGCGGAATGCAGAATTTTGTGCAATTTCGCGTTCTCGGCAGAACACGAAATTACCCAATTTTTGCGCAAATTCCGCAAGCAGAACGGAATTTACCGCCCATACCTATAATAAATACAGCCACATGAAAGATGCATTGACGTCTAGATATGGTTTGACACGTGAGCTCTATAGGCAGAGGTTCAGGAAATGCAAAAAGTTAGAAAACAGTACTTGGGTTAAATATGTCACTTTCTTTTGCAGAGCATTGGATGGTTGGGTAAAGGGCAGCAAGGTTAATGATTTTCAAGGTCTCTTTGATTTGATTGCATGGGAGCACTTGTCTGATAATTGTTTTCCAGAGCTGCGCCAGCATCTGATAGATGGTAAGCTGACTAACCCTAGGAAGCTTGCTGAGGAGGCGGACCGCTGGGTCAGTACCAAGGTCCACAAGGTTCATATGGGAGACTCAGCCAAACTTGGCCCCAGCAGAAGAGTGGGGGGGACAAGGGCCAACAGAAGGAGTTCCGCAAAGGGCCCCAAAGTAGTCCCCAAGGGAACCCTGTGAAAGGTTCCCAGCCTCCCCCTGAAAGAAAGCAAGGGGCCCGACAGGTAGTTCTGTTCCCCAGGGGCCCCTGAAATGTTACAAGTGTGGTGATCGGGGTCATAAGGCGAATGATCCCAGGTGCCGCCTGTTTGGCAAACAAGCACCTACTGGTGCTCTGCCCCGGCAGATGGCTAGAGTAGCCTTGTCGGAGGAGATTGAAGTCCAAGGTGGGGGGGTGGTCCCGCTCAGATGATCCTTGTCTCTTTCGGAGACTGTGAGACGGTCTCAGAAGCTCAGCTACCCAGGAACACTAAGACATATGAACAGCGAGTGACCGTCAATGGCCAAAAGGTGGATAATCTTAGAGACACAGGAGCCAGTGTGACAGTTGTCAGGTGTCACCAGGTGTCTCAAGAGCAGATTGTCCCTCATGCATTTTACCGAGTTGTTAACGCTGACAACACAGAGAGTCATTGTCCAATGGCTCTAGTTCCCTTTGAGTGAGGGGGGGGGGGGGATATCTGGTACTCTTCAGGTAGCTGTGAGGCAGCCATACCTGTTGATTGTTTGTTGGGAAATTATTTGGAATGCTCTCCTTCGGAAAAAGTTGAGAAGTCAACTCACTTGAAGATGGTTGGACTGTCTGACCGGGCGTCCGTGATCACCCGGTCAATGTCAGCCAGTAGGGTTTCTCAAGAGGACCTGGAGCCTGAGAGGGAGGCCCAGGAACCTGCTGAAGAGAGAAGTGGCGAGGGCCGCGGAAAACCGTCCCCGAAGTCCCCACGGCCCAGGAGGAGGTAGACCCTGAGGGGGATGCCCTGGAGCCGACCGGGGAGCAAGTACCTGAACTGGGGGACCTGCCTGAGCTGACCCATTGGCAGCAAGAAGGAGGCCCCTCCTGGGAGGAATTTTGCAAGAAACAGGCAGAGTGCCCTTCTCTTGTGGGATTGTGGCAGCAGATGATCAGTCAGGGTCACACTTGATTTATTGGGAGAATGGTCTTGTCACCCACTTTCATGAGTTCTGATACTGAATGCAGGACCTGTGAGACTTGCCAGGCAAGTGGAAAGAGAGGGAGGAAGCACAAGGCTCCTCTTCAGTCATTCCCTGGGATCAGTACCTCCTTCGAGCGGGTGAGGATTGACATTGGGGGCCAATTGACCCCAAGACAGCCATAGTCAACAGGTTCATCCTGGTCTTGGTGGACCATGCCACCCGGAAGCCATACCTCTGAGGACAGTGACGGCCCCCTTGGTGGGACGAACACTGATGGGAATTTTCACACGAGTGGGATTCCCTCGCGAGGTAGTGTCTGACCGGGGATCCAACTTCATTTCCAAGTATATGAAGTCCCTGTGGCAGGAGTGTGTTGTAACCTACAAGTTCACCACTCCTTACCACCCCCAAGGAAATGGGTTGGTTGAAAGGTTCAACCGGACCCTGAAGGGCATGATAATGGGTCTTGAGGAACCCAAGAGGCATAAGTGGGCTGTTAGAGTTATTACATTTTATAATCCTAACAGGCTCAGAGAACATGGTAGGTATTTGCTGGTTTAACCATTCAAACCTGCCTATGCTAGTTTGTATATTCCTATGTCTGGTTTTGTGAGTGACAGGGCTGGGGAATTCCAGGAGACAGGCTGAGTCACCCAGTGGTGAATAGAGATCTCTGCATCTAAATGGGAGGGAGGAGTTGCACCTGAAACTTGAATAGGGCTGTGCCTGCCTTCCACAATGCTGGCTCTACCCTCTGTGGAGCAGCTGATGTATCTGCCCTGCAAACTGAAAGAAGAGAAGGAGTCCTGTAAACAAAGTGCTCCAGGACTGTACTTGCCTTCCACAATGCTGGCTCCACCTCCTGTGGGGTGTCTGATGTGCCTGCCCTGCACTGTGAAAGGAAAGGAGAATTCTGGTAAACAGAGTGCTTCAGAACTGGGTTGGACCTGGCAAAGGCCCCTCTCTCCTCAGAGAAGAAAGGATTTTGGGGCATAAATATTGGGACCCTGATCCCCTGAAATGAGATCACTTTGGACTACAAGAAGAAACCTTTGCTGAGGAGAAGAACCTGAAGAAACCGAGGAGAGACTATTCCCAAGCTGAAGTGCTGCTTGGGGGATTGGCCTGAAGTGGTTGCCTTACTGCCAAAGGATGGAGAAAGGAACGTTGTGTACTTTGCTTTCACCTTGTGAAGGATCTCCACGGGCTTGGAAAAGAGCTCGCCTCCTGCTGAAGTCTCAGGGACAACAGACTTCACCCCACAGCTCCCCAGAGTTATGTTGGAAGTGCCTGCTGCTGTTTTGGGCCTTCTCAAGAAGTGCGTGTCGCAAGGAGCTGGAAACGCGACTCAACGAGAAGCGTGTCGCTGTTGCTGTGCCTGCCGTCGCAACTCCGAAGGAGGGTGTCGCCGCTGGAACTGTCACACTGCACCGCATCGAAGAGAAGCGTGCCGCACCGACGAGGAAGCGTGTCGCCATCGCTGCTGCTGCCGTCGCAACTCCGAAGAAGGAGGGTGTTGCCGCTGGAGCTGTCGCACTGCACCGCATCAGGAGAAGAATCTCGCAACGAGGTCGGAGTGTGTCGCCGTCGCAACTCGAAGATGGAGGGTGTCGCCACTGGAACTGTCCCACTGCACCGCATCGACCAAGAGCACCTCGCATCCCCAAGAAGCGGGCCGCCATCGGAGCTGCTGCCATCGCATCTTGGATGTCGTTGCTGTAGTTGTCGCATCAACCAGAAGCTTCACGCATCGTGGAGAAAAGCGTTGCCCCTGGAGCTGTTGCTGTCGCATCGTAAGTGTGTCGCGGCTGCAGTCCACGCATCGAAACGAGAGTTTCTCACATCCCTGAGAAGCGCGCTGCATCTGGAAGATCTTCACGTCTTTATTTCTGTGCACCTGACTTTGCCGCATTTTCCATTGCTGCGACATTGCTTGTCGTGGAAGAGCAACACAACTTAAGGTACATTGACGCAGAGTGTCGCATCTAAGAACTGAACTGAACTAAGCTTAAATCTACCACCACAGTAATCATAGTGTGTATTTTTGTTTTTTATGGTCTTGTGGTAACTCTATATTAAGTCTACTTATTTTTTATATAAAACCTGTGTGGTGTCCATTTGTAGTGTTGTCACTGGGTAACTGTATGTGGTCACAACTGCTTAACTTACAACGCCTCTAAAATAAGTTTTGACTGCTCACGCCACACAGCCTACAGGGTGAGCAGGGGTTATTTTAGGAGTGTAATCCCCTTGTCCTGACTAGAGGAGAGGGTCCCTACTTGTCACAAGTACCTACCTGTGCCAACTAGAGACCCCGAAATCTAACACACACCAGGTATATATATAAAATATATGTATTTATTCTAAACACATCCCTCTAGTCTCTTTATGAGGCAACAGACAAAAGTACATGCAGTAAACTTATTTAGCACACAGTAAATTAGCACAATATACGTTGAGCCCTAGGGGTGTACCAAACCATATAATAAGTAAGTGGTATTAGAACCACGACTGACATAGCTACAAGGCTTAGAGAATTTAGAACCGCCGGGGCCACTAGGAACCACCCAAGGTAGTGACACAGGGGACCCACGGGGGACGCGTGCAGTATCTACACACAGTCGCGAATCACCATTAACTTCTATGGGGAAAGCCTCAGTTTGAATTTTAAGGAAAGAGGACCCTTAGAAGAGGACTTGGAGCAAGCCCATTTAGAACTAGGAGGTTCTAGTGTCAACACCCACGGGAGCACCGGAGTACTGGAGTTACCTCACACGGGGAAACCAGTTGCATAGGTATCTTTTCGTTTCAGGTTTCATCGTTGATTTCAATGGAGAGCTGCTGCAAAGTGCTGCTGGTGTCCAAGTAGAAATAGTCCAGAGCAATCCAAGCCTGGATCGGAGATTTGAAGAACCTGAAAGCAGAGGGGACAGAGTCTGGGTCACTAACCAGTGACCAGGAAGGCGATGAGAAGAGGCCCACAGATGTCGGGTGATTTCTGGTGAAGAAGGTGAAGCTTGACTCTTCAGCCACGAGGACCAGGAGGCGTTGACAATGACCAGTGCGGAATTCGAGCTGTCCTACAAAGGATGTTGAGTGCTGCAGTGTCGGCTACCCGATGGGACCCAACAAGCCTTGGCAACAGCAATCCACGCAGAAAGCAAAGATTGGCTTAGGTGCAAACCAGCAAGGTCTGAGGGACTCACCTCTTGGTAGGGAGTCAGGGCACGTCTGGCGCAACCAGGAAAGCCCAAAGGAAAGAAGAGTTAACTTCTGGAGGACCCACCAGTTGACGGACCATCGATAGCGAAGGGACCTCGAGCAGAAATGCTAGAAGCGGGGTCATGGAACACTCGTGGAGTGTAGGCCCACAATCGTCGGTGCAGATGGTGCTCTGGGCTTGGACTACAAGTAGCCCATCACACAACTTCCAAAAGGCTCGGGAAGTCAATACACTTGCAAATGTGCACGGTGTCCAGCAGTTCCGGTCCCACGTCACTCATAAGGGCTGCAGATCTCAGCTTTGCTGGGATCTTGTGTCAGCCTCTGAAGTCTGAAAGTCCATGTCCTGAGTTGTAGACACCTCGGGGTCCGGCGGGAGCCTCGGAAATGCAGACCAGCAAGATGCTTCTTGGTGCCTGTTTGAACAGGGGAATCACTACTTGATCCTAAGGGAGATTCTCCCATCTTCTAGTCAAAATAAAATGTCGAAGTTCCAGGATATATGTTGCAGAGTTTTGTCCAGGGGATTCCATACTTATACTAAGATAGGGGGTTGGACATACTCTGCGGACCCACCTATGGGGAGGGTCTGGGGAGAGGGTGGTTACAAAGGTGTTTGACACAAACACGACATGTTTCCATGCAGCCATTCCAAAGTTAGCATTTCCCACAAGGTTGTAATGCACTTAAGAGTATATGGTCTGGCTGCATCACAGAACACCCTCAGAGAATAGATTCCAAAAGCTGCAGAGGGGCCCTGCTCATGCATGGGCACCCTCTCACACAAAACCAAGCACTCTGCCTTCAGGATCAATAAGGCCTGCCATCGGAGTGACTGATATGGTGGAGTGGTGTGGCTCACTGGTTAGAGGCGGCAGACCTGGAAGCAGAGGTCGGCCCAGGACCAGGGTTTGATTCCCGATGTGGCAGGGTCTTGGGCCACCTTTTGGTAGATGAACCCCTGGTCTGCAGCCCCAACGATTTGGCAGTAGCCCTACTGTCCTTAAATCTCTCTAAGGCTGCATCAGCTTTTTTTCCAAAAAGTCCAACACCGTCAAAAGGCAGATCCAATAAAGCGGCCTGAAAGTCCGCTGAAAAGTCTGATGACTTCAGCCAGGCAGATCTCCTAGAGGCAACGGCGGTTCCCATGATGCGAGCAACCGAATCAGCAGTGCCCAGCCCACTCTGGATCACCTGGCGTGCAGCCTCCTGTGCATCAGTCAACACTTCCTCAAAATCCTTCCTGTTGTCATCAGGAATTTTAGGAGCCAACAGACGCAGTGAATTCATAAGTGCATGAATGTATCTCCCCATAAGGCAAGTGGCATTAGTTGACTTCAAAGCCATACTTGCTGAAGAAAAGGACTTATTAGCAGTCGGTCCTGTTTCTTGGCATCCTTATCCCGAGGCACTTGAGGAAATGCACCCACAGTCTTTTTAGAACAAGCTGCCTGAATAACAAGACTCTCAGGCGAAGGATGTGACGTAAAAAACTCAGGGTCCCCAGGTGCAACTCTATACCTCCTCGCAACACTTTTAGACACTGCAGGAGCTGTTAGTGGCTTGTTCCAAACCTCCAAAATAAGCTCAGTTAAAGCCTCATTAAAAGGGAGCAACAGCTCAATTATAGAACTTGGGGAATGGAGAACCTCAGTCAGAAGATTAGATTTAAATTCGACTGTAGGCAACGTTAAATTCAAAAGTTCTGCAGCCTTCCTCATGACCATGTGGTATGGCTTAACTTCCTTTGAAAGGGCATCAGATACAGATGACAGCTCCCATTCAGGAGAAAGCTCCAGACCACTAGCCTCCGCTAGATCTTCAAAACAATCATCTTGAAGCTCACCTTCTTCCATCTCAGCCTCAGCCTCCCTATATCTTTGTTCTTCCAAGAGGCGCTGAGCATCTCTCCTAGATCTCTCCTTCAACAGCCGCGCCGTTGGATCTGTGAACGACTCCAACGGAGCCGGGATCGACGTCCGGATCGACTCCAGAGGCCCAGGGTGCTGTTCACGAGGTCGTCTCGGAGCAGGCGACGTTGGTATCAGCGTCGACGGCCTCGACGGAGCCGAGTACTGCCAAGGCAGCGTCAGAGCCGGCTTGAAAGGCATAAAGGGACCTGGAGCATAGGAGTGGGGAACTCCTAAATTAAAAGCCAGAGGACCCATAGGACCCGAAGGTGCACCAGAGGGGTACCATGCTCTGGAAAAGACGTCATACATAACATTTAAAAATGCTAAAGGGACTTGACCTGGGGCCGGGAAAGGAGGGTGAGAACCCTCAGACTAACCCTTTACAGGCTCCGGATTCGCCTCTTCTTCCACAGGTACTGAACCCTCATCCAAAGTGACCTCTTCATCCTCTCGAGCCGAGGACGGCACCGGAGATGGATTCGGAACCGGAGTCAGTGAATGAGCTCGCGATTCAAAGGTGAAGACTCATTTGCAGCGCTTGGACGCCCCAGGGCAGCAATCGCGCTATACAAGTCCCCTTTTCATTTCATTTAATTTCATTTCACCTTCTGGATCCAAGACTTCCGGCGAAGGAGACACAAAATCCTTCCCATGCTTATTCTTATGCGACTTCGATCTCAAGTCCGAACTCTTACCGGAGTGATGTCGAGAGTCATGACTTCGTTTCTTATGTTTCTTATTCGACTTCGAAGCATGACCAGATGAAGACTGCGAAGGCAACGCCGTACGGGATCTTGACCGTGACCTCGACCTTGACTTCGACCTCTCCCTTCTCGAACGTGATCTCGAAGTCTTCTTTACTTTACTACATCTCAACTTTGCCATCAGAAGCTTGGTCTCCTTCTCACGAAGCGCCTACGGGTTTATTTTTCTACACGAAGAGCAGCCGTCGACATCATGGTCCGAACTCAGGCACCAGATACAATCCTCGTGCGGGTCCGTGATAGACATCATCTTGCCGCACTCCCTACTAGGCTTGAACCCGGTCTTCTTAGTCGACATCGCTAGAGACACAAAGAAGCAGGAAAATCGAGAAAATAGTAACAAAGTTACCAACAGCTACATAGATTCCCCGAAACCGTTAGCGTCGATGACGTGAAAAAAAGGGAACTGATGCCATCACGCCGGCGTGGGCCTATTATGGTGTCGGTGACGTCAGCGGATTCGCGCGCGATGCCGTGCCTCTATGACGTCGTCCACGTCGGCGCAATGCTACAAAAAGAAATTCCAAATGTTGCTGACGCAAGGGGGATATATTCACAAGGTGAGGAATCCACTGGCAGATGTATCTATCAGAATTTATAATTGGATCATGAGAGAACAAATACTTAACAGTTGTCAGAACCAGTTATTGCACCAACACCTGAATGGCTCTGATCTGACCTCTCCCCAAGAATTGGGAAAGAAGGCAGACAAAAAACCAGGGTTAAGCAGAAAAACCAGAACCAAGGTGGTGATCAGAAAAAGGCAGACCAAAAAGATGGGGATCAGAAACCAAAAGACCAGAAGTCTTCAACAGGCCCCCAAAAAGCTTCTAATGAGGGGGGGTCCCAAACTTCTAAGAAGAAGAAAAAAGATTGGCCAAAAGAAACCTTGGTATAACTTTTGTAAATCTGCCTCTCACTGGTTCAGTGAGTGCATCAAGAAGGACACAGCTCCTACCACTGTTGCCCCTAAGGCATCTGCAGCCCCTATTTCAACCAACAGTGGTAGTTCTCAACCCAAGGCTATAGTAGGGTTAACCCTGGGTACTGAGATGGGTTCTGGCCTAGTCAGGATACCAACTCAGGCTGTTCTTTTCTGTGATGTGGACATGGCAATGTCCTCTACTGTGAGTCCCAGTACTCTGGGCAAGTACAGACAAACACATTTGATCAATGATTAAGTGGCTCAGGCCTACAGGGACACATGTGCCAGTGTCGCCATGGTGACACCTAGCTTTGTGGACCCTGGACAGATTATACTGGGTGATAATTACCTGGTGGCCAATGCAAGCAATGTCCCCACTACCTATAGTGTGGCAGTTAGAAACTTCTCCTGGGGAGGGGTAACTGGCCTCAAAAGAGTTGTGGTAAGTGCAGACCTCCCTGTAGAGTGTTTGTTGGGCAATGATCTTGAATCCTCAGTCTGGTCTGAAGTGGAGTATAGGACTCATACAGAGATGCTGGGCATATCAGCACATGTCCTTGCTGTGACCAGGTCACAGGCCAAAAAGTGCCAAACTGAACAGGCCTTGGATCCTGAAACTATGGACCAAGTGCCACCCAAGAGAAAGAGCAGTAGGGTTAAGGCAGGGCCTTCCCCCTTGCCTCAAAGTGAAGATCAGCCTTCTCACGAAGCTGATAGTGAGACCCCTGAAGGAACTATCCTAGAAGAACTTAAGCCTGAAAAGGTTTTGTTTCTTGGGACAGGGGGATCTTCAAGGGCAGACTTGAGGCAGGCGCAGTTAGACTGCCCCTCTCTTGAACCCCTCAGACAGCAAGCTGCTGCTGAGGCTGCTGGGAATGCTACAGGTACCCATAAAGTGTACTGGGATGAAGAACTCCTTTATTCAGAGGCTAGAGACCCCAAGCCTGGTGCTTCCAGGAGGTTGGTCATACCTCTGGCATTCAGAGGTTTCCTTCTTACATTAGCCCATGATATTCCCTTAGCAGGACATCTTGGCCAGAAAAAGACTTGGGACAGGCTTGTCCCTCACTTTCACTGGCCCCATATGTCAGAAGATACCAAGGAGTTTTGTCGCTCCTGTGTGACCTGCCAAGCCAGTGGCAAATCGGGAGGCACAACAAAGGCCTCTCTTATAACACTACCTGTGGTGGGGGTTCCCTTTGAAAGAGTAGGGATTGACATTGTTGGACCAATAGATCCCCAAACTGCCTCTGGGCACAGATTTGTTCTGGTGGTAGTGGATCATGCCACCAGATACCCAGAAACTATTCCCTTTAGGACCACAACAGCACCTGTTGTGGCAAGAGCCCTCCTGGGAGTTTTCTCAAGAGTGGGCTTTCCAAAGGAGGTTGTCTCAGATAGAGGTGCAAACTTTATGTCTGGGTACCTGACTGCAATGTGGAAGGAGTGTGGTGTAAATTACAAATTCACTAAACCCTATCATCCACAGTGCAATGGCCTTGTTGAAAGATTTAACAAGACCTTGAAGGGCATGATTAAGGGTTTACCTGAATATCTTAGGGTAAGATGGGACATCCTTCTACCCTGCCTTCTGTTTGCTTACAGAGCGGTACCACAAAAGGGCGTTGGCTATAGCCCTTTTGAACTTTTGTTTGGGCATCCTGTAAGGGGACCCCTATGTCTGGTGAAGGAAGGATGGGACTTACCTCTCAAAAAGCCTAAACAAGACATAGTGGACTATGTACTTGGTCTCCGGTCCAGGATGGCCGAATACATGAAGAATGCTTCTAAAAACCTTGAGGCTAGCCAAGAACTTTAAAAAGCTTGGAATGACAAAAAGGCTGTGCTGACTATGTACCAGCCAGGACAGAAAGTGTGGGTGTTGGAGCCAGTAGCCCCTGCAGCACTCCAAGACAAATGGTCTGGAACCCACACAATTGTTGAGCAAAAGGGAGAGATCCCCTACCTGGTGCACCTTGGAACTCACATGAGCCCCCACAGGGTGTTCCATGTCAACAGACTCAAGGCATATGTTGACAGGGCAGACATGGGCTTGCTCATGGTACAGATGAGGGGCAGGAGGAAGAGAGTGACCCTCTCCCAGACCTGCTGACTCAGAACCCTGATGATGGTTCAGTTGATGGAGTGACCTTAGCTGGCAGCCTCACTGGCCAGCAGCAACAGGACTGGAGACAAGTTCTCCAGTCCTTAAGACATATGTTTTCCTTGACACCTAGTCAGACAAACTGGTGCACCCATGAGGTGGACACTGGTGACAGTCTTCCTGTGAAGAGTAAAATCTACAGGCAACCTGACCACGTCAGGGACTGCATTAAGACAGAGGTACAGAAAATGTTAGAGCTGGGAGTTATTGAGCCCTCAGAGAGCCCCTGGCCCAGTCCAGTAGTCCTTGTGCCAAAACGTCACACCCAAGATGGTAAAAGAGAGATGAGGTTTTGTGTGGACTACAGAGGTCTCAATGATGTCACTAGGACAGATGCCCATCCAATTCCCAGGGCAGATGAGCTCATAGACAGATTGGCTTCTGCCAAGTTTTTGAGCACATTTGACCTGACAGCAGGCTACTGGCAGATAAGACTAGCTGATGATGCAAAAGCCAAAACTGCTTTCTCAACCCCAGGAGGTCATTACCAAGTTGTGGTGATGCCCTTTGGCTTGAAGAATGCACCTGTCACTTTCCAAACGTTGGTGAACCAAGTTCTCACTGGGTTGGATGACTTTTGTGCAGCTTACCTAGATGATATTGCTGTCTTCAGCTCCACCTGGGATGATCAACTGATCAACCTGAAGAAAGTTTTGGAGGGCCAGCAGAAGGCAGGCCTAACTATCAAGGCCACTAAGTGCCAGATAAGGGAGAGTAAGGTTGTGTACCTGGCCACCTTGTAGGTGGGGGTCAGGTTCAACCACTGGAGAGCAAGATCCAGACCATAAAGGACTGGGCTCCTCCAATCACCCAGACACAGATCAGAGCTTTCTTGGGCTCGTCTGGTTATTAGAGAAAGTTTAAGAATTATGGGTCCATTATGACACCACTTAATGACTTGACCTCAAAGAAGATGCCAAAGAAAACTCAATGGACAGTAAGCTGTCAGAAGGCATTTGATTACCTTAAGCCGGCCATGTGCTTCTACACCTGTTCTGAAAAGTCCAGATTACTCCAAAGAGTTCATGGTCCAAACAGATGCTTCTGAGTTGGGTGTGGGAGCTGTACTTTCACAACTGAATATAAATGGTCAAGACCAGCCCATTGCTTTTATTAGCAGAAGGCTGACCCCTAGAGAGAAACATTGGTCAGCTATTGAGAGGGAGGCCTTTGCTGTGGTTTGGGCCCTGAAGAAGCTGAGGCCATACTTGTTTGGCACTCACTTCAAGACTCAGACAGACCATAAACCCCTCTTGTGGCTAAATCAGATGAAGGGTGAAAATCCCAAACTACTCAGGAGATCCATTTCCCTACAGGGGATGGACTTTACAGTGGAACATAGACCTGGGACTGACCATGGCAATGCAGATGGCCCCTCCAGATATTTCCACTTAGAACAGGAAGACTCAACTGGTCAGGGTTAGCTTAATGTCCCTGCATTTGGGGGGGGGGGGGGCTGAGCCAGTCTGCAGCTTTCGGAACCATGTCCTTATAGCTGTTCTATGACATAGCCATACCATATACTCTTAAGTGCATTATAATCCTCACGGTTAATGCTAACTTTGGTTTGGCTTTATCAAAACATGTTGTGTAAGGTGTCATATGCTTTGGAATACTACCCCCTCACCAGTTTTGGCAACGGTGGTAGCATTCCACCCTTCTAGAGGGAGAAGACATGTTGTTCCTGTTAATCCTGGTTAAAGTTAACCAGAGCCTCAGCATCACAAAATGGATGCTGCTGCCACAGACACAAGTCTGACCTCCTGCTGCTGGGAGTCCTTCCAGGGAGGGAGGCTTGAACAATAGATTTCCTGCCTTGGGAGGTGCTAGCACCACTCCATACAGGCTTTAGTGTATTGGGGCAGGGAGGGCTGAATGAAATGAGACACTGCCTGGTGCACACAAGGTGCTCCATGCATAGCCCGGTTCAAACCAGTTGCTGGGGCACTCCAGCCCCAGCTCTGGCGTGAAACTGGAGAAAGGGAAAGGGGTGTATTCACCCCTTCACCTGGTCCCACCCATAGGAGGGACCTAGCAGGTAATCCAGCACCTTTGATTAGCATAAAGGTAAGAGCAGAGTCTAGAGACTTTAGATTTATCCTAAACTGAAACTTGAAACGAAACTCTGGACCTTCGAAATTCTACTGCAACTAGAAGACTGAAGAATCTCCCTTGTGGCCAAGGAGTGGCCACCCTGTGCAAACAGGCACCAACAGCGACTTCCCGGTTTGCTTTGTTGACGCTCCCGCCGGAGCCCGAGCACAGAGCCAGACATGAACTGGACTTCCATACTTCTCTGACCCCGATCCACAGCCACAGCAAAGCTGCAACCCGTGGAGGTGACGAGAGACGTGGGACCGGACATCTTGGAGAACCTGCTTATTGCTAATTGCGCAGCTTCTGAGGCACCCTCAAAGTTGTGCATTGGGTATTGAGAAGCCCCTGCCCGAGCACCTTTTGCACCGATGCACAGCCCTCCACACTCACCGAGTGCCGCGTAGGGCCTGCTTGTGTTTTTGTGCTCGACGCGCCTTTCCGGTCACTTGGCCATTGGCTCGTGGCCTCTGTGAAGGCGAACCTTTGAACTTGCACTGCTTGCCTAGTTGCTCCAGGCTTGCTCCTGCTTCCCTGAAAAGAAGAAGCCCCACAGACCTTGCTGGTCTGAACAGAAGCCCATCTTTGATTCCAGCGTGGGTTGCATTTGCCAAGGCCTGTTGACGTGGGTAAGTCCGTATCCAGCTCCTGGTTGTCGCCGATGCCTCTGGTCCATGTGGCTGCAGAGACAAGCTTCATGACATCTCCTGAAGGCTTCGCGACATCGCCTGGTTGCTTCCTGGTCACTGGCTAGTGACCCAGACTCTGTAGCCTTTGCTTTCAGGTACTCTTCCTCCTCGATCCACCCTTGGATCCAACCAGACACTTCTCTCCTGGTCGCCTGCAGCATCTTTTTTACAGGTCTCCATAGGATTCAGCAACGAAACCCGACACAACTCGACACCTAAGCACCCGGCTCCTGTGGGTGAGGTAACGCGAGTACTCCGGTGCTTCTGTGGGTATTGACTATCCAAGTGTCCTAGTTTTCAGTAGCTTTCTCCTAGTCCATCTGGAAGCACCCTAAATCAACTAGTTTCCAATCTTTTTATACCACTATTTTAGTATATGGTTTGCAACACCCCTAGGGCTAGACTGTATGTATTTTGTGCAACTTATTGTATTATAATTAAGTATCTTGTTATGTGCTTTGGTCTCTGACCTCATAAAGAGTTCCGAGGGGTAGTGTTAGTAATAAATACATATATATTTTATATACAACCTGTGTGGTGTCCTTTCATTTGGTATTCAAGGGGTTACATATGGTAAAACAGCTGGCTTCACATGCTCTCTGAAGTTTTAGTCTAAGACTGCTTTGTCCATGCTACCACTAGGATAGCTGGTCTATAAGGTTGACTTTACAACCATCACCATAAGGGTTGTTTGGACTGATACAGGGTGCCCACTAGAATAGTGGACATCACATATCAGGCCAACTTCTCACACTGACCTCCCCGCGTTGAGAATCTCGCTGGGAGGTTTATTTTCCACGTTCGTGATAGGCAACTTGATGTTGCTGATCGCGAAGGAGGAAAAAGTCTCGCCGGGATGTCATTTTGCTTGCTCACGTCGCGAACTTGTTCCTGAGGACTGTGAGCAAGCAAAAAATGCCCGCTGCACTACGCTAGGCTACGAGTGTTTGCACTGTGCTTCGTGCAATTCACGTAGTGCGAAGTAACTGAAACTTCACAAACTACGTGAGCGTAGTGTAGTGATTTGCCCAGGGTTAGTTTTAAACTACCATTTATTCATTCATAATGTCTTTCTCATTGTACGAACTTTTTCAGATACAATAAAAAGTTGGGTGAAAATTGCAAGTTACAAATGCTCCTTGACACATCCTTAGTGTTGGTGCGTTCACTGTATACGGTTTTGCCCTAGCGCCTCAGTCCTGAAGAAAGCCACTGTGACTCAAGCAGCACTCATCATTGGCTGAAAGATGTTGAATTAACACTAGAATGTGAGACATCACTAATTTCTCACAAAACATCAACTGCTGCTTTTAACCCTACCCGAGGAATCCACAGTCACAAATAGAAACCAGCTCCGTTGTAGTCCGGCGTCGTAGCACATCTAAGATGCACTTGGCCTTTGAGGTGGGAACGCAATGATGAAGCATGCCACCAACTAGGTTGGTGGGTGAGGGTTCTTTTAAAAACCTAGTGTTTTTTCCTGAGACTTTAGTTAAAGGAATGAGTGAGAGCTGATTGGCATGGTGGCAACGTTACTCTCATTGTTGGATATAGTAATAAAGGGAAGAAGCGCAGGATTTCCTGTTTCTTCTCACTCTCTCCTTTGTTTGGAGTATGAACATGGTATAGTCTGACCATACTTCCCTAGATTTACAATGGCCACCTCAATGTCAGAACCATTGCAAGAAAGTGGTAAGCCAGTTCAATATGCCACTGTGCTGTTATCACTGGGTCATGTGGCTGGATCCTGGCAGTCTTTGGAAGTTGTGAGGTTAATTAAATGAATACTGTTTTTTGTAACTATCTCAAGGGTGGTGAGAATGAGTTAGTGAAGGGCAGCTGAAATGGAGCTTCACTTGACATGCAAGGAATGGGGAACATGGAGGGTATTGCTGACATTCATGCTCTCTCCGCACAAATTCTCTCCTGGTAATTGGAAAATATATTGTGGGTTGAAAAACAAGATAGGAACATGATTTCCAGACCTGTTCCATTACGATCGAAGCGAGTGAAAACGCAAACGCTACTGAGGTGAGCTCTTCAACAAAGAAAGAAGTAGTTCCTAAAATGGCGATTAAATGGGAGGAGTGGATGGATAGTATTAATTGGTCCCTTCTCTCTGGGAGGGCTAAACGCAGGGAGAGGCATGACACATGCATTTAATGGACAAAAGGGGAGAAAGATTAGGAGAGCGACGATGCAGCCAGCGAATGGGAAGCCTATGGGTGGGAGAAGTCCTAAAGTATCTACAGCATGTCTCTTTCGAGATAGCGCATGCGCGGTCTAGAGCAGAGACCTAAAAAACAAACACCTTAAAGAGGCAGGCAGGTATTTGGTAACAGCTGGAACCAATGGTGTTGGGGTGCACAGTGGAGGAAAAGGAAATCGGGTGGTGATGTCCAGCCCCACTGCTTTCCTCCCCACACCTGCTATCCTCCAGGCTTCAGCAACAAACTAGCCACCCTCAAGCTCTCTGAAACATTGAGGCTATTTTAATATCA
Source organism: Lissotriton vulgaris (assembly GCF_964263255.1). NCBI lineage: Eukaryota > Metazoa > Chordata > Amphibia > Caudata > Salamandridae > Lissotriton > Lissotriton vulgaris. The sequence goes on along the minus strand of NC_141687.1, from coordinate 30,201,159 downwards.
TTCTTCTGCCTCCAGAAGGATCTTGAAAGAAAGAACTATTGCCATATTCTATTGCACTATGCAGTAAATAACGTTATCCTGATTGGACCAGCCGGTTAGCCAGACGTGTAGCGACAAGGAAGTAAGAGAACTCTAGCATAGCAGTAAAATCACTTGCTTCTGTAAAGCAGTTCTGTTGTCTGGAACCAGCACCCCTGAGTAGGTAAGGCTTACTTGAAGAAACAGGAATTACCTAGAATATTAATATTAATGTTCCTTTAACAATGTGTATAAAAACTATTCTATTTCACCATCTTACTCCTTGGAACAGTGGTGCTAGCTAAGGGTGGGCGTAAAATCCGTTTCGCGGGCGATTTTGCGGATTTTCCGCGATCCGTGAATCTCACGAAATCGCGGTAAAATCCGCGAATCAGCGGGGACGAATTTTCAGCCAAGCAAGGGTTACAGCAGCAGGTGCAAAAGTTGAAGCTAATTTCTTTGTAACCTTTTACAAAAGGGTTACAAACAAATTAACTTCAACTTGGACACCTGCTGCTAATTGCTTCCTGGCGCCTCGTTGCCTACTTACAACTATTCTCTGATCCTGCTCTGACCCTTGAAGCAGGGTCAGAGAATAGTTACAAGTAGGCAACAAGGCACCTGTCCAAGGAATTAAACCTCATCAGGAAGCACTTACAGATATAAAAAACAGGAAGAAGGGAGAGGATGGCAAATACACCCGTTTTGAGTTGTCAGGAGAGGGTTAAACTAAAAGAGACCTTTACAGCACAATTTTCATATGCATTTTGCTAAAAATAAAAAGCTGTATGTTCTGTAGGGGCAACTCAGGAATCTGGCCCTTCAGAGATCGGCCTCTCTTTCTTTCTCTCGTTCTCTCTCTCCCTCTCTCTTTCCCTCTCTTTCTCTCTATCTATCTATCTATCTATCTATCTATCTATCTATCTATCTCTCTCTCCCTCTCCCATAAACAACTGCATGGGTAACTTCGCTATGCAAGCGGCTCGCGAAGACGCAAAAAGCCCCGCGAACATGTAAAAAAACCCGCGAACACGCAAAAAACCCAGCGTACACGCAAAAAACAAAAATCAAAAATCCGCACAAATTTGCGAATTTCACGGATCGCGAATTCGCAAATCCGCAAATTCGCGGATCGCGAATTCGCAAAATTCGCCCATGCTTAGTGCTAGCTCGCTCATGTAGCCAACTCCAGGATGTGGTCTTGAACCCCACCAATTTCATGGACCCAGAGGAGCTGGCTATGCACCTTTCAATCTCCATTCAAAAACGGAATCGTTTTCCTTTCAAGAGTGTAAAAAAATCTTGTATTTTCTTACCTCTCCCTTCAGCCGGTTCAGACAGGCAACTTCAAAATCAGGAAGCTCAACTTTGCTTTTTGTGATCTCTAACAATTCTGCTTTTTTCTTTTTGTTCGTCACCAAGTCAATGATGTATGATGCTTCATTTAGAAATGAAAGAGCCTAGAAAAAAAACAAAGGAAAAATGGGTGTCAAGGTGTACATAGCTCTTTTGGAAAAGTCATCCACGGACCAGGAAGGAAAAGTATAGGTGAAAGCGGCAGCCCATCTCCTCATGCCCAACACTAAAGATAGAAAGAGACAATGAAAGAACTGAAGTGAAAGTGAAAAAGGGAAAACGTGCTTTCTCAGACAACAGACCCACACATGGTCTGATCTACAGGTGATCATGGGCAGGCCATGTCCAGACCTGCAAATGGAAAGGAGCAGCGCCACCTGTCGTGGGCTTCTGCGGCTTCATGCCTCTGTGCAGGACACTGGATCAGGCTAAGTTTGCTGTCCCAGGATAACAGGCGAGAAGAGGAGGCCATCGCTTTGATGCCCTGATCTACAGGTGATCAAAAGCAGACCATGTCCAGACCAGCAGAGGGAAAGGAGCAGCACCACCTGTCGCGGCTTGTGTGGTACAGACCACTGCAGGCAGAATGGGAGAGACCTACCCATCCATCCAAGAACTTTGTGAAAAGGATGTGCCCTGCGGTTAAGGAAGAAGAGGTCAAATGCCCAGAAGTGAGGTGAATATGCACAGGGAAACACTCATTGGGCAATATCCATGTATTTATTTATTTGAGAGTTTTTACAAATATCAAACAACTTTGATGTAAATGTTAGAACACTTTATATAGTAGTGAAATAATTAAAACAGTAACTATTAACTGTTAGATTTGGGGGTCTCTAGTTGGCACAGGTAGGTACATGTGACAAATAGGGTTCCTTGCCTCTAGTCAGGGTAAGGGGGTACACTTCTAAAATAACCCCTGTTAACCCCCTTGGTAGCTTGGTACGAGCAGACAGGCTTATCTCAGAGGCAGCGTGTGAGAAGTTAACCTGGCATATGATGTCACCTATTCTAGTGGGCATCTTGCACCAGTCTAAACGACCTTTATTGATGGTGGTTGTAAAGTCAACCTTATAAACAAGCTATCCTAGTGGTAGCATGGACCAGCAGTCATAGGCTAAGACTTCAGAGAGCATGTGAAGCAAGCTGTTTTATGAATTATAGTCCCTTGAATACCAAATGAAAGGACACCACACAAGTTATATATCAAATATATATGTATTTATGTCTAACACAACCCCTCTGCACTCTTTATGAGGTCAGAGATCGAAGTACATCACAAGTTACTCAATTAGCATACGATAAGTTGCACAAATACACTTTTGCCCTAGGGGCCTCACAAGCCATATACTAAGTAAGTGGTATAAGGACCACTACAGAAATAGTGAATAGGCCCAGGGCCTAGGGAATCGCTGGGGTTACACTAAACGACCAAAGGTTAGGAAGTGGGAGACCCACGGGAGACGCGTGCAGTGTCTAAACACAGTTGCGAGTTACCATTGACTTATAATGGAGAACGAAGAAGTTACAAAGTTACTGTTTTAGGGCACTTCCGGATGGACTACGACAAAACCCCTTTAGACTAGGACACTTTGAGAGTCAAGACCCACAGGAGCACCGGAGTACTCCTGTTACCTCACCCAGGGAAGCAGGGTGCATAGGTGCCTTTTGGTGTCGTGTTTCGTCGATGCTTTCAATGGAGATCTGCAAAGAAGTGCAGCAGGCGGCCAAAGGAAGAGTGTTGGGGTGGATCCAAGGGTGGATGGAGGAACTGAAGAGCCTAAAAGCAGAGGGGACAGAGTCTGGGTCACTGGCCAGTGACCAGGAAGGAACCAGGCGATGTTGCGATGATCTCAGGTGAAGAGCTGAAGCTTGTCTCTGCGGCCACGAGGACCAGGAGGCATCGACGACAACCCGGAGCTGGATTCAAGCTGTCCCACAAAGGATCTAGTTGACTGCGGTGTCGGTATCCGGACTGGACCCAACAAGCCTTGGCACATGCAATCGACGCAGGAAGTGAAAATGGCCTTCGGGTCAGACCAGCAAGGTCTGGGAGCTTCTCCTTTGCAGGGAAGCTGGTGCAAGCCTGGAGCAACCAGGAAAGCCTTTTGGTTTCAAGGGTTTCTCTTCAGGGGGCTCACTAGCCAACGGGATAGCAACCGGGAAGACGCGTTGAGCTGAAATGGAAGAGCGGGCCCCACGTGGCACTCGTGGAGTGTGGAGGGCTTAGCTTCAGTGCAAATGGCGCTCGGGTCTGGGGCTTCTCGTATCCCAATGCACAACTGCGAGGGTACCTCGGTAGTAGAGCTGTTCGCAAAATGCAGGATGTCCAGGGTGTCCAGTCCCACGTCTCTCGTGTCTGCCACGGGTCTCAGCTTTGCTGTGGATGTGGGTCGGAGACAGAGAAGTCTGGTAGTCCAGTTCCTGTGTCGCTGAGTCTTCGGGTTCCATCGGGAGCATCGACAAAGCAGACCGGCAAGTTACTGATGGTGCCTGTTTGCACAGGGTGGTCACTCCTTAACCACAAGGGAGATGTCTTCAGTCTTCTAGTCGAAATAGAACGTCGAAGGTCCAGGAGTTTGTATCAAAGTTTCACTCCAGGATAATCTAAAGTCCTGGGGACACAGCTCCTATCTTTATACTGATTTTAGGGGCTGGATTACCTGCTATGTCCCTCCTATGGGTGGACCTGGGAAGGTGAAGTTTACACACCTTTCCCTTTGTCCAGTTTCGCGCCAGAGCAGGGATGGAGTGCCCCACCAACTGGTTTGAACCGGGCTATGCATGGAGCACCGTGTGTGCCCCAGGCAGTGTCTCGTTCTGCAGCCCTCCCTGCCCCAATACACTAAAAGACTGTCTGGGGAGGTGCTAGCACCTCCCAAGGCAGGAAACCTATTGTCCAGGCCTCCCCTGCCGGAGTTTTGTCCAGCAGCAGGAGGTCGGACTCATGTCTGTGGCAGCAGCATCCATTTTGTGATGCTGAGGCTCTGTTTTTATTTAACTGGGTAAAACAGTAAAACATGTCTTTTACCTCTAGAAGGGTGGAATGCTACCCCCGCCGCCAGAATTGGCGGAGAGGGGGGTAGTGTTCCAAAGTGTTTGACACCTTACACAACATGTTTTGATAAAGCCAAACCAAAGTTAGCATTAACCACGAGGATTATAATGCACTTAAGAGTATATGGTATGGCTATATCATAGAACAGCTATGAAGCTGTAGAGGGGCTCAGCTCATGCTAGGGCACCCTCTCACATAAAACTAAGCCTCCAGGATTGTCAAGGCCTACCATAGGAGTGACTAATAGGTGCATATGTGTCTATATATATTGGTAGATATAGATATACTATATCTAAGTAAGGGGTGATTACACCACCTTATCCAAGCTGAGTGATCAGCCTGTGGTGTCAGTTTGGATGGTCAGCCAGGAGTGGCATAATACATGCTGCAGGCCCTGGTAGGCCTTGGGTACACCTATGCCCTGGGTACCTATGGTACACTATACAGGGCTCACAAAGGTGACCCAATACCCAATCAGGAATGTACCTAAAGTACATGGTATCAATTTAGAGAGAGAGCAGCTGGCCTGTGGGTCTGATTAGCTGGCCCACAGCCACACTAAAGTCGAAAAACCAGAAAATCACAGCAAAAAGTGAGGGTGACCATGGGATGCAGACCCTACTCCTACACAGCGTGGAAAGCATTTGTGACCACATACAATAACCCAGTGACAACACTACAGATGGACACCACACAGTTGTATATTAAAAATAAGTATTCTTTATATAGACTTAACACAAGACCACAAATGACAAAAATCCACAATACTATACTTAAAAGGCTAGTTTTAGCTGAGTTCAGTTCAGTTCTTAAGATGCAACACTTTAAGTCGATTGTACCTTTCGATGCGGGACGCTTCCACAACAAACAGTGTTGCAGAGATGGAAATGTGGCAAAATTCCTGTGCAAAGAAATAAAGACGTGAAGATCTTCCAGATGAGGCACGCTTCTCCGATGATGCGAGAAGTCCTGCAGCGGCGACACCCTTGTTCAGCGATGCGACAGCAACAGCCTCGGCTGCGACACTTCTCTGACGTTGCAAAAAGCTTCTCCAAAATGCAACTACTACAGCGGCGCCATCCAAGATGCGACGGCAGCAGCTCCGTGGATACGAGGCGCTTTTCTTGATGTGGTGCAATACGACAGCAACAAAGTGGAGATCCATGATGCGACGGCAGCAGCAGCGACAGCAACACGCTTCTTCCTTTTTGCAAGACACTTCTCTCGATACGGTGTAATGCGTCAGCTACAGCGGCGACACCCTCCTTCGGAGTTGCAACAGCAGTGGTTGCGACAGCGACACTCTTCCTCTTCATTGCGAGACGCTTCTCTTGATGCGGTTCAATGCGTCAGCTACAGCAGCGACACACTCCTTCGGAGTTGCGAAGGCAGCGGCTGCGACCCGCTTCTTCCTCTTGAGTTCCGCTTCCAGCTCCTTGCGACACGCAGTCACTCAGAAGGCCCCACAACAGCAGCAGGCACTTACAAATAACTCTGGGGAGCTGGGGTTTGAAATCTGTTGTCCCTGCGACTTCAGCAGGAGGCAAGTTCTGTTCCAAGCCCTTGGAGATACTTCACAAGTTGAAAATAAAGCACACAAAGTTCTTTCTCCTTTCTCTGGCAGTCAGGCAACCACTGCAGGCCAATCCCCCAAGCAGCACTCCAGCTTATGGATAGTCTTTCCTCAGTTTTTTCAGTTTCCTCTCCGCAGCAAAGGGTTATTCTTGTAGTTGAAAAAGTGATCTAATTTCTTGGGATCAGGGTCCCAATATTTATACCCCAAAATCCTTTGTCCTTTGAGGGAAGAGGGGCCTTTGCCCAGTCTAAACCAGTTCTGGAGCACTCTGTTTACATGACTCTTTTCTGTTCCGTTCACAGTGCAGATCAGAAACATCAGACGCCCCACAGGAGATGAAGCCAGCATTGTTGAGGGAAAGCACAGCCTTTTTCGACATGATTCCTTCTCTTAGACGTTAGACGCACCACAGGGGGTGGAGACAGCACTCTGGGGGGCAGGCACAGTCCTATTCAGGTCCAAGGTGCAATTCCTCCCTCCCATCTAGATGCAGATCTCTCTATTCACCACTGGGCGGACTCACCCTGTCTCCTGGAATCCCCAACCCTGTCATTCAAACTCCAGACAAGGAATACACAACCTAGCAGCGGCAGGCCTGGATAGTTAGACAAGAAAACACCTACTTTCTAAAAGTGGTATTTTCAAACACAGAATGTTAAAACCAACTTCACTAAAAGATGTATTTTATCAGTTCAGGCATACTAAACTCAATTTCTACCATGTTCATTGAGTCAGTTAGGATTATAAAATGTAATAATCTGACTGCCCATTCTGGCCTATGGAGAATAGGTTTCCGTGCAATAGTGAAAAACGAAAATGGCTGTAATTCACTATTAGGACATGCCACACACACCAGGGCATGTCCTACCTTATACTTACAATGCACCCTGCCTTTGGGCCTACCATAGGGGTGTCTGAGATGAAGAAAAGGGAAGGTTTAGGGACTGACAAGTGGGTGCACTTGCCCAGTCAGCATGGCAGTACCAGACTGCACACAGGCTCTGCAATGGCAGGCCTGAGACACACTTTTACAGGCTGCTTATGTGGGTGGCACAACCAGTGCTAAAAGCCCACTAGAAGCATTTGATTTACAGCCCTGGGCACACTCAGTGCACTGTGCTAGGGTCTGACAAGTAAACCAAACCAGCCAATCATGGAATCACTAATCCATACATCAATTTACAATACGGAGAGCATATGCACTTTAGCACGGATCAGCAGTGGTAAAGTGCCCAGAGTTATAAAACCAACAAAAACAGGTCAGACAAAATACAGGAGGAAGGCAAAAAGCTCAGGGATTACCAAGTCCAACATTAACTCTCAGCCTTCTTCAGTGTTTTTCTTGTCATGATTGTCAGTTTCACACCCATAGTGCAGAAAGAGTTCTTAACCTCACTCAGTCTTGGCTATTGGTGTTGAGTTGAATTCAGACGGAGTGAGCTGGGACTAGAGGTGTTCCTCGTGGGTCAAGTGGACTGTACAACAGGAGCTCTTAAATCCCTTTCTTGAATGCAATGTGGGTTCTTCTGAGTACTTGGGGGTTGCTGTTGCAGATTACTGGTGCATCATGGGGAGGGATTGCCTGAGAGAATGTGTTCATTGAATGTTGTGCTGCCTAGAGTGATACCTTGTTGTTCCTTCAATGCGTGCCTTTAGAGAGGCCCTTTCATGCCTGTGCTAAGTACGTCTGAGACTTTGGGCACAATGTTTTGAGGATCATGCCTAGAGTTTTGAATATGGCTTGCATATTGGAAGCCAGCTTAGTGAATTTGAAATGTGTGTAGTGTATTTTTGTATTATGCCTTAATCTTGCAGTTCAGTACTGCTTTTAGGGGTGCAGAGCTAAGGACGGTGAGGCCTGTGCGAAGTGTAGTTCCATAGCCTACAATTGAGACAGCACTATGGTCTGGCAAGCTGAGGTGAAACCAGGTGTTCGCATAAGGTGCATAGTTAATTTGTTCTTGAATAGTAGCTTATGTGTTCATGAAATGAAAGTTTGTTCTCCAGTACAAAACGTTTCTTTCAGTCACAGACTTATTTCTGAGTGGGTTTCAACACTGCTTAATTTGTGAACATATGAGTGCAGTGGGCGTTGTCAGGAGGCATATGCTACTTGCGCTACCCCTGTCCCTGCCTGCGTTACCAATGACAGCACCAACACAACTACTAACAACTGCACTCCACCAAGTGTGGCAATTCAGCCTATTCCAGGCCCCCAAAGCTATACGATTGACAGGCGGCTCAGGTAATAGTAATTTTCAACACATATTGAATTAACAAACAACTTTTGTTGTGCTTGTCTGTAAATTAGTTATACAGCGCTACCATGTGGCAGATTATCATAACTGTGTAGACAATTAAATTCCAGTGAGCACAGCATCAGAAACCACCGGCTTAAATTAAGCACTGGGTTTGAGTCACTAAACGAAATATGCAAAAGGGGGATGTTTGGTACCAACAGTAGAATCTCTGACTTGTAAGTAAGTGGCTGAACTGCCCCATCTTAAACCTCTCAGGTTTTTAGGTCCAGCCTAGTGTTGCAGTGCAAGCGTTGCTCACTTTACAAGGCGTGCTGTATAAGGGTATGTTTTAGAACAGAGAACCAGGTCAGTAGAGATCCTGTAGAGTCGGGGAACCAGGTCAGCAGAGCTGCTGAAGAGCCAGAGAACCAGGTCAGCAGAGCTGCTGCAGAGCCAGAGAACAAGGTCAGCAGGTCAGCTCTTGATAGAGAGAACAAACTCAGCGAGCTGCCGTAGAGCCTGACAACAAGGTCAGCATTGCCATTGTAGAGCCAGAGAACCAGGTCAGTAGAGATCCTGTAGAGTCGGGGAACCAGGTCAGCAGAGCTGCTGTAGAACCAGAGAGCCAGGTCAGCAGAGCTGTTCTAGAGCAAGAGAAACCGGTCAGCAGAGCTGCTGTAGAGCCGGAGAACCAGGTCAGCAGAGCCGCTGTAGAGCCAGAGAACCAGGTCAGCAGAGCCGCTGTAGAGTCAGAGAACCAGTTTAGCAGAGCTGCTGTAGAGCCAGAGAACCAGGTCAGCAAGGCCACTCTAGAGCCAGAGAACTGGGTCAGCAATGCCACTCTGGAACAAGAGAACCAGGTCATCAAGCTGCCGTAAAGCCTGAGAACCAGGTCAGCAGAGCCGTTGTAGAGCCAGAGAACCAGGTCAGCAGAGCTGCTGTAGAGCCAGAGAACCAGGTCGGCAGAGCTGCTTTAGAGCCTGGGAACCAGGTCGGCAGAGCTGCTGTAGAGCCCGAGAACCAGGTCAGAAGAGCTGCTCTAGAGCCAGTGAACTAGGTCAGCAGAGCGGCTGTAGAGCCTGAGAACTAGGTCAGCAGAGCCATTGTTGAAACAGAGAACCACGTCAGCAGAGCTGTTGTCGAGCCACAGAACCAGGTCAGCAAAGCTGCTCTAGAGCCAGAGAACCAGGTCAGCAGAGCTGCTTTAGAGCCTGAGAACCACGTCAGCAGAGCTGTTGTCGAGCCACAGAACCAGGCTAGCAAAGCTGCTCTAGAGCCAGAGAACCAGGTCAGCAGAGCTGCTCTAGAGCCAGAGAACCAGGTCAGCAGAGCTGCTCTAGAGCCAGAGAACCAGGTCAGCAGAGAGGTTGTAGAGAGTGAGAACCAGGTCAGCAGAGCAGATGTAGAGGAAGAGAACCATATCAGCAGAGCTGCTGTACAGGCGGAGAACCAGGTCAGCAGAGCTGATGCAGAGACAGAGAACCAGGTCAGCAGAGCTGCTCCAGAGCCAGAGAACCAGGTCAGCAGAGCTGCTGTAGAGCCAGACAACCAGGTCAGCAGAGCTGCTCTGGAGCCAGAGAACCGGGTCAGCAGAGCCGTTCTAGACTAAGAGACCCAGGTCAGCAGGGTCGCTCGAGAGCCAGAAAATCAGATCAGTAGAGCCGTTCTACAGCCAGAGAACCAGGCTAGCAGAGCCGCTCTAGAGCCAGAGAACCAGTTCAGCAGAGCTGCTGTAGAGCCAGAGAACCAGGTCAACAGAGCTGCTGTGGAGCCAGAAAACCAGGTCAGCAGAGCCGCTCTAGAGCCTGAGAACCAGGTCAGCAGAGCTGCTGTAGAGCCAGAATACAGGCCAGGAGAGCTGCTCTACAGCCAAAGAACCAGGTCAGAAGAGCTGCAGTAGAGCCAGGAAACCAGGTGAGCAGAGCGGCTGTAGAGCCTGAGAACTAGGTCAGCAGAGCTGCTGTAGAGCCAGAGAACCAGGTCAGCAGAACTGCACTAGAGCCAGAGAACCAGGGCCTCAGAGAGGCTGTAGAGCCTGAGAACCAGGTCAGCAGAGCTGTTGAGAAACCAGAGAACCAGGTCAGCAGATCCGCTCTAGAGCCAAAGAACCAGGTCAGCAGAGCTGCTCTAGAGCCAGAGAACCAGGTCAGCAGAGCTGCAGTAGAGCCAGACAACCAGGTAAGCAGAGCTGCTGTAGAGCCAGAGAGCCAGATCACCAGAGGTGCTGTAGACCCAGAGGTAAACAGTCTAAATATCGAATTTAAAATATCGAGATGACAAAATATCTAGTTTCAAATATCCAGAGGAAAGAAAATTGACTGTCAAAAATACAGTGGTGAGAACCAGGTAAGCAGAGTGGTGTAGAGCCAGAGAACCAGGTCAGCAGGGCTGCTGTAGAGCCAGAGAGCCAGGTCAGCTGAGCCCTTGTAGAGCCAGAGAACCAAGTAAGCTGAGCTGCTGTAGAGCCAAAGAACCAGGTCAGCAGAGCTGCTTTAGAGCCTGGGAATCAGGTCGGCAGAGCTGCTGTAGAGCCCGAGAACCAGGTCAGAAGAGCTGCTCTAGAGCCAGTGAACTAGGTCAGCAGAGCGGCTGTAGAGCCTGAGACCTAGGTCAACAGAGCCATTGTTGAAACCGAGAACCACGTCAGCAGAGCTGGTGTAGAGCTACAGAACCAGGTCAGCAGAGCTGCTCTAGAGCCAGAGAACCAGGTCAGCAGAGCTGCTCTAGAGCCAGAGAACCAGGTCAGCAGAGAGGCTGTAGAGCGTGAGAACCAGGTCAGCAGAGCAGATGTAGAGGAAGAGAACCAGATCAGCAGAGCTGCTGTACAGGCGGAGAACCAGGTCAGCAGAGCTGATGCAGAGACAGAGAACCAAGTCAGCAGAGCTGCTCCAGAGCCAGAGAACCAGGTTAGCAAAGCTGCTGTAGAGCCAGACAACCAGGTCAGCAGAGCTGCTCTGGAGCCAGAGAACAGGGTCAGCAGAGCCGTTCTAGACTAAGAGACCCAGGTCAGCAGGGTCGCTCGAGAGCCAGAAAATCAGATCAGTAGAGCCGTTCTACAGCCAGAGAACCAGGCTAGCAGAGCCACTCTAGAGCCAGAGAACCAGTTCAGCAGAGCTGCTGTAGAGCCAGAGAACCAGGTCAACAGAGCTGCTGTAGAGCCAGAAAACCAGGTCAGCAGAGCCGCTCTGGAGCCGGAGAACCAGGTCAACAGAGCTGCTGTAGAGCCAGAATACCAGGCCAGGAGAGCTGCTCTACAGCCAAAGAACCAGGTCAGAAGAGCTGCAGTAGAGCCAGGAAACCAGGTCAGCAGAGCTGATGCAGAGACAGAGAACCAAGTCAGCAGAGCTGCTCCAGAGCCAGAGAACCAGGTTAGCAAAGCTGCTGTAGAGCCAGACAACCAGGTCAGCAGAGCTGCTCTGGAGCCAGAGAACAGGGTCAGCAGAGCCGTTCTAGACTAAGAGACCCAGGTCAGCAGGGTCGCTCGAGAGCCAGAAAATCAGATCAGTAGAGCCGTTCTACAGCCAGAGAACCAGGCAAGCAGAGCCACTCTAGAGCCAGAGAACCAGTTCAGCAGAGCTGCTGTAGAGCCAGAGAACCAGGTCAACAGAGCTGCTGTAGAGCCAGAAAACCAGGTCAGCAGAGCCGCTCTGGAGCCGGAGAACCAGGTCAACAGAGCTGCTGTAGAGCCAGAATACCAGGCCAGGAGAGCTGCTCTACAGCCAAAGAACCAGGTCAGAAGAGCTGCAGTAGAGCCAGGAAACCAGGTGAGCAGAGCGGCTGTAGAGCCTGAGAACCAGGTCAGCAGAGCTGCTCTGGAGCCAGAGAACCGGGTCAGCAGAGCCGTTCTAGACTAAAAGACCCAGGTCAGCAGGGTCGCTGGAGAGCCAGAAAATCATATCAGTAGAGCCGTTCTACAGCCAGAGAACCAGGCTAGCAGAGCCGCTCTAGAGCCAGAGAACCAGTCCAGCAGAGCTGCTGTAGAGCCAGAATACCAGGCCAGGAGAGCTGCTCTAAAGCCAAAGAACCAGGTCAGAAGAGCTGCAGTAGAGCCAGGAAACCAGGTGAGCAGAGCGGCTGTAGAGCCTGAGAACTAGGTCAGCAGAGCTGCTGTAGAGCCAGAGAACCAGGTCAGCAGAACTGCACTAGAGCCAGAGAACCAGGGCCTCAGAGAGGCTGTAGAGCCTGAGAACCAGGTCAGCAGAGCTGTTGAGAAACCAGAGAACCAGGTCAGCAGATCCGCTCTAGAGTCAAAGAACCAGGTCAGCAGAGCTGCTCTAGAGCCAGAGAACCAGGTCAGCAGAGCTGCAGTAGAGCCAGACAACCAGTAAGCAGAGCTGCTGTAGAGCCAGAGAGCCAGATCACCAGAGGTGCTGTAGACCCAGAGGTAAACACTCTAAATATCGAATTTAAAATATCGAGATGACAAAATATCTAGTTTCAAATATCCAGAGGAAAGAATATTGACTGTCAAAAATACAGTGGTGAGAACCAGGTAAGCAGAGTGGTGTAGAGCCAGAGAACCAGGTCAGCAGGGCTGCTGTAGAGCCAGAGAACCAGGTCAGCTGAGCCCTTGTAGAGCCAGAGAACCAAGTAAGCTGAGCTGCTGTAGAGCCAGAGAACCAGTTCAGCAGAGCTGCTTTAGAGCCTGGGAATCAGGTCGGCAGAGCTGCTGTAGAGCCTGAGAACCAGGTCAGAAGAGCTGCTCTAGAGCCAGTGAACTAGGTCAGCAGAGCGGCTGTAGAGCCTGAGACCTAGGTCAACAGAGCCATTGTTGAAACAGAGAACCACGTCAGCAGAGCTGGTGTAGAGCTACAGAACCAGGTCAGCAGAGCTGCTCTAGAGCCAGAGAACCAGGTCAGAAGAGCTGCTCTAGAGCCAGAGAACCAGGTCAGCAGAGAGGCTGTAGAGCGTGAGAAACAGGTCAGCAGAGCAGATGTAGAGGAAGAGAACCAGATCAGCAGAGCTGCTCTACAGGCGGAGAACCAGGTCAGCAGAGCTGATGCAGAGACAGAGAACCAAGTCAGCAGAGCTGCTCCAGAGCCAGAGAACCAGGTTAGCAAAGCTGCTGTAGAGCCAGACAACCAGGTCAGCAGAGCTGCTCTGGAGCCAGAGAACAGGGTCAGCAGAGCCGTTCTAGACTAAGAGACCCAGGTCAGCAGGGTCGCTCGAGAGCCAGAAAATCAGATCAGTAGAGCCGTTCTACAGCCAGAGAACCAGGCTAGCAGAGCCACTCTAGAGCCAGAGAACCAGTTCAGCAGAGCTGCTGTAGAGCCAGAGAACCAGGTCAACAGAGCTGCTGTAGAGCCAGAAAACCAGGTCAGCAGAGCCGCTCTGGAGCCGGAAAACCAGGTCAACACAGCTGCTGTAGAGCCAGAATACCAGGCCAGGAGTGCTGCTCTGCAGCCAAAGAACCAGGTCAGAAGAGCTGCAGTAGAGCCAGGAAACCAGGTGAGCAGCGCGGCTGTAGAGCCTGAGAACCAGGTCAGCAGAGCTGCTCTGGAGCCAGAGAACCGGGTCAGCAGAGCCGTTCTAGACTAAGAGACCCAGGTCAGCAGGGTCGCTGGAGAGCCAGAAAATCAGATCAGTAGAGCTGTTCTACAGCCAGAGAACCAGGCTAGCAGAGCTGCTGTAGAGCCAGAGAACCAGGTCAACAGAGCTGCTGTAGAGCCAGAGAACCAGGTCAGCAGAGCTGCTTTAGAGCCTGGGAACCAGGTCGGCAGAGCTGCTTTAGAGCCCGGGAACCAGGTCAGAAGAGTTGCTCTAGAGCCAGTGAACTAGGTCAGCAGAGCGGCTGTAGAGCCTGAGAAATAGGTCAGCAGAGCCATTGTTGAAACAGAGAACCACATCAGCAGAGCTGTTGTAGAGCCATAGAACCAGGTCAGCAGAGCTGCTCTAGAGCCAGAGAACCAGGTCAGCAGAGCTGCTCTAGAGCCAGAAAACCAGGTCAGCAGAGAGGCTGTAGAGCGTGAGAACCAGGTCAGCAGAGCAGATGTAGAGGACGTGAGCCAGATCAGCAGAGCTGCTGTACAGGCGGAGAACCAGGTCAGCAGAGCTGATGCAGAGGAAGAGAACCAGATCGGCAGAGCTGCTGTACAGGCGGAGAACCAGGTCAGCAGAGCTGATGCAGAAACAGAGAACCAGGTCAGCAGAGCTGCTCCAGAGCCAGAGGACCAGGTCAGCAGAGCTGCTCTGGAGCCAGAGAACTGGGTCAGCAGACCCGTTCTAGACTAGGAGACCCAGGTCAGCAGGGTCGCTCGAGAGCCAGAAAATCAGATCAGTAGAGCCGTTCTAGAGCCAGAGAACAATCTAGCAGAGCCGCTCTAGAGCCAGAGAACCAGTTCAGCAGAGCTGCTATAGAGCAAGAAAACCAGGTCAACAGAGCTGCTGTAGAGCCAGAAAACCAGGTCAGCAAAGCCACTCTAGAGCCTGAGAACCAGGTCAACAGAGCTGCTGTAGAGCTAGAATACCAGGCCAGGAGAGCTGCTCTACAGCCAAAGAACCAGGTCAGAAGAGCTGCAGTACAGCCAGCAAACCAGGTGAGCAGAGCAGCTGTAGAGCCTGAGAACCAGGTCAGCAGAGCTGCTGTAGAGCCAGAGAACCAGGTCAGCAGAACTGCATTAGAGCCAGAGAACCAGGGCCTCAGAGAGGCTGTAGAGCCAGAGAACCAGTTCAGCAGAGCTGCAATAGAGCAAGAAAACCAGGTCAACAGAGCTGCTGTAGAGCCAGAAAACCAGGTCAGCAAAGCCGCTCTAGAGCCTGAGAACCAGGTCAACAGAGCTGCTGTAGAGCCAGAATACCAGGCCAGGAGAGCTGCTCTACAGCCAAAGAACCAGGTCAGAAGAGCTGCAGTACAGCCAGCAAACCAGGTGAGCAGAGCGGCTGTAGAGCCAGAGAACCAGGTCAGCAGAGCTGCAGTAGAGCCAGACAACCAGGTAAGCAGAGCTGCTGTAGAGCCAGAGAGCCAGAGAGCCAGATCACCAGAGGTGCTGTAGACCCAGAGGTAAACAGTCTAAATATTGAATTTAAAATATCGAGATGACAAAATCTCTAGTTTCAAATATCCAGAGGAAAGAATATTGACAGTCAAAAATACAGTGGTGCGAACCAGGTAAGCAGAGTGGTGTAGAGCCAGAGAACCAGGTCAACAGGGCTGCTGTAGAGCCAGAGAACCAGGTCAGCAGAGCCCTTGTAGAGCCAGAGAACTAAGTAAGCTGAGCTGCTGTAGAGCCGGAGAACCAGATCAGCAGAGCTGATCTAGAGCCAGAGAACCAGGTCAGCAGAGCCGCTCTAGAGCCAGAGAACCAGGTCAGCAGAGCTGCTGTAGAGCCAGAAAACCAGGTCAGCAAAGCAGCTCTAGAGCTAGAAAACCAGGTCAGCAGAACTGCTCTAGAGTCAGAGAACCAGGTCAAAAGAGATGCTGTAGAGCCAGAGAACCTGGTCAGTAGAGATGCTGTAGAGCCAGAAAACCAGGTCAGCAGAGCTGCTGTAGAGCCAGAGAACCAGGTCATCAGCGAGGCTGTAGAGCCAGAAAACTAGGTCAGTAAAGCTTCTGAAGAGCCAGAGAAGCAGAACTGTTGTAGAGCCAGAGAACCAGGTCAGCAGAGCTGTTCTAGAGCAAGAGAACCAGGTCAGCAGAGCTGCTCTAGAGCCAGAGAACCAGGTCAGCAGACGCGTGCTAGAGCCAGAAAACCAGGTCAGAAGTGCTGCAGTAGAGCCAGAAAACCAGGTCAGCAGACCCGCTCTAGAGCCTGAGAACTAGGTCAAAAGAGCTGCTCTATAGCCAGAGAAGCAGGTCAGCAGAGCGGCTGTAGAGCCTGAGAACCAGGTCAGCAGAGCTGCTCTAGAGCAGGAGAACCAACTCATCAGAGAGGCTTTTGTAAATGTAAGGTTTTTTGTGAAGGAAGAATGGCGCTCAAGTTAAATCAAGCGTCAGTGTGGTAAGTTGCGTGTATGTCTGGTACCTGCCGGTCGAGGGAACACACCTTGAAACCCCCATATGTATGGGAGTGCAGAAACCCACAATTTCAAAGCAAAACACAGTCCAGGGCACACGTAATGAGAGTCAAAATTGGTTCCTTGCCATATGGTGAACCGAACAGGATTTTAGATCCACACCAGATAAGTAACAATATAACAATTTATGCTTAATTGTGCAACTCTTGGAATTTCTAAACCCATTCTGACCCCAATAATGACGGTATTCATCATAGGACTGCATACAGTAGAACAAATCGCACACTATCAATGTGGGGAATTCCTGATCCATCTATTGTAGTGCCTGTATCCGGGCTTTTAGTTCTGCCAGCTGCGCTGTGCAATCTCCTAGAGATTGTGTAGTTGTAGTGCTGGGATGGAATTTACTGTCCGGCATACGTACCCTTCACTATAGCACATGCTGTGTTATCCTGTTGTTTACTTCCAGTGGCAGGTTGAGCAGAACCATCAGTGTAAATGATGTACTCATATTTTTATGGAGGCAAAATTTCATTCGGGAGAGGGTATTCTTGTTCATACTGCAGGAGTGCTTGTTTTTTCAGTGTAGAATCGTATTTGTAATCTATGTCTGTTACAGTGAGAGAATTAGTCCATTATATCCATCACAGATACATTTTTTTTGCTGGTGAACAGAAATAATATAGAGTAGGAAATATCAAGAAGCATTAATATCGAGTCCAAAATCTTGGACTACAAAACTATCGACAGTCAGAATATCGTTGTCATGAATATCGAGTAGTAAGTAATATTGTTTTTCAAAATATTGAAGTAATTAACACCTTAGCTGCGTGTAAACATCCCTCCCCAGTGCTGCGCTGTCCATTGGAACCAGTGCTGAATGAACGTCCAATGGTCGTGCGCAGCACTGGGGAGGTAGCCCTGCTGACGACCGTTGGCCGTCAGCAGCACTTAAGGGGTTAATACCGTTAGTCAAAATATTGTTGTCAAAAATATTGTTGTTTGATTTAGTGTTATGTATTTTAGTGTGTATTTTACATGTATGTGTTCTATTTTTTTGTATAAGTATTGCATATGTGTTACATTTTTAGAAGTTATAAAAAAAATGTAAAGTACATTTTGCGTTTTAGTTCAGTAGCGGTTTGTGGGTTTAGAGGGGAATAGGGTGGGAAGTAACTTAGTTATAATAAATGTAATATTAATTTTTAGAAGTTATTAATTTCTTTTAATTACATTGCGTTTTTGTTCTGTAGCAGGTTGTGGGTTTATAGGGGAATAGGGTGTGAAGTAATGTAATTATACTTAATTTATATTTTTATTAATTAATACTTATGTATTAAATATTTTGTATTGTTAATTGTGGTAATTAATAGAAGGGGGTTGTCTGTTTATAGGGGAATGGGTTGGCAAGTAATTTAATTATAATTAATATTTTTATTAATTAATATCTATCTATGTAATTAATTACTTTTTAATTGGTTGTTAATTATTGATAATTAATTGGTAAATATGTTAAATGTGTTATTTGTTTTGGAGCGGGTTGTGGGTTTATAGGGAAGTAGGGTTGGAAGTGATTTAGAGCCCGACGTATCAAAGGGTTTTGCCCATTCTGTGTCTATGGGGAAATGTGTTGATACATATGGCCCTTAATAATAATTTACTAATTAATATTATTAGTTAATATATATGCATTTAATATTTGATATTGTTAATTGTAATAAATAATTATTTGTTAATTATGTATTTATAAATATTAATGAATTAATAATTATGTTATTTGTGTAATTTTTAGGTATAGCCTGTAACAGCGATTGCGCTGTTCTGGCGAAGACTTTATGTAAGGGCTTTGAGAAATCACTCGAGAGGCTTGCACGCGCTCCTGAGTGTGCTTTTTGTTTTTTACAAAGACAGCACGCAATTGGGCAAAGGTGGGCGCATTGCTCGCCCATGGCTTATTAGTTGCGGTTACCTGCACAGGTGCCATGTGTTTTGAATTACCGTGTACAAATGCGTGTGTGATAATTCAAAACACATGTCTCGGTGTGGCGCACTCGCTCTTGCGCCTAGCGTTGCAGTGCGCAGATTCCGAAAAAGTCATCGCTGAGCCGCGCTGGTATTGGTCCAACCTCTAGGGATTCCCGTGATATCACTGCCCAGCCTCCCTGGGATTGGTCGCAGCCACAAGGCCTTCCCCACATTCGTCATCATGAACAGTGCTGCGCCCAACACTAGCACAGCCACCTTCATCTGCCTCAATGTACACTCTAGAGAGACGATGAGCCAAGTCATAATCTAGTGCCTGCGATGGGAATGATAAGGATTGCAAAATTAAACTAGTTCTTATATCCACAGACCAGTGTCTATCTTTCCCACGGGGATACAGATGGGCGAAGCTGGAGGCGCTGATGCTCCTCGCGGATATGAAGGGAGGCCAAGACACTGTGGACCCAGCAAGAGATGCATCCAAGTAATGCACGGATGTCTGCTGTCTGTGCCGATTCATGGAATGCGTTCTGGTCTTTGCAAGTTACTGTTTGCACTGTCTTCTACTTCATAGCCCTGATTTGTAATCCCTTGTAAAGCTATTTTTTAATTTAAAATAATTCATTTGACCCTCAACAAAACAGAAAAAGTGACAAAAGACGTAGAGTGGGATAGAGACTATTGTGTTTATTTATGCATTTTTTGAGTTTTGTATAGCGTAGACCCCCCTCCCATGTGCTCCCTCTTACCCAGTTAACTACTAGAATCCCATCACCTGTCTTTCTCCACTCTGCCACTCTGCCATCACCTTCGCACCCTCTGCCCTCCCCCGCATCCCGGCGCTCACACCCCTCCCATTATCTTTTATCAAGCGTGCATCTCACACCCCTCTCCCTACAGTACATTCACTTCCCCTCGCAACCCGCGCGCCCGCACTCCGCGCACCACAAAATGTAATTAGGTCTCGGCCTGATCCAGCGCATGCGCTGGGCTCGGCCGAGACATTTTGGGCTCTCAGAAATGCTACTTTGCCGGCGATCAGCTTGCTAGAACACGCACAAGAGCAAGTCGTTCGGTGGCAAAGTAGCATTTGCGGTGATGCGCGTGCATACCACTCTCGTTTTTTGTCTTGTATTTTTTTTTGTTCTTTGCGGCCCGGCCGCGCGGCCAATGCTCGTTTCACCAGCAGCAACTAGTGCATCCCTCGCTACTCCTACTTTCCTTTGTCATCAGAAACAGAAACAGACTTGCTCCCGTACAATGTATTAGCTCTTTCTTCAGTAACAGTTAAGTTTGCAGTACCGGCACTAACAACCAGCACTATGCTGTAGCGTCCATCACTTTCCACTGCACTCTCACTTAGTGCCAGGCAAGTTCCTCCGAAATGGAATCCAACCAGTGAGATCCAAGACACCATACTTAAACTCACCACCAATGCGCTGGAGGAAGGATACTTGAGTAAGAAGGAATATACCTTCCTAAATGTAAAAAGCCCACGCCTCCCTGTGATCTATACCCTCGCAAAAGTGCATAAAAGCATTGACAATCCCCTGGGCAGGCCCATAGTTTCTGCCTGTGGCTCAATCTTGGAACCTCTGGGTGCCTACGTGGACTTTTTCATTAAGGAGTTTGTGCCATCCACGTCCTGTTATGTACGCGATAGCATGCAAATGATAAATCTGGTTGAGCATTCCCTATATGATCCTGAGGCCCACACACTCTGTACCATGGATGTAGAGTCGCTCTACACGAATATCCCTCAAGGAGCGGCTCTACTGGTCATCCAAAAAACTCTGGATTCCCGACCTAGACCCCATCGAGTACCAACTCTCTTTATCCTGCAGTTACTTGAGCTCTGCCTCTCCAGGAACTTCTTTGTCTTTGACAACATATTTTACCAACAGATAAAGGGTACTTCAATGGGGGCAACTTTTGCCCCCCACCTGGCAATACTGTTTATAGACGCCCTAGAGACTGGCACAATCCTATCTGATGGGAACCCGTTCCGGTCGGCTATTGTCATCTGGCGTCGTTAAATAGATGACATTTTCATGATTTGGAATTCTGATAACACCACCCTACAATAGTTTCTCCACTGGCTAAACAATAATTGCGCTGACCTGAAATTCACCCTGGCCCACCAAATAACAGAAATACCATTCCTTGACTTAACCATTTATCATGAGGGAGGAGAACTCCTGACACGTCTATACAGAAAGTCTACTGAATGCAATACCCTTTTGAGATATGACAGTAACCACCCGAGGGCCCTCAAAGACTCACTACCATATTCTCAATTTTTGCGGATCAGGCGAAACTGTTCATCTAAACCAGACTACGTCAGGGAGGCCAATATTCTATCAAACAAACTCAAGGCACGAGGCTACCCCAAGACACTAGTGAAAAATGCTTCCAAGAGAGCCTGGTATTGCCCTCGTGAAGCTCTACTGGAACCAAAGGCTCGCGACAGAGCAGATAGAATTGCATGTGTCAGCACCTTCTCCCCGGTCTCGAATAAAATTCGCAAAACCATTCTGCAACACTGGACAACAATAAATGCAGGCCAAATAAACCTAGAGAAACCACTCTTTGCATTTAAAAAGAGTAAAAACCTAAGGGATCATCTGGTGCGGGCAGCTCTGCCGACTTCAACTCCAAATGTAACTATTGAATCCAACTGGGGTTTGCCACCTATCCTGGGGCATGCTAAATGTGGGCAATGCACAGTTTGTGATCTGACAATTGAGGGATGCACCTTTAGTCACAACAATGTAACTATTGGTATGAAAAGCTTTACAAACTGCAACAGCAGTAACGTGATTTACGCAATTGTATGTCCATGTCCAAAAATGTATGTCCAAAAGGCCAAGACACGCATAGGCCAACATAAGAGTCGTATCAGATGCGGAACTCCCAATGCCCCTCTTTTTGAACACTTTGCAGCCTTGAAACATACCGCAGATGATCTGAAATGGACGATTCTGAAAGCAGTGAAGTTACCACAGAGAGGAGGCAACTTGCAACATCTGATGAACCGCGAGGAACTCAAGTCCATAATTCAGTTCGCCACCATCCACACGGGACTCAACAGAAGCGAGGACTGGACAACACTCCTCTAACAGAACAATCCTCTAACAGAACAATTCCCTCAGTAAACTAAAATGTCGCATGCACTACATGCCCACATAACTGAACCAAGACTATCTGTACAGTTATTGCTAGGTTTATTAACAGTTATTTACATGCCTTGGTGATTGAACCTAGAATGTGTTTATGTAATTTTATGTCACTTGCACGTCCTCACACCATTCCCTAGTCACGTGTGCGATGCCTGCCTCATCACTCACTGGCTCACATTAGTCAGATCCCCAATGACCCCCTCACCTGCCTTACTGCTCTGAATTGAGCACATCCCTCATATCAATTGCATAACCAGATATGGTTCGTCAGCTTCCCAGTGAATGCCACACCTATCCATGATGGCGCCCATCCCTAACATCACGTGATCGCGAGGCCTTACTCTTTACGCAGGAGGTTTGACTTTAATATCCCTATATCTTTGTGTACACCGCAAATGCAGTTTTACTTATTTACTAATCAACCTCATATCAGCCTAAAATACCAGGTATATCCCGATAGCGTCCTATAGACGACCCCACTTCAAGATGGCACACAACCCCGGCATCACGTGATCGCGTGTTTCCTTATCTGAAGCCCGCCCACTTCCCGACATGGCACCAGCAGCAGGATCTGGCTCGCCGGCATACCCCACGGCAGCATCCCTCCATTCGTTAAGTCGGGACTCCGTATCACCCCAAGCCCATAGATCCGCTTTCAATTGCTGATTAAGTATCCAATCCCCTCGCTCTTTTATTTTTCTAGCGGATCATTCAGTACAGTGACCGCAGCGCGACAACGGCCACCAAGCCCTCCCCGCCAAACTCCGCATGACTCCAACTCTGAGCAATAATTATCGCAAGGGTATGTCTGGTATGCAGTGTTTTCAATTAAAAAAGAGCGCGCAATCCCCAGCTAAACGCGCTCCATTATTACCCTTAGATCACATCTATACCGCCCACAGGTCAAGCACACGGCAACAAGCAAAGTCGTGAGGAAGTATCATTTGGAAGCATTCTACGGGCCCCCCACTATCAAGCCCGAGGTATGCCCCAAGTTTACTTTAATTTGGAAACGACCTTCTAAATGCAGAACCAATTTCTGATGGGTTCCATTCTTTTACCACAGGATTCCGAACCCATATTGCATTACCCTAAAGCCCCCGCGACGCTGGCAGCTTCACAACTTGGCACCTCAATCAAGAGGTATGCTTAGCGCCACGCACAGGCTGGGAATATTCTCCCTGCCCTGTTCACGAGAACACGCCGTAAATCTTGATTCTGCTAACTTAATGTGCACCTTGTTCACCTCAACACATTGCCACAGAGGTTGAAAATATTGTGTAGTCACTCTCTTGCACCGACTTCCATACCAGCCCCTTAAGCATGAGCCTCTCACTGCGATTCCGAGAAAATGTTTATGTTATATTTAAATCCTGTTCTGATTTACAATCACTTTCACCAGCACTTTTCACACACTGCGATTACGTTTATTGCAAGTGCCAAAAAGGGTTTGAACTGACTACTCTCCTAACTTCTTGAAATTGATAATATCCTATTTTTTCTCTGTCCCTCATTGTTTCCCCAACAGGAGTTCATAATCCAGGCAAAAATATTATTTAAGTCCTGAAGATGATCCCCTTTATTAACTGAGCGAGGGATCGAAACGTCGACACCTATGAGTGGCCATACATGAAAACAATTTGTATTTTATGTTGTATGTACTACTCCAGGAGATACTGTTAAACTCCTGATTCGCAACAGTACCCTGCCTGCTCTGTTTCCTTTGCCTGAAACACCCCTTTCACTCTTTTCTATTTTTCTTTCTCTCTCGGTACAGCACAGTAGTGTGTCTTACTGCAATGTACTATTGCTGTAGAAATGTATTGTAAAGAAATTATCTTTTATCTTTTGATAAATAAATTCCCTGCCCGGCTGGACAAGGAAGTTAAATATATAGCAGCCTGTTGTGTTCTATATAATAATTGTTCTTTACTCTCACAAATGCTAAGGACCTTTGTCTCCTAAAACACAATCGACAAACCCAGCACAGTTTATTTAAACTTGCGACCGGCACCATCCACTAACACACTGAACTTTCTCCTAGGAGCAATCACGTTTTCCTAAGAAGCAGAGCTTTACCTAGCAATTGCCGTGCAAATAGCACCCTCTGCTATCAGCCAGAAATGTAACCAAACGCTAGCTCCTCCCGTAGCAACAGAAGCTTTCCTCAGCAACCACCACTTTCCATTTCAGATAGTAACTTCCTGACAAAAACAGCACTTTTACTCCCAAACATTTTAGCAACAGGGGTGAACTCTGTAATCGTCTATATATTATAATTCTGGATAAATATAGGACTGAGCAGTGCAATGGTTGACCCATTGACACCCACGCCACTGAGCCCAGGCCGCTCTAATTCCCAGATGTGTGGTAGAGTTTTTTACAGGTCCTATCAATTTGGGGAGGGCTTCTGCCATTGTATTCTTAGCTCAATTCCAACAGTTCTCTGATGGCATGATGAAATATCTAACGTATGATGTAAAGCCGAGTTTTAGTGCTGTATAGTTACTGTGGATACAACATGTGGTAGGACCTGATGCCCATATACATATGCCTATTTGTTTTTAGGGTTGATAATTCAAAAATCAATAAAAGGATATACAAAGAAACTGTAGATTATGAAGCAGAGTAGGGATTACAGAGTAGGGATTATGAGGCAAATCCATAATTATGTGGAAAACGAAATAGTTGTAAAATCAGATAGTTACAGTGGTCCTGTCTATGAGCATTGCAAATAATGCAGAGCAACAGCCAGTGGCACACAACTACATTTATAACAACGCAAATCAGAAAGGAAGGAGTAATTGCAGTATCGAGTTTGCCAATTAGAGAAAAAAACATAAATTAAATTCAATGATCACAATTTAAACATCTCTAGAGTAGGCAATTCAGCTCTGTAAGCAAAGTAAAGGGTGCATTATTTTTGACAGCATAACACGCAGGATGAAGCCACCTGGAAGAACATACACAAACTAACTTATTACATTTTCTCCTGCGTCCCGTACATAGTAATGTTGTAAACTCAATTTACTCAAGGCGATTTTTCACATGTGGCAGGTTGTTTGTGTTTCAATCAATCAATCATGATATTTGTATAGCGCGTTACTCACCCGGAAGGGTCTCAAGGCGCTGGGGGAGAGGGGTCCATTACTGCTCGAAAAGCCAGGTCTTGAGTTGCTTCCTGAAGGAGAGATGGTCCTGGGTTAGCCGAAGGTGGATGGGGAGGGAGTTCCATGTCTTGGCTGCAATGTAGGAGAAGGATCTTCTTCCGGCGGTGGCTCTGTGGATGCGTGGAACGGCGGCGAGGGCGAGGCTGGACGATCGTAGCAGGCGGGTGGGCGTGTAGAAGGTCAGGCGGTTGTTGAGGTACTTGGGGCCCAGGTCGTGGAGGGCCTTGTATGCGTGGGTGAGGAGTCTGAACGTGATCCTCTTGCTGACGGGGAGCCAGTGCAGGTCTCTCAGGTGGCCGGATATGTGGCTGTGTTGGAGGATGTCCAGGATGAGTTGTGCGGCGGCATTCTGGATGCGTTGGAGTCTTTTCTGAAGTTTGGCTGTGGTTCCGGCGTAGAGGGTGTTTCCGTAGTCCAGACGGCTGGTGACGAGTGCCTGGGTGACCGTCTTCCTGGTTTTGGTGGGGATCCATGGGTAGATCTTTCTGAGCATGCGCAGGGTGTTGAAGCACGATGAAGAGACGGCGTTGACTTGTCTGGTCATCGAGAGGGAGGAGTCCAGGATGAAGCCCAGGTTGCGTGCGTGGTCCGTTGGCTTGGGAGTGGTGCCCAGGGCGGGGGCCACCAGGAGTCGTCCCAGGCGGAGGGCGATGATCCCAGGATGAGGACTTCCATCTTGTCTGAGTTCAGTTTCAGGCGGCTGTTCTGCATCCACTCAGCGACGTCTTTCATCCCTTCGTGTAGGCTGGTTCTGGCAGCGGCAGGGTCGTTGGTGAGGGAGAGAATCAGCTGGGTGTCGTCGGCGTAGGAGATGATGTTGAGGTTGTGTTGGCGTGCGACGGCTGTGAGGGGGCTCATGTAGAGGTTGAAGAGGGTGGGGCTGAGTGATGATCCCTGTGGTACGCCGCAGATGACTTCGGTGGCCTCGGATCTGAACGGGGGGAGGCGGACTCTCTGGGTTCTTCCGGCGAGGAACGAGATGATCCACTCCAGTGCCTTCTCTTGGATTCCGATGTCGCTGAGGTGCTGTACTAGGGTGCGGTGGCAGACAGTGTCGAACGCTGCGGAGAGGTCCAGGAGGATGAGGGCCACTGTCTCCCCGTTGTCGAGCAGTAATCTGATGTCGTCAGTGGCTGCGATGAGGGCGGTCTCGGTGCTGTGGTTGGCTCGGAAACCGGACCGCAAGTGGTCGAGTGATCCGTTCGTCTCGAGGAAGGCGGCCAGCTGTCTGTTGACGGTCTTCTCGATGACTTTGGCAGGAAAAGGGAGGAGCGAGATGGGGCGGAAGTTTTTGAGGTCAGTGGGGTCCGCTGTTGGTTTCTTCAGGAGGGTGCGGAGCTAGTCGTGCTTCCAGCTTTCCGGGAAGGTGGCGGTGTTGAAGGAGGCGTTGATGATGTCCCGGAGTTGGGGTGCGATGATGGAGTCAGCTTTGTTGAAGACGTGGTGGGGGCAGGGGTCGGTTGGCGATCCGGAATGGATGGTGTTCATCGTGCGGGTGGTGTCTTCGGTGCTGATCGGGGTCCAGGCGCAGAGGGTGGTGGTGGGGTGCGTTGGTTCGGTGGTTGGGTGTGTGGTTGGTGCGCCGAAGCTGTTGTGTATTTCAGTGATCTTGCGGTGGAAGAACGAGGCGAGTGAGTCGCAGAGGTCATGTGAGGGAGTGATGTAGTTGTTTCCGGCGCTGGGGTTGGAGAGCTCTTTGACGATGCTGAAGAGTTCCTTGCTGTTGTGGGCGTTGTTGTCCAGTCGTTCTTTGAATGCTGCCTTCTTGGTGGTGCGGATCAGCTGGTGGTGTTTGCGGGTGGCGTGCTTGAGGGCAGTCATGTTATCTGTGGTCTGGTCGTTGCGCCAGGCTTTCTTGAGGGTGCAGCAGTTTCTCTTGGAGTTCTTAAGTTCTTCGGTAAACCAAGGGGCTTTCTTGCTGCAGTGTCTGCTGGGAGGGGTCTTCGGTGGTGCGAGGTCGTCTGCGCAGTTGGTGATCCACTGTGTGAGGTTGCTGGCTGCTTTGTTGGGGTCCGTTGTGCTGGCGGGAGGGTCCTGGCTGAGGGAGTTGGTGAGCTGGTTGGCGGTGATCTTGTTCCAGCTCCTGCGAGGAACCTGTTGGGGGTGATGGTGGGACGTGGTTCTTCTGAAGCTGAAGTGGACGCAACTGTGATCCGTCCAATGGTGTGGCTGAAGGTGATGTACTTGCTGGAGCAGAAGACTGTGTCAAGCGTGTGGCCGGAGTAGTGGGTGGGAGTGTTCACCAGTTGCTTGAGTCCGAGGTTGGCGAGGTTGTCCAGCAGGGTGGTGGTATTGCTGTCCTTGTTGTTCTCCAGGTGTAAGTTGAGGTTACCTAGGAGGATGTAGTCAGCGGAGGGGAGGGCGTGCGGGCTGATGAAGTCAGCAATGTCTTCGCTGAATTGGGTGCGTGGTCCCGGGGGTCTGTAGATATTTGTGACATTTCTGAAAGCAGGACATCTCGAAGTACAGTGCACAGTGGTGCCTGAGACATGTCGGACTGCAGTGCACTGGTTGTACATCTGAGACCTCAGAGTGCAGTGCATTGGTAGTGAGAATGGGGTTGCGGTAAAAAACCTTTTGAATGTGCCAAATTTTATCCTGAGGCAAGCATGTATTCCTGAATAAGACTCTTTATCCAGTGAGTAGTAATTGTATAACTCTCCAGTCCCAGGTGGCACATCACCCAGGATAATGTGCTGCATGGCTAAACACTTATAAGGTCCCAAAAGTGAGACCTATTGGCTATGTCAATGCTTGTTTTAAGAGTGGGTTGTGGGTTGATAGGCTGAGTAGGCTGGGAAGTAATATAATTGTAATATATATTTTTTAAATATAAAAAGTATTAAGTTGTTTTATATTGTTAATTAAATTGCTTGTTAATTTTAATTAATTAATTAATTATTAATGAATTATGTTAGTTGTGTTACGTTTTACAACAATGGTGGTGTCATTTATAGGGGAATATGGTGAGAGGTAAAAAATGTACATAATTAATTTTTGTTAATTAATTTTAATTATTTTGTTTGAGTGGGAATAGTAAATGATTCCCCTTCGCTACCCAAAACTATCTCTACTGTTGCACTCACTGGAGTTGGGAATATTAATTGTTACCCCTCCGCTATCCAACACTTTCTCTAATGTTGCACTCCCTGGAGTGGGAAAAGTAAATTATTCCCCTCCGCTGTCCAACACTTTCCCTACTGTAGCATTTGCTGCAGTGGGAATAGTAATTTTATCCACTCCACTATGAAATGAAATGAATGAAACTTATATAGCGCACGACTTACCCTGGGGCATCTCAGCGCTTGCTTAGGGAACCCGTCCTGGTATTCCCCTGTGAGATAACCCTGGCAGGGTATCCACAAGGTGAAAGCCAGGCATCCCACCGCGAGGGGCCGTTGTGGAGATTAAGCAAGCTATTGCTCAGAGTCGCAGAGTGTGAACCCGTGAGTTGAGAAGGCACCAGAGCGAGAATTAATGAGTCCGTGGAATTTTTGAGCCCAAGACCCGCCGAGGCGGGGAATTGAACCCTGGTCCCGGGCCGAACTCAAGCTCCAGGTCTGCCGCCTCTAACCCCTGAGCCACACTTCTCCACTATCCAACACTTTCCGTACCGTTGCACTCTCTGGAGTGGGAATAGTAATTTTTACCCCTCCGCTATCCAACCCTTTCTCTACTGTGGCACTCCCTGGAGTGGGAATAGTAAATTATTCCCCTCTGCTATCCAACACTTTCTCTACTGTTGCACTCTCTGGGAATAGTACATTTTATTCCCTCTGCTATCCAACACTTTCCCTACTGTTGCACTCTTTGGACGGGGAATAGTAATTTATTCCACTCTGCTATCCTAAATTGACTCTACTGTTGTACCTGCTGGTGTGGGAATAGTAAATTATTCCTCTCAGCGATCCAACACTTTCCCTACTGTTGCACTCTCTGGAGTGGGAATAGTAATCTTTACCCCTATGCTATCCAACACTTTCCCTACTGTTGCACTCTCTGGAGTGTGAATAGCAATATTTACCCCTACACTATCCAACACTTTCCTTAATGTTGCACTCTCTGGAGTGGGAATAGTAAACTATTCCCTCCACTATCCAATGCTTTCCTTACTGTTGCACTCTCTGGAGTGGGAATAGTAAATTATTCCACTCTGCTATCCAACACTTTCCCTACTGCTGTACTTGCTGGAGTGGGAATAGTAAATTATTCCACTCTGCTATCCAAGAGAGTTAACCCGTCCCCCTGGTACACCCCCGAACTCAACCTTCTGCGGAAGGCTTGCAAGAGGAACGAACGCCTTTGGAGGAAGGACAAAACAGCAGAGAAAAAAGAAACATTCCGTACCTCCGTAAATGTCTACAAAAAGGAGCTACGTAACACCAAAATCACATTCTACGAGAGCAGAATCAAAAATGCTGCATGCTCGGCCCACAAAACTTTCGCCGTTCTCAAAGAACTCCTTCACGCCCCTGACCCCCCTCTCAAACCACTCGACCCCAAAGAAGCGGAAAGCAAATGTACTAATCTTGCTACCTTCTTTGACGAGAAAATACAAAAAATTCTCTTGACCATTCCCCCCTCCGAACCGGGTCACACGGATCGGGATCCTCCCATTCCTACCACCTATCCCCCCCATCCGCCTGACAGCCCCTCACCTTCCCTGGACGCCTTTGGTCCAGTCACCACGGAAGAGGTCGGGGCAACACTGGCCTCAATCAAAAGTGCGTCACCCCTTCGCACCCCTCCGCTTCCTGAAAAAAGTGACCAGCACCATTATCCCCCCCCTCACGGCATTGATCAACTCCTCCCTCTCGCAGGGCATAGTGCCCCCCAGCTGGAAAGCGGCAGCGGTCAAAGGCCTACTAAAAAAACCCTCTTTAGACCCACAGGACCTCTCCAATTACAGACCCATCACCCTTCTCCCAGGAAATAGCAAGATCACGGAAAAGTTAGTGAACAAACAACTGTCACTATTCCTGGAGAGCAACAACCTACTAGGGGTCTCCCAGACAGGGCTCCGTCCAGGTCAGGGCACTGACATCGCCCTCCTGGCAGCAGTGGAGAAGGCCAGAAGCATTCTGGACACGGGAGGATCAGTGGCAGTGATCCTCCTGGACCTCAGTGCGGCCTTCGACACTGTGGACCATCTCACCCTAATCCAACGACTGGGAGAAATCGGAGTAAGGGGTACGGCCCGGAAGTGGCTAAAATCCTTTCTAGCTGGCCGTTCCTTCCAAGTTTGGGAGAACGACAGCCACTCACCCGTCATCCCCCTCCGCTGTGGAGTACCGCAGGGCTCATCCTTGAGCCCTACGTTATTTAACGTATACATGGCCCCACTGGAGAAACTGGTCAGTCCGTTCGGCGTATCAATCATCAACTACGCCGACGACACCCAGCTGGTGGTAACCCTCTCACACCCCCACCACTCCCCCTCTGACCTCCACAGTTGTCTTACCAAAGTCCACCGCTGGATGAACCTCTCCTCACTAAAGCTAAATGGCTCAAAGACTGAGATACTGATGCTCGGCCACAAAGGGCCCTCCTTGCCGCCTCACCTCTGGCCCAACTGCTTGGGTGACCCCCCCCTCCCCCAAGGAAGAGGTCAAAAGCCTAGGCGTTTGGATCGAAAACGACCTAAGCTTCAGAACACAGGCAAAAACGACGGCAGGAACATGCTTCGGACTCCTCAGAGCCTGTAGAAAGATCTTCCCCTTGCTCCCTGCGAACGCCAAGAAGCTCCTGATTCAGGGCCTCATCCTGGCGAGACTGGACTACTGCAACGCAATCTACCTGGGAGCTCCCGAAGCCACCCTCAACACCTTGCAGAAAGTTCAAAACGCCGCCGCCCGCCTGCTGACTGACACACCTGCAAGATCCTCTGCTAAGCCAGCTCTCAAGTCTCTCCACTGGCTCCCAGTCAGAGAAAGGGTTGCCTTCAAGGCTCTCTGTCTGGCCCACAAAACCCTTAACAACAACGGCCCCCCCTCCTCAAGGAATTCATCATCCCCTACAAAGCGGAAAGGGCCCTCCGGTCCTGCGGAGTAAATCTCATCACAGTCCCCAGAGTTAAAAAAGCCAGGGCCGGTGGCCGCCGCTTCTCGGTCCACACGGCCAAACACTGGAACAACCTCCCACGAAGACTGAGGACAGAACCCAATCTCCTCCAGTTCAGGAAATCACTAAAGACCCTCCTCTTTCCTCACCCATAACTCCCTCCTCGGCTGAAACCCCCGGAGACTCAGGTTTTAGCGCTGGGATGCTCTAGGGTTACTACGCGCTCTACAAAACCTTTAAATAAATAATAAATAAATAACAATTTCCCTACTGTTGCACTTGCTGGAGTGGGAATAGTAATTTTATCCACTCTGTTATCCAACACGTTCCCTACTGTTGCACTCTCTGGAGTGGGAATAGTAATCGTTACCCCTATGCTATCCAACACTTTCCCTACTTTTGCTATCTCAAGGGTGGGAATAGTAATATTTACCCCTACGCTATCCAACACTCTTCTTAATGTTGCACTCCCTGAAGGGGGAACTGCTATCCAACACTTTCCTTACTGTTTCACTCCCTGGAGTGAGAATAGTAAATTATTCCCCCTCCGCTATTCAACATTTTCCCTACTGTTGCACTCCCTGGAGTGTGAATAGCAATTTTATCCCCTCCGCTATCCAACATTTTCCCTGCTGTTACTCTTAATGTAGCGTCAAATGTAATTGCAAAGGATTAAAAATATTTGAATATTTGCAAATTATAATATATTTTTTTGTTGTTTTTTTACTGGTATATGTATACATATGTGTTTATAATTTTAATATGTTTCTAACATTTTATAATTTAATATAATTATTAATAGTTTTTAGTAAATGTATACATTATATTTTATATATATGTACGTTTCATTTTTTTAAACATTATATTTAATATTTATTATTTTTAATATTTTCTAATAATTCTAACTATTTTTTTAATGATATGTATTATTTACTTTATTTCACAAATATTTTTGAAACATTTAAAAAAAAACTAAGGGCATCATTACGATGGCGGGCAGACAAAGTCTGCCCGCTACCGTAACGGAGCACGGGACTGACCGCCGATGCTGCGGTGGTCCTGCCTTGCAAATTAGGATGCACCAGCCACACTGGGGGGCGCATTATGGGCCATTTACATTGCGGGTGGGTCTGCTGGCTGCAGACCCGCTCGCAATTTAAAAGGACTGTGCACAGCATTGCAATGCACAACATGGCAGGCGCCACGTGGTGCCTGCCACATAGTGCATTGCAATGAGGTACCCCCCATGGGCACCCTCCACCCCCGTAATGGGCCTCCAACAGCATGAACCACATGCCTTTCCATGGCAGCATCGCCACGGAAAGGCATTGTTTCATAACATGGATGGCGGTGTCTTGCAGACACGCAACCATATTCTGTCCCTTTTCCGCCCGGTCGACAATTCCACCGGCATAAAGTAGGTGGGCGGTCTTTCCGTCTACTGTGGTGCCCCCGCCATACTAATATGGTGGGGGAGAACCAGGGACATATGGTGGGCGGATCGCCACCGCCGGCCCGGTGATCTGCCTGCCATCATAATGGGGCTCTATATGTTTAACAACAATATTTTCAATAACGATATTTCTTTTTTGATATTTTTGTACTTACCTTTATGAAGATAGCACTTTGATACTCTGGACAATGATATTTTCGTCCCAATATTTTTGTACCTCGACATTTTTGTTGTTGATATTCTGTCAGTGATCCATTTTTTTCAGTGGTACCAGGGTTACAAAAATTATGTGTTTCCCCTGTGCTAGTGCTCTTACTCTCACTACAGCAGTCTGTACTGCTGTCAGTATTTTTTTTGTGGCTGCAAATCGTATTTTGGCATTTGTGTGTAAATGAGATTTGTATGCAATTGGGACTGTCTAATCTTAATTGAAAGTGCTATCTGTATATCCTGATAAACCCGGGACCACCCGGCTCACCAAATTGGAAGAATTCACACACGTGTGAAAATGTTTTGATGCTATCATGTCAGCTTGAACGGAACAGAGAATATCTGTATGTTCCTGTGTCCACTGATGTGCTGTGAAATCAGGTCTGATTAAGACATAGAAAGGTTTTACTCTTCCTGCATAATCCTGAATGTATGTTCTGACAAAATTTAGAAATCCTGTAATTGATTGCAAACCCTTCAGAGTCTTCGGGTAGGTTGAAGAAGCGTGCACTTTTATAAAAAGTTGGCTGCCAGGCCCTTGCTTTCACTTTATAGTTCATATCCCAAAAATAGTACATTGATATGGGCAATTTTTGATTTCTTGACATTAAATATGTTGCCCAAGTTGGCAAAACCCACATTTATGTTGTTCACCCTGCACAAGTCTTCAAGGAATTAATCGTCCATCAGATAGATATCATCTACATAGGACACTGCCCTGCGTCACATGTTTGTAATAATTCTGACACTCTTGCCAAGAATAGCCCGGGCTGTTCTTATACCCCTGTGGCAAACAACAGAAGTGACACTGAGTGCTGAGGGCAGAAAATGCTGTTGAATATCTGCTTTCTGGAGCTATATTTTGGCAAAAGACTCAATTTTAGATGTCTAATGTTGTTTTGTATTTCTTCGGCACAATGTTATTCATTAATGCAGCACTATGTGCATTTTGTAATGCATATGTGCATGTGAATGTGTTTTGATTTCAGTAATCCAAAACTAGACGATATGAGTTATCAGGTTTTATTACGGTAAACAAAGGATTGTTCATTGGGCAGGTGCAAGTCTCAATCACACCTTGGTATTCAAGTTGGTTTAAGTTTCTTTGACCTGAATTTTTTTAAGTCGTTTTTAATAGCGTACTGTCTCTGTGGATTTGGAGTATGTTTTAATGGGATTTTTAAGTGAGTAGACTACATGTTCCACCCTACATGGTTGCGGTATAATGCTGGAGCTAGCGTTAGTACCCACTCCTGCACGTATGAATGTTTTAGAGATTCTGGAATGAGGTCAGAGAAAGCAGACAAAATGACGCTTTGTCCTTTTGCGCATTCCATTACAAATTCTGGCGGCCAATCTTTTTCTGCTAATAGGATGTCATATCCAAATGTTAACTTCTCCCAAAAGAGACCTTTACCTTTTCTTGAGATGGCCCCTTCTGTTTGGAGTGTAATTTTGCATTGTCATCGTGGGACACTAACTCTTGTATCACATGTTCATTCAATACTGCTGTCACCAGAAAATCCTTCAGGTTCTGGAAAGCTATTGTTAATTCTGCTGTGCTGTTTCGCATAGTCAGAGCTCATTCCCCGTTCAGAAGCGGAGTCCTCAGTAACCTGGGCATGTCTAAGTTTCAAGCCAGCTACTTTCTTCTTTTTGAATTGAGGCTTTGCTTTAGGTTGTTCTTCCTGCGTGATAATGTAATCTGAATTACATTGTGTTTCTCTTTTTGTCATTTGATCTATCTTCTGTTTTTTGTTCTGATTGCCTGTCCCTCTCTGAGTTTTTTGATGAACCCTGAAAGGAACAAAAGGAACGTGTATCAGTGTCCTGATACCGGTCAGGTTTCATAATGTTATAAAATGTATTCCTAAGGTTATACCTCTCTTCAGAGGACTCCCATTGGGGAGACACACCCATTGATTGTTAATTATTTTCTATATTGTTATTTTTGGATTGGTTGTTATCCCATTTCTATTTAGAATAAGATGGTGCTTACTTCAAGCTGTCCTTGCCGGGTGTCACAGCGTACACAGATTGACTAACCTTCGGAATCCGGTACAGCAGGAGCGATGTAGTAGCTAGTTTCACTCCTCCCTAGATACGGCACCTCAAGTGAGTATAAGGTAAACACTCGCCTATGAGGACCTCACCCAGGGAAGGGGAACAAGTGGATAAATAAAACATAAAGGAGTGGCAGCCATAAACTATCTACAGGACTCGACAACAGGAGAACGCCAAATGTTGGATCTGTAAGCTGGTACCTGCACAGAGACACAAGAACATGAAAGTCACACTCTTCCCTAAGGTATACTACCACCTCTAAGTATATAATATAAGGACTTCCACTTACATCATATGGCTCCCACAGACATCCCGATAGAAGAAGGCAAAATCGAAAAAATAAAGTAATAGAAAAAGAAAACAGGGAACTGCCCAAGAACCCTAACTCCAGAAAGAGACAGAAGCTTCTCTTAAAGCTACCTACAGTCAGATCGAGAAAGCTTCAGCTCTATGGAATGAATAGTTTAAATGTTCCACCTTGACATATACTTGTCCATGTCCCAAAAGTTTAACTGAACACCTAATCCGAGCCTCTCAACGGCTCCAAAGAAAACAAAATGTTCGGCAACTCCCAAGTGCCAAAAAAACCACAAAAGCAAAGTTTGAACAGAAAACAAGAAGAGTAAAAAAGGCACTCTTCTGATGCTAGCACTCCGCTAGCCACAGATCAGATAGGGGAAATATAGTCATTAAGGAGCACTAGGAATGAGTCATTGGCCGCGGGCTCTGTGTACCTCTGTGTCTTTGTCCAAGCGCAGCTCTCCACACAGCTTCAGCGCGGCTCCCAGCGCGGCTCTCACACAGCTTCCAGCGCGGCTCTCACACAGCTTCCAGCGCGGCTCTCACACAGCTTCCTGCGCGGCACTTTGCACAGCTGCCACGCGGCGTTCAGCGGTCAGAAAACGCCAATTGGTATCGGCCAGGAATTGTATCTCCCTAGCTCCGTTCCCATAGAAGTAGACACACGAATATTCGTACAAGATCCAGGATCGATAGAACACAAGAATGCGGCTAAACCACAGGTGACAAGCACCGCGGAATGCACACAGAAGGCAGATATAGAATGCCAGAAAGGAAGGTAGTGGACAGTGAAAACAGACTACAAACAAGCATTCTGGGACCTGTTGTCACCCTCTGTGTGTCTGAATCGTGACACCGGGACAACCTGCTATTTGTTGTTTCCCTGCTTTGACTCCCAAACTATCTTCTCTAACTCATACAGCATAGGTTTCTTCGATAATTTTTGGTAACTCTTGCTTCTAATAGGGGTGCTAGGTGGCGCACGAGAGGAATGGCCGCATATCTGTGAGGCTCCCGCAGTCCAACTGCATATACATTAATTATCCGTCATTAAATCCTAAATATAGTGAGAAATTCTGCCTCCCAACAGTGCAGATTAGTGCGGTGAGTCATCGGAGGTCGAGGCCAGAGAAAGCTGCGGCAGCGGAGATGCTGCAGAGGGCTGATGTCTTACAGCGAGAAGTCGCAGGCAGCAGTCTGGTGAGCAGCGACGGGCACGAATTCCAGGCGAGGGTCGGGGCTTCTGTGCTGACGAAAGGCCGTGTGGAGAAGCGGAGAGAGGCCTGCACATGGGAGGATTATAACGCTCGAGGGCACTTCCAGACTGACGGCAGTGAGTGCGAGGCGGCGACGCCCCCCCCCGCACCCCTCTAGCAGCAGAGCTACGCGACCCGGCACACAGCAGAACTATATGGACTAGCGGTACCACACGCCCTGGGAGACAATTGACGCAAAATCGGCTGGCACAGATCCAAGGCGAGATAAGGGCAGAGAGGGGATGTAATGAGCCCTGAATTACTGGTAAACGACAAAATACGAGGAGCTGCACTGAGAGGATGGCAGGCTCACACTCGGTGACCAGGGACTTCAGGGATATACTCACACAGCACCGGCCCTGCATCGGCAAAATAAAAAGGCGCACAAACATGGTGGCTGAGCGTGAAAGCGGACTTGCCTCACTGCCCACAGACTAATTGGAGCACAATTGCATTAAAGCTCCCATGGAAAAAGCTAACGGCGAAGCGGGGATCACTGGCCACAGGGCGGAGGAGTAGACGAAGCATCAGAGAACCACAGACAGCTTTCATTAAGAGTGTAGTGTGCTACTAAAGTGAAATATTGGGGTATGAATACACGTTAGCCTCCTACTGCACGTCTGAGAAAGGCGCGAAAATACGAGAGGAGGAAGGAAGGTTGCCCTAATCCTGCTATATATGACATAGCACAGCTGCTGTGTTGCTGATCATTTGCAAATTGGGATCTACGTGCTGTTGAAGAGAAGTGGAGTTTCACGAGAGAGGTTACCCTACTCCAACGATACAAGACTGGGACGACGCAACTGCCGCACAAATTACACAAGGGTGGAGGCGGATTAAGGCGCGAGCAGGGCAACACTGAGAGCAGAATGTGGCCATGGGACGACCAGACGCCCGACAACATCGCCTAACTTTTCAGGCGAAAAAGAATCCTGCAAAGAACGCGCCTGGAGGCAAAGAGGATAGCGCGGCAGATACGACAGGCGAGGGTGGAGCGAAGGCCTCCAATGACTTGGCTACCATCCTTACTGAAATGAGGCAGGGGTTTGCCACCATTGCTGACAAAGTCGATACACTCTCGACTCGCATGGACAATCTAGCGCATAAACTCGATTGTCATGACACAAAGCTCAAGGAAGCAGAACAGCGCATATCAGATTTGGAGGACGTCACTGCGCAACTTAAAACAGCAATGACGCAAATGGATAAACTAATGAAAATTATAGATGCGAAGAATGAGGACATTGAAGCGCGCAGTCGCAGAAATAATGTACGCATACTAGGAGTGCCTGAAAGTACAAATACTTGACAAATGGAACTATATGTGGAAAAGATGCTAACAGCAGTGGTTGGGGAAGAGGTATTATCCAAACAATTCATAGTGGAAAGGGCCCACAGATCGCTAGGTCCAAGACCGCAGCCAGGAGCACCTCCGGGGCCTATCATAGTGCGCCTTTTGAACAATCGAGACAGGGACGTGGTGCTAAAAGTTGCAAGGGAGAAACGACAACTTAATTTCGATGGCGTATTGTTCACCATATACCCTGACTTCACATTAAAGGTGCAGGAGGAACGGAAAAAATACAACACTGTGAAACAGAAACTGAGACAGGAGCAAGTGGACTATGTGCTGCTATACCCAGCATGGTTGAGAATCACTTACCAGGGTCGGCAAACTATACATGCACAGGAAGAAGCACTGCTTTCAGATGTAGAATAAGCTGGGAAAGGCAAATGGCATAAACAGAGACACGACGAATGGATCGAGATACATGTGCAGAGGATCGCAGAGAGGACGATGCACAGCTGCTTAGTTGTAATGTATAGTTATGCTTATCATAGTGAGCCAATTGTTTGCCAACTAACATGAACAACAGACTGGAACAGTATGTTGGGCGGTGGAGATGTGATACGACAGTTTGCTATACTTATGGGTAGAATTTAAAGTACGAAGAAACTTAGTTGGACAACCTTGCAGGCTCTGGGACACTGTGCAGACTGTGCGGAACCCGGAGCACAGTAAGGAACAAGGTGTGCCACCTGGGTGAAATCGCCCCGATGGGAAAACCCCAGTTACGTAATGGTTTTGGTATATGCTGGGAGGGGCGGGGGGAGGGAAGGGAATGTCTGACACGTGTTGGGAGTATCAGTGGGAGGGGGGATGGGGAAGTTTAAGTTTACTAGGTTCAGAGAAATGGTAACATATCAGGTACATAACCAGACAGAAAGATGCAATGACAGGATAGAGCATGGCGCTTTTGCAGGTTTGCTATGGGAAGAGGTAGGCAGAAATGGCTGAGGATGGGACGACACCTTACTTGACAGTAATATCCTGGAACATACGAGGTATCAACAATGCTAGGAAAGGGAGGAATGTCCTATCCTACCTGGAACGACAACAGGCAAGCATAGCGTTGCTATAGGAAACGCACCTGCCACCCTGTCCGAATCATACTTTTGCTAGTAGGTGGGCACAGATTAGGGTGTTTTCTTCCTATTCATCATATGCTAGAGGCATGGTTTTGCTGATTAATAAGTCGATTCACTTCACTATGCTAGGAAACATAACAGACACAGAAGGTAGATATGTAATTGTGTGGGGCAGAATTGGGACTGATACGGTAACCATTGTCAATTGTTATGCACCAAATGTCGATACACCGGAGTTCTTCACAATACTATGGGGGAAGGTCATAAATATAGGCTTGATGTACGTTATATGGGGAGGAGATTTCAACGTAGTTCTGGCACCTAGTCTGGATAGGGCTGCTGGATGTGAGCACTACAATCGCAAGGCAAGAGATATATTAAAAGGCATAATAGAGAAGGGAGGGCTAATTGATAGTTGGCGTTTTTCAGACCCTGTGCAAAGAGAAGGGACGCACTTCACGTCATACGCTGGTACATGGGCCAGACTTGATTATTGTCTCCTGCACAGAGGACTGAGTACTGACACGGGGAAGGTTATCCATTTAGCCAAGGACATATTCAGATCATTGCCCGGTTTTAGCGCAGATACGAATGCTCGGCTACGAACAGACCCGCCCCCCGTGGAGGCTACAGCCCACAGCGCTACTAGATCAGGTTTTCAAGACAGAACTAGGAGATGAGATTGCTGCGTTCTTCCCTCGTAATAAAGGGTCGGTGGAAAGCGTAGAGGTAATATGGGAAGCATTTAAAGTCACGGTTAGGGGCTACTGCATTTCCAAAAGCTTTGGCGTGCTACGGGACATAAAAGGCACCATACGCAAATTTGAGCAGGAGTTGAAACAGCTGGAGCTACGGATGGTAAGAGGGGATGATGGGAGACTTCAAAAAGATTTTAGGGCTACACTGTCAAAGTATGAAGAAGAGGCAGCAAGGGAGGCGAAATTTAGAGGTAAACGTTGGGTTGCCAGGAGATACTGTGAGGGTGAAAGGCCGGGTCGGGTGCTAGCAGAACTCAGTAGGAACCCACGATTTGGCACCAACATACTGGAAGTTATCGAGAAGGGAGGCGAACTATGCCACGACACAAGAGGCATATTACAAGTGTTCAAGGCACAATATGAATCACTATATTCGACACAGAGGCTAGAGGAAGAAGAGGTTGAACCCTTCTTAGATGACATTGCACTGTGCTGGCTCAGTGACTTGCATAGGACATTCCTTAGTGCTCCTCTGGAGCTAGATGAGATTAGGGACGCCATAATGTCACTAAAAAACTGAAGGCATCAAGTAGTGAATTCTATAAGCAATACATCGATATAATGGCCCCAGTACTTAAGGAGGTCTATGAGGAATCATTAGAGATAGGGATGTTACCTGGTTCGATGCGAGAAGTGATCATCACGTCCCTGATTAAAACTAGGAAGAACCCCTCAGATTGTGATTCCTATCGCCCGCTATCCCTAATTAACTGCGACGCTAAAATTTTGGCCAAAGTGCTACTTGACATTGCATTACTGCTGGCCAAGCGAAGGGTAGCCTGTCACTGGGGGAGGGGAAGAGCACCGAAATTTAAGGAATGGCTCACGGGTTTAACATATTATCAGGAGCAACATGCAGTTCATGCAGAAACACTGCCTACTGCGAGTAGGCCCAAAGATATTTGGGGACCCCTTCAGACATATCTAGTAGGTAGATCAGAAGAACAGGGCAGTGTAGAGACAGTTGGGGACGTAGAGGTTGAGGATCTGTAGAGATGTATGTAACCTGTATTTATGGTGCTCATGATATGGGACAGCATGAGCACATTAGCCTATGTATACATGTATATATATTTTATCCATTTTAAAGTGTCTTATGGCTAAGAAACCATATCAATGCTTTTACAGTATTATTTCATAATACTCCTTTTACTGTACGTAATTTACTTTACATTAAGTATTGCGCTTGTGGCAATTCATTTCTCTTGCATGAGAAGGAAGACTGCTCAATAAATAATACCTTTTATTGAAAACGCCCGTCTCTCTATTTTCTGCACTCTGGTGAAACTAGGAATGCACATCTGACTGAGTGAAATAACTGTCTATTGTTTTTACACGACTCTAGAGATTTACTCTTATTCTGAGGGAGCAAAGTTGTCATATTTATGCGGTTGTCGGAAGCTGAATCCCTTCTTGTCGGAGCCAGGGAAGCTGATCCCTTCCTATTCAGTCAAGAAAGTTTCCAGTGACCTCTGAGCTAGCTGGCGCAAACCTAAATTAAGTCTAACATAGTCAGTAGAGACCTAGATGACCTCAGTCCTACATCTACAGTGCTGCTTATGTTATTCCAATGCGCAGGGCCTAAAGGGAAAATAGGAACTACACTACATGGCGCCCAACGTTTGGTAACGCGATAAAACAAACGCAAGACGTTAGAGTAACTCAGTCGTGCTTTTTCACGCAGACCATTTTCTCCCGTAAATACTCCAATAGACGTCTGGAGTGGGTGAAAGGTTAAAATCCGCCGGAACTTAGTAGGAAGAGATTCCTATGTAGAGTTTTTGGTTTAGTCAACCTTGAAGGATACAGTGTTCCAAAATATTGTGCACCTAATCTTTGTCTCCTTGAAACTTGATCTGCAACACAAAAACCTTTCTGACAGTAAAAATGCCAGATAGTGAAGACGAAAGGGAAGCAGCTAGATTAGCAGCCCAACTAATGTAGGATGACACGAGCCTCCTACAGAATGACCAGAATGCTATCCTCATTCCGGTCAACATAAGAAAAGCTATAACTTTAAAACTTATAGAAAACGGACTGACATCACGAGGTGGTACAGTCATTTTCGTGATAGAGGCACACGAATATCGGCAGACAGAGGTATTCTATTCATGGATAAACTTTCCAGCGGCAAACGCTACAACACACAAATTCCACTATTAAAAATAGAGGAACCTCCGGATGAATACACTCCTTTCGAGGATGTGGAAATTCCAGTAAATTACCAAGAGCACCTGCTCTGGTTTAAAGGCGCCCTAAAACATAATGATCACATCACCAGGCTCGGTCCACTAGGTAGACCAGGAGCAACGTGGCCGGTTCTAGCCAGCTACACACCACATCCTGACATCGAAAAAATGTCAGACAAGGAACTTTTAGCCCAGCTAAAATTACTAATTAAAATTCACAGACAGTTAGTCCAATATGTAATGCGGACTGCAACAGTCCAACCAGCTGTTAAAATTCCACAGCTGACCCCTCATCAGGGGAACACAAATAAAATTACACCACAGAACATACAATCATGTCTTGGTAAAACACCAGCAAAAAGGGGAAAAAATTACATTCTGGCCAGCACAAGAAATAACTCAAATAGAGGCAGTATTCCCGAATACTACCCCTAGTGAGAAAAACAGAATTCGGACTATCTGCCTTCCAATGGGGGTCGCACCACATGTGGAGGACTGTAACACTTGGGGCACAGTCTTTGCTTCCATTTACACAAAAACACATGGTGTTCCGTCTCTGGCAGTAATACCAGATGCACTAAGACAGATTCAGAATGAATACGGTCCAGAACCTGCTTTAACTCTGGGTATGAAATTACTGAAAGACTTCAGGCAGGTCTCGGCTATATTATTAGTCAACATACAAGGAGAAGCAGCATCTGTGGCGATCCGACAAAAATTGAAAGAAACAGATATAAAAGACCAACCAAATGAACTTGCCAGAATCATAGAAAAATCCTATGAAGAACTAGGAAGAGATAGTTTGGGTGGGAAACCGGTAAAACCCCAACTACTTGAAAATCTTGAAAATATATTTATTAAAAATAATCTAAACACTCCAAAAAAGAGCTGGGATGGAAATAAACAATCCACTCCCAAAGAAAAAGATTTCAGTCCAGAGGAAGGTCTCCTCAGCGGAGGGAAAGAACTCCGAACCGAGAACACCAGTCTCCCCAAAGGGAGCCCTCTGAGAAAAGATACAACCTTAGAAATAGGGATAATTTGAAAAAGCCTGATAGATATCAAAATATTGATACACATCACTCTCGATTTTTTTCGCAGAAATCGGAAAGAAGAGGACGGTCAGAACACAGGGAAGAGCACGCCAAGTCCAAAGACAAGGAACCTGCTCAAAGTAAAAAATTACAATTTCCAAGAAAGAAGGTAGCCAGTATTAAAATAATCGAACATGCCGAGAATACTGAGGACAAAGCTGAAAAACGGAGAGTGGGCACAGACAATGCTAGACAGCGCAGCAGAAGTCACCATAGCTCGCAAGATCCTGATGAATCTTCTGGAGACAGTGGACACGAATGAATACATTCAAGTGGAAACTGCAGATACCAGAGTTAGCGAACCTCATAAAATATACGAAATAACACGGCGTATAGAGGGAGATAAAACTAGGAAAGTAAGGGGTCTGTTTTGGGATAACCTCTCAAAAGGCTATGACATCCTATTAGCTGAAAAAGACTGGACACCAGAGTTTGTCAGGGAGTGCCCTCATGGCAAAGAAATGATTCTGAAAAATAAATCAAGTCTTTGACCAACTTGTGTCCCTGGGTATAGCACTTTATGGATGGCGATAGTAAGTAGTACTAATGATTTATACTTCGTTTCACAGATCCCTTGACAAAGGCGCTTCCGCGCCGAAATGCATTGGGAGGCTATCTAATGTCAATAATATAAAGAAAGTCAAGTTGTCGACATATTGTGAAAATTGGATTAATGTGAATTAACACTATGAAATATGGAATATACTATGGATTACAATTAAAATGAAACTATAGAAATCAACTATGGATTTGTTGACTCACTAAATTATTGCTGGAGACCCAGCCTACACTTGTGCCCAGGGAGACAAGTTGATCAAAGACTTGCTTTATTTTTCGTTATCTAACCACACCTGAGTGGGGAGTGGACCGTGGAGCACAGTAAACCAAGAGAAAGTGACACACTAATATAAGCAGTGCTCAATCCGTTCTATATATTTAAAGAAATGATTATGCCTGCCTTCTCAAATCATATTCCAATTCATAGAAAATATATATATGCTAGAAAATGGACAGTAGCTCAAGCACCTGCATTATATAAGAATCATGTGGGATGGGATGAGGACTCTCCTCCTCACAAAATCCAGTTCAAATGTCAACCAACTGAACAAAGGCAGTACCCAATTAAGCAAGAAGCTAAAAAACAGGTCAGGGAGATTTTAGATCAACTTGAATTCCAAGGGGTGATTGAAACATGCACCTCTCAAATGAACAATCCTTTGTTTCCTGTCTCCAAACCAGACGATTCATATCGTCTAGTCTTGGACTACAGACACCTTAACTCATGCTGCAAAACATTTGCGGTACAAAATTCGCAGAGTGCAGCACTAATGAATAACATAGTTCGCAAAAAATACAAAACAACATTAGACATCTCTAATGGATTCTTTCGTCAAAATATTGCACCATAAAGCAAGTATTTAACTGCTTTCTCAATAATGGGGTCACAGAAAAATTTCTGTAGACTCCCACAGGGATTCAAGAATAGCCCAGGATTATTCTCAGCCAGAGTAACAGAGTAACTACAAATGTATGATGAGGCATTATCTTATGTCGATGACATCTATCTCACAGACGACGACTTGGATACTCACTTGAAAAGAGTGAATACCATAATACTAGGGTTCGCAGCTGAGGGTTACAAATTCAACTGCCCATCTAACGGTCCTATTTCTAGGATACGAATAATCAAGTGAAGGCAAAAGCCGAGCAGACAACTTCTTAGAGAAGTGCGCTGTACTCCAAGCACCAAAAACGCTGAAGAACTTACAATCGATACTAGGCTTCCTGAATTTCGGAAGAACTTACATTCTAAATTATGCAGAGAGGGTTAAACCTCTCTACGAATTAATAAAACCTGATTTTAAACCAATCAATTGGACTCAGAAACACACAGAAATTCTGAGATCATTGCAAACAGAAATGTTAGCTAAAACGAAATTAGAAACACTCGACAATACACGCAATCTTGTAATCCGAGTCATCCCAGGAAGATGCGGATTCATGTACCTGATCTCTAATGAGGGAGAAACGGTACCAATAGCTTACAAATCACATTTGTACACAAAAGCTGAAATAAAATTCAGTTCAACTGAAAAAATTCTAACTGCGGTTCAGACTGCTGTAGCAAAAGAAAGGGCCTTAGCAAAAGGTAAACGAATAATAATCGT
Source organism: Lissotriton vulgaris (assembly GCF_964263255.1). Taxonomy (NCBI): domain Eukaryota; kingdom Metazoa; phylum Chordata; class Amphibia; order Caudata; family Salamandridae; genus Lissotriton; species Lissotriton vulgaris. The sequence continues at coordinate 30,156,644 of NC_141687.1, read as the reverse complement.
TACACCGTTACCAGCCCTAGAAGCGGTAACAAAAGCAAGCATTCCAAATGCTAAAGCTCTGCATCCGAGATGGATCAAATGGGTTAATTCTCTTGCTGCAACAGACGTAGTATATGAATTTGATCCTAATCTTAAAACACAAGAAGTTCTACAATATGAATATGAATGTCCTCTGCCAACCGAAATCCTGCCTCTAGAACACTATGGATATATAATATATACAGACGGATCAGCACAACCCGCAGTTGGGGGTAAACAAGCCTACAGTGCTGCGTGCGCGATTGTTAAAGGTCGTTGGCACAATGGAAAATTTAGACCACTGGTCACTAAAACGCAATCTCTAGGAGATTATACAGCTCAGCTAGCTGAACTACTAGCATTTAAGACGGCGCTTGAAAATACTGATCGCGAATTCCCCACACTTTTAGTATGCGATTCATATTACTGCTTTCAGTCTTATAATGAATACTTGCAGAATTGGGTTGTAAACGGGTTCAAAGATGCAAAAGGTGGCACAATTAAGCATAAAACGCTTTGGGAACAAGTAGTTCTTTTACAGAAAGAACTACAAAAGTGATGGCGTTCACGTTGCGGGGAATTCATTGGCTGATGAAGCCGCGAAGGCAGCTGAGCAAACGGCTTCCGTAGCTGCTATCACCCGGTCAAAAACAAACATAGACAGCAATATACTACAAGCTGTCATTGCGTCAGTAAAAGATGACAGAAAAACACTCCCGAAAGGCTTTCCAGTAAAGGACTCATACATAACCGATGCAAATAATGTTCCATTTGCTCGAATCCCTGGAGTGGGGGATAGGGCAATTCCAAACATGGTACACAGGTTAGGACTAATTACAGCGGCACATGAAGGGCTCGCTTCTGCACATGCTGGCGTTTCCGCCACAATATCATTATTAAAACAGAGATATTGGTGGCCAAGCATGAGAATACAAACGAAGAAATATGTTCTAGAATGCAAAATATGCCAGAGAATGGAAGTTTCAACAGTGAAACGACCAGCGCAGACACCCCTTCTAATCTCTGATAAACCATTAGCATGCGTTTACCTAGACCACTGTTGTCCTTACAAAGGGATGGTAATTATAAATATATCATGGTCGCAGTGGATTCCTGTACGAGATTCATTTGGATGTGGCCCCAGCGCTCGGCTGACGCCAGAACTGTTATAAAAGATTTGCGAGTCTTTATCAGCACATATGCAATTGCCCTGCTACATTCTGATCAGGGTCCTGCTTTTAGCTCTCAAGCTTATAAGGAGGCCATGACCAGCATGGGCATTGAGTTGTGGTACTCTTGTCCCTTCCATCCTGAGGGAAACGGGATTGTGGAAAGAAAAAACGAGACATAAAGCAATCCATAACGGCAAAGGTATTCGGTTCGGTGATGGGTGGGTCCAGCATTTAATAAGTGTCCAATGTAGTCTTAACAATCTGCCAAGAAATTCTCTAAAAGGTTTCAGCCCGTACAAACTATTGTTCGGAACTAGAATGTATATTCAGGATTTAGAAAAAATGCTTTGACATGAAAGATCGATTAGCTGTTTTACAGGACTTAAATGAAACAAGAAAAGCCCTGAGCAACATAAAGTTAAAATAACAGCCAACAACCGCTGAAGACACACCACCTGTCCCAGCAAGACCTGTCTGGATTCCAAAGATTGGGGATCTGGTCAGAGAAAAGATAGCGGTGAAGAAGGAATTTGGGCCTTCTTAAAGAAAAGCAGTACCTGTCTTAGCAGTCAACGGAACAAGATCAGTTGTACTACCGCCCCTTGATGGTAAAAAGGAGAACCAAGTTGTATCCATCGACCTGGTAAAACTGCAATCATGTGGCCAATAATAAGTAGTAGGCCCAGTGGACTCCCAAGAAATAGCAGAATACCAAAATTTGCTACAATCCAAGAGGTTCAAACTGAGAGACTAATCACATTTGACAAACCTGCAGTGAATACAAAAGGACTATTCAACAATGCCATGGAACTTGTGCCTCTTGAAACCCAAATTGAAACAGTTCATCAAGAAACACCAGTCTACAACGATGTAGCCTCAGACTGTGCTAATGAAAGACAAATTGAAAAAGCAATTCCAACAATTGACAGAACTGCATCTGTCTACTTCATCAATTTCAATAACTTTTCTGAAGATCTAAGCGAACCTGAAGTAACGCCAGCAACAAAGACTTTTAAAGACAAAGCAACAGAACTCTTTCATCAACTCAAAGGAACTTATCTTATTTCTCCATGGTTAGAATTTTGGATTGTGTTAAGTGTACTTTTCCTCCTGCTTTGGCTCATCATGGTACCTTGTTTGGGAAAATTCATTGAGGGAAAATACAGTACAATGGACACAGCAAGTCAGAACATCAACTTGGTCCTAAAGCCACACAAGTCATCTCAAATCGAGAAAAGAGAACTATCTTCAGTGAATGTGACAGCCATTTCAATACCCGGCAGGGTAGTTTGGGACAAAACGGATTACAAAATCTATGGCCTGGTCGAACTCTTGAAATATCCTCATCAGTTTAAGGCTTCCTCCCCTTCTAATTACCGCCCCATTTCACTCCTCCCCTACCTTGCAAAAGTTCTTGAATCCACCCTGAGCACCCACATCTTGGCAAACCATTGCCTCTCCCCCTGTCAAGCCGGTTTCCGCCCCCTGCACTCTACAGAGAAAGTGGTCATCTCAGTCATGGACAAGTTGCGTGAAGGTATTGACATCAACCTTCCACAAGCCCTGATTCTCCTAGACCTATCCGCCGCTTTTGACATGGTGGACCATTCCATCCTCCTCAACCGTGTCAGGGCGGCGGGCATAGAAGGCTTAGCCACCCTAAAGTTGCTTTTTGTGCCTCTGCCCTGAGCGCTGCTTTGCTGTATTTCCGCTGCTTTCTCAGGCACTTTACACGCGATTACCCCCGGCGCTTTGCTCTGCCCTCCCCCCCCGCTGCCATTTTGTTTGTTTTGCTGGTGTCCTCGTCCTCGTGAGCCCGCCCCGCCTCCCAGCTGAGCCGCCCTTCCACTGTCCTTATACAGCGCTCCCATACCTGGAAGCACTGTGATCCTCTTTCGCTCCTGCGCTGAGAGGTCGCTCCACAGCCTGCTTGCAGCCTGACTGCCGAGACCTGGTACAGTAGAGATTGTGCCTTCCACCCTAAAGTTGCATTTTGTGCCTCTGCCCTGAGCGCTGCTTCGCTGTATTTCCGCTGCTTTCTCAGGCACTTTACACGCGATTACCCCCGGCGCTTTGCTCTGCCCTCCCCCCCGCTGCCATTTTGTTTGTTTTGCTGGTGTCCTCGTGAGCCCGCCCCGCCTCCCAGCTGAGCCGCCCTCCCACTGTCCTTATACAGCGCTCCCATACCTGGAAGCGCTGTGATCCTCTTTCGCTCCTGCGCTGAGAGGTCGCTCCACAGCCTGCTTGCAGCCTGACTGTCGAGACCTGGTACAGTAGAGTGTGCCTTCCACCCTAAAGTTGCTTTTTGTGCCTCTGCCCTGAGCGCTGCTTCGCTGTATTTCCGCTGCTTTCTCAGGCACTTTACACGCGATTACCCCCGGCGCTTTGCTCTGCCCTCCCCCCCCGCTGCCATTTTGTTTGTTTTGCTGGTGTCCTCGTCCTCGTGAGCCCGCCACGCCTCCCAGCTGAGCCGCCCTCCCACTGTCCTTATACAGCGCTCCCATACCTGGAAGCGCTGTGATCCTCTTTCGCTCCTGCGCTGAGAGGTCGCTCCACAGCCTGCTTGCAGCCTGACTGCCGAGACCTGGTACAGTAGAGATTGTGCCTTCCACCCTAAAGTTGCTTTTTGTGCCTCTGCCCTGAGCGCTGCTTCGCTGTATTTCCGCTGCTTTCTCAGGCACTTTACACGCGATTACCCCCGGCGCTTTGCTCTGCCCTCCCCCCCGCTGCCATTTTGTTTGTTTTGCTGGTGTCCTCGTCCTCGTGAGCCCGCCCCGCCTCCCAGCTGAGCCGCCCTCGCCCCTCCCCCTCCACCTTCCATATATGACAGTTCTTCCCGCGCGCAGCGTTTACGCGCAGCGATCGTGCCCCATTCGCGCCGAAGGTGCGCCAAAGGTAAGCCCGTCTACGCCCGTCCGCGCCTGGACCGCGCCCAGCGCCAGACCCCCTGGCCCTCGCATTGCCCAGCCCTCCCGCATTTCCTACGATGCCCCCACCCTCCTAGCCCTTAACCCCGGCCGCTCCCCCAACTGCGTCCAAGCCGCTCCTGGACACACCCATGGACCTTTCTCATGCTACTCCTGCAAATTCATCGGCACCGTCAACAACTCCGCTACGATCACCCCACAGACTCCCGATCCCAACAACCTACAATGCATCTTGCTCAACACCCGATCGGTCCACAGGCACGCCATTGACCTATGGAATCTACTAGACACCATCTCTCCGGACGTCGCCTTCCTAACAGAAACATGGATGAACGCCTCTTCCGCCCCAGACATCACCATTGCCATCCCAGAAGACTATAAGATCATACGCAAGGACCGTACCGGCCACACGGGAGGAGGAATAGCTATCGTCCACAAAAAATCCATCCACATCTCAACCAGCTCTGACGTCAATCTCGCCAACTCTGAACACCTTCACTTCCAGATTCACACCGACCCCAAAACCACACTCAGAGGCACCCTCCTTTACAGACCTCCAGGACCCCGCGCACAATTTAGTGAAGACATCACAGATTTCATCACTCCACACGCCCTCCCATCCAAAGATTACATCCTTCTGGGAGACCTCAATTTTCACCTTGAAAAGAACAACGACCATAACTCCACCACCCTTTTGGACAACCTCGCCAACCTCGGACTTAAACAACTGGTCACTTCCCCCACCCACATCACAGGTCACACACTCGACCCTATCTTCACCTCCAGCAACCATGTCTCCTTCAGCCACACTACGGCTCTCCTCTGGACTGACCACAGCTGCGTCCACTTTACCTACAACAAGCCCAAACCCAACAACCACCCCCAACAAACTCTGCAAAGAAACTGGAACAAAATCACCATCGACCAGATCTCCTCATCGCTTCTTCAAAAGCCCCCCGCCCACTCCTCAAACCCCGACCAAGCCGCCACCAACCTCACCCTATGGTTATCCAACAGCGCCGACATCCTAGCACCACTGAAAAAACGACAAATCAAACTTGGCAGCAAGAAAGCCTCCTGGTTCAACGATGATCTTAAGAAATCCAAGAAACTCTGCCGATCCCTGGAGAAGGCCTGGAAAAAAGACCCAACCACCAGCACCAAGGAAGCCTTCAAAAACGCCACTCGCACACACCACCAACTGATCCGAAAAGCCAAGAAAACCGCCTTCAAGGACCGACTAGATAGCAACGCCCACAACAGCAAGGAACTTTTCAACATTGTCAAGGAATTCACCAATCCCTCGGCCAACTCCAACGACATCACCCCCTCTCAAGCCCTCTGCGACTCCCTAGCCTCATTCTTCCACAACAAAATTGCAGACATCCACAACAGCTTCGACAACCAACCCGGAGACCATTCCACCCAACCATCTGCTGGACCTTCACCACCATCGAACACCCTTAATGACTGGAACCCAATCTCCACTGAGGACACTATCCGCCTGATGAACTCCATCCACTCAGGATCCCCCACAGACCCTTGCCCTCACCACATCTTCAACAAAGCAGACTCCATCATAGCACCGCACCTCAGAGACGTCATCAACTGCTCCCTCAACTCCGCCACCTTCCCGGAAAGCTGGAAACACGCAGAACTCAGCGCCCTTCTGAAAAAACCCACAGCGGACCCCACCGAACTCAAAAACTACCGTCCCATCTCGCTCCTTCCATTCCCGGCCAAAGTCATCGAGAAAGCCGTCAACAACCAGTTCGCCGCCTTCCTCGAAGCCAACAACTCCCTCGACTCCTCACAGTCCGGCTTCCGAGCCAAACACAGCACTGAAACCGCCCTCATCGCAGCAACAGATGACATTCGAACCCTACTGGACAATGGAGACACAGTCGCCCTCATCCTCCTCGACCTCTCCGCAGCCTTCGACACAGTCTGCCATAACACCCTTCTACAGCGCCTCAGAAACATCGTAATCCAAGGAAAAGCACTAGAATGGATCACCTCGTTCCTCACCGGAAGAACCCAGAGAGTCCGCCTTCCACCATTCAAGTCAGAAGCCACTGAAGTCATCTGCGGCGTTCCACAAGGATCTTCACTCAGCCCCACCCTTTTCAACGTATACATGAGCCCCCTCGCAACCATCGCACGCCAACACAACCTCAACATCATCTCCTACGCAGATGACACTCAACTGATCCTATCACTCACCTATGACCCACACACCGCCAAAACTAACCTACACGAAGGAATGAAAGAAGTTGCCGAATGGATGAAACATAGCCGTCTGAAACTGAACTCTGATAAAACAGAAGTCCTTATCTTAGGTACCTCCCCCTCTGCATGGGACGATTCTTCGTGGCCAGAAGCCCTTGGAAAAGCACCCATCCCGACAGACCACGCACGGAACCTGGGCGTCATCCTGGATTCCTCACTTTCGATGTACAAACAAGTCAACGCCGTCTCTTCATCCTGCTTCAACATTCTTCGCATGCTCAAAAAAACATTTCGTTGGATCCACACCGAAACTAGGAAAACGGTCACCCACGCCCTGGTCACGAGCCGACTGGACTACGGAAACACCCTCTACGCCGGTACTACCGCTAAACTCCAGAAAAAACTCCAACGAATCCAAAACGCCTCAGCCAGGCTCATATTAGACATCCCGCGTAAAGAACATATCTCTGGTCACCTGAAAAACCTCCACTGGCTACCCGTCAATAAGAGGATCACCTTCCGGCTCCTAACCCACACACACAAAGCACTCTACGAAACCGGACCAGAATGCCTCAACACACGACTGTCCTTCTACTCCCCCTCCCGCCAGCTGCGATCATCCAACCAAGCCTTTGCCACTGTACCCCGCATCAACAAAACCACCATGGGAGGTAGATCCTTCTCCTACCTGGCAGCTAAAACCTGGAACTCCCTTCCCACTCACCTTCGCCTTACTCAGAATCACCTAGCATTCAGAAAGCAACTTAAAACGTGGATATTTGACAAGTAATTCCCCTCCCCTCCTCAAGCGCCTTGAGACCCTCTGGGTATGTAGAGCGCTATATAAATTCTTTGACTTGACTTGACTTGACTTCTCTTGGCTGGAGTCCTTTCTTGCTGGGAGAACTCAAGCGGTCCGTTTGACTGGCTTTGCTGCGGCCTCTCGCAAGGTAGAGTGCGGGGTCCCTCAGGGCTCATCACTTTCCCCTCTCTTGTTCAACCTCTACATTTTCCCCCTCATTTTTATGTTACAGCAACTGGAGGTCACCGTGTTTAATTACGCGGACGACCTCCAGCTAATTTTCAACCTGTCTCACTCACCCTCATCTGCTCTGAACGTCCAGACAGTAATGACGTTCATTCAAGACTTGATGAACTGCAACCACCTCAAACTCAACCCGGACAAGACCGAGCTGGTCCTGACCGGAGGTGGTTGCAGTCCATGGTCCCCCTCCTTTTGGCCCCCTTCCCTTGGTGTCCCTCCACTCCCTGTGCCCAAAGTAAAAACCCTGGGAATTCTCCTTAATCCTCAACTCACCGTCCACTCACAAGTCAGTTCCGTGGTTTCCTCCTGTTTCTTTTCCCTTAGAGTAATTAGGAAAGTTTCGCGTTTTTTTCCCCCTCAGCTTTAAAAATAATAATGTTGGCCATGGTACTGTCCCGTATAGACTATGGCAACATAGTCTACAATGGGGCCCCTGCATACGTAATCCATTGATTACAACTGGTGCAGAACCAGGCGGCCCGCCTGATCCATGGCCTACCCAAATATCACCGAGTCACCCCACTACTCAAAACACTGCACTGGCTCCCTGTGAGAGAGCGCGCCCTGTTCAAACTCGGCTGCCTCACGTACCAGGCTAGATCGGGCACGGCTCCTGAATTCATCCGCTCTGCCATTAAGCCATACTGTCCAGGCAGAGAACTCCGCTCGGCTCATCTGGCCCTCCTTACCATCCCTCGCTATAAAAAGCAGAAGGCGGGCGGAGCGAGATTCGCTGTCCTGGTTCCAACTTTTTGGAATTCCCTCCCGGTTACCCTGCGCACCTCACCTTCCTACCCTCTGTTTCGGAAGAATCTTAAAACCTTCCTTTTCACGCAAGCCTACCTGACCTAATTTGTTTAGCTGCTGCCGCCCACTGTTCACCACTAGCGCCATGAAACCGCTGGGTAAACGAGCGCTGTACAAATGCTTTTAAATTCAAATTCAAATTCAAATTCAAATTCATTAAGTGACTTTGTAAAACCAAGTACATTCTCTGATGATTGGGACTTTGAAAGCATAAATAATATGATGTCAGATTTAGTAATGTCAGCAAAATTTACAGAACATGATTATTTACAGGGTTCATCGAACTATGAACAGATGTATTGCTATAACCACTACGCACACCACTATTTGCATAAATCTGCTCAACCTAGAAATGTTTTCAAATATAATCAATGGGAACATTGTGCAACTCCACCTAAAAGCAGTTCGAAAACATTTTATGAGAAATCCCCATACTTCTCAGGGTTTAACACAAGTAATGCAGAAACATTTTTACAAACTGTTAGATAAAACAGGGATAAAATCCATGTTGACAAATACTAAATTGATTTATTCAAAAACATTTTATAAAAAAAGATTACATTTGGTTTTGATTTTTGGAAAAACAACATTGAAACAAAAACCATCTGGGGTACAAAGGAATAGCAGGTACAAGGCCTAGAAGCATTATTTCGAGCCTGCATAATCCCAGAGCAAATAATGTTCTTGAATGACACCATTCAACAAACTACCTGTTTTGGCCTAGCCAAGATCAAAGACTTAAACAAACCGTCTATTCCAAATCCAATGCCTGATAATACAACCACAGATATTGAGATAGACGTATCCCAAATTTGACATCAAAATAGAACACATCCTGATTGGAAAACGTGGTTAATCTGGCCAACAGACACAAATACATGTCAAGATAGATTCCTGAACAAAATACAGGGGTTAAAAATGACCAGACCAGACCCTAGATACTCCCAGAGACAACATCCAGGGATAGTAACAACATACAGTGTAGGGAAACTATGCCTTGAATGGCTACAAACATCCACACTGGCAGAAATGAAGCAACACTTGACTTTACTTAAAGACGGTGCTGACTTGCGCGATTTCATAATGGGACCACACAAACAGCGTCAAAAACGTTTCATAGCGGCCAGTATATACGCTGCGTACAACGAAGCTTGGAAAGTGACTCAAATTGAGACAGCGGAGAAAATACGAGAAATGGATTATGACTCTGTCCTCCAAAATATATTCACTGGATAGTATTGTATCATCTGCCATTGATATAATAGACATGCCAGTCCCAATTACGTTCTATGGTACAGCTAGGCTGGACGTTGCAAAATCTACGTTCAGGCTATGTACCTTGGCGTTTAATCAACACAACGTCATTGTTTTCTATCTTTAACCTTACTGATAAACAAATCAGTTTGGCACAAAAAGGAGCAGACTATACGATTCTGAGCATAGAAAAACTTGAGAGATTACCATTGACAATGTCAGAAAGACCTGTCATTGAATGGATAATACACGGAATAATAACAATTCCGATAACAACTTTCCAATTTAAAAAATGCCAAAAGTATATACCAGCAGGCCAGTATGAAAGATTGGGTAAAGGGTACATTAAGTCATCATGGAAATTACCTTATACACATACATGTTATAGTGACAAAAACCAAAATGTATTTCTTAGCGGTAATAATTGTAAACAATCACTAAGCGGTATACTTCTATGCCAAGGTATTCATTTACATGGGGCCTGTGAGGGGACTTCAAATAACCTTTCATGCCACCAGCACGGCACACCTGCAACACACATAGAGCCATTCTTTACACAACTTTCTAACGGGAGTTACGTTCTAATAACGGATCACAGCTGTTGGGGCATGGTGCCAGGGAAAGCATATCTCGTAAGCGTTAGTTCCATGGTCACTTGCTGTATGCAAGCATTGTATCCAAACATCCCTACTGATACCGAGGCGACGATTTGGCCTCCGTTGAATATCTCTTCAATAAGAATTGATACTTTAAGCAGAATGAAGTCTGTGCTTTTACAGACAACAGTGCCTATTTTGTCATCAAAAGAAACGTATGATCTTCAAGTTGCAAGGACAACAGCAGAGATACATACACTTTTATCAACCAATTGCCCCGTGCATTTCGTAGAAATGCTAAGCCAAGTCCTAAAAATGTCGGATGCCAGTGGCATCGCACATGTATTTAAGACAATTTTTTCGGGACTGTTAACACCCTTCGAAGCAGTCCTGGGCATCTTTCCCAATTTTGTCCATTCGGTCTTTGGCGGCCTACCACTACTTTTGGGACTCGTAGCAGGAATTTTATTTTTGACTCTTCTGCTCCGATATGGCAAGCCAAAACGCAGACAAGACTCCAGCAACAATGGAAGAAACGATCCTAGCTATACGCTATCGGGACCGCATAACTAAAGTCCTTGGATTAGCCCGGCTAAGAGATCTGAATATGACCTAGTTTCTTTCATTCAGACCTATATGGCAGAACTGCATCTTACCTGTGCTTCGATGTATGCTATGCGGAGAAGAATGCGTGTTAGACACCTGTCTTACACTACAATCAGCAGTACCAATGGATATCGATACTTTGCTAAGTCCTGTAACGGCTCATGCATCGTGTTGTCCCCAGCGGTTACCAATCCTGATGACGGCATTCATTGACACTTCACCACTACGATTAGGTGGCAGTGAAGCAAGAAATGAGAGCAACATCACCCTGGTACGACCTTTTGTGAGCATTGCTGATCCAGACACCGATGATAGCAATCATTCTCACAACTGCCCGGTTACAGCATTATCATCCTTGGTAGAACTTTCACCTGAAGCTGTAGACTGTTTTTTTGCACATCTATCTGAAGTAATGTTCTCCCCTGAACCGAAAGAATAACTTTTAAGCCAACCGGCACACAGCGTTCTTCTGAACTCTGAATTCGGCCTTCAGCTTTGATAAACAAAAGCTACTGAAAACATTTGGAATTATTTTTTCCCCTGAAAACGAAATTATTTTTTCCAAATTCCAAAATATTTACCTTTTTTTTGGCACATGTACTCTGCTTACAATAGAACTATTCATAAAGAACAGAGCTTCTATTTTTAGTAATTCTAGAGACAAAATATTACCTCAGACTCTAGCACACTTACAAGTAATTGCATTTATATGTGATGAAATAGTCTGGACCTTCTTTTCTGTATTAAGAGACATTTTATGTGTAATTTTCGCAAATCGTTCAGCAAAATATATATGCATTTTTTTTAAGGATTACACTGCTTAAAAACATACAGTACCTATAATCTTTCGTGTATTTCGCATACACCATTTTGAATGCAAAATGTATTTTGGGGTGGGTTGGAATACACATGCACCTTTATTGCTTAGTTTTTAGTAATTGATGGACATTAGATCGTGGAGTGGGTATTGTGTTTTTATCTAGAAACCTAAATCAATATTACCATTTTATGCCCTTACACTGCTATAGTCAATAATATCCATATAATGGCATAAGAATCAGATCAATATTTCAGTAAATCGCCCTTGCAGTCCAAGGCACGGCAAAAGCTACTTCCTTAGATTCCTAGAAAGCACAACAAGTTCTTCCAATACACCAAACCTCCAGCAATCTGGGAAATCCCCATCTGCTTTGTTTTGATTTGTAATAGAACTCCTGCGAGCACAGTAAGAACGACCAGCTCTTAGTGATCTCTTTATTGACGTCTTATATCCAAACCTTACGTCAAGCTCGGCGCCTTTCAGGTATAAATATACCAGCGTTGCCTTAAGAAAACACACGGTGGTGGTTTTGGAGTAGAGCAGCTATCTACTTGCCGAGAGCCCAGCAGATGCGAGAAGCCCACGGACGCTGCCCCTCCTCTTTGACGCGCTGAGAAAGACGCTGTCTTTTCTCCTGCCGAGAAAATCCAGCTCGGCGTTTCCAGCCTACCCTTGCGGGTGACTGGGATATCGAGTCTTGAGAGAGAGATACCAGACCTCCTACATTCTATTCCCAAGGCACAGTGCTGACTAAACCCGTAGAGAGAATTCTGGAGTCAGATTCTTGGCAAAAAACCTACTTAACTTAAACTGCTACTTACTTACTCCTTCCCACGTATTAGGCTTAGGTCAGGTACACCGGGGTAGGCTTATTTTAGAAGCACCAGTTGAGCATGTTAGCCTATGTATATATGTATATATATTTTATCCATTTTAAAGTGTCTTATGGCTAAGAAACCATATCAATGCTTTTACAGTATTATTTCATAATACTCTTTTTACTGTACGTACTTTACTTTACATTAAGTATTGCGATTGTGGCAATTCATTTCTCTTGCATGAGAAGGAAGACTGGTCAATAAATAATACCTTTTATTGAAAACGCCCGTCTCTCTATTCTCTGCACTCTGGTGAAACTAAGAATGCACATCTGACTGAGTGAAATAACGGTCTATTGTTTTCACACAGCTCTAGAGATTTACTCTTATTCTGAGGGAGCAAAATTGTCATGTTTATGCGGTTGTAGGAAGCTGAATCCCTTCTTGTCTGAGCCAAGGAAGCTGATCCCTTCCTATTCTGTCAAGAAAGTTTCCAGTGACCTCTGAGCTAGCTGGCGCAAACCTAAATTAAGTCTTACATAGTTACTAGAGACCTAGATTACCTCAGTCCTACATCTACACTGCTGTTTATGTTATTCCAATGCGCAGGGCCTATGGGGAAAATAGGAATTACACTACAAGTTTGAACAGTTGCAAAAGGGCTATATAGTAATATTCCCTTTTATCAGGAGTGTCGCAACTCAGTTTCCTGTGATTAATCAAATCTCCTTTTGTTTGTTTCACCAAACATCCTTCGGAACCAATCAATCCATATTTTATTATTGATGTTCTCTGTAGTATTCCATTTAAAAGTGTAGTTTGCAGCACTTTATAGAGACACATGTTCTCAAGATGATGACTTCTGTTTGGATAATATGTGTCAAACATATACATTTTCAAAATATCTGTACTTTCTGGATCTTTTTCTGCTAAATATTCGATTTCTTGTACAGATTCAAGTACCTGATTTTGCTTTGCAGCAAGACCTAGACTCACCCAAATGATTCTTCTAGATTTGGAGTATAGAGTTGCAGATAAGCGATCCGAGCATTCATATTCTCAGATTTCTCGATGGGATAACCTCTTCAAACTGTAACTGTATAATTTCTTACGTAGACTCTTCTCGTGAGAAATCTCCTGCCACATTTCTTTTAATCCGTCTTTCCTGATTTTGTAATGTAGGATGTTACATATCGAGCAACAGCAATGGAATTGTCCGCAATGTACTGAATATCCATGTTAGCATTCCACATGGACAGAATAACCGGATTGTAATCATTTATGTATTTTGAGTCTTCACTTCTTCTCAAATTGTAGGTATTTTTTTAGACTTTCTTGTGATGGTATGTCGCATAGCAGACATAAAACTGTTCACTCTTCCTTTGGATATTACAGGATGAGGAAATACAAAACGACATTTGGTATAGAACTTATCCTTCGACTTGTAGTTTCGTCAACAATATTTTCCTCATCGATGGCTTTGGAATCATAAGACTTAAGTTGTTTTCTTCTGTGCTTTTGGGTATAGCACATGTGGCATATTCTTCAATAAAAGACAAAACAGTATCATCCGAATCTGTTCCGAATTTGGGGGCATCCTTGATCCATAACAGCATATGTATATGAGGAGCACCTCTTGCTTGATACTCCTTTCTCCAAAAGAAATCCACAACTTCTCCAAGAGGAGGATTTTTTTATTGCGGATAAAAGACATCATACCTTCAAATCTATGATTAAAATACCTGCATACATTAACAGGATCCAAAGAGCACAATTCTCCAGGTGTCTTGTATTCAATATTTTTTAAATTGGAGTTTGCCTCTCGAAAAAATTCAAGTAAGTCATCCCAACCATATTCAACACAGCTTAAGGTAAGGAACCATGTAGGAGTTCCTAAGTTCCTTAGCATAAATTTAAGTTTTCCATGATGACGGTACCAATACTCATTAGTGCCACGCTGACATGCCATCAGATTAATCAGCTGAGATTCAAAATGATCATCTCTCTGGTGCACTTTATCCATAAATTCCTTTGCAGAAACATTTGGCAGATGTACTCCTGTTTTCAATATGTGATTGACTGCATATGAAAGTCCAGACAAGTTACTCTCAAACAAAAGATGAAATATATGTGGGATACATTGTCAAAATCTTGGATCTTCTGCATACAATCTTGTTGCCCGATATTCAGATGCAGGAATCTGCACAGGTTGTTCATCATATCATCCTCATTTTCCATGGAACTTGTGCCTCTTGAAACCCAAATTGAAACAGTTCGTCAAGAAACACCAGTCTACAACGATGTAGCCTCAGACTGTGCTAATGAAAGACAAATTGAAAAAGCAATTCCAACAATTGACAGAACTGCATCTGTCTACTTCATCAATTTCGATAACTTTTCTGAAGATCTAAGCGAACCTGAAGTAACGCCAGCAACAAAGACTTTTAAAGACAAAGCAACAGAACTCTTTCATCAACTCAAAGGAACTTATCTTATTTCTCCATGGTTAGAATTTTGGATTGTGTTAAGTGTACTTTTCCTCCTGCTTTGGCTCATCATGGTACCTTGTTTGGGAAAATTCATTGAGGGAAAATACAGTACAATGGACACAGCAAGTCAGAACATCAACTTGGTCCTAAAGCCACACAAGTCATCTCAAATCGAGAAAAGAGAACTATCTTCAGTGAATGTGACAGCCATTCCAATACCCGGCAGGGTAGTTTGGGACAAAACGGATTACAAAATCTATGGCCTGGTCGAACTCTTGAAATATCCTCATCAGTTTAAGGCTTCCTCCCCTTCTAATTACCGCCCCATTTCACTCCTCCCCTACCTTGCAAAAGTTCTTGAATCCACCCTGAGCACCCACATTGAGGCAAACCATTGCCTCTCCCCCTGTCAAGCCGGTTTCCGCCCCCTGCACTCTACAGAGAAAGTGGTCATCTCAGTCATGGACAAGTTGCGTGAAGGTATTGACATCAACCTTCCGCAAGCCCTGATTCTCCTAGACCTATCCGCCGCTTTTGACATGGTGGACCATTCCATCCTCCTCAACCGTGTCAGGGCGGCGGGCATAGAAGGCTTAGCCGCCCTAAAGTTGCTTTTTGTGCCTCTGCCCTGAGCGCTGCTTCGCTGTATTTCCGCTGCTTTCTCAGGCACTTTACACGCGATTACCCCCGGCGCTTTGTTCTGCCCTCCCCCCCCCCGCTGCCATTTTGTTTGTTTTGCTGGTGTCCTCGTCCTCGTGAGCCCGCCCCGCCTCCCAGCTGAGCTGCCCTCCCACTGTCCTTATACAGCGCTCCCATACCTGGAAGCGCTGTGATCCTCTTTCGCTCCTGCGCTGAGAGGTCGCTCCACAGCCTGCTTGCAGCCTGACTGCCGAGACCTGGTACAGTAGAGATTGTGCCTTCCACCCTAAAGTTGCTTTTTGTGCCTCTGCCCTGAGCGCTGCTTCGCTGTATTTCCGCTGCTTTCTCAGGCACTTTACACGCGATTACCCCCGGCGCTTTGCTCTGCCCTCCCCCCCCGCTGCCATTTTGTTTGTTTTGCTGGTGTCCTCGTCCTCGTGAGCCCGCCACGCCTCCCAGCTGAGCCGCCCTCCCACTGTCCTTATACAGCGCTCCCATACCTGGAAGCGCTGTGATCCTCTTTCGCTCCTGCGCTGAGAGGTCGCTCCACAGCCTGCTTGCAGCCTGACTGCCGAGACCTGGTACAGTAGAGATTGTGCCTTCCACCCTAAAGTTGCTTTTTGTGCCTCTGCCCTGAGCGCTGCTTCGCTGTATTTCCGCTGCTTTCTCAGGCACTTTACACGCGATTACCCCCGGCGCTTTGCTCTGCCCTCCCCCCCCGCTGCCATTTTGTTTGTTTTGCTGGTGTCCTCGTCCTCGTGAGCCCGCCCCGCCTCCCAGCTGAGCCGCCCTCACCCCTCCCCCTCCACCTTCCATATATGACAGTTCTTCCCGCGCGCAGCGTTTACGCGCAGCGATCGCGCCCCATTCGCGCCGAAGGTGCGCCAAAGGTAAGCCCGTCTACGCCCGTCCGCGCCTGGACCGCGCCCAGCGCCAGACCCCCTGGCCCTCGCATTGCCCAGCCCTCCCGCATTTCCTACGATGCCCCCACCCTCCTAGCCCTTAACCCCGGCCGCTCCCCCAACTGCGTCCAAGCCGCTCCTGGACACACCCATGGACCTTTCTCATGCTACTCCTGCAAATTCATGGGCGCCGTCAACAACTCCGCTACGATCACCCCACAGACTCCCGATCCCAACAACCTACAATGCATCTTGCTCAACACCCGATCGGTCCACAGGCACGCCATTGACCGATGGAATCTACTAGACACCATCTCTCCGGACGTCGCCTTCCTAACAGAAACATGGATGAACGCCTCTTCCGCCCCAGACATCACCATTGCCATCCCAGAAGACTATAAGATCATACGCAAGGACCGTACCGGCCACACAGGAGGAGGAATAGCTATCGTCCACAAAAAATCCATCCACATCTCAACCAGCTCTGACGTCAATCTCGCCAACTCTGAACACCTTCACTTCCAGATTCACACCGACCCCAAAACCACACTCAGAGGCACCCTACTTTACAGACCTCCAGGACCCCGCGCACAATTTAGTGAAGACATCACGGATTTCATCACTCCACACGCCCTACCATCCAAAGATTACATCCTTCTGGGAGACCTCAATTTTCACCTTGAAAAGAACAACGACCATAACTCCACCACCCTTTTGGACAACCTCGCCAACCTCGGACTTAAACAACTGGTCACTTCCCCCACCCACATCGCAGGTCACACACTCGACCCTATCTTCACCTCCAGCAACCATGTCTCCTTCAGCCACACTACGGCTCTCCTCTGGACTGACCACAGCTGCGTCCACTTTACCTACAACAAGCCCAAACCCAACAACCACCCCCAACAAACTCTGCAAAGAAACTGGAACAAAATCACCATCGACCAGATCTCCTCATCGCTTCTTCAAAAGCCCCCCGCCCACTCCTCAAACCCCGACCAAGCCGCCACCAACCTCACCCTATGGTTATCCAACAGCGCCGACATCCTAGCACCACTGAAAAAACGACAAATCAAACTTGGCAGCAAGAAAGCCTCCTGGTTCAACGATGATCTTAAGAAATCCAAGAAACTCTGCCGATCCCTGGAGAAGGCCTGGAAAAAAGACCCAACCACCAGCACCAAGGAAGCCTTCAAAAACGCCACTCGCACACACCACCAACTGATCCGAAAAGCCAAGAAAACCGCCTTCAAGGACCGACTAGATAGCAACGCCCACAACAGCAAGGAACTTTTCAACATCGTCAAGGAATTCACCAATCCCTCGGCCAACTCCAACGACATCACCCCCTCTCAAGCCCTCTGCGACTCCCTAGCCTCATTCTTCCACAACAAAATTGCAGACATCCACAACAGCTTCGACAACCAACCCGGAGACCATTCCACCCAACCATCTGCTGGACCTTCACCACCATCGAACACCCTTAATGACTGGAACCCAATCTCCACTGAGGACACTATCCGCCTGATGAACTCCATCCACTCAGGATCCCCCACAGACCCTTGCCCTCACCACATCTTCAACAAAGCAGACTCCATCATAGCACCGCACCTCAGAGACGTCATCAACTGCTCCCTCAACTCCGCCACCTTCCCGGAAAGCTGGAAACACGCAGAACTCAGCGCCCTTCTGAAAAAACCCACAGCGGACCCCACCGAACTCAAAAACTACCGTCCCATCTCGCTCCTTCCATTCCCGGCCAAAGTCATCGAGAAAGCCGTCAACAACCAGTTCGCCGCCTTCCTCGAAGCCAACAACTCCCTCGACTCCTCACAGTCCGGCTTCCGAGCCAAAAACAGCACTGAAACCGCCCTCATCGCAGCAACAGATGACATTCGAACCCTACTGGACAATGGAGACACAGTCGCCCTCATCCTCCTCGACCTCTCCGCAGCCTTCGACACAGTCTGCCATAACACCCTTCTACAGCGCCTCAGAAACATCGGAATCCAAGGAAAAGCACTAGAATGGATCACCTCGTTCCTCACCGGAAGAACCCAGAGAGTCCGCCTTCCACCATTCAAGTCAGAAGCCACTGAAGTCATCTGCGGCGTTCCACAAGGATCTTCACTCAGCCCCACCCATTTCAACGTATACATGAGCCCCCTGGCAACCATCGCACGCCAACACAACCTCAACATCATCTCCTACGCGGATGACACTCAACTGATCCTATCACTCACCAATGACCCACACACCGCCAAAACTAACCTACACGAAGGAATGAAAGAAGTTGCCGAATGGATGAAACATAGCCGTCTGAAACTGAACTCTGATAAAACAGAAGTCCTTATCTTAGGTACCTCCCCCTCTGCATGGGACGATTCTTGGTGGCCAGAAGCCCTTGGAAAAGCACCCATCCCGACAGACCACGCACGGAACCTGGGCGTCATCCTGGATTCCTCACTTTCGATGTACAAACAAGTCAACGCCGTCTCTTCATCCTGCTTCAACATTCTTCGCATGCTCAAAAAAACATTTCGTTGGATCCCCACCGAAACTAGGAAAACGGTCACCCACGCCCTGGTCACGAGCCGACTGGACTACGGAAACACCCTCTACGCCGGTACTACCGCTAAACTCCAGAAAAAACTCCAACGAATCCAAAACGACTCAGCCAGGCTCATATTAGACATCCCGCGTAAAGAACATATCTCTGGTCACCTGAAAAACCTCCACTGGCTACCCGTCAATAAGAGGATCACCTTCCGGCTCCTAACCCACGCACACAAAGCACTCTACGAAACCGGACCAGAATGCCTCAACACACGACTGTCCTTCTACTCCCCCTCCCGCCAGCTACGATCATCCAACCAAGCCCTTGCCACTGTACCCCGCATCAACAAAACCACCATGGGAGGTAGATCCTTCTCCTACCTGGCAGCTAAAACCTGGAACTCCCTTCCCACTCACCTTCGCCTTACTCAGAATCACCTAGCATTCAGAAAGCAACTTAAAACGTGGATATTTGACAAGTAATTCCCCTCCCCTCCTCAAGCGCCTTGAGACCCTCTGGGTATGTAGAGCGCTATATAAATTCTTTGACTTGACTTGACTTGACTTCTCTTGGCTGGAGTCCTTTCTTGCTGGGAGAACTCAAGCGGTCCGTTTGACTGGCTTTGCTGCGGCCTCTCGCAAGGTAGAGTGCGGGGTCCCTCAGGGCTCATCACTTTCCCCTCTCTTGTTCAACCTCTACATTTTCCCCCTCATTTTTATGTTACAGCAACTGGAGGTCACCGTGTTTAATTACGCGGACGACCTCCAGCTAATTTTCAACCTGTCTCACTCACCCTCATCTGCTCTGAACATCCAGACAGTAATGACGTTCATTCAAGACTGGATGAACTGCAACCACCTCAAACTCAACCCGGACAAGACCGAGCTGGTCCTGACCGGAGGTGGTTGCAGTCCATGGTCCCCCTCCTTTTGGCCCCCTTCCCTTGGTGTCCCTCCACTCCCTGTGCCCAAAGTAAAAACCCTGGGAATTCTCCTTAATCCTCAACTCACCGTCCACTCACAAGTCAGTTCCGTGGTCTCCTCCTGTTTCTTTTCCCTTAGAGTAATTAGGAAAGTTTCGCGTTTTTTTTCCCCCTCAGCTTTAAAAATAATAATGTTGGCCATGGTACTGTCCCGTATAGACTATGGCAACATAGTCTACAATGGGGCCCCTGCATACGTGATCCATCGATTACAACTGGTGCAGAACCAGGCGGCCCGCCTGATCCATGGCCTACCCAAATATCACCGAGTCACCCCACTACTCAAAACACTGCACTGGCTCCCTGTGAGAGAGCGCGCCCTGTTCAAACTCGGCTGCCTCACGTACCAGGCTAGATCGGGCACGGCTCCTGAATTCATCCGCTCTGCCATTAAGCCATACTGTCCAGGCAGAGAACTCCGCTCGGCTCATCTGGCCCTCCTTACCATCCCTCGCTATAAAAAGCAGAAGGCGGGCGGAGCGAGATTCGCTGTCCTGGTTCCAACTTTTTGGAATTCCCTCCCAGTTACCCTGCGCACCTCACCTTCCTACCCTCGGTTTCGGAAGAATCTTAAAACCTTCCTTTTCACGCAAGCCTACCTGACCTAATTTGTTTAGCTGCTGCCGCCCACTGTTCACCACTAGCGCCATGAAACCGCTGGGTAAACGAGCGATGTACAAATGCTTTTAAATTCAAATTCAAATTCAAATTCATTAGGTGACTTTGTAAAACCAAGTACATTCTCTGATGATTGGGACTTTGAAAGCATAAATAATATGATGTCAGATTTAGTAATGTCAGCAAAATTTACAGAACATGATTATTTACAGGGTTCATCGAACTATGAACAGATGTATTGCTATAACCACTACGCACACCACTATTTGCATAAATCTGCTCAACCTAGAAATGTTTTCAAATATAATCAATGGGAACATTGTGCAACTCCACCTAAAAGCAGTTCGAAAACATTTTATGAGAAATCCCCATACTTCTCAGGGTTTAACACAAGTAATGCAGAAACATTTTTACAAACTGTTAGATAAAACAGGGATAAAATCCATGTTGACAAATACTAAATTGATTTATTCAGAAACATTTTATAAAAAAAGATTACATTTGGTTTTGATTTTTGGAAAAACAACATTGAAACAAAAACCATCTGGGGTACAAAGGAATAGCAGGTACAAGGCCTAGAAGCATTATTTCGAGCCTGCATGATCCCGGAGCACATAATGTTCTTGAATGACACCATTCAACAAACTACCTGTTTTGGCCTAGCCAAGATCAAAGACTTAAACAAACCATCTATTCCAAATCCAATGCCTGATAATACAACCACAGATATTGAGATAGACGTATCCCAAATTTTACATCAAAATAGAACACATCCTGATTGGAAAACGTGGTTAATCTGGCCAACAGACACAAATAAATGTCAAGATAGATTCCTGAACAAAATACAGGGGTTAAAAATGACCAGACCAGACCCTAGATACTCCCAGAGACAACATCCAGGGATAGTAACAACATACAGTGTAGGGAAACTATGCCTTGAATGGCTACAAACATCCACACTGGCAGAAATGAAGCAACACTTGACTTTACTTAAAGACGGTGCTGACTTGCGCGATTTCATAATGGGACCACACAAACAGCGTCAAAAACGTTTCATAGCGGCCAGTATATACGCTGCGTACAACGAAGCTTGGAAAGTGACTCAAATTGAGACAGCGGAGAAAATACGAGAAATGGATTATGACTCTGTCCTCCAAAATATATTCACTGGATAGTATTGTATCATCTGCCATTGATATAATAGACATGGCAAGTCCCAATTACGTTCTATGGTACAGCTAGGCTGGACGTTGCAAAATCTACGTTCAGGCTATGTACCTTGGCGTTTAATCAACACAACGTCATTGTTTTCTATCTTTAACCTTACTGATAAACAAATCAGTTTGGCACAAAAAGGAGCAGACTATACGATTCTGAGCATAGAAAAACTTGAGAGATTACCATTGACAATGTCAGAAAGACCTGTCATTGAATGGATAATACACGGAATAATAACAATTCCGATAACAACTTTCCAATTTAAAAAATGCCAAAAGTATATACCAGCAGGCCAGTATGAAAGATTGGGTAAAGGGTACATTAAGTCATCATGGAAATTACCTTATACACATACATGTTATAGTGACAAAAACCAAAATGTATTTCTTAGCGGTAATAATTGTAAACAATCACTAAGCGGTATACTTCTATGCCAAGGTATTCATTTACATGGGGCCTGTGAGGGGACTTCAAATAACCTTTCATGCCACCAGCACGGCACACCTGCAACACACATAGAGCCATTCTTTACACAACTTTCTAACGGGAGTTACATTCTAATAACGGATCACAGCTGTTGGGGCATGGTGCCAGGGAAAGCATATCTCGTAAGCGTTAGTTCCATGGTCACTTGCTGTATGCAAGCATTGTATCCAAACATCCCTACTGATACCGAGGCAACGATTTGGCCTCCGTTGAATATCTCTTCAATAAGAATTGATACTTTAAGCAGAATGAAGTCTGTGCTTTTACAGACAACAGTGCCTATTTTGTCATCAAAAGAAACGTATGATCTTCAAGTTGCAAGGACAACAGCAGAGATACATAGACTTTTATCAACCAATTGCCCCGTGCATTTCGTAGAAATGCTAAGCCAAATCCTAAAAATGTCGGATGCCAGTGGCATCGCACATGTATTTAAGACAATTTTTTCGGGACTGTTAACACCCTTCAAAGCAGTCCTGGGCATCTTTCCCAATTTTGTCCATTCGGTCTTTGGCGGCCTACCACTACTTTTGGGACTCGTAGCAGGAATTTTATTTTTGACTCTTCTGCTCCGATATGGCAAGCCAAAACGCAGACAAGACTCCAGCAACAATGGAAGAAACGATCCTAGCTATACGCTATCGGGACCGCATAACTAAAGTCCTTGGATTAGCCCGGCTAAGAGATCTGAATATGACCTAGTTTCTTTCATTCAGACCTATATGGCAGAACTGCATCTTACCTGTGCTTCGATGTATGCTATGCGGAGAAGAATGCGTGTTAGACACCTGTCTTACACTACAATCAGCAGTACCAATGGATATCGATACTTTGCTAAGTCCTGTAACGGCTCATGCATCGTGTTGTCCCCAGCGGTTACCAATCCTGATGACGGCATTCATTGAAACTTCACCACTACGATTAGGTGGCAGTGAAGCAAGAAATGAGAGCAACATCACGCTGGTACGACCTTTTGTGAGCATTGCTGATCCAGACACCGATGATAGCAATCATTCTCACAACTGCCCGGTTACAGCATTATCATCCTTGGTCGAACTTTCACCTGAAGCTGTAGACTGTTTTTTTGCACATCTATCTGAAGTAATGTTCTCCCCTGAACCGAAAGAATAACTTTTAAGCCAACCGGCACACAGCGTTCTTCTGAACTCTGAATTCGGCCTTCAGCTTTGATAAACAAAAGCTACTGAAAACATTTGGAATTATTTTTTCCCCTGAAAACGAAATTATTTTTTCCAAATTCCAAAATATTTACCTTTTTTTTGGCACATGTACTCTGCTTACAATAGAACTATTCATAAAGAACAGAGCTTCTATTTTTAGTAATTCTAGAGACAAAATATTACCTCAGACTCTAGCACACTTACAAGTAATTGCATTTATATGTGATGAAATAGTCTGGACCTTCTTTTCTGTATTAAGAGACATTTTATGTGTAATTTTCGCAAATCGTTCAGCAAAATATATATGCATTTTTTTTAAGGATTACACTGCTTAAAAACATACAGTACCTATAATCTTTCGTGTATTTCGCATACACCATTTTGAATGCAAAATGTATTTTGGGGTGGGTTGGAATACACATGCACCTTTATTGCTTAGTTTTTAGTAATTGATGGACATTAGATCGTGGAGTGGGTATTGTGTTTTTATCTAGAAACCTAAATCAATATTACCATTTTATGCCCTTACACTGCTATAGTCAATAATATCCATATAATGGCATAAGAATCCGATCAATATTTCAGTAAATCGCCCTTGCAGTCCAAGGCACGGCAAAAGCTACTTCCTTAGATTCCTAGAAAGCACAACAAGTTCTTCCAATACACCAAACCGCCAGCAATCTGGGAAATCCCCATCTGCTTTGTTTTGATTTGTAATAGAACTCCTGCGAGCACAGTAAGAACGACCAGCTCTTAGTGACCTCTTTATTGACGTCTTATATCCAAACCTTACGTCAAACTCGGCGCCTTTCAGGTATAAATATACCAACGTTGCCTTAAGAAAACACACGGTGGTGATTTTGGGGTAGAGCAGCTATCTACTTGCCGAGAGCCCAGCAGATGCGAGAAGCCCACGGACGCTGCCCCTCCTCTTTGACGCGCTGAGAAAGACGCTGTCTTTTCTCCTGCCGAGAAAATCCAGCTCGGCGTTTCCAGCCTACCCTTGCGGGTGACTGGGATATCGAGTCTTGAGAGAGAGATACCAGACCTCCTACATTCTATTCCCAAGGCACAGTGCTGACTAAACCCGTAGAGAGAATTCTGGAGTCAGATTCTTGGCAAAAAACCTACTTAACTTAAACTGCTACTTACTTACTCCTTCCCACGTATTAGGCTTAGGTCAGGTACACCGGGGTAGGCTTATTTTAGAAGCACCAGTTGAGCAGGTTAGCCTATGTATATATGTATATATATTTTATCCATTTTAAAGTGT
Source organism: Lissotriton vulgaris (assembly GCF_964263255.1). Lineage (NCBI taxonomy): Eukaryota > Metazoa > Chordata > Amphibia > Caudata > Salamandridae > Lissotriton > Lissotriton vulgaris. Next base: position 30,132,007 of record NC_141687.1, on the reverse strand, counting down.
CTTATGGCTAAGAAACCATATCAATGCTTTTACAGTATTATTTCATAATACTCTTTTTACTGTACGTACTTTACATTAAGTATTGCGATTGTGGCAATTCATTTCTCTTGCATGAGAAGGAAGACTGGTCAATAAATAATACCTTTTATTGAAAACGCCCGTCTCTCTATTCTCTGCACTCTGGTGAAACTAAGAATGCACATCTGACTGAGTGAAATAACGGTCTATTGTTTTCACACAACTCTAGAGATTTACTCTTATTCTGAGGGAGCAAAGTTGTCATGTTTATGCGGTTGTCGGAAGCTGAATCCCTTCTTGTCTGAGCCAAGGAAGCTGATCCCTTCCTATTCTGTCAAGAAAGTTTCCAGTGACCTCTGAGCTAGCTGGCGCAAACCTAAATTAAGTCTAACATAGTTAGTAGAGACCTAGATGACCTCAGTCCTACATCTACACTGCTGTTTATGTTATTCCAATGCGCAGGGCCTATGGGGAAAATTGGAATTACACTACAAGTTTGAACAGTTGCAAAAGGGCTATATAGTAATATTCCCTTTTATCAGGAGTGTCGCAACTCAGTTTCCTGTGATTAATCAAATCTCCTTTTGTTTGTTTCACCAAACATCCTTCGGAACCAATCAATCCATATTTTATTATTGATGTTCTCTGTAGTATTCCATTTAAAAGTGTAGTTTGCAGCACTTTATAGAGACACATGTTCTCAAGATGATGACTTCTGTTTGGATAATATGTGTCAAACATATACATTTTCAAAATATCTGTACTTTCTGGATCTTTTTCTGCTAAATATTCGATTTCTTGTACAGATTTAAGTACCCGATTTTGCTTTGCAGCAAGACCTAGACTCACCCAAATGATTCTTCTAGATTTGGAGTATAGAGTTGCAGATAAGCGATCTGAGCATTCATATTCTCCGATTTCTCGATGGGATAACATCTTCAAACTGTAACTGTATAATTTCTTACGTAGACTCTTCTCGTGAGAAATCTCCTGCCACATTTCTTTTAATCAGTCTTTCCTGATTTTGTAATGTAGGATGTTACATATCGAGCAACAGCAATGGAATTGTCCGCAATGTACTGAATATCCATGTTAGCATTCCACATGGACAGAATAACCGGATTGTAATCATTTATGTATTTTGAGTCTTCACTTCTTCTCAAATTGTAGGTATTTTTTTAGACTTTCTTGTGATGGTATGTCGCATAGCAGACATAAAACTGTTCACTCTTCCTTTGGATATTACAGGATGAGGAAATACAAAACGACATTTGGTATAGAACTTATCATTCGACTTGTAGTTTCGTCAACAATATTTTCCTCATCGATGGCTTTGGAATCATAAGACTTAAGTTGTTTTCTTCTGTGCTTTTGGGTATAGCACATGTGGCATATTCTTCAATAAAAGACAAAACAGTATCATCCGAATCTGTTCCGAATTTGGGGGCATCCTTGATCCATAACAGCATATGTATATGAGGAGCACCTCTTGCTTGATACTCCTTTCTCCAAAAGAAATCCACAACTTCTCCAAGAGGAGGATTTTTTTATTGCGGATAAAAGACATCATACCTTCAAATCTATGATTAAAATACCTGCATACATTAACAGGATCCAAAGAGCACAATTCTCCAGGTGTCTTGTATTCAATATTTTTTAAATTGGAGTTTGCCTCTCGAAAAAATTCAAGTAAGTCATCCCAACCATATTCAACACAGCTTAAGGTAAGGAACCATGTAGGAGTTCCTAAGTTCCTTAGCATAAATTTAAGTTTTCCATGATGACGGTACCAATACTCATTAGTGCCACGCTGACATGCCATCAGATTAATCAGCTGAGATTCAAAATGATCATCTCTCTGGTGCACTTTATCCATAAATTCCTTTGCAGAAACATTTGGCAGATGTACTCCTGTTTTCAATATGTGATTGACTGCATATGAAAGTCCAGACAAGTTACTCTCAAACAAAAGATGAAATATATGTGGGATACATTGTCAAAATCTTGGATCTTCTGCATACAATCTTGTTGCCCGATATTCAGATGCAGGAATCTGCACAGGTTGCTCATCATATCATCCTCATTTTCCTGTTGGGAACAACTGTGGAAAACAATAAACTTCCAAGTTTTCTTCCCATACACTCATGGGGCTTCCCGTTGCTTTTTTCATTTGGAATAACTCAATAGTATTCCCTATCACTTATTTTGAATGAAGTGGATGTACACTGTACTGTTTATAGATTTCTTCACTCTGGACATGTCCACTTTCTCAATTTGTCCACTTGACGTTTCAGTATCTTCTGCTGAAAGTATTTCTTCTTCTTCCACATACACATTTTTATGGTAGTCATTGTTTTTTATCAGATACAAACTCGCCTTTAGCACTTTCCTAACATCCACCTAATTCCTGCCAGATTTTCTTACACTTAGTAGGCATGCTATTAACTAGAATAACTAGTGGTTCATTTTCCACACACTCTACACCAATAGTTTCAACATTTTTCTTTAAATCTAGAGGTAGATATACAACTCTTCCTTTTAATCCTCTCAGTAAATTTGATGGAGGAAATGTACCTGTTTTAGACTCCATACAAACAATAGCCTGAAACGGGTGCACACATTGAATGAGAATAGATTCATACGTATTTAAATCTAACAGTTCTGGAGGAATAGTTACCAACTCAAGATTATTATGGACAGCTCTAGCAGGCATTTTATTCTCATCTAATTTATCGAAACAATATTTACAAACACGCTGATCAGAACCCAAATCAAAACAATTCTCTACCAACAAATAAGTTGCAAATTCCTTCCACTTATTATTTTCTCTTTCATTTTTTAAATACAGATCAACAGTTCTAGTCTGATTTTTATAGTCAGTTCTCCGACAACAAATACAAGAATTATTTCGTCCTTCACCTGAAATCATCTTAAACTTTGTAATTTGTTCCTCAACATTTTTTGTAGTAGTATGTTGCACATTCTCTTCAACATTTTCTTCTATTATTGTTTCAGTTTCTACAGTCTGTTGTTCAGGGCCAAAGTAACAAAACTCAATTTCATCACAAACCTTCTTCACATCTGAAACTGACCCACGCAAAAATGCACTGTTCAACTCATTTAATTTTTGTACTGGACTTTTTGCATAATACAATCTTCTGACTAACTCCCTCATTTGAGAATGATGTACTGCCAACATCCTGAAATTATGAAAAACACTTTGACAAACTTTTCTATAGAGACAAGCCAAAGAATGACCTTGCAAATCAATATTTTTTCTCACTATGTAAGGGTCTAGTCCTTGCAACATCTTAATCTTTGGTTTAACACTTTTTTTACTGTATTCTCGTAAGAGATTGCGTAAAATATCGATAGATTCTTGTTGTACACTACAAATACTACTACAATCCCAAGTGTACACTGGGTCTTTAGGACGTCTCCCTAGAACTTCATCAGCTAATACTTCTTTTGCATTTCTGGGAACCATTTTCTCTTTCCGAATTGGACAATCATTTCTAACCTCATAAGCTCGACCACTGGTATCAACTGTATGTAATAAATCATTGGTCTGAAAATAACTCTCTTCATTAAAGAAAGGCTCTGGACTTGAACTGTGTTTCCATTCACCCAAAAAACATCACAAAAACTAGTTCTGTTACTTACTCTTTTCCTCTTACTTTTGGCCTTCATTAAATGGGTTAGTTTATCTAGTGATCGAATTCTGTTTAAAACTAAAATGAAAAGTTTTCTTTTTACATCCAAAGCCTTTTCAACAATGGATTCAATATGCTTCTTCTTTTTATAAGATGGTGTTTTTTGTCTATATTTTTTCACCTCTTTTAGCAAGTTATGTACCACTCTATTATACATTTTTTGTCAACTTAGAATGTTTTTTTAATAAATTTCTTAGTGGTCTTACCGGGAGATATTTTGTATTTACTCACATGATGTTGGTCATCCAATACTTGTTGCTGAATTTTCTTCAAATAATTGTCCTCTTTACATCCTTTATCCTTTCTTTATTTTTCAGGCATGATAACTTTTTTTAATGATGATAAACAATATCTGTAAAAAACAACAAATAAAAGTATTTTAATAAATATATAAATTATACTTTTCTATTAGTATACAAACACATTCTATATAAAAAATAATTTAACCACTTTCTTTTCTCATCGCTAATTGAGATTGTAATTTAAGGTGTATACATAACTGTATAGGAATACAAAGGGAGTAACAGGGTGTTTGCAGCAGTCTTTGGATACTCACTGGGGAATTTTAGGTCTGAAACACAATTGTATACTTGGTTAAAGCACTACATGCATAACGCATAGGAGTTTGAAGCAGTCCATATACTAAAGCCTGACTCGCTGCATCACTACATAGATAGTGACTGAAGGATTAGAGTAGTATAAGGAGAGACACTGAGTTAATTTATAATTGCTTGACTTTTACTTCAGTGAAGAGATTAGTACATGGTGCTGAAAGGGTCACTATAGGATTGCAAGAGCAGTGACAGGATGTTTGCTGGACTGTATGGATACTGACTGGGAAATTCTAGGCCTGAAACAAGTGTAAAGGTGGTTAGAACACCACATGCATAGCTTGAAGGAGTCCATGTCCTAAAGCCTGGCTCACTGTATGACTACATGGCTACTAACTGAATAATTAAACTAGTGCAAGGACAGACACTAAGTGAATTTATAATTGGTTGAGTTTTCCATTAGTGAATGGATTAGTACATGGTGCTAAAAAGATCACTAGAGGAGCACAAAGGGAGTAACAGGGTGTTTGCAACAGTGTATGGATACTGACTGGGGAATTCTAGGCCTGAAACACAATTATATACTTGGTTAGTGCACTACATGCATAGTGCATATGAGTTTGAAGCAGTCCATGTCCTAAAGCCTGACTCGCTGCATGAGTACATGGATACTGACTGAATGATTAGAGTAGCATAAGGAGAGACACTCAGTGAATTTATAATTGCTTACGGTTTCCTTAAGTGAATGGATTAATAAATGGTGCTAAAAGGGTCACTATAGAATTGCAAGAGCAGTGACCGGTTGTTTGCTGAAGTGTATGGATACTGACTGGGGAATTGTATACCTGAAACACAATTGTGCACTTGGTTAGAGCACTACATGCATAGTGCATAGGAGTTTGAAGCAATCCATGTCCTAAAGCCTGACTCGCTGCATCACTACATGGATGCTGACTGAATGATTACAGTACTATAAGGAGAAACACTGAGTGAATGTATAATTGGATACGTTTTCCTTCAGTGAATGAATTAGTACATGGTGCTGAAAGGGTCACTATAGGCTTGCAAGAGCAATGACAAGGTGTTTGCTTGACTGTATGGATAATGACTGACAAATTGTAGGCCTGAAAAACAAGTGTAACGGTGGTTAGAGCACTACATGCATCGTGCATAGAAGTTTGAAGCAGTCCATGTCCTAAAGCCTGACTGACTGCATGAGTGCATGACTACTAACTGAATAATTAGACTACTAAATGCACAGGCACTGGGTGAATATATAATTGGTTGAGTTTTCCTTCAGTGAATGGATTAGTACATTGTGCTGAAAGGGTCATTAGAATAGCATAAGGGGAGTAACAGGCTGTTTGCAGCAGTGTATGGATACTGACTGGGGAATTCTAGGCCAGAAACACAATTGTGTACTTGGTTACAGCACTACATGCAAGGTACATAAGAGTTTGAAGCAGTCCATGTCCTAAAGCCTGACTTGCTGCATGAGTACATGGATACTGACTGAATGATTTGAGTAGCATAAGGAGAGACACTCAGTGAATTTATAATTGCTCAAGTTTTCCTTCAGTGAATATATTAATATATGGTGCTGATAGGGTCAGTAGTGAAGTGCAAAGGGAGTAACAGGGTGTTTGCTGGACTGTATGGATACCGACTGGAGAAATGTACGCCTGAAACACAAGTGAGAAGGTGGTTAGAACACTACATGCATAGTGCATAGGAGTTTCAAGCAGAACATATGCTAAGGCCCTGAATCGCTGCATGAGTACTTGGATAATGACTGAATGATTACCGCAGTACAAGGACTCATGAAGTTACCAAATGCTTCCCTCACAATGCTTCACAAATGCACACACTAACAGTGTGATTCTAGACAAGCAACACTATTCACTAGTCTAGAAGAGTTAAGTTGACTGCACACATTCCACATATTTCATTACTGTACTTTAGAGAAGAAGCTTGACACTTTTTCAAATACATAAAGAATGACTGCTTTCGAATTCCACCAAAACTTGTCAACAAGATAGGTTTTTAACCAGTTCTATATCTGTAAACACATGAAGTACCTAAAGGCTTCTCTCACAACGGTTCCCAAATGTACACAGACTGTCAGTGTGATTCTAGACAAGCGAGACTATACCTTGGACTTTATCAAAACCCATTAACTGATCTAGAAAAAGTAAGGTGACTACACACATTCTACATATTTCAGTACTACATTTTTGTGTCAAAGTCTAACTCATTTTGCAAATACATAAGCAATGACTATTTTCTAATTCTACCAAAACTTGACAAGATAGGTTTTTAAGCAGTTATGTGTCTGCAAATACATGAACAACCCAAATGCTTTTCTCACAATTTTCCCAAATGCACACAGACTCGCAGTGTGATTCTAGACAAGCAGTATCCCTTGGACTTCACCAAAAAACATCTACTAGTCTGTAAGAGGAAAGAGGACTACACACATTCCACATATTTTATAACTCTACTTTACTATGGAAGCTTAACTCATTTTGCAAATACGTAAACAATGACTGGTTTCTAATTCCACCAAAACTTGACAACAGGATAGGTTTTTAAGCAGTTATATGTCTTCAAAACCATGAACTACCCAAATCCTTCTGCCACAATAGTTCCCAAATGCACACAGACTCGCAGTGTGATTCTAGACAAGCAGTATCCCTTGGACTTCACCAAAAAACATTTACTAGTCTGTTTGAGGAAAGATGACTACACGCATTCCACATATTTTAGAACTGCACTTTACTGTGGAAGCCTAACTCAATTTGCAAATGCATAAGCAATGACTGGTTTCAAATTCTACTACAACTTATCAACAGGATATGTGTCTGCAAACACATGAAGTACCCAAATGCTTATCTCACAATGGTTCCCAAATGCACACAGACTCACTGTGTGACTCTAGACAAACAACACTATCACGTGGACTTTATCAAAACACATTTACTAGTTTGGAAGAGATAAAGTGGCTATACACATTCCACATATTTTAGAACTGCAGTTTACTGTGGAAGCCTTACTCATTTCGAAAATACATAAACAATGACTGACTTCTAATGCTACTAAAACTTTACATCATTACAAGTTTTAAAGCAGTTAGCTGTCAATAAACACATGAAGTTGCCAAATGTTTCTCTCTCAATGGTTCCCAAATGAACATAGTCTCACAATGTGAATCTAGACAAGTAAGACTACGCCCTGGACTTTACCAGGAGAAACACATTAATCTTATTAAAAAACAAACACACCACATACAACCCCTCACAAATTAATAACTCACCTTTGAAATTGATTTGTAGAGTAAGAAGTATGTCAGTGTCACACCGGATTTTTGTATACAGAATCTCTGTACTGTACTGCTTTTAGGAAAACGAAAAAAATGGCAAACTTTCCCTCGCATTCTGCACACATATACATGTAAATATCAAATCACAGTGCTTCCCACATTAATTCAAAAGCCAACACACATTTCTATTGATTAATACACTCCCCAGCACACGTCAAAGTTACGTAAAGGTTTCCCTATTATGGTTGAAAACAGTTCAAATAATCATGGTTAAACAGGCAAATAATTTTCTGACAATTCCAATCGGTTATTCGTTGTTTTATTCCGTCACTCTTGTCTTTAAAGTAGTCAAAACAGCCAACACGCGTTTCGTCGCATTTGGGGGGTCTGTCCCGTGACTTCCTCAAGGTTAATACTTCAAATCCGTAATTTTTTAAATGTGGTGAGAATTCCAACCCACATTGGGGTTTCAATTCTTGCGATGCGCCAACTTGATTCGTTCAAATATCTCATTCTTTTATATTTAGTGCAGGTATCTGTCATAAATGTCTTCTTGTGCCCAGCGCGTCGCTCCACGTTGCTCCCGAGTTCGGTTTACAACTCTACTAGTTGTAAACCGAACTCGGGAGTAACGTGGATTTGAAGCATTAGCCTTGAGGAAGTCGTGGGACAGACCCCCCCAAATGCGACGTGTGTTGGCTGTTTTGACTACTTTAAAGACAAGAATAATGGAATAAAACTATAAATAACCAATTGGAATTGTCAAAAAATTATTTGCCTGTTTAACCATGATTATTTGAACTGTTTTCAACCATAAAAGGGAAACCTTTATGTAAATTTGACGTGTGCTGGGGAGTGTATTAATTTGTATTTTGAGTTTAGGCTCAAGGTTTATAGAGTTTGGTGGTTCTCTATACCTTTCAGCACCGTCCCATATAAGTATCTTAGCTAAATACATGTGTGTAAATTTCACCCGTAAGCGCCAATAACCTAGGATTAATACCACATTTCGAGATTTGTCTACACATTTCTATTAGTTACACATTTCAACCCTTTCCAATTGACATTCGTTTTGAACCCTACCCCCAATCTGCTTACTGCCTAATACCATGGTAATAGTTCATGGAATACTCAACTGAGCACACAGGTCACAAGTTCAGCACACAATGTTGCTAATTAAACAGCAAGTGTGCCTGACTTTTCAAAAGGTCACCTTATCCAATGTAATATTCCTTTCAAACAGTTTTTCCTAACCAATAAGAAACATGCTTTTAAAAAACAGAACCATGCAGCCTACTTTTCAGTCTAGAATGTTGTTAAACATCCAATCATCTCTTTTCTTTTTTCAAAACTGCATCTTATCCACCCTTTCAGAAAAATCTCACTTCTCAAACTGCCATTTCACATACAGACAGCTTCTAAGTGCATCCAGACCTCCCTTCAAGCTGCTTAAAGTGTGGATTGTTGGACACAGCTAAATTTTCTGTAGCCAAAGGTATGCAGAAAATAGAGGCATTGACAAAGACCTAGCTTTGCCAAATGTAGACATTAAATAGTTTGGACAGGGAGGGTTAAAGTGGCACCAATTGATGTCATTGGTTAAATCCTTTTTGCATCTCCAACACCCTGACCTCGTAATTGTGCACTGTGGTGGCAATGACCTAGGCACTTTGAATGAGGTAGGTCTGGAAATGCTTATGAAGAACACCTTTAGAGAATGGATGTCACTTTTCCCCCAAACTGCCTTTGTCTATTCTAACATATGCCAAAGGCAGAAATGGAAATGGTCCAATTAATTTTGTCCAAAGATTGAGAAAGCTAGGAAACATGTTAATAAATCTGTTTCTGCTTTTGTCCGAGATTATAGGATGGGGTCCGGCATTTACCACAACAATCTGTGTTTCAATATGGATGGTATCTATAGGAGAGATGGTGTACATTTTACAGATGAGGGTAACAGAGTCTTCCTTATCAACTTTAGACTCTGCATAGGTCCTTACTTGTAGGTACCAAAATCTCTCAATAAACACAACAGCTCTTTTTAGAGCCACCCAAGATCTAAACACATAAGCTTGATCAAAAAAACACTTTTTTCTAAGGAAACTAGGTCCTAATTGTAGCTATCTACTGGCGGCCGCCAGTCGGTTATATATATATACCGATCATTTACTGTTTGTTTACAACTGCAAGTTGTAAACAAATCTTAGCGACCAAGAGCATCTACTTTTCTTCCAAAATCTTAGCCGCCGAGAATCAGTCCAGAGAAATGTTCACCATTGTGCACGATCTCGCTTATTCCAAAAGGGCCTCCCTCAAACCCTCCCCCTCCCAGCATCTCTGCGACTCCCTCAATACTTTTTTCCTCAATAAAATTTCTACCATTAAAGCAAATATTCCCCCTTCTTCCCCTTCCTTTGTAAATCCCCAGTGTCCCCCCAACACAGCTCGTCTCGACTCTATTCCCCTCCTTACAGAAGAATCCTTTCTTTCTCTTCTACCGATGATCAAGTCCGGTTCCCCTCTAGATCCTTGCCATGCATCCATTCTGAAACAGATTTATTCTGCCTGCACCTCGCCCCCTCTCACTCTTCTCAATAGCTCGCTATCACAGGGTACTGTTATCCCACCTCTCAAAACGGCTGTCATCCTACCCATCTTAAAAAAACCTGGAGCAGACCCCTCAGTTCTTGTCAACTATCGCCCCATCTCTCTCCTACCCTTTCTGGCGAAAGTTCTTGAGCGCCACGTAACTAGGACGCTCAGCACCTTCGTGGAGGAGAATATGGTATTAGCCCCACGGCAGGCTGGGTTCCGCCCCTCACATTCAACGGAGTCCGTGGTACTTTCGGTCCTTGACAACCTCAGAGAGGGTATGGACACTAACCATCCCCAGGCCCTGGTCCTCCTCGATCTCTCCGCTGCTTTTGACACAGTTGATCATTCCATCTTACTGTCCCGTGTCAGAGCGGCGGGAATCGGGGGCGTTGCCTTGGTCTGGCTGTCCTCCTTCCTGAGCGGCCGGACCCAAGCAGTGCGCTTGGGAGATTTTGCAGCGGACTTCCAGCCGGTCAAATGCGGGGTGCCCCAGGGCTCATCCCTGTCCCCGTTATTATTCAACCTGTACATTGCTCCTCTTATTTTTGCCCTCCAACAGCTGGAGGTCTCCGTCTATAATTATGCTGACGACCTCCAGCTTATTTTTTCCCCATCTTCTTCCGCTGAGTCCATTTCTAATTTTCAATCTGTCATGACCTTCATTCAGGACTGGATGAACCACAACCACCTGAAGCTCAACCCCGACAAAATGGAGCTGGTGCTGACAGGTGGTTGCTCCAGTCCCTGGTCCTCCTCTTTCTGGCCCCCCTCATTGGGTTCTCCCCCAACCCCTTCTTCTGTAAAAACCCTCGGATTCAAACTGGATCACCAACTCTCACTTCACTCCCAAGTCAGTTCTGTGGTGTCCTCATCCTTTCACTCCCTTAGTACTCTCCGCAAAGTCTCTCGGTTTTTCTCTTTCCGGGCTCTTAAACTCATAGTCCTTGCAATGGTGATTTCCCGCCTGGACTATGGCAATGCCCTTTATTGTGGCATGCCCGCGTACACCCTGCGACGCCTCCAGTTAGTCCAAAACCAGGCGACCCGCCTGGTCTTTAATTTATCCAAGTCTCATCACGTTACTCCCCTCCTCAAGACTCTTCACTGGCTCCCCATTCGTGAACGAGCCCACTTTAAACTAGGATGCATCATCTTCAACGCCCGCTCCGGTTCAGCCCCTGCCTTTATCACTTCTGAAATTCCCTCCTATGTCCCCCCCAGGGAGCTGCGTTCCTCAACCCAACAATTGCTCCTAGTTCCCAGATTCAAACGTAAAAAGTGGAGCGGTTCCAAATTTTTCACACTCGCCCCTACCTTTTGGAACTCCCTTCCGGCTCATTTGAGATCTTGTCCCCAGTATACACTCTTTCGCAAGGCATTGAAAACTTTCCTTTTCACACAAGCTTTTTCCTTTTAAACCCCCTTTCCATCCTCCCATTCCTGACGCCTCAGGGGTTCAGCTCAATATAGCGCCATGAAACCGCTAGGTGAACGAGCGCTTAAGAAATATTTTAAACTCAAACTCAAACTTTTTAAACTCAAGTTTGCACACGGACTTCACCCAGATTATGCACTTTATGCCCACTGGGGCTGAATTTTTGCCAGTTTTAAATTACCTATTCAGTTTTTTAAATATTCTGGCACCAGTATGTGATCTATGATTTTATTGTTGCAGATATTTATGCATACGGTAGAATTATGTATTCATTTTAGCAATTGGGCGATTATTGTGATTATTTATTGTTTTAAAACGTATTACTAGTGTAATTGTTTTTAACACTATTTATAATTGCCCCCATTGTTTCTCCTATGTACACAAGATTTTACAAATCTGAGGGTCTGCTATCTTGAATTTAATTATTTACATTCAAACACTTTATGCTGTTTGTTATGGTAGATCACCCTAACTGGGTCCTGTCTATATGCTGTGCAAATACGCGACTCAAAATGTGAAAGTATTTCTTCAATTTCCAATATGTAAATTAGTAATGTGCACTTTAAAAAGGGTCATCAGCCCCCATGTCAGTGTCATGTGATCAAGGCTTGGAGAAGCCGAAACGCGTCATGTCGGACTGGTGTTGGGTCTCTGAATAAAAAAAAATTCTGCACTACCTATGGGTCTTGCCTCATCTATCCAGCTGCTGGTTTTTGGACATTTATACATACCAAATATATATATATATATATATATTACCTACTGGCGGTCGCCAGTAGGTAGTTATAGTTAGGACCTAGTTTCCATAGGAAATCCTCAACATTCTATTTGGATTAACTTTGGCCTCGGCGGATGAATCTTCGCGAATTTCTCAAAGAAGATGGCTCGGTCCGCTGCGGTCCTTCCCTGAAAGTTTGGGGGGGATTCGTCAAGTGGGGGCTGAGATAAAAGGGGGGTCCCAAAACGTGTTTTCTCCATGTTATTTTCCATAGGACGTTTAGACACGGCTACAGCTCGAACGGCTGAATGGATTTATAAAAAATTTGACAAAACGGTAGAGTCCGGCTCGCAGATTACGCTTTTTTTGGAATGGTGTAAATCCGTTCAGTAGTTGCTGAGAAAATTAAAGTTTATTATATATCTATACGCGCGCATGGGTGCGCGCACTCGTGCGGCTTCGCGCGAGCGGAATTTTTTTTTTGCTGTGTGACGTCTGTTAACGTTCGATTAGAAGGAAATCAGGAAGTGTTGACCGCCATTTTGTTAGTGCGGGTGAATATATTGTTCATTTCAAAGCGTTGGAACATGGAAAGGGGAGAAGGTAGAGATTGTCTGGCAGCGTAGGTTCTCAGGGTGTGCAGTAAGGCCCTTAAACGCGAAAATAATTGCGGGGTGCGCACACCGGGTCGCACACACCTATTTGCAAGAGTGTGAAAATGGAGATAAATCAGAAGTTTGAGTGCTTAGATATAAGGTGGCTCTGAAAAGAGCCCTTGTGTTAATTGAGTTTTTTCTGCATTTATAAGTAAGTACCGATGCAGAGTCTCATGTTACAGAGGAAGATTCTGTTTCCCTCATCCGTGAAATGAACATCATCTCTCCTATAGATGCCTTGCATGTTGTAATGCAAGTTGTTGTGGTAAATAGAACCCATGCTATAATCTCTGAGGAAAGCAGAAACAGATTTATTTACATGTTTCCTTGCTTTCTCAATTTGTGCACAATGTTGATTGGACCAATTCCATTTCTGTTTTTGGCATATATTGGAATATACCAAGGCAGTTCGAGGAAAGTGTCATCAATTGTCGAAAGGTGTCTTTTAGAAGCATTTCCAGACCTACCCCAGTCAATGTGCCTAGATCGTTCCCACCACAGTGCACAATTATAAGGTCTGGTTCTGGGAGATGCATAAAAGTTTTCACCAAAGGCATCAATTGGTGACATCTCAATCCTCTTTGGCCAATCCACGTTATCTGCGCATTTGGTAAATCAAGGTTGGAAATTCGTCTGTTTGCTGCATATTTTCCACTCCAGTGAATATAGCTGTGTCCTAAAAGCCAAACCTTCTTTTTCAAGGGACATGCACTCGTACTCCAATGGGTTCTGGAAGTGGAATGGTAGTTAGAAGCTGAAAGTCAGGATAAAAAAATGGATGAGGCTTGGTGTGGTTGAAAAAATAAAAATGATTGGTTGATTGTAATACCTCAAGATTGAAGACTACGTTGCATGTTAATGTTTATGTAAAACGAAAAGTACTATTGGGTGTGAAAAAAATTACATGCAACAGAGCTGTGGATAGGCAGGTGTTTCTGGAGGGAAAACAGTCTTCTTAGTTTGATGTAGAACGTTGAGATATGAACTTTTGACCTGTGCCTTCAGCCAGGTGCAAAATGAGGTGTTACCATGGAAACAGCCAGAGAAGGCAGTGGGTGATGGGTGACTTTTATGTGACATTAAAAATATTGTGAGGGACAACTAACTGAAATGTAAATTTGATTTCAAAATTTTGCGGGAAGAAATATGATTGGTTGAAGAGACATATATGAGTCTATATTGACAGGATGGAAAGGGAAGACCACTCGGTCCCCCCGAACGTATGGATGGGTGCCTCGATCCTCCCGGGAAACCATTTTGGGCGGGGGCGTGGTTCGGCTGGTATGCCCAAAGCGGCGTAGCCGGAGCACGCCCTTCCCGCCCAGAAGTGGTTGTCCTAGACACCCGCCCGGAAGACCGCGCCCAGTGGGCGTACCTGAGGAGGGTCCCCGCCCTCCCGCAGACAGATAAATGGAGCGGGAATCCGAAGAAGCGTGCTCTTGTTCCAGTGCTCTGAAGGCTGCACCACTCGTTGCTCGTGAGCCCTCGACGGAACAAGCGGCAATTTTGAGAACTTGTAATCTTGTTGTTTCTCTTTCAGTCCCAGAAGTGTGAAGGATCTGGGACCTCGTCGATCGACTTGAGCGGAGTAAATGAAGCTATGGCCGGCAAAAAAGCGGGAAAGAGCTCAGAGCTGGAAAAGGTACTGCGCACCTTGTCGAATCGAATGGCGATTATGGACCGAAAACTGGGTAAAGTGGATTTGATCGGTCGAGGTTTGGCCGAGGTTAAAAAGCAGTTAGCGGCCCAGAACAACCCCGCGGGCCGTCCTAAGAAGGTGATAGGCCCGGCCTTGCCGGGAGTCGGCCCTGAGGGTAGGGGGAAGCATAGTAAGAGGAGGGCGGTCTCCGGGGAGGACCCGGTTCCGGAGGTACCCCCAGCTGCCCCCATCACACCGGCGGACAGCCCGGTACCGAGTCCAGACATAGGTTTACCAATCCCTGTTGTAATTACCCCGGTTAATGATGATCAGATGCCCCCAGAACTGGCCCTCCAGTTAGCGGCAGTGTTGCCCTGGCTTAAAAAGAAAGCAGGGGGGGCAGTGGCTGCGGGGGATTCGGCCGAGGAGGCTAGATTAATAATCAAGCAGTTGCGGCAGTCGAGAGAAGCCGGGACGGCGAATGTTCCTTCTATCTCCCCACAGGTGGCGCCAGGAATAACTACGGTTGGCCGGGAAAAGACAGCAGACACGGAGGTTGAACCCGGTAAGAACCCATTGCCAATGGTGGGGGAAAGTTCAGTGCCTTCAAGGCGCGAGAGGGTGGCCCAGCACATCCCGGCAGCCACGAAGGAAATGATATGGGGGGACAAGTATGTGAATATGTTTTCATTATTGACCGACCATCGTGAGATGGAATACGCAAAGACTCAGAAAGATTTATGGCACCCCAGTGTATGGCGGGCCAAGATGGCGGAATTTAGGGTCGACGAGACCGTAGCCAACTGGGTGAAGGCCTTCTCCATATTTACGGAAGTAATGGGGGAACATAAGCCTGAAGTGTTGCCCGAGCTATCCTGTTACCAGAATAGGATCATGGATTTTTATAACATGTACGGGGGGAATGAGTGGAAAGGATATGACATGCAATTACGAAAGGCTAAAGAGTTTGATGTAACTTTGACATGGGATTGCCTCGACACAGTATCGTGGCATAAGCAGCTCTTGCCTGGATCAGCAGGTACGTCCTTGCCGGGCGGTAGCGGGCCCGGGACAGTTCAGCAAAGGCCTGCGCAGCCCTTCCGAGCTAGCGCCGGTGGGGAAACACAGCCCAAGACCGGCGGAAATGGGGGCAAGCAAGGGGTCTGCTGGAGTTTCAACAGAGGTAACTGTAACAGGCCCCAGGGAACATGTAGGTTCCGGCATGCTTGTGCGGGTTGTGGGAACTCCTCACACCCGGAGAGTAGCTGTAGATCCAAGAGTGGTGGTTCGGGAGGAAAGGGGGGTCCAAGCAAGAGTGAGGCGATGCTTGGGAAGCAATCGTCTTTGCCAGTTGACATAATGGCTTTGACTCCCTGGTTGAATAAATACCCTGTATTGAGTTACAATGGGGTATACCCTAAGAACTCTCTGACCTGGGTCAGTAAAAGTAGGTACAATAGTAATGGTCAGAGTCTATAGATTCAATAAAACAACCAATGTAATATATGCATACAATTATGTAGGAAGCAAAAGATTGCTCAATCCAAAGTGTGCTTCACTTTTTATTCATTATTTAAGCACATTATTGCTTAAGTACCCAATTCAAGTCATTGAGTACCCGGATTGTATGGAGTGTCTCTCAATTCAAACATCTAAGATACAGTATTCAATTACTTCATTGAATCACACAGTTGCCTTGAAGCAAAACGGACCCTATGCTTAAGAGTGTATTGGAACTGCAGATCTTAATCTAGACTGTAAAGGATGTATTTTATAGCACTGTGATTGTTTTAAGGTCACAACCACCTTTACCTAGTCCTCACTTCTTTCCCATCACACCTATCCCATCTAACTTCCCCTTTTCCATCACTTTGAGCGCGTTGAAATACGATGATTTGATATTTACTGTGCTGCTCTCTTCTGATAAATTCTACATTATCAAATGTGAATTATGCTTCAAGGCAACTGTGTGATTCAATGAAGTAATTGAATACTGTATCTTAGATGTTTGAATTGAGAGACACTCCATACAATCCGGGTACTCAATGACTTGAATTGGGTACTTAAGCAATAATGTGCCTAAATAATGAATAAAAAGTGAAGCACACTTTGGATTGAGCAATCTTTTGCTTCCTACATAATTGTATGCATATATTACATTGGTTGTTTTATTGAATCTATAGACCCTGACCATTACTATTGTACCTACTTTTACTATGAATAAATACCCTGATCATGTATCCGCTGGGATTTTGAGGAGTGGTTTCCTGTATGGCTTCAACATCCCGGCGGGGAATTTTCGGGGGAGCCCCTTTTGTAAGAATCAGCAATCCGTCCAACACAACTCAGCGCTTGCTAGGTTTTACGTTCCAAGGGAACTATTACATGGATAAATGCATGCCCATGGGTTGCTCAATTTCTTGTGCTTATTTTGAAATGTTCAGCAGTTTTTTAGAGTGGGCATTCACTGAGGCCACTGGGCATAGACCAGTGATGCACTATTTAGATGACTTCCTGTTCTTAGGGCCGGCAGGCACTGCGAAATGTGCACGGGCACTGCAGGACTTCTGCATCCTCTTGCAGGAATTTGGAGTCCCATTGGCACCAGGTAAGACGGTGGGGCCATCTACTTCACTGGAGTTTCTGGGAATTGAGCTCGATTCAGTGGAAGGATGCTTCCGTTTGCCAATGGAGAAGGTGGCCAAGTTCAGGGCTTCCTTAACACAATGCCTGGGCAAAGAAAAAGTGACCCTGCACCAGTTACAACAAACAGTGGGTCGGCTTAACTTTGCCTTGAGAGTATTACTGATGGCTCGCCCCTTCTCAAGCTCCATTCCACAAGCTATGGTCGGCCTCAAGGAGGGACACCACCGATTGAGACTGTCGGCAGAGGTTCGCCAGGATATGCGCATTTGGTTGGCATTTCTGGCGGACTTCAACGGTCGAGTAGTGTGGAACAAACCCCCAGCATCATCGGATGAACTGGGTTTGTGGACCGATTCCGCCGGGAGCGTAGGATTTGGCGCCATATTTGGTAACCGATGGTCGGCGCAAGTATGGCCGACGTGGTGGCACTCCAGCGGTCTGACAGGTAACATTGGGTTCTTGGAGCTATTTCTCATTTGGGTTGCTCTGTTGGCATGGCCAGACGATTTTAGGGACCGCTCAGTAGTGTTTTTGGTTGGACAATATGACTGTGGTTGAGTGCATTTATCAGCAGGCAGCACGCTGCAAGTGGATCTTGAGATTGTTGAACAAAATTGTTTTACGTTGCATGAGATTGAATGTACAGTGCAGGGCAAAACATGTGCCGGGTGTACTGAATAATGCAGCTGATGCACTCTCTCGTTCACACATGCAGGCTTTCAGGGGCTATCTACCCACAGCGGACCTAGTGCCGGCACCGTTCCCCGAAGCACTATGGCTGATCGGTGCCCCGGATTACAAGACCTCGTGGCAGCCAGCTTAGCGCCCAGGACGAGTAAGGCTTATGAGGGAGCGTTTCGTTCCTACTGCACCTTTTTAGGTCCGGCAGGGAGACATAGCTGGGGGCAGGAGGAATCCTTCCTGGGTTTCTTAGTAGCGCTGCATAGAGAAGGCCGATCGGCTGCAACCGCCAACAGACATAGGGCGGCCATTTCATTCATGGCACAGCTCCACGGCATAAGGGACCCAACGGATTCCTTTGTAGTTAGGAAAGCGCTCCGCAGCTGGCAACGCCTGGAGGATCGCAGACAGGATACGAGGCGCCCGATTGGTTTAGAGAGATTGTCTCAGCTTTTAGCAAAACTGGATGAGACATGCTCCTCCCCTTCCGAAGCAGTTCTGTTCCGGGCGGCTTTCGCCTTGGCATTTCATGGGGCCATGCTGGTAAGCGAACTCGTGGTGAGGAACAAGAAAGATATGGAGGGAGGCTTATGCAGGGATCACGTACAAATACGGGGTGATTTGTTGCTGATCTTGATAGCCAGGTCCAAGACAGACCAGGGAGCTATGGGAGATAGTGTTGTTGTCCGATAAAGTGTCTAGAGGAATATTTGGCACAGAGGCCGGTGACATGAGGAAGGAGCCTGCTTAGGCACAAGGATGGCACCCCTCTGACGAGATTTCAGTTTCAGAGGGTGCTAGCACTTACAATCGCTGCGGCGGGCATGGACCTGTGCGATTTTGGGACCCACTCATTTAGAATAGGGGCCGCTACAGAGGCTATGGCCCGGGGTCTGGGGTCGGAAGAAGTGAAGCAGCTAGGCTGTTGGTCCTCGAACTGCTTCCAGAGGTACTGCTCTGGGTTTTTTAGATGAATTTGAGTTTAAAAATTCTTATATAGCGCTCTTACACCAGCGGTTTCATGGCGCTGTAACTGGCAGATCTCCACAATAGACAAGGAAGGGAGGTCGGGTAACAGGATTAAATGAAAATTTTGCTGAAGAAGTAGGCTTTAAGTTTCTTTCGAAACTGGGAATCTGGGATTAGGGATCTGAGATCAAGGGGTAATGAGTTCCAAAGGGTTGGGGCAAGGGTCGCAAATTTTGAGCCCCCCCACTTTTTCCGGCGAAACCGGGGAACTGTCAGGAGGGATTGGGAAGAAGATCGGAGCTCCCTAGTTGGCAAGTAGGGGATAATCTCCGAAGAAATGAATGCAGGGGCCGTACCCAATCGAGCCTGGTAAGTGATAGATGCAAGCTTGAATTGGATACGTTCCCGAACCGGAAGCCAATGTAAAAGTTTCAGAAGGGGGGTGACATGTGAGGATTTAGGAAGGTTAAAGACCAGCCGAGCCGCCTGGTTTTGGATAATCTGCAACCGCCTGAGACTATATGCAGGTATACCTGCATATAGGGCGTTGCCATAATCCAGGCGGGAGATGACCATCGCAAGGACGATCAACTTCAAGGCCTCAAAGGTGAAAAATCGAGAGACCTTGCGGATGGTGCGAAGAGAAAGAAAAGATGATTCAGATATCAAAGGCGCACTGCCTCAATTAATACGTTACTGTGTTTAAAAGAATTATTCAATGTGTAGTGCGTAAAGAGCAGACGGAAAACACCCTTAACCGTCTAAAAAGTCAAAGGACTATATAAACAATTTACCAAGCTGTGCTCTCGCAACTACAATAAGGTGTTACAACATTAGGTACAATGACCAAAGTAATTAAATGAACAGAAGCAGATTCTTTGGTGTGTTTCTTGTCACAGCAAGCTGATGGTTTATTGTATCCAGACTCGAGGAATGTCACAGTAAGCCGACACGTGTTTCGTCGTGTACATTTGAGTCAACACGACTCTTCAGGGCTGGTAATACAAAAAATATAACGTATGTACATTCAGTTGTTCGTCATATCACTGTAACAAACTGCATATGGTGACAAGAGTGCATCATACATGCAGTTGTGACGTGCGTGTAAATTCGCACGTAGTGAATGTGATTAGTGATGACGCTCGAGATATTGGAAGTGTGCCACTGCAAGGGTGTGAGTGGTTGACCCTGAGTGGTAGTGCAAAGGTGATGAGGTTTTGTGGTGATAATAACGTATGAGTATGTGACCAGTGTTAGCACACACAAGGTAGGCCTGCAATTTCGACGGTTTATAAAGTGAAAAAACGTCCAGATGTGAGTGATCTAAAGTGAAGCTTGTGTGTAAAGTTATTTGTGATAAGTTCAAACTGGAACGTATAAGTGTGGTTTATACTAAAACGATCGGTGGTATTCGAAATAACTTAAGGGAAAATAAAGTCTCTCTGAACGGTAAAGTAATTACCTTTAAACTCAACTCCAAACGTATTGGTTGAGTAAAGTCTGGAACTTGTGGTAGTGTTCTATGCGGGTAGATTAGAGAGAGACTGGAGGGAAAAAGGAAAAAACTCATCAGGAAGGCATTAGGAAGGGGAATGTCCGAAGACACCTGTGTTGGAAGTAAGAATTGGAATAGTGAATTTAAAAAAGGGACAAAGTGGAAAGAGTTCTTACCACTAAGTCTTAAGAATCTAATTACTGGGTAAGTAGGAATGTTATATCCAATATAGTCCGATGCAAAATTTATTCTTGGTTCTATGTTCCGCCCTGTTAGGTTGGACACAGTCTTCAAATGATAGCGCTATGGTAAAAGGAAAAGCATGAAATCCAAGGGTTATCAGGCTGGATGTGACGTCTATCTCGTCACTGTACATTACATTATAGGTAAAAATTAGCGGCAAACCATGGGTAGGTTGCGAACAAAGCTGTACCTTAATACGGGTATGTATCAAGCAGTAACCGGGAGGGGATCCGTCGGTAGTAGTACTGCAGAAAAACGGGTTGACCACTGACACTTCTACTAAATTCTACGAAATGGACTACTTCTACTAAATGGACTCTTACTTAACTGGAAACAATCTGGTCTTCTGGATGATAATGAGTACCTGTACCTCAAAGTCTTCAGACCAATATATCCTTGGCTGTATACTTTACCCAAAGTTCATAAGAATCTACTGTTTCCTCCTGGAAGACCGATAGTATCGGGGATTGGGGGTCCCACCGAAAGAATTGCTGAGTATGTGGATCTTTTCTTGGGACCTCTGGTCAAGAACCTTCCGTCTTACATACAAGACTCTAAACACATACTGAGCATCATGGCAGACATGGAGTGGCAACGAGACACCATATTAGTAACCTTGGATGTGGTGTCTCTTTACACCAGCATTAATCCCGAACTGGGTATATCAGCCATTACCAAACTTTTATCCAACAGACCGGCTTCACTCTGGGCACACACCAACATGCTACTACATATGATGAAGATCATCCTAGAGAACAACTTTTTTATCTTTGATCGGAAATGGTACCGACAGAAAAAAGGAGTAGCCATGGGCTCCAAATTCTCACCCTCCTTCGCTAATCTCTTCATGGGGGCTTTGGAGGCAGACCTGATTTGGGGCACCAAAGGAACTCAATATATCGACTCCATAGTCTTTTGGGGTCGATACATCGACGACTGTTTTCTCTTATGGTCGGGCTCTGAGGAACTCCTTTTTTCCTTTTTCCAACATCTGAACACTAACACGTGGGAGATAAGCTTTACAATGCAACACAGCCGCACTAACAGGGAGTTCCTAGATCTCGAATTTTACGTGAAGGACAACCAATTACACTCTAAACTGTTCAGGAAGCCTACCTCCTGTAACTCTATACTCCATGCCTCTAGTTTCCACCCTGAGCACCAGTTACGTTCCATCCCATATGGAGAATTCCTAAGAGCCAAACGTAACTGTAGCGAACCCAATGAATTTGAAAAATGCATTTCCAACATGAGAGACAGATTTCGTAAGAGGGGGTACTCTAACGCATCCCTCAATACAGCAGAACAAAGGACCAGAATCATCCCGAGACCAGATTGTTTGAAGACACGCACGGAGGTGGAATCCTCCGGTCAGCAAATAAGACTAATAACAGAATACAATGCACTCAATCACACTACCAAAAAAAGCTTCAATAAACACTGGAAACTCTTAACAGAGGATCCTGTGCTTAAGGAATTTCTTCCGGACAGACCTTCTATCACGTACAGAAAGGGTTTCACCTTGAGAAACAAATTGAGCCCCACGGTCCCCCAAACACCACAGCTCAAGACTGGCTAACCACACGAGGCCTAGGATTCCACAAATGTGGTTTCTGTTCCATGTGTATTTGGGGTAAACATGGGACCACAACTTTCAAGGGTCCGGAAGGGACAGTATATAAAATCAAACACAACATCACATGCCTGACCAAATTCGTAGTGTACATAATCGAATGCCAATGTGGCAAGATTTATGTAGGCAGCACGATCAGGGCTCCGAAAGATAGGATCGCTGAACACATGAGAGCGATTCAGAAAAGAGACCCCAGGTACCCAGTAGCCCTACACATAGCTGAATGTCAACCTCTGGAGGATGACATCAAAGTGCGTGTCTTTGGGATTGACATGATTCCTCTCAATATCAGGGGGGTAACCGAGAATTGACACTCAGACGTAGAGAGGCCACATGGATCATGCGTCTACAGAGCGTGGAACATGGGCTAAACTACGATCCTGAGCTTCAATATTTTCTGGGTGACTAATAGTTACCCCAGGGGATCCCCTACTAGCAATAACGACTGCATTATTGGTTTTTCTAAAAACTAGTCACTGATTCACTTAATTAAACATAGATACCTCTAGATAGGTCTGTACATTTTAGAAAAAGGAGGATACCACCAACTGTATATTTTGAAATGTACACAATTATGATGTATTGTTTATTTTAATGTGTCACTTGTTTTTTAGTTCATTACATGCTATCGACGAAACTGTTGGCCAGACATACCGAAATGAAATACTGTTGAGAACATTATTTATGAGCTCACGAATGTGTGGTGACTAGATTGCACCTTCACCTTTTGAATGGTTATCTCATTTAATTGCGCTCTATAAACGTCACTACGTCTAGGGTGCACCGGGATACTTCGACCGCTGTCAATCGCTTCTGAATATGATATACGATTCACTATGGTGCAGCACTATTGCACCCCTCGACTCATCCAACTACACATGAACACTGAATACCAAATAACTCCCTTTTCAAACATGGCGGTCAAGTTCTGACAGTAAGTGAATAGACATCTTCTATGTCTAATACTCCTATAAAAGGACACCTCCCCTCCGGTCACGTGTCCGTTCACGTAAGACGGCGACCGGGAACCAACAGAGGAGGGATACCACACCACGGGTAAGTTGTTGGGCTTTCTCCACAACAACTGGTTTTACTTTGCAAATCATTTGAAAGAGTAGTCACGACCAGACTCTCGCAACTCTAATGCGTGCGCATACACTCTTTTTACCTTCCACAGCACATCGCTAAATGAATAAACGAACCCGTTTTTCTGCAGTACTACTACCGACGGATCCCCTCCCGGTTACTGCTTGATACATACCCGTATTAAGGTACAGCTTTGTTCGCAACCTACCCATGGTTTGCCGCTAATTTTTACCTATAATGTAATGTACAGTGACGAGATAGACGTCACATCCAGCCTGATAACCCTTGGATTTCATGCTTTTCCTTTTACCATAGCGCTATCATTTGAAGACTGTGTCCAACCTAACAGGGCGGAACATAGAACCAAGAATACATTTTGCATCAGACTATATTGGATATAACATTCCTACTTATCCAGTAATTAGATTCTTAAGACTTAGTGGTAAGAACTCTTTCCACTTTGTCCCTTTTTTAAATTCACTATTCCAATTCTTACTTCCAACACAGGTGTCTTCGGACATTCCCCTTCCTAATGCCTTCCTGATGAGTTTTTTCCTTTTTCCCTCCAGTCTCTCTCTAATCTGCCCGCATAGAACACTACCACAAGTTCCAGACTTTACTCAACCAATACGTTTGGAGTTGAGTTTAAAGGTAATTACTTTACCGTTCAGAGAGACTTTATTTTCCCTTAAGTTATTTCGAATACCACCGATCGTTTTAGTATAAACCACACTTATACGTTCCAGTTTGAACTTATCACAAATCACTTTACACACAATCTTCACTTTAGATCACTCACATCTGGACGTTTTTTCACTTTATAAACCGTCGAAATTGCAGGCCTACCGTGTGTGTGCTAACACTGGTCACATACTCATACGTTATTATCACCACAAAACCTCATCACCTTTGCACTACCACTCAGGGTCAACCACTCACACCCTTGCAGTGGCACACTTCCAATATCTCGAGCGTCATCACTAATCACATTCACTACGTGCGAATTTACACGCACGTCACAACTGCATGTATGATGCACTCTTGTCACCATATGCAGTTTGTTACAGTGATATGACGAACAACTGAATGTACATACGTTATATTTTTTGTATTACCAGCCCTGAAGAGTCGTGTTGACTCAAATGGACACGACGAAACACGTGTCGGCTTACTGTGGCATTCCTCGAGTCTGGATACAATAAACCATCAGCTTGCTGTGACAAGAAACACACCAAAGAATCTGCTTCTGTTCATTTAATTACTTTGGTCATTGTACCTAATGTTGTAACACCTTATTGTAGTTGCGAGAGCACAGCTTGGTAAATTGCTTCAAGAGGAATGTGCGATTGCACATGTTGTAAAAGATTAGTGAAATGCACTCACGCTTGTTGTCTTTTGTTTACATTACAGTTTCGCAAGCCTGTGACGCGGTGCGGAATTTGGAGTCAACCCATCACCAGGAGACCAGCGGTCAAGGATCACCGACTGGAGAGCAAGTGGTATGGGTCATGGGCCACTCATACGTGAGGCGCGCCGGGGACGTATTCATGGCAGGTGACGCGATTCACGCATCTGGGGAATACGGGTTCAGAGTGACCTTCCATGGGAAAGGAGGCCTCTGTGTTGACCAGTTCCAACCATTCATGGAGGGTCTCTTAGGGCGGCAAAGGTCACCGCCATCTATAATCATAGTACACCTGGGGGGCAATGACTTAGTAAGACTGGGAAGACGAGTGTTACTGGAACACATTTTGTCGGCAGTCAGCTGGTTGGCTAAGAGGCTCCCGGGGTGCACAATCGCCTGGTCCCACATGATCCCCAGGAGAGTTTGGCGGGGGGGTTTCTCTGTGTCAGCGTTGAACCACTCGGTAAAGAGGGTCAACAATAAAATTGGGAAGTTGTTTCGCTCCGCGCAGTTGCATAGCATTCCCCATGGGTGTATTCGGGGTGATCACTTTTATTTGAATGATGGGGTTCACCTGTCCAGGGCGGGGAATGATTTACTCATAGGAGACTTCATAGCATGGCTGAGGGGTTTGAGGAGGCATGACCTTTAGGAGGTGTGGGGGGCGGGATAGTCGGTCAACTATCCGGCCTGTGGCGGTAAGGTCATGATCGGTGAGCAGTAATTTCAAGGTCCCTAGGGGGGGCGCCACCCAGAATGGATGGAAGCGCCCGGGGGGAGGCGGCCATTGGCCCCTCCCACAGGGAGGCGGCACCCACTACGGATGGGTCGCCTAGGGGGAGACGGCCATAGGCCCCTCCCAGGGGGGAGACGGCTAAATGCCCCTCCTACGAATTTCCCGGGGCCGGATATCCGCTCTGGCGGAAGAGAGTGTGGGGAGGGGGGGGGGGGGGTGGGGGGGAGTCCACGCTGTCCTTCTTACAGATACCTCACACGGGAACTCGGACGACCATTAAGATGGCGTCGAGTAAAAGGGGGCCCCCACGACAAGGGAAGTTACAGTTGGCAATGAGGGTAAAGTCCTCTGCGCATGCGCCACTCACACCGTGAGGGCGGGAGTTACAGTTGGCAACGGGGGTAAAGTCCTCTGCGCATGCGCCACTCACACCGTGAGGGCGGGAGTTTGGTAGTAGGGATCTGACACCGGTTAAGACCTTGCTGTTGGCCCTTAATGCTAGGATGTACAATTTTAATTTAGAATGTATGCATTTTCAAGATGCTAGACTCGGCTAGGAAACCTTTGTATTAGAGATCTGTTAAGGTTAGCCAAAGAACATGTCTTCATCACAATGTAATGAAAGTAAAATTGTACATAATTCATGAAACATTTTAATTTAATGTTTTAAATTTTGTTTCATATTTTAATAAATACGACCGGGGGGGTAACTCCCCCCCGCCTTCCAAAAGCTCAAACCTATGTCTGTCTCCTCCCCTTGGGGAATTGGTGTTGGGAGGGGGTGGCGGGCATCCCGGCCATATATCTGTGCCATTGAATTTTGGTTGCAGTGATAGAAGCATTATTGAGAGTTCCGTCAAACGAATATCTGTTTTGTGACTGTCACTGTTCTACATCGTACAAAGCATTGGTAAAGGTAAGTCTGTAACTGTTTCTTTTGTCATGTACCGTAAAATGTGGTTTAGTCACTATAATTGGTTCTTTTCTCTCACAGTCTCTGAGTAACCTAAATTTTGACTGTGACAATGTCTTGTATTTTTAAAACTATTTTTCTATTTCGTTTCAGCACTCTTCAATGACATTATTTGTTTGCAATTATTACTTTAAAATTGTGAATAATAAATTTCAATAAGCTGAATGGTCTTCAGTCATGTTCTTATGTAATCTTTTATTGTTACTTTTTTTAATTCACTGTCAGTCAGAGAAGAAACTGGAACGAAATTTTTTTTGGGGGGGGGGCAAATTAAAAAAATGTTGTTAGGCGAACTTGAATGTTTAATTAGTTGGCAGAGTAAAGGTGCAGGGGCTTTTAGGAGGGGTAACATAACTGCAAGGCCTACTTAACATTCAAATGGATGTTTATAGAAATGTGAAACGTTCAGGTGCGGCGGTGTGTGTACCTAGAATATATATGTTACCTTTGGCTGCTACACCAGATGGGAGGGGCGTGTGGGCCTGAAGTCCTGTGAATTTAATGGGAGTTGCGAGCCTTTCCTTCATATTCTTTCCAATGTAAATTATAGTTTTGTATATAATTTTGGTGAACAGCAAAAAATGGAATGTAAACTATGTTTAATATAGATAGTAATTATTTGTGTGATTTTGAAGCGTTTACATATAATGAGAGAAGTTCATTTTGAAATGAAAAAATGGTATTAGTTGAGACACAGATAATGCAGATAGAGAGAGAAATGGTACATTACATGTGATACCGTCGACAAAAAGTGCTAATGCTTAATGAATTCCTAAACTTTCTGTCAGACGACAAAATTACAGTGTGGCTTGTGGCCGCGGCCTGCACTGGTGGGGGTGGGGTGAGAGGGGGAGGTGGTAGAGTAAAATAAAATGAAAAGTTCTGACCATGAGGTTGTACACAGGTTCGTGTAGTACAAATGTGATACCGTCATCAAAAAGTGGTAATGATTAAGGTATTCATAAACTTTCTGTCAGACGACAAAATTACAGTGTGGTTTGTGGCCGCGGCCTGCACTGGTGGGGGTGGGGTGAGAGGGGAGGTGGTCGAGTAAAATAAAATGAAAAGTTGTGACCATGAGGTTGTACACAGGTTCGTGTAGTAGAAATGTGAAATCGTCGACAAAAAGTGGTAATGATTAAGGTATTCATAAGCTTTCTGTGAGACGACAAAATTACAGTGTGGTTTGTAGCCGCGGCCTGCACTGGTGGGGGTGGGGTGAGAGGGGAGGTGGTCGAGTAAAATAAAATGAAAAGTTGTGACCATGAGGTTGTACACAGGTTCGTGTAGTAGAAATGTGAAATTGTCGACAAAAAGTGGTAATGATTAAGGTATTCATAAACTTTCTGTCAGACGACAAAATTACAGTGTGGTTTGTGTCCGCGGTCTGCACTGGTGGGGGTGGGGTGAGAGGGGAGGTGGTCGAGTAAAATAAAATGAAAAGTTCTGGCCATGAGGTTGTACACAGGTTCTCGTAGTAGAAATGTGAAATCGTCGACAAAAAGTGGTAATGATTAAGGTATTCATAAGCTTTCTGTGAAGTACATGCCTTCATACATTGAGGTAGCAAACCGAGTATACAAATATCTCTCTCCCTCCTGCCGTTTGACTCCATCTTAATCTCCCTTCTGCTTTCCATCTCCGTTTCCCTGTGTTATCTTACTGTGTGTGAGTCTGTCTGTGTCTGCCTTTAGTCCGGGCTGAGGAAGTTTGCTGTGCAGGCACACACAGATAGTCGCATCAAAGTACTTGGAACGTTTAAAAAAAATATTTGTATAATTGAGATGCTTTTTTGAAGCTCTAGTGAATGTCTACTTTCACAATTACTGCTCGGTTGGCTCCTCAGAGCAGAGGGTATGTCGTATTTCACTACTTAGTGCCTCTGCATCTGCACTCTGTTCTCTGGTGGTTGGCGGAGAAGTGTTTGTTATTGTGGAGATGAAAGCATGATAAGTAGTGAAATACGACATAGCGTCTGGTCTGTAGAAGCGGGGGAGCAGTGATTAACACTTAGTCAAGCGGAACTGCGGTGGTGCTTGGTAACAGGAATACATTATTTTTTTACAGAGGTACAACTGTTTGCATGGTGCGCAACCCACTAAGAAAGGGTTGACGGGCCGTCATAGGCCTGCGGGTTCTAGTATGAAGTCAGGTCGACAAAAGAAAACATGAAGTTAGTACAGCTGAGGTTACGTGGAACACATGAATGCTCCTTCAATATACAATCATTTCAGTTGAGATTATGGATTAAAAGAGAGAACGTGTACATTTGAAATGTTTATTCAGAAATGCACTGTTTCAAGGCAAGTGTCTTATCTAATACGAGTACAGACATTGGAAGAAATAAAGTAATCAGTATAGTGACTAGTACATAGAATACAAACGGTATAGTTGATGTAAAAAGAATATGGTTTAGCAAAATTAATTGTACACTGTTATGAGGAAGTACATTATATTTTACTAAATCTTTTACTAAATCTAAGAAGGTGTTTTGCCTTTCAGTTTAGGAACGATACATGAAAATGCTAGTGGTTAGACATCAGCTCATTAACAATCAGCTCTCGGCATGCGAAGCACTATCAAGTTTGTGTTATGCTATTGTGTAAGGAAAAAAAAAGGCGCCAAAATTGAAAAGTTGGCTGGAGGTGCATGTATGTAATCTGTTGGAACGTTCGCAAATTAGTGTTGAGAAGAACTACTGTATTGACATATCTTTTGAAGGTTTCAGTATTCCATTTGAAATACAGCACGAAAAGTAATGGAAATATTAGTGAAAGAACATATTTTTCTTGTATGCATTAAAAATATTTTAGTTCATGGAAAACTAAAGGAGCAGAGGTGTGTGAGGCGGAAATAAGCAGTTCAAAGGAGAAATGGCGTTTACACTTATAAAAAACTCATGCTATCTTTACACATTAATCAGGGCACATGTAGCATATATTACCCAGTTTTGCTCCGAGTACGTTTGAAATAACATAAGATATGCAACAGAATTGTTGACATTAGAGTTTAATAAAAACTTAACTTCGAAATCGAGTAGCTGAGGAAAAAAAATGTAGTCCACATAAAACACAAAAATCTGACCACCAGGAAATTATAATGTCCACTGTTAGTAAAGCCAATAGGTCTGTTGATGTAAAAAAAAAATCCAAGAAAACGTGAAAAAGATAGGGAGGCAAAACAAAATGTGGACGTCAATGGTTTGCATAAGAGTCATCCTACAATTGTAGGCAAAATAGGCAGCTACCGCTTCTAAAAGGAAGTCACTGTTATGATCCGAAAACATGTCAGCCATCCTATTGAAAAGAGGAAAATAACATACATGGTTTTCAATTACCGGAGCCTTAAGTACCATCAGAGGGCAACTCGGTGGGTTTTCAATGTAGCTGTGTGCCAGAAAATCTTGCGCCGCTGCGAATATATTCAAATGACCCAGAACTCCTTGTATCGCTGCAAAGGCCATAATCCCTCCGTTGGAACAAAGCTGTTCATGATAAATTAACAGATTCATGAGATGATTGTAATTCACTTCAGGAGGTACCAAGTTGCTGAGAAATAAGTCCAGGGCCCACATGAAATCACAGCCCAGGCAATGAAATACAGGCTGCACACAAGTGAAATAGGAATATCGAAATGATAATCGATATGATGCACTCAATGTCGAGAGTGGTAAGATGCCGTAGTTCTCAAGCATCCTCTGGCGAAATAGTTCTAAGTGCTCTGGCTCGTTTGCGAAGACAGGAGGGACATCCATTTTGTAATAAACAAGATAGGAACAGAAAAGTCGCAGCACTGGTAGTACAAGAGGAAGTCCTGAAAAATAGGTCACCGACTATGGAGTGAAGAGTAGCAGAATGACTTGAAATAAGTTCTGGCAGACAA
Source organism: Lissotriton vulgaris (assembly GCF_964263255.1). Taxonomy (NCBI): domain Eukaryota; kingdom Metazoa; phylum Chordata; class Amphibia; order Caudata; family Salamandridae; genus Lissotriton; species Lissotriton vulgaris. The sequence continues at coordinate 30,101,614 of NC_141687.1, read as the reverse complement.
GTCAGTAAACCATTGCTTAGTAGTTATAAAAAAAATAGGGTTGTCTTGAAGTGGAGGATGCGTTAAAAATTAAGGGAGTCACCTCAGCAAATTGTAAAGTAAGGTCACTATTTTATAAGGAATGCTCTTCTCTGTGAATATTAGCTAAGTGAAAGATATGTTTGCGAACAGATGGTAGGGTAACTTGTTTTTGTGACAATAAGACTGTTGTTCATGTCTTGTTATTCAAGGCCGGAATTCGCGGCCAGATGGAAATATCAAGGTTCCCATGCGGGGGTAGATAAACTAAATTCTTATAGGGAAGCATATGCAGAGTGACTATTACCGCGTAAGCTTTGCTGTTTAAAAAGTCATAGTAATTTTCATTACATGAAAAAAAAAAACACTGTTGAAGAATAAAGAAAAAGTCGGCATTATAGCAGGCACTGGTGTATTTTGGAAAAGACATGCAACATTACAGCGCTTCTACTTAAATAAGTCATGTGATTGAAAGTGCCTGCATGTTAACGACTAATTACATGTTTGAGTACAGTCATTTCTATAAAGATTTAGGGGCAGCTTAACCCCTTCCCTGCTGTCCCGATTCCGCCCCCGTGCGGTAAACAAACGAACAGGGGCGGGCCATGACGAACCCCAGCCGTCATAAGCACACGAGCACCGTAGTGCATGACGGCTGGGGTTCGTCACCAGCATGGAAGGGGTTAACATGCTCCGTGCTGCAGTTTTGCTTCACTTGTCACATGTTAAAAGTGATGCTAAAGTGGCGTAAGGGGATTGTAAATCTGCCCGACATTTTTTTGCCATTTCAAAGGCAATTGTACGTAAAAGGGAGCGACTTAGTTTTATGACTGTAGGAGGTACTGAGCCGCTGGTATCTATTTATGTGAAGAGAATTTTATAGAATTTAAAGAGTGAAAAAACGGGAAAGGTAGACTAATTAATTCGTGCATTAGCCATGTTGCAGTTGTGGCTTCGGATACTAAAAAGGGAAAAGTGTTTAGGTGTTGAATGTGGAGCATTGAAAAAAACGTGTGTTATGGAAAGCAAACGTGGTTCGAAAATGAAATGTAAAGGTTTAAAGCAGGAGTTTCCAAAGCGGTCCTGGAGGGCCAGATGCATGCCAGATTTTAAAAATTACTACATGTTTTTCAATGGGGTTATCCAAAAATATGGCATGGATCCGGCCCTTCAGAACCGGTTTGGAGACTCCTGGTTTAAAGAGAGAGGAGAAAATTAAGATAGTTTCAGGGCTTTAAGTTGGCCGGGTCTGTTAGAGTTTCAGCACAGGCAGTTTCTTAAAGGTAGGCTTGTTGTGTATTGGGCTGCACTTTTGAGGCCTGGCGTAGGCAGACTTTTTAATTAAGTTGTGCAGCTATTAATCTGTGTCAAAGGTATTAGTACTTAGTTGCTGTAGGTATGATGTTACGTGTTGTACCATACCTATATGTTAAAAATTAGAGGGCAAAATTTACAGTGTGGTTTGTGGCCGAGAGCTGCAATGGTTGGTGAGAGTTTAGAGGGGAAAGTGGTGGGGGGTAAAAGGAAAAAAAGATACAATTATTGAACTTAGTTAGCATTAGGATATCTAATGGTAGAGAATCTTTGGGTATTTATCTGTTATGCTTGTTCCTTGCAACAATGGCTCTATATTGTGTATTAAATATGTCTTTAATATGTTAATTAAATTTCATTATTCTCTTTTTTATAGTGTTTGGTGCTGAACAGCATAACCTGCCTTCCACTTCGCTGAATTTCAGAAATTATATTCTTTTTTTCAGGTGAGTTGGTATTTTTGAAAGGCAATTTTTTTTGGGTGCACATTAAAATAATAAAGAAGATTTTTTAAAATATTTGTAAAATTTCGGTTTGGACCATGATTTTATCTTCTATTTTTGCCATGTCTGTATCTGCTTGTACTAGATATGTATTTTGAGATATTTTTCCACTGACAGTTGAAATTATCTTTAAGGGCCTGGTGCATGTGTTCTTTTTGATGGAGTTCTGGTTTACGTATCATTTCCGGTTTCCATGGAATAATTCTTGCGAAGTGTTCATTATTGTTGAAATCATGCTGTATTATCTTTGCCAGTCTTTTTTCTTCATTTACAGAGGGGTATTATGATATGACTCTTGGTGTGATGGTCATCTTTCCTGCAGATCTCTGACTGTACTATCTATAGGCACTGTTTTACATATATTTGCAGAGCTTTATTATGATCTGGTTCTTCATGGTTAGCATGAAATTTGGTATATGCTATGAAATTCACATGCTGAGTATGCTGTTCAAACATAAAAGGAACTGTCTCTGTGGGAAGTAGTAATCTGTTAAGTGAATGTTATGGTTTGTACAATGTGTGCCTTCCCTTCAGAGTGTATATAGTTTGAATAGCACTTTGTAGTGGTGAACTCAGAAAATGGATCTCTAAAAATTAATTATAAAGTTTATCAATATTTCTGATATCTAGAAAATCTAAAAACAAATTTTACAGTAAATTGTCTTTTTACAGCAGTAATTATTTAATGCAAAAAAAGGAACAGTGTTAATGTTTAGGGTTATACTGCCAATTTGTTTTCAAAACAAGAGGAAGGTGCTATCTTAATTGTAACCGGGTCGGGACGGGTGGCCGGGTCGACTGGTGGACACCTGATGATGCCTCCCCTTCTACCCTACAGTCGGAATCACCGAGGGACGAATGGAAACCACGCCAAGGAAACTACGAGGAAACATCTGCAGGTTCCTTTAACTGGGCGTACAACGACGGAGACGAGGCCACGCCTACCACTGACGTGGACGCATCGGGATGGATGAAAACGGGGGATGCCCTGTACGCGGCGTGTGACGTCACCGACGGCTCGCGAGGAGACGGCGAGGAGAACGCTAGGAAGGAGAACGGAGAGGACGAAAGGACCGGCATACCAGATTGCGGAGGAGAGCCAGGAGGCCAACGATCCTGTGTTCCGCCGTGCCACACTCCCGAGGGAGGAGTGTGGCTTGCTCAGGTACGGCGGCGTTGGGCGGCCTGGGTGGGGAGAAAGAGTGCTCCCAGTAAATAGTTCAAGTACCCCGTTCGTGCCTCTCCTTGGTGTACTTTCCCGATACCTGTTACCCGCAACCCCTCCCTTCTATCCTTCCTTCCTTCCTCACATCGCTCCTGTTCCCTGAAGCACTAGTCACAAGTGTGCCTGTTCGACTGCACGTTCACACCGGTGTCCTATCACTGTCACTGGGTTCCCCTGGGGAAGGTCTGTTTCAGATTGACGACTAACGGCTTCCCTTTTGTCCGTTTTCTTCCCCATCTTGACTCCACCATCGCTACACCGGGGAAGGCAGTCCCGAGAGAACATCACGTGCCCAGAACCCTGGAGAAAGACGGCCTAACCACGGATAACCGGGAATTCTCTTAAGAAAGACTTACTTACATGACAAGACATACTATAAAAATAAAGCCCAGTCTAATTCGATATTCTGGTCAGCCTCTTCCTGTTGCGGCGCCTGTTTCACAACTAGCCAGTGTTCCCAGCCCCTCGCCCCAGGTTATAGTGGTGTCAGAAGTGGGATCTCTCCCCTCCGTACCAGACCCAGCTATGGAACAGGTGGTGCAACAGTTGATAGAGGGACAACAAAAACTGGAATGGGCTATAGGCCAACAGATGTCGACTGCAGATGCAGACCGCGACCTGTTTAAGAACACGATTTCAGCACAAATCGAGGGCATGCAAAAAGCAGTACAAAGCGCCAACATCCCTGTACCAATGGAGAGACGGGCATTTGGACCACATCCCTTGGGAATGCAACTTCAGAAATATGTGCAAGGGGAAGATCCCAACGCTTTTCTCCTTAACTTTGAGCGTGCAGCAAGAGCGTGTGGGTGGCCTGAAGACAAGTGGCCCTTCTTTCTAGCACCCCTGTTGTCTGGTGAGGCACAAGCCGCCTACCAAGTGGCTAATCATGCTGGGATAACACCATATGGAACAACTAAAGCGGTAATCCTGGACCACTTAGGCTTAGACACAGAAGCCTACAGACTGCGATTCCGAAAAGAAAAGGGGGTCGCTGGGGAACACCCAAAGACATTATACCCAAGACTGAAGATGGCAGCCGATAAATGGTTAAAACCGGAGAGTAGAAGTAAAGAGGAGATACTGACCAGCATTTATTTAGAGCAGTTTATGGAGGCCTTACCGTACGGCACTCAGCGGTGGCTTAGACAACATTCAGGCCTTACCGCTGAACAGGCGATTGAGATGGCTTCCAATTACAACAGGGCAATGCCCCGTACCTTCCCTTGGGAAACAGACAAGGGACCCAAAGGAACCACAGGAATAGCAAAGCAGGAAAGAAAACCGAAGCAAACCTTCGAAATGATAAAACCCATGCGCCCTGAACTGCCTACCATGAGGGGTCCACAATGTTTCGAATGCGGAGAGTGGGGACATATCGCCAGAATGTGTCCACAGAAACGAACAACAGAAGAACCCATGGAGGTTAGATACATTCCAAGGGCCGTGATGTACACCGCGGAGATGGGCCCGTCCTTTTATGTAAGGGTACAAGTGAACAGCAAGTGTGTGAAAGCCCTATTAGATTCTGGCTGCAAACAATCAGTAATAAAGAAGCAGTTGGTCTTACCCTCCCAGCTCGGCCATAACATGGTGGTACACATCAGATGTGTACACGGAGACGTGAAACCGTATTTTGTGGCTCACCTGACCCTTAGGCCCTAGGGGGGGACCCTTGTATAGTAAAGGTAGGAGTAGTGGAATCGCTACCTGAGGACCTGATCCTAGGGGTAGATAACCCTAATTTTCTGAGTCTATTCCGAAAAGAAATAGAACAACCCCCAGCAGCTTACTTAACTACCAACCCCTGGGAGTTAGATCGGGGCTTTAAGTTCACCCAGATAAACGATCCATCCCTTCTGAACGCGTGGGAGGCAGCTCATGTAGCCGAGACTATACCAACACAAGGGTATCCCAGATTCAGAATTATCAACGACCTCTTGTACAGAGAAGGGAAGGCAGGTGATTATTCACAATTAGTTGTTCCACAAGATTTCAGAGATCAAATCCTGTTTTATGCCCATACACACCTAACTGCAGGGCATAGTGGGGCTGAGAAGACCTTACAAAACATCACCAGACTCTTCTTCTGGCCTGGCATTTACAAAACAGCTGAAGTATACTGTCGACAGTGCGAGGTATGCCAGAAAAAGAATATGACCAAACCACCTTCAGTACCCCTCCAACCCTTACCAGTCATAGGCAATCCCTTCGAGAGGGTGGGAATGGACCTTATTGGTCCCCTGCCTCGCACAACCAGGGGACACACTTATGCCCTAGTCATTGTCGATTATAATACTCGGTTCCCTGAAGCCTTTGCCCTCAGTGCACCTACAACGAGAAATGTGGCCGACAAATTGATTGAGCTATTTTCAAGAGTAGGGTTCCCCAGGGAAATTCTCACAGACCAGGGAACCCCATTTGTTTCAAAACTGATGAAGGAGGTATGTCAAACACTGGAACTAAAACATATCCCTACCTCAGCATACCACCCCCAAACGGATGGCTTGATGGAGCGGTACAACCGCACTCTCAAGACCACTTTGAAAAAAATGTTGACTGCCGAGAATAAAGATTGGGACAAGTTGTTGCCCCTAGCACTCTACGTATTACGGGCCCAAGTACAGAGTAGCCTAGGGTACTCCCCGTTCGAACTGCTCTACGGACGTCAGCCCGGATCACTACTAGAAATCACCAAAGAAGCATGGGAGAAAGAAGAGGCGGCTGAACAAAGGTCCCTGTTAGAGTATACCAGTCAGCTGAAGTCAAGGCTGGGCAAGTTGAGGGACCTGGCGTACTCCAACCTGGAGAAATCCCAGGAGAAACAGAGACACCAGTATGATAAGGGCAAGAAGTGGAGGACCCTAAACCAAGGGGATTGGGCTTTGGTACTGCTCCCGTCATCCACTCAAAAATTCAGGAGTGAATGGAAAGGGCCCTATAAAGTAGTAGAGACCATAGGCAAAACAACTTATCGGGTACAGGTCACCCCTAGAAGACAACAAACCTTCCATGTCAATATGTTAAAGAAGTGGATAGGGCCCCCACCCAAACAAGTTAACTTAACGTTGCCATCAGGAGAGGAAGGTACCACTCTAGACGAGTTACCAGTTAACCCCGAATTGACAGAGCCTGAAAAGAAGGAACTCCGACAAAAGCTACAACAGTTCTCTCCAATGTTCTCAGACGTTCCAGGATGTACACATCTAGCTGAGCATTGCATAAACACCGAACCCGGCAAGGTGGTCAAACAAAGAGCCTACCGTATTCCAGCTGCTAGGAGAGCTGACGTGAAAAGAGAGGTGAAGGACATGCTTAAGCTAGGGGTTATCCATCCTTCAAAGAGTAACTGGGCCTCACCTATAGGGATGGTCCCTAAACCGGACGGGTCCACCCGGTTTTGTATGAACTTTCGAGCATTAAATGCGATATCCTCATTCGATGCATTTCAAATACCCAGAGTAGACGAGCTGATCGAAAGGATAGGAGAAGCCAAGTACATTACCACCTTAGACCTGACTAAAGGCTACTGGCAGGTTCCGCTGCGTGAACAAGATAGACACAAAACAGCGTTTGCCACCGATGATGGGCTATTTGAGTTCACAGTATTGCCTTTCGGGCTCCACGGTGCCCCTGCTACGTTCCAGAGACTAATGAATACGGTGTTGGCCCCTCACAACAGGTACAGCTCGGTGTACTTGGATGACATCGTCATCTTTAGTACAACCTGGGAAGACTACCTGGAACACATAGTCCTCATTTTAAAGGCCCTACAAAAAGCAGGTCTGCACATAAACTCAAAAAAATCAAGGGCAGCTTTTCCAAAGGTGAAATATCTGGGGTTCATGTTAGGGGAAGGGGTTATCGCTCCTCAGGAAGAGAAAATAAAAGCCATCACCAGCACCCCCTTTCCGTCCACAAAGAAAGAACTTCGGGCCTTCCTAGGACTAATAGGGTATTATAGCAGGTTCATCATGAATTTTGCAGACCTGGCAGCTCCTTTGACGGATCTCCTTAAAAACAACAACAAAAGCAATATAGGGAAGTACCCCTCCCCAGAAGCCTGCAAGGCTTTCGAAGACCTGAAACAAGCCATTACCTCAAGCCCAGTGCTGATTCCTCCGGACTTTGACAAGCCCTTCTCCCTAGCAACAGACGCCTCGGATACTGGAATCGGAGCTGTTTTGTCACAGTCCGGCGAGGATGGGTTGGAACACCCCATCCTCTTCATAAGTCGTAAACTACACCAAAGGGAATGTAAATACCCTACAGTGGAGAAGGAATGCTTGGCTCCACCATCGCTACACTGGGGAAGGCGGTCCCGAGAGAACATCACGTGCCCAGAACCCTGGAGAAAGACGGCCTAACCACGGATAACCGGGAATTCGCTAAAGAAAGACTTACTTACAGGACAAGACGTACTATAAAAATAAAGCCCAGTCTAATTCGATATTCTGGTCAGCCTCTTCCTGTTGCGGCACCTGTTTCACAACTAGCCAGTGTTCCCAGACCCTCGCCCCAGGTTACATTAATATATGTAGTTAATAAGTTAGAAATTATAAAAATATATGTAGTTTAATAAATAGTAGAGGTACTTTTAAGTTATATATTTATGAAAAAGATATCATTTAGTCTTTAAATTTTTTTAAAAGGATACAGAAGATCAAACAGAATATAGAGATGGAGAAATGTTCTCAAGAAAAAGAAATTCATTTTGATATTATAAATGAACTGATGGACGAGTTATTAGAAGCAGTCTTTCAGGAGGAAATACAAAATGAAAATGATGATTTTATGGACATTTCCTTGGACTCTGCCTACTTAGAGATGGTGGAAGGGGATGAGGAGTGTTTTCAAGATGAGGGCTTTGAATTAGAAGAAGTACCTGATGATGTGATGCTTGAAGTTCTATTAAATTATGAACTTTTAAATAAATAAAATTATTTTTCATAGTAAAGCATTCTCAAAGACAGTTTTCTTGTCCTATTCGTAGTTCATCTGCTTTATGAGAGTGACAAGACATGTTCTCATTAAGTGTAAAAGAGATTGTAGTAAAGATTAAAGCACTAGGATGACCGATAGTTCTTGAAAAAAGTGTACTGTTTGTATGCTTTAAAAAATTTGAATTAGAAAATACGTCTATAATGTTAACACAGCTATGGACTGTCATAAATTTAGAAACAACATTCACTACAGGATTTCCTACTCTGTTCAGAGACTGCTTCTTTGTCTTTATTCTACTTAGAAAATGAATCTGTGGTTTTAATTTGTATGTTATATGCTAGTAGCCAACTATAATATTTGTTATGTTTGTGTTTTACAGATTGTCATTTTCATCAAAAACGTAAATTAATATGCCAACCAGAAGTGAAAAAAGAAAGCTCTATAAACGGACTTACAATTTGAAGAAGAAAGAAATTCAAGAATTATCAAAAGAACAAAGGACAGATAAAAAGAAGAGTGCTCCTGGTAAGAAAACCAAAACTTTTTTTAGAAGATTATGTCAAAGGAAAACTGTTAGCGCTAACGTTCAAAAGGAAAAATATTTATCAGTATCGAGAAGGAGAAATGGAACAAAACATAAAAATGTTTCTGGAATCAGCAGAGAGGAAAATCTTTATAGTAAAACTCGGACGAATCAGTTTACACAAATCTGGTAGCGTATGTTTTATAACAGAGTAGTTTCGAATTTATTAAAAAAGGAGAAAGTTTGTAAAAGAAGATCTGCTTTTTTTAAGAAGAAACAACATATAGAGGGTATTGTTCAGCGCGCGTTTGAGACAAAAAGAACATTATTTATTTTAGTACTTAATAGAATAAATACACTAAATAAGGCAATCCGAGTTTTAAAAGCTAAAAGTAAATGGAAGAGACACATAAATAGAAGTAATTTTTGTAAAGTGTTTTCTGGGAAGTGGATGCATACTTCAACTTCTGAAGCATTTTTTAATGAAGAGAGTTACTTTCAAAGTAACGATTTGTTGCATGCAGTTGACACCAGTGGTCGAGCATATGAGGTGAAGGATGGTTGTGTAATTGAGAAAGAGAAAATTGTGGTTAGAAATGCAGAAGAGGTGATGGCTGGAGAAGCTTTAGAGGGACGTCCTAATATTCCTGTTTACAGTTGGAATTGTAGTAGCATTTGTAGTGTACGACAGGATTCAATTGATTTCTTTCGCAATTTCTTACGTAAGTACACTAAAGAAAGTCTTAAAAAAAATTGTAATGTTGCAAGAATTAGATCATTGCAGAGTGCGAGAAAAAATAGGTCTGCAAGGTAATTCTCTGGCTTGTCTTTCCAAAAAAATATGCCAGAGTGTGTTTCATCACTTCAGGATGTTAGCAGTGCATCATACCAAAATGAGAAAATTAGTGAGAAAGTTGTATTATGCGAAAAGTCCAGCACTTAAACTTAAACAGTTAAATAGTGCTCTTTTGCATGGATGTGAATTAGATGTTAAGAAGATTTGTGCAGAAATTGAGGTAAGTTATTTTGGTCCAGAGGAAGATAATCCAGAAACTGATATAATTATAGAAGGAAATGTGTTAGAAAATGTTGTAAATGTTAATATTGAAAATTTTGAACAGGAAATAACAAAGTTTAAGGTTATTGCAGGTGAGAAACCAAATTTTTCTTGTGTCTGTTGTCGACGCATTCATTACAAAAGTCAAACTAGGTTAGTTGATTTATATTTAAAAAGTGAAGATGAAAGTAATAGTCAATGGAAAGATTTTGCAACTTATTTGTTGGTGGAAAACTATTTTGATTTGGGTTTTGAGCAACGTATTTGTAAATATTGTTATAATAAATTAAATGAAAATAGAATGCCTGCTAGAGCTGTCCATAATAATCTTGAGTTGATAAATATTCCATCGGAACTGATGGATTTAAATACTTATGAGACTATTCTGATTCAATGTGTACATCCTTTTCAGGCTATTGTTCGTATGGAGCATAAGACTGGCAAATTAAATCCTTCAGATTTACAAAGAGGATTAAAGGGTAGAGTTGTATATTTGCCACTTGATTTAAAAAAAATCGAAACAATTGGTGTTGAAAATGTAGAAGAGGAACCTCTAGTTATTCTAGTTAATGGTGTACCTACAAAGAGTAAGAAAATCTGGCAAGATTTAGTGGATGTTAGAAAAGTCAAAAAGGCAACGTTGTATTTAGTCCAAAACAATAAGTACTATAAAGATGTATACGTAGAAGAAGAAGAAGTAAGTGAAGAAGAGGACACTGATTTGTCTATTGGACAAATTGAAAAAGTTGACTTATCTAGAAGTGAAGAAATTTATGAGCATTACAATGTTCATCCACTGCATTCCAAAGAAGCAATAGGGAATGCTATTGAATTATTTCAGATGAAAAAAGCAAAAGGAAATCCTATTAGTGTATGGGAAGAAAGTTTGGAAGGTCGTTGTTTTCCACAGTTATTCCCTACAGGTGAAGGTACACAATATGATGATCGACCTATGCAGATTCCTGCATCTGAGTACCGGACAACAAGATTAAATGCAGAAGATCCGAGGTTTCGCCAATGCATTCCATATTTGTTTCATCTTCTGTTTGAGAGTGACTTATCTGGTCTGTCTTATGCAGTAAATAATACCTTAAAAAGTGGAGTTCATCTGCAAAATATTTCAGCAAAGGAATTTATGGATAAAGTGCAACAGAAAGACAGTGTTTCGGATTCCCACCTAATAATTTAATGGCTTGTCAGCGTGGTACTAATGAGTATTGGTACCATCTTCATGGAGATTTGAAGTGCATGCTTAGAAACTTAGGAGCACCTACATGGTTTTTTAACTCTAAGCTGTGCAGAGTATGCTTGGGAAGATTTACTTGAATTTCTTCAGGAGGCGAATGCAAACATAGAAAATATAAACTACAAGACACCTGGAGAACTGTGTTCGTTAGATCCGGTTAATGTTTGCAGATATTTTAATCATAGATTTGAAGCTATGATGTCTTTTATTACAAACAAGAAAAATCCGCCTCTTGGTGAAGTACTGGATTTCTTTTGGAGAAAAAAATTATCAAGCAAGAGGTGCTCCTCATATTCATATGCTATTATGGATCAAGGATGCTCCTAAATTTGGAACAGACTCGGATGAGACTGTACTGTCTTTTATTGAACAGTATGCCACTTGTGACATACCTAATAGTACAACTGATAAGGACTTAAGAGGAAAAGTGTTACGCTTTCAAAGTCATCGTTGTGGAAAATATTGTCGGCGAAAATTCAAATCAAAGAGTAAATTCTACACCAAATGTCGTTTTGGATTTGTACGACCGGTACTTTCAAAAGGAAGAGTCAACAATTTGATGTCATCTTTGCGACATAACATCAGAAGAAGGTCACCTAAAAATACGTACAATTTAAGAAGAGGTGAAGAATCCAAATATATAAATGACTATAACCCAGTCATTTTGTCCATGTGGAATGCTAACATGGACATACAATATGTTGCAGACAACCCTATTGCTGTGGCTCGATATGTAACGTCTTACATCACGAAATCTGAAAAGACGGAAACTGAAGGAGATGTGGGAAGACATTTCTCATGAAAAGAGCCTAAGCAAGAAATTGTATACGTACAGTTTGAAGATGTGGTCTCATCGAGAAATTGGAGCATATGAATGTTGTGATCGGTTATCATCAACAAGTGAGTTTGGGTCTTGCAGAAACACAAAACCGTGTTCAGAAACCTGTGCAAGAAATTGAATATTTAGCCCAGAAAGAACCAAACAGTACAGACATTCTGAAAACAAATATGTTGGATACATACTATCCAAATAGAAGTACTCTGCTTGAAAACATTTGTCTGTATGAAATACTTCAAAACTACACTTTTAAAAGGAATATTACAGAGAATATTGATAAAGGTGCACATGCTGTAATTGGACATGAAGGATGTCTGGTGAAACAAAGAACAGGACACTTGATTAATCATCGAAAACTGAGTTGCGATACACCTGACAAAAGGGAATTTTACTATTTTGCTCTTTTGCAACTCTTTAAACCATGGCGTACAGAAGAGGAACTACTTGGTGACTTTGATAGTTATGAAGATTCATTCAATGCATCTAAAAGTAGTATTGAATGTCCTGTTTTTAGTAATTATCTCCAAATGTTGAATGATGAAATAGAGCAAGAAGCAACAATTGCAGCGGAGATTGCTAGAGATAGTTCACAAGGTAGTCAAAGTTCAGCTTCATTAAGTCAAGATCCACTGGGACAACCAATTATCCAAAATGAAGCAGCCACTGCCATGGATGAGGTGGAAAGAGCAATGCAGCAAGGTCAAGAGGAAGTAATAAACTTAGAAGAATTAAAGAAGCAATTTAATCGTGAGCAAAGACAGATATATGATGAAGTGACAGAGCACATTGAGCATGGCTTTCATCATGAGAAAAAGGATTGCTAATGTATGTCATTTGAACCTATTCGACTATATGTAAGTGGAGAAGCTGGAATTGGTCAAAGTTTCCTAATTAAAGCAATTACTACATATCTACAGCAAAGAACTCAGTCAACACTGTCGTGTGCTGTTACTGCTCCAACTGGATTGGCAGCACATAATATTAAAGGTATTACTTTACATCGTTTACTGATGCTGCCAGTTGAACATGAAAATAAATTACAATATTCCAAGCTATCTGGAGAAGCTTGTTTTGAAGTTTCTAGAGTCCTTAAAAAAATGAAACTTCTTATTATTGATGAGGTAAGCATGGTATCCAATTTAATGCTTGCTTTTGTGCATTTAAGAATGCAACACTAAGGCTCACCAGGCTCACACTAAAAAAGTTGCCGCGACCTGCATTGGTCTACTGAGAAGCCTTCATCCCATCTTAGGCTTCTTCGACTCCAAAACGAGACAACTCATCGTACAATCGACCATCTTGTCCAGGCTGGACTACGCGAGTGTCCTGCTACTAGGAGCTAACAAAGCGGAGATCAAGAGATTCCAACGAATTCAGAATTCCGCCGCCAGGGCTATAGTAGGTCTGCCGAGAAGGTGCTCCGCGAGAGCCACCATCCAACGACTACACTGGCTACCGGTAGAAGCCCGTTTCCAATTCAAGGCCCTCATCTTTGCCTATAAAATTCTGAGTGCTGAGGGACCAGAGCTCCTTCGCCCGTTGCTAACGCCCTATAATCCCCAACGCAACCCCGCTCCAAAGGGCAACACCTAGTACTGGTCCCCCACATGAAGTACTGTCGCATAGGAGGACGCTCCTTCAGATTGCTAGGGGCCAAACTATGGAACTCCCTCCCCCTCCACATCCGCTGCATTGACAACCTAATGGCTTTCCGCAAAGCTATCAAAACTCTTCTCTTCCCCCCCATGTAGGTTCTCTCCCTTCTTTTTTCTCCCAGTTGGTTATGATGGTTCCAGCTGTTGCGCTTTACAAAACTGCTAACATAACATAACATAACATAACAGATACTTAAGACAGAGTATGATGTGTTATTTGGAGGTAAACATGTCATAGTTTTTGGAGATCTACTGCAGCTAACTCCTGTTAAAGGACAACCTGTATTTGAAACTATTACGCATGAGGAGACCAGAAAGTGCCTGGGCAGTATTGGAAATGTTAATATATGGTCACATTTCAAATATACTGAACTGATTCAAAATATGCGACAGGCAACGGATACTAAATATGGAAATATTCTTCAAGATATAAGGATTGGAAAACTAACTGAAGATGCAAAAGACACTCTACGAACACGATTACTTTCCAAGCTGTTTCCTAATGAAGATAATGTACCTGAGAAAATATATAGTAAAGAGGTAGCAGATAAGTCAGTGATATGCTTGATGCCAACTCTCAAAGAATGTTCAGTTTTTAATGAGAAAATTTTGAATTTAGAAAATCAAGAAATTAAGAAACTGGAAGCTAAAGATAGAATAGAGCATGAAGGTAGTACTATTGTTTTGTCTGAAAAGTTGAAGTTAAAATTGGATTCTCTTCAGAAAACTATATCTAAAACTGCTGGCTTAGAGAAAAATCTGTATGTATGTTTAAATTGTCGGATAATTTTACGGAGAAATTTACATGTAGAAAGAGGATTGGTAAATGGAGCAATGGGTAATGTTGTTGGTTTTGTCAATTACACAAATAGAGATGAGATTGAATTTTTAAGAATAAAATTTGATGGAATTGAGGAAGTTCAACAAATTAGTCGCTGTTCAACTAGTTTTTTGCTTGTGAAAGACTTCTATGTCAGTCGGAAGCAATTTCCAATTTGTTTGGCATATGCAGTGACTATTCACAAATCTCAAGGTTTTAGTGTAGATTGTGCTTTGGTAACTCTGTATTCAAAGAGGGTATGGCGTATGTTGCTTTATCTCGAGTTATAACTTTATGTGGACTTTATCTAATTGATTATGATGAGACAAAGATTAGTGCAGATTTAAATTGTGTGAAGGAGTATAATAGGTTAAGAAGAGAATATGCTCCAAGTTTATCTCAATATCCTTTCATTGAAAGGCGTATGGTTGGTCAGAAAAGGAGAAATGAGGAAAAATGTGCTGAAGTAGTCGAGAAACGAAGAAAAAAAGATGTAGCTGTTGTTGGTAGGCGTAAGACAAAGGTTAGTATTGAAGAGATTGTTGGATTTAAGTTTGAAAACAGGTCTGGTGTCAACTGCTATGCAAATGTAGTAGTTAATGTTTTTTTCTAAAAAATGTTAAGCAACAGATTGTACAAAATCGGGAGCAAACATTTTGTTCTTCATTAAATTCTGTATTTGAAAAATATAGCAGTGGTGATAGTGAAGTAGCAAGTGTTTCAGAACTAAGGAATGTTTTAGACATATGTGCAGGACTAAATCAATTTTCTCAGAATATTCAGCAAGATTGTCAGGAATTTATTATGTATATGTTTACAGTTTTGGAAGATGAAGGTGTAGATATTGATAGTCTTTTTGGCCTTTCTTATAAATGGGAACATAAGTGTGATAATTGCTCATTTTCAAGTATTACTGATATACACAGTGAAAGATTTATATATTTAACATTACCAGACTGTAAAGAAGTGTATTTTAATAAACTAGTTAAAGATGCGTATCAGAACATGGTCTGTTCTCAATGTAAGTCTGAAATGTTATCAACTTTATTTATCCACAGATATGGACAATATGTAATTTTAATGTTTCAACAATGCAGAGCTGATGAGAGTAAATTGTCAACTTTAATTAAACATTTTGTGGCTTCTCAAGTATCTATTTCTAGAAGAACATTTGTAACTGTAGCCATTATTTTTCATGAAGGGCCTTCAACATCATCAGGACATTACACAGCTTATTTAAAGTGTCCAACAGGCTGGATGCTTTACAATGATAGTCAATTGACTTTTAAGAAATGTTTGCATTTTGATTTAACTAACTCCTATCTGCTATTTTTGCAACCCAAATTTCAGTAAAATGACTTGGTGTAGGAAGATTAATACTGTAAAGATATGAAACTCTGATGTTTAGAAATATCATGTGATTGAGGTGTGCAAATCTAGAAATGAAATTTGTATTTGGCATAGTGATAGCATCAGGTACAAGTTTACTTAATGTTTGATGGTACAGAACACGTTACAATTTTTAACTGGAAAGATTCAGAAAAGAATAGATAAGACTAAGATTAAGAAATTTCAGAAAATAACTACTTAACTCATAGTATTTGGCCACGCGGAAAAATATGAGACAAGAAAATGAGTACTTCAGATAATTATTTTAGAACATATATGGACACAGGTTTTTGGGGCGGTATTTAAAAGATAACGAGTTAACTTATACAATTTGGCCGCGCAGAAAGGTATGAGAGAAGAAAATGTGTACTTAAGATAGATTTTTAAAGAAGATACTTGCACGGGGCTTTGTTGAGATATATTTTAAAATAGGTGGTATAGTTTAATTAGTTTGTAACTGTGGAAGATGTACTGTGCTTACTCAAGAAATTGCGAATTAGAGAAAAACATTTAAGACATGTTTTTTTCAGGTATTTATATTATGTATGGAGATCTGGTATGGGTTTTTTAAACACAATCATTTTGATTGTGTTTTTTTCCCCCGCTTTTACATGATGATTAATATTGAAATCACTGTTTATAGTGAAAATCAATGTATTCTGAGGACAGCAAAAATAAACCATGTAATATGTTGTTTAAGTTATTTTGTTACATTGGATTTTGAAATATGTATTATAACAGATTTTTTTATTGTCTTCCACAGATATTACATTTAAAAGGTAAGTACAACTAATAACATCCGAGAGTTTTGTCTGCTGCTCTCTTATCCTTATTGTTTTGATCTCCTATCTTTCTCAGTACTATTTAGTCACACTTATTCCGTTTAACTCATTCACATTTTGTGTTTAATTTTTTTCCTGTTTCTGTAACATCTTATTCAGTCTATCTATCTCTTCAGTTTGTTTCTACTGTTGTCTCATGGTGACTCACCTTTACTGATCTTGCATCACCTTTGTTTCTAGAATGTTAATTTGTTTGTCTTACTGTATCTAATATTTGTTCCCTTACTTTGCTTTCATTAATTATGCTCAATTCTTACACTTAAATGTAAAGGGCCTCATTTATGAAAGCCTTGCACCACCGATGCACCAATTTATGAAATGTTAAAAGTGACGCATGGGCGGCGCAAGGCCTTCATAAATAAGGCCCAAACTTTACTTCTCTTACCCTACTTTATGTCTATTTATATGTGTCTTGCAGTGCTTGTCTATTTGTACCCCGTTTACTTTCTGTTACTCACCTTTTTTCACTCTGTTTATCTTACTGTTTTTCCTTTATTTTATTTATATCCTTAAGATATTCCTGTACTCTTACTGTGTTTCTTTAAGAGACTGTTTACTACGTGTACTATCACTGAGCATACTTTTATTTTCTCTCTTACTTTACTTTCGTTTAAACACTCATTCCTTCAGTGCTATTATCTCTTTCAATTACTTATGTTACTTATTGATTTATATACTTGACATTCTGTCTCTGTCTCTTTCTCTCTCCCTTGGTCTTTTTTTCTTTTACTTTCTGTTTCATTGACTCCTACTTTTTTTGTTTTATGAAATGTACATTATAATCTTATTTTTACTTTTCTTCCACAGATACTATGTTTTTAAAAGAAATTTACTTTTACTTTTTCACTATTTCTTAGGTAAGTATAAAAAATAAAGAAACTTTTCCATCACTGTGTCATTTCTTTGTCTATCCTGGTTATACCAGTGTCATGTTTAATATAAGCACTTTCACATAGGATTGGGTGCATTGTCATAAGGAGTGCTTTAAAAGTGATTTAATGAAATCAGCGACATTTCACGGAGTGAGTTCAGCAACACTGATATATGAAAACATTGGTGGTAAATGATATTAAATGTTAAATGGTGTTCTTTCCAGGACTTTAAGTCCTTTGCTGCAGTGGCAATTCCGCCTCAGCGTTAGGGGGGCGGGGGGCTGAGTGGCACTCGCATGCTCATGATGGCGCCACTCCTTCACGAGCCATGGTTGAGCTGTGCTCATGACAGAGCGGTTCTGTCATGGCCCCGCTCAGTCAATAGAACACGCCGCGGAGGTGCAAAATCAGTGCTGCTCAAGCGCAGCGGCAAGGCTATGACAAAACCGCTCCGTCATGAGGACAGCTCAGGCGATGCTCATGACGGAGCGGCTCTGTCATGAGCATGGGAGGAGTTAAGAGGTGTTAAAAAAACTGGGGGGTCTCTTCAAAGAGAGTGTTGGTTGTAATTTAGAGGGCACTTTAAAACACATAGGGGCAGAGTTATGATGACCTTGCGCCTCTTTGCGCCACAATTTCGTCACTTTATTTGATACAACGACGGTGAAAATAATGCGCCATATTTACAACGTTATGCATCTAGGAGATATGTCACATTCTAAAGCCCTGCACCATAAAGAAGTGTTCCTGTGAAGGGGGGGCGTTCCTGTGCAGGAACGCCTCCTGAAAGTGGCTGAGTGAAATCTATGAGATTTCACTCAGCCACTTTCAGGCCCATGCTGCTTCAAAACTCTGCATGTGCTTGAAGCAGGCGTAGGTCTTGACGCAGCATTGTGAATATAGGGCACTGCTGAGCCTTGCTGGAGCTGCATCACACTTGCGACGCAACTCTAGCAATGTATTACCTTTCCAGCACAGATGTGTTACGCATCTGTGCTGTTTTTGCACCATGGTGCGCCACATTATAAATGTGGCGCACCATGGTTGGCGGAGCAGTGGCATACTGTGGCGCACATTAACTGGTGCATCCCTGGGGATGAACCAGTTAACATAAATCTGCCCCATAGGTTAAAAATCTGCGTTTAGTAGAGTGTTAGGACTTTGTAGTGTTATGTTTTTTCTGTTATTCTATGTAGAAATGTAATATTGCAAGTTTTTTATCAGGAAAAAGAAGCCATGACTATTGGCTTTGAGAATGATTGCAAGATTCTTAAAATTAAAAAGCAGCAACCATGGCATTGTTCAATATAGTATTGTAAATACTTATGTTCAAGAATGATGAGAGTAAAAGAAGGTTAACGTGATCTTTTAAACTTATTCACAGGCTTCTTTAAAGGAAGTGTTCTATATGATTGTAGCGTGGGTGTTTCACTTTTTTATACCTAACACAATGCATTCTGTATGCTGTAGCAGGAGGAGTACTACATGCTAGAATATTCTTCAGTGCTTATTTTCATTTACTAAGTGGTAATGAGACCGACACAAAACTTCAATGGGCGGGAGGGGCTGTTTCTGTGCTGAGGACTGCAAGGCTGCTGCAGCAGTGGGAGTGAGGCCTCTCAGAGGGGAGCAGCGCAGTTCCTTTTGATGGCCACAATTACAGATAACAGGGTAGGGATGTCCGTGGAATTTACGGATGGTTAGTCAGTCTAGAATGTGCGTGGCGCCCCTGGTACCTCATTACGGCGCACAGGGGAGCCGCGTTGCACAGTTTGAGAATCAGAGACTTAGGAGATAAACCTTCATAATAGCAAGGCCCCTAAGCGATAAAAATCGCCGCTGCTCGGCGTTGTAAATATTGACGTATGGGAGGAATTTTCTACGGTGTTAGTGCTTTAATATCAATGAGAACACATATGTGATAGTAAATACTGTAACAGCCGCGGTACTTAACATTATCGCGTGAAAACAAACGTTGTTTTCACACAGTAATGTGTGCCTTGTAATTAGGGGACGGGATGGATTTAGTTTTATTTTCTACACTCTTTTGTTAACAATGTCGAATGTTTGATTAGAGCAGGCTTTAACAGTTCAGCAATAAACTAGTTTATTGCACCTCTTTTTCTCGCAACGCCTCTTTTTGTGATAGGGTGTTTTGCCGTCCAACCACATTTTGCATGTGCTTTGACGTACGCCCAGTTTGTATGTCAGTAACTTACTGTACGCAATATATGCAAAGTGGTCTTACGGCAGGCGATGTAATGCCGTTTTCAAGAAGGTGCAGCAGAATATTTTCAAGGATAGGTAAAACATTAACGCCGCTTTTATCGGCAGAAAACTGCAGATATAGCAGCGATAACGGCATTGATAATATGCTCTATGAATTGCAATCGAATCTAATGTTAGATGTAAAGACAAGTAACGTAGGTTTCGGTTGCAATTCATAGATCATATTATGAAGGCTATTATCGTCGTTTTATCGGCAGTGTCCTGTCGATGAAACCGACGATAATGTATTACGTCTCCTTCATAATATTCCGAAGTATCGTCGCTTTTTTGCATAATTGTCCTGAAAAAAAGCATTGATACTTCAGCTTGTGAATAGAGCTCTTTTTGATACAATGAGTTAGTTCTGAAAAGAACATTTTTTTTTTTCAAACAAGTGTTATATTGTTTTTGATTTTTAAAACTTGCACCGACATTTTCAACTGTAAAACTGTGGCACAGGATCAAAATGAAATGAAAAAATATATCTTTTGTCGGAGCATTGATGACTCAATTTTTATTTTAATAAGATTGAGGCTCTGCTCTCCGAACAGAAGAATTTCTCCACACTCGTTGCATTTCATATGCACCTTCGCCAAATATGGTCTCGAGTCCATCTCTGCACTCGATGGAGATACAGGTCGTCGACCAGAAGATGTGCTGGCCACCTCTGATGGTAGTTTCGTGGCCAGGGCTCTTGTCGATGTCTGTGCAAATTGCACAGGGTGCACTTGTTTCACATGCCTCATCATGGTATGTATGGAAAAGGAATACTTTTTGGATGGATTTCCTCTTGAAAGAACTGCGTCACATATCGTGCAAGTTACTTTTGGCGCATTCACTTTCTTTTGATCCTGAGGATAAGTGAAAAATTGCCAGATGAAAGATTCTTTCTTTCTTCTTAAAGGTAGTCGATCATTTTGTTCAGATTCGGAAGATGAATTCGAAGCGGCAGCCATTTCAGCAAAGTTTTTCGAAAGATGAAAGACGTTGTTCTCCCTTGAGAGTACAAAAGGTAGTGAGGGAAGTGGGTGGAGTGGTCCGTGAAAATTTCAGAATAGAAACTACTAAGAACCAATTGGAAGTGTTGTTTTCGAGTCACATGACTTCACATACGCGCATTAGGACGTGTTCGTGTTGAGGGAGGGAAGTGGATGGGATCTGTGAAAATTCCAGAACAGAAACTACTAAGAAGCAATTGGAAATGTTGTTTTCAAGTCACATGACTTCACATGCGCATATCAGGACGTGTACGCGGTGACAGTATCTGGTCACGTACGTCATTTGGAAGTAGCGGTCTAATTCAGTGAAGTTTCAAAACGTGAAAAGAAGTAAACCTAAACACATCCTGATTTTGTACATCTTTTGAGGGGGATTCAAGCATACAATTGTTAAAGTATAAAACCTTTTATGTTTTTGATAAAATACCGGGGTATGTTCATCCGGTCACGCACGAAAGTTTAAAAAGACATTCGGCTCCATTTACTGAAAAGTTTCATAACAATAAAAAAGAAGGCTAGGTACAGTCTCTTTGACGTACTATAAGTTCTTTGAGGGGTCTATGAAGAAACTCAATTAGTTGGAATTGCAATGTTTTCTCGAAATATATAGGAGGGTGCGCGCACGAAAGTTTAGAAAGGCGATCTCTATTTACTGTCAAATTTCAATACGTTCAAAATAAGGCAAGGTGCAGAGGGTGCGCGCACCGGGTCGCGCACGAAAGTTTACAAAGGCGATCTCCATTTACTGACAAATTTCAATATGTTCAAAATAAGGCAAAGTAGAGACTTTCTAATCCAGTACCGCTTTACAAGGAGTCTCTATACAACTCTGACAGTCAAGAAAACGGTTTCTTTCCGAGAAAAATATTTTCAGAAATTCACTGACAAAACTATAGGTTGCATTCACGATATAGTTCTGAATTAGCATTTTAAAAACCTATGAAATTCACTGAAAAAACCATAGGTTTTAAACCTGTTATAGTTAGGAAGTAGCATTCAAAAAACCTATGAAATTCGCTGAAAAAACCATAGGTTTTACACACGTTATAGTTAGGAAGTAGCATTTAAAAAACCTATGAAATTCACTGAAAAAACCATAGGTTTTACACACGTTATAGTTAGGAAGTAGCATTTACAAAACCTATGAAATTCACTGAAAAAACCATAGGTTTGACACATGTTATAGTTAGCTGGACATTTCACTCATATAAAACCAATGAAATTCCCCCGTTATAGTTACTTCAGCTAACTATAACTGGTGCGCCCGTAATGCACTGCTGATGATGTTACATATTTCATCCCTCAACACATGGTCAGTGACATCACTCTTGACATCACTGATAACATCTAATATCTCACATATGCTGCCTACAACATATAGGAATAGTATGCCACTGATTCAGGCATGTATGCAATATGTAAAAACTCTTAATGTAGCATATTAACACTTAGACACTGAGACACTCTTGGTAATAATAAACAAACAATAACCTATATAGATATGATGTATCAGTGATATAGCTACTCATCAATACATTCAGCCACTAAAATAGAAACTGATAGACTGATACAGATATGTATATATTTAAATGTTACTCAGTAACCCATGTAATCATTAAGATATAATTAATCAGTCAGTTATAGAATCTATTTTTCATCAAAAAAACAACCGTATACAGAACCGTGACAGAAGTTTTACCAATGCTGCAACCAAAATCTGGAACATGCTCCCAAAGGAAATAATACTGGTACTATCGTTATTTCAGTTTAGAAAACTGGTAAAAACTTGGTTATTTGACCAATAATCCGCTCAGAAACAATATGTTTGAAGGAAGATACCACCTTATTCTGGGATTTTCAGCAAAATTATAGCGCCAAGACACCCACGGGTAAACGCCGCGCTTTATAAATTTTTAAAATAAATAAATAAATAAATTATATATATATATATATATATATATATATATATATATATATATATATATATATATATATCCAACCAAATCCTCCTCTCTCACAGGAAAAAGAGCCACACAGGTAACCAGGTCCAACTCGGTTTTATTCAGCTTTCAGGGCATGACGCGTTTCGTCGGAAGACTTTTTCAAATGCCTAAAATTACGAATGCTGACCAATGTCCACTTAAAACCAGCTTGGCTTACTACGATTGGTTGTAGTCATCTGGCAGGCACAAGGGAGCATCTCGAAACTCAGTACTCCGAGTTTCGCGTAGGCAGTCACTCAGCGTCTGTACTCTCCCAAGTGGGCGGTGTCTGCCTCCTCTTCCTTTTGCACCTGGATGCTGCTTGTGGCAAAACCTGCTGGCCTGACCTTGCATCCCCCGCCAACCGCAGCTTGATCATCGGAGCATCGCACCAGTGAATGATGCTCCCTCGTGAAGTAACGGACCAACTTGGTGGTAAGTACCGGTTGCGGAGAGCGGTGGTTCAGCGGTTCCCCAGTTCATGAGAAAAATCCAAACAAGCACTTGCCACTGTTTACCGCTGAACAACTTGTGGGGTGAGGGCTCCAAGTGAGCTGTGGCCTATTCAGCTTTCAGGGTATATATATATATATATATAGAGAGAGAGAGAGAGAGAGAGAGAGAGAGAGAGAGAGAGAGAGAGAGAGAGAGAGAGAGAGACAAGAATCCTCTGGGGAACAACAAACCCCCTCACCTGATAGTAGCGAATGGCGGACCTTATCTCTGCTCTGAGGATGACACCCTGCAAGGGATGTCAGACTGCTGCGTTTCAAAGATTCCGCATGCAGGACCCCGTGGAAGGAATTCTCCTCTAATTTGCAGGGGAGAATAAGGGTCTTATACATCTTATATATTACAGTGATAACTCCAGGGTTTCTTCTAGAATCAATGTTCTGAAAACAATCATAAATGTTTTTCTAAACAATGCAATCTTGCACAGCAGGCCTGTTGGCCAAGAATGAAAAAAGTGATGACACTTATACAGAATAATTATGCAGTGCCTGAGGACATGTTTATGTATGTCAGGTACAGGGATAATGATAAAATACTAAGAGCTTAGTGTCAAACAGACAGGCACAAACTACTAGGTAAAAGGTCACCTATTAAGAACCGTTATAGTCGTGTGGATGGTACAATGTATGTAAAAGGGGGCAGACATGGCAGGACTAGCCTAAAGGACATGACAATACCTTTGGCACTGTTTGCCGAATCTTCTCTAAACTCTCCACAAAAGGCCAACTCAGCTCAATCCTGGAAAGTTTTGTGGTGATCATCAAGTAGGGCTGTGAAAAAGCGAGGGATGCCAAAAAGCATGCCATTTCCATATAAAAACTGAAGAGAAATACAGCAAATACAAAACGGAATTAAACCAAATATGGCACAAAGCAATTATTTTTATGGTACAGTACTGTGGTGCCAAAGTGATATACTTGTACTGCTTCAAATGTTTTTTTTAAAAAGGCCTCTGTTTCATTAAAAAAACGGTGGACCAGAGCACAGTGGGTGGCACTGCATTTATTTTTAAGGAAAGTGGGTTTCCAGCCCCCCTCCCAAACTATTTATTGGTCCTGGGAACTCAATCCTCTGGTGTCTGAGCCTTTTATTTATATTTTAATAGGGACTAATAGGGAGGAGGTAGTGCAATTATCTGTAACCATAATTGACCTGCAACTGTTGTTTTATGTGAATTCCTGAGGTTTCTTTCACATATGTTAAGTTATTATACCAATACTGGAAATGATGACAACCTGCACCACAACTGCATACAAGCCTTTCTCTTGTCAGTAAATTTCCATTGTTATTATTATATTCCACATCCAAGTTTTCTCTATGCTCTGGCCATGGTTGGCGGCCAACTACTGTTGCACAATGAAAGTTGGCTGCATGGTCTTCTCTATGACTAGCCTTTCTTCCCTTTAAAAAAAAAAATTGGGATTAGTGGTTCCAGTATGGGATCCATAATTACAGTACGAGCTCTGCTGCTCTGCTGCTCTGATGCCACAGACATCTACACGCTGGATTTGAGGATTCAAGAATTATTTGATGATTTGGGGATCTCATGAGAAAATGATGAAATAGGTATTTTGAATAGTGACACTTGATCTGGTAACCGATGAAAGTCAGAAAGGGCCAAAAGGTAATCCTTCAGAGAGCCCAGAGCATAGCTCTGCTAGGCACGAGTCAGATTGAAAAGGAGAATATCAGAGAGGGAGGTGGACAGAGGGTCAATAGAAAACTCTGTACAATATTTCCAATTTTTTTGACCATCAGCAGGCGAATATAGATTTAGTGGAGGGTCACCTATCTGCAAGAGATACTTTGCAAACTTCGGGAGGAAGGTAAAATGCTATCAACTATCACCACTCAATCGCCACACAAGAAGGCGGAAGGTTGACAGGCTCGGGTGGAGAACCCTTCCCTGCTGCTGTGACAGAAGATCTTCCCAAAGGGGCACCCTGATTAGAGGATCGATGCTCATTTGCCGAAGCTTTTGCACGGTCGCTCCTGATCTTCTTGAGCACATTGGACAGGAGTAGTATGGGCGGAAAGGGAGCCGCTCTCCACTCGAGATGAAAGGCATTGTGGAGCGAGAGCCACCTAGAAACTCCAATGCGCGAAAGTGCTGACATTGAGCATTCTCGTCAGAGACGAAAAAGTCTAACCAAGTGTAGGAAGTAGTATCTGCTTTCATGGTTACTCCCATTTTTTGTGTGGTGTCAGTATGTTTTTGACCTACTCTGACTGGGATCCTGCTAATCAGGACCCCAGTCACTGGGTTTCTTCCTAAATTGACCTGGGTAAGTACTTTTGTACATCCACAATTGTCTGGTATACCTTTCTAAGTCCCTAATATATGGTACTGAGGTACCCAGGACATAGGTAAACCAGGGGTCTCCTATGGGCTGCAGCATATTGTATGCCACCCATGGGAGCCTACTTAAACTGTGACTACCGGTCTGCCATTGTAGCCTCTGTGAGTTGGTGCTTGCACCTCCCACGACAGATATAGGTTTCTGAACGTAAATCCTATAAGTCACCCCTATGGCAGGCTCTTCATTCCTGAGCGCAGGGTACTTGGTTATTAGTGTTAAGGTGCCCCAGCCAACCCCCACAAACCCCAAAGTAATTTCTTCAGGATTTCTAAGTGCAGTCAGACATTTTAATACATATAGTGGACATCAGTAATTACGAGATGTCTAGCAATTTAAAATATAGATCATTTTGGTATCAAACATGTTGGAATCATACTCTAACACCAAATCTAGTGTTGGAATTATGATTCCATGCATTGGGGTGCTCCCATTGGGTAACCCCCTGTACTCCTGGTAACAGCCGTTCAGGGTCTGACAGAGAGCTAGTGCTGCTGCTGACCACAGATATGATTCTGCACTCCTGCTGCTGAGCCAAGCTTGAGCAGGGGAAGGTAGAACAATAGGTTTTCTGTCGCAGGGAGGTGGGACTGACCACCTCCCACACAGGTCTTCGTGTATTGGGATGGGGTGGGGGAGTTTGCCAGTGCCACCAGACTGCTTCGAATGGCACATTTGGTACCCTCCTTGAATACTCCAGTTTGAGCCAGTTCAGGGAGCCCTTTGGCTCCTGCTCTGGAACCAAACTAGACAAAGGACATGGGAGTATCATCCCTTATTTCCAGTTTCTCCTCAGGGAGGGACCCATGAGTTGTTTGAGCCCTTTCTATAGAGTACTTAAGGACTTACCTATGGGTGGGTCCTCGGATTCATCATTAAACATGACTCAAGACTGAAACCATGTCACTCTTTGACCATCTGGACACTTGGGCCAAGGAAGACTCCTGCTGCTCCTGGTCTCGCTTATTCTGCAAAGTCTTCTTTGTCTGTGCTTCTTTCACCAAGCACCAAGGACACCTGGAGTAATCTCCCTTGGAGTGAAAGAGTCACTCCCCTGCATCTTCAGTTACATCAACGAAGTTGACCGGTCTGTTTCTCCCATTATCCTACAGACGTCCTGAGGCTCGGCAACACAGGTGGTGGTTCTGCAACTCCCTCGAGGCCTGATCTGTCCTCTGCAATTTTATGGTCAGTATCCCTTGTCGGAGCCGCTGGGACCGAAACGCTGTGCACTGCGTCGACTTTCCATTGCCAAGGCTTGTTGGCTCTGCACTCCAGAGATCTTCGGGTTACAAGAAGCTCCATCATCTCTTCCCTCCAAGCTCAGCGTCCTCACTGCATCATCTGCACCGTGGGTCCTTCTCTTGCTGAGCTGCTCGAGGCCCTGTGGTGTGGTTGGTACATGTTTGTGATGCTGGAGATGACAGAGTGGCGTTCGAGAGTGTGGAATGAGCGTTGGATGTGGAGCAGGCAGGAGATACGGTTGACATTGATGGTTGGCTCTTGGGTTCTTTACTTACCCTACTTCTTGATGTTGTAATCTTCAATAAAGATGCTATATTGGAGTTGGTTGTTCCGGAATCATCATTGCCACATTGACGATGAGGAGCACTTAAGGAGCGGCTCACAGACACCTCATGGTCTTTGGCGATTTTCCCAGAGCCCAATAGATCCATATACCTGCGAGTAACGAGGCGCCTTTGATGGTAACATTCTTTGGGGCAGATTTACATGCCCCTTGCGCCACGTTTACACCCACTTGCGTGACGCAACAGCGGCGTAAACGTGGCGCATCCCTGCGAGGCATTTACAATGTGACACATCTAGGGAGATGCGTCATGTTATAAAGCCCAGCACTACAATGGGGGCGTTCCCACGCAGGGTGGGCATTCCGGCACCTGTGCGCTTCGCAAAAGTGCCTGCGTGAAATTTACAAGATTTCACGCAGGCACTTCTGCGATGCTGCTACGTCAATTCCTTACGCCTGCTTGAAGCAGGCATAAGGACTGACGCAGCATGTTAAGTATTGGGCGGCCCTGAGCATTGCTGGAGTTGCGTCGCGCTTTTGACGCGACTGCAGCGATGCGCCGCTCTTACGTCACAGGAAGCGTCACACATCTGCCTACCCTTGCGCCACGCGTTTTCCATTGACCGCGACCCAGTACGGAGGAGAAAGACGCCTAGCCTCAGATTGATTCACGAGGCGAGTCCGTCCCTCGCTAACAACTTTGGAGTTGGGATCAGTCACCCACCCGGGGATACCCTTAAAGGGGATTACAAGACAATAACATTCTTTTACCTTCACGTCTAAGTTGCAGTCACATTACTGACAGATTGATTTTGTGTGGTCCTGAAGAGAATCCTATGCATCAATTTAGGATTCGAAACGCGTCGACCTATTGAGGTGGTAGTTGAAAGTTGGCGCCACTGTAGTGGCCTTTTTGTACAATGTTGTGGCCAAACGTTGGTGATAAATAAGCTGAATTTTGCAAAACTTCATTAGAAAACCGATTATCTCGCTGTTTGGCAAAGAGAAAAATATACTTTTTCATTTGTTTCTAAATAGGCCAAACCTAACATAGGACGATGATTACTACTGCTGCTTTGTTGTAAATAGTTTAAAACACCGCCAACAACTTCCACCGATCTCATCTTGTTCTGTACTATTTAATGTTTATTGTCGTCTAGTGTCTGTTGTACGTCTAGTGTCTAAATGTTGTCTAAAATGCTCTATTGATCCTTCCCCCTGCCCATTCACTTGTTTCTCCTCCCAGTTAATTGTATATTGTTGTATATAGCGAATATACCTTTTGAAAAAATAATACAAAAAAACAAAGTTTAATTAAAAAAGTCAAATTTAATAAACAAAGATCAATTAGAAGCTTCTTGTTTCAAACTTTCATTGACTGAAAAAGTGGTCAGCTTGATAGAGCAATCAATAGCTCTTCAAATGTAATTTGTAGTCAATTATTGCACAGTACTGGCAAATTGTTTTGTTGATTTCTACCCTTGCGCCACGGCGCACCGCATTGTAAATGCGGCGCTTCTGCCGTGACGCAAGGGTAGTTTTGCATGACACATTTGTTCTGGCGTATCTCTGCTGAGTAAATATGCCCCTTTATGTTATTATTGTCTGCGCTTGTAGCTGGCCCTTTCCCTACCTGTGCCTTTCGATGCTCGAGACTGCCTTCTGAGTGATCAGCTCTAGATCACATCACAGTGGGGACTCGAGTGCAGCTACCTGGTCTATGCGCAGGGACAGATGACTCGAACAGCTCTGTTTGGCACGTTTAAAACAGCATTCATGACACACACCTACTTCTGGAGTGTTTATATTCATCAACTTGCTTCCGTGTGACACGACTTCCTTCTGGTGCTGACAGCAATTGGCATGCTCGTTTCATGTGGAAGTCTTCCATCTAGTGCATGATTGTGCTGCTAACGATTAGCATGATTGGATGCTTCTATACTGCATTATTTTTCAACAAAGTTGGTCTAATTGAATTTATATTCTGCAGCGATTGGCACGCTCATTGCTGTGCTAATTCAAAGTCATTTTGTTTTTTATTATTTATTTTATTTTTACGTTACTTTGGTTAATTTTTTAAGCTTCCTGGCTGCAATTCAAATGGAAAGGGCTTTATACATTGTGTGGTCATGACGCAAACTGTTACTCCACCTGCACATTTTCTCCAGGAGAACCCCCATGGGGCCCGTATATGACCGACACATTATTATTGGGGGATAGCGACATTGTGACATTATCATCATTCCGATTTTAGGAACTGCAGATTATGCCTACGTGTAGGATATAAAGGAGAAATTAATTAAAAAGGGCATACATTTATTTTTCAAGCAACGTTATCTTTGCTGGCCCCTCCGCAACTTAGAAGAAGCAAGATTGTACCATCTAGAAGATATTTAATTCTGGTCGCTGATTACACTACTATTTAGAAAATGTTATGAGTTCTACCCTGGCTGCCTCGTGACAAAATAGAGTCCCATAGAGCAGACTATTATTTTAGGCCCCCAAAGAAATGATTGTGTTGTATCTGAAGTGGTCCTGAGGAAGGTTATTCCACTGAAACGCGCGTCGACCCAGTGCCGAATCGCATAGAAGTCTGGTTCTGAAACCCCTAATTTTGGCAGAAGAGAATTAATAATATCTTTTTCTCTCTGTCTAACTCTTACCTTACCATTGACAGATATTGTATGTTTTGATATAAATGTATGAGGATGAACGTGTGAGTATGATTGGAATGGGTATGTGCAGTTGGTTTTGAATCAGGAGGACGCTCTTTTTATATATATATATTTTTGTATGTGATATATTTGTTGGCAATAATCATGGTTATAAAAGAAATGTACCAATGATTAGATGCATTAAGATCTGTCTAAATGAAAGAAATTTTTGATTTTGTACAAAATGATATAATGAAAAATATATAAAAACAGAGGAAATTAAATGTTTTGCTAAAAAATTAAAATAAATGTTGAAATAATCGATATATTGGTACTGGTATACTTTCAAAGTAAAATTGTTGGTCGATGAGGGAAATGTTCATATAGATATAGGTGTTGTTTTCCCCTTTTTTCAATGACCTTTCACTTACACAGAGGGGGTCTACTTTTGCTGTCAGTGGTAGGTATAAACAGGGCCCCACCATGATAGGGTAAGCCATTTTGGATTTCTCTAGAAGGATTTGCCCCAACCCATTGCTGAAGTTCTGTTGGAGTAAGAGAATCATACTTGTTCTTCCAAGGATTCACTGGTAATGGCTCCCACAATCTTTGATTCAGGAATTATCTTTTGATCATCTATGATCATCTTTTGTTCTTCTGTTTCCAGTCTGGACAGGGCTTCTGCCATCCCGTTTTTGCTTCCAGGGCGGTAGGTGATTACAAAATTATAATCTGCAAAATTAGAGGGACCACCTGAGTTGATGAGGAGTCAGTCATCGCAGATTTTAAAAATTGCAGATTCTTATGGTCCGTATATACTGTCACAGTATGTCTGGCTCCCATTACGCCGTGTCTACATTCTTTGAAAGCGTCTTTAATAGCTAAAAGCTTCTTCTCGGTTATCGTGTAGTTAATTTCAGCAGGAAGACGTTTTTCGGGAATGGTATGACACAGGATGAAGTTGTCCAGTCTCTTTGTGTCTCTGGGACAATGGCTTGGTCTGACTTGTCGGTTTCCACATGAAAAGGCTCATTGGGATCCGCATGCATGGGTGCGGAAGTGAACTCCTTTTAAGGGACTGAAATGCTTCTTCCGCTTCTTCCGACCAGAAAAAAGGAACACCTTTCCTAAGCAAACGAGTTACTGGAATTATCTTTTGGTAAAAATCCTGAATAAATCGTCTGTAAAAATGTGCAAATCCAAGAAATCGTTGTATCTCTTTAACTGTCGTAGGAGATGGCCAATCCAAGACAGCCTTCATATTTTTGGTATCCATGGTAATTCCCTCTGGGGACAAACGAAGCCCAGAAAGTCCACTGAATGGACATGGAAAGCACATTTTTCAAGCTAGATATTTAAATTGTGCTCCCGCAGTTTTTTCAAGATTCCCTTTACGTGCTCCAGATGTTGTTCTTCTGATGCAGAGTAAATCAGAATGCCCTCAATATATACGATGGCACACTACTCAATAAATTGGCTCAAAACATAATTTATAAAATACTGGAAAGACGCTGGAGCATTACAAAGACCGTAGGGCATGACTTGATATTCATATAAACCAAACTTGGTCCTAAACGCGGTCATCACCCTCTCTGATCCGGATTAGGTGGTAGGCTCCCCGGACGTCGAGTTTAGTGTAGATCTGGTGCCCCTTTAACTTGATCCAGGAGCGTAGAAATCAAGGGCAATGGATTTTTATTCTTGACTGTGATTTTGTTCAGGGCGCGATAGTCAATACACATTCGAAAATCACCCTCTTCTTTCTTAGGGACACAAAATAGCGTGCAAGGAGGCTGTAGGCTGAGAGGGACGAATGAAACCGTTCTTCAAATAGGTCTGGATGTATTCTTTCAAATAAGTATCCTCTTTCTCAGTCAGGGTGTAGATTCTACTGCATGGGAGGTTTGCTCCTGGTTCTAGCTTGATATTGCAATCATAGGGCCTTTGAGGTGGAAGCTTCTCTGCATTGGCTTCACTGAAGACATCCTCAAAATCCCGATACATCTCTGGAATCTCTTCAGTACGAATTATGCACACCAATGCCCCATTCCCACAGAGACAGGCAGCTAGGATAGACACCTTGGCTTGATCCTGGTCATGAAAACAAGACTCCTTGCAGAATTCAGAATTCATTTTGATCGATCTTTTCTCCCAATCAATTTGAGGATTATGTTCCGTTAGCCATGGGAGTCCTAAGATGAATTGGACCTGGGGCGTGTCATTCAAATTAAACTATATTTTCTACCTCTTCGGTGTGACTTACTATTGGACCTGAAGAAAGGTTAGTACCATCTACCACTCTCACTGCTTCACTCTTAGCTTTTTGTATTGCTGGCAGTCCAATCTTTGAAGCAGATTTTATGTCGCAGAAGTTTCCGGTAGCTCCAGAGTCAATCATCACCGAAATACCAGATTGGATGAAAGTTCTACATTTCAAGGTTACTGGTAGAATTTAATGAGGAGCAGAAGATTGTAGTGTATTTGCCAACAAATGGGTTTCTGGACTTGTCTTTTCTTTAGCATCCACCAGTCCAACCAGTCCTGCTGCAAGTTTTCCTTAGGTGAATTTTTGGGCTTCTTTGGACAAACTTTAACAAAGTGAATACTGACCCAGCAGTACATGCAGATGTTATTAACTCTCCTCTTCTTTTCTTCCTTCAAAAGGCGTCCTCTCACAGCTCCAATCTGCATTGGTTCTACCAACTGAGTGTTCTCTGCTGACCTAGTTCCTTCGGATCTCATTCAGTCAAACCTTGGTTCACTCTGGCGAAACCCCCTTCTCAACTCGCCCTTACGTTCCGACTGTCTGTAGTCCAATTCTAGGACCAAATCAATGAGGGCAGAAACTTCAGTAGGTCGATTGGGGATCTGGGACAGAGCATCTTTCAATTCGTCCTTCAAACCTCGGTAAAATAATGCAGCTCTTTTATCCTCAGGCCAGTCCGTCTCTACGATAATTTTATCAAATTGCGCCAAATAAGCAACTAATTCTCTGTTTCCCTGTTTTAATTCCAGGAACTCTTTGTCTGTGGCTTGAGATACTTCTCCGATCAAAAATTCCCAGGAATTCTTTTTTTTTTTTAAATATTTTTATTTTCATCTCAACAAAACTGTTAGGACAGCTTCTTAAAAGTTCTTTCCGTTATGGTACATCATACATATGTAAGTCAGCGTGTACATACTGGTCACAGTCAATCCAGGGCTTTGAGGGGAAAAAAAATAATTAGAAACACAATATAGCACATCATAACTCCATTTTAGCGAGGTTTCTACAAGCAATCAGTCTAAGTCCTCATCCTCCCCAGGTGTACGTGGTGGCTCACAAATACAACCTCTGAACCTGTTCCAGCCCCCCCCATATTCCCTCCCATTTGCTCGGGCAAGCACGATGGATGAAGACAGCCTTTTCCGCTACCATCGCCTCGTCCATATCTTTACACCATTTGTTGAGGGTCGGGGAAACCGCCGATCCCCACAACATAGCAATGTTGCGTTTTGCTATCATCATGCCCAACATTACCCAGTCCAGCTGGCGATGGTTCAAATCGTTAGGTTCCCACACGTTCAGCAAGCAGCGGCGAGGCTCCGGCAACAGAGAGATACCAATTTTCTGGGAAATAGTACGCATTACTGCTGTCCAGTACGTTGTCATGTGTCTACAGTCCCAAATGGTATGGAAGAATGCTCTCTCCTCCCCACAGTCACGAAGACAGTAGTTGTGCGTGGCCCAACCTATTTTGTACAGAGTCGTCCTAGTGTAATATGTGCGGTGCAGTATCTTTAATTGGACCAGTTTTAACCTGGGGGGGTAGCGGTTTCACGTGGTGAGGCGAGGGCCTCCTGCCATTCGGAGTCGTCAAAGGGACCCACTTCTTCAGCCCAGTTCTGTTTCAATGTTGACATTACATCCGGAAGATTATTAATGAGTTTCCTATAAGTAAAGGTAGTGGCCTTATCCGTCATGTGGTCTGTCAGAAGTCTGTCCTCAAGCGGGGACGACTCCTGCAAGACAGTGCCCCGTGGTATAACTGAGTGTAACGCGTGTGCAATCTGCAGTTACCTGAACCTCTCCGTCAGAGACATTTCATATTGCGTTTGCAGGTGGCTAAAGTCGACTACGTCACCCTTCCTCCATAAGTCACCTATCACCGATATGCAGATGGAGTCCCAAGCCTGGAACCCCTTGCTGTTCCGAAGGAAGCCCAATTGCCAGGAGTCCCACAGTGGTGTCATTTGGGTGAGAATGTCCCTGCATTTATGACGTCTATTGGCCTTGTACCACAACTGTACTGACTGGTGAGTCGGACCCACCAGGTCCGACGGAGGGCGGCGGGAGTAAAGATTGCAGAGTAGACCCCTACCTTCAAGAGAGTACCTATCAGCAAAGTACGCCGGCTCAGTCTGCGGGGCATGTAACCAGAAATTAATCTGTTTAAGATGAGCCGCCCAGTAGTAGAGTTCAATGTTCGAGAGCGCTATCCCCCCATCATACCAACTTCTGGTCAGTTTATCTTGGGTGATTCGGGGCGGCCGCGCCCCCCAAAGCAGGTGAGACACTGTTGCAGCGATCGCCTTGAAGTAAGTTGGTGGGACCAGAAACGGGGAATTTTCAAGCACATACAAAAAGCGCGGGAGCGCCATCATTTTGTACAGTGCCGCTTTCCCAGGAGCGTGAGGGGAAGAGTCTGCCACACTTTAATGTCGCGTTTAAACCTTTCCAGTAGTGGTCGAAGGTTCAAATCATAAAATTCGTAGGGATCTGAGGTAATAAGAATACCTAGATATTTGAATGGCACCGTCGCGACCCGTAGGGCACAGCTCCGGGGAAGCATGGGAGGTGAACCAGATAGAACATGGAGGACGGACTTGGTCCAGTTGATCTTATAACCGGACACCCTACCAAACTTCTCATAGACATTTAATAACTCGAGAATAGATTTTTGGGGGGAGGTGAGATATAAAAGTATATCATCCACGTATAAACTTATGCGATCCTCCCACCCATCAGTCCAATGGAGTCCTTTGATAGAAGGCTCCCACCTGACCCATATCGTGAGAGGCTCCAAAAGCAATGCAAAAAGCAGCGGGGACAGAGGTCACCCCTGCCTTGTGCCACAGCCCAGAGGGAAGACTTGTGAAATGTGACCATTGGCAGCAACATGCGCCAGTGGTTTAGTATATAATAAACAAACCCAGGCGCAGAACTTGGGGTCGAAGCCCATATGTTGGAGCACCGCAAACAGGTATGGCCATTCAACTGTGTCGAACGCCATGGTTGCGTCCAGGGAGAGGATGACTGCCGGTTCTTCTATAAGTGCTGTACGTGCCATGACCGCATGAAGCCGACGAAGGTTAAGAGCTGTGCTCTGATGCGGCATAAAACCAGATAGGTCTGGGCTAATCAGGGATGCAAGATGGGAGTCAGCCTTAAGGCAAGTAATTTAGCTAGTATTTTGGCTCAGCATTAATGAGAGATATCGGACGATAGGAAGCGCAGTCCGCAGCCGGCTTGCCCGGCTTATGAACTGCAACTATCGTTGCTAGCCGCTGATCTCTCGGTAGCTCCCCGTGCTCAAGGCTATCAGAAAACATGTGTAGAAAGAAGGGGGCCATCGTTTGCATCGTTCTCTTGTGGAGTTCAACTGGAAGCCCATTCGGACCCAGCACCTTGCCGGATGCCAGTGCATAGATAGCAGTCTGCACCTCTTCAGTCGTAATATCTGCCTCTAATAGAAGCGCTGCCTCCGAGGAGAGCTTGGGTATCGTGAGATCTTTAATATTGTCGTAGGCCTCCGAGAATGTATAGGATGCCTGGGGGGCGTAGATTCTTTCATAATGGTCCGCCAGTATATTGACTATACCAGCAGGATCGGATACCATGGAGCCAGTGGGGGACCGCAATTGAGCATGACTCTGGACACCCTGTCATTCCTGTCTAGCCAGGCCAGGCTCTTCCCCACCTTATCTCCCAGCTCGTATACCCTATGTCGAGTGGATTGAATCGTGGTGTGAACCATCTCCCTCTGCAGGGACATGATCTCGGCCTGCTTAAGCCGAACCGTACGGGTAGCTCCCGGAGACGGGTGGGTCTCCTGGTACGCAACAGCCATTGATAATTCCGTCTCGAGGCCATCCAAAGTCGCCCGCTGCTCCCTCTTATGCCCTGTGATCGAGGCCACCGCCTGCCCCCGCAGAACGGTCTTGTAAGCCTCCCAGAGCATACTGGGGGAATCCACCGAACCTTGATTTTCTTGGAAGTACTGCTTAGTAGTGCGTGTGAGGGCTGTCATGACAGGGGCCACCTGAAGGAACCCGGCGTGCAGCGGAAACATCAGTCTTCTACCCGCTTGGCGAAGGGAGTATTTTAAAAGAATTGGGGAGTGGTCTGAGATACCTCTTGGATGTATTGTGACCTCCTCCAGACCTCTTAGGACGTCTGCGGACAATAGAAAATACTCAATGCGCGTGTGACAGGTGTGTACTGGGGAGTAGAAAGTGAAGCACGTCTCAACGAGATGCTTGAATCTCCAACCATCTGTAAGACTTAGGGCATCCACTAGACCAAGAAGACGTCGCCCACCCTACAGCTCCGTCCTAGTAGGGAATCTATCTAGGATTCCATCAATGATGTTGTTAAAGTCGACACCCATCAGGAGTGTCGCAGCCGGTAGCGCAAGGAGAAATGCTGTGAGAGCTGAGTGAGCTTGTGCGTGGAGTGCCGGGGGTACGTACACAGACACCAGATTGAACATCCTACCCTCCCATTGACAGGTTAACGCTGCGAATCGGCCCTGGTCGTCAACCCGAGTTTGGTGCACCAACAGGGGAAAGTTTTTCTTAATAAGGATCCCGGTACCTCTTGAACCTGAGGAGAATTCAGCATGGGCCACCATCTTGTAGCCCCATCTGTTCATAGCTCGGGTTGCTGACCCCACGAGGTGTGTTTCTTGTAAGAATACCACCGCTGGGCCATATCGTTTCAGATACTGCAGCACTAGACCCCTCTTCACCCTATCCCTTAACCCAGGCACATTCCAGGTAAGCAGAGTAAGGGCTGGGAGAGGAGCATGTAACTCCTGCATGTTAGTCTCAGTCATTATCAGTGGGGAGGCGAGTCAGACACCCAGTAGTGCAAGTGTCCCGCAAAGCTGACATAGTGTAATATAAAGCTGTCCCGTAGTGAGAAATTCCAACAAACCAAAGTGCAACCTTTAGAAATACAATAGGAGCAACAGAATCAGTTGCAACCATACCCTTCCCACCCAGAAAACCGTCCCCCCTCCCTGCCTCCCTGCCCAGCGAACTTAAAACTGCCCGCCACCCCAACATAGCAGAGCACTCCTTCCCACCCATAGGTGCAATACTTGCGATCAGGGGAAAGAGTCCTTCAGGCTCCCCCAGTCCACAACAACAAGGCAACCGAAGCGACAACGTGGATGCTGCTGCATTCAATGCAAAGGAGTCACCATAGTATAGTCATGTTCATTCCTCCTCCGGGGTAAAGTCTTGTTGGGGCTCCTGGATATCAGGGCCTGGATTATCTGGAGAGTCTTCTCCTTCTCGGCGGCGATGTGGTTTAGGTCTTCGATCTTTTCTGTTCGCAGGGCGCCATCCCTCCAACCACTCCTGCGCTGCCTCCGGCGTATCAAAAAAACAGGTCTGTCCATTATCCACTACTCTCAACTTAGCGGGGAAAAGCATTGAAAAGGGCACCTCCTGCGCCCGGAGTCGTTTCTTAACCTCGAAAAAGTTCCGTCGCCTCCTAGAGACAGCCGCTGTGTAATCCGGGAACAAGGTGATGGCCGAGTCCTGAACCCAGATAGTGGGAGAGATTCTTGCCGCCTGGAGAATGGCATCTCGGTCTCTAAAGTTAAAGAGACGAGCTAGGACAGGTCTCGGGGGGGCCCCTGGCTTAGGCCTTCCCTCAGGGACCCGGTGGGCACGTTCCACGGAGAAGAAATGGGAAAGGCCCTTCGGCTGTAGCCTGGTTTTGATCAGCTCTCCAATGTAAAGATCAATAGCTTGGGTCCCCTCCGACTCCGGAATACCTATAATACGTACGTTGTTGCACACCCCTCCTGGTCGTCCAGCTTCTCCATCAGCATCTTGTTGTCCTTTTCGAGACGGGTCACTGACATTTGTAGGTCTGAAGTGTCCTGGACCAGAAATTTTGCAACTATCTCTACCTCCTTCACCCTGTCCGCCATTTTGTGAAGGTCTGCGCGTAGCTAAGAAATGTCCGTTGAGATCGTGCCAACCGTTGCTTGGACGTTCGCCAGAGCTCTCAAGATGTCCACTAGTGTGATTTTCTTCCCCCCATCACTCTCCTGCAGCTTAGTCCGAGGTGGTATAGTGCTAGGTCCTTTGTCGTAGGCATACTTGTCTAGCTTACCCTGGACGGTCTGGTTCCTGGGCCCCCTGCTCGCCATCTCGACGCAGGTATATCGCAGTCACAAACAGAGTGTAGCCACCAGGAGGATGACAAAGCCTGCTTCCAGGTTAGCAAGGGAAGAGCCCGTCTATGTAGTCCAGGCAGAGAAGGGTAGGTCAACGCACAGGGCCGCACTCTGTGGGTGCAGTGAGTGCGGCCTCTGACCACCAGAAAATCGACACCATCCAGATCAGTGCAATCCCAGGCAGAAAGGTACATATAGCAAGGGCCGCCACTCACGACTGACGTGTACGGCAGGTCAAGGAGTATAGACAGTTCAGGAAGGGGCCCACCAGAGCCCCAGGCTAGGATCACGAGGCCTGCAGCACCGTAGTTCAGGGGATGTTAAATGTCCCACAAGGGAGGCCGTCAACAGTTCAGGGGCAGAGAGATGATTAAGCACCCCGGAGAAGGATTGTGACCACAGCGGGTCGGACCAACAACGTCACCAGGCACAGGGGGTGGGGGGGGAGGGGTGGGGGAGGAAACGCCAGGAGGATTAGACAGTCCATGACACCACCCCTGTCCCGCCCCCCTCAGAGCGATCCAGGACTCAACAGCGCCAGGCAAGTAGGGAAGCCCAAGTAGAAGCGCTGCAGGAACAATAGAGCCCCCGGCTTTGCAGACCCGCAAGGTCGCTGGCGGATTGACGACGGTTTCAATGGCTGTGGGCATCCGCAGGGAACCGGAACCGCTCCGATGGATGCCGCTCGTGTTCCGATGCAAGGGGGGCCCCTCAGCGGACTCCTGTAATACAGATCAGTGTGCGGATGTTACATTAAGGGCTGTTACGACTCTGGAGCTCCGGGACTATGCTGCCATTTTCTTCAGCCGGTAGCCACGCCCCCAGGAATTCTTTTTTTGAATTCGGCAAAATCATACAGGATAACCGAATCTTTGGAGACCAGAGGCAAGGACCAGGCAGCTGCATCTCCTCTACGAAAGAACAAAGGCTACCCGGGACTGGGCACAAGGGAAAATGGCTGGCCGACACATGAAGTGTAAAGAGCATTGTGTAAGAAACATTTGTGCCTTTTGAAGATCCTGAGAAAGCAGGGAAAAACTGGTACCTGTGAAATACCCATCCATTCTATTAGCTAAATCTATGGTTTCTTTTCAGGAGGCCATTAAGTCTTGTCTTAGCGTTTGGTTCTTCTCTCTAACGTCTAGCAATTCTTTTTGTATGACTTCTAAAACTTTCCCTAAACTCTTAAAATCCATTCCTTCGGCCATTCTGCTCAGGTGAATTCAAATTTTGGTGGGAACTTCACTCTGTCATAAGACTCTTGTAGGAGAGTAGGATCTGCTTACTATGGTTACCCCCACTTTTTGCTGGTGTTTCACTGTTTCTCGACTTTAGTCTGACTGGGGCCCTGCTAACCAGGACCTCAGCCTAGCTGCTTCCTCTCTAAAAGGGTTGCATGTACTTTAGGTACACTCAGTTTGGTTACTGGGGTACTCTTGTGAGTCCCTATTCTATGGTACCTTAGGTACCCAGGGCATAGGTACACAAGAGGCCTACCAGGGGCTGCAGCATGTAATATGCCACCCCTGGGAAGCCTTCCAAAATGACACCAAAATGACACCACAGGTCTGATACTGCAGCCTGAGTAAGGTGGTGCATGCACCCCTTACTAAGATATAGGTTACCTATATCTACCTTTAAATCACTGACACATATAAACCTATCAGTCACTCCAATGGCAGGCCTTATCAATCCTGAAGGCAGAGTGCTTGGTTTTGTGTGAGAGGGTGCCCATGCATGAGCAGGACCACTTCTCTGCAGCTATTCTCTGAGGCTGTTCTGTGATGCAGCCAGACCACATACTCTTAAGGGCATTATAACCTCGCTGTAAATGATAACTTTGGAATGGCTGCATGGAAACATGTTGTGTTTGATGTCAAACACTTTGGAATCCTGCCCCCACCCTTCTAGAGGGAGAGACATGTACGCCCCGGTCTGCCCGGTAATAGTATAAACGTGCCCCACCATCACAAAATGGATGCTGCAGCCACAGACACGCATCTGCCCTCCTGCTGCTGGATGAAACTCCGGCAGGGGAGGCCTGGACAATAGGTTTTCTGTCACAGGGAGGTGTAACCACCTCCCAGACAGAGTTTAGTGTATTGGGGCTGGGTGGGTGCGCTCCGAGAGTACCAGAAAGTCTGCACTGGGGGCACATTTGGTGTTCCTCTGTATAGTCCAGTTCAAACCGGTAGCAGGGACACTCAGCCTCTGCTCTGGCATGAAACTGGACAAAGTAAATGGGTGTAACCACCCCTCTTTCCAAACCCACCCATGGATGGGTCCCCAGAGTATATCTAACCACTTTTCGTGGTATAAGTAAGGGACCCCTGGCAACAGGACTTTAGAATACACCTGGACGAAACTCCGAAACTGAATCCTGGAACTTCGACGCTCTACTAACGATTAGAGGATGGAAGAATCTCCCTTGGGGTCAAGGAGTGACTCCCCTGTTCAAACAGGCACCAACAAAGCATTTGCCGGTCTGCATCTTCGAAGCTCTTGCCGGACTCCGAAGTACCTGCAGGCTAGGAAGAGGATTTTCAGACTTCTCGAAGGCCAACGTGAGTGCTCAGCAGAGCCGAGACCTGCAGCCCTCACGAGTGACGTGGAACCAGAACCCTGGACACTGTGCACATCTGCTAAGTGCATTGACTTCCCGATCTTTCCTGAAGTTGTGCTTTGTGTTACTTGTAGCCCAAGCCCCAAGTATCATCTGCACCGAAGATTGTGGGCCTAAACTCCACGAGTGTTCTGGGAGCCCGCTTCTTGCATTTTTTGCTCGAGGCTCCTTCGCGATCCCTGGTCCATTGACTGGTGGGTCCCCACGAAGGCCATTCTGATTTTCCTTGGGCTTGCCTGGTTGCTCCAGATGTGCCCAGACTCCCTATCAAGTTGTGAGTCTCTCAGACCTTGCTGGTCTTTACCGAAGCCTATCTCTGCTTTCTTGTTGGGTTGCTGTTGCCAAGGCTTGTTTGGTCCAATCTGGGCACAGACACCGCTGCACTCAACATCCTTCATGTGACAGCTCGAATCCAGCTCCTGGTCATCAATGACGTTCCCGGGACCTCGTGGCTGAAGAGTCAAGCTTCACCTTCTTCACCTGAAAACACCTGACATCGGTGGGCATCCGCCTATCGTGCTCCTGGTCACTGGCAAGTGACCCAGACTCTGCCCCCTCTGCTTTCAGGTTCTCATCTCTGATCCAGGCTTGGATCCCTCCAGACACTTTCCACTTGGACGCCAGCAGCACTTTGCAGCAGATCGCCATTGAAAACGACGACAAAACCCGACACGAAAAGTCACCTATGCACCCGGCTTCCCTGGGTGAGGTAACTCTAGTACTCCGGTGCTCCCGTGGGTGTTGACTCTAGAACCTCTTAGTTCTAAAGGGGTTGGATCCAAGTCCTCTTCGAAGTGCCCCTTATCTCTAAAATTCCAACCGCAACTTTCCCCATTGAAGGTAATGGTGATTCGCAGCTGTGTTCGCACACTGCACGTTTCCCCCGTGGGTCCCCTGTGTCACTACCTTGGGTGGTTCCTGGTGGCCCCAGCGGTTCTACAGGCTCTAGGCCTCGTCTCTATGCAAGTTGTGGTTCTTATACCACTTTATTAACATATGGTTTGGTACGCCCCTATGGCTCAACGTATATTTTGCTAGTTTACTGTGTGTTATTAAGTTTACTGAATGTACTTTTGCCTCTAGCCTCTTAAAGAGACTAGAGGGATGTGTTTAAAATAAACACTTTATATATATATATATATATG
This sequence comes from Lissotriton vulgaris, assembly GCF_964263255.1. Lineage (NCBI taxonomy): Eukaryota > Metazoa > Chordata > Amphibia > Caudata > Salamandridae > Lissotriton > Lissotriton vulgaris. Next base: position 30,059,844 of record NC_141687.1, on the reverse strand, counting down.
AGTCAATAACCTGATTCTACTTCAGCATTGTTCTAACCTAGGGCTACGGTCCGGTTTGGTGAACGCGTTTAGGAGACACGCGCAGGGAGTTGCCGGTAGAACAATGCTGAAGTAGAATCAGGTTATTGACGTATCGCCGTTAAGGCTGGATAATTGTCTTGCTTGGAGATCACAGCCACTTCTATCCGGTTCACTGAACGTTTATATCATTGGAAAGCTCAATTATACTGGAGAATGTTTCTCTGAACTACCTCATACCCCACAGAAACTCCAGATCTGATCAGCATTTTAGGCCAGATAAGTACTGCCCCCGACGAAGGGCCGTGCGGCCCGAAATGCATTGGGCAAGATAATTTTTGGCCACAAATTGTAAGATGAAAGCCACTCTGATGTGACTATAATTTCAAATTAATAAATTACATGAGAATCTAAATGTAATTGTTGATTATGTTCTGACAATACAATTTGATACAATTACAATCATAGTTGGTGTTGTTTTGATTTTTTTGAAAACGATTAATAATGTGTATAAACTAACCCAAAAAGGTAAGAGCTACAGTGCGCAGAGGTCAGGCTGTTCAGCTTGATTCTTTCATGTTTGTCTTTTTGGCGCAGTATGGGCATTGCGTCCTCCTCTGCAGCACGCTTAGATAATTGGAAAAACTAAAAATTAATTATTGCATTAAATTGGAGTGCCTCTCCCATCACTAATTCTCATTTACATTGTTGGTCCCATGGATCCTCAAACAGCATCTGGGCACATGTTTATCCTAGTGGTGGTAGACCATGCCACTAGGTGCCCAGAAGCAATTCCCCTAAGGACCACTGCAGCACCTGTTGTGGCAAGAGCTCTCTTGGGAGTGTTATCAAGAGTGGGTTTCCCTAAGGAAGTAGTATCTGACAGAGAAGCAAATTTTATGTCTAGCTACTTGACTGCAATGTGGAAGGAGTGTGGAGTGAACTTCAAATTGACCACACTCTATCACCCACAATGCAATGGTTTAGTTGAAAGACTCAACAAAACCTTAAAGGGGTATGATCAAGAGTCTCCCAGAAAAGCTTATCTGTAGATGGGACATCCTACTGCCCTGCTTTTATTTGCATACAGGGAGGTTCCTCAGAAGCGGGTTGGCTATAGCCCTTTGCAACTTCTGTTTGGGCATCCTGTAAGAGGTCCTTTGTGTTTAGTGAAGGAGAGATGGGAGTTACCTCTCAAACCCCCTAAACAGGACATAGTGGACTATGTACTTGGTCTCCGCTCCAGAATGGCTGAGTATATGAAAAAGGTAACTAAAAACCTTGAGGCTAGCCAGGAATTACAGAAAGCCTGGCATACCCAAACAGGCTGCAATGACTGTTTACCAGTCAGAACAGAAAGTTCGGGTGTTAGAGCCTGTGGCCCCAGCAGCTTCTCTAAGACAAGTGGAGGGGCCCCACACAATTGCTTTTTTTTAAATGTGTTTTTATTGCAGATGCATAAGCAAACAATGAATTATTTCGACCTTCACATCTCTGATCGTAAGTCACCGATCAACAATGAAACTGCACACAGCCATTCAGCCCACATCCCGGAGGCCGGGCGGCATTAGCTACCAATCTGTCAGAAATATCAAAGAAGCCATCGCGCAGAGGCATCTGGTCAACAATACAATTAGGCATCTGCTTTTCTATAACTCCCAACCCCCCCCAAATACAGTCAACCGATTACAGAGTCCCTTAGATAGCGAATAACAGCAATTCAGACACAACTCAGCCACACTCAGTCATCCTTAGGAACGCCCCTCGTTGGGATCACCTGATAATCTACATTCAATTGATCTAATCACTTTGTTGGGAGCATGTTCCCTGGGTATTCCTTACATTGGCCCATACCTGAGTCTATCTTTCGCTAAAGTCTCTCTCTATTTGTACCGGTCCCCAACTAACCGTCCCCTTATTCCACCCCCCCTCAACTGCTGCTGATGTGGGCCATATCCATATATACACAATGAAATCCATTGCGACCTGAGGGATCCATACATACTTGTCTCTATGCCCCATGGAACCTCCTATATTGGCCATCTCCTAATTCTCGTCATCAATTAAATAGTCCTGTAGGGCCTGCACTATTGCCTCCCAGGCTCTTGCCATGTCCAAGCCCTTTACATTTGCTGTGCGAGTAGCTTGTCGAAGTCTGACCACACTTTCACTCCGTGCCCATTTCTGCAATTTATTCGTCCATCGCCTAATGGAAGGGCCCTCTTTTGATTTCCAATGCCAAGTAATTTTTCTCTGGGCCAAAATAAGGCCCAAGTCGATGAATTTACTTGCGATTTTTGTCTTGGCCATGTGAGGGAACCAGAGCAACAGACATGTCGCCATGTCGTACTCCACCCGTCTATCAGTGACTGTGTTAAGGAGTTCCCCCACCTCTAACCAATATAGCCCCAGTTTCGGGCAGTCCCACAATATGTGGTCCAATTCCACATCAGGTGTCAGGCACCTAGGGCATGCTGCCTCCTGCACTCGGAAATACCTTCAGATCTTCCCCGGGGTCAGGTAGGCTATGTGTATTACAAAGAAATGCACCTGCTGAAACCGGGCATTTCTCCACCCCTTCCAAACTCTCCTCAAGATGTGGCCCCAAGTCGTGTCCGGTATGGGTTTCCCTATACTTTCCTCCCATTTTTGCTTTAAGGCTGCGAGCGGCCTCAGCCCATCGTGTAGCATTCTAGATTGGAGGCAGGTGACCGCTTTGAATGTACCCGCCGCCATTACAACATATTGGCAGGCCATGGTTGTGCAGGGTTCCGATAACCAGCTTTCCAATGTTTCTGTATCGCCGCCGTCACTGCCGCATACAACAGGAAACTCCCATCAGGAAGGCCAAATTGGTCCTGGAGCACTCTGAAGGGCACTAACACCCCATCAATATATAGATCACCCATCATTTGAAGGCACAAGTCCTCCCAGTCCAGTAACACAGACCAATCTCCTCCATGCGGCAACGCCGTCAGCATCCCCAAAGGGATCTCCGGTGCATATGGGCGCATCGCCCCCACTCTTTTCAAGCTTCTATGCCAGCAGAGCCGCAGAGTCCTCTCCTCCATGGTCAGATCTCACAACTCCAGCCTCTGTTGCATAATAATATACGATAGGATTCGTCTCTGAATCCCTGTCCCCCTGTCCTGGTCCGGGCCCCTGAATTCTCTTGCGACATTCTGTGTTAGAATTTGTAGCTGTGCCGCCAAATAATATAATTCGAAATCAGGAACCGCCATTCCTCCCTCAATCTTAGGTCTCATCATCGTATTCAGTGCAACTCGGCGCCTCCCATGCCCCTATATGATGTCAGTTGTCAATGTTCGCAATTCTTTAAAAACACATTGAGGGATCCACACCGGTAACGTGCGAAAATAGTAGAGCAATCGGGGCAAAGCCACCATCTTGAGCACTGCGACCCTGCCCTGCACCGAGAGGGGGAGAGAGGCCCAGAAGGTCATACATCCCTTCAAGGCCCTAATACAACGTCCTATGTTTCCCTCCAACATGTCGTTGGCCTCGTGATATATGCGGACCCCTAGATAGGTGAAGCACGATCCTTCCCAAATGACATTCTCTGTCAGGGGCGGACGGGGCGTATTCGTACGCAACGGAAAGATGCATGTCTTGCCCCAGTTTACCGTAAGGACTGATAGTCTCCCGAAACACGACAGCATTGTAACTGCTCCCTTTAGCGCCGTCACTGAGTCCTCCAAGAACAGTAGTAGATCGTCTGCATATAATGAAATATAGTGCGAGGTCCCGCCGCTCACAATCCCACCGTACACCACACCCGACAGCGCCTGGGCCGCCACGGGTTCTATTGCCAGCACGAACAATAAAGGAGAGAGCGAGCATCCCTGCCTAGTCCCTCTCCGCACCGGATATTCAGAGGATATTACAGACCCCAATCTCACCCTGGCCGTCACGGAAGAGTAGAGAACCCTCGTCCAGCGTCTGAATCGTTCTCCTAAACCGCACCTCTCCAGTACCCTGTCAAGATACTCCCATTCCAGGCTATCGAAAGCTTTTTCGATATCCACGGACAACACCGCCGGCATCTGACCTGGCTCCAGTTGGCTCCCCAGCACCCGAACAAGGCGACGGATGTTACTCCTTGGTCGCCGTTATGGCGTCTAGTATTCCATCTAGTCGTTTATTCAGTCTTTGATCCTGCGCTGTTCTGGCCGGGTCATTCTGAGCACTGCGATCTTCTTCCAGCTCCTTCGTCTGTTCCTACCCCGATTTCGGCTTCATCTCTCGGCCGTTCATGGCCATCCCGGTCACCAAGGCCACCTCCTTCGCCACAAGTGTTTATAAATCATCCTTCAATTATTTAGCGTCAGGTCCGCACCTTCTCAGTCAGCTCTTCCGCAACGACCTTGTCCTACCTTCCGCCCGCCTGCACCCCTTCAGGTTCCTGATCCGCCCGCAAAGCCCAGCTGCTCTCGCCACTCTGACCTCCGCTGGGCGATCTCTCTTCAGGTATTCAGGGTATGGGTGGATCAGACCCCGTTCTTTCTGTGCAGCCTGCCCTCCTGTGCCAACACTGTTCACTTCACAACAGCGCTATATCTCGCCAATGGGGCCCGGCTAGGCAATAGAATGACACAGCATTCCTCCATCCAGGTATGTCCAATCCTAACCCCAACACTCGCGTCTCTGAGGGCAGCTCACCACCGCAAGCCTCGTGGTCTGGTGGATAGTGTATCCTCCTTAGTATTCCTCCGCCTCTCTTACATAGGGGGTTAGCGGCGCTTGAACACTCCCCCAGCCAAAGCTCCCTCTCGACATGCAACTGACACCCCCCGGGGGTAGTCGATGCGTTGTAGGGGCCTAGCTCAACGTCGCCTCCTGAGTTTGTGCAGTCATCACAGGTAGTGGATAACAGTATTGTCTGTGGCCGCCGGGTCAAAATCACTGCCTGCTAGTGCCAAGGGATCGGCCAAGCACGGCTCCGTGATGCCGCTTCCTCGTTGCCTGTTCCCCTCTCGCCGCGGGTCCCACAGCCGTTCTTCCTCCAGATCGGCTTGTGCTACGCCGTAGACCCGCCCCTCAGCAGGTCCGCAGCGCAGCACTCACCGGGAGGGATCCCACAGCGTCCCGCAGCCCGCCGCCATCAGCCGGCCTCCAGAGATTCCTACAGCTCACCACTCCCCGCAGGGTCGCAAAGTCCCACCGACGCCGACGCCTCGGCCGAAAGCCCGCCTCCTGCTCCCAGTCCCGGAGCTACGGCGGTAGACGATCGCTCCTCCGGTCGTCTACGGAGGTGGCGCTCCGCTTTGTTTCAGCGCCACATTAGCCAGCGGCCAACTCCTCCGCACCAGCGATCAACCTAGGCAGCGCACGGGACCCGGGTCCTCCCCCCTGCTGCCGCCATCTTATGGTGCCGATGTAGTATCAGCGCTCACTGTTCCCCGGCGCCGCAACGGAGTTCCTGTCTTCCCTCAATCTCTCCGTTCGACTCTCCGATAAGGTGGCCCCCTCTCAGCGGGCCCTCCGTTCTTCTGCTCATGCCACTCTTGACCCCATTACAGCGCCTCTCCTCACAGCTCGTTTTCCTCGGCTCGGGCCGCCGCCATCTTGTTCACGGCTCTCTGTTCCAGTAAATCTTCAACCGGCTGTCCACTTGCCGCCGGGTCCTCCACGTCCTCAAAAGTGTGCACAACAGCTGCCCCCGGTGTTTAGCCCAACATGCCTGCACTTTCAGCGTCTCCCAAGAGTAATACACAGGATAATTGCGGGATCGGGCGCAGAGCTACAGGCTCAAGCCACCATCCCCATCGGCGCCCAAGCCACGCCCCCGGGGCCCCACACAATTGTTGACCAGAAGGGAGAGGTTACCTATTTGGTGGGCTTTGGAACTTCCAGGATCCCCCATAGGGTGCTTCATGTCAACAGACTGAAACCTTATGTTGACAGGACAGACATGGGCCAGGAGGAAGAGAGTGATCAACTCCCTGACTTGCTCTCACAGAACCCTGATGGGTCAGTTGATGGTGTAGTCTTGGCAGGCAGCGTCACTGCTCAGCAACAAGATGATTGTAGACAGGTGCTCAATCAGTGTAGGAACATGTTTTCTCTGACTCCAAGTCAGACTACCTGGGTCACTCATGAAGGGGTAACTGGGGACAGTCTGCCTGTTACAAATAAGATTTACAGGCAACCTGGCCATGTCAGGGACTGTATCAGGACAAAGTCTAGAAAATATTGGATTTGGGAGTTATTGAACCCTCAGATAGCCCTTGGGCTAGTCCAGTGGTCTTGGTACCAAAACCTCACACCCAGGGTTGTAAGAGAGAGATGATGTTTTGGGTTGACTACAGAGGTCTCAATGTAGTAACTAGGACTTATGCCCATCCAATCCCAAGAGCAGATGAGCTTATAGATATGTTGGCCCCAGCCAAATTTCTGAGCACATTCTATCTTACATACTGGCTACTGGCAGATCAGACTAGCTGATGATGCAAACAGCCAAGACAGCATTTTATACCCCTAGTGGGCACTATCAATTTGCCATAATGCCCTTTGGTTTGAAAAATGCATCTGCCACTTTTCAAAGGTTGGTGAATAACGTCCTAACAGGCCTGGAAGACTATAGTGCAGCATATCTAGATTATATTGATGTCTTTAACTGGAATGCCAGAAACCGGTCCTCGGAAGCTTGTTTCCGGTCCAGGGAAGACATGGCTTGGCGGTTCGGGCTGGACTGTTCCCATGAGGCACAGGGTCAGACTGATTTGCATATAGCCATGTCTGAACTGAGGTGGCAGAGTGGGCTAAAGAACGGTGATGGATTAAACTCCGATCTTTTGACTGGGTGTGAGTGTTTGATTGATTCAGATGCTCTGTCCATCACAACCCCCTTTTGTACTGCTGGAAGAAACTCCGGCAGGGAAGGCCTGGACAATAGGTTTCCTGTCATAGGGAGGCGTAACCACCTCCCAGACAGGCATTAGTGTATTGGGGCTGGGTGGGTGTGCTCTGAGAGTGTCGGAAAGTCTGCTCTGGGGGCACATTTGGTGTCCCTGTGTATAGTCCAGTTCAGACCGGTAGCAGGGACACTCAGCCCCTGCTCTGGCGTGAAACTCGACAAAGGAAATGGGTGTAACTGCCCCTCTTTCCAAACCCTCCCATAGGTGGGTCCCCAGAGTATGTACAACCCCTTTTCTTAGTATAATAAGGGACCCCTAGAAACCGGACTTTAGATTACACCTGGACGAAACTTTCGACACTCTAATAATGATTAGAGGATGGAAGAATCTCCCTTGGGGTCAAGGAGTGACTCCCCTGTTCAAACAGGCATCAACAAAGCATTTGCTGATCTGCATCTTCAAAGCTCCCACCATTCTCCGAGGTACCTGCAGTCCAGGAAGAGGATTTCCAGACTTCTCGAAGGCCAACCCGAGTCCCCAGCAAAGCTTAGATCCTCAGCACTCACGAGTGACATGGAGCCGGAACCCTGGACACCATGCACAATTGTTAAGTGCATTGACTTCCCAATCTTTCCTGAAGTTGTGGTTTGGGTTCTTATTGCCGAAGCCCAGAGCATCATCTGCACTGAAGGTTGTGGTCCTACACTACACGAGTGTACCGTGAGCTTGCTTCCTGCATTTCCGAACGAGGCTCCTTCGCGATCCTTGGTCAATTGATTGGTGGTTTCCCACGCAGGCCATTCTAATTTTCTTTGGGCTTCTCTGGATGCTCCAGACATGCCTGGACTCCCTACCAAGTGGTGAGTCACTCAGACCTGGCTGGTCTGCACCAAAGCCTATCTCTGCTTTCTGTGTGGGTTCCGTTTGCTGAGGCTTGTTGGGTCCAATCCGGGCACCGACAACGCAGCACTCAACATCATTTGTGGGACAGATCGAATCCAGCTCCTGATTGTCATTGACATCTTTGGGACCTCGTGGCTGAAGAGTCAAGCTTCACCTTCTTCACCTGAAAACACCAGCATCCACCTATCATGCTCCTGGTCATTGGCAAGTGACCCAGACTCTGTCCCCTCTGCTTTCAGGTTCTTTTCATTTCCAATCTAGGCTTGGATCCCTCTGGACACTTTCGACTTGGACACCGGCAGCACTTTGCAGCAGATCGCCATTGAAAACGACGACGAAACCCAATATCAAAAGATACCTATGCATCCGTCTACCCAGGCTGAGTTAACTCGAGTACTCCAGTGCTCCCGTGGCTGGTGACTCTAGAACCTACTTGTTCTAAAGGGGTTTGCTCTAAGTCCTCTACTAAGTGCCCTTTATCTCTAAAATTCCAAACGCAACTTTCCCCATGGAAGTTAATGGTGATTTGCAGCTGTGTTCACACACTGCACATGTCCCCCGTGTATCCCCTGTGTCACTACCTTGGGTGGTTCCTGGTGCCCCCAGCGGTTCTACAGGCTCAAGGCCTTGACTCTATGCAAGTCGTGGTTCTTATACCACTTTATTGATATATGGTTTGGTACGCCCCAAGGGGTCAACGTATATTGTGCTAATTTACTGTGTGTTATTAAGTTTACTGAATGAACCTTTGCCTCTAGCATGATAAAGAGACTAAAGGGATGTGTTTAGAATAAATACATATATAGTTTATAGATATACCATGTGTGGTGCTCCTTTCATTTGGTCATTCACAAGATTATAGACTGGTAAAACAAGCTGCTTTACATTCCTCCAAGCCTTAGCCTGAAGGCTGCTCTCCACAGCTACCACTAGGATAGCTTTCTGTAAAGGTTGTCTTTAACGTACCATCAATAAGGGGTCGTTTCGACGGGTGCAAGGTGCCCACTAGAATAGTGGATAGCATATGCCAGGCCAACTTCTCATAACTTTGACTTGAAGTTTCCACTGGACTTCACGGGAGCAGAACGACAAGGTTTTTCCCAATGCCTCTCCAGGACTTTCCCCACGCTCTCAAGGAAAACTCTGGTTGCGTGAACAAACCCCGTCTGGCCTGGTGTCTACTACAGCTACCTCTGCCTATTTTCTGGCGAGGACCACACTGTAATACACAGGCAACAATTACTAAGTTATTTTTCATGTGCAGTCAATGAAAATAAATATCTTCGTAAACTTTTAAACTACCTACCCTTGAGAGACCAAGCTATTGCCCCTTTGCTGTTTAATGGTTTAGTCTCAGTATTATATATTCATACTGTAGAATTGAGGTAAAGTTAATATTTCCTGTGAAAATAACAAAGTGAATTTCTCGTCATGGGTTTTGTTCTATTTAAAATATATATATCTGACGTCTCTAAACTATTACTAACCTTTCGTGTGTCTTTTTATTTATCTCAGTTAATTTCAAGAATTAATATAACTGAAGAAGTCCAGTCAGAAGAATAGTCAGGTAAGGTTATGAAACGCTATACTAGTAAGTTCAATGAAATGCCTTTCCTACTTCAGTATCTAATTACAGTGAAACACGAAAACTATTAACAATGAAATGCTTCCTTTAGTCGTTTCTTTTCTCTCATCATAGTTACTTGCGTGACTGGAAAAGTCGTCTTGACAGCAGTAGTCCTGAAGCAAGATACCGGTAAGTTCCTTGCAATAACACCAATTGCTTCACAATGCATCTCCAGAGTTGTTTAACTGCAGAAGTCTGAAGCGGAGTAATTCTAACTACCGTCAGTGCAGAAAACAATAAACCGCCTTGCTAGACTGACTCTAGAAGCACGGAGAAAAACAAAACCCCTCCGAACGTCAAGACAGACTCAGCGAAGTGTGCAGTTCCCAGAGCCAGCACGAGCCTCAGCTGCGCTAATCACAGAGACACTGCAGCGCTGACCGCACATCAACAGCCATCTTGAGGTTCCACTTTTTAGTTTAAGCAGACCAAGAGCGCCTGTCATGTAGATATAGGGTTCTAGGAAGGCTACAGTAGCGTTTGCGTAAAGGGGTTAAAATAGCCCCCACAGAACGCTCTACTCGAGTTTCTGAGTTCCTGACAGTTGTACTCCAAGTTTGTCCGAAATTACTCGGATCTAACTGAATGCTTTAGGCACTTGTTGAAAAAGAACACAGATTTCTCTTGGTCAACAGTTAGTCAAAATAATTTTGATGTGATCAAAACACAAATGATCTCTGCTCCAGCTCTTCAGCCATATGTAGCTGGTCGTAAAACTGTTGTCACTGCGGATGCAAGTGCATATGGAATTGGAGCTGTTCTTTTACAGTGTGATGGGGCAATAGAATCTACCTTAGGTTTAGCATCGAGAAGGCTATCTGAAGTAGAAACCAGATACTCTGTTATAGAAAAGGAGATGTTGGCCTGCACATGGAGAATTGAGAAGTTCAAGTCATATTTGTGGGGAAGATAATTTTGTTTTTAAACTGATCATCAACCTTTGGTGGACATCCTCAATGGGCACAAACCTAAGAAATCTACTGCTAGACTTTCCAGGCTATTGGTCAAATTACTTGAGTTCAACTTCAATGAGATGTATATTCCTAGAAACAAGAATTGTAAAGCCGATTGATTGTCAAGACTGCCGGTGGTGGACCAGGAAGATTCCAATGAAATAGATGTGGACGAGTGTATGATAGCATTGATTGAAGATCTTGTGGATGTCATGAATTATGTGTTGAAAGGGTGGCTAAGAGAGAAAATGTTGAAATCTTCTTTACAACCATACTGGAAAGTGGTGGATCAATTATCCATTGAGTGTGGTGTTTTGGTCAGAGGAGAAAAATTGATTCCTCCAAGTTGTTTGAAGAAAAGAATTATTGAAACAGCTCATGCTGGTCATTTGGGCATTACAGCCACCAAAAGATACATCAGAACAAGTTATTGGTGGCCATCCATGGACAGAGAGATTGATGAAGTGGTTAGGGATTGTGCTCAATGCTGTATCAGTGACAAGCATCTGGTAACCGCAGTTCCTGTACCTAGGGTTGTTGTAAGTCCAGATAAGGTGTGGAAGAAATTATCTGTTGATTTTCTAGGGCCATTTCATGTCCTACCAGTCCAGATATGATATCTCATTGTCTTACTTGATCACTTGTCTAGATGGGTTGAGGTCAAAGGTGTGGCTGAACCTAACCCTGCTAGTGTCCTCAAGTTTCTAAAGGAAGTGTTCTACAGGGAGGGAATGCCAACAGAATGGTTATCAGACAATGGGGTACAATTTACCTCTACATCCATGCAAGATTTTTTGGGGAAAAATGGGATTAAGCATGTTCATACACCATTGTATTGTCCTCAGTTTAATGGCAAAGTTGAAAGATTGTGTGCAGAGAGCACTTGTGTCTGGTGTGGAATCTGCTGATGCCATTAGGGATATCATTTGGGCTTATCGCACGAGTCCTCAGTCGGTTACAGGTCAGGTGCCGTTTGAGCTCATGAGGGGAAGGTGTGTCCTCTTTTGCAGTTCGCATTCCATTCCACTTTCTCCGGGTAGGAGATATACAAATATATTAGCGAGTATTGTGTAATAAATAGAAGTATTTTAATATAAACACTGCGTGGTTCTTCTTCACTTAACCTACACTATAAGATTGAATTTGCAAAACAAGCCGCTTAACACTCCTTCAAGATAAGCCTGAAGGCTGCTCTCCACAGCTACCACTTTGTGAGCTTTCTATGGTTATGAAAGACCCCTAAAATCACCATAAGGGTTGGTGGATTTGTACAAGGTGCACTACTTAAATAAGTGTGCACCATATACTAAGCTAGCCTCCTATATTGGTGTGCAGCTGGTCAGATTTAAGCCTGCACAATACTATTTAACCTAGGTGTTAGTTACATGAAAAACCATCACTAGCTAAGCACATATAATACTTTTGTGATTTAGTAAGTTCTACTAAACATTTTGGATTGGTAGTTAAGGGTCTGACATAATCTTTCAACAATTTTTGGAAGTTTCGTTTTCACTAGGGTAGGTAGGTGCAACACCATACTGCACCTAGTCACCAAGTCTTTGATTGGGGATCCCAGTGGGCCTCAACCTATGTACAGTGGTCTCAAGTTCCAGGAATCAGGACCATAGCTGAATCCAGGAAAATAAAGACAGGGAGCAACCCTAACACAGAGCAGCTCTTGGAGATGCTCGTGCTGTATGACCTCTAGAATCCTGAGAGGTCAGAAGAGCAGGATAACTCTGGGTTGGATGGGGGGCAAGAAGAAAGGTCATGGGGGCGTGGCCAAGCATCAACTCAAAATGGCCGCTTAGGTCTTCGGCTCCACGGAGACCGCATCCTGATGATCATCCGGCTCGCTAACTCCCCCAAAAAGAAAGCTGAGGATGTCCGGTGCCCAATTGTAGCTCTGGAGCTTACAGGACTGGAGATATGAGTCCCGTCGCTTAGGGCCTGGTTGCACCTCCAACGCCTGGGACTGGCAGGCCGCCACTGTGTACAGCGGATATGGCCCGCTAGGACCGGAAATCACCGGTCAGCAATAATCCTGGACGTTTACAGCCACAGCGAAGTTCGGGTGCAGAGGCTCTCAACTGAGGTGTGCATAGTAACACTCATCCCTCCTGAACTGTCACCGAGGTGCTTGAACTGCTGCGGTTCAGACTGTGCCCACGTCAGAGCCCGCCTGGGGGCTGCATCGTCTGCCTACGGAGCATGTCGCCCAGTTTATTCATCCCCTATTTGATACAGGACTGCCAAGCTCCACTAGCGGCCCGAGAATAGTATCTAGTGAGCGCGTCTGGGGACAAATACAGGTACAGGCTCACTGTCCAGAAGCCTCGGGGGAGACGCACACCCTGTAGCTGAGAGACCTGTGGCCCTCTCCATCGCTGCTTGGACCTGTGGCGGGCGTGTACATTGCTGCTGGGGCCCTAGGTGTGGATCGAGGCATAAGGCGTGCATCACTGACTGACTACACCTTGCCGTGCCATGAATCCTGGCTGCGCTGCCTTGTGATGGGGCAGGGGAAGGTGCAGGTACGGAGAGACAGCAGTGCGCTGATTATACACAGTTACAGTGCACCAGGAGATGTCCTTGCCTCAATGCCTATAGACAGAAACCATACAATCCGCTATGAAAATGCAGATCTCAAATTTTGTCAGGACTTTACGCAGCTGGTTCAAAGACAACGTCAAACCTTCAGGGCCATCAAGAAGAGGCTCAGGGAGAGGGGAATTAAATATGCAATAATGTTCCTGGCCCATCTCCACGTGGACGCTGAGGGACAAGCTTCGTTCTTTGACAATCCTGAGGTGACTTCAGACTGGCTTGATAGCCGAATGATCAATGGATCCAGAGACAGATATGGTGATGGTGATCTGGACTTGCAGGGTCGAGGGTGAGATTCCCAGGGGACCATTAGCCTTCATGCATGTACTCAGGTTGCTGGGTGTAAATGGTTCAATTGTCAGATTCAGATTACTATATTTGGACTCGCGCCTGGGGTGCTCAGTGGACACCTTTGTTAGAGGTATACTATTCAAGGAGTTGTTGGGGAGGTCCGGGGACGTAGCACCGATATCCCCCCTTTTTTCTACATTTAGTTAATTCATTGGGGTGACATGCACTCTGGAAGTTCAGACTGAGCAGTTTCATGCCTAGGGGGCATGGTAGCAGGGTGGCGGGTAGCGGGAAACGGGTGAGGGTAGGAAATGGGGAAAGGGGTAGGTGTGAAGGGGGTTTATGTGTGGTTTGTATTAGAGTTGTTACATCGGCAAATACTGTAATTCGCATGACCGAGTCTATTGATGTCATTTACTGTTGCAATGCATACGCAGTGAGATAAGAGTGCCAGGATCCTGAGCTGTAATGTCAACAGGCTTGGAGACAAGGTTAAACGCAGCAACAACCTCCCGGCCCCCACAAAAGGAACTCCACACAAGGTATATGTAAAAATAGCCTTTGTATTGAGAAACACATTAGATTGGAACACACACTTTACAATGTGCCAGAGGCACAGGCAAAATTTACAGGGGACTATGTACAGGATAGGGCCATGGGACCACTGCCAGGAATATGCACTTGGTAGAACTAGTATTAGAACACATTACAACCAGAAGCTTCATACACGATGCATAGCATATTCAGGAGGGAAAAGGACAGGGCATATAACACATCAGAATCACCTTCAGAGGTGCTACACAGAACAATTCTCAGGAATCACATTAGCATGAGCTCAGAACTCTCACCAGGCCAACTGGCCTCTCTGGGGCTAGGACGCCCAATGTCGCAATGTCAGGACAGGCTGCAGGTAGCCATGAACAAACCTAAACATGGCAGCTGCCCACGAAGTGCTGGGCAGCTGTAGATAATGGGGCCAACATAGGAGCCTCGCAGGCTCTGAACAACTGAAATTTCCCCTGAGCCTCGTGGGCTCTTCAATATAACTGTGGGGCCTGGAGCCTCTCTGGGCTCGAAGAACACATGGGGCACCGTGAGCCTCTCTGGGCTCGACAACAGCGATTCTGGGGCTGAGCCGCGCAGGCTCGGAAGAACAATTGACAACGGTGGAGCCTCTCAGGGCTCGAAACTCCAGGTAGGGGGTAGGCGGAGTCCCTCTCGGGGGACTCAGCATCAGGGGAGGCCCCACGGGCCTCTTAACCCAACAATGAACTCGCTCTGGAGGGGAGGGGCAGGCACCGGCAATGTGCCCCGACACCCCTCCTCTCGCTCACTGCACTCACCGGGTCTTGGGACGCGCCGGTCTCTTCCTCTCCGCCGGCCTCCTCTCCCTCTCTGGGGCTCTCCCTCGCTCTTGGGAGCCCCAGGGGGGGAGGCGGCTTATCTCGGGTCATGCAGGAGCACGGAGTAGGCTCCCGCCGCTCCCTGCTCCTTCTTCGCTCTGTCGGCCCAACCCTCAATCTCCTCGGGCCAGCAACCAATCACGGCGCGGCCCAGGGAAGATCACAAAGGAACCCCGGGCCAGCAGCCAATCCCAGCGCGGCCCGGGGAGGACATCACGAGGGGTCCCGGGCCAGCGGCGGTGAACTCGGAGGGAAAATAAGCAAATCAGGAAGGAAGCGAGGTGGGCACTCGCTGGGTGTCCAGGTACCCTTCGTATGACGGGGCAAATGCGGGGTGGGCACCGGCTTGGAAAACAAAGCCCTCTCAGCGCTAAGGAGAAATGAAGCGCTCCCAAGCGCTAGAAGGCAATAACCAGCGCTCCCAAGCGCTAGGCAGGAGGAACAGCGCTCTCAAGCGCTAGGGGCCAAAGGAAAGCGCTAGGGCAAGCAGAAAACAGCAAAGTCCTTCAGGGGTCCAGGACCTCAGCAGTCCAGGGGCTGGGCAGGGCCCAGGGAGGCAAGCCTTCCCCCGGGCCCAAGCAGCAGCACGCCCCTGGTAGATTTGAGTTGAGAACAAGAACCTTTTAGAAGAGGTCACAGCCTCTTTTTATACATGAAATTCCTTTGTCTAAAGGTGCAGGGTGAGGGAGAAAACAAGTCGCAGCTGGTTTTGGGAGTACTTTGTTTTCCACAGCCACCCTTTCTATTCACCAGGCAGGCTAGGGTCATCAGTCGCACCACAGGGGGCGGAGACAGCATTGTGTGGGAAAAGCCCAGCCCTATTCAGGACCCAGGCGCAGCCCCTCCCTCACATCAGCATGCTAATCTCTCCATTCACCACCGGGACAGACCCACACAGACTCCTGGAGCCAGGCTCCCCAGCCAGCTTCAGAGACAGACAGACACAGACAGACACACAGACACACAGACAGACACACAGACACAGACAGACAGACAGACAGACACAGACAGACAGACAGACACAGACACACAGACAGAGAGACAGACACACACACACACACACGCACACACACACACACACACACACACACACCCATGACTAGAAGTGGCACTTCCTCACTAGACACATACACGCCGCATACATCATCTAGCAGCATTCAATCACACGAGTCCGCACATACCGGACTCGAACCTGCACACCCCACGCATCAGGAACTACCAGGGAAACATACATCACCCATACATTCCTACGGGAGGGCAGGCCTATCTCACCACACACACTCAGAGTAGGAATCACCATCCTTGTTTCTGTAGACGCCACTATGGCATTCGATACTATTGAATGGCCTTATCTCATAGCGGTCCTCCAAAAGCTAGGGTTTGGCCAGGAATTTATTTGATGGGTTTGTCTCCTATATTCGAAGCCAATGGCACAAGTCGTGGTAAATAACAAAAATTCGGATACCTTTGTCTTGAGACAGGGCACCCATCAAGGATTCCCTCTCTCCCCCCTCCTCTTTGCTCTTGCACTGGAACCCTTGGCTGCATGGATCTGCCGAGATGCTGTGATTCGGGGTATGCGGTGGTCACCTGAATGGGATGACCGCATTTCGCTCTATGCGGACGACATTAGCCATGTTCGGTACATATTCTGGTTTTAGGATTAACTGGGCAAAATGTCTCCTCTGTGTCCTTCCGGGAGAGCCCCCCCACCCCCAATTTTCTGACCCTGCCTCAGGGCCGGTCGCTCCACACACTGCGCGACTCCCCGTGAGTGTGCCAGGCTCCCCGCTGCTGCCTCGAGTTCGCCGCTGCCCTGCAGCTGAGCTTTTGGTTTTCCTTCAGCGGTTTCCGCCCGTGTATTTGTCGCCACCCCTGCTAAGTATTGTGTTTTGTTCCTGTATTTGGTATTTTGCCTTGTCACTGTGCTCATTGTACTGCCCGTTTCTTGTCCTCTGTACCTGCCCGCTCGCCCGTTTTTCCCACTCTCCTCTCCCACCGCTCCCCGCCGCTGCTCCCCTGCGGCCCACCCCTTTTTCTTTCTGTATCCCCATTCGCCGCCCCGCTCCCGCCTCCCAGCTGCTCCTCCCTCCCACTTCACCATTTATGGCGGAGTCAATGCGTACGCGCAGCGGTCACACGCAGCGGGCGCGCTGATTGTGCGCCGAAGGCGCGCCAAAGGCAAGCCCGTCTGCACCCGTCCGCGCCTGGACCGTGCCCAGCGTCAGGACCCCTGGCCCCAGTGGATGCCAGCCCACACAACAGACCTACGACGCCGCCACCCTCAACGCCCTCAAACCCTGGGAAGCCCGCCTGCTACCGAGCCACCCTGAAACGCACCCACGGACCCTTCACCTGCCAAGCCTGCAAGATCACCTGGCTCCGGACCTGCACCGTACCTGCCAAGCCGAGCACCAGCAGCAACCACCTCAAGTGCATCCTGCTCAACACCCGCTCCGTCCTCAGGCACACAGTCGAACTCTGGAACCTGCTCGACACAACATAACCAGACATCGCCTCCCTCACAGAAACCTGGATGAACGCCTCCTCAGCGCCGGACATTGCCATCGCCATCCCGGACGGATACAAGATCACCCGGAGGGACCGCGTCAACCAGACTGGAGGAGGCATCACCATCGCAGACAAGAACACCATCCGCAACACGACCAACTCTGACGACACCTTCACCGCCGCCGAACACCTCCACCTCTAGATACACACCGACCCCCAGACCACACTCAGAGGAACCCTCATCTACAGACCCCCGGGACCACAAACACAATTCAGCAAAGACATCACAGACTTAATCAGGCCGCACGCCCTCCCCTTTACTGACTACATCCTCCTAGGGGTCCTCAACTTCCACCTGAAGAACAACAAGGACAGCAACACCACCACCCTTCTGGATACCTCGCCAACCTCGGACTCAAGCAACTGGTGAACAGCCCCACCCACTACGCCAGCCACACGCTGGACCCAGTCTTCTCCTCCAGCAAGTACATCTCCTTCAGCCACTCCAACTGATTTTATTGGACTGACCACAGCTGCGTCCACTTCAGCTTCAGAAAAACCACGACCCACCACCACCCACAACAGGTTCCTCGCAGGAGCTGGAAAGAGATCACCACCGACCAGCTCACCACCTTCCTCACCCAGAACCTTCCCGCCAGCACAACGGACCCCAACGAAGCAGCCAGCAACCTCACACAGTGGCTCACCAACTGCAGGGACGACCTCGCACCACTGAAGACCCCTCCCAGCAGACCCGGCAGCAAGAAAGCCTCTTGATTCACCGACGAACTTAAGAACTCCAAGAAGAACTGCCGCACCCTTGAGAAAGCCTGGCGCAACGACCAGACCACAGACAACATGACTGCCCTCAAGCACGCCACCCGCAAACACCACCAGCTAATCCGCACCATCAAGAAGACAGCACTCAAAGAACGACTGGACAACAACGCCCACAACAGCAAGGAACTCTTCAGCATCGTCAAAGAGCTCTCCAACCCCAGCGCCGGAAACAACAACATCACTCCCTCGCAAGACAACTGCGACTCTCTCGCCTCGTTCTTCCACCGCAAGATCGCCGAAATACACAATCAATCGATCACGACATTTATATAGCGCGCTACTCACCCGGGAGGGTCTCAAGGCGCTGGGGGAGAGGGGTGTGTCACTGCTCGAACAGCAAGGTCTTGAGTTGCTTCCTGAAGGAGAGATGGTCTTCGGTACGTCGAAGGTGAATGGGGAGGGAGTTCCAGGTCTTGGCTGCCAGGTAGGAGAAGGATCTTCCTCCGGCGGTGGCTCTGCGGATGCGTGGTACGGTGGCGAGGGCATGGCTGGTCGATCTTAGCTGGCGGGTGGGCGTGTAGAAGGTCATGCGGTCGTTGTGGTACTTGGGGCCCAGGTCGTGTAGAGCCTTGTGTGCGTGGGTGAGGAGTCTGAACGTGATTCTCTTGCTGACGGGGAGCCAGTGCAGTTCTCTCAGGTGTCCGGTGATGTGGCTGTGTCGGGGGATGTCCAGGATGAGTTGTGAGGAGGTGTTTTGGATGCGTTGGAGTTTTCTCTGGAATTTGGCTGTGGTTCCGGCGTAGAGGGCGTTCCCGTAGTCCAGTTGGCTGGTGACGAGTGCCTGGGTGACGGTCTTCCTGGTTTCAGTGGGGATCCATCTGAAGATTTTGCGGAGCATCGCAGGGTGTTGAAGCACGAGGAAGAGACAACGTTGACTTGTCTGCTCATTGATAGGGAGGAGTCCAGGATGAAGCCCAGGTTGCGTGCGTGGTCCGTTGGTTTGGGGGCGGTGCCCAGGGCCGGGGGCCACCAGGAGTCGTCCCAGGCGGAGGGGGATGATCCCAGGATGAGGACTTCCGTCTTGTCTGAGTTCAGTTTAAGGCGGCTGTTCCTCATCCAGTCGGCGACGTCTTTCATCCCTTCGTGTAGGTTGGCTCTGGCGGTGGTGGGATCGTTGGTGAGGGAGAGGATCAGCTGGGTGTCGTCGGCATAGGAGATGATGTTGAGGTGGTGTTGGCGTGCGATGGCTGCGAGGGGGCTCATGTAGGCGTTGAAGAGGGTCGGCTGAGAGAAGATCCTTGTGGTACGCCGCAGATGACTTCGGTGGCCTCGGATCTGAACGGAGGGAGGCGGACTCTCTGGGTTCTTCCAGTGAGGAACGAGATGATCCACTCCAGTGCTTTCTGTCGGATTCCCATGTTGCCGAGGCACTTCACTAGGGTGCGGTGGCAGACCATGTATTGTAGCGTTTTAAAAAGTGTGCCTTATTTTTCTGTTCACATTATTTTCAACTTTGAATTCTTTTAATTAAGCAGACCCCATTGCTTACATTGCCGCTTCAACACGCTGTACTACGCGCAGCAGAATACGTGCTGACGTGGGGAGAACAGGCTGAGCAGGCGCCATATTGGAGGTAGGAAGGGTGGCGGTCCAGTAGCTTGACACCTCCCGCCCTCCCAGACTACTTAAGCACCGCATTAGCGCATGCGCGCTGACTTAACTGCTAGTCTTACCACCCCTGAGGCGGAAGCCGGGGGCTCTGTATTGTAGCGTTTTAAAAAGTGTGCCTTATTTTTCTGTTCACATTATTTTCAACTTTGAATTCTTTTAATTAAGCAGACCCCATTGCTTACATTGCCGCTTCAACACGCTGTACTCCGCGCAGCAGAATACGTGCTGACGTGGGGAGAACAGGCTGAGCAGGTGCCATATTGGAGGTAGGAAGGGTGGCGGTCCAGTAGCTGGACGCCTCCCGCCCTCCCAGACTACTTAAGCACCGCATTAGCGCATGCGTGCTGACTTAACTGCTAGTCCCACCACCCCTGAGGCGGAAGCCGGGGGCTCTGTATTGTAGCGTTTTAAAAAGTGTGCCTTATTTTTCTGTTCACATTATTTTCAACTTTGAATTCTTTTAATTAGGCAGACCCCATTGCTTACATTGCCACTTCAACACGCTGTACTCCGCGCAGCAGAATACGTGCTGCGTGGGGAGAACAGGCTGAGCAGGCGCCATATTGAAGGTAGGAAGGGTGGCGGTCCAGTAGCTGGACGCCTCCCACCCTCCTCAGAACTGGATAAAAATGGACGGCCTCCACGTCCGCGCAGCGGGCGGGCGCAGCGGGCGCGCCGGCGGTGCGCCGGAGGCGCGCCAGAGGCAAGCCCGTCTGCGCCCGTCCGCGCCAGACCCGCGCCTAGCGCCATACCCCCTGTGTCATTTAATATAGAAAGGATCACATACACCCCAGCTGAAATGCTGAATTGGAATCCAGGACACTTGGTGACCTGCCTCCAGCATAATCCAGAAGACCTTATAGACCGAACTGCAATCGGTTGTGGGGATTGTAAGTCTTCCTTTCCACTTATCAAGAACAAAGTCAACCTCTCTGTTGATAATACCGCCAAGCAAAACATCACAACCATCTCCCTTATTAATGCTAGCTCTCTGGCTCGGCATAGGCAGGAGATTGCTGATCTAATTGTGGACCACAAAATAGATGTCCTTTTCATAACCGAAACATGGATGGATGAAACATCTGAGCCTGATTTACAGGTAGCAGTACCACAAGGCTTTGAGGTATACAGGTTGGACAGACAGAGAGGAAAAAGAGGAGGGGGCCTGGCAATCATTGCCCGGAACATCTTACCGGTCAGAATCTCTCCTATACCGTCGCCAGCATGTGAGGAGTTACATTTCGCTATCAATCTGACCCCTTCATATAATCTTAAAGGAGTGCTCATCTACAGATCACCAGGTTCTTGTTCGGAGTTTCTTTCCTCCTTTACCTCCTGGATGGAACCATTAGCCATTGAGGACTCCTTCATGGCACTGGGAGATTTAAACTTCCATTTAGATAAGACGGAGGAGTCGGAAACTCAATCTTTAATAGCGGAATGTGAGATGTTAGGTTTAAACCAGCACATAAATGCACCAACTCTTGATGCTGGACATATTTCAGATGGTATCTTTTCCAACATCAATGAGCTGGTGATAACTGACATATTGCCCCTCACATGGATCGATCACCATGCCATTCTGTGTCAAATTCCGATTAATCGGATCAACACCCCCAAACTGACCCCTCCTTCACAGGAAAAATTTAGAGTATGGAAGGACCTCGATTTCGAAACCTTTAGAGTGTCCCTGTCCAATTCCCGTCCAGATATCCAGCCAGACCCTAACGAAGCAGTAGGTCAGTTTCTTAATTGGGTAGGCAATGCGGTGGAAGCACATGCTCCACTAAAATCCATCTCAAAAAATAGGAAAATGCCTTCAGCCCCTTGGTACTCAGAGACCCTTAGAAAGCAAAAGCAGATATGCAGGAATCAGGAAAGAATCTGGCGTAAGACCTACGACGATACAAGCAAGTCCAGGTATAAGGACGCATTAACTATCTATAAAAAAATGATTCAGGAGGAAAAAAAGAATTATTTCGAACAGCAAATAGAAAACTCAAAAAACTCTAGTCGACAACTGTTTGAGGTAGTTAAGACACTGGTAGGGAAATCGACAGACATGAGTCCTCCCCAATCACAGGAATTCTGTAATGAATTGGCTGGCCTTTTCTTCTCAAAAGTAAATGACATATATTCTGAATTTTCAGTAACTAAAACTGATACAAACATGGAATCTAAATAACTAAGAAAAGCCCCCAATTACTCATTTTCCAAATTCAGGGAGGTATCGAAAGAGGAGATAATAGATCTCATGAGACAGATAAAAACAGGCTCAGCCTTAGATCCCTGCCCTCCAAAAATTTTCACCCCAGTAATCGACTCGGTAAGCAAAGTTATCACCCAAATTTGCAATGCCATGTTCCATTCAGGGATCTTCCCTGACAAATTAAAAAACAAATTATTGAAACCCCTCCTGAAAAAGATCGGTCTAGATAAAAATATTCTGAAAAATTATAGACCAATTGCCAGCCTGCCTTTCCTGGCCAAAGTAGTGGAGAAAACTATGAATAAACAACTATCTGAATATATCGAACAAAACAGCCTTCTGGACGATTCTCAGTTTGGGTTCCGAAAACTGTTTGGAACAGAGACTGCACTCATAAACGCTGCCGATGATATTAGGACCATCAGGGACCAAGGAGGAACAGCGGTGCTGGTCCTGCTGGATCTTTCTGCGGCCTTCGACACGGTCAATCACTCCATCTTGATTGACCGTGTCGAAGAAATGGGCATCCACTCAAGGGCCAAGGATCTACTGTCTTCTTTTTTGTCTAACAGAACACAAGCAGTGACCTTGGGATCTTTTCAATCCGCTGATCTCGCCCTTCCATGTGGCGTCCCACAAGGCTCATCCCTAAGTCCGACACTTTTTAACATCTATGTGTCGGACTTAGCTAGGGTTATCAAATACTACCGGATGAGCCTGACCTCATACGCCGATGATACCCAGTTGGTGATTGCCATTAAAAACGATGGCGATGAGGTATCCGCTCGGTTTCAGGAAGGCATCTAGCAATCAAGGAATGGATGGCGGAGAACTTTCTACGTCTTAACTCAGATAAAACTGAGGTAATGATCTTTGGAAAGTTATCTCCACAGTGGTCTACCACTTGGTGGCCGACTCCACTCGGAGCCCCTCCAGAACCTGTGCAGAAGGTTAGGAATCTAGGAATCATTTTTGATGATAAGCTCAACTTCTCCAGCCATGCTAATCAGGTAGCTTCATCGGCCTTTTACAAGCTTAGGCTCCTCAAAAAAATCCTACCTTATCTTCCAGAGAACGCAAGAAAAACAGTGGTGAGCTCCTTGGTACTGTCCTCTCTGGATTATTGCAATGGATTATTTGCAAATGCGCAGGTACGGGTGGTAGCCAAGCTGCAAGTCATCCAAAATGCTGCAGCAAGGCTACTATCTGACACTCCTAAATTTCACCCCATCAAGCAAGTAATCAGGAACTACCACTGGCTAACGGTGAGAAACCGCATCAGATTTAAAACCTTGTGCCTCACCTTTAAAGCTCTTAATGGTCATGGCCCGGCGTTTCTCAAACAGAAACATCTCCACTATTTACCTAACAGATCTTTAAGATCTGAACAGAGGCATCTACTGGCAGTGGCACGTACCAGGACGGTCACATGGGGCGATAGATGCTTCACTAACACCGGGGCCAGACTTTGGAATACTCTTCCAAAGGAAATTAAATCTTCACCCTCACTACTTCAGTTTAGGAAACTGCTGAAAACCTGGTTGTTTGACCAATAATAGTCCAGGGTATCACTTCCGAATGGAGATAATGCTTAATCAGAGACCTTTAGCAGAGTCACAGTGCCAAGACACCCACGGGTAAATGTTGCGCTTCATAAATTTTTAAAATAAATAATTTTTTTAAAAATAAATAAATGTCGAACGCTGCGGAGAGGTCCAGGAGGATGAAGGCCGCTGTTTCCCCGTTGTGGATTAGGGTTCTGATGTCGTCGGTGGCAGCGATCAGGGCGGTCTCTGTGCTGTGGTTGGCCTGAAATCCGAACTGCGAGTGGTCGAGGGATCCGTTCCTCTCGAGGAAGGCGGCACGCTGTTTGTTGACGGTCTTCTCGATGACTTTGGGCGGAAAAGGAAGGAGCGAGATGGGACGGTAGTTTTTGAGGTCGGTGGGGTCCGCCGTTGGTTTCTTCAGGAGGGCGGTCAGCTCGGCGTGCTTCCAGCTCTCCGGGAAGGTGGCGGTGTGGAAGGAGGAGTTGATGGTGTCTCGGAGATGGGGTGCAACGGTGGCGGCGGCTTTGTTGAAGACGTGGTGTGGGCACGGGTCTGTTGGTGATCGAGTGGATGGAGTTCATCGTGCGGGTGGTGTCTTCGGTGCTGATCGGGGTCCAGTTGCAGAGGGTGGTGGTGGCGGGCGTTGGTTCGGTGGTAGGGGGCGTGGTCTGTGAGTCGAAGCTGTTGTGTATGTCGGCGATCTTGCGGTGGAAGAACGAGGCTAGGGAGTCGCAGAGGTCTTGCGTGGGGGTGATGTTGTTGGTTCCGGCGCTGGGGTTGGAGAACTCTTTGACGATTTTGAAGAGTTCCTTACTGTCGTGGGCGTTGTTGTCCAGTCGTTCTTTGAGTGCCGTCTTCTTGGTGGCGCGGATCAGTTGATGGTGTTTGCGGGTGGCATGCTTGAGGGCGGTCCAGTTTTCTGTGGTGTGGTCAAGCCGCCAGGCTTTCTCAAGGGTGCGGCAGTTCTTCTTGGATTCCTTGAGTTCGTTGGTGAACCAGGGGGTTTTCTTGCTGCTGGGTCTGCTGGTAGGGTTCCTCAGTGGTGCGAGGTCGTCGGCGCAGGCGGTCAGCCACTTGGTGAGGTTGCTGGCTGCTACGTTGGGGTCCGTTGTGCTGGTGGGAGTGTTCTTGCAGAGGGAGGCGGTGAGCTGCTCGGTGGTGATCTTGCCCCAGCTGCGGCGGGGGACCCGTTGCGGTTGGTGGTGGGTCGCATTTCTGCTGAAGTGGACGCAGCTGTGATCTGTCCAGTGGAGTCCGGTGGCGTGGCTGAAGGAGACGTGCTTGCTGGATGAAAAGACGGGATCCAGCGTGTGTCCGGCGTAGTGGGTGGGGGTGTTCATCAGTTGCTTGAGTCCGAGGTTGGCGAGGTTGTCCAGCAGGGCGGTGGTGTTCCTGTCCTCGTTGTTCTCCAGGTGGAAGTTGAGGTCCCCTAGGAGGATGTAGTCGGCGGAGGGAAGGGCACAACAGCTTCGGCGCACCTACCACGCACCCAACCACCAAACCAACGCCCCCACCACCACCCTCTGCGCCTGGACCCCGGTAAGCACCGAAGACACCACGCGCACGATGAACACCATCCACTCCGGATCCCCAACCGACCCCTGCCCCCACCACGTCTTCAACAAGGCCGACTCCATCATCGCACCCCAACTCCGGGACATCATCAACACCTCCTTCAACACCGCCACCTTCCCGGAGAGCTGGAAGCACGCCAAGCTCAGCGCCCTCCTGAAGAAACCAATAGCGGACCCCACCGACCTCAAGAACTTCTGCCCCATCTCGCTCCTCCCTTTTCCTGCCAAAGTCATCGAGAAGACCGTCAACAGACAGCTTGCCGCCTTCTTCGAGACGAACGGATCCCTTGACCACTCGCAGTCCGGTTTCCGAGCCAACCACAGCACTGAGAACGCCCTCATCGCAGTCACTGACGACATCAGATCCCTGCTCGACAACGGGCAAACAGCGGCCCTCATCCTCATGGACCTCTCCGCAGAATTCAACACTGTCTGCCACCGCACCCTAGTGCAGCGCCTCAGCAACATCGGAATCCAAGAGAAGGCACTGGAGTGGATCATCTCGTTCCTCGCCGGAAGTCCGCCTCCCCCCGTTCAAATCCGAGGCTACTGAAGTCATCTGCGGTGTACCACAAGGATCATCACTCAGCCCCACCCTTTTCAACGTCTACATGAGCCCCCTCGCAGCCATCGCACGCCAACACAACCTCAACAACCTACGCGGACGACACCCAGCTGATCCTCTCCCTCACCAACGACCCCGCCACCGCCAGAACCAGCCTACGCGAAGGGATGAAAGACGTCGCCGAGTGGATGAAGAACAGCCGCCTGAAACTGAACTCCGACAAGACAGAAGTCCTCATCCTGGGATCGACGCCCTCCGCCTGGGACGACTCCTGGTGGCCCCCTGCCCTGGGCACCACTTCCAAGCCAACGGACCACGCACGTAACCTGGGCTTGATCCTGGACTCCTCCATCTCGATGACCAGACAAGTCAACGCCGTCTCATCATCGTGCTTCAACACCCTGTGCATGCTCCGGAAGATCTTCTGATGGATCCCCACCGAAACGAGGAAGACGGTCACCTAGGCACTCGTCACCAGCCGGCTGGACTATGGAAACGCCCTCTATGCCTGGACCACGGCCAAACTTCAGAAAAGACTCCAATGCATCCAGAACGCCTCCGCACGACCCGTCCTGGACGTCCCCTGACACAGCCACATCTCCGGCCACCTGAAAGACCTGCACTGGCTCCCCGTCAGCAAGAGGATCATGTTCAGATTCCTCACCCATGCACACAAGGCTCTTCACGACCTGGGCCCCAAGTACCTCAACAACTGCCTGACCTTCTACACGCCCACCCGCCAGCTACGATCGACCAGCCTCGCCCTCGCCGCCGAACCACGCATCCGCAGAGCCACCGCCGGAGGAAGAACATTCTCCTACCTGGCAGCCAAGACTTGGAACTCCCTCCCCATCCACCTTCGGCTGACCCAGGACCATCTCTCCTTCAGGAAGCAACTCAAGACCTGGCTTTTCGAGCAGTAACAGACCCCTCTCCCCCAGCGCCTTGAGACCCTTCCGGGTGAGTAGCGCGCTATACAAATGTTATGATTGATTGATTGATTGATTGATTAATTGAGATCAGTGCCACGGGCTTTAGGTACCTGGAGATATTCCTCTCCCTAGACCCTACACTTGGATATGAAAAAAAATCTGCTGCCTCCGATGCTCTACTTAAAACGAGATATTGCCATCTGGAAGTTTCTTCCCCTCTCTCTTCTGGGCAAGGCGGCTCTTTTTCAAATGATGTCCCTTCCTTGTTTTCTTTATGTTTTGAAAAATTCGCTTGACCCAGTCCCCTTGACACATTTTAAAGAAATTTAACACCTTCGAGAGACTTGCTATGGAACGGATCACCACGTATAGCCTTGGGTAAACTCATATTAAAATGGTACGATTGTGGCATCAGTATGCCTGATATAAAGAAATATTACTGGGCTGCGTACCTAGCATCTATCAATCATAGTACATATGGAGACCTTAACAACCCAGGCTACAGGATGGATAAGTGGCTTCTCCCCGGAGGAAATTACAACAGATCGCTTTACTCGGGACCGAGTTGGTCCAGACTAACAGGGACCACTGGGCACTCCGTCAGAGTATGGCATGCAGCAAATAAATCCCTTGGATGGGAACGTAAACTGACACTGACATCTGTGGACCTCAAAAGGGTTTGATAAATGGGACATGATTGGCATATCACAAATCAAGGATATGTGGGAGTAGGGAGGGGAGAAACCTTTTGCCGCCCTCCAGACTCTAAATCGTTGACACTGAGATCTTTTGTTACAATCAGGTTAGCCATGCACTGCACTCCCTCATCCCAAGAGTCACGTCCCTTCCCAAATCATCCCCATTAGAAGACAGAATACTGGATGGTCACCTCTCTGATAAGACCATCTCACTAATCTATAATAAATTAATACATCACAGCTTTGAGGCAGAAATGGGTGGCAGATGGGAAAGAAATGGATGATGAAGATTGGCAAGAGGCGATTTCCTCTCCTCGAGTGGTGTCCATTCCGGCTCAACAATGACTAGTCCAGCTTAAAATCCTACATAGGATATATATGAGCGCCCCCTGGCTGGTACTGATGGGGAGAGCCGAAACAGGAGAATGTTGTAGGAAATGTGGCCTAACCGGTACGTTTATGCACATCATGTGGGCATGCACACTAATCCAAACGTATTGGTGGGAGGTACACGAAGTAATGAGGGCTTTCCTCACTGTTAGTATTTACCCTGAAGCATGTAGATGCTTACTGAACATATGAGAGCCAACTGATCTTAACACCAACCAAACACAATGGGCCACTTTGGGTTTCATGCTGGCAAACAGAAACATTGCTTAGGCCTAGGGAGTGGAAGCCCCTCCTACTCTGGGGCTTGGGAGAACAATATGGACTGGTGCATGTTCAGAGAAAAGACTGTGTATACGGCCCGTGGCTGTTCCAAAAAGTGGGCCTGTGTCTGGTCGCAGTGGAACCCCTGTTGTGGAGATATTAGCGTTCCCCCACAGAATATTGAAAATGATGATTTGCTTCCTCCTTGAAAGGTCTTCACTGCATGTAATTTGTTGTAACACTGCCTCAAACTGTAATGCATGTATTTATATTGTACTCAATTTAAATGTTGATATGCCGATGTTTGTTTAGTTAAAAAATATATTTAAATAAAGAAGGGTCAGCGATGGCTCATCCCAGAGACCCAAATTCTCAGCCTAACCAGGAGGAGTCTGAAAACCCCTCATAGTGAACTCTTATCCCTCAGGGAATAGTAAAAATGGTACAGAGGGAGTCGATTAAGGTAGGTCCCCCTTTATTCCTCCTAGGAGGGTGCAAAGAGTCCAGGGGAGGTTGAGGTCCTCCTCTGTCAATTCAACCTCCTCTAACCACTCCATTGGCACAGCCATCTCCAACTAGAGGGCGCACTCCTTAGAAAGGGAATACCACCTGCTCAAGCTTGAGAGAGCCGAGCTCAAAATAAAGAAAGAGCAGTTGGCACTTGATAAGGAGACCCTGACAGTTCAGAGGGCTAGGAAGAATTTGGGACTAGGGTCCCATGGTGGTGTGAAAGTTGAAGAAATTAATGTACATAGACAGCATTCATTCCCCTTCTTCTCCCACTCCTCTCTCTCTGTGCGCACCATGAATACCGTAGACCATTGACCATATCACTCTGCCAGTAAGAGCCCATACCCCTATGCATATGTACAGCCATTCTAAGCACCATGGCCTATTTTACCCATTGGAACCCCCCCGGCTTCCCTCCTGCGCTCTCCTAAACCCCCTCTCTTATGTGTAGGCCATGAAACACTCTCCCCCTGTGCGACCCCGCTGCTAAAGGCGACTCTCCTGCTTGACCCGCACAAAACCCCCCCCCCATTCCCCCTTGAAGAAGCATCCTTCGCCTTGGCTGACGTAGCCCTCCCCAGCTGCACCTGACTGCCCCCGCTCTCTCATGTACTGGTCATCAGATCTCTCTCTCTCTCTCTCTCTCTCTCTGTGTGACTCTGTCCCTGTGTCCACCCTGGCTACCCCTCCCTTCTCCTCACATGGGCAAGTCATAAACCCTCTTCTTCTGCAAGGCCCTGTCCTTGAGAGTCACGGCCGCGCCTGACCAACACCTCCTTCCCTTCCATGAATGCCCCTCTGTTGACAAGCCTTCCCTCCGCGCTCGATTGTCCACGCGGCATGAATACCACTCCTTTGATGACCCCTTCCCCCGAGTCCGGCTGACCACACATGTCCGAGGCCATCGCCTGAGCCAGGAGATACCATTTACTGCCCTTATTGTATGAAGTCACTCCTCTTCAAAGGATCCTCTATTGGTCTTAGCCACCCCACCCCCTGGGCTATGATCAGGCGTACACATCCTACGAAACACTCAGCTGCGTGATTGCCCTCCCCTCTTATCAGCAGGTCAAGGGTCCCCATTGTGAATGTATGTGGGGTAGGATCACCACGAGGATTATAGGGATGTCTTTCTTTTGCGTCATACTGTCCTGATTGTACTATCAAGTGTTTTGTAAGATATAAAAGCAAGAGTCTCAGCTCACTTGTTAGAGCACCTCCCGAAAGACACTGTGTTTCGTGTCCGAAATGACTGGCTCTCCTCATGAGAATTAAACTCTGTTCTTGATTCCTGCTTCCAGCGCCCGTCTCCTTATTTGGTAATTATTCAACATGGGAACTAAGAGGCGGTTTGCGCCAGCGGCCTGGGCATCGATAGGATTATGGGTTCGTTTTCCACAATTGGCGTCCCAACGCGGGGTCCATCAGTGACATAGGGTCCGATAAGAGAGATCCAGACGAAGAAGTGAACATCTAAATGATCGGGGTATGCCTGCCTTGAGAGGGCCCTCGCCCGGCTGCCGATCGACAGAACTTCACCAATTCTGAACTGACCTCTCTTGAGTGACCTATTGTCCTGACTGGAATCCCATAGGAATGCTACATGGAGTAAGAGAACGATCGGGCGCTGGAGGAGGGAGTCGAAGAACTATCCGTATGGTCCGGTCCGGGTAAGATTAAGTAGGGTGTTTTTACGCCTGATTGGTAGGGTGGCTCTATCCACCTGATTGATTGATTGTTTGTATTGGAATCGGTATTTGTATACTGATATTGTTGGTATTGGTTCATTTAGCTTTGAAGGCTACTTGACATATTGGTTCTCTTTGGAGAACGAGACATTCTCTGTTTGCAAACAGCGGCGAATAGGAACGTCGTCCCTCTTTGCAGATAGAGAAGGGTAGGTAATGCAGACTTTTTGTCCCCGTTGTAATTCGTCATGCCTACTTTTCTCCCCACTGGATTGTTTGAAGTCGATTAATAATCGATTGTTGTTCTTTGAGATCTTCCCTGTCTACAAACTGAGACGAGTAGAAATATTCTGTCTTCCTTTTTGGATAGCGAAGGGCAGGTAATGCAGACATTTGTCCCCGTTGTAATCCGTCATGCCTGTTTTTCTCCCCACTGATTGGTTGGTTGCCTGGACATTGTTGTTCCAGGAATTGTTTCGTTTGAGGTATTTTCTACTTGCAAACAACGTGGAATAGAAATATTCTGTTTAGTCTTTGCAAGTAGTAAAGGGTAGGTTATGCCCCTTTGTGAATTCGTCAGTCCTACCCACTCCCCACTGTTTGGTTATTTGGGGGGTAGCTCGCATGGTCCGCCCAGGAGACTACCCTTATGGAGGACATATGCTCCCCGCTCATGGGCCATTTAGTGGAAGTAGACCATCTGGTCCGTCCAGGAGGCTACCCTAGTAAATGGAAGTACATCGCTCGGTCTGTCCAGGATGATACCCTAATGAAGGAATATATGTTCCCCTTTTGATCGATAATCTCGTTCCACCCCGGACCATTTATTGGAGGGAACTCGTCTGGTCCGTCCAGAAGTACCCCCTAGTGAAAAGGACACATAAAAAATATGAAGTGATCACCGTTCCCTACTAACAGAAAGCTTTAGCTCGAAACACGCTAAGGAAGAGAAGGAAAAATAAAAAGGAAATCAGGCTAAGTCAGTAACCCCCTGATGAGCTTTTGACTTCACTAAAAATAAGAAACATTAGAAATAGTTCATAATAAGAAATATAAAATGGCGAAAAGTTTGGCAGCAAAAATAGCCACGAGGTAGCTAGGCTTCACTGCCTGTTCCTGCTCCCAACATGCCTGCCTCATTGCCCGCCACGCCCAAATAACGGTCACATGAAATAGAAACAATTCAATAGGTACCTACCCCCATTCCGGAAGCTCCCGAAGTGCAACAGGTTTGCGGTTACGCCCATCCGGAAGGCGAGGCCTCGAGGCACGAGGGGCTCGCCTGGCCACGGTCAGGAGGAGATGATGTTGGGCAGGCGGTCCAAAGAATGACAGAGACCTCTCCTTCTCTCCTCTTCTGCTGGCCTGCAGGCCACGGGGGGGGGGGGGGCTGTCTTGCCTCAGCCACCGACCACCCCCCCCCCCTTCTGTCTCTCGCCTGGTCCGACCCACGAAGAAGGCCGAAGCCAAAAGCGAGAATGGCGGCGCTTGCAAGTAGTCCCGCCACATGTCAAATTCCTGGATAGTTACAGGTAGTGCCGCCACATGTCGACGCCTGGGCAGTTCCAGGTAGTCCCGCCACATGTCAAGAGAAAAGGGGGGGCTGTCTTGCCTCAGCCGCCGACCACCCCCCCCCCATCTTCAATAGCCAGTACGGCCAATATCGAAGCGACGGAGCCGAGGAACGGCGCGGGGTCGCTGGAAGGGGGAGGTGACGCGAACGAGCCTCCCCCACCTCCCTCCAGGTGGAGGCTTCCAGCGACACCCCAATGCTCTTACTTAAAGAGGGTCAACATCAAAAAGCGGTCTTCTGCCCAGGACGGGCACACGCTCCATGCCTTCTCTCCTCAACCTTGAAGATTCTATAAGAGCCGGGGGGCACCCCGATCCCTCCGCATGGGCGCCCCCGCCCCCTCACTGGGAACCACGACATCGGTGCAACTCCTGCCGGCACCAGCCTCGGATTGGAAATGGCTAAAATGCAGCCACGGCACAGACTTGTTCAGTTCTGGAGGAACACCAGGATGACCCGGTAGGAAAATTGTTGCCGCCCTTCCCACTCTTTGACTCATGGTCCATATTGTTAGACTGTTAACCACATAGCACAAAACTTTTTGAACTGCCAACGGAAGGTTCTGGGCCAACCATGCGAGACTAGAGACATTCTGACTATGCTGGAACTCGCCTGACCCCACCCAAAATGGCGCCGACACAAAATGAGACGTTTTGAACAAACTTTGTTGCACCCTGATTGCGCAGCTTTTTGTCCCGAGATATATATACAGTTTTTGGATAATGAAAGTAGATATGAAGGATGTTGAGTATGTGCTTGGATAATGAACTGACTTAGGGTGGGTACTGATTATGATTTGGAAAATGAATTGGTGTAATTTAGATAAAGAATGAGTATTGGATAATGAATTTATGAATTAATTAAAACTGAATTCTTGACATGCATCATGCTTGCTCTGTAAGAAAATTTTAATACGATTTTATTGTACTGCTGCACTTTATGCAATGAACTGCCACCAATTTCGTTTATTAAAAGTATTTTGAAAAAGAAAGCATGGTTGTAGCAGTTGTATTAATGAGTTTTGGATACCCTACTACTGTGAGCGAAGAATAAGTATGATGAAGGATGTAGATCAAAAGGGATCAGATATTTAGCAGCTACATTATGTATCGCAGGCAGCCAGGAAAAGTGTTTTAGACACCCTTAAAACGACACCACAGAAATGCCACCTGGCCGTCACCCTTGCACCCGACAGAGAGGGTTACGACCGAGTAACTCATGTAGATATGTAGATCGTCAATGATCATCTATCTGACATTACTGGTCCCTCTAGGCTTAAACGCCGAGATGGTAAAGAAATGCAGTACGCGGAGATAGGTCGAGTAGGTGGTAGGTAAAAACATTTTTGGACTACTACATGCTGATGTACTTTGAATGCTGCCCCCCCCCCCCCACCCCTTCTTTTCCCTCCCTTCTGCAGGTCACGTCAGAACGTCGGCTGAAGTGTGGAAGAGCGACGGTCGGACCACCGACGAAAAAGGGAAAGAGGGAATATGTGTGTAGTCGTTATAACGATAAGTTTTTAAAAGACGTAGGCTTAACATGACTGTTCCTCCTTAGGACATAGCGACTGAGAGGATGGACTGACATAGAAACTGGACAGGTACTGAATGACGAAAAATTGACTAGAAATGACGTGTTAAATAATGTAACTGGACGTTTGACTAGGTAGGGAAAGGACAAAGAAAAATTATACGGGTAAGGGTTGCCACGGCACCACCCGTCTAGGAAGTTAGAAATGTTGCTGATGTTCAAAATGCACTACCCCCTTTCTCACACTCTTATAGATATAGCCAAGCTGTCCGACTGTTCTCCCGATCAATACTTGCCGTTGCCTCAGCCTGGAAAACTTCCCACCAAAGGAGGGAACAGAAAAATGGTTTAAGATCCAACCATGGGTAACTAGCACGACCAGGTTAATTACTGATCGACCAACCGAGGTGTGAGTATTGGTAATTGGGAACGCTCGCAGGCGTGACAAGCGAGAAGGGAAAGGGGGGAAGGGTAGAAAGAGCTAAGCACGTAGATAAATAGGATAGTAAAGATACGTAGGATATATATATAAAAACAGATCTTGTAGGCTAACAATTGTTTCCTGTCTTGTCGTGAATGTCTTGTATATGTGTAATACATGTGCCGTCTTCCCTGTCTGAGTTTGTGTGTGTGTAATGTACGAATTTATGTCTTCCCTCTGTCTGTATCTGCGTGTTACCTGACCTTTGCTGTTCCGTGTTGTGAGCGCACTAAATGACCTATTTTCGTACACGTCTCTCTCTCTCTCTCCACCCCCTTATCTCTCTCTCTCTCTCTCTATCTCTCTCTTTTTCTCTCTCTCTCTGTCTCTCTCTCTCTCCACCCCCTTATCTCTCTCTCTCTCTCTACATGTCATACGTGTACCGAATGGCTCGTTTAGATTGCGGACGACTCTCACTCTCTATGAGAGTCTCCCTATTTTTCTCTCCCTCTTTTTGGTAAAACTGTACCCCACCGGTACCAGTCTGATTTGATACATATTGAACGCGAAGGTGTTCAGCGAAATTGACCGAAACTAAAATGATTGTATCTCGCCATATTACTGCCTCTCCTTTCTGCAAAATGAATGAACTTGAATTGGCTGAGAAGGAAAGGACAGGTAAGACGACTAAAGTCCCCCAAATCTGGCCATTTATAGGGGAACTGTATGTCAATGGCACCTTATGTCTGTACTTCAGAGACGAACGCCAACGTCTAGATTGACCCCCAATGCCCAGATTGCCCCACCCCCCTTTTTGCACCGAAGCGTAAGCGCCCGAAGCATCCCCGCCCCATTTTGATAGACCCCAGTTGCTGTCCCGAATATAAACATGATGACCATGAGTAGCTGTTGACCCCCGAGAAAACCCTGTTTTACCTGACTGTCGATGATGGCACCCCCGCCCTGTCTGAAAATGTTAGCCAGTCCTGAAGGGAAATGCTCCGTAATGTTGAATATGATGTAACGCACAGTTGATGGGAATATCATTTATCCTCACTTGAGTTATAAACAGGACAATGAATAAACCTGCCATAAACTCAGTAGGAATGCTGACACATGCACTGCCTGGTAATAGGACCTCTGACTGTGACCAATGAGCGTATCTCCCAAATGCGTAGAATTGAGGGAGGAATTCACATGCGTAGATATTTTCTTCTGCCATTTCTCTAAAACCTTGTCTTGTACCTATTCAAAGATTCACGATCACCGAAGGAGATGGGTCAGATGTGACGTACAGCCTGACTGCGGATCTTGGGACACGTGTGACCTCGACCAAAGGTGGAGCCGCAGAGCAACAGGATACGGGACGAGACCGCAATTTCAACGTGGAAAATGAAAAACGATGGGCCGCCTTGAAGCCCCCCGCCTGCTAACCCACGTGTGCCTGGAGTCTCCGTCCCCCTTCTTTGGGCCCGATGGATGGGCCTGCCTGCTTGTTATCCTTTGCTCCCTTGGTCCCTTTTGCGTGTCCCAGGAACTCTGACCCAACTCAGCCCTCTCACCTATCGACTATTTGAACCACACTCACCCTCTTTTCCACATGACTTTTTGCCAAGGGAAAGAACCGCATTCCACTGGGAATAGGGTGCTGCCATAGAACTATGGGTGCCGAGCATAAGGCGCCACCAACCGGATTGTTTAGGGAACAGGACTGTGGTCTAACAGCAGAGGACTGACCGCACCCTGCAACGCGAAAGGATAGGACTGAGCTGGACCTATAGCTCCACCGCCGGTGCTCAACAGCGCCAACGAAAGTACACGGACTAGAGCCTACCAGTGATGGCTCAATGATAAAAAAAAAAAAAAAAAAAACACTGTGACGAAGAAATATTGTGTATTGAACTGAATTCCGCTCTCAACTACCTGGTCAAAACTGTTCATTGGTCACATTTTTAAGTTAGAAAGATTTATGCTATGTAATGCGTTTTATTGTCAGGAACACAACGAAAATGCAATTTCCTATGTGCTGCACTCTGCCCATCACCTCGACTGTCTATGATTGAACACCAAATGTTAGTATCGACAAAATGCTAATCCATCAACGATGCCTGTCTACCTGTAATCCCATCAATTGCAAAAATGACTGCTGTTATGTAAAAAGGGGCGACTGTGAAAGTTGAAGAAATTAATGTACATAGACAGCATTCATTCCCCTTCTTCTCCCACTCCTCTCTCTCTGTGCGCACCATGAATACCGTAGACCATTGACCATATCACTCTGCCAGTAAGAGCCCATACCCCTATGCATATGTACAGCCATTCTAAGCACCATGGCCTATTTTACCCATTGGAACCCCCCCGGCTTCCCTCCTGCGCTCTCCTAAACCCCCTCTCTTATGTGTAGGCCATGAAACCCTCTCCCCCTGTGCGACCCCGCTGCTAAAGGCGACTCTCCTGCTTGACCCGCACAAACCCCCCCCCCCATTCCCCCTTGAAGAAGCATCCTTCGCCTTGGCTGACGTAGCCCTCCCCAGCTGCACCTGACTGCCCCCGCTCTCTCATGTACTGGTCATCAGATCTCTCTCTCTCTCTCTCTCTCTCTCTGTGTGACTCTGTCCCTGTGTCCACCCTGGCTACCCCTCCCTTCTCCTCACATGGGCAAGTCATAAACCCTCTTCTTCTGCAAGGCCCTGTCCTTGAGAGTCACGGCCGCGCCTGACCAACACCTCCTTCCCTTCCATGAATGCCCCTCTGTTGACAAGCCTTCCCTCCGCGCTCGATTGTCCACGCGGCATGAATACCACTCCTTTGATGACCCCTTCCCCCGAGTCCGGCTGACCACACATGTCCGAGGCCATCGCCTGAGCCAGGAGATACCATTTACTGCCCTTATTGTATGAAGTCACTCCTCTTCAAAGGATCCTCTATTGGTCTTAGCCACCCCACCCCCTGGGCTATGATCAGGCGTACACATCCTACGAAACACTCAGCTGCGTGATTGCCCTCCCCTCTTATCAGCAGGTCAAGGGTCCCCATTGTGAATGTATGTGGGGTAGGATCACCACGAGGATTATAGGGATGTCTTTCTTTTGCGTCATACTGTCCTGATTGTACTATCAAGTGTTTTGTAAGATATAAAAGCAAGAGTCTCAGCTCACTTGTTAGAGCACCTCCCGAAAGACACTGTGTTTCGTGTCCGAAATGACTGGCTCTCCTCATGAGAATTAAACTCTGTTCTTGATTCCTGCTTCCAGCGCCCGTCTCTTTATTTGGTAATTATTCAACATGGGAACTAAGAGGCGGTTTGCGCCAGCGGCCTGGGCATCGATAGGATTATGGGTTCGTTTTCCACAGTGGTAGCACTAGCGAACCTACGGTCAGGGAGCACTGGAACCTGAGAAGGATAGTCCCTCCTTACCAGGAGGAGGATAACATCCATAATTGAATCCCTGCTTTGGAGAGGGCCTGTAAAGTTCAAAAAGTCCCTCAAGGGCAG
Source organism: Lissotriton vulgaris (assembly GCF_964263255.1). NCBI lineage: Eukaryota > Metazoa > Chordata > Amphibia > Caudata > Salamandridae > Lissotriton > Lissotriton vulgaris. The sequence continues at coordinate 30,022,805 of NC_141687.1, read as the reverse complement.
TGGGCAGCTATCCTGGGGCTATCATTTGCTAACAAAGGTAACCACAAACGTCTCATTGTTAGGGAGGAAAATGCAGATAATTACTTCATCTTGAAAAGTGCCCTCATGGATGGGTTTGGTTTAACCACTGAACAGTACAGGGTTAGGTTTAGGCACACAGAGAAGGCTGGGTAGATGTTGTAGACAGATGTTGTAGCCAGTGCTATTAAGGGTCTGGAAGGCTGGCTTAATAGAAGTTAAGTGCATGACTATGAGGGATTGCACAATTTAATGATGAGGAAGCACATCCTTAATAACTGTTAAAAATCGACAACTGCACCAGTACACAGTGGACTATAATCTGACATCTCCACAAGAATTTGGAAAGAAGGCGGCCGACAAGTGGGTCCACGCCATTGTGAAATAGTCTCATGGTGGTGGTGACCAGAAGAAGCAATATTCTTCTAAGGCCCAAGAGAAGGGTGGGGAGAAAGGTAAAGACAAGAAAGAGTCTTCACAATGTCCCCAAAGGTTTTTCTCTAGGGGTTGAGCCCCAAACCTCTTCCTCCTCCAACAGGAAACCTTGGTTTTACTTGTGTAAAGAAAAAAGGGTATAGACCAAGTTGCTCTAAATCTGGCACCAAGGAGACTATTACTACTGCTCCTAAAGCATCCAGCGTCCCTAGAACCAGCACAAGTAGTAGTAGTAGTGCCCCCAAGGGATTAGTAGGATTAACCTTGAAGTGGGTTCTGGCCTAGTCAGAACATCCCCTCAGGCTGTTCTAGTCTGTGACAGTGGCATGGAACTTGCCACTTTACTTGTTAGTCCCACTAATTTGGGCAAGAACAGCCACTCATTAATTGTCAATAAACTGTGACATTCATGGACATCGGGTCAGGCTCACTATGTTGACAGAGAAACATGTGTCTCCTGAACAAATCATACTTGGACAATTGTACCAAGTGACCAAAGCAAGCAATGTCAGGACTGATCATTCTTTGGCAGTTGTGAATCTCAGCTGGGGAGGTGTAACTGCAGCTAAAACAGTTGTGGTTTCTCCAGACATACCTGTGGAATGTCTGTTGGGCAATGATTTAGAAACTTCAGCCTGGTCTGAAGTTTAGTTTAGGACACATGCAGAAATGATGCAAATCTCCCCCAGTGCCTTTGCTGTTACTCTGTTGTGTTGTTAGAAATGGGGGTCTCCACTTGACAAGGGTTTGAACCTTTGCCCAAGTAGGGTCCTTTGCTTCTATTCAGGATAAGGGAGTTACACTCCTAAAATAACCACTGCTCACCCCCTTGGTAGCTTGGCCTGAACAGTCAGGTTTATCTTGGAGACTGTGTGTAAAGTATTTGCACATAACCAACAGTAATACAGTGAAAACATTACAAAAGAACACCACACCAGTTTAGTCAATATACAATATTTTATATACTTAAAACAGGACCCAAAGCGATAAAAATCCACAATACTGTACTTAAAAAGATATACTGTGCAAGAATACTTGAAAAACACAGTTCATAGGAGTCAGTAGCTCCGTCTGGGGATACCACAATGCTGAAAACAACAGAGTCTAACTGTTCCAGCCGACCACAGCGAACGGGCCACCGAAAACATGGACAGACTTGGTAACAGTACCTTTCTCGTTGTGGCTGACATAGTGGTGCGAGCTGGTTGTGGCAACTATCAAGGGTGCATTGCAAAATGGAGGGAGGGCAGAGGGTGTCCTCTCGATGCAGTGCAGGCAGCGGCTCAGTGACGATCGTCCAGATAGCATCGGTGAGACCAAGGCTTACGGTGCAAGGCAAGACGGCGCTCAATGCCATGCTGGCAGGTTGTGGTGCAGGCGACAGAGCCGGTTAGCAGGAGCTGGCGTCAGTCGGCCCAGATGGCTGTGTGGGACGAGGCGGTGCATCATGAAACTTACGAGCGGTGCCCCAAGCCACGATGCGATCAAGGGTGTCAAAGTCGGCAGCAACAATGGCGTCGGTGAGACCAGGATGGCAAAGTGAAGCGAGGCAGTGCGGAGTGCAGTGCCCACAGGTCACGGTGCAAGCTTGGTGGGGGTGGTCGTAGTCGTCAGTGAGACCAGTGTTGTGGTGCGAGATGCAGACGGTGAGGACGGTGTAAATGTGTAATCGAGTTAGAGTTACAGGATCTATTGTAGTAGAGAGCATTCCCAGCAGAGATCTGTACATTTTCACTGAAACACTTTTTTCTGTACAGTTTGAGTGCCAATGCTCTTAACCGCTGTTGCCTTTTCTCGGAGAGAAAAGCCTTGTTTTGGACGGTGTCTAGTTGTGTTCCCAGAAATGTCATTATCTGATTTGGATATATTGAAGATTTTAGAAAATTGACCGAAAGACGCAACTTGTGGAAAAAAGTGCGGCAATCCTTTGTTGCTTTTTCCACTAAGTGAGAAGATGGTGCCTTTAGCAGTCAGTCGTCGAGGTAAGGGAATACCTGAAGACCTTTGTCTATCAAGGCTGCTGCCATAGGAGCCAGGAATTTTGTGAATGTCTGTGGAACTGATTTGAGGCCTAATGGAAGAACTCGGAATTGATAGCACCAGCCACTGTGAACCTCAGGAACTTCCTGTGCTTTGGATGATTAGAGACGTGGAAATATGCATCCTCGAGATCTAATGACGTCATGTGATCGCCCTTGTTGAGGCGACGTAGGATTTCTGAAAGAGTAACCATCCTGAATGTTTGACTCTTTAGATTTCTGTTCAATTTTTTGAGGTCTAGGAGAGGCCTCCACTCTCCTGACTTTTTGCAAATGAGAAGGAAGCGGGAGTAGAAACCTTTCCTCCGTTGGGAAAAGGGACCTTTTTTATTGCCCCTTTCTGAAGCATGACACATGCCTCTTTTTTGAGTAAGTGAAGGTGAGAGGGGTGTGATCCACTGGGAGGAGTATTGGGCGGTTTTTGGAGGAATTCCAATGTGTGGCCATAATAGATGAGATCCAGGACCCACTTGTCTGTAGTGATGTTTCTCCACTGATCGATATGCTTGAAAATCGTTGCACCATTTTGGGGAAAAGAATGAGCAGCTGGTACCCCACTGAACTCACTGCTTTCATCCAGCATCACTGCTTTGTGACCCCGCTCTGCGGTTGGAACCTTGTCTGGAGAAACCAGCTGTATTTGCTTGTCTGTAGGACTGCTGTTTATACCCGTGACGGAATTGTGGTGGACTGGTCAGATAGGACTGGGATCGCAGATTATTTCCTCTATATTTGGAGTAGCCCCTACCTCGGGCTCCTCGAAAGGGCATGTTGCGATACTGCAGGGTACCAAGAGCCTTAGCCATGTCAGTGTCTTACTTAATGGCGGTAAGTGCCTCACCAATATGGATTCCAAACAAGCTTTCACCATCATAGGCCATATCCAATATCTTGGTTTGGACTTCTGGATGGAAATTAGTTGCCCTCAACCATCCTTGGCGTCGTAAAACAGCAGCTCCAGCTAACTGTCTGAAACCAGTTGTGGCAATGTCCATAGCTATATTAATGATCTCAGAAGCTGCTCTCTCTCCCTCAGTGAACAACTTAAACTCTCCTTTAGCAGAATCCGGAATGACCTCTTTCATTGCACCAATGTCGGACCATATTTCCCTGTCATAATGGACTAGGATGGCCAAAGCGTTAGCCACCCTAACGGAGACTGCCGCCATAGAAGAGAACCTTTTTCCAATCGAATCCAGGCGTTGAACTTCCTTGTCTGGTGGCGAGAGGATAGGTGTAGATGGATTTTTTGAGCGTCTTTGCGCTGCCTGAGAGATCACTGAGTCAGGTTTAGGGTGACTTGTAAGACACGCTGGAGAGCCCTCCGGCGCTCTATATTTCTTGTCTAACCTGGGAAGTACAGGAACTACAGAAGCAGGTGCCTTCATGACTTTAATCCCTTCTTGCCAGATATGGTCAATTATGGGTATTGACCTGACAGTCTTCCTTTCCTGGTCCTTAACATCATATAGGAAACAATCCAACTGTTGGACCAAGGTTGGTAAATGAAAAACGGTTAGTGGCTCTGTCCATAATATTATGGAATCCTCTGATATCCTCAGAAGGCGAATCCGAAGGATGATGAGGCGGTGGAGAAGGAGTTTGCGCTATGTAATCATCTCACTCATCCGCTGGTGGAGAGGGGTCTGGTAGCTCACCTTCTTCATGTTCTTCTTCAGACGTAGTAGGGTCGGCTCTGGGAGGGAAGAGGAATTATGGGAACTGGTGCCATTATCGGAGTAGCAAGAGGTGGAGGCAATGGTGTTTGCGGAGTTTCCTGCGGAGGTGGAGGAGGGATAACAACATCCTCCTGAGGAGGAAACCTTCATTTATAGTCCGCCAACATGTTCTGAAGATCCATGATTAACTCCGGAGGGAATTGAGCAGACTACTGCCTGGGCTGTTCGAAATATTGTTGGTACTGAACTGGAGGGGCAGGATAATGATGGTAATACTGATCCTCCTCGTCATATTCGTCATCCTTCTCCTGATATTTAACGAGTAGTTCTGAAGGACTACGTGCAGCTCTAAACTCGCCCTCATCATCATCAGAATCCTCCATGTCTAACCGATGGCTAAGAAGAAGCGGAGAAAATGTTGGTGTCCTAAACTGCTGTTGTGCAGGTTGTTGAAATGGTGTTGATGGACCAGTATAATAAACTGGGTGTTTTATCATTGACTGGGAAACTTTCGTCGTCGACGGTACTGTCACAGCAATTGGGAATGCTGCCGCCACATTTTCAGTCGAGGACGGTATCGTCATCGAGGGTAGCGTTGTCTTCGTTGACATCGACAATGGTGTCGTTGACGGTGGTGTCGTCGACAGTGTCGTCGTCGACGGTCTCGCCGTCGATGGTCTCATTGTCGAAGGTCTCGTAGTTCATGGTGGTGTCATCGTCGATGTCTTCGTCGTCGACAGCTTCGCTGACAAGCTCGTTGACAGTGTGGTCTTGACTCTCGTCGACGGAACAGTCATCGACGACAAGGGCAGCAGTAATAGCATAGAACCTCCAAAACTCACCCTCAATGTGGTAAACACAGTCGATCTCGACGACGAGATACTCACTGTGGTTGTCGAAGTGAGAACAGGCGTCTATGGTGAACCTGCGCCTGATGAAGACTTGTGTAAAAACAACAGTTGATGGACAGAATGCAGAACCATGTCATACATTCACCCCAGTACAGAGATCTGGGCCTAAATCCATTGGCTTGGCAGTTCGGGCTGGACTGTTCCCATGAGGCACAGGGTCAGCCTAATTTGCATATGGCCATGTCTGAACTGGGGTGGCTGAGTGAGCTAAAGAATCTTGATGGATTAAACCCAGATCAGTTGACTGGGGGTGAGTGTTTGATTTGCTCAAACGCTCTGTCCATCATCCCCTTTTGTATCGCTTTGTTCTCCCTAAGTTGGAAGGGTATGCTCTGACGTGAGTCCCTTGCTCACTTGGCCACTGGATTCAAGATAGCCTGGCTGATGAGGATTATGAATCCGAAACCGGTCCCAGGATGCTTGGTTCCGGTCTGGGAAGACATGGCTTGGCAGTTCGGGCTTGACTGTTCCCATGAGGCACAGGGTCAGACTGATTTGCATATGGCCATGTCTGAACTGGGGTGGCTGAGTGAGCTAAAGAATTGTGATGGATTAAACCTAGATCAGTTGACTGGAGGTGAGTGTTTGATTTGCTCAAACGCTCCGTCCATCATCCCCTTTTGTATCGCTGTGTTCGCCCTAAGTTGGAAGGGTATGCTCAGGCGTGAGTCTCTTGCTCACTTGGCCACTGGATTCAAGATAGCCAAGCTGATGAGTATAATGAATCCGAAACCGGTCCCAGGCCAGGATGCTTCTTTACGGTCCAGCGAAGACATGGCTTGGCAGTTCGGGCTGGACTGTTCTCATGAGGTAGAGGGTCAGACTGATTTGCATATGGCCATGTCTGAACTGGGGTGGCTGAGTGAGCTAAAGAATGGTGATGGATTAAACCCAGATCAGTTGACTGGGGGTGAGTGTTTGATTTGCTCAAACGCTCCGTCCATCATCCTTTTTTGTAATGCTTTGTTCTGCCTAAGTTGAAAGGGTATGCTCAGACGCGAGTCCCTTGCTCACTTGGCCACTGGATTCAAGATAGCCTGGCTGATGAGGATTATGAATCCGAAACCGGTCCCAGGATGCTTGGTTCCGGTCTGGGAAGACATGGCTTGGCAGTTCGGGCTTGACTGTTCCCATGAGGCACAGGGTCAGACTGATTTGCATATGGCCATGTCTGAACTGGGGTGGCTGAGTGAGCTAAAGAATGGTGATGGATTAAACCCAGATCAGTTGACTGGGGGTGAGTGTTTGATTTGCTCAAACGCTCTGTCCATCATCCCCTTTTTAATCGCTGTGATGAAGACTTGTGGCCATTTTTACCTTAAGAATGGCCAGAAGACTCTGACTTTTCCTAAGATGTTCCTGGAATCTGAGGGGATCCCATCTCTGAGGAGATTTTAGGTTGCTCCTCCCCCCTCCTCCATCCCTTTTCAGGCTCACTCAGGACCCCCTTCGTCATCCTGCTATCCCATCTCAGAACCCCACTCCCTGCCACAGCCATTCCTGTAGGCACTGGTAGGTAGGTGAGGTTGGTGAGGTAGGTGGGGCTTTAGGTTGCATAGTGCACGGCAATCTTGGCCTGCGCTAGGTGCGCAGCTGGAATCAATCAATCAGACATTTGTATAGCACGCTACTCACCCGTGAGGGTCTCAAAGCTTTGAGGGGGGGCAGCTACAGGTCAACAGCTCCTGAAGGTCAGCAGGTCCTGGGTCTGAGGCAGGTGGATGGGGAGGGTGTTCCATGTTTTGGCGGTGAAGTGGGAGAATGATCTTTCGCCAGTGGTCGTTCGGCAGATGTGTGGGACGGTGGCGTGTGAGAGGTCAGCGGAACGGAGCTGGCGGTTTGGGGTGTAGAAGGACAGTCGTTCGTTGAGGTATACTGGTCCGGTATTGTGGAGCGCTTTGTGAGCGTGGGTGAGGAGCTTGAAGGTGATCCTCCTGTTGACCGGGAGCCAGTGCAGGTTTCTCAGGTGGGTGGTGATGTGGCTGGGATGAGGGAGTCCAAGGATGAGGCATGCAGAGGTGTTTTGTATGCGTTGGAGTCTCTTCTGGAGTGTGGTCGTGGTTCCTGCATAGAGGGCGTTGCCGTAGCCAAGCCTGCTGCTGACGAGTGCTTGGGTGACCGTTCTTCTGGTTTCGGTGGGGATCCATCTATAGATCTTGCAGAGCATGCGGAGGGTGTTGTAGTGGAGGAGGAGACCATGTCGTCAGTGGCAGCGATGAGGGTGGTTTTGGTGCTGTGATTTCTGTGGAAGCCGGATTGGGAGGAGTCCAGGACGTTGTTCTCCTCCAGGAAGTGGGTCAGTTGTCTGTCTGCGGTCTTCTCAATGACTTTGGCTGGGAACGATAGCAGAGAGATGGGTCGGAAGTTCTAGAGGTCCTTTGGTTCCGCCTTGGGTTTTTTGAGAAGGGCGGTATTCTCGGTGTGTTTCTAGCTTACTGGGTAGGTGGCGGTCTCAAAGGAGCTTCCTGAGTTGGGGTGCAATGATGGAGCTTGCAAGGTTGAAGATGTAGTGGGGTCAGCGGTCGGAGGGTGAGCCGGAGTGGATGGTGTTCATGATTATGATGCTGTCTTTGTCGTTGACATTGTGCCAAGAGAGAGGGTCGATGTGAGATGCTGCCCACTTTCTAGTGGGCCCCTTGCACCAGTCCAAATGACCCTTATTGATGGTAGGTTTAAAGACAACCCATATAGAAAGCTATCCTAGTAGTAGTTGTGGAGAGCAGCCATCAGGCTAAGTACTGAAGGAATGTAAAGCAGATTGTTTTACCAGTCTATTATCTCGTGATTGACCAAATCAAAGGAGAACCACACCAGGTACATATAAAATATATTTATTTAATCTAAACACATCCCTCTAGTCTCTTTATGAGGCTAGAGGCAAAAGTACATACAGTACAATTATTTAGAACACAGTAAATTAGCACAATATAGAGGCGTCACAAACCATATACTAAGTAAGTGGTATAAGAACCACAACAGGCATAGAGACAAGGCCTAGGGCCTCTAGAACTGCTGGGGAAACCAGGAATCACTGAGGTAGTAACACAGGAGACCCACAGGGGACACGTGTAGTGTCTAAACACAGCCGCAAATCACAATTAACTTCTATGGAGAATGTTTCGATTAGAATTTTAAAGATTATGGACACTTAAGAGTAGACTTGGAGCAAACCCCTTTAGATCTAGACAGTTCGAGAGTCAAGACCCACGGGAGCACCAAAGTACTTGTGTTACCTCACCCAGGGAAGCCTGGTACATAGGTTTCTTTTTGTGTCGGGTTTCATCGTCTATTTCTATGCTGCGAAAAAGTGCTGCAGGAGTCCAAGTGGAAACTGTTCGGATGGATCCAAGGGTGGATTGGAGATCTGAAGAACCTGAAAGCAGAGGGGACAGAGTCTGGGTCACTACCCAGTGACCAGTAAGGCGATGAGTGGATGCCCACCGAAGTCGGGTGATTTCAGGTGCAGAAGGTGAACCTTGATTCTTCAGCCACGAAGACCAGGAGGCGTCGACGACAACCAAGAGCTGAATTTGAGCTGTCCCACAACAGATGTCACGTGCTACCATGTCAGTATCCGGATTGGACCCAACAAGCCTTGGCAACAGCAACCCATGCAGAAAGCAAAGATTGGGCTTCGGAGCAGACCAGCAAGGTCTGAGGGACTCACCCTTTGGAGGGGAGTCAGGGCTTGTCTGTAGCAACCAGGGAAGCCCAAGAAACAAAAGAGTTACCTCCGTGGGGACCCACCAGATGACAGACTGGGGATTGCGAAGGGACCTTCAGCAGAAATGCTAGAAGTGGGCCCACGGAACACTCGTGGAGTGTAGGCCCACAATCTTCGGTGAAGATGGTGCTCAGGGTTTGGACTACGACGAGCCCAATGCACAACTTCGGGAAAGCTCAGGAAGTAGGTGTACTAGAAAATCTGCAAGGTGTCCAGGAGTTCCGGTCCCACGTATCTCGTGATGGCTGCGGGTTTCAGCTATGCTGAGATCTCATGTCTGCCTCAGAGACATCTGGAAGACTGGGTCCTGTGTTGCAAATCTTTCGGGTTCCAGCGGGAGCCTTGGAAATGCAGACCGGCAAGATGCTTCTTTGGTGCCTGTTTGAACAGGGGAGTCACTTCTTGACCCCAAGGGAGATTCTTCCGTCTTCTAGTCGAAAGAGAATGTCAAAGTTCCAGGATATATGTTGCAGAGTTTCGTCCAGGTATAATTTAAAGTCCTAAGGACTGGGTTCCTATAATTATACTAAGTTTAGGGGTTGGACTTACTCTAGGGTCCCACCTATGGGAGAACCCACGGTGAGGGTGGTTACACTCTGTCCCCTTTGTCCAGTTTCGCGCCAGAGCAGGGGCTGAGTGCTCCTATGACCGGTTTGAACTAGGGTATGCATAGGAACACCAAGTGTGACCACAGCACTGGCTGAAAAGCATTCACTGAATGCAACCACCCAGCCCCAATACATTAAAGCCTGTCTGGGGAGGTGGTTACACCTCCCTGTGACAGGAAACCTATTGTCCAGGCCTTCCCTGCCGGAGCTTCGTCCAGCAGCAGGAGGTCAGACTCGTGTCTGTGGCTGCAGCATCCATTTTGTGATGCTGGGGCTCTTTTAAACTATTACTGGTCAGGTAAGTGTGTACATGTCTTCTCCCTCTAGAAGGGTGGAATTCTACCCTCGCCGTCAGGACTGGCGGGGGGTGGGTAGGATTCCAAAGTGTTTGACACCAAACACAACAGGTTTTGATGCAGCCATTCCAAAGTTAGCATTTGCCGCGAGGTAATATTGCAGTTCATGGTACTGCTGTATCACAGAACAGCCTCAGAGAATAGATTCCGAAAGCTGCAGAGGGGTCCTGCTCATGGATGTACACCCTCTCACACAAAACCAAGCACTCTACCTTCAGTATTGTCAAGGCCTGCCACAGGAGTGACTTGTAGGTTTATATGTGTCTGTCCTTAAAGGTAGATATAGGTAGCTTATATCTTAGTAAGGGGTACAAGCACTACCTTGCCCAGGCTGCAGTAGCAGACCTGTGGTGCCATTTTGGAAGGTTTCCCATGGGTGGCCTAATACATGCTTCAGCCCCTGGTAGGCCTCTGGGGTACCTATGCCCTTAGTACCCAAGGTACCATATACTAGGGACTCACAAAGGTAAGTCAGTAACCAATTTGGGGTGTACCTAAAGTACATGCAATCAATTTAGAGAGGAAGCAGCTGGGGTGGGGTCCTGGTTAGTAGGGCCCCAGCCAGAGTAAAGTTGACAAATCAGTGAAACACCATCAAAAGGTGGGGGTAACCATAGAAAGCAGATCCTACTCTCCTACACCTGCCCCCTGAGGAAACAGCAATTTTATGTGGTCAGTGTGTCCCCCCTCACACCCTATCCATGTGCCTATGCCCCTTGTATGTCCATGTTATCATGTAATTCCCTTCCCGTGCCTATAATAATATTGCCCTGCATTTCCGTCTAATGTTAGCATGTCAGTTATTAGGCCTTCCATGAATGAAACGTTAATTCTGCACTGTGGCCTATGTTGCCAATGCATTTACATGGCACACGTTTAAATGTCGAGAAGCACACGTTTTTCTGGCCCAGCCGAGCCAGGCCCTGAATTCAGGCTCCGAGTCTCTTCTGTCTCTGAAAGCTGCAGTCTAGGTATGCATCCCTGACCTCTCCCTTACTCCCTGCTCAGCCGAGAGGTGCCCGGCCTGGCCTGCCTGCCAAGATGGTATTTTGCCTATAGTTATCTGCTCAGCCTCCGCAAAACACATTCCAGTCTAGTGAAGGAGGTAAACATTTTCAGCCTGCAGAGCATAGGGCCTAGCCTTCCTGTCTCCATGCAAGTGATTTACTGAACCCGTTGCCATAGTAGGCCCATGGCCCCCACGTAATGCACGAAGAAATATATACGCACACTAGCATTTAGTGATGAACAGCCTTTACTCGAGAGACCTTTACTTCAGACAATACATCCTCCAAACACAAGATATCAGACGTGCCAAAGGTACAGGTCGCTCTGACATCCCAGACTTCAGACTCCTCTACTAGTGCTAAAGTCACAGCCCCCCCAGCTCTCCCCAGTTACACGTCAATCTCACGTCATGACCAGTTGCGCGCAAATGTAGGTTAAAGGTTTCTGCTGATCCTGCAGACCTCCTCTATGCATCCACCCACCTATGACACACCTATGACTCATCAAGTGCACACCTACGTGTACGCCTCCTTACACGCCTTCCTTTACGCCCATGTGTTCTTATCTCTCTCTTTTCACATTGCTCCGCCTGAAGTGTTCCGCCTACTGTATTCATTACAATTATATGGTTTTACTATATATAATGTGTGATGTTAATAAAAGATGTGATTCCCTTCCTGAACCTTAGTGGTGATGGAACCCGATTCTCCCCCTGGCTCGAGCCATTGGAATAAAGCCCTTTTAACTCGGACACCACGGACTCTGCCTCTCATTTTATGAGCTATCCTTATTGTTATTAATGTATAGAAAAATGTCCGGGTAATTTTATTTACCACATAAATCTGGCGCCCGAATAGGGACTAGTCCCCTTCCCCAAGCGCCGGTGATGTAAGCGCAGCCCCTGACCCCTTCTATAGCCGTGACGGACCCATTCTGCGCACATCCGCGGGATTTCCTGCTAACTCCCTCAGGCCCACGGAGGAGACGGAGACTGCGACGAGGCATCCACACGAGGCGGTGAGGATTGCGGACCATCCCGACCAGAGCCCAAGCCGAGAGAGCAAGGTCCGAGGTATCCAGAGGCCCACCTGTTCCGAGGCGCATGCGCAGCAAGAAGCCGTAGCAGTCCAGTCCAGTATCGAGTTTCCGAGGCCTTCAGATTTGCTTCCCGGTGAGTACCGTTGTTGGGAACGCATATAGACGGATTCATTTATTTGAGACCGGTCAAGACGGGTCTGGGTACACAGATCCGGTACAGACGTGTCCCTTTAGGTGGATGCGGTAAAGACGTGTCTCTTTATGAGGCCGGTATGACTGTACTGTTTTAGCAGTGCATCCAGTAAACGAGGTTTATTTTAGGATTCTCAGGATTGTGTTTTTTCTATGTATCTGTTCTTAATGTTTTAATGTCGTGGTATGAATGATTGTTTACAGTCTATTATTGTGCTTATTGTGCTTTCGTTCAAGCTAGTTCAAACATGCCGTTGTTTTTGAAATTACGTCAGATAGGAACCAGGAAAGGGATACTCGAAGAGGCAGTTCCCGTCCCGCCTAGGGACACTCCTGGACACTTTATGTACCACAAGCATGGCTTAGATGCCATACTGTACTTAGACTTATGGGTAGATTACACGAAGGAGCTGGAAGAGAAATATAGATCCCAGAAGGATGCCATAGAATTGTGGCGTAAGGAAGCGCATAGAAGAACAGAGAAAGAAATGCACAAAGCAGAGAGAAGTAGAGAAGCATCAGAAAAAGCCAAAGAAAAAGAGCTCAAGGAAGAAGGTGAACGGGTTAAGGCAGAACAGTTAGACAGACAAAGAAATGCCCTTATTAGTGGCATGTATCCCATTCTCGCCGAGGGCCTACCTAGAGTGACCCCGGAAGTGCCTAGTAACTTGCCACCACCACTGATCCCGACTAAACTCCGTAATCATAAACAGACCGCAGCGGACATTTTCCTTTCCTCCTATTTAGATGACGCTGCTCCAGAATATGTAAATGAAGACCCTCCTCCCAACCCGGTAAATGCTCCTGCCATCGTCCCTACCAATCCTTTTCAAACGCAACCACCCGTAACACAAGATCGACCCGCATTACCAGCGGCAGCGCTGACAGTAAAAGCTGACTCAAGTCAAGGCGACTCAAGTCTAGGAGCATCGGGAGGGGGGCCCTCTAGTGTACCGCACACCCCACCACCAACGAAACGAACACTACGAGATTTAGCACTACAACACACGCCAAAACCAACGACATTAGCAACTCTTAGACAGTCCCTCACTGATTGTATATATGATCCAGTACCAGGTGAGGGCACAATGCTGATATATTCAATACGTTTAAGACGTGTTGCAGACTATTTAGTTACTTTACCCTACATGAAAGACCACTTAGACAAAATCTACCACTTCATTAAAACGGGGGAGGGCCCAGAAAGTATCCAAGAGGCCATGGCACATAGAAAAGTGGAGCTTCAACGCATGTTCTTACAGTTTTTGGTTAATTGTTTGATCAGGGAACGAGACCAGCCAGATAAAGAAGTAACTAAAGGTATGATGAACTGGAGTGACAATATAGCTGTAGGTAAACATGATACACAGAAGTCAGTAGAAAGCATGTACAGGAAAATTCGTAAAGAAATTCTAGATATACACAAGAAAGAACAAGCCGAAAAGGAAGCAGAGAAAGAAGACGATGAAGTCTCAGAGGACGATGATAAAGTAACAGGGGAAATGAATAAAATACATTATGTAGGTAGGGCAAGACCGTTTGATAGACCCATACGCCTAGATTACAATAAACGTTCTCTCTCTCCAATACCAGAACGATATTCTCTTGAACATCTATTCCAAGCTACTGAGCAAGCACTGAGAAAACGAATAGGTTATAGTGAACTTAGTATTATGCATGAACAGGAATTAGCCCGGTCAGCAGTTAAATGGGCTTGTAATTCTACCATATATAAAGATGACATAGTAGCAAAAACATTTTTGAGTCTTCCTCCGGAAGAACAGCGTTTAGCTGGTATTTACATGATCCAACATCTCATCACTTTGTATGAGAGTCAGCATTCTGATCCAGGTCCCTTGTATAAAATACTGGACGATTTACTCCTGGAAAGATGGAGAGGCCTAGGTACCAAATTAATTAATGTCATTCTAGATCAACGACATAAGTACTTGACTTTTCTGACCTCGCATTTGGTTACTGCCCCACATCGTGAAAGAAAGACCTTTTATATAGACAGACAGAACCCCCTACGAGAGGTTCATCCTGTTAAGACTAACGGGGGTGTGCTTCAACGAGTATTCGTTTACACCCCATTGACTAAAATGGAATTATTGGAAATGAAGAAATTATTGCCCTGTCACGATAAAGATCCAGCAGGGTTCCACCGTGAATTAAAAGACATATACCGTATGGGGGAGTATACATACGCTGATATCATTAAAATGTTGAAAGTACTATTGCCAGCAGGTATTTACCAAAAACTTAAAGAAAAAGAATGGGAGGTGGGAGAGAAAAAGATTAACTGGACAGAATTAGAAGACGAAGATAAAACACGAGCCCCTGGTATTGGTCTTTCGGAAAAAGCTAAAGAATTGCCCGAGCTATTGATACAGGTCTTGCCGAGATTATTGACTACTAAAAAGGAAGATTGGGATGCTATTTCAGCCTGTAAACAGAAACAAGATGAAGACACTAGTGATTTTTATTCTAGATTCGAAAAATGTTTTCTTATTAATAGTGGCTTAAAGACAAGTAGTGAATCATACCCACATCTTTTTGTAACCAAATTAGTAGAAAATTCCTCACCACAGATCAAAAATAGAGTACTGAAGGTTGAGAGTACCTGGCAAGCAAACAGTCCTTCCCAAATGTTACAAAATCACCAGAACCGAATTAGAGAAGAACAGGAACACGAAAAGAGATGCATGAAAGATACGAAAATGAAAGTACTAGTCGCTCAATCAGTTCCGGCCGATGGCCATAAAAAGGGCACGGCACCTGTCAAAGGGAACTGTAATTACTGTAAACAGCCAGGTCACTAGATAAATGAATGTGCTGTCTTGAAACACAATATAGCCACAGGCAAGACGAAAGAAAGACCGCGTCCTCCTAGACAGGACAACGTTCCGCAAAATACACAGCCGTCACAGAACCAGCCACAGACAGTAGCTGTACCTCAACCCATTGCTGCCACACAACATGTTACACAACAAATGTACCAGTATGCACAGTCAGACTACCCTGATTATCAACAGTACTCATGAAACAGCCTAGAGAGGGAGGTTGGCTTGCCCCTTATTGAGGTTCCTGTAGATCAAGAGGGTCCCTATGTACATAGTCGTGTATTGGGAAAAGACAGAAAATTTCTGATTGATACAGGGGCGAGCAGAACTACCATCAGTCATGACGAGGTTCCAGGGGCACCCCTCTCAGGCTCACAGAATATTTCCCTGGGATTTTCAGGAAAGCCTATTGTTAACGAAGTGTCAAAGCCAGTTTCCCTAGGAGTTGGTCCGTTGTCCCGTACTACAGACTTGTTGCTTACGAAATCATGTCCAGAAAACTTGCTTGGTATAAAAACATTGAAAGAACTAGGAGCAGTGATTTGTTGTTCTCCGGAAGGAGTGAGATTGTTTTTACGTCATTTTAAAGGACATTATGTGTTGAGAGATTTTGACCCCAGACTTCAAAATGTACCACAGCATTTATTGGCACAAGGTCCGACTGATGTAGGTTACATGCACATTACACCATACCGTGTCACACTCAAGCAAGGAGTTGTACTGCCACGAATCCGACAATACAAGTTACCCCCTGATGCTGTAGTTGCATTACTGAAAATTGTTGACGGACTTATTGCACAAGGAGTGGTCGTAGAAACTGACTCCAATGTATGTAATTCTCCTATCATTCCGATCCTTAAACGAACTGACCCGAATGCACCACCGGTCTACAGACTAGTGATTGACCTCCGAGAATTGAACAAATGCATCATACCACAGTACCCAGTGGTCCCAGACATTTCTTCACTATTGACTGCCATTGATTCCGAAGCGTCGTTCTTTACTGTAATTGATCTCAAGAACGCCTTCTTTAGTGTCCCGATCCATCCGGAAAGCCAATATCTCTTCGGATTCTGTTTAAATGGCCGAAGCTTCAAATTTACGAGAGCTCCTCAAGGGTTCACAGAAAGTCCTAGTATCTATAGTCCAGCATTGAAAAGACAACTAGACAGTATTCACATGCCCACTGACACCGCACTGCTCCAATACGTTGATGATCTTCTGATCACAGCACGGACAGAACGAGACTGTGAACGTGCATCACTGACCGTATTATACTTCCTGGCAGAAAAGGGACACAAAGTGTCCCCTTCAAAGTTACAATTCTGTGCCCAGCAAGTGGTATACCTTAGACACCTGCTCTCCAAGAGGGGTAGACAGTTGACACCAGACCGCATTCAGTTAATTGCACATCTTCCACAGCCCAAGACACAAAAGGAGGTACGGGCCTTCATTGGCCTCACTTCTTACTGCAGACAATGGATTCCTCAGTATGCATATCTAGCCAAACCACTCATACAGTTGACAACACAGGAGGCAGCGACTTCGACTGTCCTCCCTTGGACTCAGGAACATACACTTGCATTTGATGAATTAAAGAAAGCGCTATGTCAAGCACCAGTTTTAGCGACACCATGTTACAGTAAACCTTTTACACTTTTTGTCACTGAACGCGATGGCACAGCATTATCTGTTCTCACACAAGATCAGGCAGGAAAACACAAGCCTTGTGCTTACTTTTCTAGTACATTGGATCCAGTGGCCCAGGCTCTGCCTGCGTGCCTCAAATCAGTTGCAGCAACAGCTCTAGCAATCAGGCAAAGGGACTCTATAGTGTTAGGACATCCTCTGACAGTACAGGTTCCACACTCAGTGGAAGTTCTCTTGAACAGGACACAGACATAGCACCTGACTATAGCAAGACTGACAGGATACGAACTGACATTGTTCCAGCCACACATAGAAATCAGACGTTGCAATATCCTGAACCCTGCTACACTTTTACCCTCGAGTACAGTAGACCCTGCACCACATGACTGTGTGGAAGTAATTAACACAGTGACGAAGCCAAGACAAGACTTGACAGACATCGCATTACCAGACCCAGACCTGACACTTTGTGGATGGTTCATGCATGAGAACAAGCACAGGAGAGTTAGTGGCCGCATATGCAGTGACCACTGATACTGAAGTCATAGAAACACGACGAATTGACACCCTGTCTGCCCAAGCAGCAGAGCTCATCGCTCTGACCCAAGCCTGCATACGTGCCAAGAACCTGAAAGTAAACATATACACAGATTCACAGTAGGCATTCGGAGTCGTTCACGACTTTGGAGTCCTTTGGCAAGAGAGAGGTTTTCTGACCTCCCATGGAGCCAAAATACAGCACGGTCCCCTCATTCAAGCTCTGTTAGATGCAATACACTTGCCTACAGAAATAGCGATTATGAAGTGCAAAGCACATACTAAAGTCACAGATACTATTTCCCAGGGTAACGACCTGGCAGATCGAACAGCTAAACTTACAGCTCAGACTCAAACAGACGTTCCAGTTGACACGACAAAGACTGAAGTACCATCACTGACAAATTGCATGACAGTCAGGGATCCCTCACAAGATGTACTCGACATACAGACACATGCCACTACAGACGAAATCAAGAAATGGACGGAACAAGGAGGGGTCCAGACAGATCAGGGATGGATGACAAAGGGGAAAGCCACATGGTTTCTCCCCGATTCCATGGTTCAAGTTATCATAAATACAGCACATAGTCCAGCACACTTAGGAGAAAAAGCCATGTTAGACAGTATACAGAACATCTGGTTTAACAAGCATTTACATGCAGCAGCGAAACAAAGTGTGTACCTGTATGATCTGTTGTCAGTTCAATCCAGGCAAAGGCATTCCCGTGGAACAAGGTGGATTTCATCCTCCTGACCACCCTTTTGAAGTCCTCCAGATGGATTATATTCAGATGGACAGATGTCGAGGATTCAAGTATGTCCTCGTAGTTGTATGTGCCCTATCTAGATGGATAGAAGCGTACCCAGTCCCAGATTACACTGCTGTGACCACTGCCAAGCAGTTGGTCCATGAATTCTTCCCGCGATACGGCTTGCCCCGTGTCGTGTACTCAGATAATGGACAGCCATTCTCTTCTGAACTTATGAAACAAGTATCTCTCCTGCTAGGGTACCAGTGGAAATTCCATTGCGTACGACACCCCGAGGCAGCAGGCCTCGTAGAGAGACACAATCAGACTCTCAAGACCAAACTAGCGAAGGTCTGTGCAGAAAAGGGCGTGGATTGGATGGTAGCCTTGCCGGTTGCCCTCTTTTACATGCGTATGGTAACTCATTCCAGAACTGGACTATCTCCGTACGAGGTGGTTTTTGGTAGACCGCCGAATATGTGGGGTACACCTATGCCGCGCAAAATTACCGATGTTGACAGTAACATGCTGACAGATTACCTGGCTTCCTTGATGTCTGCACTACTTTCTTGTCGTTCGCAGGTTGCAGCTGCCTTCCCGGACAACACCCAGGTGAAAACGCACGAGATTGTTCCGGGTGATCTAGTCTATATCCGCAACTTTGACCGTTCAAGCCCTCTGGAGCCCCGCTGGCGTGCTCCCAAGTTGGTGTTGCTAACAACAAGGACTGCCGTCAAGGTCGAAGGCCGCAAGGGATGGCTCCACACCCACCACGTGAAACGTTTCCATGGACTTGGTCCAGTAAAAGACTCTGAGAACTGTTCGGAGATAATAGACTCTAAAATTCCTTTGATAGAAAAAACTCCGCAACAGGAGTATAAACGTAAATTACGATCTAGTAAGTCAGACAGCGTTTAATTGTTTAAGTCCCCCTCGGGTGAAGAGGTTAGACAGGTTCCTGACATGTATAAGATCGTAGACCCAAATAGTCAGAGAGATAGACAGAGAAATATGAAAGAAAAATACTGCAAGAACTTACGCAGCAGATGCATAGTAACACTGATCATTATGTTTTTCCTAAGTATATCGATTATATGTATAAGCTTGACGCTACATGTTTTCTTTCCTCCTCTTGGTTCACATGTACATTCTTTCTTTAATGACACTGTAGAGCACACATTCAGCGACCTGCCACCTCACGAACTATCCTATCGACTAGCACTGCGCAACAACACTTTCATTCGTATGTTACACCATACTCACCAGACCAGCAATGTAACGAATTGCTGGGTATGCGGCCGACTCCCACCTTATCAGAAAATGAAGGGAGTCCTGCCCCTCTTTCCCTATCCGTTTTCGCACAATGGTTCGTGCGGAGCATGGTTTGCTTTAATGTCATCACTATACAGTGAGTCCACAGTTTCCCAGGGCGATTGGATATGGGGAGACCTGAATACAGTTATGAATAAGGCATGTTTTCCAGACCAGCAATGTAACGAATTGCTGGGTATGCGGCCGACTCCCACCTTATCAAAAAATGAAGGGAGTTCTGCCCCTCTTTCCCTATCCGTTTTCGCACAATGGTTCGTGCGGAGCATGGTTTGCTTTAATGTCATCACTAGACAGTGAGTCCACAGTTTCCCAGGGCGATTGGATATGGGGAGACCTGAATACAGTTATGAATAAGGCATGTTTTCCAGACGAGGACGGTCTTCCCCAAAGGAAAGGAACTGATCTAGAAAACGAAGTGTATGAACAAGGAAATGCTTCCCTTAACTTTATGATTCTGAACGTCCAGTCCGAGACCAATACAGGTTCACCGTTTATAACAGTCCTATCAGTAAAAGGTGAATTATGCGTTAGAAAGAATGGTTCAGTACACCTTGGACACAGTGATTGTAATACTGTGGTCGATTTCAATGATAAAGGAAAGTCTACTTTCAAAGCTTCCCGCCATTCTTATTTTATTTGTGGTCAGACAGCTTATGTACGTCTGCCTTTAGATTGGGGTGGAACATGTTATATTGCGTTCCTACTGCCACCTGTTTTCCTAGCTCCATCCCATTATCACCGAGATTCCCAACTCGTACATATAATACACAAGAGGGAGATCGAATCCCCAATTGTCGATCAGACTGAGACAACATGGGAGCAATATACAGATTTCAATAAAGGATTCTTTTTCTTCATAGGCCCCGTCCAAAACAGTAAATTAATACGCAGATTAACAAGAACACTGGAAGCAGTAGTGAATGAGACTACTTCTGCCTTAGGTAACCTGACCGAAGAGCAGTCTGCTATGAGACTTGTTGTTTTTCAGAACCGCCTTGTTCTTGACGTCATCTTGGCCGATAGGGGCGGAGCTTGTAGAGTGATCGGCTCCAGTTGTTGTGTGTTTATTCCTAATAACGCACCATGAGTGTATGCAGCGATAACAAGACTCCATAAGATAGCTCATCAGATACACCAGAATCCAGGCACCTGGACTTGGTCCGGCTGGCTCTGGAGTGTGATATCAGCCTGGGGATGGAAAGTACTGTCCTTCCTAGGAATAATCCTGCTCATAGTATTCAGTTGTTGTCTCTGTCTGCAATGTGGCCCAGCGATTTGCGGCTTGTGTGCTCCCTGCAGACACGGCCGCTCCCCACGCTGCTCCCTGACCCGCCTCGCCTCACTGTTGGGTATCGTAACGCAGCTCCGCTGCTTGCTCTGGCTGCAACTGCATTGCCGCTTGGCACTGCATTGACTTGACTGCATTGCGCTGTGCTGTGTATCACTGCTTTAATTTAATTATTTAGCGCCGCTCCGCTGCTTGGCATGCATTGACTTGACTGCATTGCGCTGTGCTGTGTATCACTGCTTTAATTTAATTATTTAGCGCTGCTCCGCTGCTTGCCCTGACCATATTTATTCAATCGTACTGCTGCCTGCCTGGCATCACATTAGCATTGCCGCTTTGCGCTGTGTGCCACTGAGGATACCTTCGATTTCTGTTGTTACAGTGCAGCTGATCGATCGTGTAAGGCCGCCGGCCATTTTGTTGTTGTTGGTCGACCTGCCCTAGTCTTCACCCCGCTCCCGCCTTCCCAGCTGACCCGCCCTCGCCCCTCCCCCCTCACCATCATATATGACAGGAGTATTTGCGTGCAGCGTTCACGCGCAGCGGTTGCGCCCCAGTTGCGCCGAAGGTGCGCCAAAGGTAAGCCCGTCTACGCCCGTCCGCGCCAAGGCCGCGCCCAGCGCCATACCCCCTGGTCCACGCAATGCCCAGCCCTCCCGCATATCATACGACGCTTCCACCCTCCTTGCCCTTAACCCCGGCCGACTCCCCAACTGCGCCCAAGCCGCTCCTGGACACACCCATGGACCCTTCACATGCTATTCCTGCAAGTTCGACGGCACCAAGATAATCTCCTCATCCACGAACGCACGACAGATATCTGACTCCTACCACGTAAAATGCATCCTGCTCAACACCCGCTCAGTCCACAGACACGCCATCGACCTCTGGAACCTACTAGACACCATTTCACCCGACGTCGCCTTCCTAACAGAAACATGGATGAACGCCTCATCAGCCCCAGACATCACCATTGCCATCCCGGAATGCTACAAGATCATCCGTAAGGACCGCACCGACCAAACAGGAGGAGGCATCACTATCGTCCATAAGAACTCCATCCGCATCTCAACCAGCTCAGACGTCAACCTTGCCAACGCCGAACAACTTCACTTCCAGAACCACACCGACCCCAAGACCACACTCAGAGGCACACTCCTCTACCGACCTCCAGGACCCCGCGCACAATTCAGTGACGTTATCACTGACTTTATCACCCCACACGCCCTCCCCTCCGAGGAATACATTCTACTGGGAGACCTCAACTTTCACCTGGAAAAGAGCAATGACAGCAACGCCACCTCCCTTCTGGACAATTTTGCCAACCTCGGACTCAAACAACTTGTCACTACGCCCACCCACATCGCAGGTCACACACTCGACCCTATCTTCACCTCCAGCAAACATGTCTCCTTCAGTCACACCACTATTCTCCATTGGACGGACCACAGCTGCGTACACTTTACCTACAATAAGACCACAACTCACAACCATCCTCAACCTACCCTGCGAAGAAACTGGAACAAAATCACCATCGACCAGATTTCCTCATAGCTTCTTCAAAACCCCCCTGCCCATTCCACAAACCCCGACCAAGCAGCAATAAACCTCACCCAATGGCTATCCAACAGCGCCGACATCCTAGCACCGCTGAAAAAACGTCAAACCAAACTAGGCAGCAAAAACGCCTCCTGGTTCAACGATGATCTTAAGAAATCAAAGAAACTCTGTCACTCCCTCGAGAAGGACTGGAAAAAAGACCCAAACACCAGCACCAGGGACGCCTTCAAAAACGCCACCCGCGTACACCACCAACTTATCCGATCTGTCAAGAAAGCCGCACTCAAAGACCGACTAGACAACAACGCCCACAACAGCAAGGAATTATTCAACATCGTCAAAGAATTTACCAACCCCTCAGCCAACTCCAACGACATCACCCCCTCTCAAGCCCTCTGCGACTCCCTAGCTTCGTTCATCCACAACAAAATCGCAGACATCCACAACAGCTTCGACAACCAACCCGGAGACCAACCCACCCAACCTTCTGCAGGACCTTCACCTCCCTTGAACATCCTCAATGACTGGAACCCAATCTCCACTGAGGACACCATTCGCCTGATGAACTCCATCCATTCAGGATCCCCCTCAGACCCTTGCCCTCACCACATCTTCAACAATGCAGACTCCATCATAGCACCACACCTCCGAGACGTCATCAACTGCTCCCTCAAATCCGGCACCTTCCCAGAAAGCTGGAAACACGCCAAACTCAGCTCCGTTCTGAAAAAACCCACAGCTGACCCCACCGAACTCAAAAACTACTGCCCCATCTCGCTCCTCCCATCCCGGCCAAAGTCATCGAGAAAGCTGTCAACAACCAGCTCGCCGCCTTCCTCGAAACCAACAAATCCCTCGACTCCTCACAGTCCGGCTTCCGAGCCAAACACAGCACTGAAACCGCACTCATCGCAGCAACAGACGACATTCGAACTCTTCTGGACAATGGAGACACAGTCGCCCTCATCCTCCTCGACCTCTCCGCAGCCTTCGACACAGTCTGCCATAGCACCCTATTACAACGCCTCAGAAATATCGGAATCCAAGGAAAAGCACTGGACTGGATCACCTCGTTCCTCACCGGAAGAACCCAGAGAGTACGCCTCCCACCATTCCACTCAGAGGCCACTGAAGTCATCTGCGGCGTACCACAAGGGTCCTCACTCAGTCCCACCCTCTTCAACGTATACATGAGCCCCCTCGCGGCCATCGCACGCCAACACAACCTCAACATCATCTCCTACGCTGATGACACTCAACTGATCCTATCACTCACCAAAGACCCTAACACCGCCAAAACCAACCTACATGAAGGAATGAAAGATGTAGCCGAGTGGATGAAGTACAGCCGTATGAAACTTAACTCAGACAAAACAGAAGTCCTTATCTTAGGTACCTCCCCCTCCGCCTGGGATGACTCTTGGTGGCCAGAGGCCCTTGGAAAAGCACCCATCCCGACGGACCACGCACGGAACCTGGGCGTCATCCTGGACTCCTCTCTCTCTATGTACAGACAAGTCAACGCCGTTTCATCATCTTGCTTCAACATTCTTCGCATGCTCAAAAAACATTTCGCTGGATCCCCACCGAAACCAAAAAAACGGTCACCCATGCACTGGTCACCAGCCGCCTGGACTACGGAAACACCCTATACGCAGGTATCACTGCAAAACTCCAGAAAAAACTACAACGCATCCTGAACGCATCGGCCAAACTAATACTAGACATCCCACGTAAAGACTACATCTCTAATCACCTGAAAAACCTCCACTGGCTACCCGTCAATAAGAGGATTACTTTCCGCCTCCTAACCCACGCACACAAAGCACTTTACGGACTTGGACTCGAAGGCCTCAACACACGACTTTCCTTCTACACCCCCTCCCGCCAACTACGATCCTCCAACCAAGCGCTTGCTACCGTACCTCGCATCAATAAAACCACCATGGGAGGTAGATCCTTCTCCTACCTCACAGCTAAAACCTGGAACTCACTCCCCACTCACCTTCGTCTCACTCAGAACCACCTAGCATTCAGAAAGCAACTTAAAACTTGGATATTCGACAAGTAATTCCCCACCCTTCTTCAAGCGCCTTGAGACCCTCCGGGTATGTAGCGCGCTATATAAATCCTGACTTGACTTGACTGCTTGTATTCCTCGTCCACGTTCCCGTTCCCGTACACGTATGAGAAAAGACGAGCAAATGATGTTTATGAACAGATAGATGGTCTCATGAAAATAGATGTATCCTAAAGGGTGCAGTAGGGGACAAGGAGGGAATGAGGAAACAGCAATTTTATGTGGTCAGTGTGTCCCCCCCTCGCACCCTATCCATGTGCCTATGCCCCTTGTATGTCCATGTTATCATGTAATTCCCTTCCCGTGCCTATAATAATATTGCCCTGCATTTCCGTCTAATGTTAGCATGTCAGTTATTAGGCCTTCCATGAATGAAACGTTAATTTTGCACTGTGGCCTATGTTGCCAATGCATTTACATGGCACACGTTTAAATGTCGAGAAGCACACGTTTTTCTGGCCCAGCCGAGCCAGGCCCTGAATTCAGGCTCCGAGTCTCTTCTGTCTCTGAAAGCTGCAGTCTAGGTATGCATCCCTGACCTCTCCCTTACTCCCTGCTCAGCCGAGAGGTTCCCGGCCTGGCCTGCCTGCCAAGATGGTATTTTGCCTATAGTTATCTGCTCAGCCTCCGCAAAACCCATTCCAGTCTAGTGAAGGAGGTAAACATTTTCAGCCTGTAGAGCATAGGGCCTAGCCTTCCTGTCTCCATGCAAGTGATTTACTGAACCCGTTGCTATAGTAGGCCCATGGCCCCCACGTAATGCACGAAGAAATATATACGCACACTAGCATTTAGTGATGAACAGCCTTTACTCGAGAGACCTGTACTTCAGACAATACATCCTCCAAACACAAGATATCAGACGTGCCAAAGGTACAGGTCGCTCTGACATCCCAGACTTCAGACTCCTCTACTAGTGCTAAAGTCACAGCCCCCCCAGCTCTCCCCAGTTACACATCAATCTCACGTCATGCCCAGTTGCGCGCACATGTAGGTTAAAGGTTTCTGCTGATCCTGCAGACCTCCTCTATGCATCCACCCACCTATGACACACCTATGACTCATCAAGTGCACACCTACGTGTACGCCTCCTTACACGCCTTCCTTTACGCCCATGTGTTCTTATCTCTCTCTTTTCACATTGCTCCGCCTGGAGTGTTCCGCCTACTGTATTCATTACAATTGTATGGTTTTACTGGATCACTGAAATAATATAGACTGCCAAAATATCGACCTGCAAAAATATCGTTGCCAAAATATCGACAGACAAAATATCGACTTTCTATCTACAAACAGGTAAGTACAAAAATATCGAGTACAAAATATCGTTAACAATAATATAGATGTAAAAAATATCGACTTTATTAAAAACAGTGTTAAATTAAATTAATATTAAATTTAAATGACTAAAATATACTTAAAAATACTTAAATTAAATTATAATAATTAAATAATAAATGAAAATAATAAAAAAAAAATTATAATCTTATTTGTTGACCCTGAACCCTAAAATATACCCCTTTACCCAAAAACCCAAAACTGACCCTGAACCCTAAAAATACCCCTTTACCCAAAAACTAAAAACTGACCCTGAACCCTAAAAATGCCCCTTTACCCAAAAACTGAAAACTGACCCTGAACCCTAAAAATGCCCCTTTACCCAAAAACTGAAAACTGACCCTGAACCCTAAAAATGCCCCTTTACCCAAAAACTGAAAACTGACCCTGAACCCTAAAAATGCCCCTTTACCCAAAAACTGAAAACTGACCCTGAACCCTAAAAATGCCCCTTTACCCAAAAACTGAAAACTGACCCTGAACCCTAAAAATGCCCCTTTACCCAAAAACTAAAAACTGACCCTGAACCCTAAAAATACTCCTTTACCCAAAATGTATCAATATTATTTAATTACCAATTAATTATTAATTAACAATAACAATAAAGTAAATATATTAGCACATTAGCTGTAATTATTTTAATAATTAATATTATTTTTTCCCAATTAATTACTTAAGAATAACACAAAATTATATATTAAAATGTACTCTAATTAATGTAATTAACTAATTACAATTAATCAATTACCAATTAATTACTAATTCAAAATATGTACAAAATTATATTAATTAATTAACTAATTATTATTAATTATCAATTAATTATTAATTATAAATATTTACAAACATATATTAATTAATTAATTATTATTAAATTACTTCCCACCCTATTCCCCTATAAACCCACAACCCGCTACAGAATTACATAACGCAATTATTAAAAAAACAAATTCCATTTAATAAAATATTTTATAACATTAATACACACTTTTCACACATATTATTACATAAAAATACACTATAAAATATTATATATTATTAAAAATTCGATATTTTTGCTATCTATATTTTAAACAGTCGATATTACTTCACTTACCTGAAAAACGATATTTTTGTAGTCGATATTATGTCCAGTCGATATTTTGTCCAGTCTATATTTAAAACTCGATATTATGTCCAGTCGATATTTTGGAGTCGATATTTTGTCTGTTCACCGGTTTTACTATATATAATGTGTGATGTTAATAAAAGATGTGATTCCCTTCCTGAACCCGATTCTCCCCCTGGCTCGAGCCATTGGAATAAAGCCCTTTTAACTCGGACACCACGGACTCTGCCTCTCATTTTATGAGCTATCCTTATTGTTATTAATGTATAGAAAAATGTCCGGGTAATTTTATTTACCACACCCCAAAGGAGTATCAATATGCTTGTCCGAAGTAGAGAAAGCTATATATCAGAGCCTAGGTAATAAAGCTCCAGGCACTAATTTAGTCCATTCCCCACTACCAAGTAAACGGTCAACTAGTATCATCGTCTCAATTTTCAAACAAGGTGACCGCTCCCAACCAGGTTATTATAGCCCTATTTCATTGATTGATACCACACTGAAAATCTTAGGAAGGGTTCTATATAAGAAGATTAAAACTTGATCTGAAGAGAACTCTATTCTACCTCCTTCCCAACTTGGTTTTATGAACAAGGTAGGCACTTTCAGTCAATGCCTCAACCTTAAACTAATAATCAGGAAATACACAATTGCTCAGCAGTCACCAATATATATATAGTGGAGAAGTGTGGCTCACTGGTTAGAGCGGCAGACTCTGAAGCAGAGATACGGCCCGGGACCAGGGTTCAAGTCCCGACACGGCAGGGTCCTGAGCTCAATGTCCCCGGACTCGATAATTCTTACCTTGGCGCCTACTCTAATCATGGGTCCAACGCTGCAACTCTGGGCAATAGCTTGCTTAATCTCCACAACGGCCCCTACAACACTGGGATGCCTGGCTTCACCTTGTGGGTGCCCAGGAGGGGCATCTCACAGGGAGAGCCAGGAAGGGTTCCACAGTGTTATACAGTGCCGGGACGCCCCCTTGGGGCAGCTGTGCACTTTATAAAATACACTACATATATTTGGCTTTCTTGGACCTGACCTCGTCATTTGATTATATCAACTGGTCCCACCTATGGTCAATTCTATGAGAATGTGGGATGGATGAGCCATTACATGGGGATATGAAAGCTAGGATCAGAATCAACATGGGCGGGGAGGTCTCTGAAGATATCATTGTTTGTAGAGGGGTCAGGCTGGGATGTGTTCTAGCCCCGAAATTTTTTATTTTATATTTTAACAACTTACACACCCCCTAACAGTGCTTACTAAAGATGTCCCAAGAGTTAATTGGCATATGCTCCCAGCACTGTTATATGCTGATGACGCGGTCCTAATGGGCCGCACATCTAATGCCTTGCATCTCGCAGTGCTTTGTCGACTTTATGGCCTCTTTAGACTTATGTACTATTTAAAAAAATCTTTTACAATGGCTTGCGGCATGAAAAAAGCACTCTTTAAATATTATCTCTGTGGGTAACCAGAGTTTACAATGCACTAGCACTTTTCTGTACCTGGTGCTGGTTTTTACTGCAAATGGATCATGGACTGACCACATAGTGTATTGCAGGAATACACTTTCTAAAGCAACTTTTCAGTTCTTAGTGTTTCCCAACCCAGGAGGTCAGGGGTTATTTTAATTATTTTAAAGATTTTTTTGTTGCAGTGTATACCTATGGCAACCTACGGCGCTGAGGTATAGGGCTTCTCTAAGAGCAGTAATGTTCAGTATAAGGAGAACAGGTCTTGTTGAAAACTCCTGGGAGCCCCTATCTCTAACACCCGGTATGTCTGTCATAGTGAATTAAACCTACATTATATTGAAGATTATATAAAGGCTCGTCCTGCTCTATTCTAGCTAGCCATATGGGAGAAGAGAAATTGTAAAGGGCATGGATATCCCATGGCTAGCTGAGGTGAGATCTAGCTTAAGCAGGATTGGTTATGGACATATCTTTGGCAAACCAGATGAGATAGATACTGTAAACAAAAAAGATCTACAGGTGGCGCTATATACATATTATAGAAAGGACAGGGAGTCCAGGAAAACTACTGTAGACACGTTTATGTCTATCGAGAATGCTCAAATTCACCTGGCCAGTTATCTCACTGAACCTATGGGAAATGGGGGTGGAGGCTCATTTTCCTCCTAAGGGCTGGCACAGTGGAGTTTTTATTATCTTTCCCCCTTGGTTTTCAAAGTAACCTTGACTCTCTGCTATGCCCGTGTGACCGTCGCTCAGGACGCACCACATCACACTTGTTATTCTTGTGTAAGTTTTATATATAATACACCAAACTGTTTTTAAAAAGACATTCACCTTTCCTTGACAGAGCTGCAGTTAGGATTCTTCCTAAACAGGAAGATGATGAACTAGTGTTTGGCGTGGGAGCTTTCTTGACAACTGCTGTTCACACACTCCCCACGAGGAGCACTGTAGAAACAAGATTTGTATGACCATCACGAACGTGTGTGTTTTTTTGTATTACTGTGTAATTTTGTTCTTTTATGGATATCTTTTGTCTGAATAAAGCAACGATTGATTATTCTTTTGTAGTCAGTTTTCTTTTTTCTTTAGAATGTTTTTACTTTAGAAGGTACTCCCAAAGAAATGCTTATGGACTTTTCCACTTCTTTTGTATCAAGGCATCTATTGTATTTTCTTTTTAAACATGAGAGCAGACACTCTCAAGTTGCACGTTTGGCCATTCTGTGAATGCTTTGGCTGCATTCCGTCTCCTATTTCCGCCAGTGTTCACTTAAAGGAGGTTCTCAAAGGCACCCCACATCCTACGTCTGGATTCACCTCTTTGGAGGTATTAAGGGGTAGGAAATGTGGATCAAAGTATGCCAGTCATCTGGCATCAGCCTCTGTTCATTATCTTGAATTACAGACTGAACAGAATAGTCGAAAACCACATTATGCTGTTTCTAAGCGTATGTTTGGGAACACATGTGTTTGTGTAAACTGGGTTCTTATTAAGAAGCCTTTCGAAGTTAGGAAGGGAAGGTCTAGCTTCAAGATTGAGAGTGTTGACAGAAATAGTGTCTTGTTTGGGTTGGTGGAACAAGAACAGGTTGGTTCCAAGTTCAGATGTACAGATGCAATTATACAGTTGATATCAGCCTGCATGCCAAGAACTCTCATTTTCACGAGTCACATTATACTTACATATGTAATGATATGCCTACCTCGTGTTTATCGAAAGTGGACTCGTCCTCCGATGCTGCCTTGGAATGTGATCTGATTGGAGAAGGGAGGATGGACGTGGGGTCCAGGAGCTGCCTTCAGATGCTTCCAGGCTGCAGGGTGCTGTGTGCACTCAGGCAAAGAAGGGGGGCCCCAGCATGACACTCTCTAGCGACGGTGTGGAAATGAGGGATAATGTTTGTGTTCAGGGCATCCAACAAGATGCGACACATGCAGGTGTCGGAGGGGGAATTCCTGATGAGATCTTGGGTTCTGGTCTTAAAACCTGTACAATTCAGGAAAGGGGAGCCCTTGCTATCCATATATAGCCTACTAGGAATGGTTGTGTTGATAAGGGTAGACACCCCACGGTATTCGGTTGTGCTCTTTGCTGAGTCTCATCTTTTCCACCTGTAAGCTCACAGACACCAAGGCATGTCAGGGTTCTCTCCTAGCTCAGAACCTTTCAAGATCACCATTCCGATTTAATGATTCGTTTTCTTTATTTTTCCTTCTATGGGGGGCGGGATGTAGTATTTTATTCTCTTGTATGATGTAATGTCTTTTCTATGTCATGTAATGTTGTATCTTGTGCTTTCTCTTATTTTGTGTCACTGAGTTCTATTCTCCAATCTATCTCTAGTTGCTAGGAGGATGGCCAGTTTTTCCAGAGCTTTCTCCCGACTAACTGGTCTGATAGGTGTAGATTAACGGTAAGTCCCTCCCATGTGCTATTTTCTGCCAAGGAAGATATGGCTTACTAATCCACTCAGCTGTCCACATAAGATACAGATGTGTTCTTTGCAGCAGATATATTAACCCTCTGCACTACTTAATAGTGAGTCACAACTGCCACAAAACAAAACTCTGATCTCTCTCTAGCAGGAACATTAATTTGTAAAAAGGTGTTGCTGCCTGAAAGCTGGACGCACAAGGTACTCAGCAGCACGTGATATTAACTCGTACATTATTGCGAAACAAACGCCCCCACTCCCAGATCACCGCCCAATGCGGCCGCGCCTGTCCCACTGCACTAAAGCTCAGGGTTCTGCCTACCATGGAGCCGTCTGTATGTCTATGATACACAGGGTTACTTTAAAATATACTGTCATTAAATATTAGAAGGGTTGAGGTAGTATATTTACATTTAGTACAAAAGAGGTAGATATCAGCATATGGATAGTATAGCCGACTAGTAGTCAACAAAGAAGGATGCACGAGGGAATCCAAACGCGTCACAATACACATTTAATAAGCAATAGGTGGTGATGTAGAAACGTTGATTCGGTATTCATCTTCAATGCAATCATATATGGATCGTAGAGGTGACTAGAGGTCAACATAGAAATATAGTCTTACAATGTGAATTTGTTCATTAGAAGCATTTGTAACTCTTTTTTGAAGGAGGGATTTCCAAATCTTCGGTGCAATCCCTGAGAAAGCTCTGCAACCAGTTCTCTTTTTGTGAAAGGATTGTGGCTTCAGTAGTAGTGAACTCACACTTCGGAATGTGTATGCCCCCCCTCCCCCTGATCGCTCTAGCTTTAGAGCTAAGTATCTGGAGTAACTCATGTCTTCCAACTCCATGAACAACTCACACAGTACACCCTGGCGACAGTGAAAGGCTAGAGCTGGGAAATAATATCCCAGACCTGCCTCAAGGGTTGAGAGTCACACAAGGGTTCTGTGGCAAGAAAATCACCATTTTATGAACTGTGCTATTATTTTTTCTATATATTTTTGTATAGTATGGTAGCCAATCGACTGATTTAAAGAGAAATAGATTGGGAATGCCTCCTGATAGCAGCACATTCACAGAAGAGGGACAGTGTGGAGTCACAAGATCTTCAGAGAGAGGGACCAAGAAGAGGTGGAAGATATTCAGAGAGAGGTGCACTGGACAAATGGAAGGGAACATTGTGGACTAACAAGATCATCAGAGAGAGGTAACATCTACAGATAGAAGGGGACAGTGTGGAAGATTTTCAGAGAGAGATACCACAGATAGGCAGAGGGGGACAGTGTGGAAGATCTTCAGAGAGAGGTACCACGGGCAGGTAGAAGTGGACAGTGTGGAGTCACAAGATCTTAAGAGAGAGGGACCATCAACAGATAGAAGGGGACAGTGCAGAGTCACTAGATCTTAAGAGAGAGGTACCACTGGCAGGTAGAAGGGAACAATGTGGACATACAAGTCTTTCAAAGAAAAGGACCACAGGCAGGTGAAGCGGACAATGTGGCGTCACAAGATATTCAGAAAGGGGGACCACAGACAGGTAGAAGAGAACAGTGTGGAAGTACAAGCTCAACAGAGAGAGGGACCACCTACAGGCAGAAAGGACAGTGTGGAGTCACAAGATTCCCAGAGGGAGGTAACATGGTCAAGTAGAAGGGAACAATGTGGAGCCACAAGAGAGTGGTACCATGGACAGGTAGAAGGGGACAGTTTGGAGTCATAAGATCATCGGAGAGAGGAACATTGGGTAGGCAGAAGCGGACCACGTGGAACCACAAGATCTTCAGAGAGAGAGAGACCACAGACAGGTAGAAGAGACAGGGTGGAGTCACAAGATAATAAGAGAGAGATACCATGAACAGGTAGAAGGGGACAGTGTGGAGACACAAAATCTTCAGCGAGAGGGACCACGGCCAGGTACAAAGTTAAAGTGTGGAGCTACAAGATCTTCAGACATATGGACCACCAATAGGGAGAAGGGGACAGCGTAGAGACACAAGTTCTTCAGAGAGAGGGGCCACGGTCTGGTAGAAGGGGACAGTGTGGACTCGCAAGATTGTCAGAGAGACGGACCACAGGCAGAAGAAGGGGACAGTGAGGAGTCACAAGTTCTTCAGAGGGAGGTACCACGGGCAGGTAGAATGGGACAGTGTGGAGTCACAAGATCTACAGAGAGAGGGACCACAGGCACGTAGAAAGGGACAGTGTGGACTTAGAAGATCTTCTGAGATAGCTACCACAGACAGGTAGACGGGGACAGTGCAGACTCACAAGATCTTCAGAGAGAGGGGCCACAGACAGGAAAAAAGGACAGTGTGAGTCACAAGAGCTTCAGAGAGATGGACCACAGGCAGGTAGAAGGGGACAATGTGGAGCCACAGTATCTTCAGAGAGAGGGTCCAGTGACAGGTAGGAGGGGACAGTGTGGAGCCACAAGATTTTCAGGAGGAGGGACCGCGGACAGGTAGAAGAGGACAGTGAGTAGTCAAAATATCTTCAGAGAGAGGTACCACTGGCACGTAGTAGGGGACAGGGTGGAAACACAAGTCTTTCAAAGAGAGGGACCACGAACAGGTAGAAGCAGACAGTGTGGGGCCACAAGATATTCAGAAACGGGGATCACGGACAAGTAGAAGAGGACAGTGTGGAATTACAAGCTCTTCAGAGAGAGGTACCACCTACAGGCAGAAAGGACAGTGTGGAGTCACAAGATCTTCAGATAGAGGTACCATGGACAGGTATTAGGGGACAGTTTTGAGCCACAATGTCTTAAGAGAGAGGGACCACAGACAGTTAAAAGAGGCCAGTTTGGAGTCACAAGTTCTTCCAGGATTTTACCATGGACAGGTAGAAGGGACAGTGTGGAGTCAGAAGATCTTCAGTAAGAGGTACCATGGACAGGGAGAAGGGCACAGTATAGAGATATTCAGAGAGCGGGACCATTGGCAGGTAGAAGGAGGCAGTGAATAGTCACACGTTCTTCAGAGAGATGGACTATGCACAAGTAGAAGCAGACAGTTTGAAAGATGTTCAGAGAGAGGGTCCATGGACAGGTAGAAGGAGACAGTGTGGGGTCTCAAGATTTTCAGAGAGAGGTAACATGGACAGGTAGAAGGGGACAGTGTGAGGTCTCAAGATCTTCAGAGAGAGGGACCATGGGCAGGTAGAAGGGGACACTGTGGGGTAACAAGATCTTCAGAGAGAGGTACCAATGGCAGGTAGAAGGGGACAGTGTGGAGTCTGAAGATCTTCAGAGAGAGGGTCCATGGACAGGTAGAAGGGGACAGTGTGGGGTCAGAAGATCTTCAGAGAGAGGGTCCATGGAGAGGTAGAAGGGGACAGTGTGGGGTCAGAAGATCTTCAGAGAGACGGACCATAGATAGGTTGAAGGGGACAGTGTGGGGTCTCAATATCTTCAGAGAGAGGGGCCACGGGCAGGTAGAAGGGGATAGTGTGAAGTCACGAGGTCTTTAGAGAGAGAGGCCACGGGCAGGTAGAAGTGGAGTGTGTGGTCTCAGAGGATCTTCAGAGACAGTTAGCACGGACAGGCACCAGGGTGTACGGAAGGGGACAGCGCCAGTCTGTCCTTACTGGAGCAATGGCAGGGGCTCCTGAATGCATTGGGGCAGTGTAGCAGAGCATGGGGAGCCCTCACAGCACCCAGAATTGACCCGAGAGTCTCAAGACAACAACGCAAGGAGGAGGGCGTGGAAGAGAGGGGGCGCGTACCTTGTAGTTGTTAGAGAGGTGCAGGGCAGCCGCTGCTGTCTCTAGAAGGTAGTAGATGGTTTTAGGCACGTCACCAACTCCCAGCCAATGGCGCGCCAGCGCCGAGATCACCGAGTCCTGCACGTGCTGGCATGTGCACGTCTTGGGCTCTTCCTGGTCCTTTGCTCGCTGGTGCTGAACCATCTTGTCCATCTGCTCCAGGAAGTTGAACTCGCTCCTGAAAAAGAAATAAGGAAAAGATGACACCGGGCAGGCCCTCGGATGCAAAGCGCTCCCCTAGTCCTCTGCACTGAAGCAAGACAGACTCCTCGGGACATCAGAGAGTGCCCTGGAAGAAGCTTCCTGAGAGACAGACTCTTCGAGACATCAGAGAGTTCCCCTCAGAAGCTTCCTGAGAGATAGACTCCTCGGGACATCAGAGAGTGCCCCTGAGAAGCTTCCTGAGAGACAGACTCCTTAGAACATCAGAGAGTGCTCCGGAGAAGCTTCCTGAGAGATAGATTCCTCTGGACATCAGAGAGTGCCCCTGAAAAGCTTCCTGAGAGACAGACTCCTCGAGACATCAGCGAGTGGCCCTCAGAAGCTTCCTGAGAGACAGACTCCTCGAGACATCAGAGAGTGTCCCTCAGAAGCTTCCTGGGAGACAGACTCCTCTGGACATCAGAGAGTGTACAAACAATGTGAACTTCCCAAGTCAATGAGTAAAGCTTTAATTTATGTGATTCCGAAACCTAACAAAGACTTGCTTGAACCAGGATCTTACCGCCCCATACCAATGCTAAACATAGACCTTCAGCTCTTCAGGCATGTGCTAGCGACACACCATCTCCTGCGGCTGATCCATGACAAACAGTCCGGTTTCATTCCCCACAGGGACACTCAACAGAACCTGCGACGTTTGGGTCACATCATGAATGCACCGGTGGTCAGGGAGGGAAAGTTTGCCCTCACCCTGTTAGACATAGAACAAGCATTTGACTCCTTTAATTTGAGGTATGTCCGGAAAGTGCTGGACAAGACGGGACTCGGAACCTCCTACATAAACTGGGTGAAATTACTGTATACATGCCCACCAGCGAGAGTGCATGTGGGACGTTATGTCTCAGATAAAATAGTTCTGCACTGCAGTACCATGCAGGGCTGCCCGCTGTCCCTCATGATTTTTGCCATAGCGATAGAGCCATTAGCATGTAGACTCCGACAGACACTAAAGGGATCCGGTATACCAGTAGGCACTACAGAACATATAGTCTCATTA
Organism: Lissotriton vulgaris; assembly: GCF_964263255.1. Classification (NCBI taxonomy): domain Eukaryota; kingdom Metazoa; phylum Chordata; class Amphibia; order Caudata; family Salamandridae; genus Lissotriton; species Lissotriton vulgaris. The sequence continues at coordinate 29,987,392 of NC_141687.1, read as the reverse complement.
TATGCGGATGACCCCATGGCCAGCCAGTGAGATCAGTCAGATTCTCCTAAACCTGATGAGGGAGTACTGGGTACTCTTGGGCTCCAGAAGCTGGCTTACCTTGGAACGTGGTCAGTGTCAAATACCTAGGCATCAGGATTACATATTGCGAGAAGCAACTGTTTGACCTTAACATGGGGAAGGTACTTGTAGGTCTGAAACCTTCTTTACAGTTTTGAAGCACCCTACAACTGTCACTAAAGGGGAAAATAGCGCTATTCAAGATGGTGGTACTGCCACACTTTTTATATATCATGCAAGGTGCCCACTATGTCTTAAGACAAGCTTAAGACATAATCCTAACTGATGTGAATACCAAAAGTAGTAAGTTTAGGATTCTGTCTTAGTTAGCTCTGTGAATCAGCCCCTGGGTACCTCTAATGGAAGCTCAGAGAGGGAGGTGGGAAAGGGGGAGTGTTCAGGGTGGAGGGGTTAGTATCAGATTATTTCACAAATGCTGCTACAAGGAATAGTTGTTGATCTCACTACATTTATTGCAAATGTTGGATGCCTCTTATGCAACTCTGTGACTGATTTTACATGTCCTGCTATAATTCCTAGTGAAAAGAAAATAAGGTTTAAAAAAAACATTTACTCATTGTTTTTAAATTGGTTTGGAAGTTTTCCACATAAGTACTTTAAATTATGTGCTTAAATTAATCCTGACTGCTGTGTCCCAAGCTACCAGTGTTAAACATAGGTTAATTTAGTGACTTTTTCAGTTCACTCTGACAAAGATTGTGGTTGTTGCCGAAGTGGGCCTTCCACACCACCTCAACCAATAACCTAATTCCTTACAGCTAAACAACCAACTTGTATCATATTTATAAAGCCCTGAAAAAGAGGTAAGGTGCCTCAAAACCTGTGTCTGCTCAATGCAAACCAAAACTCGTTTTAATCAATATTAAGGTAAGGTTACTTAAATGAACCTTTTGGATGTTTATTGACTTGAAGAAACATGAGAAGTAAGACAAAATGTGTACTGTTCCTCTGATTCTAGGAAGCTTAGGATGTTGTGTCTCTTCGATGCATATGGGAGTAATACCAGAGTGTGAGTAGGGGTAGACAATCCACAGGAGATCTCGGAAGGTTTTCATTACAACTTTTGGAAAGAGATCTTCTTGGTTAGAGCAGAAATGAGTGGCATGAAGGGAACAGTGAATTGTGTGAGTAGAGTGTCCCCAAGTTTCCTAGAGATGGTTTCTAGAGTTGTGGAAAGAAGGGCGATAGGATGTTAATGTGTAGGTTTGAATGCAGTGGTGTTAGCCAAAGAGAGTGATGGTAAGGAGTCAGTGTTGGCTAGAAATGGTAGTGAGTCAAAAGGGGTTGTATGACGTTACAATGCATACTTTTACAATGCATTTTTCAGATCGCAACATCCTTTACAACGCATTCCATTGCATACCATGACGCGACATCGCATTTTAAGAAACTGCCTTTACAACGCATTCCACTACAACGCATACTACCGTTACAACGCATACCATTACAACGCATACCATTACATTGCATTGCATTTATGGTAAGAATTGGATAGTATAGGGGTAAAAACTACTATTCTAACTCCAGGGGATGCAACAGTAGGGTAAGTGTTGGATAGTGTAGGGGTAAAAATTACTATTCTAACTCCAGGGGCTGCAACAGTAGGGTAAGTGTTGGATAGTGTAGGGGTATAAATTACTATTCTAACTCCAGGGGCTGCAACAGTAGGGTAAGTGTTGGATAGTGTAAGGGTACTATGCGTTGTAATGGTATGCATTGTAATGGTATGCATTGTAATGACAGCGTTGTAATGAAATGCATTGTAATGGTATGCGTTGTAGCGTCATGCGATGTAATGGTTGTGTTGTAATGGCATTCAATGTAAGGGATGTTGCAATGTAATGACTGCGTTGTAATGGTAGTGTGATGTAAAAGTTGCGTTGTAAAGGTTGTTTCTTGATCAAAAGAGTTACTGAATGAGTCATTGTTATAACCACTATGGATAGATAGGCGATAAATCTCCATAGCCAAAGTAGGTCTATTTAGATCAGGTGTCCAGAGTTCACTGAGCCACAGAGATATACCTCAGCAAACCCATTTCAGTATCTACGGATCATTAGAAACATTGACAGTGCTGTTTCAGTGTCCATGTATCCAGCAATGAAACACTAAGCGCCTGAACCAGAGAGGAGTAGACAGCCATTCCTTGCATCATGAAGAACCGATGGGGGCCACCACCATAAGGCAATGGAAAGTCTCAGAAGCCTAGTCCCTCTCCTGAGATTAAGGTTGCTGTGGGCCCTGGGATTGCCAACTAAAGTACACAGGGCCGGATTCACAAAGGTAAACTTAAACATTTGTGTACGCTAACAATTGTTTGCTATTCACAAAGGGATTTAAGAGTAGGATCTTTATGATTGCGGAGTCTCTGTACATAACAAAAACAGGTATTTTTGTATACGGAGACGCTACACTCAAAGATTCTACTCACATAACTGAAGAATGTAGGGTTGGGCTAGATACACTGCAAAGGGAGAGGGACCGGGGTGAGGGGTGGGACTGGAAGTCCCAGACCTGGAACTGTATTATCTGGCAACACAGCTCCAAAACGAAATACATTGGCTGGACAATGAGCCCATTGGGAAAGGTCCTTGTTGACGGGTACCCACAAAGGACATTAATTAGGAAAATTACTGATGGGAGGTAGAAATCTCCCGCACATACCAACTTAAGGCCAGACTTTGGGAAAGAGCAGACCTGACAATAATAAAATGGGTGCCCTGTGAGCCTGATCTGGATATTCGGATTGCACGTCCCTTTGCCCAAACTGCACAGTAGTAAATCCCCGAACAGAGAGAAATGGGAAAGGGATTTTTAGGGACTTGGAAAGTGCAGAGGAGAAACACATGAGAAGGACGAAGAAAGATAACAAATTGCCTGATTTTCTGATCGCCTGGGGTAATACTGTGTGACTTGATTGATCCTACGCTGCACTTGCAACCTGAGACCAATCGAGAAGAGGACCCGGGGTGGGAGGGAGGATTGGAAGAGGTTAACTGATTTTGAAGTACCCAAGTCTGATAGCGACAATATTTATTGACCATCAACCTCATTATTCTAATATATACCATTCCAATATTGCATATGGAATACGACATGTTCACTGCACGGAACCTGTATGGGGAAGGTGAAGGGGCAGTAACGGGTGTTATATCATTGTTACATGGTTTGCAAGTGGTTACTTACATCATTTAATACAGGATATGTCAATATGTTGAGTTGATAATATCCTGTATGTGAATGCTAACAAAAAAACTCAATAGACGTATATATCACACAAAAAGATACTACTCATGAAAGCCTTTTGTGAATAGAAAAGAACTGTAAACTTAAACAAAAGTGTAAGTTTACCTGTTAATCGGCCCTTAGTGTTCACAGCCTTCTCTATAACCCAAGTAGTACACATGTTCCGTCACCTAAAATGTATGCTTTCACAGCCCCTCCCACAGCCTCCTTATATGGCATCTGCAATCCCATACATAGTGCCTAGAACCTGGATCTCCACATCTCTACCCTTAGTATGAAATACCTGGTGTTCACAGCCACTCATTAGCCCAAAGTAGTTGTTGTTCGTAGCACCCCCTATAGTCTCGGTATCCAATCCCAGAGCCTACAGTACCTTGCGTTTGCAGCCCATCCTACCAGCTCAATTACCTGGACTTCAGGGCCTCCCCCATATCTCTCAGTACCTGATGTTCATAGCCCTTCTAGTAACCCCTACATATCTAGAGTTTACAGACCCTCTTGTATCTCTTCGTACCTGATGTTCACGGCCCCTTTAGTAACTCCTAAGTATCTAGTATTTACAGACCCTCCTGTATCTCTCAGTCCCTGATGTCCATAGCCCTTCTAGTAATCCCTAAGTATCTAGAGTTTACAGCGCCTCCTGTATCTCTCAGTACCTGATGTTCACGGCCCCTCTAGTAGCACCTAATTATCTTGTGTTTACAGCCCCTCCTGTATCTCTCAGTGCTTGAAGTTCACTGCACCTCCAGTAAACCCCAACTATCTAGCGTTTACAGCCTCTCCTTTATCTTTAAGTATCTGATGTTCATAGCCCTTCTAATAACCTTTAAGTATTGGTGTTTACATTCCCTCCTGTATCTCTCAGTACCTGATGTTCATGGCCCGCCTGGTAAACACTTAAGTATCTTGTGTTTACCGCCTCTCCTGTATCTCTCAGTACCCGATGTTCACAGCCCCTCTAGTAAACACTTAAGTATCTTGTGTTTACAGCCCTTCCTGTATCTCTCAGTGCCTGATGCTCATTGCGCTTCTAATAACCCCTAAGAATTGGTGTTTAAGTCCCTTCCTGTATCTCTCAGTAACTGATGTTCACTGCCCCTCTAGTAATCCCTAAGTATCATGTATTTACAGCCTCTCCTGGATCTCTCAGTACCTGAGGTTCACTGCACCTCTAGTTATCTTGTGTTTACAGTACTGTATCTCTCAGTACCTGATATCCGTGGCCCCTCCAGTAACCCTTAAGTATCTAGTGTTTACAGCCCCGCGTATCTCCCAGCACCTGATGTTCACAGCCCCTTTAGTAACCCCTTAAGGAACTTGTGTTTATAGTCCCTCTTGCATCTCTAAATGCCTGATGTTCAATGCCCCTCTAGTAAACACTTAAGTATCTTGTGTTTACAGCCTCTCCTGTATCTCTCAGTACCCGATGTTCACAGCCCCTCTAGTAAACCCTAACTATCTAGGGCTAGATGTAGGTAATTGTAATTTCGAATCGGTAATTGCTATGTAGATAAAAAAAAAATCGGTAAAAATGACCGAATCGTTAAGATTCGGTAATTACTGAATCGGTATTTACCGATTCCGTAATGGTCATTCATTCCTATGGGCCTGGAGGTAAAATAGGGAAAGAGTCGAGGGTGACAGGGTGTCACTTTGACACCCTGTTGCACCCCTAATTAGTGCTTGTGTGTACATGTGGCACACATACATGCCCTAAGAGCATGTAGGTCTCCCACATGGCACAGTTGAAAATGCATTGATTTGCATTTTCAAAGGTATTCCTTATTTACCACCAACTAATAGTTGGTGGTAAATAACGAATCCTTAAAGCACATGAGCACTGTTTAAAGTGCTTCCTACATGTCATTTACCGATCCGGTAAATACCGAATCGGTAAATTGCCCCCCTACATCCCAAAATCCTATTACCGGTCGGTAACGGCTGATTTCGTCCGT